>NC_133551.1:31521500-32802500 GCF_048773025.1 Camelus bactrianus
CAGTAGTGTGGACATTTTAACAATAGTACTTCTTCCAGTCTATAAGCATGGAATATCTTCCATTTATTTGTATATTCTTCAACTTCTTTCATTAGTGTATTAATAGTTCTATTGTGATCTTTTTTTTTTTCTTTCAGCTAAAAAGAAAAGATGTTGCCCCGTGGACTTCTCATTGCATTCTCTCCAAGAAATACACATTTTGATCTTTTCCCATCTAAATATAATATGTCCCTTTTGGGGGCTTTTTAAAAGATTTTTCTCTTTATCACTAATTGCAAGCAATTTGATTACAATGTACCTTATTGTAGTTTTTTTCATATTTTTGTGCTTGAAGTTGGTTAAGCTTTGGTGATCTCTGAGTTTAAAGTTCTCATCAAATTTGTAAATTTTTGAAACATTAATCCTTTAAATATTTTTTTCTGCATTATTTGCTCCTTCAGAGACTCCATTACTCCAATATTAGAACTCTTGGAGTTTGCCCAGAGTTCACTGATACTCTGTTCAGGTTTTATAATTTTTTTCTGTTTCGTTTTGGTTACTTCTATCTCTATGTACTCAAGTTCACTAATCTTTTCTTCCTCAATATCTACTCTGCTGCTAATTCCATCTACTGTATTTTTCATCCCAGACATTGTAGTTTTCACCTCTAAAAGTGTGACTTAAAGTATTTTTTAATATCTTCCATCATCTTAGTATGTTCAATTTTTACTATCAATTCTTGTACATATGGACTACAGTTATAAAACCTGTTTTAACATCCATTTTCATTAGTTCATCTGTTTCCGTTTCAGATTAGTTTTGAGTGACTGATTTTTCTCCTCATTATGGGTTATATTTTCCTGCTTTGTCATATCTGGTAATATTTAACTGGATACCAGACATAGTGAATTTTTACCTTGCTGGCTACTGGATGTTTTTGTAGTCATACAAGTATTCTGGAGTTTTGTTCTGGGTTGTATTAAGTTATCAGGAATGAGCTTGACCCTATCGTGTCTCACTTTAAAATTTTTGACATCATTAGTCTAGAGTTAATTTTCTCCACTCTTGAGACAAAACACTTCTGTATATGCCTTCTGATCAACCATGAGTTATGCTGTCTACTATCCTAGCTGGCGAGAATAGCACCACTCCCAGGCCTGTGTGGGCTACAGTGCCTGTGGTCAATATTTACAACAGTGAAATGGTACATAACCTACGAGTCAGTAATTCACCTGTGGAGAGACAGCTGCAATGTATTTTAGAAGACAAGTAAAAGCATAGTCATTACAGCATTGTTTGAAATACTGGAAAAGTTAAAGCTTCTTAATGTCTATCAATAATGAGTGGATTTATCAGTGGGGATAAATTCACAGAACAGAATGATACACAGTAGTTTAAATCAATGAACTAGAGCTATATGTATCAATGTGGAAAGACCTAAAAAAACAGGTATAGGTCAGAAAAAAAAAAAAAGCAAGTTGCTAAATGAAAAGTACAGTAGAATACTATTTGTGTTAAGTTTTTAAAAACATCAAGTACAACACTGTTAACTTTACATATAGTAAAATTTCAGGCATTAGTTGGGATGTTTTGGCAAGAAACAGCTCCACAATTTCAATTGCTTAACAAAATGAAAGGGTTTTTTTCTTGTTGTTCTTCATGCTGCATATCCCATGCTTGAAGGAAAGAAGGATGGAAAGAAGGACAGACGGAAGGAAGAAAGGAAGGAAGCAAGCTTTGCTCATTAAAATCATACTGGGACTTATGTTTAAAGAGGTTCTACAACCTTCCTCAATCACTTTAGCAAGTAGAGGGGTGAGCAGGGAGTGCATCGCATGCTAGCTCTGAAATCTTCTACCTGGAGGGGATACATGTCACTTCATTCATCGAAAAGGAAATCATATGCCCACTGGTAACTTCAAGGAGAGACAGGGAAGCACTATCTCACCTCATGCCCAGAAGAAAAAGAACCTGTGAACAGCTCTAATGACTACCACAGTATAACAGCACAGATTGCAAAGTATACACCAAATTCCTAAGTGCCTGTCCTCAGGTAAGCAGGGAGGGAGGGAACAGAATCAGAGAGGTACAGGAACTTGATCTCATGTTTAACTGCAATGTTTCTTTTCACAATTTTTTGTAAGTCAGAAAAAAATTAATGCAGAATTCCTAACCATACTTTAGAAGTTCTTAATTAATAGTTCTATATTTGGGTTCTAGCATCTGTATCTTTTTAATGACCAAAAATACTTTTAAAAAAAACATTTTAACTGAGATATAACTGACATACAACACTGTAACAGTTTCTAGTGTACGACAGAATGATTTGGTATTTGTATATACATGAAATAATCCCCACAATAAGTCTAGTTAACACCTGTCTCCATACACAGCTAAAAATTTTTTCTTGGAATGAGAACTCTTAAGATCTACTCTCTCAGCAACATTCAAGGATGCAACACACTATTATTAACTATAGTCATCCTTATAAATTACATCCCCAAGACTTTTTTTTTTAATAACTGGAAGTTTGTACCTTTTGACCCCCTTCACCTATTTCATCTATCCCTTATAAAAAAATATTTTAAAAACATAAAATATTTCTATGAAGTATTTGCTAACTTGGGAGTCTGCCTGTATATGACTGTTCGAACACCCTCCACACATTTCCTTATTTTTTAAGTCATCTCAGAGAGATGTTTTTGAACATTTACATATCATATGTACACAAAGAAGATAATCTAGTTCAGACTTTTAATCTCAGATATAAAACTAACACACAGAATAATTAAACAATTTCCCCAATTTGTATAACTCAAGGTCCAATCACATAATCTAGTCACTAAGTCCATACAGCAATATTATTAAAAACTGAAAGATACTAAGCAGATCAAAAACACTCATTATAATTTTATAACATTAGAACATTCATTATAAAAATTCATAAAGCTCTAGTAACATTATATTATTTTACGTATAATTTTAAAAACCAGTGCAACTGCACTTTCTGGCTTATTTTTTATTGAGGTATAGTTGATTTACAATATGATATTAGTTTCAGATGTATAACATAGTGATTTAAAAAAGACATGAAGCTAATTTGATCTCTAATGACGACATGTAGAATTAAAATAAAATCAGGTGCTGAGAACTGAAATCTTACCTGTTCGCTTATTTCTGTCCACATAACAATATTTTAACTCATAGTCTTGTAATAAATCATGAACTTCCTGAAAGAGACAAAACATGAGCTCAATACACACAGAAATGCAGTTAGTGGAAAATACACAGTCCTCACTTTAAATTTACGCTGATACCTTGACACAGCATGGGCCAAACACACCACTGCAGCTCTCAAACTTCACCTGAAATCCCATGCATCCTTTGAAATCCCAGCTCAAATGTTCTTCCACGAAGCTTTTTAAAATTCTTTTCCACAGAACGTCACCCCTCCCACCTCTAGCAATGGTCATACTTTATTTATGCCTCTCTTACAGAAATCATATTCAACATTTCTACTTGTGTACTACATTCTGAGTTTTTAACAAGTATTACACTTGTTGATGGTTGTAGCACCAGCATGTAGAACAAAGAGATAGAAATTATAAACCTAATTCAGAGATTCCTGGGTATGAAAAAAGGAACAACCATCAAGGTATAGTATGTAGTCCAATTTATTTCTTGGCTCCCCAAGATTTTTAAACCAGCTGTCTTATTTGTTCAGCTTCTATTAATAATCCAGTCTGAACTTTTAAATTCTGATATCGTAACTACCATTCAGCTGGGAAAGTATAGTGTATTTCATCTGTTTTTCCCCAAACCTTTCTATTAAGTTGATAATACTCAAATACAGGAACTGTATTTTATATATTTGTATACTATCCACATTGCTTTGCATATGCTAGGCACTCAAATATACATTAAAGTGAATATAACTTATTTTGTCATTGACTTGATATATTTGGCCTTGAAAATTTTACTGACAGATGTAGTTATTATTTTTTTAAAGGAATTGGACTATCACATAAGTGGACATTTGGACTCCAGATCAGAGAGGTACAGCCAACCTACTCTATATTGCAAATGAATAAACTAAACAGACATAAGTGCTAGAATGTTGTCTGCAATCTAAATTAATTAATTCAATAATAATCATTCTTATTACTGCCATAGTTACGACAGTTAACATCATCTAGCTTTTACTAGGCACCAGAGCACTGAACTCACCCTTTTTATTAAAAAGCAGGAAACCAGAGCTGAGCAAATTCAAGTGACTTGCCAAAGTCTTATACTTAGCCATTTGCTGAGTGTAGATTCACCAGTGGGTCCGGTTCCAGGGACCACACTCTTCACCTCTGTGCTATACTGCCTTATTCCCTCCAGGATTAACTAAAAATAGTGCATCACCACTAATAGTTACAAAAGCAATACCATCAATGCCCTAAGAAGTGATCATATGGAAACGGAAAATAAGAGAACAGTTACAAGTTGAGAAATATTTTCTTTTAACCCAATGGAAGGGGTGGGGGTAAGAGTGATATAATAGGCAAGGTATAGAAACAGTGCTGGGTGGGAAAAAAGACAGTCATCTATGATAAAAGAAAGATAAGATAAAGTTGGTAACTTTATATTCTTTATTACTAAGACAGTATTAGAAAAGTTTTAAATTACCAATTCTATAAAATACTGTTTGATGAATTATATAGTAATATGATGAATAGATACAGATTTATTTATATATTACCATGGTAATTTTTTAATCTTGCAAGCTTCAACGTTTCCTTGGACTTAAAAGACAGATAGTGTATTCTTTGTTAATAAAACATAACTCTCTCAACAGCATACCACACACATCTTGCCAATCGGCTAATTTAATACTTTATACAGAAGGTGACACAGTTTTGTTTGAAGGATCCAGTGTATGCTTTTACTTGCACAGACTCTAATCTCTCATTTCACTAGTTAACAGCTGTCAAATGCCAGATAAAGAAAACATGATACTGCTCTTCATATTATCAAGTACTCATAAACAAATGACATATTATGTTTCTCATTTAGCTGACAGAACCACCTGAGAGAGATCTGAAGCTTTCAAAGATGCATTTTGCAACTTAGGGATTTTATTTTTAAGACACCCATAATTCTAAACATAGCTTTCCTATGTATCAGATGTGGAATACACATTTTGCCAACTGGGAAACTTTTCAAAGCTCCCTGCAAAGAAAAAAACAATTATTTTTCTCCATGCCCTCATTGTTTTGACCCAGGCAAAAGTGGGTCACCCCTCAATTTGAGCCTCAGCAAGTTGGACAAATTAAAAACTTAAAACCTGAAAGAGAGCCCTAACAACCATTTGCCAAAATTCTACTCTGCTCCACCACACAAAACCGAAAGGACTAAAATTATGCCTCCCTGTAGTAATCTCGCTTTAGGACATTTCTATTAACTTACAAGCTAATTTTAAGGAACGAGACAGCAATTCTGATGATAACACTTTGTCCTCTGGCAATATCATTTACCAACTTCTTACAGTAACATGAGTTCATCAAAACTGATTATTATTAGATAGCTTTAGAAACCTATTTCCAGACCAGATTCACCATCATTCCCTGGGGAGAAGTTCAATAGCCTTCAAGTCAAAGCAATCAGTCAACTAACCTTCCAAAAGTTAAGTAAGCATTGTTCCAGCTGGTCTGGACTTCTTCCTGAATGAAACCCAGCCTAAGTCTTAAACTTGAATCATATAAGAGAAGAGGCATCGAGAATCCGGGCTCAAAGGAAATCTTTGAGATCATACAGTCCAACATCCTACTCAGTGCAAGCATTTCTCTTACAGCATTCGTGATGTCCTAACTGTTGGAATAGTTCTGTTATAGACTTTGGGGTCTTCTAAGCCCATTGCAGACTTATGTGCTTAAAAAAAAGGCTTTCGTAGATAAAGCACTCTTCTTTTATTTTTTTTAAAGCACTCTTCCACTTTTTTTTGGAATAAAAAAAGTTTTATTTATTTTCTTTTAAAATTTTAAGTGATTTGATAATACAACAGGATTATCTGTAACACATATTATGGGGCATAATAATGAAATAAGCACACAGGAGCTCCAGCAAACTTAAAGACTAGAACACTGGCAACGCTTTTCCGTCATACTATGCCTTCCCTCACTCGCCCATCCCCCATAGCTGGTGTTCTCACATAGGTTTGTAATTCCAAACAATGTCATTTTAGCTTACTTGTTCCTGAGCTTTATAAAAACGGTATTATGCTATTTTTAACCTTCTGTGCCCTACTTTTTATATTCAATACTCTGTTTTTAAAATTCATTCATGAGCCACATGGCTATTATTTATTCAGTACTGTTTAATATTCCATTCAGTGATTACAGTATGATTTACAGATCTATTTTTCTATCAGTGAATATTTGACTTGTTTCCAGGTTGTTGCTATTTTTCTATTTATATATATATATTTTTCTTTCAATATATGTTTTTAAAACTACTACAGCCTTCTTGTAAATTTTATGTATCTCCTGGTGTTCATGTGCAAAAGTTTCTGAAAGAGTGAAATTCCTGGGCTGTACACATGTAAATGATCACCTTTACAAGAAAGTGCCAACTTCTTTACCAGAATGATTGTAAAGGTCTACATTCCCATTAACAGTATGTGAGAGTCCTTACAATGCTTGGTCTCATTAGATTCTTAAATTTTGTCAATTTAGTGGATATAAAATCATACCATGTTGTACTCGATTTGTATCCCCTTGATTAATAAAGCATTGTGCTGGTTAGTTTTCTGTGTGAACTTAGCTCCAGAATCCAGTTACTTACTTAAACCCTAATTTAGGTGTTGCTGTAATGGTATTTTACAGATACGGTTAATATCTACAATCAGTTTACTCTAAGTGAAGGAGATCACCTTAGATAATGTGGGTGGGCCTCATCTAATCAGTTGAAGGCCTTCAGCATGAAAATTGAGGTATTCTGGAGAAGCAATCCTTTCTCATGACTGTACATCAACACCCACCTGAGTTTCTAGCTGCTGGCTGGCCTAACAGATTTTAGTCTAGCCAGTTCCCACAATCAATCAATCAACTTTTCTCTATATATGTATTGTATAAATATATATTAACATAAATATTATATATAATCTGCTTTACAGAAGAATTCTGATACAGGTATCTTTTCATATTTATTTACCATTTGTTTACTTCCTCTTCTGATAAACATTTACTTATCTCTACTGCCCATTTTTCTATTGTGTTTGTCTTTTATTGACATGTAAGAGTTTTCTGTTTTTGTTTTTAATACTCTGGATACTAATCCTCTGGGGAAGCATATTATAAATGTATTCCCCTAGTAAGTGGTCTGTCATTTTGTTTATTTGTGGGTACTTCTGGTAAAGAGAGGTTTTTCATTTAATGAAGCCAAAATTATCAATTTTTCCCTTTACAATTTGTTCTTTTTGTGCCTTATGAAATTCTTTCCTGACCAAGGTCATAAAGATATTTTGTCTTTAAACAGTTTTAAAATTTTTTCTTTCACTTATCAGTTTTTAGACAGCTGGAGTTAAGCATATTATATTAGCCACAATGTCCAGTGCAATCTTGAACAGAAGTGATACTGGTATTGCCTGTAATCTCAAGGGAAATTTTTCAATATTTCACCATTGAATATGATTGCTTTTGTTTTTCCTAGATAATCTTTAAGTTTGAGGAACTTCTTTCCTGTTTGCTATGAGTTTTTATTATGAATGGGTGCTAAATTTTATCAAATTTTATCAAATGCTCTTTCTGCATCTATTGAGATGACTTAAGTTCCATCTTCATGCCAGTGATCTCCAAATTCTTTATTTCCACCTCAAATTTCTCTCCTTGGCTCCATACCTATATATGCTATAACCTATAACTGCTTGCCTACAACTTCATTTGAATGTTCCACACCAGGTAATACTTTTTTTGGCCCAAGACAAGGCCCATCATATGATACCTTTTGTGATACTGGCTGAGTAAATGCGGTGTCAATTTTAACTTGGCTAAATATTTAACAGCTTTCAATGCAGCTGTTTTGTTGGTAAGTTCATTTGAATACCAACTTTTTGCCAAGGAACATTTTGACTTGGCCTAAAAAAAATTAATAAACATTCAGCTTTTTATTAGTTATATAATAGCAATAATCTTCTCAATGATGACTTTATCCCAGGCACTTTATTGAAATAATCTTGCTTAACCCTAACAACCCCATGATCTGGATTTTAAAGTTGGAGGTTATTATCCAGATTCTGAAGCTGAGGATGTTGAACCCTAGAGAAGGGACTTACATAGACAGTAGGTAGTGAATTTGGGATTCAAAGCCAGGTTGACAGACTCTGGGGCAAACACAATGAACTACTATTACACACACACACACACACACACACAGCATCTCAAGTATCACCAATATAAAATTAAAATCTATGAACTATTCAATCTCAGCACATTCTTCATGCTTACTGCATCACTAACTTCCTAACCTTAGGACAGAGACCAGAGTAAGAACCCAATTTGAAAGATAAAAATAAAAACAACATAATCTCACTCTTTGACAGCTAGAAATCTGAATGCATCACTCCCTTTGTTTAAATATTTCAACGTATCTTCATTTCCCTTAAAACCCAAATTCTTTTATATGGCTTATAATCATCTGGTCCTGCTTAATGTGCTGATCTTATACTGAACCAGAACCTCTCTCAAATGCTGTGCCTCGGCCACGGTACGCTAATTATTGGTCATGCTTTTTCTTTTCTTTAGGACTTGTTGTATCTTGTTACTACTACTATGAATATTCCTCACCTCTTTCTTTCTTTCCCTTCCCCTAGTTAACTTCTCTCTTCCTGAGTTTCAGCTTAAATGAGTTTCTCTAAGAAGCCTTTCTGAATCTCCCAAGTGTGGAGTAGACATCTTTCTTCTGTGTTCCCACAGTATTTTCTACTTCCTCCATCACAACACTTACAGTGCTTGTCATCTGTATTTTAACTGCTCATATACCTGTATCTTCATTAGACTGTAGGCTTAGTAATAGTAAATACCATATATCTGCCTTGTTTGCAGAAAGGTCTCCAACATCTGGCAAAAAGCAGACCTTGAATGTCTGTTAAATGCATGAATATTTATTTCTACAGGTTGCTTTTATCAACTCCAATACAGTATTTTTTTCTAAGATGATTTTATAATCTGAACATAAACCAATATATTTCAAGTACACAAAAAGGAAAAAAATTGAAAATACTCTTTACACTAACCTAATACCTAATTCACTTAAAAGAAAATATTCAACATATCTCAAATTAATATTATACATCTAGCCATAAGAGGTTCTCCTTGAGCAGTTTTTGTTTGCAGATATCCCCAGGGGATGGATTTATCTCTCCCAAATAATAACCATACATAACCACAATCTCCTTTTCCCTGACACAAATGTTTTTTCTCTCAAATTATTTCCTGGATGTACCACTGTATTCATTTTCCATTGCTGTGCAACAAATTAGCACAAATTAAACTGCTTAAAACAATGCCCATTTATTATCTCTCACTTCTGTGTGTCAAAATTCCAGCCATGCTCAAGTGAGTTCTCTGCTTAGGATCTCTCAAGGCCAAAATCAAGGTCTTAGGCAGACTGGACTCTTATCTAGAGGCTCTAAGGAAGAAGGCACTTCCACTCATTAAGGCAGTTAGCAGAATTCAGTTTTTTGTGGTTGTAGAATGGAAGTCTCCGTTTTCTTGCTGTCATCAGCTGGGGACCACTCTCCACTCCTAGAAACAGCTCTAAAATCCTCATACATGGCCCACTCCATCTTCAAACCCAGCAACAGAGCGTCAAATCCTTCTTGTGCTTCAAATCATCAGACTTCTCCCTCTGCTACTAGTCACAGAAAACTCTGCTTTTAAAGGGCTAGTATGATTAGATATGGCCCACCTGGATAATCTCCGTTCCAATAACCTTCAATCAACTGATTAGTAATCTTAATTACATCTGCAAAACTCCCCTTTTGTCATGTAACAATCACACATGTGATACTTCGTCACATTCACAGTTCCATGGATTAAAAATCTTGCAGGGCCATTTCCAAAATCTGCTACCACAGCTACCCCTAATAATAGATCTCACTTACTGTACACTTACCCATATATTTTACACAAAATACCTTATTTAATGTCTCAGGTTTCAGAGTGCAAGCAAAGTGAGGAGGACACCCACACAGCAGGAAAACCCAGCACAGAATGTCAGAACTCAGGTAAGTGTCGCTGCCCAGTGGAGGAGGAGGGAGCCTATGCTGGATGAGGTGGGCATCTGCAAGGGGGAGGGGACAGACATCTGCAGTGGTGATGGAAGATTCATTACTTAGAAGAGGATTGTTCAAATAGGTAAATATAAGAGGGTTAATGAACACCAGGTTTCTCACTGAAAGGAAAAAAAGTAATGAATATGGAATGGGAGAAAACCAGAAGGAACTCTATGGTGTCAGGCTACAATCTGATGTGTGAGTATGAACTCACTGCTTCCTACAGGTAGATGTAGGTGTACATATACGTGTGTGCACACATACATACACTCACACATTCTCTAGCTCTGCCTACTAAGGGGAACAGATAGCAGTGGCATCTCAATGGTAGTGAGTAAAACCAGCTCCCAGGTCTTGGCTTCCTAACAGTACTTTCCCCTAGAAGAAATTAGGCTCTGTAACAGTCCTCTAGGGCTGCCCTAGCAGAATATCACAGACAACAGAAACGTATTTTCTCATGGTTCTGGATGTTAGAATTCTAAGATCCAGGTTCTAGTTGATTTGGTCTCTACTGAAATCTTCCTGGCTTGCAGACAGCCACCTTCTCACTGTGTCATCACACGGCCTTTCCTTGGTGCTTGCACACATTGGGGTGTGTGTAGGGGGGTGAGACACACAACAGAGAGAGAGCTCTCTGGTGCCTTTTCTTCAATGGCATTAATCCTATCAGATCAGCACTCCACACTAATGATCTCCTTTAACTTTAATTACTTCCATAGAGATGCCATCTCCAAATATAGCCACATTGGGGGTTAGGGCTTCAACATATGAATTTGGGGGAACACAAGCATTCAGTCTATAACAGGTGCCTTCATGAAATGGCTGATTCAAGGACTAAAGCACAGAAAGTACAAAATAAGCTGCAACATCTAATTGTGTCAAAAGCAAAGGAAGTGCTCAGTGAATGATGAGGACATGTCAAAAGTATACAGGACCAATAGCCAAGATACAGAAGCAATCTGAGTGTCCATCAAAAGATGAATGGATAAAGAAGATGTGGTGTGTACATACATATACAGTGGAATACCAGCCATAAAAAATAATGAAATTCTGCCATTTGCAACATGGTTGGACCTAGAGGATGCTATGCTTAAGGAAATAAGTCAGAAAAATATTGTATGTTATCCTTTTCATATGTGGAATATAAATGAAACTAATGGATGAATATAACAAAACAGAAACAGACTCACAGATACAGAAAATAAACTAGTGGTTACTAGTGGGGAGAGGGAGTTGGGAAGGGCACAATAGGGGTAGGGGATTAAGAGGTACAAAGTACTATGTATAAAACAAGATACTGTAATACATAACACAGGAATACAGCCAATGTATTACAATAACTCTAAATGGAGTATAATCTAGAAAAATACTGAGTTAATACACTGTTGTATATCTGAAACTAATATAATTATTAATACTGTAATAATTTTTTTAAAAAAGGACATAGGACTCTTCCCTTAAGTGTATACTGGAATTAGTGACTTATTTCCAAGGACTAGTGAATGGGAAAAATAGTATCTTTACAGAGGAGTGATGTGGCAGACATCATCTCAAGCAGATGATTAAGGTTAACATCACCAGTGGTTAGTCATGTTAACATCATGTCCCCCCTGAAATGATATAATCATTAGTGGACTTCAACTCTGTGGAATTCCTCCCAAAATTCCATAACCCTAATCTCTCACGAGAAAAACATCTTCCAAATTGGAATTAAGGTGCATTCTAAAAAATTCCGGACTAAACTATAAACGTCATGAAAAACAAGGAAAGACTGAGAAACTGGTGCAGAACAGAGACTAAGGAGACGTGATGACTAAATGCAGTGTGGTCCCCTGGATTGGATCCTGGAACAGGAAAAAGACATAATTGAAAACACGAGTGAAATCCAAACAGTCTGCAGTTCAGTTAGTAATGATGTATCAATGTTAATTTCTTAATCTTGACTAATGTACCTTGGTTATATAAGATGTAATATTAGGGGAAACTGGGTAAAGAATATACAGGAATTCTGCATACAATCTTTATAACTTCTTTTGTAAATCCAAAATTATTCCAAAATAAAAAGTTTATGTAAAAAGAGGACATAGGAGCCAGCTTGAAGGAGATCCCACTGCCCAAGTGTAAAACAATTAAAGCATCAAAATAAGTAATGATAGTAATAAAGTATAACCCATCGAACAACACAGGAAACCAAGAGTTTGTCTTGTATATAAAGTAATAAATGAGTAAACTGAACACCTGCAGCGATATTGTAGGTTCAGTTCCAGACCACTACAATAAAGCAAATATTGAAATGAAGCAAGTCACATACATTTTTTTTTGGTTTCCTAATGCATATGAAAGTTACATTTACACTATACTGGAGTCTCGTAAGTGCAAAAACATTATGTCTCAAAGTACATACCTTAATTAAAAGATACTTTATTGCTAAAAAATTGCTATCCATCATCTGAGCTTTCAGTGTGATACTCTTTTTGCAGTAGTAACATCAAAGATCACTGATCACAGATCACCATAACAAATATAATAATGAACAAGTTTGAAATACTGTGAGAACTACCAAAATGTGACAAAGAGACATAAAGTGAGCAAAGACTGTTGGAAAAATGGTGCCGACTTGCTTGATGCAAGATTGCCACAAATCTTCAATTAGTAAAAAACGCAGTATTTGTGCAGCACAAATAAAGCAAAGAACACTAAAGCAAAGTGTGCCTGTAGAATGTTTACAGTCTTAATTATATCTCCTCTCAAAATTCTCATGAATTACAAAGAGAAAGACCTTGCATGGAGAAGCCTGGCTGATGTCACTTTAATAAAAGTCAGTCAGAGTGATCAAAGTTAACTTCATCAACAATGGGACACATCTAAAACGTGCACCACCCTGGGATATTCCTGCCAAGGATACATAACTTGGATCTAATTATGCAGAATTAATCTAACTATAAAAAATGTCCAAATTGAAGGACACTCTATAAAAGTAACTGGCCTGTAATTTTCAAAAGGGTCAAGGTTGTAAAAGTCAAGTTACTTCACACTGAAGAAGACTAAAGACAACAACTAAATGCAATATGTGATTCTGAATTGTATCCTTTCACTATAAAAGATGTTACCGGCAGAACTTAAACATGATCTGAAGGTTAGATGGCAGTATTTTGAGTCTGATGGTTGTGATGTGCTTATGCTAGAGAAAGTCCATATTTGTAAGAAATACACAATAAAGTACTCAGGCTGGCAGAGAGTTAGGTCAGCACTCACTCTCAAACAGCCCAGGAAAAAAGTTCTTAGTACTGTACTTACAACTTTTCTGTAAGTTTGAGATCACTTCAAAATTTAAAATGTCCCAGGGTGGGAAGGGATAAATTCGGGAGTTTGAGATTTACAAATGCTAGCCACTATACACAAAAACAGACTAAAAAAAAGTTTCTGCTGTAGTAACCTTTAATGAAAAAATATGAAAATGAATACACATATGTATACGCATGACTGGGACACTGTGCTGTACACCAGAAATGGACACAGTGTAACTGATGGTACTTCAATTAAAAAAAAAAAAAAGTCCCAGATTCACATGTTCTTGTTTATTGCCAATACTTCTACTCTAGATCAGGATACAAAAACCCAATGAGGTATAAAGTCAGAAAGATGGAGGCTAACCTGGAATCAAAAGCAAGCAGCTGAACTTGAGAGTAATAGGAGATCCAAAGTCCAGGAAATAAGGCAAGCTGGGAACTGAAAGCAGATAATCACAGAGGAAAGATATAAAAACTGATTGGGGCCAAGGAGAGTAGAGCGAGGTGGGGCTGGGTGAAAGGGAATGGCAGGAAATGAGGCAAAGAATAGGAGTACAAATGCAGGCTCCAACAAATGCAGTGAATTCTAACGCTATTTTGGCATTCAGGTGGTAACAAATGTTTAACAGAAAGCTTCAAACACACAAAGGAAATGTACAAGCATAGGGACAAAGGAAATCTAAAGATAATGACAGTAAGTAAGCACAAAATTAAGCACCAAGTTTAGGGGCTCACAGTAAGTTAGAGACTCACAAACCTAACAAAAAAGAGAAACTTTTCTTAGCAACAAATGCTTATTGTGAATAGTCTTGATACGTTTTAAAGAGACACGTTCTTTATATTACTCTTTGACCTTTAACACACGTTAAGTGGGAAATATTACACTGTAATATCCTGGACTCTAAGGAAAAAATGTTTGCACATCCACTCTGTGCCAGCACACTGTGAGTGTCAGTACTGCTGCGGGACCAGAAAACCATGAGCTTTTACATCAACCATGATGTAACACAGGTGTCTTTTCTGCAATGAAAATTAAGGAGGCTGATTCACATTCTTGCCCAGATGGAAGATCATCTCACCTATGCGTAACCATGGCCCACAGAAGTTTTTGATGAGAACTCTTCTGAAACAGCAGTTTTGGATCTACGCAAGTGGTCCACACTCAGGTGAAGTCCTAAAGACATGATCAAAATCACATCGGCTTCTCAGCCTAGATCGTAAGTCCCCCAGGGGGAGATTGGGGTAAGTCACAAAAGATCCATAACCCCTTGAAATTACGTGTAAATTTCGGTGCGCCTAAGCATATAAGCACTTTTCTGGAGAGAGGGTTTATAGCTTTCAACTTATTCATAAGCCATAAACAGTTGATTGATTGAATAATTACCTATGAATGAAGTTCGCTGCCAAAAAGCTAACAGTCTTAACAGTGCAAAATGTGTTCATCTTACAAGATAATCTTGAAAACCTGCCATGTGTCAGATGCATTAACAGAAGTATAGCATTTTAGAACAAATACGTGGGTAGTCTCCTTCTGTTTTAAATTTCCCTTGGAACAATGTGTCAGGTTCTAGATTAAACACTGATGACACAAAGTTAAGTATCACATAACCCCTGTCCTTTGAAACACAGTACAGTGTACGTGTGGAGGGGAATTACAATCATAATGTGTGTGATAAGAATATGAGCTTTGGAATCAAAAAAAACATTCGTTTTCTCCACTCTGCAACCAATCAGCTGAATGACTTTGGGCAAATTGCTTGACATCAATTTTGCATCTCTGTTTCCTTATCAATAAAATGGGAATAAAGTATTCTAATCTTACAGCCTTGAAAAAAGGATTAAATATAGAGTAAATGAAGCACAACGTACAGTGCCTGGCAACAGTTGGCACCCAATACACAGACGTTAATATTACTACAGAAATCCAGAGAAAAGGGAAATTTGCTCGGGCAGAGGGATTACAGGAAGATCTCAACTAGACCAGCATACTCAATTTTGGGTGCCACATATTAAGGGATGCGATGACAAAATGATAGTAGTGTATGTTCAGAGAAATATAAGATGGTGAAGAAACTTGAACTCATACCCTAAAAGGTACTGGTATGAAGGAAGTGAAGTTATACATTTAAAAAAAAAAGAAAAAAGAATACCATAAATTCTCTGTGTTACTGGAGGGAAGAAGTTGGATCAAGAAATTAAAATTTTGGGGAAATAAATTTTCTATATTTAATATAAATAAGACAAAACAACAAAAGCCATCTGAAGGTGGAGCAGGATACCTTACAAAGCAGTGATTTCTTTGAAACTAAAGGTGTTAAAAATGTGCTAGCACCCATGTGTTTAGGACTCTGTAAACTGGATTTGTCTAATAAGCAAAAGGGATGGATGAAAGGTATTTAACCATCCCTTTCCAATACTAAGATTTATGTGTTTTTAAATTAAGATTTTATATTATTTGGGATACTACTGGTTGGTAGTAACAGAAGACTCAACTTGAAACAATGAAAAATAAAGGGAATTTAGTGGCTTGCATAACTAAGATGTCCAGAGGTAGGTCAAGCTTCAGATATAGCTTGATCAGGTTTCCAGCTCAGCTTCTCAACTTTTTCTCTCTCTCTCTCTCCCCTTCTCTTTTTCAGGTCAGTCCTCCTTTGAATGTCTGCTCTGTCCTCAGACTGTCAGCTACAATCAGAGCAATGTGTCTCTGCATTCAAATCCCATGGGAAGAAAGAATTACTTAAACAACCAAACAAAAGTCCTAAGCTTCTTTATCATAGTAGGTTGAAATAATCACTAGGGCCAAGGGACTACCATGTACTGACTAGCTTAAGTCCAGGTTATTGCCCATCTTTTAACCAATTCCAATGGCAAAAGGGAAGACTCCTGTTTGTTGGTTTATGTCACCTCTGTGGATGGGGACAGAGAGTAAACCCAAACAATTAATAAATAATGAAGGAGGAGTAGGTCCTCAAAGGAAAATCTGGGTGCTATTACAAGAGAGGAAGCACGGAGACTGAGCAGGCAACAGCGTAAGAGGTCTCAGCAAGAAACAGATGGCACGTTCAAAAACTAGTAAGTGGAGAGAAGTTTTTAAACAGACTATCTACAAAGGCTTGAAGAAAGCCCATAGTTAGCGAAAGTCCCCTGCAACCCCTAGGCCTAGGAAGGGAAGGGGAACAATGACAACAACCCAGAGAGCTTAACTGCATGGACAGATCCACTGGAAAGAAGCTGTGACCTTTGAAAGAGAAAACAGCCAAGCCACAGAAACCTGGTAGACAGGGAGCTGGGTGAACAAATGCTCCCATCTCTCTCTCCTCTGCCCTTTGATCTCCCATGAGTGGCTCTGACCAAACGATCAGAAACCAGAGGATGAGAGAGCCTTGTTAGTGCAATCCACAACACAGTGAGCCTCCCAGGACACAAAGCAGGTGAGAAGGGTGGGGATAGGTCTGGAGGAACAAACGGAAGGTAGTTAGTACACAGCAACCAAGGACGATGCCCCACAGATAATCATGAACCAAAACATATAATACAGACAGGTGTTCTGGGTGGCCTGATCTTCCCAATTCTCATTTATGACTGACTCACTGTACACTATCCCCTGACAGTAAGGCAACTGCCTCTTTAGGCAAATGAAATAGAAACAAAGCCAGGGCTACTAATAAGCTATTAAAGATCTTTCAATTTATAGAATATTTGTTTTCTTTACTTATGTTTTAACATTCCTTTATTTGCCTGTTTCAGCTGGGCTAAGTAGAGCTAAACATAGAGCTTTTTGCCCACAGATGAGAAATGGGCCCAGGGAACTCCTAAGGGCCACTGCCTGCCAGGTAGGGAAGATAAATGCAAACAGAAGAATCAGGAGACAAAACTGAGGGGGTTAGTGAAGGGGCCCCTTTGGCAGCAACAGCCTTTCACCAGAGTTGACCTCATTTAATGCTTCCCTGATCTTCTGAATCTTGTTTATTTCAAGAGCAGTTCCCTTAAACACAGCTCTTTCTTGAGCATCTGACACAAGACACAGGTGCACCCATCAATGACTTGAAGATGGGAGTCTCCGCTCCCACACAGAGCCAATCAGATGTTAATTGTACTATTTAGAGTAATCTTACACTTTACAAGTATCATGGCTTAAATATTAAAATGCCAACTGGCAAAACTAAATACCATCTACCATATTCTTTCTACAAGAAAACATGGTGGAAGCCCAAAAGTAATTTATAAGCACAACCCATTCATTAATTAGGAAGTGGTCTGTAAATCACCTGAGATGTCTTTGGACTGCTTGTTAACACTCAGCATTGTGATGCTAACCACAAAGTACTCCTCTTCTCAAATGTGTTTTCAGAGCAAGAACAAGTATTGCTGAGACACTTTTTAAGAGTTTCTGCCAAGACTAGGAATTTACCAAGCCAGCGGTGTCCCAGAAATCTAGAATTATATTCCTTTAGCAGCTTTCAGCACCCTTGTTACACAGGGAATAGGATAATAGAAGGCATAGAACCCACAATTCAATTCTGATTAACCAAGTTGAAAAAGAAAATGTAATAAATAACTTTTAAGTAGTAAAAACTACACCATGAAAGTAACTTTTGGAAGGAAGGAAAATGACATTCTCAATAAGAAAAAAATAATTTCATAATGTGAAAACATCCCAGGACCATCAGGAAAAAGCGGTGAATAATAGCCCCAGTTTAGAAAGAGGCAACAATTACTGAATACATTGTCAGAGAAAATAAATAAGGTACATTTTTAAATCCCACAGCTAACACAAAGCATGTGAGAAAATTCTATTGGTTTTTGACTAATATAAAAGAAAAATGAGAATAAGTAGCTTAAGAAAGATCAACCAGAATTTCCTATATTTGGTGGCTTGTTATTCTAAAAAGTGCTTAGTTGATAATACTATGCTTTCAATTGAGCCTCTATGAATTAACCATCAAGCTTCTCAATTAACTTCCATAGTAGAGACTTTGAAATGAAAGTTAATAATACCCAGTCAGACAATAGACTGTTTCTTCTATTTGCTGATCCTGGCTATTGGCCCTAAGCACTCCACATTTTCTTCTAATTACACAATAAAATCTTTTAGATTTTAAAATAAACACAACAAAAACAAAATACATGTACATACATACACTATGTAAGAAAAAAACTGAGTGAACTCAAACGGTATAGGAAATAAAAGCCGCTGTTTTCTCCATTTCTCCCAGTAACAGTGCTACTGAAGCAGAATCAGGTTAACCATAAAATACAATTTATAGAAATACAATAAAAAACACATTAGGGCCTTACCTTAACTAATCAAAATTCTAAATTCAGAGTTGCAAAAGACTTCACACATATAGACACACACAGATACATGGCTATTCTAAATAAGAACCAGTGTTCACAGCAGCATTATTATTCATTGTCATTACAGTAATTATTATAAATATTATTCATGATAAATTAATTGCTACAATTACATTACAAAACACTAACATTCAAAGACAACTACAAATACCAAGTCACAGTGGCAAGAAGTATTCAAGGAGCTAGGTAGCTTTAAAAAATTAAAGTACAATCCAATGCAGGACTAATAAGAAATGAGACTGGAGATGCAGGCAGGGGTCAAGTCACAAAAGCCTAGAACCTTAGATTTCTACCCTATTATGTCGTGCTTCTCAAAGTGAGGTCTGAATACTCCATGGTAATACAGGAGTATGGAAAATCATAGGATAAACATGGTGCATCTTCTCTAAGTGTCAAGTTTATGAAAAAAAATTTAGAGGGGAGTTTAAAAAGTTTGTCACTGTTTTTAAATTAAACCCAATTTTACTGGAACATAAAATTCATATGAATTTTCCAGACAGAACATGAAGACAATTCACTCTCCAAACAATTTGTCCTGCAGTAAGCTAACTCAGGTTTGCTACAGCTTAAAATTTGAGGAAAAGAGACAAATGAGGGATAATTTGAGGAAAAGTCTGAGAAGCAGTGCTGGGAACATGGAGCCAAAGGTTTCTGTTTGTTTTTGCTTTTGTATTGTTTTAAGCAGAAGTGACATGATCAGATTTGAAGCTCTCTCAGGGAAGCAGTAAGCAGGATGGGCTAAAACATAAGACACAGGAAAATAATGAGGGTAGGTGACCAAGAGAAAAGTTGTAATAGTCTGTGCAAGCGATGGAAAGGATATGAACCAGAATTGAGGCTAGGAGAAAGCTGGGCTAGGAGGATTCCAGAAAGCATACCATGCCGACCAGACAGCACCTGACTGACAGCACAGTAATGATTCAATGAGACAGCTTTTGAGAGCTTATTAGTATGAAGGTCTTTGGGGTTTTTTTAGAGCTAGTATTATTACTACTGTAAGTTATTTGATATTTGTATCCTTAAAAGCTTCCACTTATAAATGACACTCTCAGTGTGTCTTCTAATCATAGGAAGTGTAAAGCTATTATATATTTGTGATACCAAAAATTAAACAAAATTTGAGTAAAATTTATGCAAACTATGTTTAATAAAGAAAATATCCATGCTTTCAAAATATTAAGAAAAAATTACTGGGTTCCTACTGATCAATTACTAACATAGCTTTTCTAGAAACATAACTATACAATTTGAGAATCAGAGTTAGGAATGACCTTGACCTTTAATGTGATATTCCAGAAAAAATGAATGAATAAACATAGACTGTTCCTAAAAAAAAAAAAAAAAACGAAAAAACAAGAAGCTGGGTATTTAAAATATCTGATTACTTAGAGACTGAACAAAAAGTAGTTGTTTTTTTTTTTTTTTTAACCATGTTAGTCATTTCAAAAGGAGAATATGTAGCCAGGTGATACTGGCTAAAAGATGTAAAATAAAATTAAAGTTAATCCTTCACTAGTAAGTTGACAGTAAAATGCGGCCACTAAGAAAAAAACAGAATTAAGGGAAATGAAAAATAAAATATAAAAAAATTCTTGCAGAACATATTTATGAAAATATTACAACTTGAGAAATGGATCAAATAAATGTTAACTTTATTTGACTAATAAAAAAAAGTAATTCTCTATCTAAATAATCTAAAGAAAAGACTGTCTTTTAATTGCTTTTAGAAATTAGCATATTTTGGTCTGTTCTATTTATTTATGTAACATGGACCACTAATAGCTATGACTGTGATCAGAAAGCTTAGGAAAGGTACAAGTATAGAAGATGGTAAGAAAAAAAACACTACTTAAATGTTATCTATAATCAAATGTTTATCTGTTTTGAATTTAAAACTATATCATCAGAAATCCTTAAACTAACACTTTATTATAGAAATCATAATAGAGAAAAATAAACACTAGCACGTCTGGAAACTAGTCTCTAGGTCCTAGCAACTTTTTTTTTTTTTTTTTTTTTTTTTTTTGCTCATAGATGAAACTTTTCAGCTCTCAAAACGAATGTGGCATAAAAATTTAACTTACCATAAAAATTTAAGATTACTTGGCAGTAAAAGACTCATCTAAACATACAAATCTTATACTAATCTTACGTGATAGTTTATGCTTGCTATCTTACAGAAAATCCTAAAATTTAGGCAAAACATAAATTCATAAGAGAAAGAATACCTCAAAAATACACGAGTGTAATTCTCATAAAACCTCTCTCCATCCTTAACAACAGGTAATTAAAACTGTTCCTTTTATTAGACCATTTGATATATTTTTTCAAGTCTCTTGAGAAGGAAGATGAAAAAGTTACCAACAGCAAAGCAGGAATATACAGAACCATCAAAAATTTTTGGTCTAAATATTTTTAGAATTAATGTAAGGAAACATAAGAAAAATAGGTGACATTCTACAAAGGAAACCAAGACACTTCTCCGTCTCTCTTCTAGATTACACACAGAGCTGTTATTTCTTCAGTTTTTTTAAAAAATGCCATCTGCCTTTCCCAAGCCTCCCTCTTCCGAGCTCACTTGCTGTCTATTTGCCATATTTGTGTGGGCAGCGGAAAGTTGCTTCTATGAAATGAGCCCATTGCAGGTGTTCTTACAGGCAGCATCACAAAATATTACCTGCCTGATGGGAAGTGGACAATGATGGAAAGCATTCAAAGAGAGATGAGATGTACAAATACTGACAGAGACTTTATATTGCTTTTTGAGACAAAACAGCCCTCACGTATATGAGTTATAAGGTTATATGCTCACATTTACTGTGAGTGGCTCTGTAAGGTCTAATTACATAGTAACGAAGCATTGGTCTTGTTATTTTGTGGATTTTATGGAAGAACTGCTGCGGTTATCAATAGGCAACCCTACTGCAATTCCATGCATCCTGCCACAGGATGAACTGCAGGAATTGCCCCAAATCTGCAAACTAGGAGAGACTACCTTCCCTACCCCCACAAAGTGTATAAATAGCAGTTATTTGTAAAACACACGTGAACATCTAGGCAACTAAGAAACCCTGAAGAATCAAAGAAATTCTCTTTTGGGGGGGATAAAACAAAACTACGTACATATGTGTATACACGCACAGGAAAAGAAAGCTAACACCCCACGTTAAAAATGGTTATCTTTATGTATCAGAAAAAAAGGTGGTTTCTATTTCCCCCCTTTGCGCTTCTTTGTATTTTCTAACTTTCCTACAATGAGCATGTTAATTTGGCAATCAAGGAGGGGGAAAAAAAGTCAGATAAAGAGTTTTTAATCCTAAAGCAACAGTTAATCAGGATCAAAGACAGCGTAGCCTATCTTTAAGTCTCCTCGGAGTCTCTGAGTAACAAATCCTCCTGGACTTGGCATGGCAGAAGAGGGCTGCAAGGCTCCCCACAGCGCAGCGATAACCTCTCTACTCCAGGGCCTCAGCAAACTGAGGGGGCAGAGTTTTTTCATACAAACTTGGTCGAGTGCTTTTGCGACAGCAAAACTCACTCCTAGCTCTGCCGTGACCCCGCCCCCCATGGCACACCCAAGTCCCGAGGACCCCGCGGGACCCCCCGCCCGTCTCCAAGTGTTCCCGAGACCTGGCCTCCCCAAACCTGTGCCCCACAGCTCACCTCCACCCTCTTTCACCTCTTTGTCCACGACTACTCCCCACACCCCTCCCTCCCACCCACCCACACACACACACACGCCCCTGACCACAGGGGAAGGAAAGCGCGAGCAGGACTTTCCTGTGACCTTGGACGAGCCAATTCCCGTCGCCTGTCCGAGACTCAGTTTCCTAAAGTACCATCCTCGCGGGGTGACCGCAGGCTCAGAAACCCGGAGGGCTCTGCAAAGCCACGGACCGTTCTTCTAACTCTGCACGACCCCCTCCTCCGCAGGACCGCTCCCAGGCGCCTGGCACCAGCCTGGACACCTCGGGGGCAGCTTCCCCCTGAAGCTCCCGCCCCGTAGCCCCCGGGACGCGTCGCCTCGCAGCCCGTGCCAGTACCTGGCAGTTGCTGTCCTGAGGCAGGTTTTTCACCAGGATTTTCCTGCGGTTGCTCAGCTCCCGGCGCATCCGCTGCAGCCGCACGGCGACCTCCTCGGGGTGCAGCGCGGCGGGCGCGGGGCCCCGGGCGTCGTCCTGAGCCTCGGCGGAGGGGCCGGGTCCGCGCCGCCCCGACCCCGGCCCCGCCGCGCCGCCCGGGCTTGCGCCCCCCTCGCCGCCGCCGCCGCCGCCTCCCGCCGCCGCCATCTTCCCGGGCGCCCCGCGGCTGCGGGCTCCTCGGAGGCTCGAGGGGAAGGGAGAGAGCGAGCGGGAGGAGGCCTGGGCGGGGGCGAGGCGGGCCGAGGCCGCAGAGCGGGCCCAGCCGCGGGGAGTGAGGGAGGAGGGAGGCGGCGCCGCAGCCGGCAGCCGGCGGGCGGGAAGAGGAAACCTGAGCGCCGAGGAGGAGCCGAAGAACCACCTCGCGGGAACCTCCCCCTCGGGCCTCCGCGCACGGGCGCGCCAGCCCCTCCCTCCCGCCCGCAGGGGCCCGGGCGCCGCCACCCGGACGGACACCTGTTCCCGCTCGGGCGGGCGGGCGAGCTCCTCTCCCAGCGAGGCGCTAATGAACGCCCAGGTTTGGGCTCTGCGGATGCAGCCCTTTGGCGCCGGCTTCCCGGGGGCACTCGAGCCCCAGGCGCCGGTCCCCGCGCGGCCTCCCCACGTGACACCGCAGCTGTCCCCGGGCTCCCCTCGAAACTCCCGCGCTGGGGCGGCTCGGGGGCTGTAGACACAAATTCAGGCTCCCCGAACCCGGGGAGGTGCCCTGCAGGCTCCGGACGGTTACCCTTCTGCTATGCTCAGGATAGGCACGCTTGGCAGAGAAGTTTGAGTTTGCAATGAAAAATAAAATTTGTGGTTTCCTAGGGAGTACAAAGATATTCTGGAGGCAATTTTATATATTTGGAAAAACGTGTATATACGAGAAAGGCCGTGCCCTTAACCCGTCCCTCCGTTTCTTTCGTACGTTTCCTAAAATGTAAACCCTGGATGGTTGCATAGGCAACAT
This sequence comes from Camelus bactrianus, assembly GCF_048773025.1. NCBI lineage: Eukaryota > Metazoa > Chordata > Mammalia > Artiodactyla > Camelidae > Camelus > Camelus bactrianus. The sequence continues at coordinate 31,545,531 of NC_133551.1, forward strand.
GTAAAGGGATGCCGAAACAAAGACTAAAATGGAAGAGGAGCTGTGGCAAGAGGGCTGGAGAAAACGCTACAAGGAACATTATTTTACTTGAAACTTAGAGGGAGAGTTACATTGTAGAACTGTCAGTGTTGTTATCAGATCAAACAGTTGGGCAGCCTTTGACTGGCACCAGCCCAAGTGACTATCAGCAAAGAGAAACATGCAACTTAAGTGTGTAGCATGCAAATACACTCACAAAAAAGAAAAAAGAAAGAAAGAAAAAACTTTAACATTAATATTACTCCGTTAGGGGTAAATATTTTAACTAAATGTAACCAAAAAGTAAAACCACAAAATATTTAAAAACATACCATGTATTTAGTATTTACCCTGTGCTCCCATGTATTTCTAAGTACTTTACATATATTTCATTTACTCTTTGCAATAATTCCTCTAGGTAGGTTTTATTTTCCTCACTTTACACTTGAAGAAATAGAGTCAGGATGCTTAATTGTAAAGCCCAATGCTCTTAATGATACAAAAAGACTCACCTGTAATCTCTCCACTACAAATTAATGACTGAAAATAGTGATCTGAGTCTAATTTTAGTGATGTTGCCTTTGCTGAAAATGTTTTTTAAACTGCTTTTTTGCTATCGACTTCAGAAGCCACGGCAAATTGTTCTGTGTAGTTTTTGTGGCAGTGAATGTTCATCTCTTAGAGATGGGTTTGATTTTTTTGAAATAATTAAATGTTATTTGAAGCCAATTCTGGTGAATGAATCAGGCGTTGATTATGCTTTTGGGATTATAATTATGTAATTGGGGCTTGGGGCCCCAAGTGGGACATGATTTCAATGTTATCAAGTTATTAAACCAATTTGATTAAGTAGCTACTTGGACTTGATCCCACTCCTGTGTCCCGTAGGGTGGTGGCTTTAAAATTTTGACCCAAACCAGTGGGAAATATACAAATACCACAGTGGGAAATATATACCACAGTAGGAAGTATATTTTACATCCCAAGCCAGTGAACACACATCTGTGCAATTGAAACAAAGATTTCACAGAACAGTATGCCCTTACCTGATGCTGCACACTCCAGTATTTTTTATTCTCTTCCATTTTTTTTTTAAATTGCTGGAGTAACACACTAAATTGATTTCATGTGCCACTAATAAGTGCTAACTGACATTTTGATGAACTGCTCCAGGTTTCACATCAACTAACTTTCTTCATTACTTTGGCTCAACTGTTTTCAAGGAATTCAGGGGGAAAATAGTATCTATTGATTTTAAATTATTTAACTGAATTGGTTATTATTGTTGCCACATAAAAGAATTGGATGGAAACTGCAAAGACTTGGATATGCTGCTGTAATTCCGAAGAGTTCCTCTTATTCCTGGTTTTAGCCTGACTCTTTAAATAGCAGCTTCGGTGATAAACTAAAGGAACATTCTAATCTGAGCCTGAAGAGGAGCACAATTATCAAGCTGCAACATATTTACCAAGCCCACAGGTAATTATCATGAGCTGTATAATTACCTTGTTCTTAAAACCCGAACCATGTGCTCACATTTGCCTTTATTTTTTAAAATTACTGGTAGTTATTTTCACCTGGTTTTAAAGTTCCACAATTGGGGAAAACATTGGCAAGGTTTAGTAAGTCTCAGTTAATAACAATAATAATATGGCCTCTTGTATCCAAACAAAATCTTTTGCTTCTATTAAGTGATAAAAACGAAAGTATGTGGAAAGATCTTGTAAACTATTAGGATTATTCACTTCTAGTGATCATTTATTCACTCAGTGATATATAGTAAGGGTCTGCAATGTACCAGATACTATACACCAAATTTGATTGATTTTAATTGAGAAATGGTCTTTTCCCTGGGGAACGCAATTCTAATTCAGTAACTGCAAATTCAGCTGAAAAATATTATGAATAAGGTACTTTTAATGGCACAGAGGGGTGTTTGATTTTTGACATAGCGGAAGGTAACTTGAGGGGTTTTGAAGGGTGAGTAGGAGTTTTCTAGATGATAAGGGGCAAGTACTGAAACAGGGAACAGAAAGAGGCCAAAAAGCATCAAAGAGACTGGCATGTCTATGCAAGTTTGGTGTTAGTGAAGGCTGTGCTACTTTTGGGAGAGTAGCAGGAAATATTGAAAAAGGTAACATGTCATTCCATTTTAAGTTGATTTCATTTTAAGTCACTGCTTTAGTATGGCATAAAAGGCAATCCCATAGAGGAAAGGCGTATCAAAGGTTTTTACGCAGGGAAGTGACATGATCAGATTTAGCTTTTTAAAAAATAATTCTGACAATAATAGAGAGCATGAATTTAGCAGGGCTTATGTCAAGGACACTAGCTGGAAATCTTTTGAGACAAAGTGAAAATATTTGAGGGCTGATATTGGAGATTAAACTTTCCTTAGATTACCTAAGCATCCTATGGGTATTAAGTGTATTGATCTTTACACGGGTTACCTATAGTCTTTTCTTTCTTTGTATTATTTAATTTTAAAACCTATAATCAACCTGTGATGTAGCTAGTACATACCTCCTTATCAATGAGGAATTAAAGGCGGAGAGGGCAACTTGTTCAAATTCACACAGCAGGCAGGGCCCCCAGGATTCTAGTGCAGATCTGCTTTGGGGTCCAGGTACATCAACTTGTGTAACTGTAGCTGGAGGAGGGGCTGGATTTGTGAGACTTTTCTGAAAGGAACACAGTGGAGCAAAGTAAAACCAGAATCTAGTGATGGAGAGAGCAGGATCTGGAACTAAAATGCCTGGATTCAATTCTGTGTAACTGGAGTGAGCTATTTAAAGCATGAGAGAATAATTCAAATATGCCACACCTCAGACACTCCATCTCTAAAACAGAGATAATAATAGCACCCATAAGGCTATTATTAAAAGCTATCATGAGGATTAGATGAGGTAATGTATATACAGGGCTTAGTAGAGTGCTATCTCAAGGGTTACGTAAAAAAGCAGTCATAATAATAATAACGAATTATTCATTATTTTAAAAAATCTTGGTGTCTTATTGGATGTCAGCAAAGGAAGAATTTAAGAATGGTAACATGCTTTCTAGGATGAGAGATTAAATGCACTGTGATGCTGCAGCTGAAAGAGGGGACAGTTTAAGAAGTAAAGATAAGCTCGATTTAGGTATCTGGGTTTCCAGTACTGCAGGACATGTAGACATAAATACCCAGCAGACAGACTAAAACTTGTAAGAGAACTAGGTAGTTTAAAAAGGAGACTGGATGAGATCATTCAGGCTGAGTGTGTAGACTGAAAGAGCCGTCCAAGAAATAGGACCTTAGGGAACAATATTCAAAGGTCAGAAGGAAAAAAAAGCAGAAGGTACTTGGCAGTCCTGTTAAAAGTCGGCTTATACTCCTTGTGCACCCAGCCCAAGAAAAGAGAGCCAGGTGAAAATGGAAAAGGTGTCGGGCAAAAGTGGTTGGGTTACATTAGGTGTAGCAACCTGCATTCCTATCTCCGGTTACCTTGGGCTGTTCTCTAGCTCCTGTCACGTTCCCTAGCTCCTGACCCATTCTCCAGCGCCAACTCTCCCTTACAGCTTTTGGCACCTCCTCTCCTTGGCTTCTGTGCCTTCACAGTATTGACCCTGGTTGTTGGCTTTTTAAAAATATGGGTTTTTTTTAAAGTATAGTTGGCTTACAATATTGTGTTGATTTCTGGTGTACAGCGTAGTGATGGAGATATATGCATATTCCTTTTTATATGTTTTCATTATAGGCTATTACAACGTACTGGATATAGCTCCCTGTGCTATACAGTGGGACCTTGTTGTTTATCTATTTCATATATAGTAGTTAGTATCTGCAAATCCTGAACTCCTAATTTATCCCTGCCCATCCTCTTTACCCCCTGGTAACCATAAGTTTGTTTTCTATGTCTATGTTTATATGAGTCTGTTTCTGTTTTATAAATAAGTCCATTTGTATCATTTTTTTTAGGTTCTACATATGAGACATATCATATGGTATTTTTCTTTCTCCTTCTGACCTTCTTCACTTAGTATGATGATCTCCAGGTCTACCCACCTTGCTGCAAATGGCATTATTTTGTTTTTTATGGCTAAGTAGTATTCCATTGTGTGTGCGTGTGTGTACATATATATGTGTGTGTGTGTGTGTATATATATATATATATACATACATATGCATATACACACACAACATCTTCTTTATGCAATCATCTGTCGATGGACATTTAGGTTGTTGCCATGTGTTGGCTATTGTAAATAGTGCTGCTATGAAGATTGGGGTGCATGTATCTTTTTGCATTAGAGTTTCCTCCAGATATATGCCCAGGATTGGATTTGTTTTTTGACTTCCTTCTTGGATCACAAACTGAACCTGCTCACCACTCACTGCTTTCTGCTACTGACCTTGCACTCCATGACACACTAGCCATAAAAGAAACCCAAAAGCAGAAAGACAAAAAAAAAAAAAACAAAAAAAACAAAAAAAAAAACACATTAAAATGAACTAGAAAGAGAGGCTTCAGAGAAGCTGAGAAATCAAAACATATCAAGAAGGAAAATGGTCAACATGTCATGGCAGCAGAGAGGAAAAACAGAAAGAGGACTGAAAAGGATTTGGCATTTAGGAAGCTCCTTGTGTCTCTGAATGTGAATGACTTCAAGAAAGTGGTAGGGATAAGAGACAAATCTATGAAGAATTGGTAACATAAACTTTATACCCCCTAATTTTCTCCATGAAGCAGAAAGAAGATCATTCTTTGATAGTGAGGAGAGTTTAGTGGGAAATCAAAATTTGTAGTCCACATAGTGATTCGCATGTGTTTAATTCTCACAGCCACCACTGGAAGTGGGTATTAACATCCCCATACACTAGGCACCTGACATGGTGAAGTCATGCAGCTGGTAGGAGGCAAACTGAGATTTCAACCCAGGTCTGCCTCCAAATTCTCTGCTTTTCTTGCTGCATTCAGATTTAGAACAGCCACCAAGGGGAACGTGGAAGTGCTGTGATAGTAATCATAGTAGTAGGATTATAAATATTATTACTCACATATAAGTATATAATACTGGTAATAATGAGTGAAATGGATCAGATGATGGTAGCGCTGATAACAGAGACATGAACGCCTCTGCTCCAAATCTAACTGCAAGTAATAGCCTCACATGTAACTTTATGCCATAAAACACAGTGCCTGTGAGTACCTACAGCTACATGATGTTACTTAATACAAATGACTTCTTGTAGTTTTAATATAGCCCAAAACTATCATTCATAAACTTTCCTTTTAGATAAACAAGTTCATGCTGTATAGTACAGGGAACTATATTCAATATCTTGTAGTGACTTATGGTGAAAAAAAAGAACATAAAAATGAATATATGTGTGTTCATGTTTGACATTGTGCTGCACACCAGAAATTGACACAACATTGTATACTGACTATACTTCAATAAAAATAAATATTAATAAAGCAAAATAAACTTTCCTTTTGTTATAGCTAAACATGCCTTTAAAATATTTATAAACTCAATATAATTTAGATTTATTTTTATTTCTACTGTTAGGAAAAGTATTTTGAAAGTATTTGTAAGTATGTCAACTACAAACAGTTCCCTTGAACCTTGACTTGTATTTAATAATTCAAAAAGAATTATACTCTTTGCCACTGAAGTTAGGATCCTTTTGGCCCCCTGCTTGCTAAACTACAGAAGTCAGGAAAGTAGCATACTTTCTATCAAAAATGTAATTTAAAAAAAGATTGCTATAAAATTATAGAAAAATCTTGGAACAGGCAGCAGAAATATTTGAAAGATAATAAAGTATAACCCAGCTATCTGACAGAGAAATAAATCTTTTTAAAGCATTAAGGTTTCGTGTAGAATGGTGGGACTTGGCATTTAAGTTAGTGACATTTAAAAAGTCATTTTGTTGAAAATCTTTCTAAAGTACACATACAAAGGAGTACATATTTACTTCACAAAACAGATGATACTCAACCTGAATTATCCTTTTTGTGATGATTTCAATAATAGGGTGATTGCCCTCTGGGTATATTGAGGATTATAGGATGATTTCCTCCCACATTAAATGGTTCCATAAAGCTATGCCTTCTTAATTCTTGTGTCTGCTTTTCATAGATTTTTTTTCCTCCTCCCTTCCCAGAGCTCATGTCTCATGGCAGCCCATATACTTGCATAGACTCATTCATGCCTGTGGTAACATTAACCAGCCCACCAAACCCATATGCATGTAAACAAAGGTGGAATTTACACCTGCCCATGCTTATTATCCACAATGCTCCTTGGAAGCCTCCCATTCTATTTGCCATGCGGCCTCCTGGCCGTAGCTTCTTTTCCTCCTGTTTCTGCCAGTTAGACTTGACTGTGGAGACGAGACCCTCAGATCTCCCTCCAAGTAGCATATGAGCTGTGGTTGGCCAACAACCTCCAGCTAGCCACGGTCAGTCCCTCCAGGTCTGCGGTATTCACACCAAGGCCATTCTCCTCCCCAGGAAGCCCCCCGCCGATGACAAAACACAGTGGGGCACCATAGCCAGGCCATTTCAGCCACACACAAGATTTCTCTAGTGGGCAGTCTGCCCCACACTCCGCAGTCACCTGGCCAAGGCTTTCTCTTGCTCTGTACTGAAGCCTGGGGCTCTTGCTGACCAATCTTCTCTCCTTCCCTCTCTCCTTTCACAAGCATCTGAACTGCTTTGTGATTTAGTTTCTCCCCACCTGCTCTTGTTCCCCTCCCCTTTATCCTTTACAAATGTTTCTGCAATATATCTTTTGCACACCTAAAAATTGGCTTGGTGTCTGCTGCCCAAGAAACCCAACTGGCACAGTTGGTAAAAAATGGCCCAAGAAAGTAGGCAGTAAAACTGGACTTGGGGACTGTTCACACACGCTTGGCTGGCAAGGAGGACCTCATTCTGAGTGGAATGTTGGGAATAGGTCATTCCTTGGCACAGGGTGGCCCCACAGTTGCTGAAGATTTCACTGGTGATGACCTGAGAATGCATCCTGGGAGAGGGGAACAGCTTTGTTTCAAGATTTAGGCATTTGAAAGATATGGGAGACTAATGCCTACAAGGACAGAGGTGTTGGCTGGTTATTTCAAAGTTCTATCTGCAGAGGGATAATGAGAAACTGAGACGTAATCAAACAGCTACAGGCACAGTGTGAGAGACGGAAGCCTGTGTGACTTGGAACATTTGCTCAGAAAATGGGACTTAACACCACTACAAGGCCCCTTGCCCACCGAGGGGATGGGGCAAATTCACTGTAGGGTGGCTCTTGGAAGCCTAGAAAAGGTGATGGTTCATGCTAATGTGGAAATGCCTGAGTTGCCATGGCAGATGGTAGAGGAAGGAATAAAAAGGCTGTGGGAAGGGTTAAACTGTACAGGGTTCATAATGTGAGGCCAGAGGGCCCATCAGAAGATTATGTTTCCACAGCAGGGCCCAGAGAACACATCGTTCTCCAAGGCTGTTGGAATGCACTGGTGAGAGAGGCACCAGCATCATTATGAGTCCCGTGGCGGCTCTCTTTGCAGGCCAGGGATAAAGCTGTCACAAATTTGGGCTCGTTAACAGCAAAGGGGGTGACAGCACTCCAAAATAATAGAAGCCACAGACCCAAGCAAATGGGAGCCAGGGGGCTACCATTTCTATAACTACCAGCAAGATGGGATAGCTGGCGGTTAAGGGGGCCTGAGCCACAGGAAGGTGTGGAAATGGCTAATGGAATCTGGTGTTCCTAGGGGCAAAGTAGAAGGGTGTCCAGTGAGAGTGCCATTTAACATCTACAATCAGAAACAGGCAAGACCAGAGAAATAGGAGGATGAAGGTACCTGCCCCAATAAAAAATCCATGATTCATTGCTCAGTTCCTGGACCTGAGACAATTTTCAGACCCAGAATGCAGTGACTGAGAGATGGCTGTGTCCTACGGAGGGATAACCCTGCAAGATCGTGGCAAGTATTAACTGTAATGATTTCCCCAAGTCCAGCCCTAAAGGCACCTACAGCCATTTACCTAGATGGGTATGCACTGGAAGAAGGGAAACAGCCACACATATTGAGGACTTTGGACGTACTTTCCAAGCTGCCATCAACACCTGAAACCCTAAGGTGTCCTCAGCATCCCCTGTTAGAGTTGGGACCCAGTAACACATGCAGTCTGGCTGAAAACCAGCTTACAGTGGGTCTCCTGGGTCCAGGAACTCAGTTGGTGGATCATTCCATCCATCATTAGTGAAAAATTAGGATTAACATTCATGGCAGTTTGACTCACTTAGGTCCTTGACTAGCAGGGTGAGAACCAGCATATTGGGGAAAGCCAAAAGGAAGCCTCTGGAACTACCACTTTCCCAAGCCAAGACAGTGAATCAAATATAATATTACATCACAAGCAATTCTCCAGTGAAGACATACGAATGACCAGTAAGCACATGAAAAAATGCTCAGTATCACTAATTATCAGAGAAATGCAAATCAAAACTACAATGAGGTTATTACCTCACACCAGTCAGAATGGCCACGATTCAAAAGTCCACAAATGATAAATGCTGGAGAGGGTGTGGAGAAAAGGGAACCCTCCTACACTGCTGGTGAGAATGAGGTTTGGTGCAGCCACTGTGGAAAACAGTATGGAGATTCCTCAAAAGACTAGGAATAGACTTACCATATGACCCAGCAATCCCATTCGTGGGCGTATACCCAGAGGGAAACTTAATTCAAAAAGACACATGCACCCCAATGTTCACAGCATTACTATTTATAATAGCCAAGACATGGAAACAACCTAAATGCCCAGTGACAGATGACTGAATAAAGTAGTTGTAATATATTTATACCATGGAATACTCCTCAGACATAAAAAATGGTGAAATAATGCCATTTGCAGCAACATCGATGGCCCTGGAGACTGTCATTCTAAGTGAAGTAAGCCAGAATGAGAAAGAAAAATACCATATGAGATCGCTCATATATGGAATCAAAAAAAAAAAAAAAAAAAGACAAAAGAACTTATATATAAAACAGAAACGGACTCACAGACATAGAATACAGACTTGCGCTTGCCAGCAGGGAGGAGGGTGGGAAGCAATAAACTGGGAGTTCAAGATTTGCAGGCACTGACTGGTATATATAAAATAGATAAACAAGTTTATACTGTGTAGCACGGGGAACTACATTCAATATCTTGTAGTAGCAGCTCCGTTACAGCTGCTGTGCCAGCCTTACTACTGATGGTAAAGCAGACCATGAAGGTCTTCGTTACGTAGTCTGCAGCCACTGATTTGACAATTGCATTCTTTTCTATACCAATCAGAGAAGAGGATCGGATACAGTTCACGTGAAGTGGACAGTAATATTCACTTACAGTTCTGCTCCAGGGCTGTGTTAACGCTCCATACTCTGTCATAACGTAGTTCAAAGAGTCTATATCATAACGTTGATCCAAAGCGTTAGGGATATGATGCTGACCTGGCAGGACAAGAAAAAGCTGGTTTGTGTGCTGGAGGCCTTGGTAAGGCACATGAGCATTAGAAAGAAGGTGGAAGATAAAAACTCACGTAGCTTCAGGGACTTGCCACTTCAGGGAAGTTTTTAAGAGTTCCTTGACCAGGGGCAAGCCAGGATATCTCCTCTACAGTAAAAGGCAAATGCCGCATCTTGTATCTCCTGGTACAAACAAGGAAGCATGACTCTTGGTGGATTCCTCTGGGTTCTGGAGACAATCTGATCTACAACAAATATTGGGAATACATTAACTATATTCCAGCCAATAGACTTTATGACATGGAAGATTGTCAGCTTTGAGTAGAAGCTGGGGCACAAAAGAGCTTTGCAGCAAGTGTAGTCTGTAGCTCAAACATTGCTACCACTGGAATTTGAGGCATGAGGGGGTCTGCAGTGGAAGCATGTGGACAGACAATATGGGAGTGGACATGAACTGTGAAGATTTTTGTATTAAGTGTTAATACCCACCAGAGAGCATCTACCTTGGAAAAGGCACTGAAGAAGCAACTATTTAATATTACTTGACTAGTCAATTAGCCAGCTTTCACATTGGCCATCCCAGAATTGACACAATGGGCACATGAATGAAATTGCTATGGTATCAAAGGTGGTGTCTGTGTAGGGGCCCACACAGCTTGAATACCTGCTTACCAAGGTCAGTCTAACTACTGCTGCCTCAGAGTATTCAACCTACCAGCAACAGAGACCAACACTGAGACCGAATATGGCACCATTCCTCAAGGAGATCAACAGCCACTTGGAGTCACTGAGCTCTTCTGTCCTGGAAGGGCCACCAGTTCATCTTCACAACAATAGATACCTATTCTAGGTCTGGGTTTCTCCTTTCTGCCCGAAGAGCCCCAGCTGGCATCACTGTCCCATGTGGTGTACACCATGTTTGCTTCGGGGGCATGAAATTCCACATGGCATAGCACCTGACCAGGGAGCCCACTGCACAGTGAAGGAGCTGCAAGAGTGGGCCCTTGCCCATGGAATCCAGTGATCTCTCACTATCATCAAGTAGCCAGCCTGACAGAATGTTGGAACAGCTGACTAAGGCAGCTAAAACACAATCTCAGAGGCAATACTCTGCAAGGATAGGTGACATCATTCAGGATACAGCGTATACATTAAATGAAGGACCACTACGTACCACTGGGTCTCCGAATGAAAGAGGCAGAGGAACCCAAGGGTAGAAGCAGTTGTGGTCCACTTACCACTACTCTCTATGACACTGGAGGACATTTTGCATCCTGTCCCAACACCTCTGAGCTCAGATGATGTGAGGGTCTCGTCCCCCAAAGGAGCATACTCTTGCCGAGGGGACAGCAAAGGTTCCATTTAATTACAAGCTATGGCTGCTGCTTGATAATTTGGACTTCTTATATCTAGTAACCAGCAGGCAGGAAGAAAAGTCACCATCTTCACCAGAGTAATAGGCCCCAAACAGCAGGAGGAAGGGGGCTGCATTTCAACAGTGCGTTCTGTTTAGATGCCTCTTGGTAAATGCCTTGACCAGTTACAATCACGAATGGACATGTGTAGCAGTGTTGGCCTGAGGAGGTATGATTACCATGGAATCAGTTCCTTCAGGAACGAAGGTTTGGGTCATACCATCAGATAAGCCACTGGGAACAAGAGGTGAGTTGAGGGTGAGGGGAACTCAGAAAGGACAGTGGAGGATGGAGCCAGTGAGTACCAGTTACAGTTGAAACCAGCAACAGCATCTAGAGGTAGAGTTTGTCCCACTAACCTCTCTCCTGAAAGTTTCTTCCGAGGAAGAGAGGCTCACAGGAATCGTGGACGAGCTATTCCCCAAACATGTGTGGGAAAATGTAGCTGTGAGGCACAAGGGGTGGACCAGAGCAGCCATGCAGGCACGCCACTCAGATCTCCCTTCCAAACAACCTGCTGTGAGGAGTGTGGTCATGTGGTCGGCTGACCATCTCCAGCTGCTGCACTTTGTGACCTGGTATGGCATTCATGCAGAAGCCAGGCTCCCCCTAGGCTGCTCCCAGCTAATGTCTGAGCAGAATGGTGCTACCAGAGCTGGACCATTTCTCCCCAGCGCATGACTGCTCAAGCAGCATCCTTTGCTAGAGCACTTGGCATCAGCCTTGCCGCACTGCACTTTGGGGCTCTTTCTACAAGACCCCCCTTCGCTTCCTCTCTCCTTCCACAGGGATCAGACCTCTGTTGTGGTCTGAGAGCCCACCCCATCTATCCTGGCTCCCTCACCAATTTATCCATCACACGCATTTCCCCCAGTACATTTCCTTCCCATCTCATTCTATTTTGGGGTCTTGCTTCTCAGAGGACCCAAATGGAGACAGACTGTTTTTTCAACTTTGATATATTTAGAACTCCCTACAAACTTTGATATATGTTCATCCTTCTGTTTTATTCTTCTGCCATCTTGTGTAATCCACTTCAGTTTTATTCCCTTCGTCTCCAGCCCCTGGAACATTTCCATGCTATGTTTGTTAATCTCTGCTAGAATCTGACATTCAAATGCACTTTTAAGACCATATCTAATTAGCTCAACCCTGACAGCAGTCTTATCACTGATTAGTAATGGATTACAGTCCTTGGACAATCACTGCTTTTGAAGCCAAGCTAACAAGTACTTCATATCGTCAGTACATAAATTATCTGGTCTCATTTAGCAGACAGCTAAAACACATATTAAACTTTCCTTCACAGATTCTACATTTCCACCTCCCCTCTGGGCCAACCAAGGTGGGGGTTTTCAAGTTAATTCTCCCCATACCTCCACAAGTATATTGCTGGATCTAAACACCTAGTATTCCCTGGTTAAAGTCTGCATTTTTTTGTAGAATCATTAGGGTTTGAGCGACCCACTCAAAGGAGTGTTTCTACAATGGCCTCTGTTTTCAGCTAATTTTACATCCCTCCACTTTGCTGTCTGCCAGTTCTCTTGCCAGCTCTCCCATTTCTTTTTTGGTTGTAATATTCCACTGCCCCTTCTGCTTTTGCACTCAACTGTCCATTTACGGGCAGCATTTTGCTTTTCTTCATCCAGCAAGAGAAACCCAACCTTTGAAACTGTATGATTCTAGAATAGTTTTCACATGAGCACAGACCTTTTTCCTAATATACTTTTCAGCTGGCGAACTTATTTCGCCAGAAAGATTCCAAAATCAGGCATGACAAAGAAAACCTCAGTAAAGTAGGCTAGTGCTAATTCCAGAGTACTGTTGGGAAGTTTCCTGGGTGTTCATAATTACAGGAACCTACATCTTTGATGCAAATGCACATTTAATACAACTGTAAATGTTTCACTGAGAGAATGTCCATTCACAAAGCTCACCCAAGTTTCCACTGAGTTGAATCTAACACAGCACAAGCATATCTATATCTGCCGCATAATGACCACCTTAGAGAACCATATGCCTGAAGGAGTTTTAGGGAATCAGCTGTGCTGTATTCTCCTGCCTTCAGGCAGAATTGTACATAAACACCCAGATAGGAAAAAGCTTCCCCAGAAAGAGTCAGTAACCTCACTCTAGTATTTAACAGTGAGTACAGTGAGGAATTTCTTCTTTGAATATTGAAATCCCTCTGTTACAGCTTGAATATATTTTTGATTATAAGTCTGATACAGAGGTTACAAATTCTTGTATGTTTTTTAAAACCTCATTTCTTTTTCTTTTTTTATGGAGGTACTGGGGATTGAACCCAGTACCTCCATAAAAAAAGAAAAAGAAAGAAATGAGGTTTTAAATATGCTAAACACATGCCCTGCCTTTGAGCTATCCCCCCACCCCCTTATGTTCTTTTTTAATGCAATGAATAAACATATTCTCCAAGTTGCAACTGTTTATTTTCATGTTAATCAAAATATGACTTTTCTATTTTAATCAAAATATGACTCATTCATTCACTCAATAAATAAATATTTTAAAATTTCAATCCATCCTTTTAGCAGATTTTTTTCAAGTCACTTCTACCTTTGGAAAGTTACCATGGACTCATGGCTCCTTTGATAGACTCAGTACCTTCCAATTACTGTGATCACTGTTTCTGCCAAATTTGTCACCTTTTGCCCAGTGACTAATTTCTCCCCTCTGTACTGTTGTTGATGTATATTTAGGCATTAACAAAAACATCCGTTTTGACAACAGCAAGACATGTTTGGCTCTGATCTTTCCTCCTTTGGGATCTGGTATCATACACCTTCCGAGGAGCCCTAATCCCTTTAGAGAAAAATTTCGGAAGGAGAAAAACTATGGTGACTAGGGGTACACATTACATTTTCCCCCATGACTAATGAAAGTAGTTTTCACTAAGACCTGCAGGGTACAGAGCAGTTAGCCAGGTGAAGTGAAGCGGAGGGGCAGGTGCGTTTTAAGAGGTGGGGATGGGGGTCGGATCTAAGACAGCAAGATGACAAGTAAACAAGAAGTAAAATCATGTGTACAGTGGTCACCCCATCTATGGGGGATACGTTCCAAGACCTCCAAAGGATGCTGAAACTGTGGACAGGACTGAACCCTACATATACTGTTTTTTCCTATAAATACATACCTGTGATAAAGTTTAATTTATAAGTTAGGCACATTAAGAGATTAACAACAATAACTAATAATAAAATAGAACAATTGCAACAATATAATGGAATAGAAGTTATGTGAATATGGCCTCTTTCTCTCTCAAAACATCTTACTGTACAAATTTAATGCCTTTTCCATCTTAACTAAGCACTTACCATGCATGGTGGCATAGCTTTTGCAGCAGAGACTAGAAGCTAGCATGAATTCTTTTTCCTCTTTCACAATTTCACAGATATAAGATTTGCTTTTATCATAGATCTTGGCAAACATGGCATATGACTTTTTTCCCTTTCCTCGTTAAGTCAAGAACGTTCACTTCTTCACTTAAAGGACGCCCTTTTTAGCTACTCTTTGGCACATGGAAACGGGCAGCTGTACTACCCTGGTGCTGTGGGGCCGTGATGAAGTAAAATAAGTGCTCCTTGAACGTAATAGCTGAGATGCCCCAACAGTGGGCCTGGTAACTGAGATGGCTACTGAATGACTAACAGGCAGGATCCATAAATAAAGGGATATTTCACATTCTGGATGGGATGGAGCAGGATGGCTCGAGATTTCATCCAGGCTACACAGAATGGCACACGATTTAAAACTTACAGACTGTTTATTTCTGTAATCTTCTGTTTAATATTTTCAAGCTGTGGAAGGTGAAACTGCAGATAAGGGGGTGACTGCTGAGAGGTAAGGGAATGTGAAAGCACTGTGGAAGCATGTCAGAGCAACACCTCACGTGGGAATTGCAAATGTTGGTAAGAAAAGGCTTTCTGAACTAAGTGACTATTGGCTTAGGTAGAAAACTTCCCAGCGTTCACCAGAATCCAGTACTGCTTTCCTATCTGAACATCTGAAAGGCTTGGCTTCCTGGATCCCCTCTAATAAGTCTAGGCCGTGTAGCAAGTACAGACTAAGGAAGTGCGAGCAAGGGGCCAACAATATTCTAGATGGTGGAACCTCCACCACCTGGATCCTCGAATGACTGAGTAAAACACAGTGTCTTTGTCTGCTTACTACAGGCTTAGTGTGAGTAACAAATACTCTTCTATGTGTTGAGCCATTGAAACCTGGAGGTTGTTGGTTGCTGTAACAAACCTGGTCTATCATGATGAATACAACCTCAGGTCTCCCTTACTCCCCTTGGGGAAGCTTGACACTTCTTGGGTTGGCACCAGCAGGGAGGGCAATCAGGCATCAAGATATCAATTTGCAACCCAAGCTTATTCATAAAAGCCATCAGGAAGGTAAGCTTTACTGTCTCCTAATCCAAGTTTCCTTCTAAGAAGTGATGCTGTCAGGCAGAACAGTAGATTCAAAAAGATTTAGTCTGTTTACACTAGTTATGATCAAATCTGTGGGAGATATAACAGGCCAATCCCCAGGAAGTTCTGGAGGTAACTCCACCCGAATTATGGTTTATTGCACATGCATGTAGTTCTTCTCACTATGCTATATTAATATGGGGGGTGGGGGGGTTATGAGACCTGTAGCAGAGGCAACTCAGTCCCTACACAACTGAGCCTGAGCGGGACCTCCTGCTCTGTGTCATCAAACTCCCACTCTCAGTTTATCTCCATTGTGAAATCATAAAAATGTCAACAATTTACAGTCAATTTATCTGTCCGTGTCTTTTCTTATGGGCCTAACACATTCTCCTAAACCCACTAGATTAATACTTTGTATTTCTCTTAATATAACCCACACATGACATGCAGAAGAGTTCCAAGTATACTTCACTATATAATTACACCTTTCAAAATCCTTTGTTGATGACTGTTATAATTTTGTTTGTTTAATATCACCTTCTTCCCATTAAAATGTAGACTCCACAGGGGCAAGGACGCTGTGTGTTCTGTGCTCTGCTCCTGTCCCCAGAACTTAGCACAGGTCCTGGCACACAATGGGTACACAATACGTATTTGTTGAATGAATGACTCATGCTCCAAGAATCACTTGTAGTTGCAATGAAAATAATAGATTGGAATTCAGTGAGACTAGAAGCAGAGCGTCCAGATGGAGACCAGCAGTTCTTCAAATGAGAGATGATGATGATTCAGATCAAGGCAGTCACGGGGGTTGGAGAGCAATGAACAGACCTGAGACATATTTAGAAGGCAGAGCAGAAAGGACTTGGGGATTGATCGGATGTTAGGAGATTTGCAGGAGCGAAAGTCGAGTTCCACCTTGGGCACTGACTTGGGCAAGGGAACCCTGAGGAGGTCACAAGGTAGATGACAGTGAGTCCAGTTGGTTTGGACTCCCATGACCTGTTCAGGTGCCAATGCCCAGTCAGCTTCTGTGTGTATCAATTCTGAACTCAGGAGAGTGGCCTGTGCCTGAAAAGTAGTTCTGGGAAAAAGCATAGCCATAGAAATTTTCAGCCATGTGAATATCAAAAGGGCCTAAGATAAAACCCTGAGGATCATCTACATTTAAGATCTTTTTTGGGGGGGGGGGGGGAATTAGAGCATGTTTATTGAATTGGTTGTACTTGGTAGGATGTACTCAGAAAACAGCTTTATTCTTCTTCATTGACAAATGCCTTCAAACCACTCCCCCTTGGACCATATCTTGAGCATATTCCATTAACTTCTTTTTCAACTTCTCAGTATGTAAATAGTCCTGTTATCATATACTAAAATGTCCAGGCCAATTTAAATTAAAACTTCCACCTAAAAGCTCCCATCCAGTGCAAGCTTTCTTCCCTCCTCTGGCTCCAGGCTGACGCAGGTTCCCACCACAGAGGAGAGACAGGGTGTGGTCTCTCCTTTCGCTCTTTCTGCGCCACACGTCCCTGTTCCCTCTCCGGCTCTGAGTTCCTTCCAGGTTCATGTTGGAAAGTGAGATCAAAGAAAACATGGCAAATTATTTATTTTGTCGTTGGTTGTCAAACGCCCCCTCCCATGATAGATGTTACAATGGTCTTCCTCCCGTGGGGGCTTTGTGAATTCTCCAAACACACTTATCTTCCCTCCAGACACCTGGGGACCTCTCCAGCATATTCTTCCTTGACTTGGAAAACCATTATTCAGCCGGCGTTTCACAAGGGCCCTGTCGGGCTGCATCTTTTTTTCTGCTGGATAACCAAGTCCTGCACAGCCCACTTCCCAAGTTGGATTCTTCACAAGGTGATGCTGCTCTCTGCACTCGTCAAGATAGGCCCGGTTATGCTGCAACAGTGCCTTCATCCCAGCAGAAACGTACACTCACCCACATGTCCGCTGTGGGTTCGCAGGGGGCTCTCTGCCTATCATAGTCATCCAGGAACTCAGGCTGGTACACACGCCCTCCTGACCCATGCTTCTGTGATCACCACGTCAGGTGGGGGGAGAAAAGTCATGACACATCCTGTGCTGACTCTTTAGGCTCCTACCCAGAACTGACACATATCATCTGCCCACATTTCATGGGCTAAAGCCAGGCGTCCGTCCAACTCGAACTTGAAGGACAATCCACATGCCCAGATAAAGAGAACTAGAATATTTCAAAGCAGCCCTAATGACCACCACATCCCCATACGGTCCAGCTGGCCAGGAGGAAATATTCCACGTCCAAGTAACAGGGGCTCCTCCCACTCTCTCTCTCTCTCCCTCTCTCCATCCCCCCCACTCCCTCTGCTGACAGAGCCTTTCCAGGCAGCTTCTGTCATTAGCACATAGACTGTTAAACTCTTTGAAGGCCACGTCAGGCTCTCCATAAAATTAGGCTGGGCTCTGGGATGAGCCTGGAAGTGAAACAAGGAGTTTTTGCATTTCACCTGGGAGCAGGAGGCCAGTGTTCATCTCTGGAAAGCACCTGCCCTAAATTTCTCGGAGTGTTCACTCACTGACTGCCTCTCTCACTTGGCTTGAGATGAGGCAGGCTGCCCCCTACCCCTCTATGGGAGGAGAGAAAACACGCTGCAACGCTCCCAACTTGGCTGCAACATTCTTCCAAGAAAGCCTCCTCCTCCAGTGATTCCCTGGATGAGCTGGGCAGAGGACAAGCTCTGCCCACTCTCAGCAAGTCACAGAACCTCTCTTTTGAATATGGGGGTTCATGTTGTTTGTTCCCAGCTTTGGGTTTCAGCTTAAATTTGAGACATCAGGGAAAGTCCCATTTAGCATTTTATTCCATCTGTTAAGTGGACTAGGGACAAACTACCAAAGAGGTAGAAAGAAAACCAGGAGAATATAGGGTCTAGAAAGCCAAGGAGTGCTTCAGAAAGAAAGAAGTGTTCAACTGGCTTTGAGCCTGTTCAGAGACCAAGAAAAATAAGGGCATAAAAGTGTCTGTTGGATTTGGGGCGAAGTGTGATCAGCTCGCCAAGGATGGTTCGAGGAGAAGGGTGGGGACGGAGTCGCATAACTGCGGAGAGGGAGAGGGAGATGCGGAGGTGGGAGCAGCTAACACAGCGAGCACACATCAAGCACTGTGGCTGTGAAGGGCGGAGCGGGGTAACGCAGTGCCTGAGGGTGACATGGGGGGAAGAAGAAGGATAATTTTTTTTGAATAAAAGAGTTGATCACAATTAAGTGCTAGTAAAAAAGGAACTCGAGAATGAGAGATGAAATGGGTGATGAAATGGTTTTCAATCAGTACCTTCTCACTTTGGAAGGAAAACAAACCCACATCACGGGTGTTTCATTCCCTGAAGAGAAGCAGGCAGGTAGTGGGACGCCCCTCACCGCACTGGTGGCGGCGGTGGCGGAGAACGAGAAGAATTGGAATTCTGTCTTCGTTGAGGAATGACGGTGCGTGGGCAGCTGTGGTTTTTCGTGCAACAGAATAGATATATTCCAGGGGCCCTAAGAACGTATAAACCCCATTAAACCCGGTACATGGTTTTATTCTCTCGGTGGTGAACAAGCGTCTTATCTTTCTTTTCTGGTACTGTTTACCCAGTTCATTAAAGTGAATTTTTTAAAATGATTTCATTGCTTTTAATTGGAAAATCCCTGAAGAGACCGGTTGACATCTGTAAGGAACTAATCTGCTAAGTGTTTCTTATCTTCCAGCACTCACTCAAGTCCTTTGCTGCAGCAACAACCATCTCTCCCTTCCAGATGTGTGAACCTTTTGATTTCTACACATTTTAAATTATTTAGCTTGGGATGATTATTTTTTAAAAAACCAACTTCCTGTGGTATGTGTAAAAAAAGATGTGTTTCCACAGCTCCATTTCAAACTTGTTTCCAAATTGAATTGTGTGGATTGGATTGCTAAGTCTGATCTCAAAATCATCATAATTAAAAACCAGGCCATTTTTTTTTGTCTCAGCCCCTGACATGCCCCACTCCCAACTTCCCTTCACCACAAACATCTAATACTGTGCCTAGAAATAGGGGGAGGAATGTACGAAAGAATCAATTAGTGTTGTACATGCAGCAGATACTACAGAATGCCTCACTCGCCTCCACGCCAACGCCCGTCAAGTGTTCTATGAGCAACCGAGGCTGGAAAGTGCAAAGCTACAAGCTTCAGACTTTCTAACGGTTTGTTTTCCATAGATGACCTCGCTTCCACCAAGGAGACACAGTTAAGTGAAAACTGGAAGACGGACGTGGCTACTGTAAGATGGAGAGCGAGTGCCTGTCAGCTCTCTCTGGAGGCTTTTGACTTCCCTGCAGCGGTGGTAGCTGAGGTTCTAGCATATGGTTCTTAACCCTGAGGGTATTTGGAGGTTAATGATGCAGCTTAAAAGCCTTACAGAGTGTTTCAAAGATAGAGTGGCCGAGGCAGTGCAGTTCTAGAATCTGCTGTCATGGCTACAGCTCCCCCATCACGTCAGAGGCAGCAGCGCCACTGGGTGGTCCGCAGTGCTGTTCTGAGAGTCGGCTGTGGAAACTCAAGCCGGATGCCTCTCCTCCAGTCTTTCCAATGACTGGGTAGGCAATTTGTGCTCCTTTCTGGGCAGATGGTAGGACGGCTCTCCCCCCACCCTCTTGGAGTTGGGTTTGGCTTTGGGACTTGCTTGAGCCAGTGAGATGAGAGCAAATGCCACTTCTCTCTTTACTGTTGGCACGGCCAACAGTAATGTTCTGGAGAGTGGCTGTTCCATTAGCTTGGAATGAGGATGTCACAGAACGGAATCCCTAGGCAATCCATGATGTTCACATAGCATGAGTGACAAATAAACCTTGGTTGTTTCATAAATATGAGGTTTGGGGGCTGTTGGTTACTGTAGCACAGCCCAGGCCATCCTGTGGATCCAGTAAATCATCTCTTCTTTTCTTAAACTATGTTGAATGAATCCTGTTGTTTGTGATCGAGACCTGAGTAATTATTTCCAGGAATATGACAGTGATAGACGGGTTAAAAACGAAACATGATTAAGCTTGTAAGATCATTACTGCTCCTCAAATGACGGGAACCATCTTCTACTTCTTTTATTTCTCCATGGCGCATGAACCCTGGCAGCAGGGCCGCCGTACTGCACGCCCCAGGGGGCACGATGCACACTGTAGTGGTGCCCCAAGGAGAATGCACTGTGAATGATACTCCGGAATTCTGGCAATGCTCAGACCCAGCCAAGTGCTAGAGGCACAGCAGGAAATGATCTTATTTGGTTTGTCTCATAAGAAGGAGGTGGGGAAGTAAACAAAGCCAATAACTATGACCTAATGTTTCACTAAATTACAAACTAAGTTAATGCAGTTATAATGACAGTAAGACCCTGCGGGGTGAGGGGAGCTGATTATTTGGAACCGTCAAAAGTTTTATTAAAATGCTCAGTATAATTCTGATTTTTCAGTCTGAGTTTTTAAGTCCAAAATCTATCATTCAAGAGGACAGATGGTGTACTTGTCAGGATTAGGTCCAGCTATCTGTGGCAGAAAAATCCCAAATAACATTGGCTGACGTAAGACATAAGTTTCTCTGTTACACAGAAGTTCAACAGGAGACAGTCCAGGGTAGAACAGCTTCATGAAGTTGTCAGGGACACAGACTCTCAGCATCCTCAACATGTGCCATCACTTTGTAGTCCAAAGTGGCTCCTCAGGGCATCACATTTACATTCCAAGAAGGAGGAAGAGGGAAGAAGAGCACATTCCTTCCCTTTAAGGATTCACATCGCACTTCTCATTACATCGTATTGGCCAGAACTTAGTCACATGGTCAAACTCTCAGTGGTGAGGCTGGGAAATGGAGCCTTTATTCTGGGCAGCTCTGTAGCTAACTAAAATTGCAGTTTATATTACTAAGAAAAACAGGAAGAACAGATTTGGGGAATATTTAGCAATCTATAGCTTAGATGTTTAAGTGTGGTGGGTTGAATGCTGTGCTTCCAAAATTTATGTCCACCCTGAACCTCCGAATGTGATCATAGTTGCAAATAAAGTCTTTGCAGATGTAATGAGTTAAGGACCTCAGGATGAAATCATCCTGAATTTAGGATGGGCCCTAAGTCCAATGACTGGTATTCTTATTGGAAAAGGAAAGAACAGAGAGACACAGAGAAAAAGGTCACGTGAGGATGGAAGCAGAGATGGGCGTGATGCTGTCACAATCCAGGGAACACCAGGAGCCACCAGCAGCTGGGAAAAAGCAAGGAAGGAGCCTTCCCTAGAGGTTTCAGAGGGCAAGTGGCTCTGCCAACACCCTGAATTTAGACTTCTAGCCTCCAGAACTGTGAGAAAGTAAATTTCTGTTGTTTCAAGATGGTGAGTTTGCAGTACTTTGTTACAGCAGCCCCAAAAAACTAATACAGTGAGTTAAATGCTGCTCACAGCTGCTACCGGAGCTGAGGGCTGACACAGCAGAGCTGTAATAATAACGTTAGTATATCATTTGATTATAATCCCTATCGTCATCCAGAGGCAGGTTGGCTTTTGATTTGGTAAACCTTCCCTGGCTCAGGATCTGTGCTTTCACTATTCCCATCACAGAACCACGATTTCCAGCTCTGTACAAAAGCAAAATGGAGAGCTAGTACAGGTGATTTACATTTATTTAGCACCTTCCACAGAGCAAGCCCCTAACATATATTTTCTCACGTAATCCTTACAACGATCCTATATTATGGTTAGTATTATACCCATTTAACAGATTAGGATATAAGATGATAGCAGTTAAGTCCATGGTGTGCATGTCGTCAAAGGGAGAATCAATGCTTCCACACTGGTCTGTCTGACTCTCAAGTACAGACTCTTTCCCAAAGGGGGCGACTAAGCTGGGGGATAACTGACTCACCTGCCTAGCAGAACACCTGGTGCCAAAGGCCAATGACCTCGCAGAGGGGATACAGCTTTCCAGTGATTATGAGTTCACTTCCAGGCACAACTTCCCATGTCAAAGAAATTCAGTTCAAATAAATTTAACAAATCTGAAGGGGACACGATGCTGGGAAGACAATCCTTCTTCTCAAGTTGCTTCCCTTCTTAGCAGTGTCTAGGGACCGGAAGTCTATAACGGGATTTCATGAATGTCTTTGAACACTGGTGCTTATTCATGGTTATACATTAGAATAAGGTGGGCACACTTTCAGAAATCCAGATTCCTAGGCTGCACCCCAGCCTAAGGAATCAGAATATTTGACAGTGAGCACAGGACTCTGCCTTTTAATAAAACTCTCCTGGTGATTCTTAACTAGCTAGCCCAACCCCCATTTTAGGAATAAATACTTTCCTTGTATCATACCTTAAGTACTGGTGATATATGAAAACACTAGCTACATATGATAATACATACTATAATTTTTCTCAGCATCAATTGTGTATTCCTTACACACCTGAGGAGCTCTAATATTAAAGCACTATTTTCACAATTCTAGATTTATATTGTCCCTCTGAAGAGGGAACAGCATTTCTTACTCTTCTGATAAATGTGCAGATAGATTACCAAGAGGCCATATGATCTAACTTATATGCCATCAAAACCATCAAGCAATAACCTAGCTCTCTGACATCCAGATGTTCCACATGGACCAAGAATTGAGATAAGGGAGTTTTTCACTCTCAAGCAGCTCATGGTGAACCCAGGATTTGGAGAGGCAGAGAGATTGGTAGGTCAAGGCAAGATATGTGCTTTCGTAGCTGGATTCGCCACAGCTCGAGACGTTTGAATCACAAAGTTACAATGAGACTTGAAACTCTTACCTATTATAATAATATCTATTTACAATGAATACATTGCATCTTAACCACCACTTGAATTACGTGTAACCTCTTCACTCCCCAGGAAGTTAGGTTAGCTTTAAAATTCTTTCCACTTAGCAGTGAATGGAATGTTCTAAATATGCACTCTATTTAATAGGCACGCCAGCTGCCAAACGGGGCTACTGGCAAACTTATTTAAATTTTTAATCATCATGGCAGATGAACACAGAGGGAGAGAACTATATAAATTCTCCTACTAGTGTAGCAATAAAAATATCCAAACAGTACTGGAAAGGCCAGTTTCCATTTTGAGGAAATAAGTTTGGTGGGCACAGTGTACTACTTTTTCTCTCACTGTTAAAAAGTACTTCTAAGTCATGTACATTCAATTAGGCATTTCAGGATGTATATTCAATTTAGTATTATTATTAACAAAAGTAGCAGTTTTTCCTTAAAAGCAACTTTTCCCTTAATATCAAAATTATTAAGCAAGAAGTTGATTTGGGAAAATAATTTACAGAAGGAAATATGTGAATAATAGATGAATGCTGTAAAAAAATTGTTATTTTCCTCTACTGGGAAAAAAGAAAGAAGTTTGAAATATTAAAATAAGTCTTTATTAACTTAATATTTTAAAATTCCATGAATAAAAAAATTCTGACTAGTTTTTTTAACATTTTGGGGGATGATGCCATTTTGCCGTCAGCAAATACTGGTCCTGCTACATCTAGAATCTGGACTCATATAGCGCTTTATTCCCTGAATGCATGTGCTTGTGAGAGGTGTAGAAAGTAGTCCTGAAGACCAGACTGTGGTTCTAGATTGTCTGGGTTTAAATGCTGACTTTGCCTCTCAGAGGCTGTGTGACACTGGACATCATCCTTAACCTCTCTGTGCCTCAGTTTCCACCTCTGTAATGAGTACAATGAAAGCACCCAGCCTATAGGGTGGTTGTGAGAATTAAGTGACCTACTACTTGTGAAGCCCTTAGAACAGTGTCTGGCCGGAGTGAACACTCAGGAAGCCTCAGCTGTTGTTATTATTCTCACTTATTTGAGAGCTGTTCTCTCTTCCCTAGTGCACCAGAATCACAGGCGTCGGCAGGTAGCTGACGGGCTGCTAAGCGGCCTGTACAGAACGCACCCTGTAATAATGGGGTAATTTAACCATAAATATTTACTGTAAGCTGGCTCTGTCCTAGACACACAGAATACATCAGTAAGCAAAAACGAAAACCTCTGCCCTTGTGGAAATTACACTCCAGTAGGGGCAGATGGAAAATACATAACAAGCATAATAAACGAGTAAACTGTATCAGAGAGAGTAAGTACTAGGTGAAAAAAAGAGAGCAGGATACAGGGAATTTTTAGTTCAGGTGGAGGGGACCAGGAACGTTGAGAAGATGACATTTGAGCAGAGAAATGAAAGGGGTAAGAGGAGTTGACATTGCAGGGGACCAGCAGTGCCAAGACCTTAAGACAGAGCATGGTGCACACCTGGCTCGTTCAAGCAGCAGCAAGGCCAGCGCGGCTGGAGTAGAGAAAGTGAGATGGGGAGCAAGTGGCCACGAGTGACATCAAAGACTGAACTGGGAGCAGGGTGGGAACTGTGTGCAGGGAAGCAGATTCAGTCGGAAGGACCACACAGACCTCTGCAGGACTTGCCCTGAGTGTGACGGGGAGCTACTGCAGGGTTTGAAGCTGAGAAGTACCATCATCTGAACTAAGTTTTCCGCACTCTGACTGCTGTGTGGAAACTGTAGGAGATCAAGGAGGAAAGAGGGGGGCTGGTGAACAGATTGTTCAAGTAATCTAGAGAAGAAATGATGGTGACTTGGACAGAGAGCAGCAGAAGGGATGAGAAGTGACCAGATCTGCATATGTTCTGAAAACAGATCCAGGAGAATGTCCTGATGGATTGGATGGAAGGTGAGGGAAACCGGGAAATCAAGGGTGACTCCCAGATTTTTGGCCTAAAGAACTAGAAGAATGAAGAAGGCATCAGCTGATGTGGGGAAAGACTTCACGTGGACAAGGTTTCAGGTGGGGCATGAGTAGAAGCTCTGTGTAATTATTTTACAGTTTTGCTGGGGCAAGATTTGACACCAATATTTCACTGTAAGAGAATGTCATGTGTTTCATTTTATTAAAAATCCACTGTTATGGAATTCTTGACACAAACATACTAAACCTACTAAATTAACCCATAGGTACTTTAGTTTACTGAAAAAACTGTTGAAGAAAAAATATGATTATTATGGAAAAAAATGACATTTTTATCTAAAAATGAAAAGAAGTTTTTGAAAAAAGTTCTCCCTGATTACAAATGTAATGCATATTCACTGAAAAAGATGCAAGAAAATATACTAAATTATAAAGTAGGGGGAAGTTACCTGTAGTTTTACCACCCAGAGAAAACTGATGCTTACAACCTTGTATGTTTTTCCTTTCGCTCTCCCTCATTAATTAATATTCATACCTATCGGTATATCCGTATCTATATCTACACACACGACAACAACGTGTCATATTTAGATACAATTTTGTAGACTGCTTTGTTCCCACGGTTATGAATATTTTTCCAAATTCTGTAGGCTCTAAACACTTTTCATGGCTTCATGCTGTTGTTTCACATCAATAAGCATAATTTCCTCCTATTGACCGCTTAATTTTCATCATGAATGAAGATTCTTCTCCCCAGAGCCAAGTCCGTCATCATTCTTCCCCATCTCCAGACACACTCAACCAGTCCCACAACTGCCAATATCTCTATGCTGACAACCCCCAATTTATGTTACCCACACTGGCCTCTCTCTCCTCTCCAGATCCAAACACCCAATTGTCTCTTCCTTACAATCTTTTTCATCTTGGTTGATGGTACCTCCATCTTCCAGCTGCTCAGTCAAAACCCTGACATCATCTTTGACTCCTCCCTTTCAAACTACCCATCCACTTGGTCAGGAAATTCTCTTGACTCAACCTCCAAAATACATCCAAACTCTGACCATTCTCACCATCGTCACAGCTACCATCCCAGTCTGAGTACCCACCACCTCTCACTTGGGTTATTATGGTAGACGTCCCCACCCTTCTTCCTCCCTGGCACTCGGTTGAATATTCTCAGCATGAGATCCAGAGTTATCCTGTAAAAACCTAACTCAGATTGTGTTGCTCAAGACCCTCCAACGGCTCTCCATCTCATTCAGAGTCAAATCCGAAGTCCTTCAAATGGGGCACAAGGCCCGACACGATCTTCCCTTACCTCACCTCTGACTTCTTGCCTCTCCGTTCTTGGCACTCCTCGAGCCTGATCAGTCTTCCTGCCTCATTCACTTCATTCCAGCCACACTGTTCTACCTTCCCTGTTTCTGGAACAGCCACACCTGATCCCATCGTAGGGCCTCTCCTTGGCTGTACCTTCTGCCTAGAAGGCTCTTCCCTCAGACACCCACATGACCCTCATCTCCTTCAAGTATCTAATCAAATCTCACCTCCTCAATGAGGCTCACCCTGACCACGACGTTCCTGCAATTTTTTCCCCTTAGCGTTCAACATGTTTTTATATCCACATCTTTTATGGTTTTTAAAAAATGTTCCCTCTTCCCCACTAAATACAAAGTCCACAGAACTGAGACCTTTGTTTCGTTCACTATTGTGTCCAAGTACCCAGCACGGCGTCTGGCGCATAGAGTGCTCAGCACACACACAATACACATTAAGTGAATGAGTGCCTGTCTCTATTTTGTACGGCATTTTCACAAGAGACTTTTTTCCAGTTCTTCATTCAAAATATTTTCAGTATGTATGTACAGATATTTCTTTTGTCAAGATTTATCTTGATGATGGTTTTTTTTTTTTTTTCAGTTTTGGTTATTCTATGACAACACGTGAGTTAAGGACTGCTTTCAAATGCACCAGGGGTAAATAAAAAACTAAAAATGCATCAGGGATTTTGTTTTTATTTAGATATGGTGAGGCCAGTGGCTCCAGAGATGGCCATTAATTCAGAGATAGTCTGATGGTTGTTAACTAAACTTATTTCGGTCATCATTTTGCAGTCTGTGCATGTATCAAATCGTCACATTGTACACCTAAAGTTAATACTATATTATATGTCACTTATGTCTCAATAAAACTGGATTAATAGATAGTTTGTTACTCACAGTTTCCAAGAGAGGAGGGCATGCCAGGCCAGGCCACTTGGGGAAACACCAGGGTTGGTCAGGAGGCTGGGGGAGTGTGGAGGAGACATGGCCACAAGCCTTTATGGTGGTTTCTATGGGAAAGACAAGGTGGGGTGAGCAGATTTAGGACTGGCTAGTTTGAATAACATCAGTGGGCTCTGGGCTATAGGGGTGGTCCCTAGGTGTGCCTGGCTCTGTGGTGCTTTAGGACAGGGGGATAGTGTCCTGGACTATAGAAGCCTGATAAAAGTGGGCAGGGGGAAGCATGGACTCAGGATCGGTTGGTCTGTATATCACAGACACATTTTCATTCTCTAGGAAGTAGCTAATCCTGGTCCCCTCCTGGTCCCCAAGATGTCAAATACATACATGTATTTAAAACTATAACTCAAGATGCTTACTGTCTCATTCAGCTCTTCCAATATGCTCTTCTTCCCTTGCCTGGAACTCTTCCCTCTCCTTGTTTGCGTGACTATTATTCATCCTTCAGATTCTAACTGGAAGGTCATTTATCAGGTTGGCCATGTGAGAGCAGTTTGTCCTTTTCATTCATCACCGTATCCCCAGTGCTCAGCCTGGCATCTTCATGATCTACAGAGGAATTTAATACAAGTATTAAGCCTCAAATCTTAAGGTTCTGTTTGAGTGAAGATTATAAGTCTATTTCCCAAAGAGTCAAAGCTGATGCATTTAAAATATTTGAACGGCTGTGATTCAGTTTCCTTTTTCCTGCTGTTGGCCCTACCAACCTCTCCCTTTGGGTTTATATAATTATATAAACCATGCGTGCGGCAGAAGAGTTTCGATTAGCAGTTGAATCTATTAGTTAACAGCCTGACGTTGCAATGTGTACCTTACACAGTTTCCAGAGCCTCTTAAACCTCCTATTTAAATTAAGTAGGTCAGACAACTTCTTAAAGGCTTCACACTGTTAAAAACATTCGGTAATGCTGTTACTGCCACTGGTTTTGCAACTTTGAAACATATGCTCCTATTTCCAAAGTGAGATTTTGGAGTTATTGGAAACTTTAGAAATTTGACCTGATTTCATCATTTCAAAAACCTCCAAACTTTTACAAGTTACCCTATTTCTATACCATACATATTTTGTCCTATTGCCTTGGAGAAAAGACTCCATTCAAATGATTCTGCACTTTCTCTAACTCACCATGATGTTTAAAATAGAGAATGGCTTGGCAGCAAGCTGCATACTGTGGCTGCTCTTGAATGTCTGACAAAGGAATGAAAAACGGTAGAAAGTGTCTTCTGATTACATTTATGTCAATCTGTATTCTTTTCCTTTGATGGAAAACTTTCTGTATTTTCCAAATGAGGCATTTTGCCCCTGAGCAGCGAAGGAGAGGTTTTCACCTATGCCTAACCTTTCATTACAATGGAATTTGAGTGCTGATAAAATTATCAAGACATTTAACAAAAGATGACATTTCCCAGGTTACATATATTGAGTATTTTTCCTTTAAGAAGGAGGGGAGGGACCTCAGAAATGTCCTTTTCACTAGCCCTGATATACTCTTACTAATCATGAATTAGGGATGGAGAGCAAGTAGGCACGAAGGCAGAGCAATGCGCTGTTCACTCTCCCAGGCTGTCACTCAGTGGGCGCACGTCAAGCAGCAGCCACGTGCCTGACATTGGGTCAGGTGATGGGAACTTGAAAAATGCAGTCCTTGTCTTTGTGGAGCAGGAGTGTCATTTTTGAAGCCCTCTTAGTGAGCTTGGCTTCTCTCCTTCTGCTCCCAGAGATATTTATTACATGGACCTCTAGGTTTTAAGAAACAGAAGCCAAGTCAATTCAGATGAAGCAAAAAAAGGAAAGTTCCTATAAGGCAGAGGGAGATCTCGTGGAATTTAGGGGTAGCACTGTGGAAGGACAGGATGTAGGTCACGTCTGTCACGGGAATCTGGCCACACTTGGTCGCTCTCTCCCTTCTGTCCCTCTGCACGTCGGCAACATCCTTTTCTCCTCTACTTTACTCTTTAGTTCACAAAGCAGAATAAAGGGTCACTCTTCAGCTCTCGAGTTTATTGCTCTCCTGTACAAAAGGACACCTGATTTGGGAATCATTTTAATCTCCAAATTTTCAGGAAATGTCATCTGATTGCCGTAGCTTGGGTCAGATGCCCACTCGTGGACCAACTGATGGTAGCCAAGGGAACAGGGCTATTTTGTACACTCTTGGGTCTTATGAGTCACCTCCATGATCGTGTGGATTTAGAGTGGCAGTTTGGGGATCCTTCCCAGACAAGTTATCTAGCTGAACAGATAACCTCATATGTATCCAAAGTAACACTGCAAGCTAACTTTTTCTAACCAAGAAAGTAATAGTCATTGTTAAAATTTTGGAAAATAAAGAAATACAGAGGGAAAATATAACCATCTGTCATTATAAAACAAAAAAACTACTGTTAGTTAACATTTTAGAATATTTTTTTAACTCTTCTATTTATGCAAACTTACCTCTCTATATATTTAAAATCTGGTATTAAACATACAATTTTGTATTTTTTCAAGACAACATTACATCTTAAACATTTTCGTGTCATTATTTATTCTTTAAAAATAATTTCAAATGACTGCAAGTATTTCACTGCATAATTTCTTTAATCAATTCTCTATGGTTTTCTCACTTCTGATTTTTTCACTGCTAAAAAAATGAGATAATATGATAGTAAATATCCTTGTAAATAAACCTTAATGTACTTCTTTAACCATTACTTTTAGCCAGTAAAAAGGGGACAAAAGTAAAGTTTTAGAGATATGTGTTCTTAGGGAAGCAGAGTAAAAGGTTAATTGAACAACAAGGCTTACCACCCCTCATGAGAAACACTGCTAATAAAGACAAGACGAATGTCAAATTTTAGCGTCATCACCACCACCCACCCAAGCACCTGTTCTTTTTCGTTCTCCACTTGCAGCCTGTCCCTGGTAAACGGTTCTTCATTTTTTCTGGCCCTTCCATCTTTCCCTGGAGCCCCTCAAACTCTGTGCACTTCCTTTACACTTGCACTGGGCACCATCTTTCCAACAACAGTTATAACATTGTGCTAAAGTTGTTTCCGGGAGCTTGTAAGTTCCTGGAGGGTAAAGCCTGTGTATTCTGGTTCTTCGTATATCCAACATGTAGCACAGTGCCTGGTATACAATGTATGACCAATGATTTGTGAATCAATAAATTAATGAATAAGTAAATAAACGACATCATTGGTCAATTTCCTAACTTCCCATTAAACATAAGACTCTTTTCTGTAGGCTTTTCCTGAATACCACCAGTGTCCTAGCCAGAGGAGGAAGTGTGATGGAGTGAATTCACAATGTATTTATTCACTTACCCAGTAAACACCCATTGTTTATTACATGCTACTGGGGACTCCTAGTTCTCAGGTAATTCTTACACAGCACATCTGGGTTCCTGGAGGTACAGAAGTCTGAATAATGACTATGGTTTCCAAACACAGGTAGTGTTTATTATTAAGACATCTTACATACAAATCTAAATTGTTGGCTTTTTTTTTTTTTAACTGCCAATCTGCATGGCAGTAATGTTAAAGCTGGCTGCCCTCGTTTAGATGGGGGGTTTATTAGCCTCTTCAGGTTGTCAGATATATTAATTTGCTTATCCAGGAAGTACCTATTGATGTCAGTCTTGTGCCTGTGGACTTGGGTGGGCATTCAGCATGATGATCTCTGCGTTAGACTAATTAATCTGGATAACTTGCAATTGTTGATGCAGAATAGAGGGCACAGTAGAAACAAGTCCCTGGGGACTGAACTCTCGATTAGGAATCAAGAATCCTGGATTTGAGTTCCAGCTCTGCCCTCATCTCACTTTGCGACCTTGAGTAAAACCTTTAAGAATATCAATTTCTTTACCTGTATAAATGATAGGAGAGAGCCTCCAAGGTCCTTCAGCTCTACAATTAGAGAATTATCATTTTGCTGGTTAGGGGAGGTGAATAACAGGTACCCCCACAGGGGGGTGATGAAAAGTTTTGGAGGTAGATAGTGGTGATGGTTGCACAACATCACCGATGTACTGAATGCCACTCAATTGTACACTTACAGAGGGTTAAGATGGCAAATTTTATGCTACATGTGTTTTACCATAATACAAATTTTAAATTAAAAATAGAAAGCATCCACATAGATTTGGACAGTCCTCTTACACTGGCAGTCAGTCAGCCAATCCCTTAATCAGTGAGGCTTACGAGACAGTGAGGAGAGGGGAGGAGAGCCTAGGACAGCTCTGATGCCAAGGTGCTTTGGCTTCATGCTTCTCTTAAACTCCTTGCCTGGACGCTCTTTCACAGTCTGGCCCTGCCTCCCTCGGGACAGGGACTGGCAGGGTCTCCAGGCTGCCTACACCATCCGTCTCTAACCCAAAGGAGGAAACTACCACATCCCCATCAATCTGGACCCTGCGGGAAAAATGTTTTCTCTCTTTGCCTTTTCTTCCAGCTAAGACAGGCTGGAGTTTTTG
Source organism: Camelus bactrianus (assembly GCF_048773025.1). Classification (NCBI taxonomy): domain Eukaryota; kingdom Metazoa; phylum Chordata; class Mammalia; order Artiodactyla; family Camelidae; genus Camelus; species Camelus bactrianus. Next base: position 31,577,390 of record NC_133551.1, read on the forward strand.
AAACTAAAATGAACTTAGAAATGTTTGAAAAAGGCAAAAATAGTCTGCATCTCAGTTTGCTTCTTCTTATTCCTGCTCAGGCTGCTGCTCCTACTTCTGGATACCATTTAGGACTGCCATTGAATGCCAGGGATTTTTTCCTGTGCAAAAGATTCATTTAACATTCACTCATTCCTAACAACTCCCAAGGGCTTCACGGTTTACGTCTTCTCATTAATTTGGTTGAAAGTTCAAATCCCTTGTAGGAATTCTAGTCATCATCCTGCGAGGATGGTATTCACCTGACCTGTCTTCCCACCCACCCCAGCACAAGTCCCTTCTTTGCTGAAATTCCACATTTGCATCCCTGCACCTGTAAGATACGAAGATTTGACCTAATCTGAAAGGGCTGTGGCTCTTTGGAGGCCAACAGAGAACAGCTCTAAGGTGGCATCTTTTTCTCTCAAGAGCACATGCCCATTGGCTTTGTCTCTCTGCCCTTTCCAACTTTTCCATAATTAAAAGGCTGAACTGGTATCCTTTTCCTATTCATCCATTCTGCTTCCCCTCTCTGTAAACTGATTCCTGAACACAAAACACATGCCAATGAGTTTGCACAGTAAATGACTCACAAGTCCTGTCCTGTCTGGGTCTCCTTCATGGCGCTGGCCATGCAGCACACAAAACACATTCTCCACAAACAGAACACCTGCCACCACCTCCATTTAACAAACGGAATACATTCCTCTCTTTCTCCAACCATCTTCCGTGTGTGGCCTTAGCTGCCTGGCCACCCTCGTCTGGAGCACAGGCTGAGCTTGGTGACTGGTAACCAGTGAAAGGATGGCAGAGACGGGAACCAGGGGGTGCACGTGCTTGAGGAAGAACTGATTTAATTTGTCGCAAGATGAAAAATTAAAACATTATCTCATGACAGACACAAAACCAGACACAGTTCTGTGAATTTTACCTTTTTCACACACATTAAAATGCACAGATTGCAACTGCCCTGTTTTAACAAACAGGTTCATTCACGTGACCCACATCTTGCCCTCACTCTCATGCCTCTTACCCATCTCCCCCACTCTCAGAAGAAACCACAGCTTTGAGTTTCTTTTTCCATGTAGATTAGTTCTTCCTGCTCTAGAATGTCATCTCAGTGGGCTTGCTCAGAATGCACTTCCTGTGTCTGCCTCCTTCTGCTTAGCCTACTGCCAGTGAGATCCACCCACGATGTGTGTGTCTCAGTAGCTCATTTCTTCTGTTGCTGAGTAGTGTCTTACTGTTATGCATTTAATTTTAAATTATTTTAATAATACAAACAGTATATGATTTTTTTTTCCTTGCAGAAATCTGAAACATTGCAGGTAAGAAGTCCAGTATCCTGTGGCCACTGCTGCCCCTTCTTCTTTCCACCTGGAGACGATTACTGGGATCTGTTGGTGCAGATCCTTTAAGCCTCTCCCCCTATGCATTCACATATGTGTATATGTCCCCTTAGAAAACATGTAAGATTGTTTATTGTGGTTTTTTAAACAGTAGGCACCACATTATATGTACCTCCTTGCAACTTGCTTTTCTTACTCAACAAGATGTTTTGCAGATAAAACCGTGTTTGTGTAGAGATCCACCCTTTAAAACAACTAACACAAAGCATTTCATAATATAGATGCCCCACATTTTAGTCATTACTGAGATTGTTTCCAATTCTATTTCAATAAATGCTTCAGTAAACATAGTTGTCAAATTTCCTTATGCACACAAGTTAGTGTTTCTGTAGGACAGATGTGGAGAAGTGGAATTTCTAAGTCAGAGTGTATTTAAATTTCAGTATTTACCGAAGTATCTATACCAATTTACGTACCCTACTAATACTTAGAGTGTTCTACAACTTTGAAATTTTTGCCCATCTATAAGTGAGAAAAATCTTACCTCATTTCAATTTGTGTCTCATTCATTCTAGAGGGGCTGAACATTTCTATATATGATTACTTGCTATTTGTGTTTTCTTTTCACTGAGGAGGAACTTCTGGCCAGGTTTTCCCATTAGATAATTTCTCTTTTGCATAATAGTTTTATTAAAGTTATTCTTCCTAATAGGTTACTTTTAATATATACTATTATTCTCAGTGCCAAGCCTTTGTCTATTCTATTTTTTGTAGTCAATTTTTTTTTGTTATTTTTTGTAGTACAGAGATTTTAAATTACACCAATCTTTGACTTACGACTTTTCCTTTTTCAGATCCTATTTAAAAAAATTTCACCAAGGTCATAAGCACAGGGTTTCAGTTCCTTCTGATATTGTTATAGTGGAGAGTGGATTCTGATGTGCTTGTGGAACATTCCGATAAGGCAATTCCAATCTCTTCCAATCTTTTAGCGAAGTAACCTTACTCCTATCATGTTAGGCATCTTCCATTTTCAGCTGTATCTTTCACTCTTATTTCTACTTCGGGGGGCTAAATAAAAAGTAAGAAATGATCCCATTTTAGTATCTTTTGTTCCTTTTTTTTAAACCACCTTAAATTCTGGTCAGAAAAAAAAAGTGTATTCACTCAGCAAATATCTGTAGATGCCTGCCTGAGATAGGCACCAGGATGCAGCATGAAGAAAGAAAGATACCCCGGACTGTGCGGAGCTCAGCCTGGCAGGGAGGCAGACATAAGACAGTGAGTGTCATGAGCATGGAGGAGATGTGCTGTGATATCCAGATGTCAGCTGAGGTCAGACTGTCCTTGGAGACTTCAATAAAATTGGTTTGGAGCTTTCGTCCCAGGTCCTGTGGAAGTCCAATGACCTTCCCAAAGTTTCTGTGAATTCCTCAGGGCTTTTGTTGCTTCTGGCTCTGAGTTTTCACTTCACTCAGCTCTTTTGCTTGTCTCTGACCCCTGTCAGAACTTGGTCCCTTCTCCTTGATTTCCCCTAAAGTCACTCACTCAAGGCTTGTGTTTATGAAACTCCAGTGAAGTGGTGGGGAGATGCGAGCATCCATGTGATAGACAAATGGAAACCCAACACTCTTTCAGCCTCCTCACCACCCAGTGCCTAGTGTATCTTTCACTGGTCACCTTTCTCTGTGGCTCCCAGAGCCTTTGGGTTTGGTGTCCTTTTTCTGCCCCAAATCTCTCCATACATCTCCCACCTTCTTGCTTTCCAATCCCTTCAGAAGCTTCATTCACGGTTTATTATGCAGAGCAATTTCACACAATCGACTCATCCTTTTGCAGAAAAACTGGCAAGGGATTCAGAGTTTTGGTCTTTTTTTCCCCTCTCTGTTAAGTGGAAGGGCCAGCATAAAAACGGATTTGCCCATTGATAAGGAATGGGCCACGTGGACTTTACGGGATGCTTCTGCCATCAAGTCCTCCTTCTGGGTGTGATGGAGCCAATCAGTCCTTGTATGGGCTTTTCCGGTTGCTATCATGGCTAATGAGGCTCAATGTCCACTGGAAGTCAAATCCTCCACCATCTCAGCATTGGTGAGTTCTAACCAGTTTTTGTTCCTTCTCTGCAGCTGTCTCCTGGAGACTTAGATAAGAGTAATTGGTTTCTAGTTGAGGGAGGGGCAGGGGTATGATCCCAGGAGCAACAGCCTTGGTAACAGAGAGGAATGTTGCTTTTAATTAGAATGCCTTCCTTCTAGTGGAACTGGCATCCTCCCCAAAAAACCATCCCAAAGATTATGTTCAGCCATGAAAGTTTAAAGGGAAATGAAGGAATAATCTCAGCTAATCACTGAGATAGGAGGTTGGAGTCGTTGCCATCCTCCAATGCCTGCAGGCTTGTCCTAATCAACGGCTTGAGCCTGCTCTTCTGTGACTCGGGGAGGCCTGGGGGACGTCAGATTTTCTATAAACAAAAGGCAGGGGCTAGGGGACGGGTAGCCCACAGGGTCCTGTTCCCTTTTGAGATGGCCCTAATCAAAAAGAAAAAGGGAAAATAAATCTTGGCAAGGAAGTAGAGAGGTTGGAACTCTTGCACACTGCTGGCGGGGATGTAAAATGAAGCAGTCACTCTAGAAAACAGTCTGGCAGTTCCTCAAAATGTTAAACATAAAATTACCATGTGACTAAGTGATTCAACTCCCGTGTTTAAATCCAAAGGAATTGAAAACCAGTACTCAGATACTTGTACACAAATGCTCAAAGAGGCACTATCCAGGATTGTCAAGAAATGGAAACAACCCAAATGTCCATCACATGCTGAATGAATAAACAAAATGTGGTAACTCCATACAACGCAACAGGTATTTTTCAGCCACAAAAAGGAGTCAAGTACAGATACATGCTACAACACGAGTGAACATTGTACTCAGTGAAAGAAGCCAGATACAAAAGGTCACATTGTATTTAGCTGAAATGTTCAGATGAGGAAAGTCCATAAAGACAGAAAGATTGGTGGTTTCTAGGGGATAAGGAATCCGGAAAAGGGAGTGAGGGCTTGATGGGTACAGAGTTTCCCTTTGGGGTTGCAAAAGTTTTGGAACTAGATGGAGGTGATGACCACGTAACATTTTGAATGTACTAAATGCCACTAAATTATATACTTCAAAATGGTTACTCTTATGGTACATGAAATTTAATAAAAATAAGGTTACTCAGACCTCCAGGTAGAGAACTAGTTGGAAGGGGCAAGGGTGGCGATGGGAGATGAGGAGGGAAGCTGCTGCAGGTCCGGGTGAGGAAGGAGAGCAACTCGGAGTGGGGACCATGGGATCTCCGGTGCTGGGACTGCCTGGGACACATCCAGGTGGTGAATCCCAGGCAACCGGACAGGGGATCAGGATTTCAGGGCAGAGAGAGGGAGGACTGAGGGTCTGGGTGCCGCTTTGGGAGGAGGGGGTGTTTCTACCATTTTTAGTGAAGTCACAGCAAAGTATGATCTCATTGCGGGAGGGGAGCCAGCAAGGAGAAAGCATGGGGAGGCCAGGGTGAGATATTGAATAAACGCTACAATTTCGAAATACTGGTCCAGACAGACAGAGGACCACCAAACAGTAAGCTGAGGGGAAAGCAGGGTTAGGGTTGGTTTGCATTTGAAGGATAAGGGGGCACTGACTGGGGAAGTGGCGCTGAGGATGTGCGTACTTGATGAACTAGTTAAACCGCGGAAGGCTTAGCTCTGGGTAGGAGCAGGAGCACTCCTTCCTCTGAGAACAGAGAAAGAGGATGAGGTCCGGGAGCAATTTTGATGTGAAAGGTGTACAAGTTGTGGGGCTTCTACCCCAACAAGAGGGCAGGATGCACGGCAGCTGCAGGGTGGCTGTGGCAGGACAGAGCACAGGGCTGCAGAGCATGGAAACATCTGGGAACGGATTTGCAGGAGGTTTTTACTGGAGAGTAAACTGGGCCTGGATAAACGATTGCCAAGGAGCCCTGAAAGTCAAGAACATACCTCTGTCAGGGAGCCAAACTTTGTTATGTAATTTTTTTTTTTTCTAAAAGCACTAGGGCCAAAGTAAGAACTAAGGCATAATCCTGGTGGGTATATTGTTACAGAAAACACTTTAATCGAGCAGCACCCAGAAATAGAATGGGAATAGTGAGAAAGAAACACAAGAAGTCTTATGAGAAGGAGGATTTGAAAACCTTCCATATGTAAGCTCTTTCTTCAAAAGAAATGCTATTTAAAACCATATTGCATATTGGATAAGTAATGATACCTATAAACTAGCCAACAGGAATCATTTTTGCTCTTACATGTGTATGGATGTCAAAAAACTGTTATAGTAATACATAGGTGGCATTTTAAAGGCCTATGTACTGAAACTGTGTTTTAGGAAGTTGTTGAGGATTTTTATGTCAAAGGTAACATTAAAAAAACCCCAAACATGTAGCATTGTACTCATTGTCAATACAGCATAGTAAAAGAAACTATTCTATTAGTTGATTAAGCAAATACTGGGGAGAAATCAATTTGCTTCATCTACTACTTTAAATACTATATGTACTATTGTAGGTTGTAGCTAATTAATTACAGCTTCAATTGTTACCCTAGAAATTTAATTTTTTTCAACGAACATTTAAGGCCCTGCAAAGTACCAGGCTTGAGCACGAGAGAGGAATAAGAAATAGTCCTTGCTCTTAGAAAGCTGAAGTCCAGCTGAGGCTACGGAAGAGTTCATACAAAGATGCAGCTGACGTCCAAGCCCGGATGAGCTAGAAGCTCACGACAGGCGCAGAAGAAAGAGCTTTAGAAGATTAGAATGACTGGAGCTCACTTTTTATCAGCCGTGGGAGTGGGTAAGTGGGGTTGTTAAGGCCCCTGGTCACGGTGCCTTGAACTGGGACTTGCCGTGGGTGAGAGGAGCAGTTATTTCCCTTAAAAGTGGAAGAGAACATACAAGTAGATCAAAAACCATGAACATTCAGACACGAGAAAGAAGGAAATCCCACCATTTGTGACAACATGGATGGACCTTGAGGGCACGATGCTAGGTGAAATGTCAAACAGAGCAAGACAAATACTGCCTGGTATCATTTATATGTGGAAGTTTTTAAAAGTCACACTCATAGAAATAGAGAGTAGAAAGATGGTTGCCGTGGGCTGGGGGTAAGGGAAGTAGGGAGAGGTTGGGAAAGGGAACCAAAGTTCAGCTATAAGATGAGTAACGCCTGAGGACCTAATGTGGAACACGGTGACGACCCCTGACCACACTGTATTGTACAAGTGAAATTTGCTAAGGGAGAATTTAAATGTTCTCACTCCCACCCCTCCCCCAACAAGACAAATACATGAGGTGACGGATGTGTTAGCTAAGGGGAAATCCTTTCACAATGATACGTGTATCAAATCACCACGATGTTCCCTTTAAATATCTCACAATTTTATATCTCAGTTATACCTCAGTAAAGCTGAAAAAAAATAAAAACCACACAGGCACACAAAGCACGAACAAAGGCAAGACGTATGTCCCATCAGTAAAGTCAGGGGTTTAGCCAGTAGACCAGTTGGCTGGAACACTGCGGCAGTGTACAAGGGGGGAGCAGGCTATGAACTGGGGAGCATGCCGATAAGAGGATTAGGGAGAGGTAAGACTGAAAGCTTTTATATGGTGTTGACTGATTGGAGCTAAACCATGTGAAGTGAGTCAGCACACGAGAACACCTTCCCACAACGCCTGTCACTGAGCAAATGCTCCGTACCAGTCAGTCATCGGTAGTTACTCGGCGGAAGTGTGCAGGGTGAGCTTGCCGTCTCTAGCCGCCTCACACCCAGCATTTAGAACATTCCTTACTCTCCCCCCAAAACAGTTCCTGCTCCAGTCTCCCCAGCACAGAAAGCGACACCACTGTTGGTGTAACTGTCCAAGTCAGGAACAAGTCAGGAGCTGTCTGGCTCCTCCCCATTCTTCAGCAGAGGCTTCAACATCGCCCTCTTAGAGGCTCTCCATGAGCATCTAATCTAAAGGAGATTTTCTCTTTGTCCACACTCTCCTCCATGGGTTATTTTGTCTATCACCCTTCTTTTGCCTTCACAGCAAATAGCCCTGTTTGAAATTATATTTTTGTACTTGCTTGTTTAATATTTACATTGGGTGCTTTCAGGCGCAGGTATTAAAAAGGCAACTCAAATAAGGACCCAGAGGTAGACTGGGATTCAGGTCACATGCCTTCCCTTATGCTGGAAGAATGCCTTATGCTGGTTGCTTTAAGTCTAAGCTTATGACCAAACAACCAGGATGACTTTGTTATGATTGTAATAGGATTAAAAAGAAATCCAATCCTAGGACTGAGGTCAATTCTTGGAGTCACATTCATTGTTACACAGTGGGGGAAAAGATCATTCTGTTTAATTTATTCCTGTACACTCGGCTCCTAGGGCAGTGCCTGACATGTAGTAGGGGCCCAGGGAATATTTGGTGAATGAATGAAAAATTGGAGCAGAGAGTCTGGGAACCAGTTTAGAGCCCGCTGATTCAGTGGAGATATACAAATGGCTTACAAATCAGTCACAAAAAAGGAAAGGGATGGATGAATGCAAGTGATCTTGTTTGCTCAGACTTTGGACTGGGCGACTGACCAGATGTGAAATAGGAGGGAGATAAAGAGGTGCAAGACAGTTCTGAGCCTGGGATCAGAGCCCCAGGCCTCCTTGCTTTCATTTTGGTGCTCTGCCATCCCAAGCAAGTACTGAAAAGGGGGCTGAGGGCAGAACTTTAGGGCAGACATTCTCAAATGGGGTAGATGGTGCCCACGAAGGAGTGAAAACTGATTCTAGGGGAATGAAAAGAAATCAGATACTACAATGGTTTGTAGCCCTCCAAAGCTACAGCAGATCTTACCCTCTAGTACTTAACTTCTCTTGTAAGGGTAAATTTTAATTAAATCAAAATTTTCTTTTTATGAGGAGGGTAATATTTAATTTTTAAAAAGAGACAAACACTGAATTATGGGATGAAGAGGCCCTAATGAGCAGTTTAGGACTGAAGAAGGTTGGAGGAAATCAAGAAAAATCTCAGATGTGTATATGTCTCTGTGTATCCTGATACACACACACACACACACACACACACACCCCTTGGTTATTAAACAGATCATCTTATACAGTTGTAAGTAATAGCTGTAGAAATATATCTTTCAACTTGAGATCCTTCTTTACTGAAAAATTGAAAAAATTCTAAATATGGCATTGTATTTCAGACAGGAAAAATGCCACTCCTCTGTTCACAGAGGACACAGATGAGCCCAGGCTGGTCTGTTTGATTATTCTACCAGATATACATTAAAAAATGTAATCATTAGAACAGTCCACTGCTACAGAGAAATGAGCTTAAGTGACCTTCCAGGACTTCTTTCCACATACCAGTCACCCTAGCAGGCAAAATAAACCAGAGTAAATCTGACAAATCTGACAAAATAAAAATATTAATGAGGTTTAGTTGAACATTCACATTAAATCAAGCAGAGGAAGAAAAACTAGAACACATTTTCCAAAATGTCTAAAATAAATGTATCCAAAAAAGCAGATGAACACCTGACAGAAGAACGAGTATGAGTTTGAAGCCTGTTTCGTTGGGGCCACGAATAGGAAATTTCCTTGTCTAGCTGTAAAAAGCGACCTGGAACATCCTCAGCTCTTGAGAACTGTCATCATTGATAAGCAATAATGGTCACAGGTGTGAAGAGACTTTAGGGAATGAGAAGGCATTGATGGGGCCCTCCTCCAGGATGTCACAAAAAAATGGTGTATTTAACAAGCAATGGTATCCGCGGAGCAAACAAAGACAATATTGGTTGCCATGATCAAGTTTCCAAAACCGCATTTTCCCCTTTCAATGACAATAAGAACACAAACAACAAATTACATGCAATGCTTGGGGAAGAAGACAAAGGGTAACCTAGAAGATCAAAACTCCAGCCCAAACTTCACAAAACCGCACGTCATCTTCCACAGGAATTGCAGAACTCAGTGATGTTTCTTATTTAGGTATAAGCATCTGACTGCTTTCCCCTGAAGTTTAGGAGACTGGAGAGATTCTTATCACAAGAGACACAAAAAACACTTCTCTTTTTGTCTTTGAGTAGGCTGCCCATATTTTATTTATTAAGCTCTACATTTTGTGATTCTTTTCTTGAAAACACCAAGTTCCCCTCCATCAAGAGGCTAGTGCCCTAACACAAAGGTTCTCAACTTTCGAAAAAAAAACCCGGTGTTACATGGAGAGGTTTAATATCCTGGGAGGACAGGAAAGTCATTCACTCCCTTCAGGAGTTAGAGAATAGCCACTTACTTACTATTAAAGACACGAATTTAGATGCTCAGAAGGCAGGAGCTGTGTTCCACACAATTTATTTGCTTTTAATTTTATCCCATTATATTCTTAAATTTCTTTGCATATTCAAGATGGTCAGGAAACCTGTGAAGCTGACGTAGCACTGGAAGGCGGCCTCCTTTCAGTTTGGCAACTGCTCTGCTGGGCTACAGAGTGAACGTAAAGTCGCCTTGAGGCACGAGAAGTGGTACATTCACAAACCACTAAAGCCACTAAGATGTCCGTTCATACGGTTTATTTCACTAGACTGCAATTTTATACACAGTATGAAGAGGTTTCCTGATAGCACACATATAGTTTACTTTCTGTACTGCTGAAGAACCAATTTTTTTTCTTACATTAGAGTGTAACATCCTATCATTAAAACATTATTCAGTGAATTTTTTCCAACTACATATAAACGGAAATTTACCACACACACGGTGCAAGAATGTCTTTGTAACATATTTGGATCACAACATGTGAATCTAAAGTACATCACTGTAATTAGAACACTACTCTGAAATCACAATGCCCCATGTTGTAGTAGCCAGATTTGATTGACTGCTGTATACATCACAAAGCACGTTGGTGGGTATCTTCCTGGGTAACTGGCAGCAGCTTTTAACTATGATTTCAAAAGAAATCTTTAATTAAGAACCAACATTTTGAATTTTAAAAACTTCTTCCTTTAGGTGTTCAACATTCTTGGAATCAAAATGGGACATTTTAAAATGTAGAGTCTCTAACACAGGGAGAATAAATCCAACCCTCTCTTAGCTGAAAGTATGGGGTTGTAATATTAGGTTTCGTAGAAACCTAAAGAAAGCACTGTATGGGAAGTGGAAATGAGTAAAAAGAAACATCAACTTTCTTTAAAAGCTTCTTGGATTCCTCTGCCCCTCCCCACCTCTGTCAAATGCTGAGAAAGAATACTGCATTGCAAGTCAAGATGCATTTTTGTGAAATGATGTTCTAAAGGAAATGTATGTGAACAAGTCAGAGAGAAAGATTTCTTCGTTTCCCCATTTTGTGGAGTGAGGCAGTGGGATGGCATCAGTTAAATAAGAAATAGAACTCCTTAATCAAAGAACCACTTCATTACACACAGAACAGCTAGGGATAACTGCTGACAATTTCTCACGTGTTTCCTCTTCTTTCCCCAAAGTTTGAGAATGTTTGAAAGTTCAATAAATAGTAGAAAAATAATCCTTTACTTAGAAATTTTGAGATGCATCATTTAGAGCTTAACATGAGTTCCATACAGCAACTGTGGTAGCCAGGTACCGCTGAGAAACCAGGTGAAATCTTCAAAGCGCACATTTCTCTCTGGATGTGCTGGGTTCCCATCTCCGAGAATGCAGATTTTGCTCTCTTCCAGTTAAGGAGAGCCCAGTGTTTCTGGCTCCTGGGAACACTCCTCTGGCTCAGCTTAACGAAGGTTCCCAATGTTTCATGTGTAGGTTTCCCCTCTGCTGAGAGGTCTACCTCCTGTTCATTCTGTTGGTATCATGGCGGGTTCACTCATCGGACTTATTTCCCCTCCACCTCAGAGCCAGCCTCACATCTTCACGAATGCGATTCTCCTGTTGTTTCTCTGGTGGTGAAGGATGCTGACGGGCAGGAAATGAGTTAAACAACTCTGGGCAGAGCACAGACACAGGGGGTCTCTTGCTGTGGATTTTACGCTGGCTCTGGTTCCCTCCAGAACATTCCGTATCTCCCCGTCCCGTCTTCTGACGGAGGTGAGGGGCCGTTAGCATTCCGCGTCGACAGTGTGTACGGTCACGGCCGCCTGCAGGTGGTGGCTGTGATGGAGCGTGGGGTGGTGCAGGCGGTAGTGGTGGAACTTGTGACTTAAGAGGGCAGCAGTCTGAGGCGGGGTGTCCAGCTCCAAGTCCTCATCATGGTTCCCCACGTCCACCCCGGCCGACAAGGGGTCGCTGGTGCACGGGGGGTTTTCACTGTCTTCCTGGGGGCTCATGGTGCTGTAACCTACAAAAGGAATGGAACAAACAAGCAGCTGAGAGCGTCCAGATGCAGGGAGGAGATGGCACTTCTGATTTCTGAGGCATTGGGAGGTGTTCCTACCTTTGTACGGCGTAAGTGCCCACGTTTCAGGCTGCCATCTGATGCTGAAATGACTTTTTTTTTTCTTTTCGAAGGAGTGAGGGGGTGGGGGAGGGAAAGGGTGAGGTGGTAATTTAGGTTTATTTTTAATTAATTTTTTTTAATGGAGGTACTGGGGAATTGAACCCAGGACCTCGTGCATGCTAAGCATGTGCTCTACCACTCAGCTATACCCTCCCCACTTGAAGTGACTTATTTTTAAAGAGATCTTTCCTTTACTGTTTTCTTAAAGCAGTTACACAATAAACACATAATCATTTTAGACAATATAAACAAGGACCATTTCCCCAAATCCCCAAACCAAGAAAATAGAACCTCCAGTCCTGTCTGATCCGTAGATAACAACTGACATTTGGGGAAATATCCTCCTACACTTCTCCCTGAAATAAGATTAAGATTTTTTTTAAAAAAAATTTTAGAGAGAGAAAAAAAAAAGCTTCCAGAAAAAGGTCCTAACAGGACTCAGATCAGTCAGGGGCTGACGGGGGAAGCTGACCTTCCAAAAGCCTGAATGTGATGTCACAGTAAGGACACAGCTGCCACCATCATCTGCACACCTGCTGTGCGGCAGGCACTGATGTCACGTAATCCCTACGCAGCAAAAAGGCATGGATCGTAGCAGCCATTCTGCAGGTGAGGGAAACGATGATCAGATAAGCTCCAGTCCCTAACGAAACACCAACTCCACACACATCCATAACAGCTAGCAAAGGAATCAACTATTCTCTGTGTAAGCTGTTCACTGTATTTAAAGATTAATTTTTTTTAGTATTCTAAGTAATACATGTTTCAAAAGAAAATGCCCTTGCTGATCAAAGGATTCCATTCCAAGAACCTTGGCTTGTTTTTAAATATTGCAAAAAAAAAGATCCCCTTTAAGAATTTTGAAAAGTGACAGCTCGTTAACATTTCTGCTGCATCTGCAGTCAGCATCAGTCAGCACTCACCCGTGGGCAGTGCTAGTCACAGTCATGGCTGCAAAACTGACGTGCTTGCATGCAGCCAAGCAGGAATAGTTTGTGGGTGAAAATGCATGCTTCATGCAAAAATAAGAAAGGCGATTCTCTGTCCTCAATGAAGTGTGGCTCAAATGGCAGTCCAACTCCACAAATCTTTATGGGGCACCTACTAGATACAAGACACTGTATTGGGCACTGCAGGAGATGCCAAGATGAAAACCTGATCCCTGTACTAGGACCTCATAAGCCAGTGCTCAAGAAATAAAACAAGCACAAGCACAGTTCAATGCAATTATTCATTATTGAAGACCATCATGAGGCTAAAAGGCGAGACTACAAAACATGAATAAAGGATGTCTCTCTTCCTTAAGGATACCACCACTGAGTAAAAGACACATATTTACAAAGTTAGGCTTAGCCAAGTGCAGATAATGGTTAAGAGCTATAATTGAGGTATAACTGAAATGCAGAACAGGAATAACTAGTTCTGGCTGGGAGAAATGGGAAAGCTTCACAGAAGAACTCATATTGCTGTTGGGCTTAAGTGGATGAGTAGGAGTTTGGTTAAGCGGATCTGAGCAAGGGAACAGATGAGCATGGCCAAGAGGTGTAGAAATACCAGGGCACTCCTATGCCAGGTGGCTGGGATGAGTGCTAGCAGGTGGCCAGAGAGGGCAGGTGGAAGGCAGAAAGATGAGTTAAAGGCAGATCATACAGGCCATAGCAACACGTGGAAAATTAGGAGACGATACAAGATTTTGAGCAGACCAAAAAAAAAAAAAAAAAGGCATGATTATTTGAGTATTTTAAAAAGAGTTCTGATAGCAGTTTGGAAGTTACTACAACAGCCCATTTGAGGGACGCTGTTGAAACTATGGGGTTGGAAAGACATCTCTAGGGTAAAAACAGAAGTTAGTAAGTAATTTGATATAGGGGGCTAGGGGTCAGGGGTGGTTAAAGAGGACTGCAACTTACAGTCAGAATGATGAGAGGAGACTCGGAGACCCTGGGTCTCAGGGAAGGAAGTGAGTTTTATTTTTGCACACCTTGATTTTGAGAGTTTGTGAGTTAACATACGTGCAGATATTCAGCCAGAGCCACAGGCATGCCGGCCATAAGTCAGGGCAGAAGAGGGAGAGCTCACTGCTGCGTGTCTGCCATGACTGAGTGCCCTGCTGGTGCCAGATGCCAGGCTGGGGGCTCAACAGAAAAAGGGGTGAGGTGGGGCCCCAGCTCCTGAGAAGCCCACAGTCAAGAAGGGGGAACACAGTAGGGAGGGTATAGTTCACTGGTTGAGTGCGTGCTTGGCATGCATGAGGTCCTGGGTTCAATCCCCAGTACCTCCATTAAAAAAAATTTTAAAATAGACCTAATCCCCCTCCCCACCCAAATTTTTAAAAAAGGCGGCGGGAAACACAGGCGCTGACCCAGAGACATACCAAAGGAATTCCAAAGCCAACGAACTTGGCTTAGGATCCCGGAGGAGGTGACACTTAAGATGGCCCTCGTGGGAGAGAAGGGGTTCACGAGGAAAAGGGGTGGAAGGTACTACAGGCAGGGAGACTGGCGTATGCAAAGATGCAGCCGACACGAAGGTTCTGAGGACCTGAGGAAATGGTGAAGAGCTCTGTGGGTGGGAGAAAGAGCAAGGGGTGAGGCTGGACCGGCAGGCTAAGACCGGGTCAGGAAGGCTGGTCCAAGCTGTGAGTTAGGACTCGGCAACGGGCTCGGAGGGGTGGGAGGATGGCAGTGACACAACGTGTGCACAGAGACGATCCTTGTGGCAGTGAGGGGGCTGGACAGACCAGAGGACGGGGCTCTGCAGCACCGGCCCGAGGAAATGGCAAAGCCCTGCAGCGGGACATGCAGCTGTTCCAGTGCAGAGAGTGCTGGCTTCGGTGATCAGACCGACTTCCTGGTGAAGACGCCAGAGGGGTTAACACCCTTGAGGTTTCTCGGAGCGCAGGTAAAAGTGGTGCTTTTACCCAAGAGCGCGAGATCAGGAGCCAGAATGAGCTGCTCAGCTTCCACAGCGCTAAGTCTGGAATGTAACGCAGGCTCTAAAACCTCACTTACAAATGCTCTACACATAAGGGACTAAAGCACTAGAAAACACGTTTTAGCAAAATCTCAGTGTCTGTGTGTCGATTATTTTTGGCCAACCTTTCTAGTGCTGGGCTGTCTTCATCTGGCCTCTGGTTGCCTCCTGGAGGTCTTCCTGTCTCTGCTCATTTACAGGCTCCCACTGTGACAGACAGTTCATTTTCACAGCCCCGGTGTAAAATTTACAGGGGTCCTGCTGCCTGGCTCACCCCCACCACCTTCCCTCATCTTGCTCTTGTGCTTCATGCTCAGTGTGAAGGTCTTTTCTGGGAAGCCTTCCCAACCAACACCCACCCTGCCCAGCCACGTCAGCCCACGGGGTTCTGGCGTCCCTTCTGCGAGTTTAAACAGCATTCTGTGCACAGCCCAATCTTAGATTTCACTGCTTTACAATAAGATATAGTGCTGTCCTGTCTGTTAGCAAACTCCTTCTTAACAAGGACTTATGCCACACACAAAGCAGGCACTTAATTAAAAAGAAATCACATACTATTTCCTTAAGCAATGGCATAAATAAGTTTCTCAGGGATCTGAGGTTTCTGTCTGGTGTGACAATTACCAGTCTCATCTAGTAATGAAGACCTTCTAGGATTCACTAGGCCCCATCTGGGGCTGTGACTTAAGAGTCCAGGGATGCTCTCAGTCTGGCTGGTCCCAGGCCCAGGGTGTTCGTGATGGTGCAGCTGTCCCCGAGGCAACGTGGGGACACCCCCATTTCCCCTGATGCTTTCTGATGAGAGCAGAGACCCTTCCACAGTGAACCCTTCACTCTGGGGCAACTGTGCTTTATTTCCTCCGTGGGACACTATTGCTCAACCCCTCTGCCACTTACTCAGGCTTCCTCTTATCTCAGTAATTAATGGGAATCTGGAGGGAGTAGGACGTTGTGGAGAGGCAGGAGAAAGCCAAACCCATGCTCTCACTTAGCAAATTAATTGAGTGTTTCCTGAGTGCCAGGCCATTCTGTGGGGTGCTGGGGACAGTGATGCATCAGACAGACGTGGTCCCTGACTCATGGAGGAGGAAGCACTATTTACAACACAGAGGATATTTACAAATACTTCTCAAGAAAAACTTTACTATCCAAAAGAACATGCAGAAAAGTTCCTGCCAAGACAATGTTAAGGGAGAAATAGGTTTCAGGAGGGAGGCCAGGCATCCATTAGGAAGAGAAGAGTTAAATTAGGCTTCTGCTCTTTGGCATTCTGCTCATTTACTTATCGGATGGTTCTTAAGAAACCTCTCTTGATGGCAAGGGATGTTAGGGCTCTCTGGGGCCTCACCGCCTTGTGGTCACAGAGCGTAACTGCAGGAGAGTACCTGCAACTCTAGAAACTGGTTTTGCTGTGGACTTTTTGACCAGATTTTCCAGTTCAGCATTTGCCTTTAAGTCTTTTGGAATTTACTTCACTAGGGGAAAATTTCTCTTTTATAAAGAAAAAATGTTGCTTAATATACATGGGCTTAAAGTTTCTAATGAGATGGTAACTAAAACATAGATTCACAAGGAACAAATACATACTGGCAGTTTTTAACTTAAAAATAAGCCAGTAGATGATTTTACAGAACATGATACTTTCAAGAGAAATAATGGCCAGAGTGGAACAGTTAATAGCTGAGTGCTGAAAAACAATCATTCTGTGTGGTGTTAGAATACTGACCAAAATGACGGTACTTTTCAAAAGCCATTCTTATTTTGAGTTTTAAGATATAAGAATTAAAACTGGATTCCTTTAAAATACAAAACTCTGTCGGCCACATGAAATATCTCTAATTAAAAATGCAACCCAAAGTCTCCAAGTTTAGCTTGGTAACATTCAGTTTTTTGGTTTTTTTTTAGTTTCTTTTTTCTTTTTAAAAAAATTTTGTCAGGGGAATAAGGTAACTAGGTGTATTGATTTACTTATTTTTTTAATGGAAGTACTGGGGATTGAATCCAGGACCTCATGCATGCCAAGCATGCACTCTACCACTGAGCTATACCCTCCCCTCCAACAACATTCAGTTTTAATTCTAGGAATTTCACCCCTCTGAACTACACTGTGAAAGTCTAGTTAGTCTGTTCAGGTACTTACATATTTACATATTTTATTCTTTTGAGGTTTTCTTTTGTGTCAGACCCAAGGACTCATGTGGAAATGTGCTCACTGGGTGCCAAAGAACCATGGTGCCACCAGTTCAAGGGCCAGCACGAATGCCTACCCCCTCCCCCGAGGGTCTTCCATACTTTTCTTGCAGATAAAAGTGAACTATCTCTCCGTCTTCTTCTTTCTTCCACTTCTTTAAGGAAGCTGTTGTTTTCAGCTGTTTATCAGTCTTGTGACTACATGCATTCATTTATAGTTTTCTGCTGGACTGACAATTCCTTAAGGGCAGAGCGGGGATGGGGTGAGGAGGTCAGCCCTGAGTTCACGCCTGCCATAATTATCTCACTGAATCCTCACAACCACTTTACCAGGGAGGAGTTTCTAATCCCATTTTAATTATTAAGGAACTGAAGTCCAAGTAGCTTCCTTAAGGTCTCCCAACTCGGAAAGGAGGAGGGAGGTGGGATTCCAAGTGAGCTCTTCTGTGTCACACTGCCTGGCAAAAATAAGCGCCCCCACCTTCCCCAACTCCGTCTGCCGTGCCATGCAAACAGCAGACGCGCAACATGTCCACCAAAGACGAGAACACATGCATGAGCAAGTCCCGTGCCACAAAACCACAAGATCAGATTTCTGTGTTTTAACGCATACCTATCGCTTACCCTCTGGGTATCACAGGGACATTAACTTGATGCCACCACTTTTGGTGACCCACCATACAGGTTCAGGGATATGACAACATGCGGTTAAATGCTGTGTGTTTTGCGATGCATTTGGAATTACGTGGAATGTCACCGTCTTTCACTTCTTTTGGTGTTGCATTCTGCCTGTGTGGGAAACTATTTTTCATTCCTTGGGGATAACAGGGATCCAATTATTGTGAAAAATGAAAGCAAGCAAGCCCTTAGCTAGACTCCTTGGCTTTCAGATCCTGACACCACACTATTCCTTTTGTCTCAGCTGTTGCTTCATACGCCATTTTACTAAGACAATGGGAGAGGCTAATGGAACATCGGAGATGTCACTCAGAATTCCAATTTTGTACCGAAGCCATTTCCATCAGGGGAGAGAGAGAGAGAGAGAGAGAGGGAAAGGACTCAGTATTTCTGCTGAATAAGGAATTATTTCTGTTGAACTTTAGTAGCCTCAAACCTGTTTTATTATTCAAAGGAGAGGAGGCACAGAACTGCCTGGCAGAATGAATTTATGCAGGTTCAAAGGTTTTTCTGGAAAAAAGGCAGCAAGTCAAAGGAACTGAGAAATTTAAGTCCTGCTTTGACTCTCCATAGAAACCTGAAGTTTCTATTTACTTGATGCAAAACAATGTCACTCAGAGCCCAGATTAAGAGTCTCCAATTTATAAACCAGAGCTCTGGCGTCTCCTGTTTTCCAAACAGAGCTTGAATGCCTGGCCGCTGTGTAGAAGGCGACGTTGGTTGCTTTGACGAGTACCCACTCCTGTATTTTTTAGCACAGGTGTGGGAGCCCACTGCTTGAAGACATTTTTCCCCCCCAGGGTAGATGTGGAGAGAGCAGAATAAAAAAAAGCATAAATGCATTATTCATGCTGTTAAAAAAGACCTGATTCTGGGAAGAAAAGGAAGATTTCTGGAAAATTAAATAGCTATATGAAAAACAGAAAAGATTTGACCATTACAGGCAAGGATCTACACGCCTGTTGTATCTGTGCGGAATGGTGGCGGGGATGCCTGAAGAGCCGGACACATCTGCTGGTCTCCGAGTCGACAAGCTGCGCAGACGCTGGGAAGGTGAGAAGGCACGTGGTGGCCACGCCTTTGGTACAGCACGTGGACTTGACAATGGCCGGCTCACCGAGCACTCGGTGTCTCTTCACAGCTCAGCCCTGGCCCTTCCTGAGCAGCTTCCAGGCACTTCACACACCTCCATGACTCTGTACACACTAGTCCCTTTACCTCTAATACCCTTTGCCCCTCACTTCCCTTCAGTCATCCTGGAGGGCCCAGGGTAAGTGTCGTCTCTTTGGTGAAGCCTTCCCTGAGGCTCCAGGCCAGGCAGGAGGTCAGGGCAGGGGTGCCAGATGACAGCGCAGACTCTTGCCAGGCCCCGAGAGTCCGTGGCTGAGAGAGCCCTTGACGATGCTGGTGTTTGCCAGCCAGCACCACTGGGCAGTAGGACTAATGAGGATGCCAGCGCACTGAGAACCAATCAGGGCAGTAGGCAGGTTCCGTTACACAATCTGCATCCTTATTCAGGGAGAAACCCCAGGGGGCGCTCTGGGTGCCCAGAGGTCATCTCACATATGCCTGGGAGTACAGAGCCATAAGCAAAACTCCCTTGTGGCTCTTAAAAAAGTGTCATGTTGGGATGTGTCTTTTTGGAAAAGTATGTCAACATCATTGACTTGAGTACCAAACAGGCAGGATAGAGAAGGGTGGGTGTGGGCACCACCCCATGGGGGTGGCACCAGGGCCCTCAGGCCCACACGCGCAGGGAGCTAGGCCTTACCATGATCGCTTTCTGTTCCCGAGCGGCCCCAGTAGCGACGCCTCCTCTCTGGACTGTGTGCATGCCGCTCGATGACTGCGGCTATGAATCGAGTGTTGCTGACTGTGGGGAGGCAAGGATGGTGAGTCACTCCTCTGCCAGTGTCTTTACTGCATCAAGTGTGTTTGCTGTGGGCAACCTCATTCACATGGTGGGGGAGTTACTTCTAGGGGAGCTAGAGTGAGTCATTTAAAAAAAAATTCTGAGGATCTAGGGGAGTGGGTTCTAGCGCTGGGGCAGCAAGAGGTCCCTAATTACAAATCTCCAACATGCATCAAGACTATATATACTCTCGCCCACCAGAAATGAACACAACGTTGTACATCAACTATATTTCAATTAAAAAAGCATATATACTGTATGTCGTATCTTAACACAAAGGGAACTCTCTTTTCATACAGAAATGCTCTTTTTTTCCCCCCGAGTTGTATATACTAGTTAAGGGATTTAAAAAAAAAAAAACAAAAACGCATACCTGATGGCTCCCTTCCTAAATTACTGTGCTAGGAAGTGACAGGGAGGAAGGGTAAGATGTGAGGTGCTTTAGGTCAAAGCATTTGATGCGACAAAGAACGACACGAAATCTTTTGAGGTTTTCTAAAACAAAGCAAATTCCTATACGTATTCCTCATGAAAACGGGGGACTGAGGGAAGAACCCCATCCTGTCAAAGCATCTTAAATTTTCATACGAGCCAAAGGATCTAAGAGGGAATATTTACTCTGGATCATCCTCCCGCTGACACCGCCGGCGACGGGGCCACCTGAGTACTCACTGATGCCTCTGTCCTCGTGGCTGTCGTCGTCCCTTTCATCTCGGTCGTTCTCCAGGTTGGACATACGCACTGACATTTCTACCCATCATTAGAAAGAGAGAAACATGACTATTTAATCAAACAAAACCACCCCCTTTAATACCCTGCAGAGTGCTCGTTTGATGGCTGGGTGACAGCATTCCATCAAGAATGAACTGATGCCCCGTCTAATTTTTTTCTTTCTTTCTTTTTTTTTTTTAGAGGAGGAGGGAGCAGGGGTCAGAAGAGGAAGGACAAGAGGTGAATCATCAAGAGGGGCCCTGAGGTTGACTTCTCAAGACAGGAAAAAAGAAGTTGACTGAGGCCAACAGATCTCCCATCCTCTCCTGAAGTAGCGGAAACAGGAGGAAGGGGTCTAAAGCCATGGCTGACAGTGCTGGGAAAATGGACTTGCAGGGTCCTGTATAAGACCAGGCCCTAAGGTAACACTGGAGGGCAGTCATCCTTATCCTCTAACCAGATCTCACCCAGAGGAAAGGGGGTTTGTGGTCAGCTCTGTTACTAAATCAGACAACGTGATCCCGTGGTCCCCTGAGGACTGTAACCACCGTGAAACATTCCAACATCAACTTATCATGCCTGCTGCCAGGCCCCGAAAACGTCCAGGAAAAATGATGAGTGAGCCTTATCTCCGTAAAGGTCAGGGTAACACCCCTGGGGGCTTTTAGGGAGGACGAGGATGGTCATTAAATGGTTTTGTCTCTTGCAAACGAGCACAGATACCACATTTAACTCTTGGTATGGAAGCCATGACTACCAATTCATCATTCTGTGTCTGACTTCAAGCACTTATTCTGTTTTCAGAGAAGTGATCGTTCCTTTGAGTGTGTGTTCATCCACTCTGTATAGTAACAGCTGCGGTAAAAACACAGTCTGTTCTTACCAGTAGTGACCTGGGGTATCTCTGCTCTGCCTGTCTTTTGGGGAAAGCAAAGGTAGTGTTTCTGAGCTTAGCGAAGAACAAAATTCCCCACTCCCCTGACCGGCTTACTCCAGAGGCAGGCTGTGGTGGGCTAAAGCTGCATAAGGAGAGACAGGATGTAGGGGTTTTCTGGGGGCTCAGCCCCAGGCTTGCAGGGTTAGGCCCTGAAGAGCGAGCTGTGAGCGGTGAGCTGAAGGAGGAGAGTGGGCTGTGAGCACTCCCAAACCTCCCCCGGGGAAGCAGAAAACGCAGCGCTGTTCTGACTGTCGCTTAAAGGCTAACAACTGGTCGCTGTCCTCCTAGCCCGGGAACAACCCGAGGAAGCCCGCCGCCTCCTGGAGGGGCCCCGGGATCCACTCTGAGCTCACCTTGGGCAGCAAGAGGAGACATGTGCTGGTGACTCCGGCGGTGAATCTGGTGGCGGTAGGCGTACACAGCCAGGACCAGGACCATGATGCAGCCCATGATGCCTCCGGCCACGGGACCCACGGGGGCGCTTTTAATCATGTTCAGCGTCACCACCTCATCACCTTTGTTAAAGTCAACAAACACACGTCCCTGGTAAAGACTTCCTGAGTGTGGTGGGAGGTGGGGCCTGGGGCGAGACGGGAAGGAATCCAGTGGGGAGGGCTCTAGTGAAGACACATAAGAGCAGCTGCCTGAAGCTTTGAATTCCTCGAAGAGGACCCACCAGGACGTGGGAATAGTGGCTTCCTTTAATTCCTAGTTCTCAAATGAAATGCTGGTTGCTTGGCAGAGCGAGAATATGACTGGCAAGGGCTGGTAAAATAAGCGAGTGGGCGAGAAGCACATAAACACGCAGGGCCCGGTCTAGGAGCCCGGCTGCGGCGTGTGGGCTACTCAGTGCAGAGGTGAGGGCCCTGGGGGCCTCTCTGCACACAGCTACTGTACCTGGTGCCATTTATTCCAGTCGATCAGTCACATGACCTCCCCGAAGGACCACCTTTCAAAGCTTATGCATTCCCTTTAAAATGCTTTTTGTGCTTTTCAGATCAGACACTGCAGGTGGGCGTATAAAGTGACTTCTTAGAGCAAGGTCCCCTCGACCCTGTCCTGACCTGGGCCAGGAATCCTATGTGAGCTCAGAACCCTTCCTCACATAGGAAGAGCTTTTCTTCTACAGGCAGGCTAACGTGGGGAGATGTTAAAAATCAAGGCACTAACTAAAGGTTTAAATGTCTATCCACCTGCCAACTAAGCTTTAGGCGCTTGTGCTAACTCCAGAAGGACACTGAGAAAACCTCAGGGGAGGTAATGCAGGTAGCAGTTTTGAGGTCTTGGGGCCTGATCCCAGTGGTGTTTCTTCCAGCAGTGTCCCCTGTTAGCAACCCTCCCCATTCTCGGCTGCCCCGCTGCACTGGATAGCACTGACTTCTGTTGACCCCAAGGCTGTAAATAAGGATTTGCAGCCATAAGGCTTCTGCTTTCAAAAGTGGCGAGGGAAGGCAGCAGCAGTCAACTGGTGTGCGGTGGTCACTCCGCCCGTCACCGCCTCTGCGCTTCTGACAGCTGGGATTCACATTCAAACAAATGGCACAGTTCAGCCGTGCGGAAATCAGGCCTGATAGTTCTCAGAACAAGCTTTATGGGAATGAATTCCAGGCCTGCAAAATTTGGCAGGAAAGATGGCTGCTCACTCTGCACAGACGATCTAGCCAGCTTTGAAAGTAATTATCTGGCTTGGTTTGGTAACGAAAAACTCCTGGCCAAGGAATCAGGAAAGTAGGGGAGAGAATCTTTTTGAGATTTTTGTCCTAGTATTGAAGCAAGAAGAAATGTATTCAGGGATCAAATTATTCTGGGTTCCCAACGAACATACCTATCGCTCCCATGTCATCAACATAGGGGCTTTTGGCTCCGACAATGCCCCCGAAGCATTCTTTCTGGGGTGCACAGTACGATTTGTCCAGGTGCGTCTTGCCATCGCTGTCCACCATGCACCATTCACAATCCAGCACACCAAAGCAGTCCCTGCCAGAAAGACGATGCTGAAGGTTCCAGAAAGCGGTGTCAGGCAGGGGAGAGGACGTGGACATGGGCCTCAGACAGCCCCCAGGAGTTCCGAGACTCACTAGTGCTCTAACTCCTTGAGCTTTAGTTCCTTTCCTTATAAAAGGAGAAGAGCAAGTGTCTGCCAGGGGAGAGCTGTCTTATGTCCCTCAACACCCTGGAGATGAGAGAAATGCAACTGCTCTCTGTGAATCCCACCATGAAATCCACAGGTCAAGGAGTAGTGCAGGATTACTCAAAATCATCTTAAAAGAACAAATGGCCCCAGGTTTGTTAGACTTTGGCCCAATATTCCCCAGGTTACTGTCATTAAAAGGAAAAAAAAAAAAAAAAAAAGAGGCAAGGCAGGAAGGAAAAATTGATCAAACAAGTTTGGGAAATACTGGGTAAGATAAACAGATGTCCTTGCTAGCAACTTCTTAGAACTTTTGACACGTTACGTGCATTATGACACTCTGAGGGAATAGATGCAGTGTTTCTCAAGCTTAATTGGCTTTGGGTAACTGCATAACATATCAAATTAATCTTCCTGATGCCCTACCATTCCTTTGATGAAATGTATCACTGGAAGTAGAACTGGCTGCTGCCCCCTTTACCCGCTGACTATTTAATCAAATGTCAACCTGCAGCTGCCTAGTCCCAAATGGCTTGCAGGGAGAAGGAGGGAGCAGGGCACACACAGTTTTTAGTTCTCAAAACCAGCGGAAGCACATCTGCTTTCTAAGAAAGAAGAGCTGATGAGCTTCAGTGTGTCACACACAGAGCTGGGTTCCATTTCTAGAACCCATGCGTTCCGGCCCCCTTGCCTTTGTCTCTTCATGCCACTTCTCTCTCACTCCTCTTATTTCAAGAGTAACTCTCCTGGGGGGAGGGTGCAGCTCAGTGGTAAAGTGCATGCTTAGCGTGCTGAAGGTCCTGGGTTCAATCAGTACCTCCTCTAAAAATAAATAAACCTAATTACCTCCCTCTGCCAAAGTAAAATAATTAAATACTACAAAAACAAAAACAAAAACAAAAACAAAAAACAACTTCCCCATCCACAGAGGACGCTACTAACATATGGTACTTGTACCAAGTAGCTGTAACAAGGGGAAACTGGATGACATTAAGCGTGGTGGATAAAACACTTCTAAAAATCAGTTTTAGATCTGAAAAACTGGTAGATCTTTCTAAATCCTCAAGGATAGGAATGCTAAGTAACAGTTGGAAAAGCCCCATGAGGCTGCTGGTCCCTCCTGTTTCCTAGGTTCTGCTCCCGCAGCTATGATACTGACGTGAACTCAGCACCGGGCACCGCTTACCCACTCTCCATCCTTTGACTGCACCTGCTGTTGACACACTGGTGAAGAGCATCCTGCAGGCCAGGGTCAATAGCTGTGTACGTCACCGGCTCCTGGTGGACCTCACAGCTCGGGTTTCTATGCAGGAGCAAGTCTAGAGGTTAGGATCAATACCACCCACATTCCAAACTCACCATGCCCTTGACCCCTGACCATGTCAAATAGATGTGGGTTTGAACCCTACCTTTGCTACTCAGCTATATGAAACTTTGGGCCAATTATTTAACTACTGGTCTTAAAATCTGTCACTAATATAGATAATGCTATCTTATGTGTGATAATGTGTGTGAAAGGTTTCTACATGTTTATCAAAGGGTTAATTTGAAAACTGACTTATTGGGCATAAAGTATCTGACACATGTTAGGCACTTAGTTAATGCCTGTAAAAGTCTCATATTTTTTGTTAAGTATCATGTATACTCTTAGCAATTTTGTAACATTTATATTTAAACCTGAAAGTGGATTTCATTCTAAGGCACTACAGAGTTTGAAAATTGGCTCACTGGAACAGTTCCATCATTAGAATGAATCACCTTCTTATATTCCCAACCCAAAACAAATCTGTAAACAAGACTCCCAGTGTATTTCTACTGCCAGGGTAAATATGCATGTCCATATATATTTTTATTTACCTGTTCTCTGCATTGGTGAGGTTGCCAGTGCACTCATTGACCTCTAGAGGGCACTCACAGGGGCATTCACATTCATTTTGTTCCATTCTGAAAAGCAAAAAGGAAGTTACTATGTAAAGGGCTGATAACAAACTGTATGTTTTATACACACTGAGGGAAGCAAAATAAAGACACCATGAGCTAATTAAAAGGGACGGTAAAAGGAAGTTATCACCAAATGTTTAAATACTCAGTTGGCCTTAACCTATTGCTCTTTGGACAAGGATGCTGCAAACAACACAGCGTTAAGTGCTTCTGTAACCAGGACTTTCCTTTCCTCTAGGACACACCTAAGAACTGTATGTTTATTTTGCAGATGACACTTCAAAATGACTGGCATCAGTTGAAATATTTAACGGTATGGTAAAATGAAAATATGACCCATCCCATTTTTACCGGTGACAGTTGAGACAGAGCCGGTCCACCATGCTGCAGGCACAGAAGGCAAGAGAGTCGCACGTTTCGTTGACGATGCCAACAAAAGCATTGGTTCCTGGGATCCTCGCCAGTCTGTATTTAGAGCAGTGACTGCCGTGCACAAGGTTCGTCAAATCCCCCTACAGACAGCCGACGTGTCAGCAGTGACAGAAACAATGCAAAGCTTCAGCTCTCCTATCCTGAAAACACACCTTCAACCAACTGCGGAAAACAGCTTACCACAGAACGTTGTTTCTGATTACAATGGTAGTATATAGTCTTTGTTAAAAATTTGGAAAACAGAAATTTTTCATAATTACCATCAGTCAGAGACAGTTCTCATTTAACAGTGTTAAGTGTATTATTCACGTTCTTTACCTACACTTATATAGATAACATTTTTATAGCTGTTTTTGTAATCTTTTAACACATAACAATATATTATAAAATGAAAATAATTTCAAGAAGCAATGAAAGACAACTTTCAGGTAAGGATTAGTTTAAAATGTATTCAAGGGAAAACCTAATCAATCAGAAAACATGCACTCCCCCCTGCCCTCCCTTAGATAACAAACCTCTCTTTTTCTAGAATAACAAAATTATTTAGAAACCAAAGACTCTTTAAGAGGCCAGTCTCCTGCTTCGTGAATATTTAAACAATCCAATTAAAGCCAGTATCCTCCTCTTCATTCTGTAACAAGAAACTGTGATAGCCAGCTTCATGAAATGTCAGATGCATCTACATTAGAAAGCCAAAGATGCGAAAGCAGCATTGTAGAGTCGAGGATGGTCATTTTTTCTGCACGTGTTGTGTGCAGCAGGCCAATTACCGAACCCCATGTTTGTTTCCATGCCAGTCATGCCTCATGTGTGCATGGTGGGGATAAACCTAACTCAGAATCATGGCACTGAATGGGTTCTCCGAGGTCTAGATGATTTCCCCACTGCCTAGAAGATGCCTACCTTTACAATATGAGCAATAACATAGACTTATCCGCCTGTTAGCACCAATAACCAGGAATGCAACTTACTCCACTTGGGAATAACTTGGGCTGTTAAGAATTTATTCTTTATCCAGTCATCTGTTGATGCACATTTAGGCTGTTTCCATGTCTTGGCTATTGTAAATAGTGCTGCTATGAACATTGGGGTGCAGGTGTCATTCTGAAGTAGGGTTCCTTCTGGATATATGCACAGTTACTAATTCATATTCCATTAAAATCCGCATTTCTAAAAAATTTCTACTGGAGTATCCCGGCCTGTCTGCTGAAGACTCAGGAAATCACTGCACAAGTGATAGGAGTACGGCAGACTTTCATATGGCAGCCTTACTGGGCGGCCTCTGTCCGATCACGTGCATGTTTGTCAATGTCTCCTCTAAAGAAAGTGTTCCTCAGAACGGGTACGGGGCTTGAACAGAGTCTGATTTCCCTTGCTCTGAACACACTATCCTATTAATGTATTCATTTAAAAAACTCTTCCATTTCCTCAGACAATTGTTTTTGCAATTGCTTTTTCTGAGACTAAGTTAAGGATTTTCATTTAACCCAATACATCTTTCCGATTATTATTAAAATGATACAAGTAATGATTTGTGAACACATTTACTTCTTGTGAATAACTTTTTGAATGTTGGTTCAGTTACTACCCATTTTAGTGCTCTCTCAGCTAGGATTATTTACAAATTAAAAAGAACATCCTTAAGATCTTTAACCATTTCTAGATAAATCTGCAGCACCTCAAGTCATAAGAGTATTCTAAGGCTAAAAAAAAATTATTTTTGGATGATCTGCGTAAGAGCTTTCATCTAACAGGGTGGATGACCAAGAACTAACCCAATTTGGCTTTAGGAATTTAAGGAGACTGATCTCTAAAAGACAGGAAGACAGGACCACATGGTGCCACATATATTTATACAAGAGTGTGGGAAGAGACTTCAGCAGACATTTCAAAGGGCTGAAATTGGGTGGGACTTTAAACAAACAAAACCAAAACAAAATACCAAGTGTGAGACCTTAAAACATTCGCTTCTCCACTGTGGTCTTTATGTCCCAGAACCGTCCAACTGCGGAGCAGGACTAAGGTCCTGGCAGGTCCTATCACCCTAATCCCCCTGGCAACGAAACAGCCAGGAGTAACTAACATTCAGACATAAATAAAGCATGATTCCACTGCACATCCCGCAGCAGGATGGAGGGAGAGGAGAGGATTGAGGAATCAACCTACCACGAGGCTCGTGTTGAATTTATAAAACCTCTGCACCGTCCTGTCACTGAAGCTGTTGCACAAGTTCTTCTTCACAAAGTTGGGATGGTTCAGGATGTCATTGGCTACCAGGGGCTCCTACAAGGCCAAGCAGAAAGAAGACAGACGCCACGTGATGAGCGAGCCGCAGCCTGTTGGCGAACTGGGCTCCAGCCTCACGGCAGTTACCTTGTGGGTGATGTGCTGCTGCTCCACGGGTGCGTGTCCCTTGGGGTCAATGAGGGTTGGATGTGCCACCAGGTAACCCCTGTCCTCCATGATGAAGCACCTGTGCCAAGACAAGGGCATCTTCATTTATAGAAGCTGCTTTTCTGTGCTTTCAGAGGGCGTTTATCCGTCTAGCTCTGAAACAAACTGCACTGCTCTCAGGTTCTCAATAAATATTCATGGCCAGGAGGCAGGCAGGCTGGCTGTCAGGTGACAGACACGTTATTCCTGAAGTGCTGGATCACCAGGCATGCGGTCTAAGGTGAGAGAGTCAGACCTGACTCTGGGGTCCCCTGCGTGCTTCATATCAGGTGCGACCACCCCATCTAAGTCAGAGGGGCTCAAAGATCTTTTGCAGGAATGTATAAAGTGGGAAGTTTCTTCCTGGGGGAGGGAGATTCTGAAAGCAGCGGCCTTGAGTACGTGTGGACCCCAACCTGAAGTAAACCATACCATTTTTTTCTTTCAGTGATAAACCTACAGAAAATACAACATTCAGTGTTTCCACACAACAGCACTGATGGAAACCCTGATGAAGTGAAGCTAGAACGGCTCTAGTCGGGATTATATTCTGCTCTATTTTACTCTGTGTTGGTCATTACAGTTTGCCGTGGATCTTGCATTTCCCCATTAAGGGCCAGCATGAAATTGAGCAGTGACATGAAGCATGGGCCATGAGATTGAAATAAGAAAGCTATTTTTAAAAAGTGGCCCGTATTAAATCAAGGGAAAGCCCTTGCTTTGATCAGACATGTTCTTTTGAAATTCAGGCAGCAAAGACGTTTAGTTCCATGAACCTCTTTCTGGGGAAACGTACAAAGGAACAGTCTAAGCGCCTAAAAATCTCACAAAGACTTTGGTTTAATAACTAAGTTAACATCAAAAGTACTACCCAAGGGTACCCTCTGGTCTTTCTAGCACCCAAGGTATGGGAAACCTCTAATTACTGACTCCTAGAGAAACAAGAGCTTTTGGAGAATTCTGTGCCCCCGCTACTCTCCTTGTTACAAGCCAGATCTGTTAGTCTAAGTCACAAATGGCATGCGCCTTAGAAAAATGAGAACAAAACCTCCCTAGTACAACACCCAGGCCATGGGCTCATGCTGACTATGACAATGTGGCTGGCATTCAACTAGAGACACTTGCCATCCTTTTCTTTGTATTTTGCAGCTAGATAGGATATGGTGTCCCTGAAGGACTTACCTTATTTTGTTGCCACCATCTTGGTTACAAACTGGCAGTAAGTCCATCAGAACCTTGTAGAAGTATCTAAGCGTGAAGTCAATGCCCATCACAGCCACAGTATGCCCGGAAGACAGCTGTGTACTTCATGTGAAAGAGATCAGAGAGAATAAGAGGCAGGTCTTATTTAAAGTTCAGAGCTACGTGCAACCATAAGGACATCGGACGGCATCAGAAACACATGCCCACTGTTCCTCCCTACTTTCCGCCCCTGCAGAAACAATCAACTAAATAAGTAATTCAGCATAACATGGAGATCTGATGAGAGAAAAACTCAGGATTAAAGGTAGGACTTTCTAATAAGACTAGCCCCAAACATTGGCAGCTGTAGAACGTGGCTGGTCCTGACAACAGGTGCTCAGACAACAGCTGGATTTTCCCTTGGCAAGAATCTGTGGGTGGGGTGAGAGGATGGACGTGTGGCTACTATGGTTCCTTCCATCAAGGAACCTTTAGACAAAGAACCTGAGTTAATCATTTCTTTCATTTTTATGGATAATGAAACTGAGATCTCATAAAGATTACCTAACTAGTGTTAGGTCCCACAAAACTTAGTAAAAACAATGTTTGGCTTTCTTTCTGTTAACACTACGGTTGATTCTACTCAAAACACAGCTCATGTTCTCGAATAAGACTCTCCTGGTTCATAGGCCAGTTCTGTCTCCATTCTCAATCCCTACTCTCAAAACAGGAGCCAAGGAGGATACAGTTGGGCAATACTACACAGTGCTTGTTACCCTTTTAGCTCTGGAATCAAGCAGACCTGGGGTCAAATCCTGGCCTGTTGATTTCCATCTGTGTGGTTCCTGGGATGGTATCTAATCTTTCTAAGCCCAGTTTTCTCACCTGAAAATGGGGTTAATAATAGTATCTATGTCAAAAGGCTGTTAACTGGGATTAAATGAGTCTGTTTATAATGCTTAGCAAGCTGCCTAGTATACTGAAAACACCCAATAAAAAGTTACACTAAAGAAAACTAAACAGGGCTTAAAGCTCAGTCCTGCAGAGTAAACTTTTTATTCTTTCAGAGAAATTGCTAGATATATCAGAAACATAAACTCCTTACTTGGAACCTAGTTTCTTTTTCATTTATGTTCATGGGTAGTTGGAGGGGTTAGGGTTGGTGTAATCAACAAACTCCTATACTTTTGTGGCTGAAAATTTGCAGAGTTTACTCAACATGACATGTTCCAAGAGCTCATCATTACCATCTTCTACCCACCTGATTTCTTCATAAAGAAAATCCCAAAAGAAAACTAGTGCCATTATTGACAGAAATCTTAAAAATAGTCATTGGAAACTTCAGAAGAAACTTTTGAAAGTAAAATCTTCTTTTGGAAACTCAAAACTTGGGAGTGAAAT
This sequence comes from Camelus bactrianus, assembly GCF_048773025.1. Taxonomy (NCBI): domain Eukaryota; kingdom Metazoa; phylum Chordata; class Mammalia; order Artiodactyla; family Camelidae; genus Camelus; species Camelus bactrianus. The sequence goes on from NC_133551.1 coordinate 31,608,198, forward strand.
TAGCTTTGCCATGCAGACAACTGGTTACTGTCAACATTGATACTAACTTATATCAACCCAACCCTCACTCCTTCTGCCCCTGACAAAAGCATTGGAAAATGGGACCATGACCCATAATGTAATCTCTATCAGAACTTTGCTGTCAAAACTTGTGTTTGGCATGGGATGGGGGAAGACCATGTTATGGGGTTGTCTTTGAGAGGTTACTGCCTCAATAAGAGCCCCTATTATTACCTTGGTAACTTAAATTCGACCATGGAAGAAATCCAAGATGCAGTTACCTTATGAGGTCAGGTGCACTGCAGCAGATAATGCATTGCAGCAGATAATGTATTGCTACAGATAATGTATTGCTGAAGTATTAGTCAAAAAAAGTTTAAACTTCTCTTGCTTGTTCAGGGAAAAGTGATGGGTCTAAAAAACAGCCATCATTATGGTAACAGTGATGGCTTCCATATACTGAACGTTCACAATCTATAGGCACTCTGGTCGGCATGTGAATACATCATTGCAACTACTTCTCACAGAAAACTTATGAGGCATTATCATTTCCAGAAAACTGAAGCTTAGGGAGATTAAGTATTTGGCTGTCACACAGTGAATAACTAGTGGAAGCAGGAATTTAAACGTAGTGCCTTCAACTCCAAAGCATGTGTTCCTAACCAACAGGATACACTGCCTCCTTAGATCTGCCTGGTACTCACGAGTTTCCAAGCAGTTTTATATCATCTATTTAATTTCCTGTGAAGACATCAGAAAGGAGGTACAGTTCCCACTCTATAAATGAAAAATTAAGCTTAGATAGTTAAAAGACTTAAAGAAGATAGATCATGTATTGTTGATGCTTTAGAGACTGGTATGAAATCTGGTTCTTTCTACAATACTATAGCTGCCTCAGTGAAAAATACAACTCAGGTTTTTGGGGACAACTTGATTTTGTTTCTAAACTTCCCCTGTGCAACTGCCGTCTGCTCCAATATGATCAACATGCTGAAGTAAAGGCATATATATTGCCCACGGAAGTCTAGCATTCATATTTTCACCTGCATTTTAAAAATGCACATGGTTACCATAGCAACTCATGAAGAATACCATGGAAAAATCAAACCAAGCCTACATTTCTCAGCACAGCGGTCCCATGCTGCTTGCAGCACTTTGGTGAGGTTTTCACTGCCAAAGATCCGCCTGAACAGTCCCCCTGCTCACTGACTGTACTCCACCATCTCTACCGCATCATCGCATTACCATCCTCCAAAGAATGCGCACCTAGGTTCTCGGGCCACTAATAATGCTGATGAAAGAATCACAGCACAGTTACTACAAGTAACTGATAAGTGAGCACTGAAAAGCCCACAGCCCAACTGCTTCTGAAAACCAAGGGAGAGTGAGATTGCTTCATGACAAGCTGAACATGAGCTTAAGCTCTCTCTTCTGAGCTATTAAAATGCCAGGAATTTAAAGCACGAATAGCATGGCAACAAGAATAACTACCATTTATTTGGGACTTGACATTGGCAAGTACCGTGCTAAGCGTTTCACAGGCATCACCTCTAATTTTCATTGTATCAGTTCAAATGAGGCATTAGTAACTGTTTTACATACGTGGCTCAGAGAGTCATAGACCATCATCATCACCATCATAAAAAAGTATTTAACATTTGTTGAGCCCTTACCATGTGCTAGACACTGTTCTAAGAGCCTCACATATATTATTTAATGTAACCCTTAAACGATCATTTGAGACAGGCCCTAGTATCTCTCTTTCACAGGTGAGGAGTCCAAGGCAGAAAGGAATTTGTTTACAGTCATACGAATAGTAAATGGCAAATCTGCTTTTTCAGAATGGAATCACATCTCAGGACGGTGGGTTCTCAAGTTGGCACATGAGGCCAAAATCACCGGTAATCATTTGAAAGAAGGACCTCTGCAGAGCTCATCTATGAATGCATCTGTTAAGGCTACAGTTGCTTTGGTTGAAATCCAGAAGTGATCATAGATTTGGATTCTAAACTATGTTGAATGAAATACATGGCTCTAATTAATAACATTCTCAGCTAAGGAAAATGTTCAAATGATCAAGTCCATTTGATCTGCATATAGGTCAAGGCAAGAACAGATCCTTATTCCTGGAATACACTCTCACCAAGTGACTGATGGACAGGATTGAGGATTTAAAGGGCCATTTAACTCCTGTTAAACTCAAATAGCTGAACTTCTGTAGGCTAAGTGCACTGTAAACAGTAACCAAAATAAGGGACTTGAACCCAGGTCTTTTCCTAACTTGAATGCCCATATTTCCATCAGGCTTCATTTGGACTGACACCATACATATTTATGAATAAACTAAATGAAAATTCTTCCACTCATTCAAATTCTAACAAAAACATGGATACGAGCACAAAAAGTCTACACTTCTCTGTGACCCCCTCCCCTTCCCCCCAACAAAAATTTTGTGTAGAAGAAAAAATTAACACCTCTCGATAACGAGTGGCAGGTGACAGGAGCTGGATAGAAGGCCAGACGGAGACAGACAGACACACAGGCAGGCAATTCTCTGCCTGCTCCCTCAACAACACCTTTAGGAGCCCAATCATCATCACCCGTGTCAGTGTCATCAAAGACCAAGGTGACTTCTATTCCCTCAAAGAAACCACCTTTGTTTACGTTTTCTCAATTGATTAGAATATACAGGAGAGATGACAAGTGTTCCTCTTCAGACAGTAGTAGGCATATACCTTACAGATGGTCTGTTAATGAAAACACTGAAAAGATCTGTTCTAAATGAATGTTTACTTGTTTATATGTGACGGGGCTGAACAGATACCATGTCCTGGAAATAATAAATCAGTATCTGGGTGGCGGGAGGGCCCTGCTTGCTGTGAAGACACAGGTCATGTTGAAATTCCACACAGTACTGCTTCCCGATTCGTGCTCCCAATGAACTTGGCATTAGAAGAATTCTACTGAATGTCAATCATTTGATACATAATGAGCACCAGCGAAAAGCATAAAGTTAAGCAAGAAAATCTGTCTCCCCATAAATGTTAAGGCATCATTACAGATACCAGTCAAAATATGGCCTTTCTTGGTTGCTAGGGAAAAAATAGCTATTTGTATAAAGAAGAGATTAAAACAATGTGTTTGACTTGCCTCTCCACCCAGCATTTCACTTCTATTTCAACATTTCATTTGTAGTTGAGACACTGAAACCTTAAAAGCCTGAAATATAAAGCACGCTAAATATATTTACAGTGATCCTGACATTTTACCACATTCTTGGAAAATTAGTTTTCAAAATGCCTTTTCATTTTTCAAGCACAAAGCAAAACCAGCAACAAAACCACCACCGCCAATGACAACAACGGTAACAACAAACTCCTACATAATTTTAAACAAACTCAGATACAAGGGGTAACAGTTCCACGTCTCGATACCTTTTTTCCTTCATTAAAACTACTCTTTGCTTGGGAAAACACTCTCTGGTAGTAATAGTTCTCAGGCTCTCAGTGCTGTTTCTTTGACTGGTTTAGGACCAGCACTTCTAGGAACTGCTCTACTGAATCTAACATCTTGTTCTTCTTCACAAACACTATCGTGGCCAAGTACTGGGCTAATGTTTGACGGACTCAGTCACGTGATAGCCTTGTGAGGTATTATCCCCATTTTACAGACATCAGGAGGAAGCTCAGGAAATCTGAGATGACATAGCTAGAGAGGATATTCAAACCCAAGCCTGCCTCACATCAAAGGCCATACTAAACCTTGGTGTCTACTATTCCATTTAAATTTTCAAAATACCCTTATGTGCTTAAGAAACGAGTAAAAAATGAATTGAAATACTACCTGGATGAATGAATGGTATGACTGATGGTCACCACATAGCCAGCTCCTCCAACGTCTAAGTAAGGGCCAGTCAAAGAAATCAAACCCGGATTAGCTACAGCATGGAGATACCTAACGGAGAACAAAGGAAGTCATGTCATCTTAGGGTACGGACAACAACAACTGCAAATTTTGAAGAAAAGTGAGCTTGTAACCCTAAAAAATATTGTAAGTTATAAATCTCGCCTATTTTAACATTCAAATTCAAGAGGATTCCTATGCTCTACGACTGACTGCAGCATCAACACACGAGGTCAAGGAAATCTGAAGTTCTCTTTTTAAAAAAGATGCTGAACTCAGTACACACATCAGATTTTAAAATTATCTATAGTACAGATGCTCTAGAGGCTAAAAGAAAAATTAGTGAAGCATAAACTAATACAATTTGGCACATAAAAATGCACCCTGGATTGGGGGATAAGGGTGGGGGAACGGGCAGTAAAAACAGTAACTGACTCATGAGTGACTCAGATACTAAGCAGCATGTACCTAGAAATCCTGTTTTTTATGCCCAGGTTGTCCCCCTGCTGTACCACCTGGCTAGCTTTTGCTTTTGAAAATCAGAATAAAAATAAAGCCCAGAAGTAAAACACTGTTTTTTGGTTTTCATTTTCCATGGGTCACACATGCCCTTAAGTGTATCCACTGTGGACACACTGCCTACAAAGTGGGAGTCAAACTCCAGTAGGAATTGAAATGCCCAAATATAAAGCATTTCAGTCACAAAATTTCAATGAAGAGATAAAAACACTGTAAGCAGAGGAAACTCACAAAGCTGTTGTTGATACTACATTAAAAAAAACAAAACAAAACCCAAACTATTCAAAACCATATTTTCACTGCCACGAAAGTATCTTCTTTTAATATGACTGCTTCAAGTCGCTTTATTGTATGTATTTATCATGGCTCTCCAGGATTGAGGAGGTGGCTGGAACTTTTGATAATGGAAGCCCCTAAAACTCACCATTGTCTCCTCGTGGGATCAAATGCTTTGTCCATGAGGGAACCAGGATAAATTCTGAGGACGCCATTGGGCGTTGCTATGTAACGGCGGACAATGTAAGTGTTCAGGCTACTCATTTCCATTTGTGTCATCCATTCATCTGTGACGTGGCTGGTAGCCATTACTTCATTTCTGACAGAGAACTGGGGGACAAAGGAAGACATAGCAGGGATCCTTTAAGACCCACATGAAAAGAGAGTGGCCTGCTGGCAGAGCTTCCCGAAGCTCTCTTGCAGAGAAGCCAAGCCCAATTACTTCTCAAAAATCTTTCCACAGCAGATGGATACAGCCAAACTTGGGGAAAACAAAAGCTTACTGAAATATAGCCAGTGGACGTGTGATTTACTCAGTTGTTCATCTTTGCTAGGCTTTCTGTGTTTAAGAGGAAAACGACCTGAGAGTGAAGCATCACTAAACACACACACACGCACACATACAAACATGCGCGCACACGCACCTGCTAAATGTCTGCTTCTTAAACTTCGTCATATTTACCTCAACGGGCAGTAGGGGCACTTTACTTCTTCCCCTGGGAAAAATGGGGCTGGGAAAGCTTCCCTGGTCTCCGACTCACACCCCCTACCTAGACAACCCCTGGTGCATCTAAGGCTTGAAAGAGCTTCTTCATCTGGCCCACAGGGCTTCTTAATCCATCTGAAGGGTCATTGCCGACGAGCCTGCTTTGGGCCACACGCTGCCGCACCAGCCCTCCAGCTAAGAAAGAGACACAGACCCAGGGCCGGGCTTCCCACTTCAAAGGTTCGCGGCCAGCACCCACCCTGGGCCTGCAGAGGGCGCACCAGAGACGTGGCCCCGGCCAGAACTCACTTTGAGCCCCGGGTTAGCAATGAGGCGGGTGTTGTCACTGAGATAGGCCGTGTAGTGTTCCACCATGCGTTTGGTCTCCGGCTGGCTGAGGTGTTCATAGGGGGAGGAAAAGCTGCCTGCAGACAGCATGACGGTGGGACTTTCTGAAAGAGAAGCAAACAAAGCAGGCCTGAGAACACTGAGGCTTCACCTCAGGCCCAAACAAAAGCACGGTGAGGGCTCTGCCAGTCTGCCAGCTGCGGTGGCTGAAAGTCTTCCCTTTATAAGGAAAGCAAAGAACTCCAGGCTGGAAGAAAAAGTGCCAGACCTTCTCCCTGCAGGGAGCTTACAGTTGTCAGTGAACCTAGAGAGATGCTGGCAAACGCTCAGCATGCCTTAGACCTACACGTAGTATCTTACGCCCCTTAGCATTGAGCAGGCAGCATGGGACGTGGAGCCGGATGGGGATGAGCCTGAGCGCCAACATTTCCTGGCTGTGTGATGCTGGGCAAGTTACAATACACGTGATGTTTTTACCCAGCTGCAAAGTGGAGGAAACAGCAGTGCCAACCTTATAGAGGTATGATGAGAATTACAGTAGCTAATATACACAAAGAGAACAAGTTAACAAACGCAAATCACTTACAACAGTGCTGGCACAGGTCAAGCCCTCTGTATGTTAACTCATTGTTCATATTAGTATCATCATCAAGGAAGAAAGAAACATGAAAGAGTGAAGTCGGTGCAAAACTTAATTAAAAAAATTATTCTCACAGAGGGGGATACCAACGTGGCATAAACAGGAGCAGTGGAAATGAAGCAGGTGATGTACACGTATTTAATCTTTGGTTTTAGCTGAAGAGGAAAAGTCCAGTTCTTTATTTAACATAGATCCTCAAAGTGAATGAATTACATTATGAGAAAAAACACTACATCTTTGTCTTTGAAATTTCCTACTCTTCAATTGTGTATTTTTGAAAGCTTTAAAAAGCACTGTCATGCGTCCTATCATTAAATCTGTGGTGCTCTTCTACTCCTTTTGCTTGCTCTCACTCATAGTGTCTCGTTTCCCTGTGGCCTGGCTATCTGACTGTGCTGCGCACTGTATTCAACAACAAATTAAAAAAAGGGACAATGAATCTATGCATGCTCATGTATAACTGAAAAATTGTGCTCTACACTGGAATTTGACACAACATTGTAAAATGACTGTAAGGCAATAAAAAAATGTTAAAATAAAAACTAAAAAAAAAAACCCCAAAACAAAAAACCCCAAAACAAAAAACAAAAACAAATCTGTATGAACTGTTGAGCCCCAACAGGATAGGAATAACTTCCTCCAGAAAGGACCACTGTTTGATTCCACCAGGTGCGCCACCCCAAGATGAGGCAGCATGGTAAGGTGGAAAGAGTTCCCAACAAGGAGACTGGACACTGGCCTAAGTGCTGTCCTGTGAGGCTTTGGTATTCAGCTAGTCCATGACTAGCTAATGCTTTAGATTCTTCAGACAGCTCAGATGACAGAAATCCCAAGGCAAGGGCTGATTCAGCTCCAACCACCCTTACCCTAGTAATGCAGTCCTTTAGGACCTCAGCTAAAAGGATGCATGTGTGTAAGGGGTGAAAGGAAGTGGTTTCATTTATTCGTCTCCACCTTTTCGGGACCTTGGATTTGATTTCTGCCTCTCTCCAGCCCTAAGAAGATACCTAAAGCAGAGTTTAATTTCATGGCTGTTTCTTCTTTTGGTAAACATGTGCACTGTAAAAGCAGCTTTAAGTGTTGGCTTTCTTCTCTGGGTTCTTATGTTCTCCTAGACTTTGGTCCACTACCTTTCAGGTTAGTTCTTTGATGCTTTTCTAAAAGATTTATTGAAAAAAGATTCCACCCAGGATTTCTGGTTGAACCCAGCAGGGTGGGTCAGAATGACCTAGTCTGCCTTTACCAGAAGAAGTTGCTTCCACTAATACCATGTGTCATTTAATTCGTATCATCCTGGTATGGCCTGGGAGATTATTATCACATTCATATCAAAGAGAAGAAAACCAGAGACTTAAAAAGGGTAGGTTGCCTGGCAGGGTGCTCTGCGTTCACATGCCTGTGCTCATGGGCCCTCTGAGCAAGGATGCGCCAGAGATGGAGGACTGGCCTGGAACTCAAAGAGCTTGAGCCAGTGGGAGAGAGAAGACTGAAGAAGAAAGAGGAAAACAACAATAGATGAACACAGTAATGTAAGAAATGTCTCAGAGACAAAAGCGTTAGGCCAGAGGAAGGGGAAGAGAGGAGCTTGGGGAGTGGGCCTTTCTTGTAGTGACAGAGACTGGGCATTTTAGAAATAGCTGGTGCAGCAAGATGGATTGAAGGAGAGGGAGAAACCAAGATACAAGATCCAAAGCTTTATGTCCAGGAGCGAGACACAAAGCCCTCATCTACGTAAGACACGTAGTACTTACATGCATACTTGCGTATTTCACTGCATTGGATGACGTTCTCTTTAAAAATTCTCCTTTAAATATGAAAATGAATATACGTATGTATATGCATGACTGGGACACTGTGCTGTGCACCAGAAATTGACACATTGTAACTGACTATACTTAAATAAAAAAATTTTTTAAAAAATTCCCCTTTATGTACCAAGAAGACAATGTTCCTCCTTCAGCCCTTCTGACGGCAGCTCTGACATACATTTAACACCATGTCTCAAAATCCCCATCATCAGTGAAATTAGGTGGAAACCACTTATTTGCCATTGTTTCCCTTATTTTCCTTTTTTCCCCCCAATATTTCAATGATCTTGCTTCACTTCCGTTACGAGCCGACACTAACCCCCCTGGTGACTCCTCCACACACTGTCCTGGGGGTTCCATGGCCAAGATGAAGCTGAATGGTGGTCTGGTGGAAAGAACACCTAGTGAGAGCCAGACGCTGGCATGAGGTCTGTCCGTGTGCCTGGGACCAGCCCACCAGTCCAATGGAAGTTACTGGAGTTGAAAGCTCTACATTTTCTGGGTGTCTCTGTGAGGTAGCACTGTCCCACTGAAACACAATGCAATCCCCAAAGGTCATATAAAATTTTCCAGTAGCCACATGAAGAAAAAGCACAAACAGGATAAATTAATTTTGCTAGTATATTCTATGGAATCCAATCTATCCAAAACATTATCACTTTAACATGTAACCAACAGGAAAAAACTGGGTCTGTATTTTACACTTAATGGCAAGTCTCAACTTGGACTGGCCACATTGTAAGTGCTTAAGAGCCACATGTGGCTAGTGGCTACCATATTGGACAGTGTAGCTATGAAGGATTATCCAAAGGAAATAAAAAAATATCTAAGCTTGAGCTTTTTTTCTCATCCAGAAAAACTGCTACACTTCACTGTCTCAAATGTAAAAACAGTGACCTCCTCTTCACCAGCAGCAGTGTAGGATTGTTTACCTGGTTCCCACAGTGGCTAAGAGAATCAAGCCCATCCTAGCTTTTCAGTAAGCAGTTCATAAAAATATGAATTTAGAGGGTACACATACTCCTGCATAAAATCAGAAGGCAAACCCCCCCCAAAGCTCCCTAAACGATAACAAGCAAATGTAGAATCCAAGTTGGCATCTCTGGCCCTCTCCAAGTTGTCTGCACGGCTGGAACGCGGGACAGATAAGACCGCTCTCTCGAGCTCATATCCAGGCAGAAACTCGGATAGAATTTAAAGGAGAAACCCAAACACGAGTGCTCTCATTTGGAACCTAGAGATTGGTGGCTTCCATTTTTGATCCTCTTCCCATCTGTGTCCCCTCTACTCAGTTTGCCAGTTGTCCCATGATTCTTAGTTATTCACTTTTGAACCCGAAGTATTTTCAACGGTGAAGAGAAGAATGCCTGTTTTACGGCATTGTGAGTCTACCACGGTGCATGGACCACACACACCACTGATGCCTAGCGTGTGCCCGGCACAGGGTGGCTTGCAATAAAAGGCGGCCCAGGCCTGGGAGAGGCACGAATCACATCTCAGCCTGGCTACTTTCTGTGTTACCTTGGGAAAGCTGTGGCGTTGGGATAAACCCAACGTCCTCACCTGTCATAGGTCAACCCAGATCCTGAGTGTAGAAACCTGGCATATAACAAATGTAAATTCCATTTTGCTTCCTTTGAATTATTTGGAATTATTCCTATTTCCTAATCTCTTTTGAAGACAGGGACCTGTGGCAGATACGCTATGTAGACATACAGGTGTGCTACCCTTGGACCCTTTGACCATTTTCCCATCTCCTACCCTGCAGGTCCTCGTCCCCACATCTGTGGGCCTGCCTCTCATGGACCATACCTGTGACTCTCTTTGATGGACACTCCTTGGCCTGCTAAAACCTCTCTGCCCAGCCCTAGCAGAAGGCAGAAAATGACTAAGGAATATGAAAGTCCATCTCCCTTTCTTGAGCCCGGGCAAACTCTGCAGTGTAATTTATACTTCTAAGCCCTCCCCAACCCCCTGACCCTGCCCACAGGATTAGGTGGAGGCTGGAACTTCACCTAAAATCCAACCCTTGTTTACTTTCTCCTCCTTCCTCATCCCGTTTTTCTCACTTCCTCGATAGTTTCTCCTGAGAGTTTGTCCTTAATAAATTACCAACCCACCAACGCTCAGCTCAGTGTCTGATGGAGAACCCAATCCAAGTCCAGGACTCAAATTGTTTTTACACCTGTACCCCAACCCAGGCCCCGTAGGCATTCAACACCTTAATTAAAACTGACACTGAGGGTGAGCTGCTGTAGGAGCACAAAGCAAGCCGAGGAACGCGAGGCCTTTACCTAGAGTGGCCAGCTGTTTGAAGTGCAGGCAGGCGCTAGGCTGGCCCAGGAGGTCCAGCCGGTGGTACAGCAGCTTGCTGCTGGGGACAGTGTTGAGGTTCTTCAGTTGTTTGACAGGTATTTCCGGTTGTATCACCACAATGCAGAGAATAAAAGAAGTGTCTTGTACCTGGAAAAAAATCAAGAGAATTTCTTTTACAGAAAACAAAGGCTTCTGGGGATGGAGACTTTAGCTACAGTGTTTTCTGCGGTTTCTGTCTCCCCCGACCCCATAGGAAAATATTTGGTGATTGAATGAAAGGCAGGAAGATGGGGTAATAGGAATGGTTCTGACAAAGGATAACACTGTCTACTTTCTATTTTCCCTTCTGACCGAGGGAAATCAATTTCAGTAACAGAAAATCATGGAGCTAATGAAGGGATTAGGACACGGTCCCTTTGAAACAGCGACCCTCGTCCCCTTCTGCTTGCTTAAGCTAATGGATACAAGCTGGAACGTGGCGTAAGAATACAACACTTAATTTCTGTTTGGGTTTGAAGTGTGTTTAAAAATATATCATTAGTTTTGCAACGAGTGTTCCGAGAACTATTTTAAATGCCAATGATGAATCCACACACACAGCCCGTGGAGAATCTGGTTTATTCATTCAGTTCCCCACGAGCGCTTTCTCTTCTCTTGGTTGGAGATGACAAGGACGTCAGACTCATGAAAAGTGCAAATCCTATGGCTCCCTCACAAAGCCAGCTTGACTTGGCCTTTCAGATGGGGGATGGCAAACGTGCTGTAGCTTGGCCAAATTTAGGCTCCTGTCTAGAGAGAGACAGGAGTACTTTCAAATTCGCTTTGCTTCTAGAAATGGATGCTTGAATAAAATTTGGTGGCAAAAATGTCTACCAAAGAATCAAAAGCCAAGGAAAGCTACTTATCTAGCTCCCTGACTTAAAAATACAAGAAAGCCACACTTCTCTAAGTCCATTATATTGGGAGGTGAACAGAAACTGTTTAAAAGATGGCTTGTAAATAAACGTAAGGAGTGATAACCGGTTAAGTCAGAACTAAAGGGTAGCCAGAACCAAAGTAGCTGAAAAGATTTACTTAATGATCAAGGAGAAAGTTTTTAACCAGGCAGGTTAGAGTTAAGTGCAATGTAGAGTTTATGAGAATGGTTGCAGAATCTTTTTAAACACAGGGGAAATTTGCATCTTCCTGGAATTGCTTTCAAGTACTGCTGCCAAGGATATTCAATTAGATTAGCAAATTTAATCCTCTTCCTCCACCCAACAAATTGGGAAGTGACAAAGTGTTCTGAAGTGGCAACGACTATTTCCTTCTTTCCATCTCACACAGGCATCCTTTGAGCCTGTTTCCTGTGTGGCATGTTCTAAGGAACCAAAAGACAAAACGTTTACCGGAATGATCAGAATATAATTTTATAATTCAGTTATTTCTTTAAGAGAGAGAAAAAAAAAATCACTCTAACCACCTAAAAGCAACACTTCATAAATAGTTCTTAGCTGAAAAGGAAAACAGATTTCAGTACAGGTTTTTCTATCATGTCCTTAGCTGAAAAAAGAGTCTCTGCACTGAGGAGCTCTGCAATGTATCCAGGAGAGTTCTCCATGACTGGGGGTGGGGGGGGTGTTCTGTTTTTATCCACTGATTGTCCATAGGATTCGTGCGTTCACATGAACCATGCCTGTGTAACACAGGAATAGTGCAGTATCTTCTGAGAGTCAATATTTCCTCCTGTGTCAGCGTGCAGCTCCCCAAATCCTCAAAGATGGGCTTGAGTTACTCAGTGACAGAGCAGCAGTCTCAACACTGCTAACCTCATCTCTCGTTACATTTGATTCAGGACAATAATCCACCAGTATCTGCCATAGCTATGGATGCTAAGCTAGTTTAACCAGTTATTATCAACATAGATAAGCTAAATCTATTTAAATTATATTTAGTGAAGGAATCCATTTCATTCCTGAGGACAAGATGAGTACCTACTTCCCCCTCTCCCCAAAGTAACTGAAGACAGCTTAAAAACACTTTCTCTTTTTGCCGGGTAACCAGGCAAGCCTTTTAGACTTCAATCTCACTATTTGCCACCTCTTTAATTTTTCACTTAACAGTGATATTCTTGACAATTTCAGAACTCTGAGAAAGCTACCACTTCTACCTGAAGTTATTTATATCCATTTGGTTTAAGTAGAGTGACAAGAATTTACCAGCATCACTGAAGAAAGACTGTCTTAAGAAGATACTGCTTTCCAAAATGTTAACATTAGGTTTATTTACTATATAAAGAAGGTCGTAAAATGCCTCCATTTCCTCCTTTCTCTTTTAATGCCAACAAATATTAATGTATAGATCCTTTCCCCGGATGTAACTGAATTGCTTTCAATCAGGGTACACTGTTGGTAAACAATCTCCAACAGCAAATATAAAAGTATTTTCCAATTCAGAATTCTGGTGTCACTCTTCCTGATGTGAAATTTAAGCAATTGGTCTTTACTTTAAAATTGTATAATTATAAAAATAAGGGCAGATGGTGCAATCATTCTCAAAAAAAAATTCCTGAATGTGAGCTGACTCAGAGGGTTTCAAAATAGACTTTAATCTTTTCCAAAATCTGTATTATCAGTAAAATATCAATAGAATTAGGCTTGTGAATGTAAGTTTCTCAAATGGTCTCATTTGTTACTTTGTTAGTTTTCATTTCCACTTTAGAGGTTGCTGTTTCCTTATGATGACACTTCAAGAATGAAACAAGGTCAGAGGACAGTCTAAAGGCACGTCGGATACCCGTGATCCCTATCATCCTATGCAGACACAGTACGGAGCTGCTGAGTTGTCTGCACCCACTGCTAAGCTGGATGCTCCATGAGGGGCAGAGAAGGTATCATCCTTCCTCATCCTTCTCAGCTCATAGTCAGTGTTCAAGAAGCAGTTCTCAAAGGGATGAATAAACAGATGCATTTGGAGTCAACGACAGGCAAAACACCAGATATGGCTGTCCAAGGGGATCTCAAGTACGACTGCATTTTAAGTTTCATGATTAATATTTGATGATAAAAATCCAAGTCCACTCTTCTTTTGGTCAATTACAGCACTTAGGGCCCCATAATAGCATTGTGATGCTATGCTTAGACGAGGGAGTGGAGGACAAAGACGTAAGTAAGGCGGACAGTGTGTGTTAGATTCTATTTCTCTATGACTCTTCGAGGCCTAGCATCTGAACGAGGCTAGTGAAAGAAAGCGGAAGTGGGTACCACAGTTATGGTTAAACTGTCAATCTGCTTGTGATGTCGGGACACAATCTAAATGTGTATTCATAGGGGACTGTTTAAAGAAATTTGGTCCATCTATATAATGCAATACTACAGAGCCGTTAAAGTTCTGTACACACACACACGCACATACACACAGAGATTCATGCCTGTGTGTGAATAATAATTTTCTGGAACTTGATCAAAGTGGTTATTTCTGAGAAATGGAAGGTCCAAGTCAGGAGGGGGAAGGACACAGTTCACTTTCCACTTTATATTTTTTTATATGGTTTGATTTACTCATCATGAACAATGACTGGTTTTATAAACAAAAAAAGGAAAAAAAATAATTTCTGTGGAATTGCTTCTCTTTTTCCAATCACTTTAACACTGATTAGTATCACTGTCGGACTGAAGTTCCCCAGAATTCCCACGTAAGGAAGAAGTCAGAGCCCCGCAGCTCTGCAGGCAAAGGAGGCTTCCTCCCGCTCACCATCTTCCAGGCGTAGCTGACGTTGTAGGCCTCCTTTCCAGTTTCCCTCAGCTTGTTTATGTGCCAGGACAGGGATGAGTTCACAGGGACTGCGATAATCTGGCTGCCCAGAGGGAGGCTGTGTTGGCAAACAGAATGAAATACTTCAGGCAAAAGATAAAATGAAGCCCTTAATTAAAGGCAGGGAAGATGCTCCGAGTCAGTGACCACCTCCTGATTCTGAAAAGCAATGACGCTCATCACTTTTGAAAGAGATAATGTGAGATTTTCAATTCTGTAAAAGCATTATGTCAGCTCTGCGCTGAAAACATTCCTTACTCTCTACCCTGCACCCTCCTCCCAATTCTAATTCTTTCCAGAGACTAACTTGTCTCAAATCACTCAGTCATTAATTTACAACCAATGAGCACAAAGACCTGTTTCTCCATAGGTTACCATCTGCCAAAATAATGTATCACGGTTGGAAAAAATCCAATCTGTTCCTTATTTTGAGAGAAAATGTTGTATGATTGCGCTGTCAACTTGGAATGGACACCACTTTGCCAAGTGGTTTTTCTGGCACGCTGTAGAGCTGGTCCTCGACTTAACCTTTTCTTTTGCCAACGTTTTTCAATTTGGTATAACTGGCAAATTTTTTTTTTTAAATGAGATAAGATAGATTTGATTTTTACAATTAAAGGCCATGTGAACACAAGAATTTGATTTACAAGACATTTCCCCGAAATAATAGTTTTTAAGAGAACCTTACCTATTTCACAAAGTAAACAAAATTTTGGCTACTATTCTTGGAGAAAAATTACTGAGTATAATTTTGATAGCATTAAAATAATCTATATACTCTTGTTTTCTATTCTATTATAAACACTCATATTTGACTTAATGGGTCCTACTCTCAGAGAAAAACAAAACATGACCACCCTCACCTTTTCCTTACCTTAGGATATTTTGCCGAACCAACTCAAATTTTGGGATATTTTCATAGTGAATGATGTCAGTATGAAGGGGGGGTTCTGACAGTAAATATGGCCTGGTAAGAGATGGGTGCATAAGGGTATACCCTGAAATAAGAAAACAGAAACACATGCTATGGGAAACATGTAGGAAGTACTGATTCTAATAAAAGTGCCCATCATGGGTTTGAAATGTGGGATACTCTGGGATGACTGCCCAACACTCAACTTCTCAGTCTGTAACTCTCCAGTCTAATAAAAATTCAGTTTGTTTTATGTGTTCTTGCATAAAACTCTGGAAGTGTAGAAAGATGTCTTAAATTATCAGACATTTGTCTAATTAAGAATATTTTGGAGGTATTGGTCATTTGGTTTTCATTTTATAAAATGTTCTAATCTATCACGTAAACCTTAATGCCAGTAAATCTAAAGATAACAATAGAGACAAAAAAAAAAAAAAAAAAAAAAAAAGACAGACAGACCAAAACCCACCCCCCCAAACCACCAAAGAATCACATTCGATGTGTAACTCAACTGTCAAGTCTAATTTTCTGATGTTACAAAATAACTGTTACCTACTTCTCAACACAACACAGAAACAAATGCCTGATTTTCAGGTTCATTCTGCCATCTTTACAGTGTTCTATGAGAAATGAGTAGCTCCAGTCACACTGTTTTTCTATAAAAACTCTCACTTCCCTACTTTATTTGTTAGTATCAGAATAGCTACAGATGCTTTTCTTCAGGCTGTTGAGGAAATCGTTCTTTCCTATGATTAATTTTTAGCAGGTTACCTTTGTCATCTATGAGAAAAGTGTAGGAAGCCAAAGAGTCTTGGTAATACGTCACATCTTCAAGGATGTAAGCCAGGTTCACATCCACACCTACAATTCCCAGAAGGAGGTTTCCAAAATAACAGGGTTTACTCACGGTCATTATCAGACCTAGGAGTTAAAAATGAAAACAATTCAAAAAACAAACAAAACAATTCAAAGGCTAGCAGAGAAGGCACTGAACAAAGACTAAGCACTGTGCTGTGTGCTTGAGTGAATCCTGAAGGCCAGGATCCCCCATCTCAGTTCCGTGCTGAAGAAAGGTTTCCCTTGTGACTCTGTCACCAAGCCCCACCTTTGCAGACAGCATTAAGTGAGTTAGACCGCAAGGAACACGGAGTCCTTTGGGGATTCAGATATCTTAGTTAACGTAAATGGAAGCAAGCTGCACATTCTCCACAATTTTTTCACCTAACAGGATATGACATTCCAGATCAGTGTAAAACGTCAGTGGCACTTAATGCATCATTCTACCTCCCGAAGTGAGGAAGGCCCCGCTGCGTCTGAAAGACCGCTGGACGAGGAATCTCCAAATTCCGGGTTCTAGCCCTACTATATCCCTTGTGTATCATTTATATGACACTAGACATAACTCTGAGCCTTGATTTTCATGTCTATTTAAAGGACACAGTAGTAACTGCCTTACTAATTTCTAGGGGTCATTCAATGAAAGAGCTTATGGATAAAGAAAAGCTTATAAGGTATTACAGTTTATTAACATATTAATGCATTTTATTGGAAACAGGAAGATGACGGAAAAAAAAAAACCACCTAGAAAGGTACAGAATCTTATTACCTGACCACTTAGAACTCTGAGTAGGTAAAGGAGTCACTAAGTTTTCAAAGGAATGTATTTCTAGTCACTTGGGCTGGGAGTTCGGCATTTGTATGTAAAGGGTCAGGAAATATTTTAGGCTTTGTGAGCCAAAAAGTTTCTGTTGCATACACTTTTTTTGTTTCTTTTTTTAAACAAAGCTTTGAAAATGTAAAAACCCTTCTGAGCTCTTAAGCCATACAACAACAATAGGACAATTAGGGGAACGTTCAGAAGGAGAGGGCAGGAATGGTGGTCAGCGTACAGCCCAGGCATCAGAACGGCTGGGCTCTCCTGGTTCTGCTGCCACCTCTCCCAGTGCGTCTCTTCCTGTATCAGAGGGGGAGCTGAGACAAAGTGATCTCTAGGACCCTAGATTCTGCCGTCCTACGGCTCTAAGTACAACTCAAAACAAAAAGATGGATAACTTCTCTCCAGCTTGCTCTTGTACTTTCCGGTGCTTGATGACACATTCATGCCTTAGCGGCGTATCAGAAAGCCATTCTTCTATCAACACCTAGGAAAGGAATTTGGATAATCTTGAAGAACTTCTACAGAGACACCGTGTTTGATGTAAACTCAAAGTATTACTGAGCTGCTGTGACTGCAAAGGCCAATTGAATGCATCACTGGTGCATCACTGGTGGAGGAAGAAGCGGATACAACACTGAAAAACTCTGTGAAACATTACGCCCGGTTATAGGATAAGTAAGCTCTGGGGATGTAATGTGCGGTACAGGGGCTACAATTAAGAACACAGGATTGCGTATTTGCAAGTTGCAAAAAGAGTAGATCTTAAAAGTTCTCAACACAAGAAAAAAACTTGTGAGGCGATAGGTGTTAACTAAGCTGATTGTGGTAATTATCTTGCAACATATACATGTATCAAATCATTACGTTGTACACCCACCATTAATGCCACATTGTATGTCAATTATTTCTCAGTAAGACAGGAAAAAAGGAAAGTTATACAATGGGTGGCTATAATCGTTTCAGAAGCATTCTTTAAGCAGTCAACATTTAGAATGCTATCTATCAGTTTTAAAGCATTTAAAGATAATAGGTTTTTAAGAAGGTTTTCAAAATGCCTCTCGGAGGAGGTTTCTGCCCAGGTGTCTCTGGACGAAGGGGTCATAAGTGGCGGCACCAGCAGTGCGAGGGCCAGCAGGGAGACAGAGGTCGTAGTCCACGCGCCACACTCCCCTGGGCTTCAGCCTAAGATTAAAGCCATTTTCAGAGAGCAGTAAAGTACAGCAGACATACTCTAGAGACCACACGCTCACTTCAAATTTCTATTCTCCACTGTATACAGAGAGCAAACCTGATAAAAGAAACATAGTCTTACTTTTCAATTATCCTATTGTGGCAAATAAAATATGCTAAGCTCTTGCCACACTTAATGAAACCCCCAAATGCCCTCCCTACTTTAACCTAAAGCACACAGACTTGCATTGTAAAATAAATACGTACAGTAACTGATATTTTAATCTGCAGAGGTTTTGAATTAGAGCCAGGTAAACACAAGTTTCCCTAGGTGCCCCGTCCTCTTGTCATGGAGTTAAAGGGGTCGTCACCCAATAATTCTAGGGACTGAAGATGTGAAGATGAAAATGACACACGCTAGTAGGGGAATGCGACAGACCAGTAAACCTATCTGAAATCCACTGCACAGGAGTCATAAATCGGGCCCGGAGGACTAAACTTTGGAACACATCAGCCAACAGGGAACCAAAGATTTGCACATAATTTGATTTAAAGCATTCACGGTAGCTTTCTGACTTGCAGAGTAAATTTCAGAAAGGGTTCTACTCTACCTGACACAGCTAACAGGAACAGAATTTGATGGCATAATCCTTGGTGCTTGTATAGGACTCAGCTTCTACACCTGTCTCTGTTCCTTCCACACAGAATTATCATGATTCATTTAACCGTCTTTGTCTTATCAGACCTGAATGCTTGTTGAGGGTGGGATATGTGTCTCACCCAGCACTGCCTGACAGAGCTTGGCTGGCATGCAGTCATGATGGTTAAACGCATAACAGGTCACTCGCATTTAAGACTTGACATTTCCCTGTGAAAGGAAATAGCCTTATCTAAAGGTGGGACTTTTCTATTCTATACACACCTGTGGGCTCTGTCAGAAACAGGAAGGAATAAAAAAAAAAACTGAGGTGTAGCAGTAGCTACCATGTTTCTTCCTTACAGTAAGAACATGTTTACCTAATTTCTAGAAAACGTAGTCTCTGTAAGGCTTGTTATCTTTCACACATGACGTTTCTCTGAGTATCTATTTCTGAGAGTTCCTAGTTAATGGAACACAAAAGCAAGACCTCATACGGTGATGCTGTCTGCCTAGTAATTAGCTGCCTCTTCAATTTTTTCTATCAAGAAAGAAGAGAGGGAAGGATGTGAGGGGAAAAGATAGGCAAGATGAGGAGGAAAAAAAAAAAAAGGTTGTGTTTTTGCTGAGCACACACTGTTGGCCAGGCGTTGTTGGAGATGCTTTACAGACACCAGGGCATTTCATCTTCTCAACTGCTATGAGGGAAACATTCCCTCTCCCATTTAAAGACCAAAAAAATTTAATTAGGTGAGGGTTAAACACTCTACCCACTATCATATTATGGGTAACTTGTGACATGAGGATGATGATGATAGTAACAATAACAAGGATAAAATAATCAATAAATTAAGCAAGGGCAGTCATTATCATTGAGAGGTAGGCTGGGCTCTAATAGGTCTTATAATCCTGGTAACTGAAATATTTGTTACATAAAAGATGTCATTTTAACAGGTGACCAAATGTGAATTAATGAGATTAAATAAATTAGCAAGGATAACAACTTAAGTGGTAGAGCGGGATCTGAAATCCTGTCAATACCAAGCCCGTATTTGTTTGACTACATCGTATTGCTTTGCCTTCGAGGCTGAATCCTAAGCACCTTATTTATTTATTTACCACTGCTCCACAAAATTACTCTTTAGTTCCAATTTACTAACTTTTAGATATTGGGGAATCCTCACAAAGCTTCCCAAGTAGATAAACCCATTGTGTCGACCGAGGCTGGGACAATGAGGAAGAAACAGGGCTGGGGATACAGTGCCACCAGGTAAATGACAGGGGGCTGGCTGCACCACGCTCTGACCGGGGAAAGGCATGTCCACTCCCGTGCCTGTCCAGACCCCCTTAGAGCTCACATGGCGAATAGCGAACGACATTTAAAAGTTACTGTCAGACGTATGTCCATTGCTTTTCCCCTTCCTTTAGTAGGAACTTTTCTCCAAACTTACCATCCCCCATCTCGTCAGAGAAAGGGAGGCTGAAGACAGCTTCATCAATCATCCGGTTGGGCAGGTTGGTGTAGAACCTGCCAACCGTGGTCTCCAAGTTACTCAACTGGTTCAGCACCATCATGCTGCCCTTAATCACCGGCACGGCCGCCCGCTCCAGCACGCCGTACTTCCCCGAGTTCTGCTCAGCCAGGTCTCTCAGGAAAGCCAGCTCTTTCAAACCAGTCACCCCGTCTGAAACAGAAAGCCCAGGGAAGACAGGGTGAAACAAAATGGTGTGTGTCGATAAAATAACTTTGCCATTTAGATCCAACAAAGGTCTAGATGACGTCTTAACAATGCCAAAGGGGTCTCTGCAGAGACAACCTGGACTCGGGACGCAGATACCAGTTCCTGCTGAGGCACAAAGCCTGAGGCTCCACCTTTCCTCAGACACTCAAGAGGGCAAAGGGAGTCTTCAAAAGGCAATGATGAAAAACACATGAGTAAATATAAAAGCGCCCTATTCAGCAAGGATGCTCTTCCCTAGAAGGTTAATTATAAAATTTAAATTGCTTTTCTGCCTTTAATATTTGGAAGCAAAAGTAATGATTAACAAGCCTGCATTTAATTTAAATTAGTAGATGAAGTTGTAGGAGCTTTAAAGGACAGAGGTTTACCATTTCATTTCTTACCTCTTTGCCTATTAAATACTTGCCAAATTCTCATGCAACTAAATGAAAGAATTATGGATTGTATTTAGTGATGCCTCCAAACCCTGTTTCTTTAAGCTCATTTTAATTACAAATGTTTTCATGCTTTATGTTGTTAGGATAATACTGGGTTTGATTTACTCAACATATATTTTTTATGTTTAGAGAGTTTAAAAATCTTTGTAAAAGATTTAGGCAGACTGGGATGTACTGTCCTACAACATCTGTAACCTATAGCACAGAAATAAATCTAATAAACCCTTTTTAAAATTTTGGTTTGCTATTGTTGGAACTCAGTCAAAAGGATTAGTAACTGATCCCATATGGGTACCACTGTAAACAAATTCAAATGATTTCAGTCACTACTGAGATTCTACTGATGAGTTTTTAAAAAGTTTTGCTTCATGTTCTTGAACTGTTTAGTCATTAAAAAAAAAAATCTGAAGAGTTCACGGATCACCTACCTTACGGGACTTTATCATTTCTAAATTGGAAGTGTACACACTTCCACCTTGGAAGTCCATTTCTAAAGTCATCCCAGGATCTAATGGATGTAATTTTTTTTCTTAACAGATTTTATTTAGATAATTTGGAATTTGCTCCACTCAAGCAATGCTAAAAGTAACGTCAGAGCCAGATTATTGTCGCCTTTGTCTGACAGAGAGTTGAGATGAGAAGTGAGTGAGTGGTATACTCCAGAGTAAAAGACAACACAAAAGATGCGACTGATCCCTGATCTTCTACCTTAAAGAAGCTCAAAGAGGTGAGTGATAAAAGGAGACAACTCAGTGCATTAAATACATTTCCTTTCTTTGTCATGTACTGTTTGGCTCTCTCAAAACGTAAAAGAAAAGTAACAAACAGAACACCTACTAGACAAAGAAGAACAGTGTGGGATGAAAGATATCAAAGATCCAGTATTTTATGTTACTCCATTGTGAAACGTTAAAAAGGGGTGGCAGACTGGATTATTCTATCATCAACATGGTGATGCTGGACACATTTCCCAGAATCTCACTTTTTGCAATGCTTCCAGGTCAAAGGTGGCCAAAAGTGAAGTGTTGTAAGATTTGAGAGGTTAAGTGAGAGATGTTAAGAGACAGACATGAAGGACCAGAATGTTCCAGTTCATCCCACTCTTCTGATTTGTGTTCAGTTCCCTTTCCCACCTGCTGGCTTACTCAACAAGGGCAACCCCAGGTCCACTCCAGATGCTTCACTGAGAATTCACAGGGTTAGCAGCCAGGAAGAGCCAACAACCTCTCACAGACTTCTGCACCAGACCTCCTAAGTGGTCTTCAGTGTTGCCAGCTTCCAGACATCCCTGCAAGCTCCAACTTGTCTACCCAGACCATAGCTGGTTAATAAACTGAGTTGTCAACTCCTCTTTCTGCATCTTTACTCTTCCAGTTTTCCCCACAATTGTGTACATGCTTTGTGTACATGCTTATTTTTTCTTAATTGAAATATTGTTAATTTACAATATTGCATTAGTTTCAGGTATATAGCAAAATGATCCAGTTATAGATATCTTTTTCAGATTATTTTCCATTATATTTTCCATTATGACAAGATACTGAATATAGTTTCCTGTGTTATTATAATAAATCCTTCTTGCTTGTCTATTTTATGTATAGTAGTTTGTTAATCTCATACTAATTTATCCCTTCCCCACTTCCCCTTTGGTAACCATAAGTTTGTTTTCTATGTCTGTAAGCCTGTTTGTTTTGTATATAGTTCATTTGTCTTATTTTTTAGATTTCATATATAAGTGATATCATATAATATTTTTCTTTTCTGGTTTACTTCACTTAGTATGATATCCTCTAGGTCCATCCATATTGCTGCATATGGCAATATTTCCCTTTTTATGGCCGAGTAATATTCCACTTTGTATACATATGAACATACCATATCTAAGGCCAATCATCTGTAGATGGGCACCTGGGTTGTTTCCATGTGTTGGCTATTGTCAGTAGTGTTGCTATGAACACTGGGGTGCATGTGTCTGTTCAAATTAGAGTTTTTGTCTTTTCTGGATATAAGCCTAGGAGTGGGATTGCTAGATCATATGGTATGTCTATTTTTAGTTTTCAAGGGAAACTTCACACTGTTTTCGATAGTGGCTACACCAATTTTCATCCACACCATTTATTCTAATAACAAGTTTGTTATACTGAAATTTTCACAATGGCTCTGCTTCCTTCTCTGAGCCCTGACTGATAGAGTGAGGGAGTGTGTCAACCTCCGGGAACAATGTTCAGAGATCCCTCTTAGAGAGGAGGAGCACTTGTGGTGACGATGTGTGTCTGGCTAGATTAAGGGGAGAAAGAGAAAAGATGAGAGTGGTTAGAGAGAAGTAACCTAAAGTCTTAAAGAATGGAATTATCAGGGGCACAGCAGGTGCACAAGATACTTGTGGAAAGACCTAGGATCACTGAAGGGATGGATGACAGCAGGAGAATTTCTTTACTCAGTATCTGCCTGGGTAGACCTTCAAATTGAACGGACAAGAAGTGATCACTTCCTTCTCTGTTTCCTTACTCCTGTCCTCTTGCATTTAATCCACTTGCCTTGTCTGTCTTCCTCAGTGGATTAAAGGCATCTTGGAGACAGAGATGTTGTATAATACAGCTCTAAAACCTCAGTGCACTATGGTGCATCTGGTAGGTGCTCAATGAATTTTATTCCACCTTTACTGTCTCCTTCTCCCTCCCTCCCTCTCAAATGAAACAAGCTAAACTGTAAGCAGAAAGAACAACAGGTACCCAGAGAGAACAGGGTATGTATCCCAGGCAAAAACAGACCAAGTCCCCCGACCCTGGCTGTGCTTATTGCTCAGAGTAGAGAGAAAACCAAGACATGGTTCACATTAGAGAGGCTCCCATTCTCGGGGGAAGTGGTGGGAGAAGGAGGGGAGCGCAGATGTGAGTGCGTCACCACGGTGTGATGCGGGATGCACAGAAGAGGAGTAAGCACAGCATGTGGGAGGGGGACAGGGACTCTGGAACGGAGAGCTGGCCCCAGATCAGGACCAGAGCAGGAGAGAAGCACCCCCACCTCTGGGCTGTGCTGTCTGAGACGGGAAATCACACAGTCTTTCCATTCACTCCTCCCACTGGCACTGAGGACCTTTTATTGATCAGGTACTGTGTGAGGAACTCTCAGCACATCTTCTGTGTTTATTATCACTGCAGCTTCATGCACATTTTGTTATTTCCACTTTACAGGTAAAACTGAGGCCCTCAAGAGATTAAGCCACTTGCCATGAGCCATACAGCTAGCAAATGGAGACTGAAACAGAGAACCTCTAGGCACCAGCCCCTGTGTTCTTCCACGTGTATGCAGCCCACAAAGTATCTGGAAAACGGTCATGCTGGCCAAAACACAGAGTCCTGGGCCCCATCTAAGAGGGTCTGAATACAAATCTGTAGACACTGCCTGGGAGTCTGCATTAAAAAATTAGTCTCCAAGTAATCTTTATCCCGTTAAAATATGAGAACCAGTGTCCCTAAAGCCACATGGTTCTACATGGAAGTCTGGAAGTGGGTGGGGGAAACAAAAGACCACAGGTGGGAAGGGCTGCTGGATCAAGACATGGTCTCTTAACAAGGGGATGAGGGCACCTTGAACACTGAGGACAGGGGCCCAGAGAGGAAGAGGACAGATTGCTGTGCATTAACAGGTGGGCAGAGGCTAGAAAACTGGGCTGTCATCAGATTGAGGATGGTTAAATTCTGGAAGGAAAACTATTGAGTCTTTTCTCAGATTTGGCAGTTTACTAAACCGTCTCACATACTGTCTGATTTCACAGTGACAGAATCAACTTTAATGAGCACCTAGCACATGCCCGGCTTTGTCCTGGGTGTTCCCTGTATGTGGGGGCCAGTCTTCAACAAGCCTGTCCAGTAGATCGCTCCTAGCTCCCTGACACAGCTGAGGATGGGGAGGCGGAGAGAGCGGCCAGAGAGGCTTCTGGTGGTGACTCCGCAGGAAAATGTGATAGTCATGGGCTTGTTTATACAGAGAATCTAGGTCAGTACTTTGGTTTCCTGCAGCTTAAATCCATGAGATAGGTTAATAACCTCCATGCAGGCTCAAAATCCAATAAAATAAAGGAGAACGGGGGAAAAAAGGGGGGGAGCTGTACAGAACCCTGTGCAAGACCTCATACCTGGAGAAGGCTTGGAAATGAGTGCTTGGCTGGAGAGCAAGACAAGGGGAAAGGGACGTCCCAACACACGACCTGAGTTATCCACACAAGGGAGAGAAGACGGGCTTGGGGAGGAATCTGCGTCTTACACCCTCATCAAAGCACACTGTGATGGTTCCTTATTTATTTATTTTTTTTTTGAAAGCAGCATGCACTTAGAACTTTCATCCGAAAGAAAAAGAATCTCCAAACACTACCTACCATTCATGAGGGCGTAGGTGAGAATCATTACGGAGTTGTTGAGAAAGCTATTTTCTTCATTGATGACACGGAGAGTCGCCTTTTTATCTTCCTCTGAAGAGTCCTTTGATGTGATACCGGCTGACAGGTAAATTATGACCATGTCTGTATCTAAACAAACACATACAAACTGAACGTTGCATCGGAGCCAGGCCAGCGGCAGCAGTTCAGCTCCTCTCCCACCTCCCCCGGACCCCACAGCCTTGAGGACCTGCCCGGTCCCCACACCTGCCCACCTGATGCCGGGGCTCTCATCTCCTTGCCTCTGCTCCTCTTCCATCCTGCCCCAGGTGGGCCCCGGGTCCTCACTGACCCAGCGTCAGGTAAGGGGATGTTCCTAATGAGTTTACTAGGTAAGAAGGTGGTTCCTTCAGCCATCCACGGCTGTGGCAGTTTAGCCATCCAAACGGACATCCCTCCTGCCTTCTGGAATGGAGGGCTCAGAACCTTGATTTATCCTTTTCTCAGTGACTCAGGGTCTTCACCAGGAACATACATTTGGGGGGTGGGGACTAGGCTGCAAAATGATGGTTCTTCCAGAGACACACAGGGTTATCTGTCTCTATACCAAGTAGCTCCCCAAACATTTATTTTTAAAACTCATCAATGCAGGAGAGCAGTAAAAACATGGACACAGGAGCCAGGCTGCCTGAGTTCATATCTCAGCTGTGCTTTCAAGCTGTGGGTGACTTTAGGTAGATTTCTTAACCCTTCTACACCTAGACTTCCTTACCTACAACAAAACTGGGATAATGACAGCATTTATATCACAGGGGCGCTGTGAGGACTAATTGGCTAATTTAAGAGTGAAAGCAAAAGGGTGATGGTAAATAGATGATAAAAGAGAAAAGAAACCTCAACACAAACACAAAACAAAAACAAAACCCCTGTCTTGGCCTGAAGCAGCACCTATGACTCCAGAGTAAAACTATGCGCCAACTACAGTGAATGGGCAGAGCAGCTAAGTCATTTTAGCTCAGTGTGAAAAACTCCTTTCAAGAGGATTTAATAAAAAATAAAAGTGGTGCATTTCCTAACAGTAAAGATGCAGAGGCTGAATGACAGCTTTAACGGAAGGGGGTAAGTTAGCGAGCTGGACCTTTATATTGTCTTTCTAATCTGAGGTTCTCAATCAATATACATTTTTAAGACATCCTGCACAGAAGTTTGCCTTTTTACTGAGAAATAATTATTGATATGGTATATGCTTATTGTGACAGAATGCAGCAGCAGTCATGGGGAGTCAAGAGATGGATTAAATTAGAGAAACACAGTGGCTTCCACCTTGTGTGCTCTGTCTCAGGGAAGCCAGAGAGCACATGGTGAACTGGCCTATGAGAGGCAAGGATGGAGGCCCTTAGAATGGAGTCCACCACCAAGCGTGTCAGTGAACTTGGAAGCTGATCTTTCCAAGTTGAACTTTGAGATGACAGCGGCTCTGGACAACACTTTGACTGCAACCTCGTGGGACACCTGTAGCCAGAGGCACCCAACCATGCTGTGCCCAGATTCCTGATCTACAGATACTAAAACAATAAATGTTTATTGTCTTAAGCCACTGAGTGTTGGGTAATTTGTTATCCAGGAATAGATAACGAATACAGTTATCCTTTTAAAAATTATCCTAACAATGATGAGGATACAATGACTAAATTTTCTTCCACTTGTAAATTTCCATTTTAGACGCTGAAGCATCCTTTAGATGCAGCATTGAACAGTTAATTACTAAGACTTAATATACAAGCAAGTCTTAAAAGTCAATTTTGATGCTTGAATAATTCTCTAATAAATACTAACTGCAAATCTAATTTGCATATTTATTCAACAGAAATTAGGAAGTGAAAACTGACCCAAAAAATAATCATAAGCTAGGCAATATCTCTGTCTTAAATTAGGTGTCAATCTTTTTCCAATGCTGGAAATATACTCCTGTAAATTATTTTTCTTGGCTGCTAAATAGCTCACTTTAGCTTCAGACTGGGAAAAAAACTACTACTTGACTCCCTAGTAGGTGGAATACAGATACACGATGAAGCTGATCTAAAGTATGAGACAAACCATCATCCAGGGCAAAGGCACCGGGTGTGATAAATTCCTGGATACCTGTAAGACTGACCTAAAATGAACCCTTTGAGTTTTCTTACTTAGCTTTCTGACTCTGGATTAAATACACTGTCACTGAGAGCTGGCTTCAGGCACAGGCGCATGACTGGACAGCCAGAAGGTTTGCAGCCTGCGATTCCTTCAGCTGCTGAGTGTATTTTCTTTCCACCCCCAAAATAAGACATACACTTTGTAAGCATCCTCATCATCTCTGCCCAGCCCCCGACTCTAATCCTGTCCTATCCTTAGGCAAAATTGAATTTTTTTTTTATTTTTATATATCAGACCTGCCAAATTCGGTCTGATTTATTATTATTATTATTATTATTTTTACTTACTAGGCTATTCCTTCTCTAGCCGCTCATGGGGATGTTAAGCCTTGTGATTCATAATGTTAGGGATGAGTAATTATAGGGACTTGAGGGCAGAGCAAAGACATAGCATATACCTGGAAGAAAATACAACACTCTTCATTTCACAAGTCCCCATCTAAGCCACCAGCGTACCTTGGGGTCAATTAACAAAGAGGGAAGAACAACTCAAATTTGGGCTTCGCCCACACCGTTAGATCCCCACTCCTAACCATCTTATTCCTTCTGCTACAAAATGACCCCTCAACCAGTTGCCCCTCCAAGCAAAGCCAGAACAAACAACCCAAATGTGCTGATGCCATCAGTTATAGATCTACCATGGGACTGAAAGAGAGTCAGCATTGGATAGAAGTTTCAGATTTTCTGATTAGTACAAAGCAAATCAGTACAAAGCCACCACGATTTATGCCATGTGGCTTTTATTCATATGGCCACCAGCGTGGCACAGACACTTTACTTCCATGCGCAGACTAGTCCTTACAATAACCCTACAGGGTAGGTCTTACTCGTTGGAATAATCCCCCCCTCATGGCCTTTCAAACAGCACCAGGTGCACAATAGATGCTAAATAATTGCCTGTGGCGTGAACATGAGTAATGATTTATTTAGAGTCCAAGCTCCTAAGAGGAGTACACAGGCCCCTCACAACGCTGTAGCCAAAGCCACCAACGGTCCGTGGACACCTTTGGGCTTGGAGTCAACTTAGAACATCTGGGGTGTCTGCTCCCCTCTAGCCAGAGGTAGAAGTCTTGTAGGAAACTGAATATCATAATAACTACGGTTAATGTTTATTTAATATTCATGATGGGACCCTGCACCTTGTTATCACCCCCAGTTTGCAGATGAGGAAACGAGGCCTGGAGAAATCAAATAATTTACACAAGTTTACAAGTTTAGAAAAATTTCAGAGTAGGAATTCGAACCCACATTGATTGAAATTCAAAACCCACACACTTAACTACTATACTACATCGAGAGCACCTCAAGCCTCTCCTTAATAAACTGGGTAATGCTAATTCCTGGAGTGTTTTCTTTTATGCAATCTAATTTGGATTCTTTTTCCTCTGATCTGCTAGTAGAAGCTGTGAAGTGGAAGCTGGTGAGTTAAACTTTAAAAGCATCTCACGCGGACTAAAAATGACTGTCCTGAGCATTTAAAAACCCATGCCATCAAAATTTGTCCAAGCCTCTGATGGTCACTCTTCTTACCACATTTTCGCTCACCAACATTAAGAAAACACCCAAAAGCTAGAGAAATGTTTTCCCTCAAAGCGGCCTTCTGCGAGTGTGCAGCACAGGTGGGTTTGTAAGAAGAGGTTTAATGAGGTCTCTAGTCACAGTTTTAAAGCTGGAAGAAATGTCAACATTTGAAAATCAAGGGATTTCACATAAAAATTTCTGGCTTCTCTTAAATCAGAAGATCTGGCAACACTGGACAGGTATTCCTGCAAGGCAATGAGGCTGGACAGACGATCCGCAGCCTTCCTGACAGAGCACGCGCCCTCCAGCTCACTGCACTCCCCAAACAATCCTCATGCTCGCAGGACTGCCGCTCACTGCCTGGCCGCTGCCAGTCTAACATTTCTCTCCATTACTTAAACAGTGTAATAATCAAATTTGGACTTAATCTCTAACGATGGTTTGATGACTGAAGAATCAAGCAGACAGAGCACATCTGGTGAGGAATGCTGACAAGCAGCTGGCAGCTGGTAAATGACCAACTAGCCAATCTGTCTGGAATACTTGAGAGGTCAGCCTTATCCTTTGGTCTTACTGAATTGTGCACAACTTTACCCTCAGCCATCCTGGAATACCGGTTTGTGGATAGCTGGTGTTTGCCGAGGCTGGTGGGCAAAATTCTAAGATGACCCCAGTGACCCACACACCTCGTGAGTGTGGACATGAGCAGTAATTTGCTTCTGACCATATGAATATGGCAAAGATGATGGATATCATTCCTGGGACATATACGGCAAAGATGAAGAGATTCTGCAGATGCAGTTAAGGTCTCTAATAAGTTAATCACAACGGCGAGTAACCTACTTAAATCAAAAGGGAGAGTGAGCCCTATTAGATCAGACGTACCCTTTAAAGAGGGTCCAAGCCTTCCCCAAAGTCAGGGGCTTGAAGAAAAGATGCTATCTCTGAGTTTTACAATTGCCAAAAATGAATTCTGCCAGCCGCTGAGCTTGGAAGAGGACTCTGAACGTCAGATGAGACCACAGACCTGGCTTATACCTAGACTGCAGCCTTGTGTGATCCTGACAGGGGAGAGGCTCAGTAATACAGGACTCCTGACCCAGGGAAACTGAGATAATAATAATAAACTGTGAGATAACAACACACAGAACCATCAAACTGATTCGCCCTCCACCATCATTAGTTGTAATAATTACAGCAGCTTCCATCTTTCAAGGGCCCACCATGTGCCAGGCACTGAGCTGTGTACTTCTCAATGTTATCTTAGTTTTAATGCAGACACACTAATGAGCCTGAAAATATATGCTTTAAATTTATCTCAATAGGATACATTCATTAAAAAAAAAAAACCTGCAGACAGATTTTCGAATATAAAAGAGAAAATGACATAGATTCCTTTCAGCGGTTTCAAAGCATGTGTCTTATTTCAAATTTCCTTCCCTTTACTTTAGCAGGCATCCTAATTCCAGATCTTCTTTAATACATGAAAATTAAATTAGGGTGCCTTTGTGCATTTGAAGGGCTGTGCTCATCTACATGACAGCTGGTTAGGAGGAGGAAGGATCAAGGCAAGAATTCCGGCTGCCCATTTCTGCACAGATGCGTACAAGCAGACATCCCCTCAAAGTCACTGAGGAGGCAAGGCTAACAATTAGCATTAAAAAGGATGTGGGCATTCCCCTAGGAAATAAATGGGAGTATGTTCTTAATAAAGGGCAGGAAGAAGAGGCTCCGTGAGTGAGGAAATCATGCAGATGGAGTACCTTTGATTGGAAAAGATGAGATCAAATCTGGTAAGATCCTAGTATGAGATGACCATTATGACAGCACAAGAACATTTCATCCCGTCAATTTAGAAAAAAAATACCTCTAGACATAGTTGTGTGATCAATTCACAGTATTATTTCTATTGCCATCCTGTATCTATTAGTTTATGAGTCCTCTGAGCAAATGCACTTACTTGCTTGGAACTTGGTGTTATTGTTTGTGCTTCGAATCAGCTGGAATGCCTTTTGGAACCCCACCGCGTGCTGGGTAGGGCTGTCCAAAGACTTGACGCTGCTAACAAAGGTGGACATTTTCCTTTTGGTCTCACTGGTGGCTGGAGACAGGAAGGTCTTATAGCACTGGTCCAGCGAGCAGGTCCTGACGGTGTCTGCCACAGTCAGCACAGAGATCTGGAGGGGGGAAAACAAAAAAAACTTGTTATCCTGCCAGGGAAAGGCTTTTTTACGTTTTGGAAGAGCCCAAGGAGTGAGAAGTTCTACACAACAGTTTTGGAGAGTTTAAAAACAAATGCCTGGAGGCATAAATCTATTAAATTTGAAGATGATTAGGTAAGGACTGGTAAAGGATAGGGACTCCAGAGTTTGGTTTTTGTTCCAAAATGAAGTCAGCAGTATGGTGTTCATCTAAACATTAAAAACAGTATTTCACACAGAGAAAAATTTTGGCAAGTACTAACAGTTTTGATTTTCCAACTGGAAGTGAGGGTAAAGGCATAGGGTGTATGTTTTAAGCAACTAGATTAGTGAGTAAAAAAACCTTAGGAGCTGGAAAAGTCAAAATGATGCAGCAGAAAATGTCTAAGGGCAACAGATCATTGCTAGCTGTAAACACACCTATCTTTGAGGTGTCCTGGAGATTGGTAAACCTCTAGCAGCCTTCTTGTCTCCTTTCCTTCCATCAATTTTGAGATAAAGTCCAGCCATCCACCAATGTCCAAGCCTTCGCCCTGTTCCTCCTTAATATAATTTCCACTGTGAAAGTCACAGCTAATTAGAAGTCTTAACAGGAGCCACAAAGGAAATGCAAGACTCAATTTGGTGGGGGTGGTTTTAAGAAGAGATTTGGAACCAGTGTTGGCAGCTGTTTCCTCAAACACTAGAATAAAAACTAAACCACTCTCTTTTCTCAAAGTCATTCTTAAGGATGGACTTAAAGATATGTATCATAAAACAGAAAGTACTTTAAAAAAGGTATTCAGGAAAGACTCAAAGCCATGGGGCAGGGGGCGGAGGCCACTGGGATCATGGTCACCTTATCATGTTCGTCGATGGCGCTGAGGATGACCTGGGCAGCGTCCTTGGCGATCTGAAGCTGGGTGTCTGTGACGGAAGCCCCGTGGTCCAGGATCACTACTATATGCTTTGACTGTGGCCGGACGGTAGAGACGTAGATAGGCCTAGAAGAGGAGAAGCTCTCTGGGGTCAGTCCTGGTTTAGGTTGAAGCCTCAACCTGACACAGCTATGAGAACAGAGGGGCAGGCACGTTGGTCTCCACACGTTTCTCTGGGGATGGCACAGGATGGAGAGACCAACACAGAAGGAGACACTATCCTGGTGCACAGAAAACACCTCAAGACAACCATATGTTTCTGCAGAACAGGGATTGGTAACTTAGGTTTTCCAAAGACAAAAACAACTGGGAGAAGGTTTTAAGAAGCCAACACTTTGCAAGGCTGGCTTTTTCAGCACACGTGAAAGTCCAGCCTCTCAGCTGCAGGGGGTGATGCTGTTCACCATTACCCCACATTCCGCCGTAGGAAATGGAGCCGGTGGCCCCACGGGCGGCAGAGAAAGCACAGCAGGGAGAGGAAAAGTGCACTTGCCGGTGCTGGGTCCGCTTCTGCAGACTTAGAGAGAAGCTTGGCTAAAACCAAGGCAGCCTGTAATCTGTGAGCATGCTGAGCAGCACTGAATAGCAAGTTTGGTTTCTCTCTCCACAGACAAAGGCCATTGCTACGAGGGCCTTTTTCCTTTCTGTTCTGAAGCAATTTACACAGGTCAGCCACCAAAAGGCCCCTTATCTGAGCATTTAAAACCATGCCATCAAATTTGTCCAAGCCTGTGATAGTCACTCTTCTTGCCAAGTTTTTGTTTGCCAACATTCAGAAAAGGGGGTGGGGTGGATGGGGGAACTCCAAAGGGGAAATGCCACCTTCTGCTAGTGTGCAGCGCGGGCAGATTTGTGAGAAGAGGTTTAATGAGGTCTCTATTCACAGTTTTAAAGCTGGAACAAATTAGAGGGAGCTTAAGAGAGCAAATCAGCCTCGAGAGAATTCTCTCCTTTATTGACACCCCTAAAACACTCGATTTTTCTGTGAAATCTTAGATGCCAGTTGAGTCACAAAAGCCTGGGCACAAATTGAGAAATACAGGCAAGGTACCAAAAAACTCAAAATCGGGCCAAGTTTACACTAATTGTTCTCAAGCCAAAAGTCCTACATCAATACTAAAGTACTACTATATTTTCACCAGTCAATACCATTCAGCTAAGTAGGGAAATAAATGGGAGAAAAAGAATCTGGGAGAGGTGGCTACAGAAACGAAAGAGGGAACAGAAAAGAAGGAAGTCTGACTACCCCAACACTGACAACCATGTCATAAAGGCAGGTGAGTAGATTTTTTTTTCCCAGTGACATACCTCCTTCTTTCCAACTCAACTCAATAAATGAAAAGCAGAATATGTGTTTACATAAATAGTAGCATTAAATGTACAATCTGGGAGGCGCTTTTCATAGTGTGATTGCGTCCTGTCTGGTGTGCTCTGGAACCCCTCCCCACACTTCAAAGGACGTAGAGAGCTTGCAAAGGCCTCAGAGGAGAGCAGGACAGGTAAAGACACGCGGTGGCCATCTCCAAGGAGAGGAACTCGGATGACTCAGCCAAGGAGACAGAGGCTTGAGGACTGATTTAATGCCTAGTTAGGGTAGAAATGCACAAAAACCTCCAAGTGTGGGTGAATGCTGACTTGTGACCAGGTGCTGCTTTTCCTTCTGGACTATCCCTCACAGGTGATTCATTAAAAGCAGAATGCCATGTCATCTATCTTCTTAGAAGTCGGTGAGAATTAGATGGTTCATGGTGTCTTTGGCCTTTCCTGAGACGTGAGCTAGACTAGAACCCAAAGTCAAAGACTCTGGTACCGTCTCCAAGATGCTCAAGTATTCACCATACTGTCTGGGGAGGGAATAAAAGAAACTGTACAAATGATACAAATGTCTTTCTAGGAAAAGCACAGAAGTAGTATCTGCCTGGAATAACATTTTAGATACCATTTTTTCCTCCTTCCAGTTGTATTGAGCGACATATGTGCAGCATAATGATTTGACTTACATACATCACTTAGTGATGATCACAACAAGTTTAGTGAATAGTTTTGCTTTCAACTAAAGATGGAGAGACGCTAAAATGGTGGATAATTTAGACTAAAAAGACGGCATGACCAGTGAGCATCTTGCACTAGGTTCCAGAAGTTCTGGCATCAAACATCTAACACTGCAAAAAAGAAACTGGGGGGATTCAAAAGAAAAGTATCTTTGCCCAAGGGGTTCTGGACATTGATGAGCCTTGTCATACAACCATGTCATAAAGGTAGGTGAGTAGATTTTTTTTTCCCAGTGACATACCTCCTTCTTTCCAACTCAACTCAATAAATGAAAAGCAGAATATGTGTCTACATAAATAGTAGCATTAAATGTACAATCTGGGAGGTGCTTTTCATAGTGTGATTGCGTCCTGTCTGGTGTGCTCTGGAACCCCTCCCCACACTTCAAAGGACGTAGAGGGTCTCACCATTGCTGCCCTTCTGGCTAAGTGGTAACATCTCAAGTCATTTCCTGAGAAAAGCAGGATAGGATGTTAATGTACCTTAATCCAGGGTTTTCTGGACAACCTTAAAACTTCCAGTAGCGAGATTTGCATGTAAATTTCAGAAGGATGGCCAAGCACATGATCACCGAAAGGAAAGCTGAGAATCACAAACTCAATTCTGAGACACTGTACAATTTTCTAGGGCTGCACTTTAGAGAAGGTATTATCATACGTGTCTGGAGCTCAAAATAGTCCTTTATTTTGTTTAGTAAATGCCTTGTTTTATTTGGCTTGTTAGATAGTTCTGGAATGACTCTAGGCTTCCTCATTTTTCCTTCCCTAGCATTTCCACATCCACGTATGTTAAATGGTGAAGTCATTTCAGAACAAATTCAAGTTTCTAAAACCACGGTTTAGAGGCAGAGCCATGTCTATAAGGAAGGAGTCTCTATTTTATACAGATTACTCGTAAGCAGTCATTAAAACTTTAGGAAGCAAGTCAACATACCTACTGCGATGTTCATAGCTGCCCTTACACCGGAACTTGTGTGCTGGGAAAACAGTGAAAATTCCTTCTTCTGAACTGAAATACTGCCACTTAATTCCAGGGTTGGATTTCAGGTTGTCTGCAAGAACTGGAGGAGTGGGGAAAATGAAATATAACCAGCAAATCCACAGGTGCACACAGACACTGCTCCTTCGGCATCTGTTTTGCATAAATGGTTTGTAGTATAAAGAAATCCCACTAGACAGAAGGCTGTAAATTTTCTACTAAACATTTTCTTTCTGTCCCTTAAAAAAAATACTCCATGAATAAAAAACGTAATAAATGTTTCAGTCCAGTGAAGCAATTATTCTTAACACTGTATGGTGACACTGTATGTCCTGGATTATTTTTCCAGCAAGAACGATTCATTTGCATTAATCTCTCTTCTCTCTGGGCTGGTCCCTGTTGGGCCAGTGTATACTTGCTGGCTTGGGGTCTGTTCTCTAACTGTGGAAAACAGTAATATTCATAGGCTTGTCCCCAGAGGGACCAGACCTGTGACCTTGACCTTGTTCACTTCACAATAAGGGAAACAGCATTGATGGTACTTGAAAGGCCAAAACTATAATCACTTAGTAGTAACTTACAGAGTGATTCCAATGTGCTAGCACTGGAGTAGAGGCTTTGCCTTATATTATCTCATTTAATCCACAAAAGAACCCTAGGATGAAGGTGGTATTATTATTCCCTACTTTGAAGTTGATAAAGTATGCTTACAGAGCTCAAGCAATTTGTCTGAGGCCCCATCAGTAGCTGGCTGAGCTGGGATTGAAGTCTGGGGTCCTGGCTCTCGTGCTCTTCACATCACCTGTGTTGCCTCCCTTCCTAAGTGCACTGCAACCCTGCCACTCATCTGCAGTTGCAATGGCAGCTCCTTTATTGGGTTCAATCCTGTCCCCAATCTTCACTGAAGCCTCTCTTACCCTCTCTTGCAATCAGTTCTCTCTTCTCTGATGACCTTTCACTCTACTCCACACCAATGTACGTATTATGCACCTACTGTGTATGGGGTCCTGCTTTACATGCTGCAAGATGTAAAAAGATGAGCAGAAAACATGCCCTATTGTAATAAACAATATGCAGGAAGAATTATACAGAGGGAAATGGAGCAAAAAAAGAAAGTGTGAGGTGCCCTTGACAAAAATATATATAAAGGTCTGAATGCCACATGGTCACGCTTTAGCTTGGCTCAGGGGTCAGCAAACTTCTGTAAAGGGCCAGGTAGTCAGTGACCCTGGCTTTGCAGACCATACTGTCTCTGTTTGAACTAGCCAACACTGCCCTGTGGTGCGAAGGCAGCCACAACAGCTGTAAGTGAATGGGTGGGTGTGTTCAATTAAAGTGTACTTGCAAACATCAGTGGCAAGCCGGATTTGGTCAGTGGTCCTTCAACCACGTAAAATGCACTACCCAGAGGCTTTCAAGCACAACCAGGGCCTCAGGCCTGCAGCACCTACCCTGCCCCCACACACCAAGGAGTGAGGGAGCCCTGTGCCCTCACAAAAATCCTGGTGGTAAACAATTATTCTCCCCAAGGTACAGATGACAAAACAGGCTGAGAGATTTCACAGCAGAGAAGGGAGTCCAGCTCGGGTATGACTGCCTGGCCCCTCTCTCCACCCTGCCAGGCGACCTTATCAACGTCACCACCTGGACTCAGGCGACCACCCTTCTCCGGAGACCCATGGCTGATGGGAGTGGAGGAGGATTTTTCTCTGCCTTGTCTCCTGCGAGCCGGAGCCTTAACCTTGATCTCGTACTAGCCCCACTCTCCCGGCACCCCTGGCAACCCGCCAGTGAAAAGGCAAACACTGCTTTTGGAAGTAAAGGAAAGCTCTGTGACCACATTTAAAAGTAATATCTGTAACAATAAACAAGCTACAGTGACACCATTAAAAGGGGGGCCAATGAGAGTAACAATGTTTCAAAAAGAAATCAGAATTCACACAGTGCGTGATGCATTTAGTCTCACCACAAAAGATCATTCTGGTTCCTTATAATCGTTCCAGCACCAGAGCCTCAGTACCAGGCAAGGTTCCTCAAGCCCTCCTGCTGAGAACGCCTTGGGTATCAGATTAAATTTCATCTGCTATTCAGCACTAGCAGAAGATGATGGATACGATGGTAATGAGGACCCCGGGGCCCAGAGGCAATCTATCATCGTTGTGTGCACCCGAGGCGTGCCCCTCTCTCACCTACATGTGGAGGTAGATGACAGCCTTATTATCTATGTGGGCAACTCAGAGGGGGCTCCCCTCATTCATAGGAGTTCGTTAGGCCTTCTGCCCACTGGATAACTGGGGCTGGGGTCCTCCCCTCTCTTTCCTCAGAAATGCTGGAAGCTGTCCAAGGAAAAAAGCTGGGCGTCTGCCCAGCCTGTCACCCATGATGCACAGCACTAGGTTTTAGGTCATCATCGAGCAGGGTCTGTATCTAAGCTGCTCTGCACACCTAGCTCAGACAGACACGTGAAGGAGGCAATCAATGGTTTTTCCTCACTGCAGTTTATCCCCAAGACAGAAGTTATCACACCGTCTGACATCCTCGGGCATTTTACCCATTCCCACCTTCTGGGTGGGATTATTGTCCTATACAGATCACTTTCCAATCCTCCACCCCTAGATTCTAAGATCCTCGAGGGTGAGATCTGTAATCTGAGCCATCTCTTTACCCCTGAAGCAGAGATTCCCAGTTTTTTTCACATCAAGGCATACACTCCGTGCAAAGGCTGAGATCTGCGTCAAAGACTTGCTTCTCAAATATGTTTTGATAACTGTTGTTTGATAAATTCTAAAATCTTACTTTCCTCTAATGCCAAATCCAATCAAACATAAATGAAATACTGTGACTAAATCAATACAGAGCAATAATAATTCTAGATACGTTTAAAAATGATAAACTTTCCCTTCTCCCAACTGCCAATACAGTATAAAACGAGGTAAATGGAGAAAGTCTGCTCATCTGATTTTACAGGATTACACAAGTCAAAACATACCAATCACATATGCTAAACATGTGAAGTTTATCAGATGCCAATTATACCTCAATAAAGCTGATTTCATAATACAATAGTGAACACTTACTGAGCACCATACAAAATAGTTTTATATATAGTTTTGATATTTTTCATAGTGCCTATGAGCTTGCTATTATACTCATTTTACAGATAAAGAATGAACTTGCTCAGGGCCATGACTTGACTTAGGTGTCTGTCTCCAAAGTCCTTGCTCTTTGCAGAACACCACACTGCTGCCACATGTCAATAAACACATCCTGAATGAATCAGCAGCCAACGGATAAAGAGCACGCTGAGCACTTCTTGAGAGGCAGAATAAATACATAAAAAACATGTTGATGGTTTCCAGTGAGAATAATCAGTTGCTTCAGTTTGTAAATACACAGCGCACATAAATACAATTAAGGAGACACTCGACAAGAAGGAATGGTTTCAAAACTGCAGTGAGATAAAGCTAAAATGAGCATTTAATCTTGTGAGAAAAAAACGAACTGCTGAACTGCCAACACCGGCACACACCCGCTGGGAGCCCAGTGTCATGGGGTTTGTCTTCAACCCCACAGGCTGGCTTACCTGGAAAAAGGCACAGACAGGGTCCAGCTTAGAAGGCAGAGCCAGCAGTAATTACAGCACGCAGGACTGTGCATGCCATCAAACAATAAATGGCACGTTTTAGATAACAGAACATTTGACAGAGAAACTACAGAGCTGAGACCTCTTAATTATTTTGTAGGTGCTCCACAGGGCAGAGATGTGAGCCTTATGTGTCTTCCTTTCACTGTCAAACTGAACAAGCAGACGAAAGCCATTTGGACACAGGCCCGATGTTATTTTGCACTTTCTTCTTAATTCAGGTTGGCACTTAGGAACCAGAAGACAGGCCCTGATAAATCAGGGTGGACTGGGAACAAGAAGCCATGGGTTTAAGTCCCATCTCTGACTGGCAAGCCCGCCGACCTTAAACTGATTCTTTACAGCATCCAAAGGCATCTTTCCAAAATGGAAATCAAATCCCGCCCTTGATTTGTTTAAAACTTTACAAAGGTTTCCCTCTTAACCACACCTAGTATTACATCCAAACCCCATCAGGCCTGTACCATCTGGCCCCTTCTGTACCCCAACCTCACCTTTCCTGTTTCCAATTCACCACACTGTATAGAAAGGGCTATTTCTTTCAGTTTTGCAAATATGCCAATGTCTGCACAAGGTGACCCTTAGACCCAGAACAACTCCTTCACCTTCTCAGAGAGACCTTCCCTGACCACCCTCAGAGCACCCAGAATTTTCCTTCATAGCAGATTGGTAAGCTGGGTGTATTTATTTCTGTAGCTCTTTGTTTTGTGTCTCTCAGGGAGAGGAGCTGTCGAGTCCCAGGAGGGCAGGGGCCTAGTCAGTTTTGTTCAGCACATTCCCAGAGCCCAGCACAGGCCCAGCGTTTAGGACACCTTTGGTCAGTGGGTGTAGAGGGAACCAGTGAATGACAATCTTGGCCCCAGCTCTTCACCTCTGTCCCCACGAGATTTCAGTCTCCTCATCTGTAAAGCAGTGGATTTGGACAAGGTGTTCCCAAAGACCCCTTAGAAATCCAGAGAAAGGTGGGAAGAGGGTAAAGAATGAAGGCCAATAGGAAGGAAGTGCAGAGATTTACAACTAGAGAAAAAGAGCTTTGATCAAGTTCATGAAAGGACAAAAGGAGGAGCCTTCTCACTTCGTACTGGCCTAGAAGCTGTCGGCCAGCACTGTGAGATTATCAGTAGTGATTCAACACTCGCAAAGTGTTCAAACAGCACGAAGAAACATTTAAATGAGGATGATGGAGAAAAGCTAATATTAGTCTTTAAAGAATGAGGAGCTCCCTGCAATGGCTCCTGGTTCTTTTTTTTTTTTAATTTTTAATTTTTAAAGATTGAAGTACAGCTGATTTACGATGTTGCGTTAGTTTCAGGTGTACAGCAAAGTGATTCAGATATTTCCATCTTTTCCAGATTATTCTCCATTATAGGTTATTACAAGATATTGAC
Organism: Camelus bactrianus; assembly: GCF_048773025.1. Lineage (NCBI taxonomy): Eukaryota > Metazoa > Chordata > Mammalia > Artiodactyla > Camelidae > Camelus > Camelus bactrianus. The sequence continues at coordinate 31,648,332 of NC_133551.1, forward strand.
TATAGTTCCCTGTGCTATGCAGTAGACCCTTGCTGGTTGTCTATTTTATACACAGTAGTGTGTACATGTTAATCTCAAACTCCTAACTCACCACCCTCCTTTCCCCTTTGGTAACCGTTGTTTGTTTTCTGTCTTGAGTCTGTTTTGTAAGTAAGTTCACGTGTATCTTTTTTTTTTTTTTTTTTTTTTTATTGGCTCCTGGTTCTTGAAAGGCAAGCTGTATTCTTTCCACCCTCTTCTGGGTAAGGCCTTCAACAATTGACTATTTCTCTCATATACTTCCTATGCTAATTAAAAGACCAACAATTTTGCCACACCCATTGACTTATTTTTCCTTTAACAAACTGTCATCAGATAAGCAGCTGAAAAACCATGCCGTTCCCTCTTCCAGGCCCTCTTTACCTCCCATCCACTGAGTCTCAAGATCCACCTGCATACAGTGTACTGAACTGTCTGTGGGTAATTCTAACATATGGGCCCCAGACTCCATGGCCCCCCGTTATTTTCCTTCCAATTTTATCATCTACAGCTAACTGGTTCTTATGTCATCGGCCTCTCCAGTCAAAACAAAACCAACCATGTCCCCCAACCCCTTGCCTGCCTTCTTTAATGCTTAAACCACCAGGCCAATGAGAAAGAGATGGATTACAAACCACTTGTAGCTGGGTTGTGATTTTTGTTTTCTCAATAATATTATCCAGCAGAGGTAGGGACAAAAGGGAACTGCTCTGTAATAGAAGGCCGTGCTCCCCGTGGAGGAACTCTGGGCTTTCTGATGCCCAGCCGATTATCTCAGCAAAACACACAAAGCTCTCCACCTCCCAGAGCTTGCCAAAAATAAAATATAAGAGCTGTCCTAAATACACAGAGTTGCACACACAAAAACTTCCCCAACAGGCCAGAAATTACGTAGCACCTCTCAGGAATACTCTGTGCAACAGCAATCCTTTTGGAAGGGAATAAAATACACTAACATTCTGAGGACGCTAGACAAAGTTTCTGGCATTATACCCTATCACATCTTTCCAATTCCTACTCCTTGCTCACATCCTGAGTATCGTTTTACCATGTATTCTGGAAGGGCCATATTTCATGGACCCCCAGATACTGTTCATGCTCTTCCACTGAGTGTCTGTCTGTGAACCAGGTGCTTTGCTAAGTCTTTTATCTGTATTATCTCAATTAATTCTTACAACAACCCCATAAGGTAGGTTTTACTTATTATTCAGGAATCTAAGGCATATAGAGGTTAGTTTTCCTTAGTATACAGTAGCTAGCAAGAGCCAGAAGGTGGAGGTTTACCAAAGAGATACTGTTATTCCCATTTTATAGCAAAGGATATTATGGCTCAAAGTTAAGAGTGACTCAGGCTTCGAGCACGGAATGGGATCCAGGCCACGTAGCTCTCTGACTCTTCCACCACACTGATCATGTTAGCTGAAGCCCAATGCCAAATTAGATTTAACAGCAGTTGATCCAACTCTCTCACTGTATTTACTTTAGTCTAAAACTAAGGAGAGGACATCCACAAATCTCTGTGCCAAGCTCACGGCTCATCAGGTCCATTCTAAGCTGACTATATAATGCAAAATACCCAGGGTATTCCGTCCTCGATTCAGCTGAGACAACCTGGTCATGGACTCATGATAATCCAGAATACATTTCTGGGACAATCCAGAATCAGCACAGGATCTACTGCTTTACCTTTTTCCTTTCTAGCAGACCATTCCCAGAGGATCCCAAGGTCAAGGTGGTCTCCAAACATTCATGGCAGGAGTAAGAGAAAATGCACCAAGATGAAGTTCTCAAGCCTGGATGATCATCACAATCAGCTGTGGAAACCTACAGGTTCCTAAGCTTTAACAAGCCAATCAGCCAATTCTGTTTCACTAGGTCTGGGTTGAGGGGACAAAGAGCAGGTATTGTTGACAAAGCACTTCAGGTGACCCTGATCATCAGCCAGGTTTGGTACAACTGGACCAAGGCATTAAAGTCCTGTCTTGTTTCCTTAGCTTTACTTGCTTCCTAGATGCTCCGTCTTCAGTGTATAAATATTGTCTAGTTGTCCTCATTTAAAAAACTAGCAGCAGCAGAGATAACGAAACCCTTCCTAGATCCTACGTCTTCCTAAATTATCAGTGACCTTTCACCTTTTCTCCACCAAGCAACTTGAAAAAGAGGTCCACACGAATTCTCCGCTTCTTGCCATCCATTCACCCCTCATCTAATCATTTTGTTTTTGCCACCTCTGGATGAACTAGTCTACCTGCAATTTCCTCTCTCTCCCAGGCTAACGACCCTTCCACCCACCTTCCACAAAGCTCTCTCATCTGCCCCGCTGAAATTAAAGTCTGTCAAGTGGCTGACTCTGTCAAGCTGAAAAACAAAACACCAAACCCAAACCCAACTCGTCAGACTGATAGACAAGGCCCATCAATGTCTGGCTTAGTGCTGCCTTCAGTTTCTGTTGCTTATTCCCTCACACAGTGACCCACGCTGGCTGCCCATTTCCGGATTCTGAAATGGGAACTGTGTCCTTTAAGACTATTGTCTTTCACGTGAAAATGAATATATGGATGTATATGTATGACTGAAACATTATGCTGTACATTAGAAACTGACCAACTGTAACGAACTATACTCCAAAAAAAAAAAAAAAAAAAAAAAAAAGAAGACTGTTGTGTTTTAAGACTCAGCTCAATCTCACAAGCTGGGTCAAGGGCCCCAGGCTTACCTTTATCACAACGGCATTTAGCACCTTAACCCTGTTTGTCTGTTGATTTTCCTCCTCCTCTCTGGGCCCCCAAACACCCACACTTACACAAGGTTGTGAGCTCTCTGAGGGAAGGAACTGCCTCAGTCACCCTGTGTCTGCCATCGAAATGGCCATAAAGCTGTCACCAAGAGCACCATGTTATAAGGGAGAGAGATGAAGGAGTCAGGGTTAGTCCTGGTCTCGGGGTTTGGTGCTACCTGACACGTGGAGCCGGGGCCGAGAGGAAGCCTGGGTGGGCAGAGAGGAGATGAGAGGTTTGGTCCAGGACACAAAGAGTGTTAACTATCAGAAGGCAGAATGCAGTGACGGAGAGACATGTCTTCATCTACCGTAAGGAGCCCGTTGGATGAGGACACAGAAGTTTCGTCAGGTCAATAACAATTTGCTGTTTGACTTGAGGAAGCCCAGTTAAGTTCTCTGGGCCTCTTTCTCACCTATAATATTGAGTGAATATTCTTCCTTGGTATCCATGGTTAAGAATAAGACAAAAGTATAAAATGGTTTTTGAGGTACCAAGAAGAAATGGATCAATTTCCTTGTGTGCATTATATGAAATCACTATAGCTAGCTTCATGCAAATAATATTGTTCATCTGGACGGTCTCTCTCGAGTCTCCATATGCCTGAGACATTTATATGTGCTGTTAAACTAAGGAAACCAGTGCTAATTTACAGCATATCACAACTACATTCTTTTCTTCACAAAGGTCCTTTCAAAAGTCTTGGTTATCTTGCTATAAAGATGAGGCAACAAAAGGACAAAGAAAATCCTACTTCTCTTCATTCACTTGCTCCTTCAAGAAGCACTTACTGTGTACCTGCTATGGGCAAGGCACTGCGTGTTTAATTTTGTGTATATACATAGATACATACATTCCCACACACATGAACGTAAACTGAATCAAATAACCTCAAGAATCTAGATTTCTAAGTGACTGTGTAGTTTGTAGATGTTATACAAATAATGATCACAACTTTTATGATAATAAAGCAATCATGAAGCTGGAGTAATTAGGCATTTAAAAAAAACCCCTAGAAATCCCTAGTTTGGTTGATTTTTATTCTTCTATTTAAGTTTTTAGGTAGAACATAGCTTTACACTTCATGGGTATTAGCACCCTTAACAGATAATTTTCAAGGTGTTTTAAAGAAAAGCGATAAACCGACAGCACATAGCCAGTCTTTGTCATTCACAGCAGGAAGCGATGAAGTCACTGAAATGAGCAGCACGGTCCACAGCCTCCAGTGCCCACCTGTACCTCCTGGAGCACGTACTGCTGTAGAGTGACTCGCAAACGCCCCCTGCACCCCGTGACTCCCGCTTCTCAATGAAGACCGCAATGCGGCCAAGATCGAAGTTTGCAACTTCAAATGCTCTTTAAATCAAACACAATAAAGAAAGTCCAGACACTTTTTCTTTTGGTGAGAAAGACTAACTCCCACTTCCACTCTCACCTCAGTTACATAACGCAAGAGAGCAAGAGGCAACTTTCCTTGGACTCTTCAAATACACTCTCTTTAGGGATCAGGCTACACACAAGAAAATAGCTCAGCAGGAACTTAAAAAAAGAGCGAGAAAGTGAGAGAAACTAGAGATAAAAGCAGGAAAGACCCTGAGCAAAACATTACCAGCACCATAATGTAACACATGCGCTGTCAAACGTTAGTTATTTGAATGGAATCAGGGACAAGGAGTCAATTTAGAAAGCACAGATCTGGCAGGGGTGGTTTTAAGAGAAAGAATACACATGTGTGTTGGATGGACGGACACATGACCTAGTTTTGGATAAATGAAGCTAAGAATGGTTTACAGTTTATGTGAGTCTGTTTCCAGCTAGTCTGAGAGGCAATCTGAAACTGTGTTATCAATTAGGGACCCATTGATGGATTATATACAGTCTGAAAGAGCCTAAGGCTGGACATCTTACAGATGTAAATATCAGACATGCGATAGCCTACGAAGCACATTAATTGTGCTCTGAAAAGGGTCATGAGCTGGAGAGGAGGAAAAGGGGGAGCTCTGAGGTCACCCTTCACCATCCACCACTCCTCTCCTATTACAAATGACTGCTCAAGAATGTGGACTTTGGGATGTAGCCACTGCCTGGTGGAATGTCACAAAACTTCAAATACAAGCGAGTCAGTTCTCAAATACCTGAATACTGCCAAAAACTGCTTGTAAATCTAGCTACGTCAGCTGCACCAAGAACAACTCTGAGAACAACTCTTGTTAGGTAGTATCTCAGACTTGAGACATGCTCTTGGAAAGAGCAAAATTCAAGATCTGATCTTAATTACAAACCTCTGCCCTCACATCCTCTTCCTCCCTACCTCTCCCTTGACAAATACATACTGTAATAGAACAGCATTTTGTCGGACCCCCAATTATCTGTGTAGCTGAGTTCTACTCTAAAACCTCAGTCACAAAAGAGAATCTTGGCTATAACTAACAGGTCTTCAGTGCCTCTTTCCCTGGCCTCGCTCCCAGCTGATCAGCTTGCTTCCTAATTCTCTGAGAAAACAGAATCACTATGCAGGGCATGTCCCGGGGTCCCGGCACTACACTGACCATTAGGGCACCTCTACACATGCAATCCCCGCCCCCCGTTAAGGATGAATCCTCTGGGCTTCTACATCCTCTGCTTGGAATCCCACCATCTCTTGCCTAATCAAGGAAAAGGCTCCAGCAATTGTCTCTTCTCGCGCCTCACTTTTCTCCACGGGATCATTACCTCTGGCACATAACCTTGCTGTAATTTCTCTCCATTTAAAAATATTCTCTTGACTTCACATGGCCCTCCAGCTTTCCTTTCAGCAAACCTTTGGAGTTCCTGTATTTTTTTAAAATGCTGATTATTTACATTTATTTATTTTTATTGAAGTATAGTTGATTTACAATGTTGTGTTAGTTTCTGGTGTACAGCACAGTGATTCAGTTATACACACGTATATATTCTTTTCCATTACAGGGTATTAAAAGATATTAAAGGTAGCTTCCTGTGCTATACATTAAAGACCTTGTTGTTTATCTATTTTATATACAGTAGTTTGTATTGGCTAATCCCAAACTCCTAATTTATCCCTCCCCTATCCTTTTTTTCCCCTTCGGTAACCATAAGTTTGCTTTCTATGTTTGTGAATCTATTATTATTTTGTAAATAAGTTCATTTGTATCACTTTTTAAGATTCCACATATAAGTGATACGATGTTTTCCTTTTATTTTTTATTGAAGTATAGCTTATCTAAGTACACAGATCTTAAATGTGCAGCTCAATGGATTTTTACATGTACCCACACCCATGTAACCACCACTCAAATCAAGACATGGACATGTTCTGGCACCTCGAGGGTTCCCAATTAACCCCTCTCCTCCAAAGATAACCATCTTTCTATCACCATGGGTTAGTTTTGCCTGTATGATATTTGTCTTTCTCTGTCTGACCTACTTTACTTAGTATGATAATCTCTAGATCCATCCATGTTACCACAAATGGCATTATTTCATTCTTTTTTATGGCTGAGTAGCAATCCATTGTGTATATGTACATGTGTACACATACACACACACAAACCTCAACTTCTTTATCCAATCATCTGTAGATGGACATTTAGGTTGCTTCCACGTCTTGGCTATTGTAAACAATGCTGCTACAAACATTGGGGTGCAGGTATCTTTTTGAATTAGCATTTTCTCAGGATAATACCCAGAAGTCGGATTGCTGGATCAAATGGTAACTCTATTTTTAGTTTTTTAAGGAACTTCCATATTGTTCTCCACAGTGGCTGCACCAAATTACATTCCTGCCAACAGTGTAGGAAGGCCCCTTTTGGGAATTCATATACTACATCTTCTTTTTTTAATCCCCAAAATTCTCTTTTTTATTGAAGTGTAGTTGATTTACAATGTTAGTTTCAGGTGTACAGCAAAGTGATTCAGTTCTACATATACACACCTATATATTTTTTTCAGATTCTCTTTCATTTCAGCTCACTACAATAAATTGAATATAGTTCCCTGTGCTATATAGTAGATCCTTGCTGTTTATCTATTCTATATATGGTAATGTGTACCTGTTAATCCCAAACTCCTAATCTATCCCTCCCTCTTCCTCCCCACCAGTAACCACAGTTTGCCTTCTATTGAGTGAGTCTATTTCCAGTTTGTAAATAAAATTTGTATCTTTCTGTAGATTCCACACATAAGTGGAGTTCATGTACTTCTTATCTCCACCTCCTTCCCTCCATTCTTAAGAGCTTGAACCAATGAGAATCAGCCTATCATTCTATTCTATTGCTCCACCACAACCTTTGACAAGTTCACCAATAACCTCTTCTTGCTAAATTCAATGGTTAGTTTTCTTAGCCTTCATCTTTCCCCCCCTATATTATATGGTGTGTTTTATTTATTTTCCCCATTAAAAAAATGAAGTATAGTTGATTTACAATGTTGTATTAGTTTCTGGTGTACAGCATAGTGATTCAGTCACATATATACACAACATAGATTCTTTTTCGTTAAAGGCTACTATAAGCCATTGAATATAGCTCCTTGTGTATACAGTAGGACATCGTTGTTTGTCTGTTCTGTACATAGTGGCTTGTATGCGCCAATCACAAACTCCCAGTTTATCTCTCCCTCCCCACTTCCCCAAAACCAGTAACCATAAGTTTTCCATGTCTGTATTACTGGGCCTACTTAACAAAGTTGGTCTTTCCTCCTCCTTCTGGAAACACTTCCATCATTCGGCTTCAGGGAGATGGCTCTCTTGGTTCTCCTACCAGACTGACTTCCATCTCAGATTCCTTTACTGCTTTCTATTCATTTCAGTGACCTCTATGTGGTAAAGTGTCCCAAGACTCAGTCCCTGGACCACTTCTCTTTTTTTATCCACAGCCACTTGCTACGTGATCTTACTTAGGCTCATGATTTAAATACTTGCCTATACACAACGAATCTCAATGATAAACCTCCAGTCTGGCTCATTCCCAGGACTCCAGACTTGTATATACCACTGTCTCTGAGACATTTTCACTTGGATAACTAATACCCATCTCAAACTTAACTTCTCTAAAGCTGAAATGCTGATTCCTTGCCTCCCGCACAAACCTGCTCTTCCCCCAGGTCCCCATCACAGTAAATGGCAACTGTGTCTTACTCAGTGGTACCTTGGACGTCCTTCCCAACTCTTACTCTCACACACCCTAGCCCCCACCGACTCCAATAATCAGCAAATCCCATTGGTTCTACCTTTGAAACATACTCAGAATCCAACAACCTCTCACCACCCTCACTGTTACCACACTATTGAATTTTGGACTAACCTCCTAAATGGTCTCCCTGCCTTGCTATATATAGCCTATTCTTGCCACAACAGCTTGTAAACCTTTTAACCTAAAATGAATCATGTCATTTCTCTGCTAATCCTTTTCCTCCCCACCCACTCCCCATCCCACGCCACTGCCCCTTAGAACTTTTATTTCATTCAGAGCAAAAGCAACAGTTCCTGATAATTGCCAGTAAAGTAAGGCTCTTGATAACCTGGCCCCCATCTCGCTCCCTGGCCTCATTTTCTTACATTCATCTTCTTCACTGAACCACAATTGTTGTGGACTTCTTGCTGTTTCTGTGGACACCAAACATTTTCCCAACTCAAAGCCTTTTCCTGGGATACACTTTCTCCAGTTTTCCTTGTAGTTTACAGCCCCACTCACTCAGATCTCGCTGGTGAGCCCCCATTTCAAATAGTAAGGTTCCTCCTCCCTCCTGCCTCCCGCTCCGCCCCCCTCTCCGGCCAACAGCGTCCCCTATGTCTCATCCCCGTGTTATTTCCCCCCGTAACACTCACCATTATCTGACATGTATATTTATCTGTCCATTTGTTTAAGATCTATGTCCCCTGGCTCCCAGAATATACGCATTTTGTTTTCAGCCAATCTTGTGCAAAGGAGAGTGTTTACCACATCGAAAGTGCTTAACAGATAATTTGTTGAATGAATTCTTATTGTACTGATTCATTCCAGTTAGTAGGCAGGAAGCCATTACCTGGCAAAATGGCTTCTGTATTCACTAAGAAGAAGGCACAACAGTACGACTATTAACGATGGAGCGAGAACTCAACCACATGCTCATTATTAGAAACAATGAACAGACACAACACAAGGCAATGAGGAGGCGGCAGCAGCTTCCAGATCCTCCAAGGTCAGGCCCACTGAGGTGAGTGACCCTGGCTCCCAGGTGAGCGCCCACCACCCTCAGTCCACCCCAGCCTATGCCTTCTCATGGTCCCAGTCACACGGCCAGGAGGGTAACGGAGCTTCACGCAGAACCTCAGCCCCAGGCTGGGGACCTACCATCAGAGATGTGTTAAGAAAGGTACTGACTACCAGGAACAAGTGGAAATACATTAGAAAAGAGCCTGCAATTCCTTCTTGTTTTATTTTTCCTGATTATAAGCACAACACATGCTTAGGTCAAAGTTCAGGAAATTAATAAGTAAAAATACCCTACTGCTTCCTCACTAAAGAGACGTATCAACATTTGTGTGAGCCCTTCTAGATCTTAAAAAAATAAAAGAGTAATGCACTATATTTTTCTCATTAATTCAAAAGCCCACAAATTAACATGTACTGTAAGAATTTTAACTACATAAAATGTTGGATGCATGGTGTATTTCTGGGACACATTTAAACTGATCCTATTCAAAGACTGCTATTTCAGCCTCCAGCCTTCAGGCCCAGCAGCATGCCTTGTGTTCCTGAGCACACCCGAGAGAAAGGGGGCAAATACTGAATCTGGGCATCGAAGACTCAAGTTCCAGCTCTGTGCCCTGTGCCACCTTTGCAGTCTTTCATCATTCATTTTCTCTGCCCATTCCAAGCCCTTATCTACTCTCTTCAGTTATTTTTTTACGAAAAATATCTCAACTGAGCCTCCTTTCCAGGCGTAAACCCCACCTGCTCCCGAAGGCCTCCAGATTCTCCAACTTCTTTTTGTTTTTTTATTTTTTGTTTTTTTTTTAACATTTTTTATTGATTTATAATCATTTTACAATGTTGTGTCAAATTCCAGTGTTCAGCACAATTTTTCAGTCATACATGGACATATACACACTCATTGGCACATTTTTTTCTCTGTTAGTTACCATAACGTTTTGTGTAAATTTCCCTGTGCTATACAGTATAATCTTGTTGTAGAATAGATAAACAAGATTATACTTTTTTTGTTTTAAATGTCCAAATTCGTTAAATGTTGGTCCAGGCAGTATGCGGCTGGGTTGGGTCACATTAGCTAGCAGCTATAGTTTTACTGTCCTTAAGTGATCGAAAGCTTGCCGTTCTTTCTTTCCAGATCTAATAGATTAGCTGGTTTGTACACATGATGCCCAAAGACTATACCTAGAATTCTTTCCCTGGACCAATACTGGATGGGGTTCTAAAAGTAAATATTCTGGTCCTCTGGCTCCTCTCAGGTTTTACACGTCTCCAAGAGACCTGGAATTTTGGAAATACAGCTCTTCATGTCTAAGGATTAGTTCCCTCATCTCTCCAGTAATGATGGAAATCTCAGGACCCTTCTGAATCTCAGATAATTCGTTGGTAAAATCCTAGGATTGAGGCTGGCAGGTGATTTCTAAAGGTACCTCCAGCTCTCAAAAGGTGAAACCTTCAGGTTCTGAGGTTCATCAATCAGCAAGTGTACATAACAAGACAAATAGCGGGAGAAATAAAGACTGGAACTCCAGAGAAAGAAAGCAGAGACACTGAGCTGCTTTGGAGCTCTACGTAACTATGCTTACAGGCACCCTGGTACTTATTACTATTGCACGTGACTGCGTTTCAACAAGACCAGGAGGGAAGTTCAACCTCAACATATGCTCAGTCATCTGTATCCAGAGATACAAAACTTGCCGATACAAAGGGCCAAGTGTATTCATTACACTATGTCATTTTATATGAGGGACTTGAGCATCTGCAGATTTTGGTATCGATGGGGGTCCCTGGAACCAACTGCCTGCAGATACTAAGAGATGGCTGTATAGCACCGTGGTACCGTTCATTAGTAGAAAAGCTCCCTCATCAAAAATCAAATAAATTTAAAATTCTAAATAGGGAATACAAATAAAATTCAGTATTTCCTAATGCAAAGATAACTGGGTCTCTTAATTAACTTTTAAAATAACAGATGTGAAACTGCTAACAAAGGAGATAATGAAGACTCTAACAAGGTACAAGGCATATATATTCCATATATACAGACGCACATAGTAAATGCCCCACACATGTCTGCTTGATTTTCTTTTTTCCTTAAGTGTCAACTTTCCAGAAAGAAATACCCAATTTTAAATATATATAATTTTTCTTCAAAACTAAAAGGAAATATCTGAAGTAATACATTTATTCAACTTGAATGTGGTGTAATATAGTTCACCTTTATAAAAACCAAGAGATTACTGACCTGAATTTAAGTCTCGTCCTGGATTGAAGGCCCGGCTATTAACAGTAGTAGACAGTCGATCACAACTAATTGTTCTAGATACATTGGTATTAAAGTTCCCATCAAATCTGAAACAAGAAAATTAGCAATATTTGGTATTTATTCAATCCAGCAAACTAACCAGCAAAAGTAATAGTCCATACGTACTGTGTACAAAATAAGCCAGCCAATAAACAGTAAAATTGCCATTAAATTTTAAATATTAAAAGAAAATCACTTCAGAATAGTACGGAGAAAGAATAACATCTGCATCTAGAAGGTTTTAGAAATCAAGTTCAACTCTAAGGAGATTAAAAAAAAAACCGTCCTCCAAGCCAACTCTTCCACCAATGAATCTGAGTCAGGTACTATGAATAAAATCATACGGAAAATAGATTTGACAAAATTCAGACTAGGATGACAAAAATTCAGATGAGCTCTGATGTGGTATATGAAGCAGTTCTTTACATTTTCCTGTCTGAAAACCAAAGACCAAGAACAGCAACAGACATAGTGAAGGAGAAAGATCGAGACTTCAGACTTTGCTCTGTCACTATTAAATGTGTGACTGCACAAGTTCTCCAGTTTGTCTGAGCCCTGGTTTTCTTATATGAGGAAAAAAAAGAAATAATAAAATTTATTTTCTAAAGCTGTCAAAAAGATTGTCAATAATGTACCAAAGTTCTTCTCATGATACATGACACACGGCTTGCACCTTCCAGGTGGTAATGCAGGTGAGGCCAAGGTCTCTCCAGATTTCCTGCGCTACGCTAGCACCAGAGTTGGAGCAACGCCATTCCTCTGGCTAGCAGCTGCTCAATACATACTAGTGACTCATGTGCCAGAGCAAACAACAATCTATAAGAAAATAATAGGAAAATGTACCAACTCATTTATGTATAATCACTAGGGGTATTTTTAAGTGAATTAAATTCAGAATTAACAAAAGAGAAAAATTTTAAACTTCTAAATAACATATTTACGATTTCAGATACTGAGAAGATTCATGAGGTTTCTAAGAGTTACCCACAAATAAACTCATGAAATTAGGTTTTTAAAACCTATTTGTTTTAAAATGTGTATCTCAGATGATAAATGTCATTAATGGAATTCCATGAACACAGGTAGAAAAGCTATGTAACCCTGGCAATATCATGCTAAAAATCAAGATCTGCTTGACTATTCACATGAACTTTGATTTTCTGAATCTTATAATATGTAAGAACTACTCAGATGAACTGATTATATGAGCAAAGGGGTAAGTTTTCAAATAGTGTGTTGAGATCCAAAACAAAAGTTCAACAGTTTTGTTTTGATACATATCATCTCAAAGAAGGAGACCTTTTAAGAGATTTTAAGAGACATTTCATCCAGCCTCTTACCCAGTACAGAATTGCATCAGCATTGTCAACTGTGCCTCTAAGGACACAGTTGCTTCACCAATGTGGTCATGCTCCCTTGGACCTGCTCCAACCTGTCTAGACTAGAAGACTGCTGCCTCAAAAGCCACAGATGGAGAGAGAAGGAGAGATTAATACACCGGCAGCTGCCTGTGCACACGCTGGCAAAGCAGCATAATCCCACTGTCCCTCTCTTGTTTTAGCATTTAACATCTGTGAAGCAAGAGCAGCACTCTACAAGGAACTCACTTGATCTCCACGTGCTAGATAGCCCCATTAGACCTGTTCCCTCACACACTTTTAAAATAAAAGACATTTCATATTTAGGCTCTGAGGGCTACCTGGTCTCTGTCACCACTACTCAACTCTGCCATTGTGGTGTGAAAGCAACCAAAGAGAATTTAGAAAAGAATAAATGTGGCTGTGTTCCAGTAAAACTTACTTTTCAAAGATAGGTGGGTGGTGTGCCAGACTTGTTTCACTACCCCTGGTCTGCACCAGGACAGTCCAAGAGAATTCTCTGAGATGATGAAAATGTATTATTTCCATACTGGGCAATATGGCAGCCACAGGTGGCTACCAAGCATTTGAAATGTGACTAATGTAACTGAGATACTAAAATTTCTACTTTGCTTACTTTTGATTTAAATATAAATTGTCACTGAAGAGTGGCTACCACACTGGATGATGCAAGTCTAGAAGGTTCTCCCGATTATCTGCTTCATCATCCCTCAGGATGTTCACTTACCATTTCCCGAGAAAGTCCAACTCTGACTGTGGGGGACTTCCTAGTCTACGTCACCAATGTGGTCACGCTCCTTTGGACCTCCTCCAATCTGTCTAGACTAGAAGTGTCCCCGACTTCTCTCAAAGCACATGCATAATGTTTAATTTATGGCTCCATTTGTGTATTTCTTTAGTGGGTGGATTTTTATGGGTCAGGCTACATGAATAGACAAGAGCCCCTTGAGAGCAGACACCACGTCTTGTTGGTTTTATTCTCCACTGTGTAGATGTAACAGTATTGTTCTTGCCAAAAGCAAGCACTCATATTAACTGATCTTCTATGAACATCCATCAGCTCTATTCTGGGTTCCCCCAGAAGGCTCCAGAAGTCCAATAACTGAGGACCACGACTCAGATAGATGGCTCCTAATTACTGAAAGTCTGGCCGTATCAGAAGCACCTGGAGGCATGCTAGAATGCAGATTCCTGGGAGCTACCCTGGAAGAGTCTGATTTAGTGAGGCTGGGGTGAGGCCCTGGAATCTGACTGACAGGCTCTCCAGGAATGAGAAGCCCTGGAACCCTGTCATGCAGATTCCTTCAGAAATAAAGCAGTAAAATGACTTTCTGTGTGAGCACGGGTTCTTCCCCGTACGCCTCAGAGAGACCAGGGACAGAGGGTCTTCCAATTTGAATCAAGAGAACAGAGTCAATCTCAGGGATGCCTGAAACTCACAGCTGGGCTTTGCTGGACAAATTACAAACCCCTTTTAAACCTGCCCTTCTCACAGTTGAGGAAGGTGACACCAAGGAACGCGCAGCACATCAGGGACCTAAGAGATTAGATTGTGTCACCTAACTCCCTGCACAAGGATGAGCCACACACCACACTGCTTCATGTCAGGGACACAGAAGGAAGAACTCGCTAAAGGGAGCAGGCAACTCAAGAGAGTTACTCATAATTTCTGCCAGGAGAAGCGTAAGCCTGCAGAGAGCCCCTGTCCCCCTGGATGGAGTCTCCACCGCCAGGACCCATGCCATCAGCCCCACCCCTGGAGAAGGCTGAGGACCAGTGCTGAGCACATACAGATTCCCTGGGCCTTTGTGAAATGTTTGCTCCTGGGACCAGGGAGACCACAGAACTATTTTTACAGGCTGTTTTCCTTTTTGTACTGAAAAGATCACCTCTAAGAGCATTCAAGAAAACATTTTTTATAACAATAAAAATGGAAATGACACATTAACGAAAGTAGGTGCTCAGTAAACATTTGTCAGTCATAAAATGGTTTCACAATGTTGTGCTTGTCACCAATAATCTACCCAACCTTCTCTTCCCACCGTCTCCCAACCTCCAGTTGTAAGTAGACCAGTCCCTCAACACATGTTTCCCTCTTGGGTCCCAACTGTGATGCTCTGCAGGGTCCACTGCGCCCATTGTACAAAGCCCAGCTCTTCCCATTCTCCTCCCAGGAACTCCTCGTCAGCCCCAGCCTATCTGAGCCCTTTCTCCTCTAAATGATTGGTGCCACTCTGCATCTTAATTCATGCTTGTGTCTCTTCCCCTAGTTTTTAAGTTTTGTTTTGTAATCAGGCTTAACATAGCGCCAACATAGTTGATGTCTGAGAGATACAGATTGGTTAGTTTTAGATTCTGCTTAAATCAACAAAAGTCTAATAGATAAAAATTCTAAAATAAGATTGATTATAAATAATGAGCAAGTTATCTTACTTTTATTTTGCCTTCCCCATGTACTAACAAGGGTGTAGTGAGGGGAAATGCCAACATATTTTGTTATGGAAAACTTACTGTCTAAACCCTACCCCACAGCACTTCAATTCCCAATTCTCTCTAAAACCTTTCACCTATTTGAGAAGTCTGAGTTCTACCAATGGAATTGTTAGTTACTTGAGGATTTATATTTCTTTCTCGGGTCTAGCACATTGCTGGGAAAGTATAGTTCTCCATACATTTTCTTATTGGTGGCTGACCAATGTGGAAGAGGGCTAAGTCACTGGAAAGTTGATATATTTTATTCAGTCATATTCATGAACATCTATGATAAACAAGGAACTGCCAAAGCATGGTATGTCCTGGTCAGGGGCATGGTTTCAGAGGTACAAAGACCTGGACTGGAGTTTGGGGTTAAATCGCTTATTGCTGTTGAACTCTTGCATAGAACCCACATTTTCTAAACACCCATTTTTCTCATTTATAAGATGGTGATAAGAATAGTATCATTTTTTTCATAATTTCATAATTTCATAATCAGAAAACAGCTCTTAACGAGCCTGGTACACACTAAACATTTAATAAATAATGAGAACTACTATTGGATGTATTAGTAATGGTAACAGTTAACAGCTACTGTGTTACATTATACTATCACAAGGCTATTCCAAGTGTTTTATGTGGATTAACTCATCTAATCTTCACAAACCTGAGGGAAATACTATTATTATCATCTGAAGACCAAGAAACTGAGGCAAAGAAATGTTAAATTAAGAAGCCCAAGGTTCACAGACGGGAAGTAACAGAACCAAGATTTGAACATAAATTTCTCATCATAATGAATATATTATACTGTATCTCAATCAATCAATCATCATCAACTCTAGCTAAAACAGCTAAAGTAGAATTCAGTTCTCTCAAAGGAAAAGATTACTCTCAAAGCTTGTGGGGCTTAGAGGAAACCTTTGCTTTTTACTTAATAGGAAATGACAGTAGCTAAATATAAAGCTTCACAATGGACAGCTACAGAGAAAGAACTCTATGGACAAAGACAAGGATGCAGAGGAAGAGGAAGATGCTATTAAAGGCAGATGTTCTCTATCAACTGCAGATAACTGAGATTTTCAAAATGTCTACCACTGGCACACCTATGGAATTGGCCATTTGTGGGTTTATCTTTTATTATTTCATTCCAGAAGAACCTCAAGCTCCCTTCCCATCCACCACTGAACTGTGAGAGGTTTCAGGGAACGGGTGGCAGCCAGAAGTTCCAGATGGACAGAAGAGCGTGTACGTCTTCTGCATGGAGAAGAGACAACAGCAGATCTGGTGCCAGCTTGCACCAATGTTCTCTTTTTCCTGGTACCAACTTTCTCCTCCAAGAGAAAGACCCACGCATTCTGGTAATCTGATGACCTTAAACAAATAACTTATGTACAAAAAAGATAAAATAGAAATAAGAAAAGGCCAAGAAAGAAGACATTTCACCAAATTTCTGAAAAATTCTCACACAGGACAATGAATTCAGGATGCTGGATAACATAATGGACAACGGCCACAATTTAAGTTTTATAGTAAATGTGGGTAAGATGTAAGACTGCAACAGCTCAGGGAAGCTCTAGCTGATGTGGTCCAAACACACAGCCTTTCAGAAATTAACTTGATCTAGAAATAAAATGTAAAATACCCGAAGCAGCTCTTTTTCTGAAAGAATCCATAGAACAATCCTGATGTTTGAGAATTAAATAACCACTTTGCAGGAGAACCTCAGCCAGAGGGCAATTTGATCTAGTGTCTGGTTAGCTGATGGACATCTGGATTCTGAAAGTTTACTAGTAAAGGATGAAACCAGATTGTTACCTAATTTCAGAACGTGATTTAATTCTTGCTCCCTGGGTAATGTGCACACAGTGAATGCCAGTGGTTCTAAGTTAATTTATTCCTATCAAGCCTACATCTGATATTTAAAGGATTCAGAGAAAGGTTAACCACTCTGCTTCCCCCTGCTTCTTGCTACATGGAATCTTTACATGGCAATGTAAAGATGAGTTCCTGCACACGTGCTGAAGTCAGCTCTGGAGCATGCACTCCCCAGTGGAGTTAATATGAAATGCCCAGTAATAAACCTTGCTCTGCTCTGATGGCTGCCGGCCCTGCTGATGCGCAAGTTGGGTTATGGAAGCAGGTGTCGACAGAGGGCTTAAGAGATACAGGAGGCGGGTGTGTCCCAAGTTGGTGAATCAGCTAGGAGAAGTGATTACGTGAGCAAAAGTCCTTGATTCTCTCTCCACCTTCCACTCCCTTGCACTCACTAATGCTTGCTTCTCTTCTGGGCTCCAAACACAGCAGTAAAACTTGCTCAGCTATCCTTGCTACACTAGTTACCTCCGGGCCCCAGAGGAACAGCTGCCCTGCCTAAGACAGGAACCCGTTTTATGCACACGTGCCTTTGAGAAAAAGATTTAGGTAAAGAAACGTGCTACTTACCCTGATTTGGAGACTGTGAGGAATGTAAAGTTGCTGCTTACAATACTTTATAAAAACATGTCAGTTACTCTTAAGGGTTACCTCAAAGATTTTTCATTGAGAAGTATATTAGCCACTAGTCACATTTATCAAATTTCAGGTTTATGGAAAGGTTAAGAACTGGTCAGATTATAGATTTTTATATAAAATAAGTAGGTGACTCAACGTATCTTTATATCTGTCTTTTAAAATAAGAAATAACAGTAAGAGAACAATCCTATATAAATCTTCTGTAGACTCTCATTCTAAGAAGGGGAGATATTGGATTATGACTGCTTTCCATATTTATTTTCATAAGATAAAACCAGTGCCTGAAATTTAGTTTCAAGAGCAATAACTCCATCTTTCTTATAACCCCTTAAGTTAAAAAAAAGAAGAAAAAAAAAACTTCCTTCTAGATTTACTTTCATGAACAACCGATCGAAACTGCATCCCGAGGGAGAAAACAGAACTGTGACTCCCACTTTGATCTCTTCCCCATGGAGAAATTCACTCCCTGCCTGGCTTGCAAGATGTTCATTTGATTGACGTTTGCTCTGATGTGCAAACTGCTTTGAACTTCAGACATTTAATTCCCATCAGGCTGCAGTCATTTTTATTCTCCTTCAACAGGATTTACAAGCAGGAGATCAGCAAATGTAGAAGATAAAATAAATTTGCAGAAGCTTTGAATCTTACATCAAAACAGTGTTCAAGTGAGTTCCAATTGGATTTCATTCAGCCTCGATTCACAGTGTAAATCAACTTTTCAGTGGAGTCCCAGTTTTGAAAGAAAAAGATATAAAGGAGAGAGACACATTCACCAGTTGGGGTTTACTTTCTGAATCTCTTTCTTGGTCTTTGTGTAAATTTCCTATGGATGGTGATTTGCCAGGGAAATCACTCAAAACCTGGGTTTTCCTCAACATTTCCACGGAAGTCTGGCCAATCTATCACATAGCATGCAAAACCCACACCAACGATGTGGATTCCAAGGGTGCCGGTGAAATGCAGTATATCGTTCATGGGCACATTTTTCAGGTAATAATTTAAAAAGCAAATCCTTGTGTCTATCTCAGAAAAGAAAGGCTTACACTGATAGTTGAGTCCATAAATAAAGCCTATACGATGACAGCTAGTAGAGTAGGGGATATTTTTTCCTTGTTGGCTTGTTTTTCATCACTGCTACAGACAGGTACAAAAGGTTAAAAAAAAATACCCTACCATTTCTTACAGAAGCAAAATCTAGTGTCAGATCAGAAGCTGGTGTGGAACAAATGCTGTGAGGCTTCTGATGGAGCTCCCAGCACAAGGCAGACCCTTGCTGCTACTGCCACCCAACTGCCACGTTCCACTTTAAGAGCAGCACACATTTTTCTGGGACGCAAAGAAGGCAAACCCCTTGACCAGTAGCTACAGGAGCCTTGAAAAGAAGGTCTGGACACCAAAAAATGTCCTAGTCACGGCCCAACAGTGTCTGGTTCGCTAAGATATGACAAGGAGACATTTCACTTCACCTCCACTCAGCCAGGTTCCCGCTCATTCTTTCTGGGAAGTGTCTGCTCTCCAAATATTTGAGCAACACCAGTTGAAAAGAATTAAACAAGAACCTCCTTATCTTCCACTTAACCACCCATGAGAATAAAGTTAAACAAAGAAAGAGCTAAGATAAAAATCAAACATCTGCACTGGCAAATATTTAAACTGTTTGAATGGTGGAGGACGGGGTAAGAGTGGGATCACTTCAAAAAGGAACTATCACATTTATAAAGTAAATGATCCTCGACTCCCCCCCAACCGAGTTTACTTATTCAAACACCTAAATTAATGGGCAAACTGAAAAGCTGTCAAATAATGTGTAATCATGTTCCGAGAAATGGTTTTTCCTTCCATCTCCGTGGAGATTGGAGAGATAAGTCACATTCTTTCCATTCGTATCAGTAATAAGGATTAAACCTGCAGGGTTCAGCAACTCAGCCAGAGTGGAAACCAGGCTGGGTTCATATGCCCTTGGAAGGTAAGGCTTTTCGAGCAATAAAGCATCTCCCTCGCTATTAAAATCTAAATATCATACAAATCAGCCACATTTCTTTTCCCCACTGCAGCAGATCCCTGGGAGGTGGCCCTGATGTGACCTGTGTTTGGCTCCTAGATCCCATGTAATCTGCCTTCTCACACAAGCCTGGAAAATCACACAAGTGACATCTGGGGGAACTGGCCCCAGAACCACATGGAACATTTATCCTTTCACTGCCTCGTCACCAGGTTGGGGCAGGGGCACGTGAAGAATAAAGAACGGTATCTGGGAAAATAAAAGAGCAAACAGGCAGGTGGACAGAGGCCCAGTGGGACGCATAGGCTCCCTTTGTGCTGTTCCGTAGCCTCTGCCTTGTCCATCCTCCCACTTGACCTCTAACAAGGACTTAACGTACTTCACAGTTACTTATTTACATACTTTATCCCTTGGCAGGAAGATATAAGAGAGATCCTTTCCCATGTTTATCCCTAGAGCCTAGGGAGCCTGCCTGTGAAGGGTAAAATTTTAGTAAATGCTGAATGAAAAAAATGCAAAAAACTGAAGAGGCTGAGACTTGCTGGGATTAGAGCCTTAGAGCACAGAGCTTGTAAATTCGTGGGTTTTCTTCCTGCACATACGCTGCGTACTTAGGAAACAGCAGACAACCAGGAGCGGTGCGATACAGACATCAAAGAGAGGCACTAAGAACCTCAGAGTTGGCGGATGACCTTGGAGATGAACTGGCTCAATCTCTCAGGCACGTTCGCATCAGAGATAGACAAGGTCTGTCCAAATCTCCGTTTCGTAAAAGAAACACGAAACATAAGATGTGAAATACTTACAGCTAATGTGTCCTCAAAAGAAATTACTGACCCAATATTGAAAAGTTAATAAAGCTACGAGTGTGAAGATACTGGGTCCATCATCAGACCAGACTAGTCGAGTCTCCCAGAGAGATTATAGACACAGCGACTTTAAAAACATGACCTTCTCTGAAAACATTTAGATACTTTTGCACAAAAATGTATGAAAATCTCAAGGGAAGTCCTCTGCTACAATGGGGTCTATTTCTTACAGCTAGCATAGTCTACCAGGTATTTTCTTTTAAAGACTAGACAGACAGACAGCTAGGAAGGAAGCAAGCAAGCAGGAAAACCACAAGACCAAGACTCTCTAAAATCCATAAAAGGCCACTGATGAAATCAGTATTCTAGGCAGTGTGGCGGGTCTCCTGTCCCTCCTTCAGTGAAGGTCACTCAAGGAAAATCCAGAAAGCAGGACTGTCAGCAGACCTAAACGCTGGTGCTTTCTGCTATGAGAGTGCACATCAACAGTCCTGAAGATGTTTATCTGAGCGCACACACGCACGCACACACAGGGAAATGACATAAACTACTGCAGCACACACTTTTAAGACTGAAAAACAGACTAAACAGACAATGGGAGCTTTATCGTCAGCCTATTGAGGGTCATACAATAGCCTCAAGTGAAATTCTAAGAAGGAACACATAGTACAGCATTTCAACTGGCAGATACACCACTCCAATTTTACCACTGGCCAAAGTATTTTGTCACTAAGAGCAAAATGATGCGGAATCAGGAACCCTAGATTCAAAACCCAGCTCCCCTGAGTCCAGACACAACCTCTCTGCGCCCACTTCCTCACCTGCAAGATGGGGGAGCTGGTGGATTGTACCCTGCTGAGCTGTTGAGATCATAGGAAGAAAGTCATGTAAGTAAAATAATGTATACAGAGGAAAGTACGTTACTGTGGTATAAACATATGTAACTCCTTTACATAAGTTAAATACTGTAACTGAGCAGGCCTTCTGAAATGCAAAGCATTGTGCAAAATCTTTGTTCAATTTTGAGCTCAGCTCAAGTCCTTCTGGTACCGATATCTATAAAGACTGTATCTGTAACATTTTGCCTGCCTGCAGGTAATAATAATCTTTAACCAACAAGGCAGGAAGAATGACTTGAAAGACTGAGACTCGCCATTCATTACTTTGGGGGCAAAAACACAAAACACATCTTCCTGGGGAAATAGGAACTATGATAAAATTAAACTCAGTGGTCAAGAACCACGCTTGTCACATTATTTGACTTTGTGACATCAAAAGAACAAAAGCCTTTAGTGCAAAAGCACCTGGCTAAGTCACAGTGCTTTGTTTTTCATAAGAACAGTAACAGTAAGAAATAAAACATATATAGGGTTAAACATTTGTTTGTTGTTGTTTTGGGGAGGGATGGGAGGTAATTAGGTTTATTTATTTTTAGAGGTGGTACCCAGGACCCTGTCTATGCTAAGCATGTGCTCTACCACTTGAGCTATACCCTCACCCCTGGATTAAACATCTATCGTTTTTTCATGTGCACCACCTTAAAATAGGGTTGAAAAAAATTGGATTTGCCCACATGTGGGTCAGCTGTTACGTCTAGAAACATCATTTTATACAAAACTCAACTGTGCGTTAACTCAACAGTAAAACTACAGTTTCACTTTGCCCTCTCTCCTGAACTGCCATGTATAGAACATAACTGTGGGGGTGAAAATATTCATAGGATGAAAATAAAATGATGCTACAGGCTAACCTCAACTGCTTGCCAAACACCTCCTAAGAATGATCCACATGTGATTCAAAATCAAAATCAGTGGTTCATACTGAATTGATCTTCCTCTTAAATATCTTTTGTTCTTATTTTCCTGTGCTAGTTAATAGATGCCTCTCCTCTGAGATATTCAATTTAAAATTCAGAACCATTTTTTCAAATCTTCCCCCTAACTCAAATCTTCAGTAAAGTCTAGCTGACAGAATCCATATTATTCTATACTCCCTGTCTATGGATAATATTCTATGGAACCCACCACTGCCCAGGACACCTTTTTGTTTTCCTACAATCCTTCCTTAAGGTGTCATTACTTTCCTCCTGGATTATTAGGATGGTCCAACTTGACAAGCAACTTTCCTGTCCACCACAATTTATCCTTCACTTGCCAACTAATTAATTTGCCCCAATTTTAGATCTGACTACAGCCTTCCTTTGCTTTAAAACCTATTGCTTATGGAGGGAAATGTGTCCAGTCAACCAAGGACTTTGAGCCACTACCATGCATCTCTTATCTGCCAATCTAGCTGTGTCCTCCTCTTCACCACCCTCAATGCGCTATGATGCTTGCTGTCTTCTGGTCTGAAGCATCCTTCCCCTAGATCTGCCTGAAGGAGCTCCACTCTTCAAGGCCTCAACTACCACTTTTGTACCAAGCCTGAGTGCTCAGAGACCTCTGTTTAAGATCACTTTTTCTCCTAAAAGAGTCCAGCTTTCTCATGACACTTGGCACAGTCTGTTTAGCTTACTCTGCATATGTCCCACAAGCTCCTAAAAGGTACCACCTGTTCTGTTCATCTTTGTCTGCCACAGTGTCTAGCACAATGTCGCGCACACTGAACTGCCTTGAACGTGATACAGACGAGTTGAGTTGAAAGTGATACATACATAGATATTCGGAAATTTTGTGCCTTTGTATTTACCCTGAATACAATTATTAGTATTTGTTATAATTATTCATATCCATTACTGTTATTATTGATGATTAAATCTAATAACTGAGATGACTAAGTCAACATTAACTTAAGTTTCCTATCAGAGCTCAAGGGAATAATACTCAGATGAAAACAATGACTGTTCTGAATGGGCATAAAAGTACTTGAACTTCTGCCTGGAGGTAAAGTAGCTCAATAATTTGGAAATCGTCATCACTATCAATACTCAAAGTAAAGACAAAATTAGGTTTGCTACCACACACTAACTCCTTCAGCAAATGAATACAAAGTTGAATCTGACAGGGTCCCTGAACTCGAGTGTAATGAGAAGAAAGATGAGAGGCTGCTCTCGATACAAATAGGACTGAAAACCTGGTATCAACCACTCTTCACAGTTACCCAGAATCAGCCTCAGCCACCTCCGATTCCTCCCTCTTCCAAACACCCAAGGCAGTGGGTGCCAACAGCCAAGCTCAGGCCCCTCTTTTTCCTTGCCTACACCGACGAAATCAGACTATGTCTTCTAGTGGCTACATGGGTGACAAGTAACATTCCCTTAAGGGGATCATCATTTCATTCCATTTCTCAAAGATTTTAAATTCTCTCGTTCAAGCAACTAGTATCTGCTGAATGTCCACTATGTGTCAACACAGAAGCAAGAGAAGAATTGTCCTTGATTTCATTTGAAGAGCTCAGAGTCTCCTAAGTAAAGTTCAGCATTTGCTCTGAACCCGGCTTCTCAGCTGCTCCTCCCATCACTTCCTCCAGACACAATGTCCTCCTCAGTGCTCTTGGCCACTTCCTTCACAGGGCTTTCTACAAACTGACCTTTCTCTCCCGGAGACCTCTTCCTCCATATCACTGTATGTTCAAATCCTTTTCCCACTTCAACACTCAGCTGAAATGCTTCTTCCATAAACCATTCCACAAATGTTTATTTTTTTGAAAATGAATGACTAAATGAGTGAGTCATTTAATCTCTGTAGGCCTTGATGCATAGTATCATCTCTTTTGTCCCCCCTCTAGGAAGCTCTCAAAAAGATGAAAACAAATTCCCTAACGAATCTAGAATTTACCAATTTGGGCAGTAGGAAAAGTTGCCGATAATGGCAAATGGCTCCAAAACCAAAACTTCTAAGAAGGTTGAGGGAAATTAATGAAATCTTAAGAGGTGGCTCTCTGGAGTATAGTTTAAACTGCTCATTTCACAGCCGAGGAATCTGTGGACTAAAGAGGCTAAGCGAACTTTCCAGGATCACATAGCAAACTGGCAGAACTAGTCTTAGCACCACAGTCCCATGATATGCACCATAGCTGAACTTAAAGTGAAAGGGCAACTGTCTTCACCGTTTTCAGGTATTTCTTCTTCACCACAGTAGAGACTGACTTGATTTAAAATTCAAAATTTTTAAAAACTTAAGAAGAGGCTTGCCTCTTATTAAAAAGGAAAGAATGCTTATGTTTGAGTTCAGTTAAAAAAAAAAAGGAAAGGCAAAACACAAACCCCAACCTGATGCTCTTAAGTCCCTGAAGAATCCCAGAGAGCCTCGTACAGAAATCAGATCGGTCAGCATGTTCATCAACAAAATTAAAAACAACTCCCTAAGTAACTTATTTCTGGTTCCTGTGTGTCAGTAACACTTGAAGGACTTAAAATGTGAACCCAGAAATTTGCACAACATCTAAATCATGCCACAAAATATACCACCAATTTACATGGATAAAGACTTAACTCAAATGAATACACTACTTTGCAGATAGCTTATTATTATGGCCATTAACTTTTTTTTTTTTTTAAAGAGAAGCAGTCCAGGAGAACACTAGAAAGTTCTAGGAATGAGAGTCTGGAATCCTCTAATCTAAATCTGAGGGTTAATAAAAATTCAACTCCAGTGGTATGTTTTGCAGTTCAATTTTCTATTCTGTCTCGAAGAGGGTGTGATGGTCAATTTTATGTCAATTTGGCTGGGCCAGGGTGTCCAGATATTTGATCAGACACTATTCTGGATGTTTCTGCAAAGGGATTATTGGAATGAGATCAACATTTAAGTCAGTGGCCTTGTGGGTGGGCCTTATCTAGTTAGCTGAAGGCCCTCATAGAACAAAGACTGACCTCCCTGAGCAAGAAGGAATTCTGCCAGCAAACTGGAACTGCAACTCTTCCTGGGTCTCCTGCCTGCTGGGCGATCCTGCAGATTTTGGACTTGATCCCCACAATCACCAAAATTCCTTAAAGTAAATCTCTCTTCCTCTCTCTCACACACATCCTCTTGGTTCTGTTTCTCAGGAGAACCCTGACTGATGGGGAGTCATAATAGGGGCTTATTCATGAGAACTGTAATGAGGAGGCTGTGTTCTTGCATTCGAACCCATGCCATCTGCTCTGCCTGCAGCACAATACCCTCAACAGGTGAGTGATAAGGCCTGATTCCTGAAATCATACAGTTCTCCTGGATGCCAGCCAAGGGAGGCACTAAATCTGGGTTCTCAGAAAGAGAGATGAGTCCTGTATGCCTTCCCCAGTGACTGTATCCATCTCAGTGGATGCCCCAACGCAAAGAGCAACTTGTAAAATAGCAGGAATCCAATTTGACAACAGTTCCCAGAGTTTCTTCACTTGTGGGAATCAATGAAGCTTTTTAAGTCTCCCCTGAGGGGTATGGGAGAATTCTCTGTGCAGCTGAAGTCTCCTAGCTCCAGGTGGCTGGCTTCAGACAGCCTTAGAAACAAGTTGCTTACTTACTGTAGTGCCATCAGAGTATCACTTTGCTCATCCCCAACCTGGCCTGGATGCTTTAATGCCAGTTCTCACCATGATTAGCCAATTAACGAGCATTAACTGAGTGGAGGATAACAGCACTGAGTCCCACTTGGAGACACAAAAAAGAATTAAAAAATCTAAGCTCATTTTCCCAGTATCTCCTCCCTGGTTCACCTTCTCCATTGTTCCTCTCTTCTTAAATAAAGACATCAAAAATAAAAGATCAGAATGCCAACAGGCAGAACACCTCCAGAAGAAACTGGGGAATGGAGGAGAGAAACGGATTAAGAGATATGGAAGATAAAGTTATTGATTGATTTGTGTAAAAGCCAAGGGTTAGCAGGGCCTGCTGTCTAAGCATTGCTTCAGATGTGCACGGCAGAACCCCATCTCTGTGGCAAGCCAGGTTTCGGGACAATCTCAGTGTTATGCATAAAGGAGCTATGCTCTTTAAAACCTGACAGAAGGAGCATGCGTGTTTAAGTTGGCATACCAGGGAACGCACATGGAGAAGACATTTTAAACATTTATTAACATGTTATAGTCTTTCCAGATCAGGAATTTGCAAAATCACATGCTAATGTGGGCCAAGTAGGTCATGGAAGTCAGAGGACTGGGTTGGGTGTAATGCAGTTGGGACTAAGGGGGGTGGTGGTGAACGAGAGAATGCACACCCTGTCTTCGAAAGGAGCTGCTCTTCACAGCAGCCATTGCCCAGTGGGCATGTGGAGCCACCATTGCCAGATCTGATTTTACAGAGGTCAGAAATTTGGATTTTTAAAATGTGTAATTCCTCCGAAGTTCAAATGTTGGCAAGAGAGTTAAAAATTTACAAATTTTAAAACCTTTAAAACACCCTGTGGGGCCAAGATAAACACATCTGCAGGCCAGATACAGTCCATGAGTGTTATCGTGTGTTTGTGTGTCTGTGTGATCCTTGTGAGGGAGCCCAGGACCTTGCGGTCCCTCACCACCTACACCATTACAGCATAAAGGGAGCTGCTAATTAAATTACATGAGTAAATAACCTCCTTCTCAAAAGTGTGCTATTTAAAGTGATACCACTGAAAATGAGTCTGTCTTAGAGTAAGCCATAGCCTATCTTTTCCCCCACATTAGAGAATATTAATTCTTCAGATCACTCCCTCAACAAATACTGTCGGAATTCCTAATCACAATGCAGGACCCTGTACACTGTAATTAGCTTCCAGGGCTCCTAAGTCAGAAGAGTTGACTGGTCTGAGAAGGGAAGTATCAAAATCACCTGAAAAATCGATTTTCTGCTGCTTTGGAGGTTCTCTCTGTTGTCATCACAGTATAGCCTTCAGGGTGTATTCTGCAGAATACTTATTAACAGAATGCTTTAAAGCCCCTCTCCCTTCAGAACTGGGCATTCTAGTTTCTTTTTTTTTAAATATGCATTATCAAGCTGCAGTGACAAAAATCAAATATGTATTATACATCAGTAAAAATCAAAGTAGGACTAATACAAAAAATAAAAAACAGCCGTTGGTTAAAATTGGTTATAAAAATACTGGTCTAGGGCTAACCCACGTTTAACACAGTGGACAAGCAAGGTCAAAAGGCTACAGACACTTTTTTTTTTTTTTTTAACAATGTCAGTAACAAACAGCTAGAGTGCTCTTGGGCCAGTGTTGGATTTTAAAAAAATGTTTACAGGCCCCAGACAATGAAGAACAGACAAGATCCAGATCTAAAACCGGCGATCTCTTACCTCAAGTCCAATGGGTTTTCTTTATTAGAATGGCAGTATCAGTGCATATGCTCGAAGCCAATTCATGGGTATGAAGAATTTGCTTTATAGAACAGTAAAATCTTACAGTTTGGAAGAGCTTTCACAACAAACTTGAGTCCATTTTTCACTAATTTCAGTCACTACCATTTGAAGATCACCTTCAAAACTTTGGTCACATTCACTTACTATTTTCATTTAAATTAATTCACTTTTTAATTTAGGTACATTTATTTCAAAAAGAAACTTTATGCTATTTCTATAAGAGAAAAAACAGTATCTCTTGACATAGAGGATAATATTGAAATCCCTCCTTATCAAATAAAAAAGTTAATGACCTAGAGCATCTCCCTACAGTGACCCTGTGAGGCAGGTAGTATCAATATTCTCATCTTACTGATGAGAAAACTGAGGTTCAAAAGTAAGTGACTTTCCAAGGTCAACTTATGAATGAAAGAGGTATGATTCAAAACCAAATCTGCCTAGCATTAAAAAAAAAACCAGAAAACCCTGCTTTTAGTCAAGTCCTTAAATTGCTTCCGTAGACTGGGAGTTCCTTTCTGCACTTAACTCCAACATGAACTCCTTGAGATTCAAAATGCAGACTTTTTTTGGAGGGCCTGGAATATAGGAAAGAGAACTGAAAATGTGCTCAGTGGGATACCGTAATAGTTAGAAAATACAGATGAAAGCGTTTTTTGAGAGCCTGGGGAAAAGGCAGCTAAGGATTCCTGCCCTGGTTCACAGCAATAACTTACTACGAACTCTTTCCATTTTTGACTCTTCATTAAAAAGGTTGAGAAAGCCTCTTAATTTTTTGAAAGCATTTGTACTCAGTCAATGGCTAGAAAAGCGTCAGCTCAGAGTTCACTCCAAAAGGCCCTTCACACATTTCCCTGATAAGTAAGTAAACTCAATGCAAAGCCAAGAAGACTCAGTCTAAGAGAAGGGTAGTTGTCACTTACCACTTTTTGCTGCAGACAGTTGTGATCATGTCTCTCTTTAAATACGCTGCTAGAGGGAACCTGTTTTTTGCTCATCTGTACATCTTCTGATTACTCAGCTTTATCATCAGAACTGTTCAGGTTTTATTACATTCAGCCCAAATGACAACTCTTAGCTTTGTCAATTACTCCTAGTGAGGAGAGAAGGTCACACTGCAGCTCCACGGAGTTCCCATTCAACCAAACACAGAGGTCCAGCCTCTGAAGGAGGAACAGTGTCTCAAACTAACCTGCTTCCTCAGCACCTATCCTTCCAGGAGTATAACTGCGGTCTCCTAGATGTTAAACTGAACTAAATGAGAAGTTCCTGGAGGGCAGACACTGCATTTTATGTTTTATTGTATTCACCTAAAGGTAGACCACTGATTTCTGCCAAGTATCTGGATGGCCTGCATCTCAGACCTCAACCCTTATCTCAGCATATTCAAAATGGAAGTCACTGTCTTTATCCCGAAACATTTTGATGTGAGTCTCCCCAAACTTTCAACGTGTACATATGTGTACACATGTGTGGCCAGTTTCACAATTCAGCAAATTCTCTTCTACAGCAAGACTGTATCTTATCATGTTACCACTTTATGACTGCGATATAATTCCCTTAACAAATCTCCTATTATTAGAAGTTTAGGATATTTACAATATTCTCTATTCTAAATGGCACTACGGTGACATTCTTACAAATTTATCTTTGTAAACATGTCAACATTTTCTTATGATATTCCTCCAAATGACCAGATCAAATAAGATGCATTCTTTTTTAAAAAACTGAAGTATAGTTGCTTTACAATATTGTGTTAGTTTCAGATGTACAGCAAGGTGATTCAGTTACATATACATATATGTGCATATAATATTATTTTTAGATTCTTTTCCATTATAGGTTATTATAAGATACCTAATATAGCTTCCTGTGCCATAAGTAAATCCTTGTTGTTTACCTATTTTACATACGGTAGTGCGTATCTGTTAATCCCATACTCCTAATTTATCCGTTTCCCCCGCTTCCCCTTTAGTAAACATAGGTTTGTTTTCTATGCCTGTGAGTCTGTTTCTGTCCTGTAAATAAGTTAACTTGTACTATTTTCTAGATTCCACATATTAAGTGCTATCACGTAATATTTGTTTTTCTCTGTCTGACTTACTTCACTTAGTACGATAATCTCTAGCCCAAGATGTTGCTTCTAAAGTTCATAGACTCTTTGTGATGCCATCCACTTGGTATACTTCTCTGCTTTAAGGAACCACAGCACATCTCCGCTGTGTCACATTTTGCCCTAACTATTAATTATGTTCAGTGTTTGGCCCTCACCCAATAATTTTTTAAATTTCTTGAGAGTCGACATCCCCTCACTCATCCCCATATTCAAGTCATTTCAGATTCCAACAAACAGTAATCAAACACAATTGCGAGGTACTGGGATCAAACTGGATGAAGTGTAACCCCTGCCCAGAACAGCAGGGGAGGCAGACCTACCAACAGCACGTGATTCGTTCAGTTCTACACCGTAACAGAGGTGTAGCAAACTTACTATGGGAACAAAGATTGGGGAGCAATGAATTTCTTCAGGGGCAAAGGGGAAAAAAAGAGAGGTTTTAAAAAAAAAAAAGAAAGAGAGAAAAAGAGAGAGGTAATAGGAAGCTATGGAGCGCAGCAAATTGTTGAGTTACTTCTTGAAACGGTAATAGAAATTCACGAGGTGGGCAAGTAATGGGAAGGAGACAAGTGGGCAGATTTACAAGTAGACGCCAGTCAATTCAAGCTTTCTGTTTCATATAGAGCTGCAGTTCCACTTAGGAATTCATGAAGATCTCCCACCTTCTGCGGCTACCTCTGCACTACCGACATTTTGAGCCCGACATTTCTTTACTTTGGGGGCTGTCCTGTCCATTATAGGATGTTTGCAGCACCCCTGACCTCAGCTCAGGGGTCCCCACCTTCCAACGGTGACAACCGAAAATGTTTCCAGACATTGCCAAATGTCCTGGGGGTGAGGGGATAGGAGTGGGGGAGTCACCCTGTTTGAGCACCACTGTTTTAAGCAGAATTCTAGCTTTGAGGATTTCTCCCTTACTATACTATCTCCTCTCTCTGGCAGGAAAATGATTTTCTTTGGTTCAAAATGCAGCTGGACCTTGTTTTTTATTTTTAGATTAGAGAGGAATTGTCAAAAATACTGTTACTGATGTCCTAGATATAAAAAAGGACATCTTCTTGGATTAAACCTAATTAAAAATGTTCACTATATGAAAGTATATAAATATTATGGCCAATATTTGTTCAGAACATTACAGTTTGCAAAGCATTTTCACAGTTGATTTCTTTGAATGCTCACAATACCCTGTGAAGTATCCATTATTGTTCCCACTCTAGAGATGAGGGAGGGTGTTGTCAAAACCATCAAATATCCGAGACCACCTGAGCATTAAGTCCTGGAGCTGAGACTCATATCCAAACAGTCACATTCCAAATTGTACACCCTTTCCATTTAGTTTAGTTAACAACTAATATGATCTTCTCTAGGCTGCTGACAGGATAAGCCAGAGAGAAAGGCTTGTCTTAGTATCACACAGATGAAGGAACGAAATGATTTGAGGATGCTCTGTTACTTACATACCCACCAAGAAGCTATAATAAGTAAAAACTTGCTTGTGGAAGCAAAGCATCATTTAGTCACCAGAAAACTATGTCGTCTCTGCCCCTTGCATAGCTTCAAGAACACTTATTGTATAAAAAGAGTGATACATACTAATTATGGTAACACTTACACTCATAATTTTTAAAGCATGTTAACATCTTTTAGTCGTTCTAAATAGCCAATCCTAAATTGGTGTAATAAAGATTATTACCCACTGACAGCAAACTGTGCATAAAAATAAACATTAAGTAACCCGATTATGGTCACACAGCTAGTTAGAGACCAAATCAAAATTAAGTTCTGTGTACCCCTAGGTAAGTGTTCTTTCTGCTACAATTTCCACCATCACCTGACCCTACACCCTCCAGATATAAATATCACTATGCCAACAAATAAAAATATCTTCAGCCATTCAGACACTAATTATGTTTCAGTATTATCTGAAGCCACGTCTACATTGGCAGTTTTAAAGACACTAAAGTATGAAGTGGGAATTTTTGCTATTCTAATCAAATGTAAAAAGCATTCCCTTATATTAGGCAAATTACCAGAATCAGTGAGACTGTCTTACTGGTTACCCATTAATTAACACATGAAAAAATGTTTGCAATTGTCTAGACTTAGTCAACTCTGTACTATTTGACACTTCTGAACCTGGATTCCAGCATGACAGAAAGGTGATCAGGGAAGGTCCAGGAATTTCCTGGATATAGAGTCACACTTCCTTAAAAGTTAATGGTCTGTGTAAAGAAAAGGACTTACTTAAGACAGCAACACCAGACATTTTGCAGTAAACAAACTGGTATTTTGAATATGAATGGAAAGCAATTCAATTCCTGGTTTAAACAATAGCAAAGAGATGTAGAGTCTTACTCCATCATGGAAGGTGGGATGGTACAGCAGTCTTGAATTGCAGTTAGTGGAGACGTCAGGTGAGCCGTGTAAGATGCCTCTACAACTTGCTTGTTCCGGTTGACCACATCCAAGTAACGGTTGAACTTCTCTCGGATTTTTTTGGCTAGCTGTGGGATGACAGTAAGCAAAATAAATCGAAAGCCCAGGACAATAACTCACTCTACTTTTTCTAATAAGCGAATTAATTTGTGTCACAGGCTGGAATGTACTAACCTTCCGGTAAAACAAACACATACACCCAAGTCTTACATCACTGTGCATAATTGAATAAAAATTGCAAAATGCCCAGAAGTCACAGAAGGATATTCAAATAGCGATAAAATAATAACTTCAGTCTCAGATGATGATACATTAAGCACATCTCATGAGTTCAAATTCAAATAGAATAATACTGATTGGTAAAATGCCTTGCTGGAGAAAGGAAAACAGTCTATTGATACTACTGTCAGCATGACTGCGGGTTTTAGAAGTTACAGAGCAACAACAGCGATTGGAAGAAAAAACACCACCATTGATGGTTCTGGATTCACAAAGATTTTTCAGATCTATTTTCACAAAAATACCTGAAGGAAGGGAAATGACATACAGTATCTTCTGCTACACAACTCTAGGGGCGCCACTCAGTCTTCCATGTGAATGGCAAATCTCTAAAGGTGTGCAATGCAGACATCCACATAAAACAAAATATATAGTTAGAAATATACTTGTGGTTTGGTCTGTTACACCTTTAAGATGGACAAATGCCTTTCTTAACTGCCAAGAACAGAACACTTCATCATAATTTACTTTCACGTGGGAATAGCAAAAGCAGATTGCTAAGCATACCGCTTTTCCCTCCATTGTTCCCACCAAATATCACAGCTTAATTACAGATCTCCAGGGAAAACAGTGTTGTTTTTCTTCCCCTTAAACAAAATGTTACCCAAATGAAATGACTGATAGAATTATAGCTAATTGGTTTTGCAGAGCTGTTCATCATCAGCACACTAGAGGAGAACTAATCGTCTCCTTTGGGTTATGAGTCTCACACCATCCAACAGCTTACAGGCTGAGAACATGGAGCCAAATCAGAGTATCTTCATTTGTTATTCTCAAATCAATTTTAAAATCTGATTTTGTTCCAGTGATATTCAGGCACTTTCAGAGTTTCCATTAAATAACTGAGGTTCTCATTCTTGCTGTATGATGCACAAACTATGAAGCTTAGAAAAATTTCCAGACACAAGAAAAGAGTACGAGTGTCATGTTTAACGTTATACTAGGTTGTCCAAATTTATTTCCGCATTTTCAAAGGAGGAACTGTGCGTCTTAAAAACTAACAAGCCCGCCTGCAATTCTACTCCCTCAACTAGCTAGATTCCTGACTATTAAAAAAAAAAAAAAGTCCCTTATTCTCATTGAGGTCTTTGCAATACAATGTAGAGACACAGTTTAATTTCCCATCTTAACTGAGACTATTGGTGATTTTGCCTCCCAGAGGGGACATGGGATAAAGTTTGAGATGACAGGATTTGGTAGTCATAGCTTGGTGCAGAGTGCTGATGGCATCTAGCTGGCGAAGGCCAGGATCCTTCTAAACATCCTACAACGCACAGAACCAGGAATTATATGCCCCCACCAAAGTCAATAGAACCCCATCAGAAAATCTAATGCAGAGAAAAATCAAATATAAGCACCCCAATTTGTAATTCAGCCAATAGGTCCCAAACTGTTCTTCTAGGTTAGTTCTCCACCACTCAAAATGATTCTTTAAGGAGGAAAAAAAAAAATCTAACACATTTCAGTATTTATGTATTTCTATTTAGTTCTTTGTCTTTCCTTTCCCATGGTGAGAAGATGGTGAAAGAGGCCATCGAGGATGCCTGTAGTTCTTCAAAATGTAACCCAAACACACAGATAGGATTATTCACTATCAGCAGACGCGCTGCCATGTTTAACAGCAGTTTGCAGTAAGTAACAATCCTTTTTCCCTAGATTCTCACGTTCAGTGGGCAGTGAGGATGAGAGAACAGGTCAAGCTTGAAAACCTGACGTGTGTTCTCATACCGCTGTCCCTTGGGCTACCATCTGTTGAACATTCCATTACCCCACTAGACTGTATGCTTTGTGAGGGCAGGTCCTACACATTTTTGTTCCTCTCTATAGCTTCAGCACCTACTACACTGTCCGGCATGGATGGAAGACAAAAATATTGAATGAACTAATAATGGTTTTTTAAAAAAATATTCTCCAGAGAGTCATCAACCTTATCTTTTGGTCTAAGGATCACCACCTCTTTAAAAACATGTGATACTTATTTTAAAAATATACAACAATATGTATTTCTGGAAACTTCATTAAGAACAAATTCTTTTTTTTTCTTTAAGTTCTAAAATAAAACAGATATCATTAGTTTCCCACCTACAAATGTAGTCCTTCATTGCCCTTGGGAACAAATGTTTTGTAACAGGGTAAAGATAAGGTGTGCCTGAAAGGACTGAAATTCCAAATAATACCTTCACAAGTTCACTTCTTGGAAATGCAAAGGGAAATTGCAATCATTTCTTTCTCTCACACATACACAAACATACAAACACGTGAGAAAAACATTTGGGGAATTCTAACTTAAGAAAAAAGTTAGATCTCGCTGATCATGATATTCTAATTTGGCTCACCGCCTTTTTTTTTTTTTATCATGATATTCTAATTTGGCTCACCGCCTTTTTTTGGGGGGGCTAAGAATGAGTCTTACATTTTTAAATGTAATTTTTTTAAAGAGGTGTTTCGTGCTACTTAAGAATTATGTGTAATTCAAACATCACTGTCCCTAAATAAAGCTATTTATTGAAACAGTCATTTGTTTACATGCTGTTTATGGCTGCTTTCATTATATAACGGCTGAGTTAAGCAGTTGGAATATAGACCAAATGGCTTGCTTTGCTGTAGGTAGAAACCAGAAGCCCCTCATGTCCAAGACTGAGCCTTAACTACAGTAATTTTATAAAAACTTGCAACAATTCTTTCTTTTTTGGTGTGTTGAGGGGAGAGGTAATTAGATTTACTTGTTTATTTTTAGAGGGGGTGCTGGGGATTGAACCTAGGACCTTGTGCATGCTAAGTATGCACTCTGCCAGTTGAGCTGTACCCTCCCCTCTAAACTTGCTCCAATTCTTTTAACGCTTTAGAAACAGGGTCTCTCCACTTCCACTGTTTGGTTCTTCAATCAGTAGCGCACAGAGAAAGCGATACTTTGTGACTTCTAAGGCTAGGCCACAAAGGGCTACAACGCTCCCGCCTGTCTCTCTGGGAATGCTCTCAACTCTCATGCTGCAAGACGTCCGAGACACATGGAGACGCCACAGTTAAGTGCTTGGTCGGCAGCTTTAGTCCCCCAACCATCCCAGCCCCAGCTCCGGATATGAGTCAGGAAGCCTCCAGATAATTCCAGCCCCAAGTCTTCCCTGATGAAGCCCCAGACATCATGGAACAGAGATAAGTCATCCTTGCAATGCCTGGACCATAGAATCCATAGGCATAGAGAAACAGTTGTTTATGTCACAAAGTTTGGGATGGTTTATTACGGAGCAACAAGTAACCAGAACACCCAGGACAGGCTGGATTCCATCATAAGATAAACACATTGAAGCTAAGCTAAACAAAGCTGCATGGATGGAAGCACTGCGTCTAAATCACCAGAATTATCGGGATTGTAGCGTGCAAATTATAAACCTGTTACAAAGAGATCTCAGGGTTCTTCAGAAAATTGTAAACCAGAAGGACCCTACAATGTAATGATTGTCATTTATATCAATGAGTCGCAAGATAAAAGAACTCTCACTCATTCGAACTCAGAACTGTCTTGTCCATAAAATCTGTGTGTTCATCTGCCCCAGACAAATCAAACTTAAGAGAAGCTGCAATAGTGGCTTGAAATTTAAAAATGATGACAAATCACACAATCTAGGGAATGGAATTCATACTATCATCATCAGGCAAGGCACAGAGTGGGCTGACTGTGGGACTAAGAGTCCCTTGGATGGGTTGGGGGTTCTGGCTGATGGGAGAGGGGCCCTTGCCTGGTGGTGAGGTAGGAAGGGCGGGTGGTATCTGCCTTCGGTCTCCTGGTTGCAGTGGGCCTCAAGCTGATTTCTTCATTAGTGGAGGCAATAGCTTGCACGCTGAGCCCAGACACACGTGACAATTAACAGGAAGTCTCAAAAGTAACCTCCCTCTACTTGGGTTCGTACCTGTTGGCCAGAAACTCCTCAGTGTTTCATGTTGTACACTCCATCTTATTTTGTTTAAAAATAATATTGCCAACAATTGTTGAGGGCAACCTATGCACAGGGCACTGTTCTAAGTACCTCGCAAGCGTGTATCAATTTAATCCAAGGAACCCTCTGAAGTACAAATCTCCATCTCCCAGAGGTGGACACTGACAGCTCAAAAACTTGCTCAAGGTCACAAAGCTAGTAAGCAGGAGAGCTGGGACCTAAAACAGCATTCTGCTTCAGAGCCTAAGCTTCAACCTTCATGCAGCATTTCTCTGTAATATGCACACCAACAACCTACCCCGCCTTTTCTTTTCAAACCCATTTTAACAAACACTATGAAATTCTCGGCAGAATACCGTAAACCATACACAATCTCACTGCTTCATAATAAGAATTCGATTTTAATAGTTAATATCTCACTTAGCATTCTTCATAATTCCAATGAAAATCAAAACTTAGAGGAAGTTGAGAACTGCTGAATTCTACCACCAACATGAAAAATGGACAGGGCCAAAAAGTGAAATAAGATCTTCTCGAAAACTGTGCCTATCTGTTACTACCTGGCTACCGTAGCGTAAGTTACACCGACCTAACTTAAATCGTTCTAATTACTCCAGGGTGTGCGTTTGTCCATAATCTGGAAGGAGAACCAAGTGACTGTACCCTTCAATCCTTTCCTCTGGGTTTTGATCTGAATTAATTTATCTGTCATTAGAGGGCAGTAAGATGAAATTTTAATTCCCACTGGTCGTGTGAAAAAAGAGGCATGTGGACCGTAAGGGTCTCTGGACTCCCAGGGGTTGCTCCAGCCTCCTGTGACCCCACTGCCCGAGATGTCCCATGCCCTTCGGATGAGGACTGAGACGGGGACTCGCTGTAGGAACTCCACTGTGGGGTCATGTTTTCTCCTCTCTAAAAGCAATCTCTTTCAAGCATGCCAACCAAATCCAGGTTGCTTGGCAAGCATAACAGAATCTATTAGAGCAGAGGTAGCCCACAGAGAGCTTAAATCCTGAATGTATCTGTTAAACTCAAAAGGACCGGCTACCAAGGCAGAATCTCCAAGAGGCCAGATTCTGGGTCTGTATCCTGCCATGATCCCTGCAGATGGGAGAGAACAAAGGACGTTCACAACAAAAAGCTACAGGTGGACCCACAATCCTCCTCAGTGTAATTAAAAACATTTTTCTTTCCACAGCTCAGCTTTCATCTTTTATCCTTCTTTATCCTCTCCCCTTCATCCCCTAAGGGGTTCCTGAATGCTGATGAGACGACGGGACTAAAACCATCTTGTCATCTTTTGGGTCAATTCTCCAGCTAGCCAGCATCCAGCCATGGGTCAAATGATGAGTAGGTAGTGCACCGTCCCCATGGGAACGGATTCTAATTTGTCATCATCTCCAGTGACAACGTTTCATCACAACATCAATGAATTTCTTTCTTGCTGAATTTCACTTCCCTTAATTTTCCCATAGACATTTCTGTCATTTGCATACTTCCCCAGAGTCCCCCCCAACCCCCTGCCACCACTCCGCCTGGCTTTTTTAAGGTTCTTTTTACCTTAGCTTTATACTTCTGAAGATTGGGGGTGGTGTGGGCACACGGTTAGAACAAGGTAAAAAGAAAACAAAAATGCAACGGCATGATACACGTTTTTTTTTTTAATGTCTCTTTCCTAAAAGGAAGGTCCGGAAGGAGTTTTGAATGTTAGGGAAAGCTTTATTTAAAATACATGACAATGAAGCTGACAGGCACAGACAGGAAAGGTACCCTAGGGGACTGAAGATTCATAGCAAAAATTCCTATTGAATGTAGAAGAGTTTAACATTTGACATTCAAAAACCTTTGTGCCATGATAAGAATTTAATAGCTGATCCCCCTTTCCTTTGATTCCAGCCTTATGATTCAAGAAAATAAACCCTTCGTTTCCCAGCAAGTTTTGGGATTTGGTTATCTAAATGTACGTGACATAGAAATAATTTTAAGTATACTCAAGCACAAATATTCAATATCTCTGCACGTCACACCACTGCATTCCAAAGTTCAAGTAGGAAACATTCTCTTTGTTTCATCCTGTACACTGTACACAGGATAGAAGAAACGTTCTACCCTTGCTATTATTATTGGTAACAGTTGTAACATTCTAGACAGCTCTCCCCATTATTAGCTGGGAACTTAGGCAAGTTCTTTGACTTCCCTTAGCTTCAATGTCTTCATGAGTAAAACAGGAGTAACAGTTTCAAGGGCTTGTCCTGATGATCAAATGAAGTAAGGAACATACAAAGCCCAGGATAAGTACGAGGGATTACTCTCATTGCTGCACCCCGTCTCTGGACTGGGAAGTGCGTGTGGTGGTGATAAGGAAATGATGTGGGATCTAAATTTTCTAATAAGAGAGCTATAAATAAAAGGAGAGAGACTACCCGAATATTAGCCATTTCATTCATTTAACTCATCCTCATGCCTAATCATCCAAAGGAAACCTGGCACAGGGTCTAGGGGGTAAAAAGGCTTTTTTCCCCCTCCTTTAAGATTAACAGCAAAACGGCACAAAGAGCTTAAGCTTTGGAGTCAAATTTGAGTTAAATCCAGCTCTGTCACTTACTAGCTAAATGG
This sequence comes from Camelus bactrianus, assembly GCF_048773025.1. Taxonomy (NCBI): domain Eukaryota; kingdom Metazoa; phylum Chordata; class Mammalia; order Artiodactyla; family Camelidae; genus Camelus; species Camelus bactrianus. The sequence goes on from NC_133551.1 coordinate 31,687,440, forward strand.
AACCAAGTAAATTATTTCTCTAAGCCTCAACTTAATTACCTCTAAACTAGAAATAACGATAGCTACCTCATAATACTGTTTGAGAACTAAGAGGAATAATGTTTATGACGTGTTTGGCAGAGTATCTAACAGACTGTATGTGCCAATATTGTTGCGACTGCTGTTTACTATTCTCATCGTTGTTGTTGTTACGGGGAGGGGCGACTTGATGTACTGACTCAGGCACTGTGAACGGAGAATCCCAAAGAGCATATGAACTGTCCGCTGGACGGGTGTGCTGACGCTGGGCTGTGACCTCACTGGGGCGTCAGTGCCCCTTCCCCAGCGCTGTGTCATGCAGGTTATGCAAGTCCAGTCTTAGGGAGTTTGGGATTCTTCTGGCATCTTCTTATTCTAAACTTAAGGATCTAATAAGGACTTGACTCTCGTGTCACACTTTACCATTTTCACAGCATTCTTACATGACTGTCACATGTGTGCCTTCCAACCAGCCCGCGAGCTAGGCAGAGCAGATACTCCCGGCTCCTCTACAACCAGGAAATCAAGGCTCAGTGGTGCACCGAACTCACACGGGATAAGTGCAGAAAACAAAGAGACCATTTCTCTGAACTCCTAGCTCCACTGTCTTTCTGCTACAAGCTCTCACCAAATTGCAGGAAAAATGTGAACTCTCCCAGATCAAATTATCTAAGTTCTACTCATTCTTCCAGTCCCAGACCAGCTTTTGTCTCTTCGAAGCCTTCTCAGGCCCTTCTTTCCCCAGATCGCCTAGGACTCAGCACCTGTGCCACTCACTGTCGATCTTTCCTCATTCAAAGATTCCATTTCCCCCCAAGAAACCAATAACATAAGTCATTAACATTTATTGATCGCTTGCTATGCGCCGGGCACTTTGAAAGTGCAACTTTTCAGTGCTCACACAGCTCTTGGTAATTGCTATATGCTATTTTTATAGAAAGTTCTGATAGATTCACTTGCCCAAGGTCACACAGCTAATAAAAATTAGATCAAATCCATGCTCTTGAACCACTGCACCATGCATTTTTCTTTCATGTATACCTAGCATCAAGGAGAGCTTTCAAAACATTCATAACTCTACTCATTTCCCCTCATACAATCTACCCTCATTTGCCATATTGGAAAAAAACCTGCTTCCAGGTCTTTTAGGGCAGATAACCTACGAATATTGCTCATATCTGATTCAAGCCAATCAGAAACTCTGGGCTGGTCTAGTTCCCTATCTTGACCTGGCTCCTGGATCATCTCAGCTGCCCTGGAGTAAAGTCCTGCTGAATAAGGAGCACCAGTTCAGAGAAGGCACCCCCACGGCATCTGGCCATAGTTGTGACGTGGCTGCTCATTCACTACCAGTTCGGGTCTCAGTGTGGAAAAGCCTGGGCATGGCAGGCAATGAACGATACAGGACAAGATAAATGAAGACCTAGAGATGGGCTAGGGCTGGTCTGAATTTCCAACAGCCCCGGGAGGCCGCAGGGTTGCCTAACGGATGTGTGGGAACAGCACATCCGACGGAGAAGTGGGGCAGCCGCTGACAGACGAACTGCAGGTGGACCAGGAAGATTTATGTGCAAGGCTGTCTGGGCTCCAGGGTCACATACCCCGATCCTGGGAGAGGTGGGGCCCCTGTGGCTGAGCTGGGGAGGAGTGCAATGGAAAAAACAGAAGGCAAGTGCTGACATGCCAGAGAGCCGGTGGAGGCTGAGCCCTGGGAAACGGTGGAGAGCAGCAGCTTTGCTCTGCATTTTGCTTAAAAGTTCTAGTGGGGCTGCGTGTGGGCAGCAGCTTGTGTTAGATACTCCGAGAGAGTCATGGAAACACACACCCGGGCCTCCTGAAGGCCAAGGTTATCAACTCAAGGGCTCAGTGGGCTCTTGCCCTGTTTTTCACCCAACTCTACCCTGAACAACCAGATCATAACAAGAGAAACAGAGGGAAGGGCAGGCTTCAACCCACTTCTCCTCACTTCTCTCTGTAATAGGAGCCCCTGGGCTGAGGTTCCTTTAAACCCAAATAAGCAAGAGCTCAGGCCTGGAAAGTGTACAGCCCATTCCTTCACAAGGAAAGGGCAGTTTAACCTAGTCTTAACCTTCAAAAGAATCAAGAGGCCGAGAACAGGGGAGCGGGGGAGCAGCAGGAGCCACAGTATAAGGAAGAATCTGACGTTTTACGTTACAGTTTTTGAGATACGTTTTCTTAGTTTATGAATCAGGGAGGAAACGGGTTAAAATACCCTGGGTTCATGAACTTTGGAATTCTCTGGTGGCCCATGAAGGACACATGAGAAAAGGAAAGAAAACCCAGTCCCATTACTCCTACCATGTAAAGCTCTCATTTAGACTGTATCTGTGCATAACTTATAAACACCAAATATAACTCAGAAGCATTCCAAGTAACAGGGTGGGGTGGGGGTGCATTAGAGGAATCGAGGTCAGTAGGGAGGGCTCTGGGAAGCTGCCTGTTCTCCCCACACCCAACGCAAATAACATATCGAATCTTAAACCAACCTTGCAACCTGGGCCAGAGCCTGGCATGCTGCAGGGACTCGGGCAATGTTTTTTTGTATAAACGCAGGCCAAAAATCTGACCTAGCCTCCAGTTAGAGGCCACTGACCAGAGTGTTTTCGGGTTCTTCACCAGCCCTTTGAGAGCATATCCGTCAAATACTTGCCAGCAAGTGTCAATTAGCTCAGCAATGAAGTGGAAAGATGGGACTGGCAGGGAAACAAAAACTTGCCACTAAACGCTTCCTCAACCTCAACATGGCCAAGAATTCATTAAATCCAATTCCTGGGAAGATAATCTTGAGATACAACGGAAAAAACAAAAACAAAAACAAAAACAAAACCTCAATGTTTTCACTTCCACTTTCTTTTTTTTTTTTAATGGAGGTACTGGGGATAGAACCCAGGACCTCATGCATGCTAGCATGTGCTCTACACCACTGAGCTATTACCCACCCTGCCCCATTTCCTCTTTCTTAATAAGTTGACTTACCTTTCTAATGGAATATAATAAGGTGCCATTTTAGCGCTTCAGTGATACACAGTTCAAGCAGCAGCAGAGCTCAACTGCAGTAGGTACAAGGTCTCTCCTACTCCCCATTATAAAAATGTGTCAGTGCAAGGCAGACCTGACGTACAGCACCTTCCATTTTTTGAGTAACAAGTTCTCACAACATAGGAAACCAAGGAAAAAATACTAGTACAAGAGCAAGCATCTTATAAACATTTGGTTTCTTCAGCTGTTGAAGACTGGCCTTGACTACCTGTAACCATCTGAGTCTTCAATGTGGCCCAACAATCTCAGGAGGCAGAAGCACTCTCTTACCTGGTCCTAAGTTCATACAATGAAGCCAGCTTGTAATACACTTACCTCAGTAGATAGAAAAGCCACTTCTTGGCTTTAGTTTCCAGACACTAGCCCCTGAGGTCAAGGGCCTTCACAATGCGGGCCTAGAGCTCAAAGTACTAACCCAGAGATGTGAGTTTTTGTTTTTCATTGTTTTTTATAATTAGGGAAAACAACAACATTCACATACACCGCTTTGATGAGGTGCAAATGTTCGACGCTAGCGGGAAATGCATTGCTATTAAGACTTGCTAGAAACAACAACAAAAAGTAATGTTTCCCATGTGGGTTCCACTGCAGAGGAATGAAGATATTTGCTTCGACCACAACAATTTTATTATATCCTTCTCTGAACTATTCTGTGTGTTCCCTTGCCAAGCTGCGTCTGATATCATTCTGGAACTCACAGTTGGATTTAGGAAGGTCTTCTCATTGCCTATCTGATGACTGGGAGGATTGCAAACAGAAGAACCAGGGTATGCATGCTCTCCACTGGCTGCTTGTTTCTGTAGGACTCACTGCTCACATCTTCCCCCAGAGGGTGGTGCCTGACACAGGTGTCAGCAGATGTGACAAGGACCCTGGGATGACTTTGCAGAAGAGCCAGCATACACTTTGCTGCATTTAGAAGGACAAGAGAGTGCTTAAGGAATAACCAGAGAGAAGGCCCGTAAGCAGCTATTTCAGCATGATCCCTACCTGCCCAGAATCTTCTAAAGTTTAAAAAAGAAAAAAAGAAAAAAAAAAAAAAAAGCTGTAGTTGTTGGTAAGTTTCCAAGTTTATCATACCACATGTTATTTCATGGATACGGATTTTCAAAGTGTTTAGCCAGTTCAGGAGTTCTTGATATTAGCAGCAATTAATTCCTCTGCATCATGATCACAAGCATTTCCTATTGCACGAAGGAACATATTAGGGATAAGTTGGTCCCTGCTCTGAAGTTGCTTGCCAGGTTTGAGAATACACTCTGAGTTTCTGTTTATGCATTCTGTCAGTGTAGATGATTTGTGCTTATTTTATTTTTTCAGTAGAAGCAGCAGTTTCAGGTGGAGGATGGAACTAGGGGGAAGTGGGGAGGATCTGAAGCGGTGTTGGCTGCCATCTTCTCATCAGCATTTCCCAGTACTAGTTAACTTCGAGATACTGGAAATGTGTGTACCGTGAACTTAATTATTTCCATTTTTAGTGGAATGTTCATTTCTCATGATGAAGTCTTCCTGGCTTTTAGAATGAGGACTTGGACTCAATCTATTCCCTTCTACTTAAAAGAAGCTTTGAGCATTTGATTGAAAAGCCCAGGCTCATACTTTTCAAGAGTCTGCTTCACTGAAAGAAGGCACGTGCACACATATGGACTGCAGAGTTATGTGAAAAGCTGCAGCCGGGCAAGATGCACATCATGGCTTACATGTCTTTTCCTGCCCTGCCCCAAAGGCCTGGCCAGCCGCGCTCCTGGCTGCAGCCTGTTCTCTGCAGCTGCGCCTACCTGCAACACCACTCTCTCCCCTACCTTTGCCGATGGAGAAACAGTATCAGCCCATTCAAGAGTTTCTTTACACACAGTTGGAACACAAAGTGTGGGAATTAAGGGAACAAAGAAATAGATTTTTCTGGGTTTTTGACAAACTAACAACACAAAAAAACTTGTAATCATAATTGTCAAGCCTTAAATATTAGTGTGTGGTTGTGGTGGGAGATACAGAAAATTCCATTTTTCTCTCATTGGTAGGAGTGTGTATATACAAATGTAAAAATAAACTCTGTTGTAAATACTGTAAGTGTATGTATGCATAGATACAATTCATATACATAAGCAGCTGATATACTTTGTAGTAAAATGTGTAGGTATACAGGAAGACTGTGTGTGTGTGTGTACGTGCGTGAGTGTGCATGTGTGTGTGTGAGCAGGATCATCTCAGTTTATCTCAACACCAGGCATACACTGGCTAATGTATAATATGTACCGCTGAAGTCAGCTGGTCTGTATTTAGTACAGGAATTAAAGCTTTCATGCATGCATACATATTTTAACTTGCAAATATATACAAGGACACAGAGCATATGCTGCATATATATTTTCCTGAATCTATAAAGAAAATAGTTCAATACTTCAAATTCCAAATTGCTGTTTCTTACATAGTGAGATGGTATCTGTCAAGCTGTTTTCTCTCTTTGCCCACCTTGGGTCCCCCCCCCCCTCAAAGAAGCTGGCTAAGCAGGTCCCCCAGTATCCCTGATTACCATCAAAGCTTCATACTGAGAGAGAATCTGGGAGTTCTGAGGCAGCTAAAAGATTTGTTACATTCTCCATGGAAACTGCACTAACAAAAGCTTTACCGTCCACAACTCTACACGAAGAATTCCAAAGACTTACCAACTTCTACTCATGGGCAACAGAAAGAAAGCTCACTTGTGTTATAACTAAATCCTACTAGCCCAACAGCTGCAATTTTTCATTCACTCAATTAGCTAAAAGTTCTTTTTCAGGAGGTACTATTTACCCCCCACCACAAAACCCCAGCAAAACAAAACAAAAATCAAGAGTCTATAGAAGTTCCACAATGACACAAATTAGAAGTAACTGCCTTAAGGTTGTGTTAATAATGGAATAATGATGAACTGCGGCAAAGACAAAGGTGTCTTCTCTTTAAATAAATCAAGGACTTCATTTATTTTTAAATCTTATTTATGTTCCTGCAGGATGGTCCATTAGGAATAGAATGCTCTTCCTCATCATGCACAAGTTATATCCTTGTGATTTATTAGAGCTAAAAGGCAGAAGGCACCCCCCACCATTGTTTGGCCCATGTCAACTGAGCATTTAAACTCCATCTTTCCCTCATTTAGCAGCTGAGTTTTCATCATAGTACTTACAATGTTTAGACGTATTATTTATCTTACTTTGGTTAATGTGTAATACTCCCAGGAGAGAATAAACCGCCTTCCTCTTAAAAAGTTGAAAACATAGAAAAGAATCAGCAGTGGAAGAAGTATGAAAAGCAACACAGTATAGTGGTTAAGAAGATGGATTTTAAAGTTAGAGCACATTGATAAATTTTTGCTGCTATCACCTAACTCAAGAATGATTTGGGGAATCATTACTTAGTATCTTTGGGTCTCAATTTCCTCAGCCCTAAAACAAGGAAAAGAGAACATATTTGTATCACAGGGTTGTGGCAAAAATTTAATGAAAACTTGGGTGAAGCAGCACTTGTGAAATGACCATGAACTATCAGGTGATATAAATCACCTTTTCCAAAATACAACACAACCTAGGTACATACTAGTTCTTGTACCCTTCCTCCACTTACTAAATTCTAGAAAAGCATACATAATTTGAACATAACTAACAATCCTGCCCCACTTGATGGCATTCACAGCCCATTTAGACCACCATTCTGCCTCTCACAAATGCCTAAAGATGGCATTTCTCTCCTTCGGGCTATCACCTGCAAGAGACTAGCAAGATACACCAAATACATGAACACATATTTCCTGTGACTTAACTATGTCCTTGGGATAAGCTCTCTGTTTCTCTTCCTACAATGCCAAGTACACAGTAAGTTCTCAACAAGTGTTTGCTGAATTCAACTGTCTACCACTTACCAGAGGTGCACTCAGAATCTCCCTCTTAAAGAGCTCATACTCCAGTTTACCCATTCATTCCCCAATGTCTATAAAGTACTACAGTGAATCATTCTGACAATGTCCCCACAAGCAGGAGTTTAGGTTCCCTCAACTTGAATTTTTGAGAAGAGGTAACAAACACCACAATTTTCTTTCTGCTCAAAAACATTTACAGTATTTAGTAACTTCTTACCTCTTCCAAAGTTTAAGGCGTAAACTAATCACAGTATTTTTCTATTTCTTTTAAAACAAATTAAATTCAACCTTGCGTGATTGTTTTTGGAAAGCAGCATGATGTAGCGTAATGATTTGAAAATCTATTGAAAGTGATAGACCATTCAAGCAAAACAAAAAAACCTCATAACTAAACTTCAGACAAGTAAGGTGAATTGCTGGAGGATGGGACGGGGAGGCAAAGGACAGAACCTGGCCCCTTATGTTCTGCAACAGCCTCTGCAGTACCTCCCTCATACCTTGGGAAATGAAATTTGAAAATGTATACTGGAGTCTTGAATCCCAATTACTTGAATTCCAAATTGAGTTTGTTTCAGTTGGATAACCTTAGACAAAATATTTCTTTGGTGTAATTTTCCTTGTTAGTAAAACTTGTAGAGCTGCTTTGAGGATTATTAATTCATGCAGCAAATAATTACTGAGTACCTACCATTGACTACGTTCAGGTACTTTTTCATGGTACTGAGGGCACATCTAGGACTGAAACAGACCAAAATCTCTGTCCTCACAGAGCTTATGTTTTAAAATATAAACCATGAAACAATGCATACGTAAGCCCTAGGTGATAAATTGTAAGGAGATAAATAAAGCAAGAAAGTGTTAAGAAATACAGGTGGGTACAATTAGTAACATTTATAAATGGGTGGTCCAGGAGGGCCTCTCTGAGAGGTAACAGTGAGTCAGGACTGAAAGGATGGAAGGGAACAAGCCACATGGATCTGAGAAAAGACTTAAGGGCAGTTCTTGATTAGTAACATACATTCAATAAATGATGCCAATTATTATCATAGTCAATATAATATAAACAAGGAAAGCATAAAACTAGGATTAAAAATTCTGCCTCTGCCACTTTATGAGTTCTCTGAAGCCTTGAACCTCTCTGAGATATGGTTTTCTCATGGAACATGGGATAATAATACGTGCACTTTTTACAATGTCATTAAGAGGATGAAAATGAGAAAATATACATGGGAACATTAAGGAAAGACAGAAAGAACCACATAAATATCACAACTATTGCATCCCCTCTCGTACTATTTTTCCAGAATGACAGCCCACCATTCCTTCTTATTAACAAGGCATCCAGGGATTCGATAGTTAGCCCAGGAAGAGGGTAAAAAAGTAACTTATTTTTTGGAGAGTCAGACCAAGAACAGTAAGAGCTGAAACAGACCTAGATTGATTTCCAATCAAGGAAACCTAAACACTAACCAGCTCAACTTACTGGGGCTCTGGTTTGAGAGAACAGTCATCTGTTTGCTCTGCTCCTCGGTTGATTCATTATAAATTCCCCATCCGGGTGGCTTCAATACACCTCAATATTTCTTTTGCCTTCCTCCAGATTTAGTGCTTTTTGTTCACTCATTCAACAAACATTTAATAAATACTTACAATAAACACAGAGTCAAGTATAGATTTGGGTGAGGGGGTGAACTAAACCAGGACTCTGCCTAAACAAATCCCCTGTGGAAAGGTGGGGGAAAGACTGGGGGCAAGGAAAGCAGGGAACCCATACTGCCTCCAGGATTCCTCTAGTCTGAACAAGTCTGAGCCTTCAACATATTTCACTAGGTAACTGTAAACAAAATGAGAGCCTTCAGGCTACCACCACACTAGATTACACTTGGCAAGGCAACTTCGAAACAAACCTAGATTCTGGAAATATAAATGCTGAGGGGCAAGAGTATCTCCAATCATTGTTTTTTTTTTTTTAATCCCAGCGAATATTTACTAAATGCCTACCTAGTACCAGGCACGGGGAACCAGAATTCAAAGATTCCCAAGTGTTCAGCCCTTCGATACCTCCTCTTCTTGTCTAACCATTGTCCCTTTTCTCCCTTGGTCCAGTGCATAGTTCAACAACATAACCAAACTTTTCTGCAGTGGAGAGTTTCTGGGAGCAGGAATAAACACGTAATACAAATGCAAAGCCAACACAGCTCCCATGCCCAGTCTCACAATTCTCAACTAGCATGGCTTTTATTTACAGCTCCCGCTTGCCCTTCCTGAGGTCTTTCTGTGGTCATTCTCTCTTGGAAACTCTCCTTCTAAAGTTTACACATTTTTCCTTCTGGGTCTTACCTAAGAGGATTAAACAGCAAACAAAGACTAGCAAATCTCCTCCCCAGTATACTCTACGGCCACACTCTACCATCCTTTTGTATTCTGAAAGCACAACACAAAATACTGAAAGCCTACTCTGAACCAACCACATAATCTTTTAAACAATCTTGCAAGATAGACTGTTATCCCCATTTTACAGATAAAATTGGTGTAGACACTGAAAAAGTTAAATAGCATGCCAAAAAAGCAAACAAAATAATAAACAATAGAGTCCTGCTTGGAGCTCAAGTTTTTCAAATTGAAAGATGAAGTTCTTTACTTCTCCATTCTGAGTTACAAAAGGGCTGTCAAAAAAAAAAAAAAAATGAAGAAAAAAAAGAGAGAGAGAGAGACAGGGAAAAAAAGAAAAGTTTTCTAGCTTTTCTGATCTTGTACCTATGGTCTCTGATATTCCTTCCAGCTTTAAAATTCTTAAAGATCATGCTAGTTAGGACTGGTTATTTACATTTTAGCATATAAAGTGTTTTCTCTTTAAAATTGATTCTCTATGCATAATCTCTTTGAAGAAAGAGCTCTTTTATGTTTGTAGGCCACATGTAAATTGCTCTGCTACAGAGTGTCTTTCTTGTCCTATGAAGAAAAGGATATAATTTTGTGTAAAATCCGTATCTTGCTTTTCAGATGGATCCTAATCTACTGCTTTGAACAAACTGGTCCAAATTCCTCATGACTGGGGCCTTGAGTTCATATTCATATAAAATAATAATCTGGAGTATTAGCACCTGCTCAGTATCAATTTCTTTTAAAACCAATATGCTTCTCCTTTACTATGTCCCAGTAAATGGTATTTGGTGAAATGAAACCTTAAACTTTAGATCTTTCAGGCAGAACTGTCAGTATCAAATAATAATTCATAAAAGTAATTAAGAAAAATCAGACTTGCAACAGAATGCTGGAGTGTTTTGAAATACCTTTGGAGGCAGAAAAAATTCTTAGATCATATATGAGGTAAAATGCGTCTAGGGATAAAAAAAACTGAGCTAAGATTTGAACTGTTGACAAAAAGACAAATCAGCAGTTTATGTCCAAGTTAACTGTCTACTAAAACAAAAAACAAACAAAATCAACACTCTTTCATAGGAATATAACAGAGTCCAGAGTTTATCATAATCTCTAGGATACAAACAAAATTTTCTGACATGTAAAAAAAAAAAAAAAAAAGCAAAGTATAACCAATTCTCAAGAAAAAGAGACAATCACAGAGATTAACTTCAAACATTTGCAGATGTTAGAATCAGCAGAAGGGATTCTAAAGAACTACTATAACTATGCTCAAGGATTCAAAGGAAAATATGCTTGCAGTGAATGAAAGGAGAAAAATCTTAGTAAAAAAAAAAAAAAGAGTCTATTAAAAAGAAACAAATGTAAATCCTAGAGCTTAAAAATACAACACTTGAAAATTTTAAATTACACCTGGAGAGGTCAACAGCAGAATGGAGATAATAGAAGTGAAGTTAAAAATCAAAAAAAAATTACCTGATCTGAAGGTCAGAGGGAGAAAAATTAAGAGAAAAAGTCAAGACAAGGAGATATCTTGGGAAATTGTAGTAAAATATCAAGGTTCAGCATATGTATAGAGTCCCAGAAAGACAGCTCAGAATGTAGTGGAAAAAACCATTTGAAGAAATAATGGGCAGAAGTCTGCAAATGTGATGAAAGACATAAATTTACAAATTCAGAAGGCTCAATAAGAAACAAGCAGGATAAATATGAAGACTTCTATGTTTTCATAGACATCTGTAGTCAAATTGCAGCAAACCAAAGATACAGAGAAAAATCTTGAAAGCAGCTATAGGGTGGAGGCGGGGGGATGACAACGCATACAGAGTAATAAAAATGTTCACTGACTTCTCAACAGAAACCATGGAGTCCCACTGCATTAAAGTACTAAAAGATAAAAAACTGTCTCAAGCAGAAACATCTTTTAAGAGAAAATAGAGACATTTTCTGGATACAAAATATCATGAAAAACTAATAGAATTTGTCACCAGGAAGTCTGTACTATAAGCAAATATTAAAGAAATTCTTTAGACTCAATAGCAGTTTTAACCTTACCAAAAAATTAAGAGCATTGGAAATGCTAAGTATATTAGATTTTTCTTTTCTTTCCTTTATTTATTAAATTCATATGACAGTTTAAAGCCAAAGAAATAACACTCTCTTGTGCAGTTTGTAATATTTGTAGATGTAATAGATATGATGGCTGTAGCATAAATGATAGTAGTGGGAAAAACAAACCTATAAGTTTGTGAAGGTTCTAGATTCTACATGAGGAGATAGAATAGTAACTTTAAATAGACTATAACAAGTTAAGGATGTACACTGTAATTTCTAAAGTATACACTTAAAACATGTAAAGAAATACAGCTAAAAAGGTAAAATTCAAAAATCCAAAGTGGGGAAAGGAGGTACTAATAAAAAAGGAGGGAGGGGGAATGGAAAACAAATAATAAAATGGTTGACCCAAATCCAACAATCAAACTAAATATTAATTGATGAAATAGTCTCAATTAAAAGACAGAAATCATCAGAATAGCAAATAAATACGTACACACATACAGAAACAAAAACAAAAACTCCAAAACAAAAACCAACACAAAACCCCTCAACTGTATTCTGGCTACAAGATACACACTTTTAGCAACAGAGACATCGAAAGTAAATGCTGTGAGAAGAAACACCATGCAAAAATAGTAAGATATAAAGGCTGGAGTGACTATGTTAATATCAGGTAAAATAGACTTCAAGGAAAGAGCATGATCACCAGAGATGAAGAATGACACTTCAAAATGTTACAATTAATAACTCATTAGGAAGACCTAACAATCTTAAATGCATATGTCCCCAGTAGTAAAGCCTCAAAATACATGAGGTAAAAATGCACAAAATTAAAGGGGAAAATGTACAATTCATTATACATGAAGGTATTAATACTCTTCTCAGCAAATGATAAAATTAGACAAAATAAAAATTAGCCCCAAAATAAATTATCTGAAATATCAACCAGCTTAACCTCATGGGTATATAAAGAACATATCAACCAACAACTGCATAACACACATTCTCTACAAGTTCACATGGTATATTCACCAAGACAGATCATATATGGGTCATAAAATCGTACTTTCAATAAATTAAGAAGGATTGAAATCATACAGTGTATGTTCTCTGACTACAATGGAATTAAATCAGAAATCATTAACCATAAGATACCTAAGACCCCAAATGTTTTACAAGTTGGACAAGGTACTTCAAAGTCATCCATGGGTCAAAGATAAAATCACAAGGGAAATCAGGAAATATTTAAAAACTGAATGATAATAAAAATACATCATGTCCAACTTTGTGAGGTATAACTAAAGCCATGCTTAGAGGAAAGCTGTTAGCTTGAAATTTTTCTATTTGAAAGACAGAGGTAAAATCCAATGACCTAGAGTTCCAATTTAAGAAGAAAAAGAGCAAAATTAACCTAAAATACAAGGAAAGAAATAACAAAGAGCAAAAGTCCGTGAAAAAGGAAACAAGAAAAAAAAAGAAGAAAGCCAAGTTTGAGTTTAAAAAAATTGCTTATTATTAATTTCCTTTCCCATTTATTCTCACTTTCTCTGTTGCCTAGTTTATCCATTATACTGAGCTTTCTCAAAGAACCAGCATTTCATTGTATTGATTGTTCTCTACTATCCTTCTAAAAATATTAAAAGGTTAATAAAATTATTAATACCTTTATGCCAATAAATGTGACAACTTAGATGAAAGGGACAAATTTCTAGGGGGAAAATTAATTTATCAAAACAGACAGAAAATCTGAAGGAGAAAAAAGGAAAGGAAAGGAAAAAAAAAGAAAAATCAAAATCCCCAGAAAACCCCCAAAACCATAGCGATTAAAGAAATGGGATGATCAAAATCCTGCCCACAAAGAAAACTCCAGGACCAGATGGTGCTGCTCTGGAGAATTCTACCAAACATTGAAGGAAGGTCTAATATCTTACTTTCCTCCAGAAAGTAAAGAAGTAGGGAATATTTCCCAACTAATTTTGTAAAGCCAGTACTCTAAAACCAAAAAGTGATAAGTGATAAAGAAAAAAGAAAAAATAAAGGAAAAGCAGGAGTTTGGAAGGGCAGTGTGGGCTGCAGTTATAACTATGGTGGTTACCTCTTTCCGAACACGATATTTGAGGAAAGATTTGAAGGAAGCAAGGGCCATGGGGATACATGTTAGAACAGAATGAGTACAAAGGCCCTAAGGCAGGAATGTGCCAAGAAACAGCAAGGAGGCAACTGCAGCATTCTGAAGGTCAATGTTTGGAAAGTTTATGAAGGGAGACAGAAGGGATTAACCGTTAAGTACAATGTTAGTGAAATACAATGAGGACCCTCAATGGGAGAACTGGTGAGTATAGACACCTCTTGCGATGAACTGTGCCTCAAAGGGGAAGAAAGAAACAGGACAGTAGTTGGAGGGGAAGGTGGGGTCAAGGGAAGGGCTTTTAATTTGTGTGTTTAAGATAGAACAGCATGTTTCCATGCTGAAGGACGTGATCCTGACAAACGAAAATGCATCCCCTTGCAGAGAGGGGGAGACCATTGGAGGAACGCCCTTGGCCCAAGTCAGGTACGTCTCCTCTCTAGGTACCCAGTTCTCCTACCAACCCGCCCATCGCAAAAGAGTTCCGACGTCTTCTAAAATCAGCCTCTGCCAACAATCAGTAGTGTATGAAACACTGAATTAACTATGACAATATTCTCGCCATTTCATTGAATAAATGGTTAACATAAATCACTAGAGCACTTGAGAAAAATGAGAGCAAACTCTTGCAACGTGGCCAAGGTAGCTGATTCCTTTGGTCATCCAATCGAGGCCCCAAGAAGCTTTTTCTCCTTTTGTTTTTCCTTCACTGCTTTGTGTTTTATAGATCATACTTTGCTATCTCCTGGGGCACCTGATCAAAAATTTATGTTTCTTGATGCAGGTTCAATTCAGATAATGCCCTTATGTGATCACACAACTTAATTTCTTAAAGTATTAAAAAATGAAGCCTATGGGAGGTGCTCCACACAAGAATGTGTGCATGGGATTTTTTATTTTCCCAAGGCTGTTGTCATAGTTTTTCTTGGCAGCAAAGCTACAATATACTGAACTAATTAAAGATTTAAAACACATTGTTAGGCAATTTAGAACCATAATCTGAAGGTTAATTTAAAAGAAATAATGAGGAAAAGGTCTATACAAGGATAAGTCTATACCATAGAGAGTTTTGTGGCAAGAGTCAAAAATCACAAAATGTTTTTTTATTAGTTTTAATTACTTTGCTCCTCTAACCAGAAGGATATTAACATCTTAGATTTACTGCCAAATTATATAGTATACATAAGTTAGATCCAACTCTGAATAAGATTTGATTAGTAAAAGGAAAGGGCAAGAACCCAAGGGTTCTAGTTTTCATTACCCCAAAGGAGAAATGATGGATAGAAAACACAAATCAGTATTCCAGATACTACGAAATACACAAAAACACACATAAAGAAACGGTTCCCTTCCAGCTAAAGACTGTGAGCTATAATTAAGACGACATAGGTCAATATTCTCCTTTGAATAACTAATCTGTTTTTGGTTTATCAAACAAATTTTACAAGCAGTTGTAATTGCTCCTATAATTGTTAAGAGGCTAGTATCCTGGATGAAAGTGGAAACGACCTCTAGGGGCACTGAGTCCCCCGAACAGGTCAGAGCCAGAGATCTGGGAAATAAGCCAGTGCGAGACCCTGATGTCACCCTATGAATTGGATATCATCTGGAGATCTTGAGCATCCACTTCGATGACAGCACAGATCACCAAAGCTGAGAGATAAACCTCAGGGCTTGGCCAAGATGGGAAATCTGATAGGAGACACTGCATAAAATTGGAACCCAAAGAGCTATGCTCTCAGTATAACAGGAGAATACAGAGGAGACAGCCAGAAAACTAGAAAGACTCTACAGATAATTGGAAATTTTAGAAGATAGTTTTAAACAACTTATAGATCAAAGAAGAAATGACAATGAGAATTGGAATACACCTAAAACTAAACAATAAAAATAACATATATCATAGGTAGCCACTATTACCATACTGGCACAATACTCTTCCAGAGTTCAGTGCAGCAGGACACAGAAAAGAAATAAAATGTCTAAGAATGAGAATGAGGGAATCAAATTTAATTGGCATATATGATTATCTACATAGACAACCAAAGGAATCTACAGGTAAGTTATTAGAACTAATATGATAGCTTAAGAAGATAACTGGATGTGAAATAAATATGTAAAACTCAATTGCAACAGAAAAATATAAATTTTAATTATATTATAATATAAACAAAAAAAATCTAGAAACAAATCCCACATGCACGAATATTCAAGTCTTTTGTGAACAAAATTCTAAAACTATGCTAAAAGACATTGCAGAATTTCTAAGTAAATGAAGAAATATATCACATTAATAAAGATACCCTCCCAAATTGATCGACAGATTTATTATAATGCCAATTAAAATCCCAATAGGGTTTTCAATTGGACAAGCTAATTCTAAAATTCACACATAAGAACAAACGGTCCAAAATTCTTACATAACAGCAAAGAGCAACAGATGCTCTCAAGAAAATAAAGGGGATGGTGCTACCCTTCTAAATATATACTGCTGGCACCACGAAAGATACATCAACGGAACCAAACGAAACTCACACATACGTGGGAAATTGACTAATGATGGAAAACAGATTTAAAAAAGACAAACTGTTCAATAGATGGTGCAAGAACACTTGGAAATGAATATGCGACAGGGGCAAAGTAGCTGAGAGAAAGCAGCAAGGTACATGAATACCTACTTCACATCCAATACCAAAATCAACATTAATTTCTTCAATGAGAAAGGCAAAAGTTTTACAAGACAGTATAGGAGAACATCGTTATATCTTTGGGTCAGAAAAGAGTTTAACAATGCAAAATAATCAGAACAAAAGGGCAAAGTGCTGTCTAAAAAAACTAACTCTGTTAAAATCAAAACTTCAATTTCTAAAGTGATGATGTCATAAAGAAAATGAAAAGAAGCCACACATTGGGAGAACACATTTATGAAACATAAACCTACAGAGGAATCTAAAATGGTAACCACTGGCCATATGTGGCTATTTTAATTAAAATTAGTTAAAATTAAATAAAATTTAAAATCTAATTACTCAATAGCCCTGGCTTCATTTCAAATGCTCAGTGGCCACATGTGGCTCACGGCTGCTTGATTAGTGCCAACCGGAATGGAACATCTCCATTATCACAGGAAGCTCTCTTGGACAGAGCTCATCAAGAACATGCACTGAATATTTAAACTTCTCATATAAACAGACAACCCAGTTTAAAAAATGGACAAAAGATGTTAGCGGATATTTGACATCAACAACAAAACACACACATACACACAAAATGTACCATAAATATGTACAAAGTCATTTCAACCTCATTAGTAATCAGAGAAAAACAAATTCATTAGATACAATTTCAGGCACCCCATTAGCAAAAGATTACAACTCAGCAATACCAAGTACTGAAGATGGTCCAGAGCAGCACATTTCTACACTGTCTGTAGGAAAGTAACCCATGGCAACCACTGTGGAAGCAGTTTGGCATTGTCTAGTCACGTTGAACACTCTGATACCCAGTAATTCTACTCTAGAGAGGGATTCCTAACCTGAGGTCAACAGTCCCTCTCCCCATCTAAGCTAAATAATGAATTGAGGGATATTGATATATATGCGTATATATGCATATATACATATATGTATCTCTCAAATACACACACACACACACACAAGCAAAGGAATGGCTAACAAAAAACCAGGATAGAATTCTTTCTGGGCGAGGGAGGGAGATACCACCTGGGACGGTCAAAATAGGGCTTTCTAAGTACTGTAATGCTGTATTTCTTTAGATGGGTAGTAGGCTGAGATGCTCATTTTAATACAGAATTTCTTCATTCTGCTCTTTACATGTTTGATGTGTTCCATAATTTAAAAAAAGCCAGCTTACTTACTTATTAGCTAGGACCCTTGATCTTTCGGAACTTGGTTAGTAATAGTAACTCCCCCGACCTTACAGAGTTATTCTGAAGTTTCAGGGAGATAACGTATGAAAGTGTGAGCGACTGTGATGGGGGCTGTTTTCTAGAAGAGGGAACAGAAGAAGTAAGCACTGCCCTAAAGATTTCATCCTGGGTACCGTCCAGGATCACAGGGCCCAGAGGTCCTGGGCAGTTATTAATCAAGTCGAGAAGACGAGGAGACACCAGGAGTCTCTGTTTTCTCACTTTAGAAGGGGGATAACTCCTGTCCAATTCAAGTCACAAGAGTACCATGATACTGAAGTGAGAGCAGAATATCCTGTAAATATGCAAATACAAACTTTTATAAATGATAGCGGAATGATAACTTATCTCCAAATACTGGATGCAAAAAAGGCATAAGATCTAGTTTGTTCAGGCTTCTTCCAGAGGACAGACTCAATAGACTAGAGAAAAGTTAAAAGTAACTTGTGGGTCAGGAGAAAAGAGGACTTTTTGCCAATTAAAGAGGAGATGTAGAAATGACAAGGTGGTGATTCTCCTTCATTTCACTTAATTCAGCTAAAGACAGTTCAGCAAACTCCTGTTTTGTATGAAAATATCAGCTAAAAAAATAAACTCCATTGAAATAAAAACACAGGTAATAGAACTTAGTGTCAAACTTATTTTTGAAACTCTCTCTCTTATTAGCCATGAGACTACAGCTGACTTATTCTACCTTTTGGAGTTTCACTTAACTCATCTGTAATAAGGACAGTGTCTTTCCTTCAAGATTACATGGAAAAATCAATGTAATAATATATTGAAATCACCAGTGTTCTGTAAGTGCTCCATCAGCTGCTGTAATTTTTAAAAATTGTCATGGAAGGCTTCCAGACTTGTTCGCAGCAAGATAAGTAAAGCAATGACATCAGATCAAGAAAACAAAACAACTTTCATGTTTAAAGAGAGCCGAAGGAACAACTTGTATCTGTTACTTCAAGGAAAGTGGCAAACTGATACCCCTGGATCAGCTTCTTTAAAGTGTTATCAAATGGCCTTTGGTCTCCCAAAAAGTTTTCTTGAGTGTGCTTTGTGTAGAAACCTTCCCCTATAAAAAAACCCTTTTAAATTCCATGACCCTAAAGCACTTTCCACTTTGCTAGAATAAAAATAAGATGGGAATTATGAAGATAAGACTTGATACAGCAAACCACATTCACTACAATTTCAGGTCACTTATTTTTAAAAATATCTAAAGCTAAGAAAAAGGGTACCTACATAATGGCTGTGTCCTCTAAATTTAACCTGCAGAAACCAATAAAAAATCTTTAATGTCTATAAACAGGAAATGCTGAACTTCAAGAAACCACAGTAATTTATTATAAATAAATAACTATCCTATAAATAACTTCACTTCAATGACAGTTGCAAAACTTTTCCCTCTTGTATAGCACTTCTGAAGTTCCTATCAAGTCAAGCTGTTTTCCATGAATAAAATAAAGGCGGCAAACCTCAGAAAGTTTCGATTATTATGTATTTTCCTATAGTTATCTTCCTATTCTGTGGAAGCACTCTGCTACATTCCGGTTTTTAGCTTGGGCTGTTTTTTACTTAAGTTTCCAACCTAGCTTCAAATTACCAGTTGACAGTCACACAGTGTAATGAAGTTGGTGGATTCGCTGAAATTAAAACCCAGAATCCTCTTTACCACTCTTCTTTTCAAGCACAGATGCATTATTTATGACCAAGGTCACCCACACTATGTTTTAATTTAGGAAGCAGTCAGTCCATCTGAAGCCAGCTATAAATAAAGCAAATAGAATCTGGCCTCAGAACTTCTTGACCCCACAGAGCATTAAAAGGAGATGGGAGGAAAGAGGCAGTGGAAGAATACAAGAAGAGGAAAGAAAAGTAAAGAACAAAAGCAACCAACATCCACTCAGCTGCTTCTAGGCCAGAATCTTCCACCAAAGGATTTCCCTTACTCTCAGTTATTCTGACATTACTTCATTTAATTCTCACAACCCCATCAGGCAGATATTATGTTCACCTGATTTAGCTCAGAGGCTAACGTGTAGTTTACACTATAGCTCAAAAGGCTAAAATTGCTTACTGGGAGCCATGGAGTAGGCAGGAAAGCCAGAATTTGACCCGGGGTTTGTCCGAGTCCAAAGCCTGGGCACTTTTTCCTATGTCAGATGAAATAATTTTTAATATTTTAAAATGTGAGTAATTTAGGAATTTCCAAAACAATAAAAAGGAAACATAGTATTTTCCAAGTATAACACAAATAGCAGAAAACCATCCATATATAACCATAACTTCAACTGCTTATAAGTACTTGAAGTAGGAGGTTGTCACCATCTTGCTTAAGATGTACATGAAATCATATATAAAGAACCACAGACAACCTCATGCAGAGACTGGGAAAAGTAATGAAGCCACGTCCAAAAGCAAGACACATAATGTCAAGCACTAAGTAGCCTCTTACCTGCTGTACCTCACTTTCTCCGTTAGAGATTTTCTCAGTGTAAACAAAGGAGTTGAATATCCGCTGCAAGGAAAAGAAAACGAACATTAGCTTTTCTAAATAAGACAGCCATTTTCTATATGAATGTGTGTGTGTGTGTGTGTGTGTGTGAATAATCTGTTTACAACACAAATAGAGTCAAGCAGAAAAATTTAATCAAGAGTTATTTTACACAGAGAAATCCAAATATCAGCCAAAGTCAATCAAACATATGTAAGCAATACCCAGGCACTTCTGTAGTGAAATAAACCAGATGTTACACTGTATTTTTCATTTTCAAAAATACATTTAATTATAGATTTCCGGAGCCCATGCCATTTTATCCGACTGGTATAATCTGACAAAGTTGTGTTTCTCATTTAAATCCTGCACTCCGTGAATGCCCTAATTGTTTACAGACACTACCATCTAATGTAATAAAGCTCTTTCAAAAGGATTCTTTCCATATTCTCTCATGTCCCTGTCCAACTGGTACCTACCCAATATTATCTATCACCTCCAATACCCGAGCACCCTCTTGAAAGAGTAATGTAGTAGGGCTTGCCAAGTATGTGTGGCCTTTAGAGAGGATCTAGTTCTTACGTGCCAGGAAGTGTGACAGCCACGCCAAGACACCAGCCCAGACTGCGGCACACAAGCACACACATCCTCCCACTGGTCTCTGCCTGGCTAGCACCCACTCCTGCAGACACTGCCTCCATTTACAACATCTCTGCAGACTTACGACTTTACCAAACCTACTAATACCGGCCAATCACAAGAGGTTAACATATAACAAACTAAAAAAAATGAGAATCCAAGAAATGTATTGTTAGAAGCTTAAAAAAAAAAAAAAAAACCCAGCAGCCTCATCATTTATCCTAAAACTTTAAAGATAGCTCTGGAACTCTCTCCAGATGAGTAAGGAGTCAAGACTTGGAGATGTCAGCCAAAATTTCCCTTTTTCATTTCTATCCTACTGCCAAAGGTTTGTCAGCATCTGGGACAGCTTCCCAGACAGCCTAACAAACCTGCACGGCTGTGGTGAGGAAGACAAGCACCAAGTTCATCAAGTGCTGTGCAAATGAAGGAAGATCAAGGCGCTGGCGCTGGGGGAGGACAGAGCAGGGAGGGAGGGGGAAAGGAAGCAAACATACTTGGGAAGGATTGAGATGGAATTAGTCTGGCAAATTTTAATTATGAATGGTTGTAATTTCTCAATGCAGCGCTCATTCATTCAACAGGTGTTTATTGTCCTTTACTTTCCTAAAAATGACTCTGCTGACAGGAAAGGTGTAGACTGTAATGGTGATAATGATATTGGCTACTATTTATTAAATGCTTACTGTGGGGCAAACACTAGATGTTACATCTGTATGCTTATTTAACTCTCATAAAGTACCTTTGTGATGGGCACTATTATCTCCATTACACAGGTGCGGAAACAGAAGCATATTTTATTGAGTGCCTAATGCAACGCACATTGTACCTCAGCACATACCTTATTTAATCTTCATAAGAAAATTACTGCAGCTCCAAAGATGAAAAACTAAGACCCTGGGAAATTAAATAACTTACCCAAAGTCACCTGGCAAGGTTGGAATTTGAACCTAGGCAGTGTGATACTAGTTATGGCGCTACTAACCCCACTGTCTCCTAAGCCTTTATTACATGGTTGCTTGACGCATATGAGAAACATTCCTGTTAGGAGCTAACACCCAAACATCATGCAGATCAACAAAACCTTAAGTGTAATTCCAAAATTCAAAAGGCTCTGAAAAAGCAAAAGTTTTGCATAACACATTACTAGCAAAATGACATGACCTGAGCTTACTGGCAGTACATCCTAACTTGAACTGATGGGTATTTATAGTTGACCTGCTCGAATAAATAGTTTGGTGCTACCACCAAGCAGTTTTTGCCCCTCTCCTTCTCCCCATGGGGAACGGTGTTAGTGAAAGGCCAGCAGAACCTAGACAAGTAACTCACAACTGAACAAGTCAGCCAGTCACGTCTGGTCCAAGGTTAAAAGTTCAGGCTTAGTTGTGCGCATGAGATTTCAAGGTACAGAGTGAGTTTCCATTATGCGCTAGGTTAACGGACAGTTGCAATCTTTCTTAAAATGCAGGGACTGCTAAACCCAGCTCTCAAAGGCTTATTATTATTAGGCTTAGTGCTTTCTTAGTTTACAATTTCACATAAATGATCACATTTGATCCCCACAACAGCCCTGTGTGGGAGGCAGTGATCTGAAACCAATCTTACAGATTAAAAACTACGGCTCAGAAGTCAGAAAATGTATCACAGGTGAAAAATTCAAGTGTTGAGGTCTAAATTTAGGGCTTGAGTTAAAAACAGGCATTGCTTCTAGCAAAGCTATTAAATTTACTCATCTCACCTTTTTGTTCAGGATAATCTTGGACTCCTAATACCAACTATAGGGGGAAAAAATGAGAACTTGGGGGGCTTCTTTCTATCCATTTTAAGCAAGATATAACATGCTCGTATGATTTTATATACACACACACACACATATATACACAAAGTTATATATATATATATATGAGACCAACATTAGGAGTATAAGTGTCCTAGACAAAGATTTAATCTTTTATTACTTTCTATCACTACTTAAAACTGTGAAAGGAATAGAATACAGAGTTTTCTGGGGATTTTTTTTCATTTGAGTCAGGAATTCCAAATGACATACGGAGCTGACATTTTGGTGACCTCAAGAGTTTCTTAGTTGTTAAAGGACGTGAAAAATAGACATGGGAAAAAGTCTTCCTACAACATGGACAAGAAGAGCAATCCCTTCAGTAACAGGGGGTGTGGGTAGGTGGGCATTCCACATTCTATTTCCAACTTGTCGCTTTCCCTTATTCCAGGTCCCTGAAGGACCATAGGAATTCCAGAAATTTGAACTGTTAATGTGAGCACAACCTCTCAAGTAACTCTCCTCAGTGTACAAATCCCTGGAAGTAAAGGCAAAGATACTGCTCGTCCTTGCCCATCCGTCGTCTTTCTCATTCTCATCAAATACTAGAAGTAAAAATACATACGCTTTATTGTACAGTGAAAAGGTCGTTAAAATGGGTGACGGGTTTTAACAGGTTATTTTAAGGAGAAATAGCTTATTGAATCCTCTTTCTCAGGTATATTTATTTTCATAATCGAAAGACCACCACAACAAGATGACTTGCTTATTCTTACACCCAGGACAACTGAGTACTCTGATCTAAAAACAAAACTGACCTTTCCCTCATTAAAACACACACTTTGGGAAACTGGCAGTTATCTTCCAAAGTTAATTATACGCATATCCTATGACCCAGCAGTTCCCCATCCTTGGTGTATGTACCTTGCAGAAATATGTTCATGTTTATCAAAAGAAAAGCTTAAGAATGTTCATAGCAGCACAAGTCATAAGAGAGAGCCCCAACCTGGAAACTATCCAAATGCCTATCAGCAAGAGAAGAGACAAATTGCGTGTACTCACACAGTGGAATATTCAGGCGAGATGAGAAATGAACACACAATCGCAACACGCATCAACGTGATGACTCTCACAAACATAATAATGAGTGAAAGAAGCCAGACCCTAGAACACAATATAATTCCACTTATTTCAAGTTCAAAAACAGGCAAAACTAATCTAGCCTGGCCTGTTAGACGCCAGGATAGTGGTTACCTTTTGTGGGAGAGTGAACAGAAACGGGCATGAAGCCCGCTTCGGGGTGCTGAAATGCTGTTTCTTAATCTGGGTCCTGGTTGCAGGGACGTGTTCACTTTTGTGAGAATTCATCAAGCTGTACACTTAAGACTGTGCACTTTGCTGTATGTACACTATACTTCAATAAATTTACTTGAAGCTTACATTCTAGGCAGTCTCTTTAAAATACACCCTTGTCAAATGTTTTCATATATTTTTAAATGATTTATGGATTCTTTAAAAGGACAAGAATCTATACAATTATAAATTCTAATATGGGCTATTTTAAATTCTGAAAAATCTACACCCCAGTCTGCAATCCAGATGAAATTGGCCTGTACCAATGCCGAGAGCCACCTAGAAATTCACGGATAAGGTCTCTGGAGCCTTCCCTGAGGCTACATATTAATTGCTCCCTTATATTCTAAGTGCCTAACATGACTTAGTTCTTCAGCTTCCCATCCAATGGTACTGTACTAACCTGAATTTTCAGCAGGAAAAAAGGAGACTTGATCTGACTCTCATCCAACCTGCATGCTCTAAACTTACATAACACAATTTAATCAAATCTCTTTGCATATTCTGCTGTTTTATTCCCTAAGCACAGCTTTCCCCCTCCTCCACCAAAGAGAAGTTTCAACCCAAATTAAGTTGGAAATTAAAGAGTCATGTAACACTGGAATATAGTTCCCCCTGCCTCTCATGTAAGAGCAGAAAAAAGCCATCCTGCTGTGTGTGTGTGTGTGTGTGTGTGCGCATGCGCGCATGCATGCACGCATGTAGCCTACTTTTTCCCACCTCTTAAAGGCTGCACCTTAATCCTACTCAGGTCCTCACTTCACCGACCCACTCACCCTACTGGCAATATTTCCCTCCTGAATCTCTCTATTTAATTGAACCTGCTTAGCAGATGGCAAGAGAATTCCACTTCACTGGAACAGGAACAATTGCATGAGTGTTTAATAAGATGGTCAGTCCAGACAGTTGGCCCCACCTTCACTCCTCTAACAGCTCTGCCAAATTTTAACTAGATATTTAAATGAATGGTACAGCACAATACCACAGCGAAGAAATAAATACCTCTACAACCCTAATGAGATTCTGCTGGTATTCCTCCCTGATCTTTGCAGGAAAATGCAGGACTGAATTTTTATTCAAAAGCTTATTCTCTTGATGTTTACAGGTCTCTGTCCCAAGCCAATTTGGCTGACAGTTCACTAATAGCTTCACTGAGCTCCGGATCTCTTCCTACGATTCCAAGAATCGTGGCCAAAGGGGAGGAAAGTATAGATCACCACTGTTATCTCAACATGATGATGATCAACAATGACCATTAAAAGAGAAAGCGCTGCCATTAAAATAAACTCCAACAATCACCGGACAGGGAATTAATGGCACTGGACAGGGAAGTAAGTGTTTCAGGAAAGAAAATACATGCTTGACTTCATTCTCCCCTAAGTATATGCCATGAATAAACTTTTACTAGGTTTTAAGGGACCACTCCTGCCCAGATTAGACATTGTCTTATTTAACCTCAAGCTATTAAACATATGGAATCTAGAAAAATGATGCTCTTTAAGGAGGCTTATCATTCTGAGGTCACAAATCTGGCACTGTAAATCTCCATCATTTAAAAAAAAAATCTCTAACTCATTCATTCCGGATATGGGTAGCTCAGGAAAATAGTTTACCATGAATATTGAAAAGGTTACCTCTAAAAGTAAAAATCAACAATAACCTGAATATCCAACAATAGGGGACTGATTAATTACTCTTCATCCAACCAAAAATATATTATGCAGCTAGTAAGTGTTTACAATGATTTGTTATTGTTAATATTTTAA
This sequence comes from Camelus bactrianus, assembly GCF_048773025.1. Classification (NCBI taxonomy): domain Eukaryota; kingdom Metazoa; phylum Chordata; class Mammalia; order Artiodactyla; family Camelidae; genus Camelus; species Camelus bactrianus. The sequence goes on from NC_133551.1 coordinate 31,712,932, forward strand.
TTTAAAAGAGCATTTAAATACACAAAGTTTGTTCTAATTATATGTGTGTATGTGGAGGGGTACATTATACATAACAGTGTTACTGTGTTACCGTGTATATTAACAAGGGCCAGAATGAATTCAGGTGCTTTGCAACACATTATCTCACTTAACACAACATCTTTTCATAAGTTACTATGTCATCATTTTACAGATGAGAAAACAGGTTCTGAGTTTAGTTTGCTCAAGTATAGGCTATTGTAAGAACGTAGCCAAGTCTGAATGCAAAATGTGCCTTACTCCAAAGTTTGTCTCATCCTCTATGTAAAAATCATACTAAGAGAAAACTTAGGTAAAATCTAGAAAGTGACCAAAATAGTAATAGGGCTTACCTGTGACTAATGACTCCAGAACATATATTCTTTCCCCCATTCCCCCTAATCTCAAAATAGAGCATGTATTTCCTATATGATGGATAATGATATTTTGCAGAGTTGTCACACACACAAAAAGGGACAGACATTCAGAGTTACAACTAAACTTTACAAACAACTGTTTGCACTAGATCATCACCCTAAGAGCTTTCAGAGGAAAAAATAAATGCAGGGGCTCCTGCTTCATCCTCAGTATAAAAATACAATCTTGAATACCACAGTGACTTATAAGAAACAGGGCTATTCCAGTTTTATGACAAAAGGAAATGCTTAGGTCCTAAAAATCATGGCAGAGGAAAAGGCCTAGATTAGGAATTTAAAACAAGATGAACCAGTACACAATAGATGACCTTGTGCAAACGGTACCCCAGGCACTCATGTCCTACCCCAACAGACTTCCTTATTTTGTTTTAAGGTTGCTATATATAAAAAACAATAATAGCTATTGCTTATATCACGTTATCTGTCCAGCACTAAGTACTCTACATATCTTAACTCACTTACCCTCATAAATATGAAGATGAATTTATGTAGAGTGCACTAAAAACATTCAGTCTATTTCACATACTGTTGTGATAATTATTCAAACAGTCCTAATAGTTATTCTATTATTTTATACCATTATTGTTACTCTTAAGAATATTCTTACGACAATTATTCTATGATAGTTGGAGGTATGAGGGAGAAAAAACCCTGTATAAATATTTACCAACTCAGTTCCACCTCATTCTTAACAACCTCCCAAAGGTAATCTCTCTCTTCTATGAATTTCTGCAGCAAAGACTGCCTATGCTACAATTAAAACAATGTGTTCACTGTAGAAATTTTGAAAATATGTAAAAGAAGAAGAGGGGAAAACAAAGCTAATGTCTAACCACTCGTGAAAAACCAACTACCATGTACATTATACTTTATTTCCTTCCACTCTTTCGGATTCCTAGGTTCTAATTTTGTTGTGGATTCTTTGACAGCGGGTCCAGGCCATGATTCCTTAGCACAGTGCATCATACATAATAAGCATAAATAAGCATGTATGTATCCATTAGTCTAGGCATTAAATCAACCAAACCATGATTTTAGATGGTCACTCGACCAGCTAGCCAAAAAAAAAAAAAAAAAAAAAAAAGAAGAAGAAAGAAATCATCCTTTCTCTTTAAGATAAAAAACTGTTCCCCTTCTCTCAACAATCTATTAATAGAGTCTCCCCTCATCACTCCTCTTTTTCCTTCCCTGTCCTCTTTAGGGTCTGAGTACATACACACACAGCCCCTTCAAGTGCAAAAAACTCAAATTATAAATTCCTTAGTCTGATGGTATTTAACTTAACACCCTTCAAACCAACACGAGCTCTGAATAGTAAGAAAGCTTGTGGGAGAGTCACAAGTCGGTGACAAGTGTCACCTTTACAAAGGGCTGCCTGTTTTGGTCCACTCTGTCCCTCAAAAGAAATTACCGGGGAAAAGGAACAGCCTGCAGTGTGATTTAGCAGGGAAAATCTAAGGCAATCATCTCAGCAAGCAAAGTTTCTAGCCTTGATCACTTGATTTCCTGTTACAGTACTCAAACCAGGAGAGCCAGGGGTTAAATATGAACCAGGAGAATAAAGGCAGGCAAAACGAGACGGAAACACTTCCCTAAATGCAATAAAGCTTCTGAAGGGTTATTGACTTTTTGTTGTTGTTGTTGTTTTGGCTTTCAAAGGGGGTAGGAGGGGAAAAAGCAAGTAAATCAGTTCCACATGTTGGTGAGATTCAGCCGTTAGCCAATGTAACTTGACTATAAGTAATATTCATGACAATGCACATGGCAACCTCTCAGAAATGGAAAGTTGAGTTCCCCAAATGCTTTGCAGATGGTGCCAGATTTCCACTCCCCTACTTCCACTCCCCTAACTCTTAATTTCCCCACTCCCTACCCCCTAGATCTCCATTAAGGCTTTTAAAAAATTTCACCTTGAAGAAAAAAGCGGGGAGGTACTTAAATGGCCGTGCACTTATTCTTAGAAAGAGGCCCTTTAAGTGGATAAGCCTTCAGTATGCAGTGTTCTGTGTGTATAAACCCACACAAATGGTCAGGTCTTCGGGAATCAATCCATCCATTAAGGATAAAGGGAACTGGAAACCCTGAAATGCTTAACTTTCCAGACTTAAATGACTATGTTTAATTAATAACTCAGTTAATCCATCATGTCCTTTCTGAAGGAAACCACGTAAAATGTAGCTCCATATTCTTAAGGAGCTCGCTCTCTAGTTGGGAGGAGAAATTAAAAATTAAAAAGGAGGAAGAGTGACAGTGCAATAGAGACTCGGTGCACTCAGTGTGCTTGGCGCACACCCAAGGCACTGTCAGAGTTCTCGGGGGTGGAGGAGCAGAGATCTGAAGAGATGAGACCTGGGCTTTAATGTGAGGTTGGATTTAAATGGGAAAAGAGAAAAAGAGCTTAGGCGAGAGCACTGCAGAAAGGGTTTGTCCCATGGTACTAAACACAAAGTACTAAGTACTCTGGGCCAGGCACTGTTCTAGACACTAAGGATACAAGAAAGGAGCATGACAAAATCCCTGCCCACATTGGACCCTACATTCTAAATCCTTTGGCCTCAAAAAAACCCTTAAAAAGGACTTACTAAGCACTGGCCTGTGTACTTGGAAATGGGGTGTTCAAAGATGAGCAGATTGCTTCTTTTCTAGAAAAGCTCACAGTGTTACAGAGAGAACCTGAAGTCAGCAATTATGATACAAAGTCAGTTTCATAAGGGGAGCTTTATGGGAAGAAAACTGAACTAAATAGAACAGAAATGATGAGGCTAGGCTGTGGAGGTTTTTCAAGCCAGGAAGAGGAGTTGGATTTTTACACACGTGGTAGGTACTTAGTAAATATTTTTTGAATGAGTAAATGAATAAAGGTCTATTTGCCAAGAAGTAAAGAGCTGTTAAAAGGATTTTTAGCTGGGGAGTGACATGATGAACTAGGTGCTTTAAGAACGTTTATATTCTACATGCTCAGAACCATGCACCCCCTTCCCTCAACTGTCCCTAGGCCTTCTCACAAAGAAACCAATCCAGTCCGTTTAGAAACCAATTACTATTCCAAGGATCTGTGGCAGCTTTAGGAACCAAACAAACTGGATCGTCTTCGATCCCTGGTATGACACTTGAGGGACCTTGAATTCAAGTTTCCCAGGTGTCTTATCGCCTCCGTAAAACTGTAAAATCCTCGAAGGGACTGTTTTGTTCAATTTTACGATCCCTACAGCACTTGCACAGAGCAGTACTATGGAATGAGATGGAGAAATACTTGTTCAAAACAATAATATAAAAATAACTCAATGAAAAACAACTGTCTGGGTTTAAAGCATAGTTGCAATGTTGCATTCAGAGTTGAAAACTAGTTTTTGACATTTCAAAATATACTACTGTGGCTGTTTTGGATATTTTTCAAAGGAAATGTTCATATATGCCATAGCTAAATAGAATTTTTATAAATGCCATTCTAGTGTATTCTTTTATTTAAAGAGATGCCTTTTTAGTACAATCATTTAGTATGGAAACTATAAATCATAATTTATCACAAAAACTAATAATTAATCATGTCAAATTGCAACTCTGTATAAACTAGCTCTATGCCTGATGAAGTCATTTAGCCTCCCTAGGCCAAATTTCACTTAACTATAAAAAAACAAACAAACCTGGGTTAGATTATATAAAACTTGGTGATCCTAAAATTCCCATGCTACTATTGCGCTGGAATCTTATTGAAATATCAATTGTTAGACTTTTGAGAAACTACTAATGCTAGGTCTTTCTGTCATATGAAATGGATTTTTAAGAAAATTAATTTGCTGGTGAAATCTGACTTAAATTGTCAAGAAAGATGTTTTATCTCTAAAACTTGTTGCAGAAGGGATGGCCACGTATTCAAGGATGAATATTCTCAGATGAAAATCTAAATGGAGAAAACCAATCTTGAACACGTTGAGTATAAATTAAGACAGGAATCGGAGCAGTTAGCCTTTATGGAATAAATGTGATGCTAACATGATTACACAAACGTCTACCAGGTCCTCCTGGCTGTATCGTCTTTCAGGCTCTCACAGCCAGGGTGCCTGTTACGCATATCGAATGCCATGGCAACAACCCTGCCAGTACCGGCTCCAGCACGACAGGCCAGGATTCTCAACAATAATCCTTACCTAACCTCTCCACAAACAATGGCTCTCTGGGCTCAGTCACAATATAATTTTAATGAATAAATAAATGCTGATTAAGTTTCTTCTTCATTTTTAGGGCTAAAAAAAATAGGAATGTGAAAGGGGAGTTAAAAAACAAACAAAAAACCTCTATTACCAGCTGCTGGGTGGCTGTGCAGAGGTTAGATGTGATCCATTTCCTAATTTGTAAAACAGAGGTGATAATAATAGTGAGCTCCTAGGGGTTTTGTGAGTTTCCCTGCATGTATAGCACATATTCCTTACACACTAAGAGCTCAACAAATCGTAATTTTTAAAAATCCTTCAAAAAGAACAACTATTTCCAAGAATAAAAAGTCATTTGAGATTTCCCATGTCCTCATCCCAATGTCGGGAACCCTTCCCCATCAGTACTTCTGAAGCCTTCCACAGCAACAAGACTTACTAAAACGCTCTATTTTCAGGAAATGGCTTTCACATTAGCTCCCGGTGCCTTGACAAGCTGAGCTCCTAGTCTCAGTGAACAGGCTTCTTCAAGTTTCTTTGGAAACCCACATGCAAGCTGGGTCCTTGAAAAAGTGACTTTCCCCTTTGATTGCTGAGTACTTGGTGGGGAACACCTGTCTGAGCACACACTAAATCTCTAGATTACTTGACCCTGAGGCTTTGTAAACACATGCCAAGGAGGCCAAAGGAGTAAACTGAAGTTGGAAAATCTACTGCGGACGCGCTGGTCCCTCCAGGCCTAGTATTGCTCAACAGACAAAGTTCCTTACCTCCTGCAGAGTAGCGCCAGCGCTGGGGGAGGAAAGTAGTCCTAAAAAATCCAACCTGCCCGTGCTAAGCCGATAGGGGCCACAGGAGAGGGAGAAATGCAATAATCAGCTGTGCTTCCAACAGAACCCATGGGCTCATCTGAGACACCTTCCCAGACCTACCCAAAAAGGGGCCAGAAGATTAAACCTCCTTTAGTGCCACCACTGAATATTTACTTTCACTTTGGATTGCAAGTATTTATTTAGATACATTAGCAGTGACCTCACAGAAGGCAAAAACAGCTCCTGCTCACCTGGAGAGGACTGTGGGGATTAAGGTCCCGGCCTTGGAATCATCCAGACCTCATCCACCTTAGCTGTGTGACCAGCACAAATTATTTAAACCTTCTGAGCCTAAGTTTCCTCTTGAGGATTTAAGCAACATACCTCCAATCCCACAGAGACAGAACAGCGATAATCACTACCTACCAGGTTTGCAGTTAAAACCGGATGCGATGACAATTTAGGGCAGTGTGTGACAAGTTAGGGCAGATGTTTTGTCCAACGAGGCATAGCTGCTGCTAAAATGGTCACCATTTTCTCTGAATAGCCAGCATCCAGTGTAACCACCATTAAAAGTTCAGTAAATGCTTAATGAATAAAGAAAGGATTTGGTACAACTTCCTCATTTGACAGAAGAGGAAAGCGAGTCTCAAAGAAGGTACATGATAGGTCACAACCAGGGACAGGACCAAACGCTGGTTTCTCCCGACTTTCAGTCATGCTGATTTCTGACGGAACTTTTAAAATCGGACTGCGCTGCACAATGAACTAAAAACTAAAACCTATTTATTTATCCTTCAATGCCAGAATGGGAATGGAAAATATATTATCTAAAACTACAGAATGAGGATAAAACCAGAACTTCAAATTACCCTCCCTGCCACGTAAATATTTCATTTGTCTTGAGTTCCTGAAAGGGAGCATGGTCTAGTGGAAAGAGCATGAATTCTGGAAGCAAGGAAGTCAGACTACAGCCCTCAGCTCCGCTCCTTACTGTGGGGGTTGGAGGCATGTTGCTTAATGTCCAGAGCCTCCATTTTCCTGTCTTTAAAAATGGGTGTTATAATATCTATCCTTGGGCGGTGACTACTAATGGGTATAAGGTTTCTTTGCAGGATGAAAATGTTTTTAAAATTAGATTATGGTGATGGTTGCACAACTCTGGAAATACACTAAAAATCACTGAATTATGCCCTTTCAATGGGTGACTTTATGTAACGTAAACTATACCTCACCTAGGGTCATAGCTGTGAGGACTTAAGTCACTGTGAGGAGTATGAGAGCACATAGTAGGTGCTCAGTAAGTTATACAAATTGGATTTCCATCACTAAGGCAGTAGATATCAAACTTCAGAGCTACAAAACAAATCCTGTTTGCTTGTAATGAAATGCAGATTCCTGGGCCCCTACCTCCATAGTGAATGAGTCCACAAGCCCGGGGAGGCCAGTCCGTGCAAGAGCCTGGAGGAAGTCCTGATGGAGGTGGCCTACTAATCGCCGCTTGAGAAGTCCTACACTAGTGAACCTCTCAAATCAAACACTCCTACTGTGAATCTCCTTGAGATATCAGTAATAGTCTTATGTTCAATTTTTTGTACATATCCACATTTCCCTAGAGTATGGCCTGGCTAAAAGAAATGTCTTTTCAAAAAGAAAAGAAAAAAGAAAGAAAAGAGAGAGGGGGAAGGAAAGAGCAAGTCCCACTACTGCTGACCGCGTAGAGGGAGAAAAGGGGCACGTTCCAGATCTCCAGGCACTAACAGCTGCTCTCCACCTGCAGCCACCAAGTTCAGAATTAGACATGAAATAAGCTTCGGGTGGGGCTTCTTGGAAAGACAGGAGGAAGAAAAGGAAGGAGCACTTGGATTTGCTATGCTCTGCCTTACCTCCACTCTGCAGGGGCGGGGGGGGGGAGAGTGCATCCCTGTTTTACAAACGAGGAAAGAGGAAACTAATGAGGAGGAAGCTTCCTCCAAAGTCACACATCCAATCCATGCAGGGTGGGCTCACTCTTACCTCAGCTCTAGGCTTCCCTGGAGGCCATGGCTCGAATCTGGGATCAAGCTCTCTTGGTCCCTCAAACTGCTAGAGCAGCTGGTGAGCTTCCTTTGTCCAGCCTTCTCCAGCTGGATGTTCTGGAGGGGCTCACCTTCCCGTAGCCCAGCTCAGTTTTCTGTTACTGAGCACAGACGATGGGCTGGCTCTGAGCTAGGCTCTGGAAAACGTGGTGCTAAGCTAGTCCCATCCTCCCAAAGGAGAAGGGGGAGGGGTAAGCAGACGCTGCAGAAGCTGTGGGCAGTGCCCAGCATGAGGAAGGCGCATCTGATCCAAACACAACCCGAAGTTGCCTGGAGCTTCAGTCTCTGTGTTCAAAAGGGAATATTAAGGCCTGATGTGCAGAGTAGGGGAGATAACAGGGGGGTTGGTTGGTTGGTTGGTTTTTTTGGCCTGGGGTTCATAGTCATCAAAAGCCCCAAATCTATATGTTGGCTTTTCTCTCCTAATGAGACATTATACACAGCCACAGAGATAAAATCATAGCACAACTTTGGACTTGTATCCCATTAACAGAACACGCCAAGCATGTACAGTATCCTCGAAATTCATGCTTTAAAAATAAACACTGAAATTAGCTCATAAATGGCACAATTATGCTGCCTAGGAGTTAATGTGTTAAGTAGAAATATTTAAAATATTTTAAATATTAAATATTCAAATATAACAGTGTTGGTAACTGTCGCATTTCTTTATTTATTAATACACCGCTTCAAAACTGGAGGGGGCTGGACAGCTCTCAGTCTCCCAAAGGCCCAGCTGCTGTTGATACACACGACTATCCACAGCTACCCAGGTATCTGCGTTTTTCCTCATCTATAGCAACCACAGCCCAGTGTCCGCAAAGCCTGATTTGGGAGCTTTGTTCAGAACTCCACCTCTCACACTCAAGTCACTGCCCTCACCCTGCAGTCATCTCTCATTCACACTCTGCCTCTTAAGATACTGATAAACAGAAACAAATTCTCTTCCTGTTATCTACCTCTTCTACTATTAATATTAATACTACCACTACCACCACGCCACTCCTCCTCATTATGGCCTTCAAGGTAAGAAGAATAAGCCTCATTTTATGGGTAAGGAATCAGACAGAGCTAGTAAAAGTGGCAGAGAGATTTGAACTCAAATATGTCTGACTCTAAGGCCAAGGCTGTTGTCACTTCCAGGCACAAACTCTCCAATGGATCCCCAACCTATTCAGGGTAAAAGCGCAAGCAAGTCCTTACCCTGGTTCCAAAACCCCTACCTATATCCTGTGTGTCCTTTGACTTCTCTCCTGCCCTCTCCCCACTCTGTCTGCTCCAGACACAACCGCCTCCAGGTTGCTACTCAGACCTGTAGACTACTTTCCAACCACAGGGCCTTTGCACTTCCTGTTTCCCCTTTCTGAAATATTTGCCTTTGGGTGGACTTGTTCCCTCCTGCCTCTAGGGTTCTGCTCAAATACTCTTTTATACAAAAGAGCAAGCCCAGTAGCTCCTGTCACATCTCCCATGACCTATATTTTATTCTTTGCTGTCTGTCTTCCCATGTATGCCACATGTGCAAAGGGACTTTGTTTTGTTCCCACTGTCTGTAGCAGCTAGAACCACTCAGTTAATGAATTCATGAGAAGGGCACAAGTTGTACACAGACCGTGAGACAAATATACCCCACTGGGAATTCATAACACAGGGAATCATTCAAAGAGGTCACTTCCCCTGCCTAGAATGTACTTTGCCACTAATTTTCTTGATACGTTCATCATTAAGGCTTCCTTAATTTTCACTTCCATGGAAAGTCTTTCCTAATCTCTATGTAACCGGGGCATCCCACTATCCTAACACTTAACAAAACACACTGCAATTATTTGTTTACGTAACTTCTCCCCACCCCTGACATCTTGTGTTTCTAGAACACAAGGACTGATTCTCCTTCATCTTTGAATTCTCTTGGTAGGCATGCTGTTGCTGACTACATGGTGTAATGCTACCTTTTAATACGTCCCACAGAAGCTGTCAGTTTATAGGTAACAGTGTGAGTCTGGCATTAACCAAAATTGTGACAGAAGATTCTCTGGCCACAGACAGCAAGCAGCATCACCCACTGAGCCCATCAGTGTATAAACACACTCCGCCTGTGCTGGTGCAGCAAACACTTCTATGTCTGAACAACAAAGAGACATCCGGGAGTAATAAGCAAATTCGCAAGCTGAGAATCATTCTAAACACACTCTACAGATAGAAATTTGGCCAGAGGTCATGTTCTCGTTGACCTTGTTTCCCTCCCCAAAGTAAGTTCTTCAAGGAGGCCTTCTTTGTGATTGTTCCAGTTCTCTCTTCCCACCTGTCTCTCCCTCTCTCACGCCCGCGCACTCACGCCTGTGTGCACTTACAGCCTGTTTATACATTCTCATCCACCCTGCGTCCCCAGTGAAAGCAAAGGTGAGGTAGATGGCAGAGGTAACTGCCAGGCATCAAGAGTCCTGGGATTCAGTTCCTGACAAATTAGATGTTTGCCTGGATTCCTCCCTTCTCAAATCCCTTCAACCCTAATGAATAATTGGAAGAGTCCATAGGCAAAATGCAGGCAGGTGAGTATTTTGCTTTTGGCAGAAGCACCGCATTAGACTGCAGTGAACCGGATTCCCTGTAGCTGTCTGATTTTCAGACCGCTGCAGTGTTGTCGTTCAAAGGGGTCTGGGGCAGGCATTAAATAAGGCTGCTTTCCATTCTGTCCACAAGGCACTGATCCCAAGTTTAAGATATGAAGCCAGTGGAGAAACATTCCATGAAACGACCAGACTTGTTCTGCATTATAGAACTAGTTGAATGTGATACACAATTAATTGTAAGGTTTTAAGAACAAATTTCTGCTAAAGAAAGAGAAAAAAGGAAGAAATATTTGTTTTATTTCATTCTTATTTCCTAAAAAAAGAAGATGAAAATGAGCTTATTCTTACTAATTAACTGTTCAAGAAAAAAGCTGATCCATTAATAATGGAGAGAAAAACCCTGGATCGCTCTTTACAGGTAAATAAGGCTCAAGGTACGTCTCACTTCACATCTGAACTATTATTAAATTTGGTCGTTCTCTAATTAACTCCCCCACCTAGATGTATACATAGGGATTTCTAAGATCTGGTCAATGACTTTGATTTTCATCTCAAACGTCATTTCGTAAAGCTAAGTTTTCACCTATCATTTAAAAGTTGCTAGTCTTAAACCTCTAGGAAGGAATGTTGAGATTCACTGTGGAGGCAAGATTGGGAAAATCAAATGGCCCCAGGTAATGCTGGATTGTTCAGGTGCCAGCAACCAGTGTTTTTCCCATTAAACTACAGGGCAAAATGCTGAACACAATTTTAAGCTTGAAAAGAAGAGTTCTGTGCTATCAGATCCTGACCACAAAGGACACCTGACTATTGCCAGGCACTGTGCTCCTTCAGGAGACACCAAATGACCCTCACTGGATCAAATCAATGTTAGTCTGAAAGGCATCTTTTTTCCTTTGTGCTTCTCTTCTAGTTAGTCAATCCTTATCAATCACAAACAATGACAAGGATGAGAAAGCAGATTTGGGTAAGATCACGGAGGACCTAGAAGCAAGGCTGTGAAGGCTCAGAAGCAGTAAGGAGCCTCTGAAGTAATGTTATAGAGCCAGGCAGTGAAGTGATCAGATCTGGACCTGAAGAAGAATAATTTGGCAGTAATAGATAAAAATATGACCCATTATTAGCAAGTGAGGCCATAATATAGCGTTGAGCATGGACACCAGTGTCAAAGGCTGTTGTGGATTTAAATCCTAGCTCTGCCAATCTCTAGCTGAGTAGTTCAGGCACGTTACCTAACCTCTAAGCCCCGCCTCTGTCCCCTGATTTCCTACTTCATAGGACCATTGTTATTAGATATTATTAATTGGATTAATATATGTTAATAAGATAATTCATTTATCTCACTAACACAGTAGCCAGCACAAGGTAAGTATTCAACAAATGATAACTTTTGTTGTTGGAATTGTAATGCACCAAGGGCGGGGAGGGTATGCAGGGCTAGAGTGAGGGATGGTTCTAGAACTAAAAGAAGGAAAATGGACACAAGGGGCATTTTTGAGCTCTCAGTTGCTGATGGCTGTGGACTACTGAGAGATGTATCAAAAATGCCAAAGAAGTTTGAAAGCTAGGTAATTACAGGACCAGCAATGATAGGTTCCATTTTTAGTTTGTTAGTTTTACCTAGATAAAATGAAAAAAAAGAGAGAGAGAGAGACAGACAAGAGAAGCAATATTCTCTACAATCACTGCAAAGGCGAAAAAAATCAGAAGCGTATCTCCTGAAAGTTAGCCCATTCTTTTCAAACAGCAAGAGCACAAACATTAAGCCATTTATTTTAGAAAAGGGGTTTCTCAAGAACAATTCATGAAATTTAATTAAAACCATTTTTTGGAAACACATATAACACACTCTTTTACAAAAGTAAGCATCAAGACTATAGACTCACGGATCGCTCATATGCGGAATCTAAAAAAAAAAACAACATAAATACAAAACAGAAACAGAGTCAGACATAGAACACAAACTAGTGGTTGCCAAGGGGACGGGGGTTGGGAAGGGACAGACTGGGATTTCAAAATGTAGAATAGATAAACAAGATTGTACTGTGTAGCACAGGGAAGTATATACAGGATCTTGTGGTGACTCACAGCGAAAGAGAATGTAACAATGAATGTATGTATGTTCATGTGTAACTGAAAAATTGTGCTTTACACTGGAATTTGACACAACATTGTAAAATGACTATAACTCAATAAAAAAATGTTTTTAAAATAAGAAAAGAAATAAAATTCTGACGCATGTTACCACATCGATGAACCTTGCAAACACTGTATTAAGTGAAATAAACCAGTCATAAAGAACAAATACTGGATGATTCCACTTACATGAGGTACCTAGAGTAGTCAGGAGGTAGAATGGGGGTTGCTGGGGCTTTGGGTGAGTGAGGAATAAAGAGCTATTCTTTAATGGATAGAGTTCCAGTTTGGGAAGATGAAAAAATTCTGGAGATGGATGGTGGTAATGGTTGCACAACAATGTGAATGCACTCAATGCCAGGGAATTGTCCACTTCAAAATGGTTAAAATGGTAAATTTTATGTTATATATATATTTTATCACAATAAAACTTCTTGTGTCAAGAGAAAAACATAAAGCAAAACAAAACAAAAAAGACTATAGACTCACGGATTCAAATCTCCCTTTCCCCACCCATAACTGATACTTAGGACAGCGTGCAACTACAGTAGCATATTATCCAACAAAAAGTAGGAAAATATGGTGAGAAACTATATAGGTATGATTTTTTTTTTTAATGTCACATGTCAGCATTGTAAAAGAAACCCAGGAGTCTTCTACTTTATTCCCACGCCATTAAATCACGGGAATGTCATCGATTATCAGGATTTTTTTAAAAGGAAAAAAATTATATGTGATTACAAATATCAACATCAACAAAGTTATTCTTGAATAATAATAGTAATGATCATGCTTCTTTTCAGAGATTCCACAAAAATGTGTATAGTACAAACTCCAAATCTCAAGAGTCTACAAAAGCACTAGCTTTAGCAAAGCAATAAACCTAGGGAAAAATTTTTTTTCCAACAAAGATATTTTCTCTGGTCATTTGACTTTATTCTTTAACTTTACACCAAAAATAAAAAGAGGGCAGAGTGATTAACCTCCAGAGACAAAACTAGTAATTTATTTCAAAGTAAATCTCTGCTGTGATATTATTCAGAAGGCTTCTATTTATATTAACTTCATGATTTAAGACATCCCCATGCTGATCAAATATATAATGTCATCTTCATTAAAAATAATTAAGATTCCCTAGGCAGACACTCACACTTGAAATGAGGGGGGAAAAACCCTCAATTTTTTATACACTGCAAGGTTTTCTAAAACTCATTCATATTTAATTTTTAAGGATGCTTTGCAGCACATTAAATATTTAACAGTCAGAGGGATTTCAAACCCGAATGCTAAATGTCAACCAATTCCTCCAAAATACTTCTTATTTCATTTGCAGTAAATAAGCTGGACCTCCTTTCAGAAACAGGAAAGAAAAAAAAAGTCTTCAAACTTAACTCACATTAGGACATTGAGATAATAATTATCTATCCACATAATTAGACCATGTAAGAGACTGGATTTTAAATACCAGGCTTACTAATAAGTACTGTAGAATTCTGAAGTAGTGCAGCTCACATTATAAATGGAGATAATCTTTCAGAAACTTGTCCCCCTCTCCTTCCCAGAATTCATTCTGCATCGTGCAACATACATTAACATACACAATGGATGTGATAAGTCAGTGCTGGCAGGAGCAGAGACACTAAGGTTCCGCGGTATTGGGCCAGTTAGCAATGCAAGACAACAACTGAGAAACAGGGTGCACCATCGGACCCTCACTAAGGAGGGGTCTTAGCAAACCCACTTTAATTTCTGTAAGGAGTTGGTAATTAGAAGGTCACAGACCATGTGGCAGTCAGTACTTACTGACCTCTACTACAAGAAACAAAACAGTCCTTTTATAGGTATGGATACTCATTCTAATATTATAAGGGAAAGTAAAATCTGCTTAACTTTTAAATAGAGAGAAAGGAAATCAGTTTTCAATGATGATGAAAAGAATAGAGGAAAGGTATAAGGAAAAAAAAAAAAAAGAAGAATAGAAAATCTCCAAGACTCAGAGACTATCAGACTGGACCATATCAGGTCAAAATTCGGTTCCTCCAGGCCTTAAAAACTCAGCAGATGCCACCACACAGAATGCTTTCACAACAGCACCGTGTGAAAGCGTGTTCGCACTGTTACCACACAAACACAATCATGAGGCTTCCCCAAGAAAGGCAGCAGCCACTCTCACCTCAAGTCGGCAAAGGGGGACTGCAGATTTGTGGTGAAGGCCCCAGTCAAGAGGAATCTAGTGGCTTCACAATGTTTGGGTAATAAACGGTAAGGAGCACACTGTAGACATGCCAGCTAGGAGTGCTGTCCAGATGCCACAAGTGCTGCACTCAAGGATTCCAAATTTGGGCACCCTTGACTTATCTGTAGAGGTAGGAAGGTAGACAGGGAAACAGAATTCCCATTCTTCAAATCCAAGGAGATCTGCACCTGTCCCCCACCTGGCTCCACTGTCTTCTACTCACCCATTTCAGGCCATTTAATAGGAATCAAGTTATTTTTCTGACCAATTTTGCCAAAGATGTCCTTAAAAAAAAAAAAGCCGTCTCTAACTCCCTGTGTGGTTCCTTCCCTCTACCCAACAAAAAAATCAGGCAGGATCTCCACACCGAAGGTTCACTAAGTGCCTAGAAAAGTTCCACTAGTTACTCCGCCTGCTCAGGATTCTCTGGCTAAATGACGCATGTAGCCGTCCTTTCCTTGGAGGTTTTGTGAAAGAATCATAATTAATTGAGGCTGATATTCCACCACCCAGCGATGTAAACCGAAACTAGAGGCTCTCAGGAAGGAAGGGGCACTAAGAAATGGTCTCTACAGGACCATTTCTCTCTCTATAGGAGCTATGCGCTCAAAGAGCCGGGCTCCGGACACCCAGAAGCAAAAGAATAGGTTTCTGACTTACATGGAAAAAAGAAATGAATCTGGAGAGCTTTTTGCATTTACAGGAATAGGACATTGCTTCACTTCATCAATTTTGAAACTTTAACTGCTTCTTTCCCTAATTCTCTCCTCCCACCCTGGGTCTCTTTAAACTTTAGGCTCTAAAAGAAACCATGTTACAGAACTGTCAGCCCTCTCAGGACTTCACAAATTTCAAAATAAGTCATAGCAGGCTGGAAGGTTTTCTTATGGGAAGAACGCTGTTATTGTTATTAACTCCTTGTGTTTGTCTCTTTCTCAAACCACTTTAGAAAGTCATAAAGTCCTCATGGTCCCCGTAGACATGGGTGGACATGAATCATGTCTTACCGTTTTTCACCACTGAGAGATGAATGAAAAAGAAATGGTTGCTAAGAGGAGAAACCACCCATAACTGGGAATCCCACAAGCAGCTTAAGTATGACTCAGGAACCCATACCACGTAGAGTCTTAAAAATAAAGAGGCAACAGGTCACACAGTCTCTGTGAGGGATGGACACCACTGCAATTATGCCCATCTTAGCACACAACATGCGTGGGTTCTGAAGGGCTGGGACTTGTCTGAAATGAGTTGAGCTCAAAACTCAAACTCCCATCTTCTGACCCTAAATCCCAGGAAGCTCAGCCCATAGATCTAATAAAGCAACACTCAGGCAGGTTTTTATTTGGTCCTATTAGTGGCACCTAATGCAGGTGCCATTCTTTCCAGTTCTCAGATCATCTGTTCCTTGAAAAGCAGTAACAATTTTTAAACGTAAGCACACACCCAGAACAAAAACAAAAACAAATGTTGCTTACATTCCTAAGATTTTTATAACCACGTAAAAATGAGTCACTATAAAATAAAATTTGAAAATTATTTTAACAGTTTAACTAAACGATAATAAAATGAGTAGCAGTCAGTGGTCTCTACTCAGAGAGGCTCTCCCTCCTCCTCTTCCCTTCTGCATATGGGTCTCCGTGCAATCTCACAGGCAGTGTGGCCATTACCTAATGAAAACCTGAGCGTCCAGAGAGCTCTAACCAGTTAAAGCACACTGCACATGTGGGATCAATTAGGTGGAGATGACCTTTATATTTAGGAAAATACTAAAATGCCAGCCAGCCCCTTTAACGTCTGACCTACATCTGAAACTAAAGAACAGTTATAATTCTAAAGGTTTAGGCACTTCAGGCTACTGTATTTAGTCATCAGTAATCCAGTGCAACAGAAAAAAACAGCCAGGATAAGGAAGTAAGTGAGCTGCATGGAGAACCAGCACATCACAGCTGGACAAGATTTTTCAGAGCTTCTTATCTAACCAAATCATCTTAAAGGGGAGAAAGAAATGTCCAAATAAGTTACTGATTTTCCAATTGGGGGTAAATATCTATTTGCATTCTTTGACTGTGTAATCATCGTTGAGAGATTTTTCACTAACTGTCATTTTAATCCTCTGGAGGATTATATTTTCATTCCTTCTCTCTCTGATCATGAATTCTAATTTCTCAATGCTTTTCTTGACAGGAAACCTAATACCAAACTTGTCTAATTTACAGAAATTTTAGATGAAATATAAAGCAGTATACAAAATAATGATGTGATTTTATAATATGACAATATATCCACAAAAAGGGCTGAGTGGGGAGACATCCGCTAAGACTGTCCACTGGTAGTGGTGTACCGTATATACATATATACACACACATATGTATATATAAATATACACACACATATATACATGGATGTACCACATATATAAATACAGAGAACCAAGCTCTTCTTTAGCATAAAGTTCAAATCCTGTCTCTCCACTCACCAGCAATGCAACCTTGGGCTAGGGACCTGGTCATTCTGGCTCAATATCCTCATTTGAAAAATAGGAATAATAAGCGTCTCATCCATGGAATGGTTGTATTTACATCAAAGTCCAATAAAAACCAATACATGGAAAGCAGTAAGAAACCAGGAATATTACAGGCACAACAAATAAAGCTATACTCACCACCACCACCACCATCACAGTCTTTGTCTCCAGAGTTTTTTCTGCATTGAACATGCATTATTTTTGTAATTTAAATACATGATTAAAAAATATTTCAAGGATAATTTCCCCCTCATTCTGCCCTTCAGCTGTTCTTACAATACAGAAAGTCATCTCTAGAATCCTCCTTTTTGAGAACTCCTCTTTGGATTTTTGTAATAAACTACTAGCTGTCACTTGTCGCATGAATTCAGTTAGGGAGTTGGCAAACACAGCGTGTTTAAAAGTACTTTTTACATAGTTAGGTGCAAAGCAGTATATTAATCCTGTGTCAGTCCTATGAACTAGAAAATGGGCCAATTATATGGGCAAGGTCATGCAGTAAAGGGTTAAAAACGCAATGTATGGTACTATGTGATCTTGGACATGGAGCCCAATATGACAGAACGCCACAGTGAGCTCAATTCTGGAGAAAAGGTGGAAGTCGTCCTACGTACAAGTTATTCACAGAGGTCAATATTCGTTTTGTACTTATCACTATTCAAGTAGTAAAATAATCCAGAGCTGTTTGAAGCTGCTCCTTCTTTCAGTTAAAACAGCACAGATAGTTTCGTTTGAAAATATGTATAAACAAAACAAAAAAGTCAGCAAAACCTTTACAAGGATTTTCAGAGCCTGGCACCATTTACATCACAAAGTTCAACAATTTACGAGAAGTTAGAACGCTCGGATTTCATTATACTAGCAAAACCAAGAATAAAGCATAGAATAATTTCCAGATGGTGTCCCCTTTTTTGTACAGATTTTTCAATTTAACATTGTTCTGAAAGCTTTAGCCAACTGAACACAGAGCTGTAACGACTTTATGCAAGAATCTCGTTCTTGGATAAAGACTCAAACACTGCATTTACTGAGGTTTCTAGCCATTAGAAAGAGAGCAAGAAAGAATAAAGCATGAAAAAGTCTCTTCTACAAACAGAAATTAACGACTGGAAAAGAATACAGCTCAACCTCCCAAATGGCCAAACTCTCTATAGACTATCTCTGGCTTTTTTTAGTTATCAAATCTCTATGTACACACATAAATGTATATTTTATATATAAACTTCCATTTTAAAAAGCATAAAGATTTACAGAATCATGGGTTTAAAAAGCTTTAAAAAATAAACTCACATAACTGTGAAACAAAGAGCACTGCAGATTAGCATCTCCAACATACAGACCAAAAGGGCACTGCAAGCAACAGATGAATTCTGTTAGGCTCTACCAGACCTCAGATGGCTCCAGAAAGCCTCTAAGGTTTGCCTCTGAGAAGTGTGCATTCCAGGAACTGCTCCTAAGGACCCCTCCATCCCAGTGTAGGCAAGGACATCCAAACCCAGAAGGGATCCACTTCTACGGACAACAAACACAGCTCAAAAGGGAAATGCCTCCTAAATGTTTCCACTGCTGTATTAACAATGAACAGGGGAGTTAGAGCATGTGCTTAGCATGCACAAGGTCCTGGGTTCAATCCCCAGTACCTCCATTAAAAAAAAAAAACAAAAAACCCCCACAACTTAATTACCACCCCCTCCACCGCCAAACAAACAGAAAACAATGAAAGAACCCATCCAAAACTAATTTCTTACTATGGAAAACCTACACAAGAGAAAACAGTATAACAAACCTCCACACACCCATTACCTAACTTCAACCATGACAAACTTGTAGCCTTTTTCACCACATCCCCACCTCCCCAACCTAAATTATTTCTGAAGCAATTTAAAGACAGTCAATGCCATCCAAAAAGTCTGCATAAAACTCTAAAGGATGAAAACTATTTTTGTAAAAATAATCACAATACTATTATTATAATATTAGTATATTAATATTAGTATTATATTACTATTACTATAATATTACTATATTAATATTAGTATAATACTACTATTATTAATAATAATAATTCCTGAATACCATCAAATATCCAGTCAGGGTCCAATTTAATTGCTGTATTTTACAGACTGGGAAGCTCTACTGGGAAGAATGGGAGCAGCAATGAGGACCAGGACATCACTGTCATTTATGCTTTTGTTTTAAAACTGTGCCAGCCCTGAGGTTGCAGCATGGTCTAGTTTTTTGGACTCAGTTCATGCCAAGCTCTACTAAGGGTCCTCTATTTCTCTTGCAGCCAAGATGCAATGTTCTTTCACGTGGAAAAGAGGCCACGCCAGAAGAAAATACAGGAAGCCATTTTCCTCATAATTTTCATAATTAGGAGGAAACTATTAAATGAGATCAAATCTTCTGAATTTTCTCTATACCCTAAGAACATTTTTTATAATGTTTTCTTTTGTTATACATCTGAAACTAATACTGTATGTGAATTATTCTTCAATTAAAAAGTTTTCTTTTGAAAAAACTTCCGACTTACAAGTTACAAATATAGTCCGAGTAGCCACGTACTGTTCACCCACCTCCCACAGCAATCACCCCTAGCATAAGGGTTTTTAAGAACCAGCATCAATCCGTACATCTATGGCCAAATGATTTTTAAAAAGAGTGCCAAGACCATTCAGTGGTGAAAGAACAGTCTTTCCAAGAGATGATGCTGGGATAACTAGATAGTCGCATGTAAAGAATGAAGTTGGACCCTTATCTCATACCCTATACAAAAATGAACTTTAAAAAATGAATAAAAAAACCTAAATGTAAGAGCCAAAATGATAAAACTTCTAGAAGAAAACAAAAAAGCAAATCTTCATGACCTTGGATTTAGCAAAAGATTCTTAGATATAACACTAAAAGCGTGAACAACAAAAAGAAAATAAAGATATACTGGACTTCACCGAAATTAATCAAGGGACACCATCAAAGAGGCAAGACAGGACACAGAATGGGAGGAAATATTTGCTAATTATGTATGTGATAATGGACTTAATACCTGGAATATATAAAGGATTCTTACCACTCAATAAGAAAAATAAGCATAAAATAAGCAAAGGATCTGAACAGACATTTCCCCAAGGAAGACATACAAATGATTAATAAGCACATGAAAAGATATTCAACATCATCAGTCATCAGGGAAACAAATCAAAAACCACAATGAGATAGCACTTCACATCCACTAGGATGGTTAGACACAAAGACTCATTAACAAGAAGTACTGACGAGGGTGTGGAGAAATCAGAACCTATATGCACCGCTGACCAGAATGTAAAATGGTGCAGCCACTGTGGAAGAGAGTCTGGTAACTCTTCAAATGACTAAACAGAATTACCATATGACCCAGCAATGTGACTCATAAGTACATGCTCAAGAGAAATGAAACATATATCCACACAAAAATCTATCCACAAATCCTTATAGCAGTGTTCACAGCAGCCAAAAGTGTAGAAACAATCCAAACACCCATCAACTGAAGAATGATGTGTGACTGGGACGTTGTGTTGTACACCAGAAATTGACACACTGTAATTGACTGTACTTCAATACAGAAAAAAAAAAAACAGGAAAAAATAGGAAAAAAAATAGAAAAAAAGATAAACAAAATGTGGTATACTTCTACAGTGGTATATTATTTAGTCATGAAAAGGAATCAAGTATGGATACATCATACTTCAACACGGATACACCTTGAAAATATTAGGCTATGTGAAAGAATCTAGTCACAAAGATCACATACACTTCTATTCATATGAAATATTCAGAACTAGGAAATCTATAGAAACAGAAAGTAGATGACTGGTTGCTTTGGGCTGGAAGAGAGAAAAGGGAGGATAGGAAGGTGACAGTTCAATGGTACAGAATTTCTTTTTGTGAGGATGGAAAAGTTCTAAAATTGACTGTGATGAGAGTTGCTAATATTTGTAAATATATTCAAAACTACTGAATTGTGCACTTTGGGTGCATTACATGGTTTGTAAATTATACCTCAATTAAGCTGTTAAAAATAGATAAAATGCATAGATATATTTTAAAAGAGAAGAAGGTCCTTCATTACAGGCTTTCAGTCCTTAGTTCTGCGCTTCTAACGAGCCTTTCCTGGCCACGGTCAAGTACACATCACTTCCCTATAGAAGGAGGACAAGGGGAGTGCAGATGGCTCTTGGAGATACCAGGCTTTTTATAAGTTCGAAGGAGACAGCCAAAGGGCAACATCAAAAGTTTTCATTTACTACCTCTGAAAGAAAGATGTGTCTGGAGCATAAAACACTTTATTCTTTATCGCCTTTACCACGAGATATCAGGAAAACACTCTGCCGGGAAGGGGAGGGAGGAGTGAAAACGCTTTCCCTACCTGCATCACGATCTCTGTTAAGAGAGATGTGTATCATAGTACCCAGTAAGTACTCAATGGGTTTGATTTGATTGATATGGGAACAAAAAATGACCTAGGATATAAAAGCACCAATGGTGTTTCAGAACCTTGTACAAGAAGGCATTCTTTTTTAATTTGCATTTTTTACTAAAGTATAGTCAGTTTACAATGTTGTGCCAATTTCTGGTGTACAGCACAATGTTACAGTCATACATATAAATACATATATTCCTTTTCATTATAGGTTGCCACAAGATATTGAATATAGTTCCCTATACTATATAGAAGAAACTTGTTTATCTATTTTATATATAGTAGTTAGTATTTGCAAATCCCCAACTCTTAATTTATTCTTTCCCACCCCCTTTAACCCCTGGTAACCATAAGTTTGCTCTCTATGTCTATGAGTTTGTTTCTGTTTTGTAAAGTTCATTTGTGTCTTTTTAAAAAAAGATTCCACACATAAGAGATATCGTATTTTTATTCTTTTATTCTCTTCCTGGCTTATTTCACTTAAAATGACAATCTCCAGGTCCATTCACATTGCTGAGAATGACATTATTTTATTCGTTTTTATGGTTGAGTAATATTCCATTACATCTCTCTCTCTCTCACACACATCCTCTTTATCCAGTCATCTGTTAATGGACATTTAAGGTTGTTTCCATGTCTTGGCTGTTGTAAACAGTGCTGCTATGAACATTGGGGTGAATGTATCTTTTTGAATTACAGTTTTCTCTGGATATATGCCCAGGAGTAGGACTGCTGGAGCATATGGTATATATTTTCAGTCTTTTAGGGAACCTCCATAGCAGCTGCACCAATTTACACTGCTGCCAACAGTGTTAAGAGGGTTGCTTTTTCTCCATATTTTCTCCAGCATTTATTATTTCTAGAATTTTTAATGATGGCCATTCCAACTGGTGTGAGGTGGTAGTTTTGAATTAGTGATGTTGAGCATCTTTTCATGTGCCTGTTGGTCATCTGGATGTCTTCTTTGAAGAGATGTCTATTTAGGTCTTCTGCCCATTTTTACTGGGTTGCTTATTTTCTTTTGATACTAAGCTGTATGAGCTGTTTGTATACTTTGGAAATTAGTCCCTTGTCGGTCACATCATTTGCAAATATATTCTTCCATTCTGTAGGTTGTCTTTTCATTTTGTTGATGGCATTCCTAGCTGTGCAAAAGCTTTTAAGTTTAACTAGGTCCCATTTGTTTATTTTTGCTTTTATTTCCCTTACTCTAGGAGCTGATTCAAAAAAAATATTGCTATGATTTATGTTAGAGCATTCTGCCTATGTTTTCCTCCAGGAGTTTTACAGTATCTGGTCTTACACTTATATCTTTAATCCATTTTGAGTTTATTTTTGTATACAGTATTAGAGAATGTTCTAACTTCAAAGTTTTACAGGTAGCTGTCCAGTTTTCCCAGCACCACTTATTGAAGAGACCGTCTTTTCTCCATTGTATATTCTTGCCTCCTTTGTCATAAACTGACCATAAGTGTGTGGGTTTGTTTCTGGATTTTCTATCCTGTTCCATTAATCTGTGTGTCTGGCTTTGTGCCAGCACCATACTGTTTTGATTATTGTAGCTTTGTAGTATAGTCTGAAGTCACTGAATTTATTCCCTCTGTATCTAGGCACCTGTCACCTCGGATAGGCCCCTTCCATTCCTCATGATTAGGAGCTCCCATTGTGCCACTAACTCTGGGTCGGGTTCCAGCTCCTCTTTTTCTTTATCTCTCTTCCTTCGAGATGAAAATTTCCAAATAGGGTTTGGTAGGCAGAATTCTAAGATGGCCCTAAGATTTCTGGTCCCTGTTTGTACAGGCCTTGCACAATCTCTGGGACTGACATTTTACTCTGTAATCAGGTTATGCCATATGGTACAGTTGACTTTCAAAAAGAGAGATTAGCCAGTGGACCTAACCAAATCACATGAACCCTTTAAAAGCAGAGCTTTTCTCCGGCTAGTGCCAGAAGGGGCCTCAGAGGGGCACACTCTGGCTGACCTAGGAGGAAACACTGCCCATGGTGTGCACTGCCTATGGAAGCCACCTGGCAAGGCAGAGAGAGCCTACAGGAACTGAGAGTGGTTGCTGGCCAACAGCCAGAAGGAAATTCTGGGACCTTGGTTCTACAACCACAAGGAAAGGATTTCTACCAGTGAGCTTGGAAGATGACCCCCAAATCCACATTCTAATTATACCCCCAGCTGACACCTTGCTTTCAGTCCAGAGAGACCCTGAGCAGAGAATCCAGCCATGCATTGCCTAGAGTTCTGCCCTAGAGAAACTGCCATATAATAAACTGGTGTTTTCAGCCACAAAGTTTGGGGTAATTTGTTACATAGCATTAAGAAGCTAATGCAGGGGTTATACGACAGCCCTGCTTACAGAGACAGACCTTGGTTTAGATAAGGGTTCCACTGCATCTCTTTCTTAGCCTCAGTTTTCTGTCTACAAAGTGGAGCTGAGTCTCTACTCTACAGAGTAGCTGAGAGGATAAGTAGAGACAAAGCACATAAAGTATGTACAGACACATAATAAATGCTCAATAAATAGTAACGTGATTTTCTACCCTCTGACGAGAGATGGTTCTGAGTATGCAGAAGTGAAGCAAAGCTTTCTGAACAAAGGAATCCTGACAAATCGTTTCAAAGTCTCACTCCTACAGACTGCCATCAGTCTGTGGTGGTTTCCACTATGGGGTTCTAAAGACCATGTTAAGATGCCTAATTAACTTAGCAATAATTCAGTACAGGTAATGTGATATCATGCATGAGTTAATTAGGTTCAACTACAACTCAAATGCAGTTGGCACCGTCTTCAGGAAGGCCCACTCCACGGGCACACGACTCCTGCTCTAACCATGAAGCCTGTACTCCAGAAAAGGCACTGCAAATATTTCTGTCATCCATGTTAATCAGCACCAGACCCTTTGCCAGTTAGCAAAGTGAATGTCAGAGGTTGACTAGGGTGGGACCTGTGAAACGCGTGGCTTGTGAACAGGCATTATGTTAGAAATGGGTCTCCACCCGTGAAATGAATGCTACATTCAAGTTAAAAGATTGACCAAAATACGTTAGAGCGCCCCCGACGCTTGCGTGAACATGAGTGTAGCCCTAATAGGCTTGTTCCCTACACGGCCCCAAGTCCAGCTACGGTTGGAAGGCTGCCAGCTGCTTGGTGCTGATTATTAAGGATAAGAGAATGCTCCTCTGGAATGTTGTCAGGTCTAGGAGCGCAGTTTTCCTGTGAGGTGGTGTTCAGAGCAGATAACAGAAGAGAGGGGGGACTTTATCAAGCATACAGAGCAAATTTGCATGAACTATTTTGTGCCTGTTTGGCTGTTCATTAGCATCTCTCTGTGCAGCAGAATCATGTCTCAGACCTGCTCCAGTGATAACCAGGTGGCAAGCTTGTGGGATAGTAGTTAAACCCCACTCACCTCAAATAATGTGGCTGCTGTCAAAATCTGCCACCACCACCCCACTCCCCCCACCCCCCGCTTAAAACCCTAGGGAGTTGTGCCTAACCAAATTGGCATAGGTCAGTTTACAACAGGGGGCGATGAGGACTCTTTGGGAAAAAAAAAAAAGTCAAAATTTGCCTGTCATAAGACAAGCTAAAACATCAAGTTTTTTGGTTTGCTCTGGAATTGTACCAACTTAGCATTCTAACTCTGGTTAACTAAAGCTGTTCAGAGAATCTGATTGACAGTTTATGGGCAGTCACTGATAACTTTTTGCTGGAAGGAAAAAACAAGTTAATTCAGAAATAGTTTGGTAGGCATTTTAAAAGAATTAGAAATAATCCTGAGTTCTCCATTACTGAGTTAGTCAGTCCTTTCTCTTCGGAGATAAGGAAACTGAGGCCTGGAGGAGACAAATAGTTTTTCGAAGGTGTTCCACATATTTCCAGTTCTGAAATCAGACCTCCTCAGGGTATCTGATGCTACTCGTAGCAATTTCTGGCTGTGCCTCAAACAAAAGGTTCCATTCTCTCAACCTGTTGGCCCCAGATTATTTAGCATCTGGAATTTCTCCCCATTTCCATTGCTGAAGGCAAAAAGTTTATCCATTAGGCCAAAAAGCTACTTGAGTCTCTTTGAGACTTTTGAGCAAATTCTTCCACTAAGTCTATTATCAAATGGGTAACAAGGGGTTAATAAGATTTTTAAAAGTTCCTGCTAATGAGTAACCCCTCAATCATAAAGCTTTAACTCAACTAAGTGATGGCTATCTCCAAAATTATCTCAAATAGTTAACATAATGGGCAAAAGATGGGGTATCTTGAGGGGTAAAAGATATGAGTAGGACCACTACACAGAGGACAGTGTTGTTAGGACTAGGTTGGAAGGTACAGGCTGATGGCCTAGTCAAGGCCCTTATCTCTAGGGTTCTAGAGTGCAATGGATTGTAAATAACCTGAAAGAAAGCCAAAACCTTCAATTCCCAGGGAACGAGGCAGCGGAGCAACACCACGCTTGACACACTGATGCTCTCTACAAAAGGGGGAACAATAATCACCCTACCCTCTCTCCATTCCCAAACAATAACTTCGCCAGAAAAATGGATCCCAACATTTGGAGTCACAATTCGAGTATCTTGGTGACATCCATAGACCTCATTTTGTCCGTATTCCACGAGGTAGAAAAAGCACATTGATTTAATCCATTCGGAGAAAAGGAACTTCAGGCTCAGAGACGTCACAGGTACTGAGCTACTCTGACAAAGCCAGGCATGGAACCGAGCTCTTCTGACTCCAATCCCATGTGATCCTGTGTGAAATTCTGCATTATGGCCCACTTCCACCCCATCTACCATTCCCTCATATCACCATATTCCCCTGTGTGCATTAAAAAAAAAAAAAAAAAGATTACATATTAACTTGGTTGAGAGTAACAGGACACAAAACAGTGGCAGATGATCCTGGATGCTGAAGCCAGATTTAGGAGTCATTGATTTCTCATTGGAAACATAGCGCAGAAACGTCTTCCACTCCCGTGTGTGTTGAAAATATGTCTGCTGCTGTTATCTTGGATGAAAGAAGTTAAGCATAGGTCATGAGCTGACAAATTACTACACTTAAGCTCTTCCTCCTACCCCATAATGGATCCTCCTCACTGTAAGGAGATACAAACATTTAAAAAACACTAAACCAACCAACACCTCCCAGGATCCCTCTACAAAGGTTTCCCGGTTCAGTACAGGGAGCCTGGAAGACATCAAGTCATGTTCAAAGAGGATCACAAGCTGTGCTACCGCGGGATTCTACTTCCCTCCACTCTTAAGGCCTAATCATTTCCTTTGTTTCCCAAGGAATACAACCACCACAGCCACAGGACTGCCAAGTTCAATCAATGACACACAGTAGGCAGGGCAGCTACCCTGGGGTGGTGCAATACAATTTTTCCCCACACATTTAAGGTATAAAAGGTTAAGCTAATAGGAGAAAGAAGAGCAAGGAGCTCCCAGGGACACCACTCACGTCCCTCCTCCTGATGAGAAGCAGCATGGCGATGATGATGGAGCATGTCACTCCTCTGCTCGAGGCCCCTCAGTGGCTCCCCATTACCCTCACAGTGGCCTCTGAAGCCCGAGTGACCCCCCTCCCTGTCCTCCTGCCACCCTGGTCTCCCTGCTGTTCACCCCTGCCTTAAGCCTCTGCCAGGCTCTTCCCAGAGCTCCACATGGAAAACTTCCTCACATCCTTCAAGTCATGAGCCCAAGACTCACCTTCTCAAAGATGCCCATAGTGAATACCCTATTTCATGACAACCTCAAAGGCCACCCTAGGCCACTACAAACTCTCTGATCCTCCTTATCTCCCTTTACTTTTTTTTTTTTTTAAATAGCACTAGCCACTCTCCAACAGACAATCTAATTGAATTACCAGCATTCATTATGTCTATTGTCTAGCTCTTCCTTGCTGGACAGCTGGGAGGTAAATGCCACGCCAAAAGGGGTTTTTGTTTAGATAACTGATGAACTGGTAGGACTCAAGTGTGCCCAGTACAAAGTATGCACTCAAATATTTGATGAATGAATAAATCTACCTATGTGCTAATGACAACAGGTAGCATTTGAGAAATTATGTCTCAGACATACAGCAGGTGCTTTACCTGCATAACCTCCTGTGATCTCACAAGCCTACGAGGTAGATACCAACAGTATCCCCAACTTACATATGATAAAACTGGGGCATAAATGACTTGCCCAAAGTCACATTACCAGTAAGTTGAGAAGCCAGAATGAAAATCCAGGTCTTTCTGGCTCCAGTTAACACCAATGCTGTATTTTCCATTCCAGCTCTGCTAGACCAGTGTTTGTGGTTTTGTTTTTGGTGAAACTCCACCAGCATTTATTAGGGGGAAGGGTTGGAATAAAAAAAAAAAAAAAAAAGAACTGCTCTAGAAAATTTCAAGAGGTAAGTCTCTAGAAAAAAAGTTTCCCCAGAAACATTTCAGAAGATATCCTCCTGTGGTAGAGCAGCAAGATCAGTAGTCAGAGAATGAAAACCTAGGTTCCAATCCAGACTCATTTTTCCTAACCAGCCCTGAGATCATTCAGGGCTAATAATCGATTAAACAGGGATAATGACATCTATCGTGCAAGACTGTTTTAAGGATTAAATGAGATAATTTTCATGAAAGTACAAAAAAAAAAATCTGGCTCGTTATTTGGTCCTTCCTTTATTCCAACATCAACCACCTATCTCACCCACAGAATCTTTTGTTTGTCCATCAATGAACGAACATTAAGCACCTAGTATATGTCAGGCACCATGCTGGGTGTGGTGGTTACAAACACAGTAAGGTGGAATGTTTGTTACACAGCAAGGTTCCCAGTCTAGAGATGGGGCAGGTCAGCAAACCAGCTATTCTAGAACCACATGAGAGTTACGTGGACATCACAGGACACTTAGTGCTGAAATGAACTGCTTTGGCTAAAGTGAGAATGGAGAGATAACTGATTTCTGATAGCCAAATCACCAGAAAACAAGAATATGAGAAGGATAGGATGATGAAGAATTAGGACTACACTGATGAACAAAGAAGCCATGTTACATTATCCTTAGCTTAGAATTAATCTGCAAATGTTCAGCCATCAGTCTAGTTTTCACATTACTTATCAAGAAAAATACTACTTGAATAAACATGAAATTTTGCAGATATTTGTCGTCTGTATGTGAGAATCCTATTA
Source organism: Camelus bactrianus (assembly GCF_048773025.1). NCBI lineage: Eukaryota > Metazoa > Chordata > Mammalia > Artiodactyla > Camelidae > Camelus > Camelus bactrianus. The sequence continues at coordinate 31,741,527 of NC_133551.1, forward strand.
TCTTCTACCATTTCCTCCATGCAGCATACCCTAAATTCCAAAAACTTGAACATCTCAAAATCTCAGGCTTTATACATGCTTTAAATTCAGGAAGCAGAGTTAGGCAAGGGAAGGGGTGAAATCCATGTCCTTCCCCAATTTTTAAATTAAAATCAGTGAACCCCAGAGTTGGAACCACGAATCCCAGCCACTTTTCCATAAACACAGAAAGATTAGCATGCTAGTTTAATTTCTGTACACCACTTCAGACCACCTGCATCCCCCAACAGTGTCAGATAACAGGCCTTTCTTCATATATTAATTTTACATTACCCTCTCTCTCAGGCAGCCAGAGAACTAACAAGCAGTCCCTGCGGCTCAATCTGAACAGAATTGGCATGCGTTCAGGCAACACAACTACAGCTGTTGCATAATAGCATTCTTCATATGAGAAAAGTCATACCACCACAAATGCTAATAGTCAAAATGATTTAAGAAGGGAAAAAAATGCTTTGAGATATTTTGAACTTGCAAGGACAGAAACTCATTTTCGTTTTTAATTGCATAAGCTTATATTCCAAAGGTCCTAGACAAATGTCAAACCAATCAGACTGGAAATGCATCTGGTTTGAGGAGACTCTTAGGGTAATTTAAGTTCAGTCTCTCACACAAAGTGGTAGGGTCTGTATTTTTCCCTATCAGTTTTCATTATAATCTGAAAGGGAAACATCCACAGCTCCTCAATTCTGTTTTCCAAAGTATATCCCAAAGAAATTATTTTTCAGAAGTACATTGTTCAATTAAGATGAGCAGACATTGTTAAATTGTTGAATAGTTTGTATTAATGAGAGTTCAAGATTCATTATAAAAACAAGAGTGAAAAATCTAAGAATGCATACCAGTGAGATTAACGGAGAGCCCTAATTTTTACCCTTCTAGGCTGTATGGGTATGTATTCCAAATCTAACACTGTAATGTGACAAAAATCACATGGACACCAACATGCCAATGAAGAGAAATGGAGTGCTTGAACATGGAGAAAACATCTCCATTATGACCAAGGAAGGACATGTGAGCTCAAGAGCCCATGAACTAGTCAACTTCATGCTCTTTCTTGGCATAATAATAAAACATTAATTATAATTACTAAGGACACATAAGGATTCTGTAAGAACAAATCAGGCCAAATTATGCCATTCGCTTCACTATACGAGTAGAAATTGTATGAACTAGTACCTCATTGATTTTCTCAAGGCTTTTGATGAAGTATTTCATGCTTCATCCTTGAGATGAAGATGGTGCACTGAGCTAGACTATCAGATATGGAACCTGGACACCATCATAAAAAGCTAAGCCATCTTCGGAGACTTAAAGGAATACAAACAGGGGTTATCACATAGCTTTGTTGCTGAGGTAAATATCAACAATCCTATGGTCAACTATGAATCTAGCTCTGCTGCCTTCGGATACATTCTTTCTCCGAAGTTCAGTTTTTCAAAATCTAGGCGTGAAAAGGAGGAGAAATTCCTTCCTTACAGTGTTAGTTAAAACACTTTTCCGTAAAGCTACAAAGAAAAAGGAAAAGGATAAGAAACTCACAGTCAAGCTGGCAAGAGTTCCTTTTAGCTAGATGGCCATATGGACACCTCTTGAAAAAAGCCATATGGTTATACTTGTTATTTTTGGCCTCTTTACCCTTAACTTCTCTCTTGTATATAGAGGTCTCCAGTTATTACCACCAAGTGATAAATCACTTTGAATTTCCAAGGCTACAAAAGGCATTTATTGGCAACCATTCCAGGTTTCACTTTTAGCTGAGGACCCTGGAGAATTCTTAAGTGAAAGATGCTCACATTTTCCAAAAATGTTATTTTATTTGAGCTAGGTCAAAACTTTAGATCTAAACTTTATCTGGCTAGCTAAGGCTCAAATGGAGAAAGTGAAACATAGGTGGAAATGAAAAGTGTACAATAAGAAGGAAATTACCAGTATAACTTTTCTTCTAACAATTTTTTGTTTTGTTTTGTTTTGTTTTGTTTTTAAGAGAAAGAATGGGAGACGCCCCACCTACCCTGAAAAGAGTACCTGGAACAGAGGCTGCAAACTGGCAGTCTACCTTGACCTGCATCACTCTTCTGTTTGATCAGCACAATGCTATTGGTGTTTTAACCTGAGCCAGTATTTCAAATTCAGGAAATTTCACATTTAACAAAAATCTGGATTTTCCAACATCTTGTGGAAACCTGGAAGATCTGGCAACATCAGACTACCAACAACTGACTTCCACTGACTAGTAACTGTCTCCTTTAGGTGGGTCATACAATCTCCAGTTTCCGGTACGCACTTAAGGCCTACCTCACTCATTTCTGTTTTCTGACTAGCAACCCATCAAAAGACTAGAAGCATTGGTTTCTTCTTGGAGTCCTTTTCCTCTCTACTCTTCCCTTTAAGGTTTAATTCAAACACCAAGTGTCACCTTGCCTTTAAAATATTAACTGAAGCTTGCAGATTTATCAGATTCTACGTTGCACCACCTCTGCCATAGCTGCTCAGAAGCAAGGATAGTAACTTAACACATGGTTATTTTAAGTCCCTTTTCTCCACAGCACTTAGCACAATGCCTTCCCTTGAGTAGATATTTAACAAAATGCCTAGTAATTATCTTACAGCTCTTCATCAGGCAACACGCTTTTACATACAGAACAACAGTGTTCTACGTTAGAACAGTGTCTCTCAATGGGGGTCAATTCTGCCCCCTCCCAGATAAACATTTTTGGGTATCACAACTGGGATGGGAGGGAGAGCTGCTGGCATCTAGTGGGTAGAGGCCACAGATGTTAAGTAGCCTAAAATGCACAGAGTGGTCCCTCTTCCACCACTACCAACAAATATCATTAGTGTCAAGGTGGAGAAAACCTGGCTTAGAACAACCCTGGTAAGACATATGTGGATAAATTTGCAGACATATTCTGAATTGGCTTACTTGAGGTAAACCAGCTTGCAGTAGAATCAAGGTTTGAACTTTGGCTCCAGCCTCTCAGAATCTGATAACAGCAATTGATGATAGAAAAACAGAACACAGTAAGGATGGAAACTTGTGCCTCTGTTTGGCATGGACTTGTATAAGGACGTTCATAGCCCAAAGATTAACATTTAGCCAACAAAGTGTGTCCCATCTTTTGTAAAATATATAGTGTGGCCTGATAATGAGAGTCTGGGAGATACATTTTTTTTTTATTATTTTCCACCAAGTATCTCATGTCAAGTTCACCACATACATCTACTGAAAAACAAAGTTCTACTCCCTGAAGAGCTGATGACCAGCTATTCAAAACAAATATATTGAAGTGACACCTAATCCTCGTGCTAACGAATGGAGAATGAGAATGACTGAAATAACAGTTTTAAAAGGAAATTCCTCTTAAGGAGGCAAAAAAAGAAGAGGAAAGTGTAGCAAGCTGAGGTATGGAAGTGTCGAATTTAGCCCAAGACTGTCACATCTGCAGGGTGTTTTTTTTTTCTTTTTTTCCTGTTATTCCAGTTGGCCTTGTGTAGCCTCTCTCTGGTCAGAGTAGGGCAGTGGTAGGAAGTGTGAAGAAGAAAAGAGCAAAAGTTGAATCATTTGCCCTTGAACCTCAGGGTTTCCACTTGCTTTTCCTGTGACTCTCGGGAAGTTCCATCCATTTTCGAGATCTGGGAAATTGGAATAATAATTTCCAGCTCAGAGTTATGGGAAGTAGTAACAACAGTCAGTAACTTTACAAACCCCTGCAAAAAGCCTCACTATGTGCCAGGGACTGTGCCGCCTGCTTTCACTCACTTGATCTTCATAACAGTGCGGGGGTGGCCCCCATGTGTGGATGAGGGCTTCCAGGGCCACAGCCTCAGTACCGAGAGCAGCACAGCCACGGCAGAGGCGCAGGGATTCAAACCAAAGCAATTCAATGCGAGACAGCTGGTTCACAGCCACTTTTCTACATAGCCTTATCAATTCACAGTGCTTATGACTATTTTTAACCGCTAAGAGGTTATTACTGGTAGAGAGGTAAACCTGGGGCCAAGAAGTCCCGCGGTTCACAGAGGGTAATTTCCTGATGGCTAGAGCTGTCCACAGATGGAATAGACCATCTAACAAGGTAAGATGGCTCCCCATCACTATTGCAGGAAGAGGCTGAGTGACCACTTCAATGGAGGAGTGACCAGCTAGAAAGCCTGACGAGCTTTACTCATTTAAAGTCCATTCCAGTCTCACAATTTTATGACTCCTTATCCCCGATTTTTCAATAATCTCTGGAACCCTAATGGTTGTCTATTTTCCTAGGTAAGATCTATTCTTTCTCTAGTCTTTGTCTCATTTCCTTCTTTCTTTTCCATTTATCTTGCATGAATAGCATGGAAAAAGCCTGGACTTTGACATAGAAAAGCCCTGAAAAATGAATGTTCAGTGTCCAAAAAAATTGCTAATTGATATTGGGCAAGTTACTAAGACTTCCTCTCAATGAGGATTTCCTCATCTATAAATAAAGTAACATAAAATGAGAAAAAATAGATTAAAATATAGTGCCTGATCTACAGGAGCTCAGTAAATATCAGTCTTCGTCATTTGCAACGTTCTCTCAACTCTCCTTACTACACAGTCACACTCTCACGATCTGCCCTAGGGTCCTGGAGTGCCTGCAGAGATCTAAGGTTCACTAAAAATAGGAACAGTCACAAACTTATCTGTGCATTTTACTTCCACATAGTTATAAGCAAAAGAAAAATGTCCTGTATTCTCTGGCTCAATATGGGCTCTCAATGCAAAGACCAGAACCATTACCAAACCTATACCCTTTTTTGACCTTCTAAATCTCAAACAGTACCCACAGCTATATTCATCCCACAGGTCTTCCCTGCATCAGAACCTCCAGGAATAACAAGTTACAAATGCACTGAACTTCCACAGCACGCCAATATGCAATATCTCATTTAAACTAGACAACAACCTTGCAGAGAGACTTAAAAGGGCACTTGACATTATTTGAATTTATCTGCATCTTAAATCCAGTGAGCCAATCTCTCTGTACAATGCTGGATGATGACCAGCAATGGGAAAAAAAATTCAAGATGGAAATTACCTTAACTGGAAAAGGAATTTGTCAGAAAGACATTAGAAACACAACAAGACACAGGAACTTAGAGGTTAGATAGCTGAGAACGTCCCCAAGGAGGTCAAATTACTAAAACAGCTTCCCTAGAAGGCCACCATGAACACCTGGTTGTCCTGTCTCTGGCATCTCTTCTCCATAAGCTTAAAACATTAACTGTCTGATCACCCTAGACATTTACGGAGCAGGGAAAAAGAAGGATCATCTGCCCTTCCTCAAAAAGGGTGCCCAAGATGCAGGGCAGCCAAAACAGCAACAAATGTTCAAAGAGCCACTGAATCTTCATCAAAACCCCATGGGAGTCGTTCTACTGTACCTCCTCCCATTCCGTCTTAGACAGGACGAGGTACTGACTTGCTCAAGTTTATGCAGCCAGTCAACTGCCAGAATGAGAGCCCATCCAAGACTCCTGGGTCTTGACTCTCAGTTCAAATCTGTCTAAAAAGCAGCTTTAAACAAGCACCCTAATTTGCCCCAAATATAGGGGTTTTTAATGAATATTCTAATCCCTCTTCACTATTCTGAATGAACAAGACTTTGTCTGTGTACGTGAAGCATGTACTACAGCCAGACTGTCAGTTTTTCAGCAACCTTTTCAAATATTGTATTTTTCTGAAGCCTATCATTTCTTTGTAATCCTCGACTTAAACATCTTAGCAGTTGGTTGTGCAACACAGAATACATCCAGGAGCTTTGTTTGAGAATCCTCAGTTCTACCACGTCCTAATCTTTCCTGGTACTAATTAAACAGAGAGGATGCAAACATCACCACTATTAAAATGGGTGTATATATTAGGTTTCTCAAAAAAGATATTTTCATAAAATCCACCTCACAGTTTTAACTTCACATTTATACATAATATTGTGGTGTTTTTCTTCTATGCTTGGAGATTTAACAAAATTTCTCTACTTTAAAAAGCACCCTAGGACCAATTTCACGGTCAAAGAAAACTAAAGCCTTATAAATTAACTGAATAACTTCACTGTTTTACCCTAAGACCTTTTTCCTTCCTACTTATTTTTTTTCCTAAGCCAAGAAAGATAAATGAACTAGAGTTGTTCATCTTTAGTTGATTTAAATCTACCTTTTTAATAGTAAGTGGCTGATGCCAAAGAAAGGATTAAAGAGGGTGTTCTTTCAACAATTCCTTATTACGGCCTGGGATTTGCTTTGCAATTAGTCTCTCCTGGACAGAGCTGAGCCCAAGAGAACTTGTTATTACCCAGTCTGGAGATCTCTGAAAAAAAATCAAAACTCCATGCTTACAAGGGGCGGGAACCACAGGCATGAAAGGCCCCACAATGGAGGAAGTTATAGGGCCTTCGCTAATGACAGTTCAAAGAGGTGATGAGCCCCAACCCTCAGGAATAAAAAGCATTTTCCATCCACACATATAGTTAGGAGGGAGGTAACAGGGAGAGCCTGAACTTCATTAACTTTTGAGTCCTGTCTGAGTCTCAGAGTAGTCCTGTGATGCCCTATTGCTTTCTCTCTTATAATTAGCAATAAAAGCCTTAAAAGGAAAAAAAAGAAAAGAAAAGCTCTTTTTCTTTTGTGCTTGTCATCTGGGCAGCAGAGATGGGACAAGCGGCAGCCAATCATAGAGGGAGAAGAACCCTAAGAAGGGAGATGGCAGGAGACACCATAGGAAAGGCATGTGACTGGGAGCTCAGGGCCTTTTTCAAGGCTACGAAGAACCAAGGAGGTAACTAATCCAGTTGGAGAAGATTATCCTGGGCTTAAGAGGTTTGGGGGGGTTGTTTTTGCTTTTGTCTTTAAAGTCTTTGGAGGTAAACCAGTATCAGACCTGGAGGTCTCAGGTCAGAACACCGTCTACGGCTCTGGGGTATGGGTATGACTCACACCTCTGCCTCACCTAGCCCAGTCTTTCATCAGTGAGAGAAGCAACAACTATGAACTCAGTAGGACCACAGCTAAGTGAGAGTGTAGCAAACATTTAATGCCAATCTCTGCGACAAGTTTTCTAGATGAGTCCCAACTCGAGTACGTTCTTTGCCTGTCAGGTCTATTACACAGAAGGTAGGTATTATCCTCCTTTTATAGGAAACTGAGGGCTCAGAGACTAATTAATTTGCTAATCTGAGGGCACAGAAAAGACCACAAGCCCTGAGTTTCAATCCAGCACTCTTTCTTCGGCAGGAAGCTCTCTCGGCCTCCTCCACACCAGTATTTGTGTGGTTTTACACTTATTACAGGAGTGCTTCTGTGGGCATTCTTATGTAATCCCCACAAAAGTGTTTCAGGAAGAAGATGGGATATACCATTTTTCCCACTGTAAAGAAATGGAGGCTCCAACTTTAAATGACTTGGCTAGGCATACACTAGGACAAGAACTCGAGTTTTCTGACTCTTTAAAGATATGTTCCTTCCTTTTAATGTCACATTTTTGACATATCAAAAGGAAGTTATTTTCTCTCTGCTATTTCCCATGGAGCTCAAGTTCCATTCTCACTCCCAGCTCCTGAAAGCTCATTATTGTCTTATTTCTGCCTCATCTTCCTAATTCAACCTGAGTTTCCACATTCTCTATCTCCCGGGCTGTCAGCAGACTCCTACTCCAGTTCCCCCATTCTCCTGCCCCACCTCTTCCCCAGAGGCCTTGGAGCCAATGCTCTCCCCATACCTATGCAAGATATTTCTTTTCTACCCCGGGGAGTAAAAGAATAGCAAAAACAAACAAAACAAAACAAAAAAACAAACAAAAAAACTAAAAACATCACTTTTCATCTCAACATTAACCAGGCAGTCGATTAGTTCGATGCAATCGGGCTGTGCTCTATGCAGTCTCAAACTCAGAAGCAAAGATGAGCGGGGCAGTACCTGGCTCAAGGAACACCTAATTTGAGGGGCAGGAGGAAGTGCGGAGGACTAACAATAAGTGGTGTAACAGGCATAAAGTGCAGAGTGAAAGGAACTGTTTCTGGCTGGAGAAATTTACAGAAGGTTTGACCCTAAAAGTCTGTTCCTGTCCAATCCTAGCACATCAGGAACAATGTCCAAAGCAGGATGCATAAAATAAATATAAATTTACGAGCGATGTGCTTCCAACACCTTTCTGCCTAGGATCTTAAAGTAATATTCACATTTCACAAGAAGAGATGGAGTTACTATTAACCTCAGTTTATAGATGAGTAAGTTGAAATCCTTGCCTAACAAATGGTCATAAAAAGAAATGAAAAGGAAATTTTGCTCCTATCGTTTTCAGCCACTCTGGAAATGTAATTTTCCTAACTGCACCAACAAAAAAGAAAAAAGTGCTCTAATAGGGGAAGCTGCTCCCACAAAGAACTGGCGATTTTCATAGTATTTAATCAGGAAAATTCAAGCCCAGATATTAAACATGTATTAGTTCTATCTCCATTTTAAAACCTTTTCGGGGTACCCGTTGAGCTTCGATAAACAAGCAGTGTGTACTGGGCAGGAACACAATGATGATACACAAAATACACCGGACACTGGGTGTAAGGGTCACTCCCACCCCCACCCCTTAAGTAGAAACACCACTTCCCCCACTAGAACCGCTTACACCCTGCCTACCGTTCACTTTTGGCTCTGCTGCCATTAGCAAGTGGCCCTGAGTAAAGTTATTCCATCTTTGCCCCACCATGTCCTCTCCTGTATTCAAACAGTAACAATAGCATTAACATCGCATTGGTGGTTGGGAAGATTACACAAATATACATGAAGCATCTAGAACACTGCCTGACGCACCAGAAGCACTCAGGACATTGCACCACTGCATTAGTCTTGTTTGGTGTAGTGCGTAAGAGCACCTAGGCTTAAATGCCGGCTCTTCCACTCATTAACTGTAATTAGAGGGTCCATCATAATACCTACCTGGTAGCAACGCTGTGAGGATACCATAAGATATGTAGGTGAAAGTATTTAGTAAATGGTCAATAAATGGTATTTACCTTACCTGTCTGCATCCTTGAGAAACCTTGGACTCTGTAATTTTTTTTTTTTTTTAATTCCTAGAGCCCAGCACAGCACTCAGCACAGCGTTAAGTACTTATTAAACAGCAGATGAACGAGTGGCAGGCGGCAGTTTAGTTCAGACAGGTGAAGGCGATCACTGGTTCCTACTTGGCCTGTTTATCAGCCAGACAATCACTGCCACCTGGCACGTAAATGGGCTTGAATAAAATAATGACACACCCGTGAAGGGCCGTGGAAAATCTCTCCCATTTAGAAAAGCACCTATTTTGGGGGGGGACTCCCTTGGTTTAAAACATAAAACGCAGCCCAAAACGGGTAGGACTGGCCGGGACTGTTGGCGGCAGAAGAGGAGGTGATGGCCCAGGTCGCCGCCGCCGGGAGAAGCAGCCCCGGGGAGGGCGGGGCAAAGTTCCGCGGGGTTCCCGGAGGAGCAGAGCGCGGAGGGGAGAAAGGAGCTGGGCGGCCGGGAGGAGGAACTGCACAATGCCCCAGGGAGGTAACAAAGAGCTGGAAGGTCGGACGGGGACCGCGGCAGGCGGAGTAGGGAGGGGTGGAACGGCCCGGGGAGGTGGGACACCCAGACCTGGGGTGGGGAACGAGAGACGGGGTTGGGGCGCGGTGGGGCGGGGCGGGGCGCGGCCTGGGGGATGGGCGGCGGGGGCGGTCCGACTCGCAGGCGGCGATCTTCTGCATCTGGTAAGGCTTCTGAGCTAACGGAGTACCTTGCCTGGCCCACGGCAGGAGCTGAAGGAGAACTGTCCGGTACCCCTCCAGCGCCTGCCGAAGATTCACGGTTGCGAGATTAGCCCACGAGAGAAAAGGAGGCAGCCTCCTGCTTTCGGGAAGAGAGGACAGAAGCCCTTTCCAGTGTGATGTGGGAAAGGTTGTCACTGATGCTGCCAGGATGGCGGTACTGCCTGTGGCTCCCTCCGCTGAGCAGGTACCTGCCCTCTGGCTCACCAGTGGTTCCTGACTGGCCTGTATTTTGTCCCTTCCTCCTGCATGAGGGGGTGATGGCCCTAAGACAAAAGGCTGTTCTTGCATGGATACCTGGAGCTTAAAATCGAATGTAACAGAAAGTTAGTTCTGGTTTCACACCAAGTTAAGACGCACGTCTAGAAGAAATTCTACCTACAATCAGAAAAACTCTTCTGGATGAACAAAAACATCTTTTTCAGAAAAAAATTTAGCAGTCTTGGTGTCAAGGGTTGCTTTTTGGGACCAACGGCCTTATAATATATTGTCATGGAAATGAAACTATAAGAGCTACTACCATTTATTGAACAGCTATTATGTGCTTCTGGTGCACCTCATCTCACTTCGTCTTCACAACCCATGAAGTCATCTAATGAATGTCTTCTATGGGATAGGCACTGTGCCAGGTGGCTGGGATTACTGGAGGCGGGGGAAGCGGGGGGGTGGGGGTGGGGGCAGCGCCAGGCTTTATGAAACTTACAGTCCACCCAGAGGTGTGTACAGTTTGCAAAGGAGGAAATTTACAGTAGGTAGTTTGCCCTTGGTTATGCCTAGATCAGTCTCTCTACCACCACACCCTGCCTCTTCAAATATAGTAGGATTTCAGTGTTAACATCTGTTTCCCTTCTACTTAGGGAAAGCAAAATGAAGCCAAAGACAGACACATATATACAAAATGAAAGAATTAAGCCCAACAGGTAAATCCAAGGCTGAAAAATTGATGGACAGGATTCTGGTACACCCAGACAAGTGTACTTGGGAATTTCCAGAAAATTCACTAACTCAAAGATGAAGTTCTTCAAGATTTAAACATAAGAAAACAAAGTTCTAACGTGTACCATTAGTTTCCTCCGATAAGATATAGAGTGTCTTAAGTAAGATGTCTTCTCCATCTTTTAACTTTTTCATCTGCATTTCTCTTATGCTCATCACTGTTACCTCTATTTTGGGAGTTGGCCTACACCACAGAATGACAGAGTGATAAGGACTACCTCCAAACTCTTCATTTAGAAGAGAAAGGAAAAGAGTCCCACAGAGGTTCAGGTCCCTGGGGAGACGGCTGGCAAGGCCAGAAATTAGTGCCTAAATCTCCCAACCAATGATCTTCCCAAGAGTATACAGGAAGTTTTACCTACTAGCCCAACAAACCCCTGGATTCTTCACATTTAATTCTCCAGAGAACCTCTTCAGCTGCAAAATACCAGCGAAGTCTAATTTTGTGTGTGTAGGAGGGACTGGCCAATAAAAACATTTCTAACTGAATATCAATTCATTTAACATAAGTTACAGATATTCTTGGTCCTCCCAACAAAACTCATTAGCTCTAATGACTATGCTACATGAAAGCATGTTTAGGAAATGTGGACTGAAAAAGTAACCCAACAGGTAGTCTTTTTCCTCCGGCAAGAGTGCATGAAGACATCTTAAAAATATGAAATCATACTTTGCATTAGCAAAGATTATTTCTAAAAGGCACCACTTAGTATCTTGGCTTTGTAAAAAATCTTTTGTTGTTGTTGTTGTATGCTTTTCCACACAAACATATTCTGTATTTTCTCTAAAGTAAACCAGTGCTTTGGCAGGTTTTTAGATTTTTTTTCCCTTAACTAAAGGCACTATTCAATTTCAATGTCCTTGGAGTGTTTTATCTGGGGATTAGACAACTGTACCAAAACACAGCTGTTCCAGTTTTTTCTCCTTTATTTTTCACATTAAAAAACTCCCACTATCAGCCAGTCCAATTAGTTACTCACTATCAAAAGCCGGCTTTGGTCTTTCATCTTCTGGAAAACTGGATCCAAGTGACAGGGTGTCATGGAAACTGTATCTCGGGTCATTTCCTGTTTCAATTGTTTAGCGACAAAAAAAGTTCAGCTCTATCAGATGGAAATTAATGAAAACTTGCTGTTGTCTTCTGAAGAGCATGCAACTAAATAAAAAAGTAATTATTATTTTTGACCAAATTTTCCCACCAACACTAAGGAATATGGGGAGATCTGTGCACCTAAAATGGGAAAAGTACTTTGACAGATGCAGTGAACCAAAGCCTTTTTTCAGCTTAGTTTCCATAATTCGGTGTCAGTTTTAAGGCTTTCACTTGGGTTCCAGAAAAGGAACTACAGGTTAAGTGGTTTTAATTGTAGATTGTTCTTTCTCTCCTACTTCCAACAAATCTTCACCTCTCCTCACTTCTGCTTTATCCCAGTTTTGACATTCACTAGACAGAGCTGGTTTTCTCCTTGTTAGCCTAAAATCCCTTCAACATAAGGGAATGTGTAACAGAAACAGAAATGTAATATAATCTAAAAAGATTTCTTGCTGTACCTATTCTCTGCAAACAAAGACACACACACACACACACACATGCACACACACACCAGGGAAAAGTAGAGCAATACCAGGCAAGCACATGTGTTTAGGAAATGAAGTCCTGGCTGGAATTCAGTAATAATGAGCCCCTGAGTGATCTAATGTACACCAGTGTACACTGTGGATGGAAACAGAGTGCCAGACAGGACAATGGGGAACTCAACCCATGTTTAATATGTTTCAGCTCTGTCTAAATAACTGTTGGCAAAAAAAAAAACGTGGAAGCAATACAACAAATCAATTTTAGGGCTCAGGAGGATTTGCTCAAATAAGACAGCTCTGAAGTGTACATTACAGGATAAGTTCACAGCTCCATTGTGGGAAAGGAGCCCACTTGCAATCCTTTCTGTCCTGTTTAGGCTGTTATACATCTTCTCTATTCCAAATGAGGACGTATTTGTGCTCTTTCTTTTTCTTAGATTTAAAAAAGAACAACAACTGGGAAAACATCCAAAACCAAATTAACTTTAAATATTATTAAAGTAAACCCAAGCCTTATGTCACGTACATCCAACTGGCTATTTGGACAGTTTCTATAGAGAAGGAAAAATGGACACCTTTTGGCAATAACACCTAAATTCTGGACCTTTTGTCATTAAGTCCCTGAGTTCATTTACCCGGTACCAGCCAAGAGGCATCTAGACCAGCCTTGGCCACAATTTCTCCTCTAGTATTGCTTCACACATGCTCTCTAGCTCCTCCCTCAAAATCCACACTTATGCCCCTAAGAGACTGGCTCTGTTTTGTTAAAAATAAGATGAAACTGATAATTTCTAACTGGAAATCTCTTCTATTTCTTTTTCATCAGCCTTCAAGGAAAGTAGAATATTCATCCTTCTATACTTTTCAGGGAGATAGTCCCTGATTTTAGGAGAACAGTACTGGTAGGCAATCTTACAAAGTCTTTTTTTTTCTATTATACTTACTATGCTTTGGTCTTTATGTGCCCAAAACACCAGAAATAAATTACCTCTGGTGAAACTACTTTTTTTCCCAAAAGTAGGAGACATTTCTAGAAGGCATTTAGATAGTATTTTTCTTACAGAAAAACCACTTAAAATAAGAAATTAATTGCTGAAGGCATCAACACAAAAGGGCATAAATCAGTTCAGAGGTAGTGAACCTAGACTAAAGTAAATCCAAGAATACAGCTACCAAACAGACTTGAACGCCTCTGGTTATGAGTGAAGGTGGTTTTACCCCAAGAGAAACAACACATGAAATAAAGACGGAGCTGGTAGAAGGGGTTGTGAACTGTAAGAGAGGCAAGAAATACAGTCAGTGTATCAAGACAAACCATATTTATATTCTGGTCATAACTTAGTATTTTTCTTTTAATTTCTTTCCCCTAGAAAACGCAATGGTAGTGTGCTCATTGCACTTTCTACCTTATTTATTAAAATAGATGGTGAAGGCAGAGAGAGAGAGAGAGAAAGTCTAACTCTCATTACCTACATGGGAATAGGTTAGTTCTTGTTTAGTGTATGAACTTCCATATTGGATTTTATGAAATTTCACTTCTGGGTTTTGTTTCATTTGTTTGCATGCCCAATCAAGGACACTGTTCATAATGTAGATATTTATTAGGTACCTTCAATATTGAAGATACCATGTGGAACACTTCCGGCCAAAGAAAAGTATACCATTGAGAAACAGAGATGTATGCTGCCTGCTGGACATCCCAAGTGCTCTCCCACATATCCCAGTTAGATGGGGACATGTGACCCACCATGGCCAATGGCCGTGATCAGAAGTGACTTGTGACAGCAGAAGTACACCCAGGACTTCAAGAAGGCATCATTCATACTAGTGAAGGAGAAGAAACTCATGGATCTTGAGACTCAGGTCAGAATAGGGAGCTGCCAGGCTGGCTACTGATGTGGGATTTCACCCCTTAAAGGCACTGTTGGAGCCTGTTACTACTAGCGTTACAAGTAGGTCAATATGAAGAAAGGGAGTGTCTTGAGGATTTCTAAGGTTCTGGCTACTTACACATTTTAACTGCTGCCTTTCTTAACAAGGAACTCAAATGTGAATGGTTATACAAGTACCATCAAAGAGCAAAGGAGTGGAGAGAACTACTCTGCTTTACTGACCATGATTCTCATTGTTTTGGCAACCCTCCTTGGACACTCAATTCTTTCATATCCTAATGGAGAATTAATGCTCTCCAAAAGATGACTGGTATGTGCTTAAAAAAATTTTTTTTAAAAAGTGACTTATGTCATTACCAACTGAAGCCTGCAAGAATGAAGGTGAGTTCTCCATGCCCATTTTGCCCTGTTGAGAAAAACCTAGATGTCATTAAGTTGAGATGCTAAGGTGTCAAGAGAGAGACTCCTAGAAGGAATTAAATAAGAAATATGTATCACTGAGATGAAGGGACTTGGTCGTGACCAAAGCCCATCCTAGGCCAGAGACTCTTAGCTTTTTGGCATGTCCCAGAGCCCTGGGATAGAGCAGTGAACTATGTAAACCTCTTCTCAGAATTATGTGTTTAAAATGCATTAAAAAAAAACAAAAAACCATGTCCATCAACAGGTGACTGGATAAAGAAGATGTGGTATATTTATACAATGGAATACTACTCAGCCATAAAAACCGACAACGTAACACCATTTGCAGCAACATGGATGCTCCTGGAGAATGTCATTCTAAGTGAAGTAAGCCAGAAAGAGAAAGAAAAATACCATATGAGATCGCTCATATGTGGAATCTAAAAAACAAAAACAAAAACAAACACAAACAAAAACAAAGCGTAAATAAAGGACAGAAATAGACTCACAGACAGAGAATACAGACTTGTGGTTACCAGGGGGGTGGAGGGTGGGAAGGGATAGACTGGGATTTCAAAATTGTAGAATAGACTACACTGTATAGCACAGGGAAATATACACAAAATGTTATGATAACTCACAGAGAAAAAAATGTGACAATGAGTGTGTATATGTCCATGAATAACTGAAAAATTGTGCTGAACACTGGAATTTGACACAACATTGTAAAATGATTATAAATCAATAAAAAATGTTAAAAAAAAAAAAACCCACACAAGACTGTAAAAAACACCAACTCTAAATGTTTAACTTAGGATACAGTAATGTGTGCTTCTATAAATAACAACACGTTCATCAACAGGATCCAGCCATTTGTCTACCAACTACTGTAATAATTTCAAAGTAGTGAGGCTCATGCTATTTCAAGTTATCTGTGGTATTTCCAGCAAGTTATGGGATATCTTTGATTTGTTTTGGTGACAAAGCCCCAGGTAATGCTAAGACTATTTAGACTTGTTTATATCATAGTGAAAAGAAATGCTAAATTTCTATTAGAGGTTTATGTTATAATTTTTTTTTCTCATCAAGTTCATAGGGTCCTTAAATTTTGTGGAGTCCAGAATAAAACCTCCAAATGTTATGCTCTCCTGACTAACAGAGCCATACCACAAGCTCTCAGTGGAGCTCTCCTGGGCTCTCTTTAGTTAGGTGTGTAGCACCGTGCAGGCCATATTCCTTTGTTGCTTCTCTGCCACCATTGAGTTTTTGTCATTTTATTTTGTGTTCACACCAACTGTTTTCACATGATTGCAACTGACTAAGGAAGAGTATCATTCAGATTGTTAAAAAGCGATTTTATGGAGGCATGTGCCTTTAAGACAATGGTCAAGAAAACTGATAAGAATCAGCCCCTAACAAGGGACTGGTCAAGTCTTATGACATCATCAACATCACCCAGTCTGGGAAAAGTGACCAACAGTTGTACAAAAGGCAGCTGGTAAAGCAATCAGTCTAGAGGCTTGCAATGACTTCAGGAAATATGAAGACACCTGGAGATGGCCAACACAGGATGCTGGGGTCACTGGATCAGGATGCTGTCCAGTCCTGAGTTGGTCAGCATTACTTCCAGGAATGTGTACCTCAAATGAATTGGGAAGTCAGTTCTCTATTATAAGCCTATGAAGGCTGGGTAAAACAAGACTGAAACAATTCACACTTTTGAAGGTACTTCTCCATCCTATGAATTGCAGAGAGGAACCACTGATGTACATTCATATAAACCATTGCTATACTTTCCTAGGTCAGCCTAGCACAGTTGTCAACACCTTACTCAAGAATATAAGACACAGTAGACAACTGAGCTGTGGCTCCCAGTCTTGACAGGGAGATAAGGGATCAGATAACCAGGAAGATATTTGAAACATTTGAAATCAACTGATAGACTTGGGCAAGACTTGAGAACCAATAGGGTAAGGCCTGGGAATCCATCTTATTTCACATTTCAAATAAGGAAATGAGGTGATGTATTGTGGTTAAAGTGCCACCAATCAAAAGTCAGGAGATCGGGCTTTTCCTCTAGACCCTGGGACCAGCTACCTGAGCAAATGTGGGAAGAAAAGCCACTGCTCCAAGCTTCAGATTCCCCTTCTTTAAAGTGGGGAAATTAACTTTGAAGGCACCTTCCCACACAAAAATAAAGATTTGGTAACTTCTGAAGTCTCAAAAAGACGATGAAAAGAAGTATAGAATATCACTGTAAACTATAATCAAATTCAGATTTAAACTGAACATTCTATGGAACAGAGTATCCCCATTTCAAATGGTGAGAAAAATGAACAGTTCCCATGTGTGAACCACACTGCTGTGCCAGGCACTGTATTTGGTCCTGTACTTATGTTAAATTAAGTTGAGATGTTGCACTGGTCAACGTCTGGGTGCTATCATGAGACCCTCTGCTTTCTCTCTGGTAGCCCTCTCCATGCTATACCTAACCATTGGTCTGACTGTTCGCTAGCTCCTTAAGGGTGTAACGCTGTCTCGTTTAGGGGTCTAATTCCCCAGGGTTAGAAGAATCAGGGCAGGTTTTCTAGAGAAAATTAGAATGCCTGAAGGTCTGTCAAAGGGTTTGAGATCTAGCCTGTGCTCACTCTTGGCCCCTGGAAAACTCCCCCTGCCCCATTTTGCTGTCCCTGTACATCCTGTTGTTTTGATTATTTCCTCCCCAGGGGCTGATCTGTTTACTAGAAGTAGAGGGCTCTTCAGATAATCAGGAGAATGAGTCAGGGTTTAATGTCTGCTGGTTCCAGGCTCTTTTCTAGGTGTTGTTCCCCCTAAACTATACCATTCCAAACAGCCTCAGTTCTTATAACCATCACATTAATTTCACCAGATTTTGAAGCCTCCTAGTTGTCCTTGGCTAAGGGTCTCCTTCCCAGCCCTTCTCCATTGTCCTTGCCAACCACTGCTGGCTAGAATCATGGAAGTAAAAATTCACAACTAGGAAGAACTCTGATTTTGCCCAGCCCACCAGCACAATAAGCAGTGCCTGTGCCCTTCTCTGTGTCTACCGCAGGGCCTCCCAAGGCACTATGGAGCACAGAGTAGGGGCTGGAAAATGTTGGCCACACAAATAGACAATCAAAGGACCACTGCTGGCCAAAACCCTGCAGCCTTACAGCCAACAGAAAGAAGAAAGTCCAGCCTTCATTCTGAGGATAGAGGCACTGTAAAATCAGATTATTTCTCTTTCTCTTTACTGCAAAGCTAACAACTCATCAGTAGCCAATGGGCTGATTACTCCTAGACTCTTGGTACTTTGGATGAAAAAGTAAATTTGCCCAAACACATGATTTGGGGGAAAAACACACACACACACACAGCTAGAACTAAATTTCCACCCTGCTTTGAAACATAAATCTTAAGACCCCTCAGGTTAAAAATGACAGCTAGAGTCCTTTAATCTTGAAAAAGCTCTTTCCGTGGAAACCTTAAGGACAGGAAACCACTTAGGTAAAGCTGTTTTGTTTTTTTTTTTTTTCTCTTTTGAGGCAACTTCTGAGGAAAATCTAGGTTTAAGGAAACTGGGCTTCCATGCACAACCATCCCAGTAAGAAAGTAGTGCGTGTCCATGATTTCAATGACCCACAGACTGACCCATCAATAAAGCGTCCCTAGCTTGGCTCAGCTGGAGGACACCGCCTCACCCTGTCTCTAACAGACTTATTCTCAGTCCCCAGTGCTCCAGCTCCATGATTAAGATCCTTGTTCGGTAGAACAAGGATTCTGTATACTAAGTAAGGTCCACTCCATTTTTACCCAAAGTCAGTGAATTTTGCAAGCTATAATTTTCGAGTGCGACAAGCACCGAAATGTGATGCTTTTGGCAACAAAGATTGGGAAATGTTGAGTTAGCACATGAGCCGAGAAAATTTGACCTGGGAAAGGATCTAGTAGATTACAGGAGGAAAATAACAGCACATAGAGGTTAAGCAATTAGCTCAAGGCCCCGCTAGCTGTCAAATACGTTTTCCTACCTCAAAGACTGCTAGATTTCCCTCGGCTCCCTAGCACACCACGTCTTAGATATACCATGCTGGCTAAACTTGATGATGATGATGATATTAAGCTAAAAATCAATCAAAATATTTTCAGTAAGAATAAGGTAAGGTAATTTCACAACATCCTGATATCATTCATAGAATCCTGAGCCAGCAGGAGTGAAATATCCCACATATTTAAAAGGATAGTTCTAAAGTAGTCAAACAAGCACCAAACATCAAGTCACTTTCACAGCCATCCAAGTTCTAAGGATGCACTGCCTGGGACATCAGCCAGGTTGGCAAACAAATCATTATAACATGCAAAGGTATTAAGTGCCCTCTTGCCTTTGGCAATACACTCAAAGCTATTCAAATATATTAAAGTAAAACTAAAATACAGCTACCAAGTTCTTAGCCAACAGAGAGGGAGAGAAGTCCATGCATGTTTTTTTTTTTTAATTTGTTTAGGTATTCCAACTTTTGTTCTGTTTCCTTATAAAAGACAAACCTAGGAAGAAATGGAGAAGGTGGAGACTCAGCCATAAGCTTATAGAAAGCGGGGGCAGGAGCAGGCCAAGATGAAGAAATCTGAGGACATGAGTGTGAGGAGCCCTTTGAAAACTTATAGCAACTTAAGTTCAAATTGGGTCCAAGAAAGAAAAAAAAAAGCTACTTCTCTTAGGTCTGAGTCAAATAAAAAGGAAACTATTTCCTCTCTTTCTGTCTAAATGTATTTTTCCATCTCTCTCCCAGTCAACAACTAAGGGACAAAGTCCTTCTACCAACCTCAATCCAGGCAGAGACGAAGTACACGGGGAACACACCCTTTTGTACAGTAATAACTTGGAAGATAACAGAACGTAACAGTCCTTCAACTGTAAGAAGAGCCTGTGTATAATGACAGCAGCCCCATTATCTGTTTCAACAAGCAAGGTTGAGAAGAAATAAATTTAAGATCACACAGGAGAGCTTTTCCTAACACATTAGGAAGGAATTCCAGAGTACAGAATAGACAATGTGTACCACATCTGAGACTAGAATTTGGCATCATGTTCTCAGGTTCTCTTTCTGCTAATGATGATGACAGTAACGTTTTATATTTGCATCCATTTCCAGTTATTGAATTACTTCTTTATATGTTCTGTTCTCTGCAACAGGGTAGGGGGTGGTTCCCATACATACCTACTTGGGACAGGGGAATGAACTAAAACAAATGTGTCTTCAACCACAGGATCTGTTAAACATTTCCTGTTGACTGAGCTACACGAATGCCAGTTTCTCCAGTAACCCACTCCCATGTTCTCTAGAGCCCCCTACACAAACAAGATTTTTGCAGACGGCAAATATTAAGACACTCATTAAATGCTGAATCAAATAATGCAACTAACATAAGTCTCAAGCAGAAGCTGACACGGATTTGAATCCAACCTCTTCCACTTTGTGACTTTCAAAACTTGGGACAAACCAGTTTACTCTCTATGAAATAACCATCTGCGTTTGAAATAGAACCCTAGCCCTTAGCCTAATGCCTGGCACATAAAAGGGGCTTCTAAAATGTACACTGTTTTAAGTCCTATTTACTAATAAAATACCATCCTTGGGAGATACAGTTCCTTAAATTGCTAGGAAAGGAAAAAATATCAGGCATAATCCTTTTGGTTTCACTGGTAGGTAATAGAGAGTGGATAAAAAGCAGCTTCCATTTAGTTAAACTCTAGAGTTGAGCTTAGAAAAATTTAAAGAAAAAAGAAAGTGTAAATCCTTTGTCTAACAAAGTTTTGGGATGTTGTTGTTTGGGAACTCAAGAATTGCTCTCCTTTTCAACTAAATCCTCTCTGTGCTCATATGTCACTAATATAGCTTGACTTGTCCAAAAATGCCCCTCAAATTAAGAGAAAGCAGGGAAAGAACGATAGCTGGAAAGGATGAGAAAATTTCTTGCACGTTACCAGGCAAAGCCAGAACTACAGTGCCACTTCATAAACCCCTACCTGGTCTGAAAGAAAAGTTATCTAAAGCATTAACTAAGAGGATAAGAAGCTACCATTGTAGCAGGCTTAAAGCGATCCACTTTCACTGGAGCTCAGGGTAGTGGGGCCCTCATTGAAAATGCAAAATCCCCAGCTGGGGGTAAGAAGAAGAGAAAATGTTAAGATGCTCAGCTCTGGAGTGCCAAGACCAAGGGTCTCTGCATTCCATCGCTCAGCCTCCTCCCTCCCCCGCTCCAACCCTCTCTCCCATTATCCTGGAGCAGGTCCTTCCTGCCCCGCCGTTTGGAGTCAGGGAGACTTTGGGAAGTGCCCCAGGAACTGCTGAGAGATGGAGAAATACACAAAGGCTGTCCTCCGCAAAGCATTCTTTCACAGAGGCGGTCGAGTCTGTTAAATACCTCCTCTTAATGTGCATACACTTCTGTAAGGAGATTATGAGGACCACGAGCTCACTAAATTAGCCCCCACAAAATGTGTTTAAACCCACTGCAGGGGGTGAGGAGAAAAGGTGCGTGTGGCAGGGGGCTTTCCGCTCCTTGGTAATTCCCAGGGGAAAAGGTGTCGACAAAAGCACCCAACAAGGCTGCTGCAACTCCAGGGTTGAGCTCGTTGGTACTTGCACAATTCCTTTCCCACACCTGCATTCTCATATTGCCCAGCTATGGGCCATAAGACCTTCAAAGTATTCCTTCCTGTGAATAAGGCAGAAGAAGACAGCTGTAGCAATGCCCTGTACAGTAACATGCACTTTTCAAACTGCTCCTCAAATCTTTGGAAGTAGGAAGTATAAAACATAGCAAGTAATGTTCCAATAAAACTTACGATACATTTTTCTCAGAATACGTAACTTAATAAGTGAGGTGCCCAGCTATACATTTAAGTTGTTAAACCACTCATGGAACATCATTTGGCTTAATAAATGCTTATGTTTTTCACCTCATTATTTCTTCATTATATAATTACTTCTTGGAAAAGAGTGAAATTCTTATTTCAAAGAACAAGTCCACCCATAGTAATAAATGGAATGTCCTTTTATTTACGTATGTAAAAAGATAAATCCTTTTCCTCAAGAAGTATTTCTAAACTCTTATAAGATGTGTAAATTATTTAATAATTCACAAAGGCATTTTAGGGACAGCTCATTTGATATAACAGCCCTGTGAAGTATTATTTACTCCCATGTTATAGGTGGAGACAAAAACCCAGAGAGATTAAGGTAGAGCCCCAGGTCTATGCTTCCAAATTCGTTCATTCATTCATTCACTCACTCTTTGCTGAGGGTCTACGCTTGTCCTGGAAACTACTGGTATTGAGGATTAAGGTACTGAGGATGAAGGGAGAACCGACTTAAGAGTCTGCCCGTATGCAGCAGCACACGAGCAAGTACAGAGTTCGAAGGGGTCACAAAGGGGCAACACTCAACCCAAATATTAGAATTGTAAGAAAACAGACCACTTTCTAGAGGAGGCAGTGCCAGAGCTGGGTCCTCAAGGATAAACCCAGTGTCCTCCTCACCCAGTGCCTCCCACGACTCACCAGCCTCACACACGCGGTTAACAAGACACGTACCGATGGTGGTCTTCACTCCAGAAGACAGCTGCACGGCACACCCAGAAAGTCCCAGCGGCAGAGCTGTCTTCGACACTCGTGTTAACTCTAAAGAAAAAGTCAGTGGAGTGGGCACCGGTGGGTAGTCTACAAACGGAAGCCTACTATTCTCGTGTGACAGAGGATTTCAAACAAGGGAAGTTAGCGCCTACGAGGGGTCTGGAGCCTGGTGGGAGGGGGAGGGTCTTTTATCCATGGGACCATGGCCACGGATCAAGGCTGGGAGAGGGGACATGGAGGCCAGAGCTGCTGGTCCAAGGCCTGTTCTAAGAAAACAATGGGAGAACCCAACTCCATGCTATCAGGATAAAGGCTATTCGTGCCTGTATTTTTCTCACATTATAAAAATGCCCTTACTCCTGGAGCAACAAAGATTCCCAGTGGCTTTCACTAAAGACAAAACATCCCCCCACCAGTACAGGCTTCTTATATTGAGGCTACAGAGTATCTTTTTCAACCCCCATCTTTCTCCCAGATGAAAAATGCTGCCCAGCTGAAACAATTTCTTCATTTTTTTCATTCTGAACTTCCAAAAAACAGTCCCACTCTTTTTAAACCCATGGAGAAATATGAGAGTTCCAGAGTTTCAAACCATCTTTAGTCAAGTAAGAAAACGAAGGAAACCTCTTTTAAGGAAATCAAAGAGAATATATGACGAACACGACAAAGCTAGTGTCTCATCCCTCATTTTTATTAATAATTTTTTTTTAAAGAGGGGGCAGTCTTTGAAGAAAGGTACCTCATTTCCCACTGCTCTGGGTTCTGTATAGAGGACTTGGACATTGACAGACTGAACATTTATCGTCTGGACCATCTGAAAGCAAGCCCTGCCCAAGCCCTAAAGCAGCATTATCATCAGCATCATTGCAGTCACGTGACCCTGGCCTCTCTGGAATATAAGACACATTTGATTACTTTTTTTTAATTTAAGTGAAGTTTTCTAGATTTCATCGTTTGATTTTACATGAGGATCTCAGAGGGTTAAAGGTTTACTGAAAATTAATGGGCAGGAGAGTTTCGACCCTCCATTTTAAAAGAGAAAATATCACTCTACACCTCTAGTCCCACCACCATTTGCAGACAGCCCCTAAGAGTAAGACATGAGATCTGAAAAGCATGATACAGCACTTATGTACATGCTTTTATTTGATCCTCCCCACAGCCTTTTAGGTACCTAGTACTCACTCCCCATTTTACAGACAAAGACGTTGAGGCTGGGAAGCCAAGTCACTCAGCCTTTGTACAACTACTTTGGAAGTGTTCTTGAAAGACAAAATATTTTTGAATCTCGCTGAGTGGAGAACACGGTGCTAGCAAAGCACTGTGCTTTCCACAAAGTGCACTGCCTCCTCTCAGATGTCTGAGGGGCACACACATCTTCTGAGAAGATGGAAACTCATCAGCTTGGGGAGAAAATGCCAAGTTTAAAGTCAGGCTTGTTAGAGAGGGAGCTATCACAGATTATTAATTTAGCCTTCTCTCCCTGCGAGTGTTTGATGTAAATGGCAAGGGTTCGAAGGTCAAAGAGGAAGAAGTATGTGCTTTAATTTCTCCCCCCCAGAGGTGCGCGAGTGTTTTCTATTAACAAAAACCCTGTAGCCAACAAATCCTGGGCTTGGATCAAACGGCCCTCCATCTTTTAAGTTATAACATCACAGGGAAACATTTCAAGAGGAAACCAGGCCCAGTCAGGCCTGCAGTACCTGAGAGAAGGCTGTTCGGCCCCTTGGGAATTTGAAAAGCATCTTCCTTTTTGCTGAAACTGCTTAGTGACAGACAGAAATGTCCCCAAATAGTTATTCTTGATCTATAGACAAGGGATAAATTGAAAAGAAGGAAAAAAAAAAAAAAGTGGGCAGGGGCCGAGATAGGGCCATTGGTACGGGAAGGACCACCCTCTTTGGTCAAAGCGATTAGGAACAGACATTTTGGCAACAAACCTTGGTCCACTGGGCTATGTCTGAGCTAAATTTAAGAGCCAGAATTTAACCTGTGCTTGGCACAATATGTAGTGCAGAGTCAACGTTCAGTAACAGTAGCGAATCACATTGTAACACTCCCTTTTTCCCTGCCTTTAACAACACAGAGGGTTCATCCTACTCATTTCTCAGCCCCTCACACACCCAGGACCTTCATGGCCGCGGGAAACCTAGACGTGAGGGGTGGAGCATGGAATTCGCAAGACCCAGCAGCACCTCTCTCCAAAAAGAAAAGCTAACACTTTGTGAGATGTCTGGCCCCAGGCCCTTGTGCATACAGACATTCTTGTATAAATCCTACAACAATTATGGGTGTACCCCCGATTTTTATAGGGAGGAACTTGAGCTCAGAAGAGCAGTGAGAATCAAGCTTGGATTAAATCCGAGTTTCTCCCAACAGGCTTTTGTGAACTGGCCTGGGAACTAGGTTTGCTTTTATAACCCCTCTGGCTGAATGCTGCTCTAAACAATAGACTTTGAAATGAGCTTTGGAAGCCAGACTGTTTGTAAACTGAGGATAGCTGGCACTATTTACGTCTCTTGCCACCTTTGGGGGTGCCTCTGCACTACTTAAAAATGGCTTTTAGTTTAAAGTACATCCACAAAACCTCCAAGAAGGTAAGCATTCCCTTTCCTGTCGAGACAGTCCTAGGAGATTGGAGAATGGGGTAGATCCCAGGCAGCTCAGCCGAAAAAAAGAAAAATCCAAGTGAAGGGTTTATAGGAAACACACAGAGGAAGAGTAAAGCACAGTAATTGTTTACAGGCCACTTGTGAGTCTTCTAAAAGTGCCCATAAATAAGAAATTAGGCTTGGGGGAGACTAGCCTGAAAAGAGTTAATCCCCCAGACAATTCCAGGCCACGTGACCCATCCGCATCCATCAAGCAGAAGTCTTGACCATCGCATTCACATAATTTCCCTGGACTGACCCTCGTCCCCCTGCTGCTCCCAGTCTGCTTACTAATCATCCCAGTGGAATGGGATGCATTTCCCTGCTCCAGGAAAGCAGGGTTGTATTTTGTTGATTACTCTGTCTTCAACACCTACAAGAACGCCTGGCTAGTAGTCGACGTTAACTATAGTGAGATGAAGTATTGCTTATTTCACCATTTACTTATTAATTTCCCAGTTCCACTGTTTAGATACAAGAGTCATTTCTTAAGTTTAAAAGGTGTTATGTAGTGATGTGAATGTTTTGAAGAAAAAAGTATTTACAGAATTCTAATGAGACAATAAAACTGAGAAGAAATAGTCCAATGTCCGCCTATACAATTTTGATCTTAGTCTCTTACCTAAGAGAACCAATGTGTTAAAATGGAATTCTAATGAAATGAAAGAGAGCTACAATTCCTGAATAAGGCATATTGCCTGGTAGATTGCATGCACATTTTAAGTGGCTTCAAAGAAAGGATGGAGGAACAATGGCAGTTATGTTAGCAAGTGTCCATCTCGGTTCAACATCAGCTATTTTGGGAAATACCACCACAATCTTTACTTCAATAATTTATCAATATGCTAATTGAAAATTCAACAAGAAGTCACTGCACTCCACTCAAGTCCTGAAAACTCTTGAATCAGATCAAATAGAAGACAAGTTTTTGGAGGATAAACTAAAAAACGGTACTTTTGACACTTTGTCTCCTTGATAATATTTTACTATGTCATAATGAGATTCCCTAAACAACGGATTCACCGTAACTTCATCCAAAATAGATGGCAATGGTTCTTGTAAGTGTAAACCTCTACAAAAAAACCCACTCATAATCACCTCAAAAAAGCTAAAATTATATTCTAACACATAAATGAATAGAATTGCTGTCTAAACTGATTTGGATTCTTCTACTAACCAAACAGATCAAGCAGTCTCATATTATCAGGCTGACATGACACCATCAAGTACGTTGTATGCTTCATGTAGGTGATCATAAATAGTTGAAATGTTTAAGGGGGGAAATGGAGTCCAGTATAATTAAGACACCAGCCAAAATGATGAAAATCACTCCCATATTCGACTGCCATTGGAATGACGACAGAGATGACTGTGGTGAATATGTATGTTCTCTCCCTGCTGCCCAAATCACTTGACTGTGTAGCAGTCATGAGACGTGGGTGGAATCAACCCCACGTCCAGCTCTAGAACAGGTCCTGATTGGCACAAAGGAATGTAGTCCCAACCCTCTTGCATTCTATTATCCATCCTACAATGAGGGGAGAGGGGAGGTGTCCCTGAGAGACCTGGGAGCCCTGCGCTCATTTTCCCACAGGCAAAGCCAGCCTGAGGGTTAGCTGACACAGAGGGTGACGGGGGAGGGGGGGCATGGAGCCTGTGCCTGAAGTTCACACTCTGCGAAATGTCAACCTTTCAGTTATTTAAGCCAACAAACTCTCTTTATCTCTCAAGGCAGTTTTCATGGGTTGTTGGGATGGGTGGTTACCTGCAATTCAAAATTTCCTAACAGAACCAGAGGTGACGAGGACTATGATGCTGGTGGCAGTGGTGGGTCTATGACATACGTACATCACCAAGTTCACAACAGCCCAGGGTTGGGACGGGTATTATCTTCCTATTCATAAAGTGAGAAAACTGAGGCTATGAAGAGAAAAAAGGACCTTGTCAAAAGTTACATAGCTGGTAAGCTAAGACCTCAGCTGCCTTTGATGACTGATCACGGGGCCGAGTATGTGTACACAGGAGGGAGATTACCGATGTCGCTTTGTATTTTCTATATTGAAAAGTCTTATTGTCCTGAATCTTTATTCTGCTGCAGCTGTCCTACTTCCTTTCAAATCATAGCCTTGGCCCAGTGGGCCTTTGTTGATGTAAAGCATTAAACTTATAATATTCCATCATACTAAGTGAAATCACAATGATAGATGTGGCCATACCTGTCCATGAAGAGTAAATACCTTCATTCCTCTCTAACAGTCTCCCTGCCTCCATTTCCGCCTTTCCTCACCCCTGTCCTCATCCCATACACCAGGGTACCTCATAGCCAGAGGGATAGGTCTAAAGCAAAAATCAACCACAACCACGTCACTCTCGTGCCTAAAATCCTCCAATGACTTCCCATTTCAGCCAGAATAAAATCCAAACTCTTTGGTCCCCACAGTGATCCTACCCTCTCTCCTCTTCCCTCCACTCCCACCCTTCTTCAGCGCCCTCTTTCAGCCCCCAAAACACGCCAACTCATTCTCCTCTCAGGCCCTGTGCATCCCTCTCCTTCCCCCAGCTCCTCCTCCCCAATCCCACTCATGCCTCCCCTCAAATATCAGCTTCCCCAAAAGGCTTCCTCTAATGCCACATTAGCCTAATTTAACTCCTTCACAGAACTGATCAGGGCCAAGCATTATCTTGCTTTAATTTCTGCATAAATATCTATCCCTCTTCCAGGATGCAAGCCTCTCAAAGGCAGGGACTCTGTCCTGCTCATCAGTGTACCCCACACCCAGGGCAGTGTGGGCCTGATGGGAGATCCGCCAATAGTCACGAGCAGAGCGACTAAGTCTAAGGACCCACACAGGCCACATTCGCCCAAACTCTTACATAACGCTTTGTTTTTAGCTGAAAACAACAACTGCAAAATCCACAGCTCTCTTTTAAAGACTTTTATCTATCCTCGATTCTGCTTTATTCTTTCTAATCCGGGCATCCTTATTCTTTAAGCTATGAAAGCCAATTTCTTGTAAAAACAATGCCACAAAAGCAAGAACAAACAAACAAACAAAAAAACCCACCACACAGTAGAATTTGGCACTCCTAAGGAAAATTAAAAGTACATCTGAATTTTTTTTTTAAAGTACCTCTCAAAAACTCAACAACAAACAGGCACATAGGAACTTTGAGGAGTAATAGAAATGTTGTAAAACTAGACGGTAATGATCATTGTACAAATCTACAAATTTAATAAAAATCAGTAAATTGTTTTTTAAATAAGGAACAATAAGGAAACAACCCAATGTAAAAATGGGCAAAGGTTTTGACATTTCATACACACACACACAAAGGGCAAATAGGTAAATGAAAAAAAAAAATACTGTGCAGCATTATTGATTAGGAAAATGTTCATTAAAACCACAACGTGATACCACTTCACACATGTTAATGGCCAACATTAACATGACTGACCCAGTCAAGTTCTGGTGAGAGTGTGGAGCTGGACTTTTATCCATTGCTAGTGGGAATACACGATTAAACAGCCCCTTTAAAAACTGGCAATTTCCAACAAAGTTTAACATACACTTAACATAATAATCCCACCCCTAGAAATATGAACAATTATGTTCAAACAAAAACTTGTCAAGATGGCTACAGTAGAAATATTTATAGATTTATGACTTCAAAAAATTCAAATGTCTTTCAG
Source organism: Camelus bactrianus (assembly GCF_048773025.1). Taxonomy (NCBI): domain Eukaryota; kingdom Metazoa; phylum Chordata; class Mammalia; order Artiodactyla; family Camelidae; genus Camelus; species Camelus bactrianus. The sequence goes on from NC_133551.1 coordinate 31,770,216, forward strand.
TTGGTGAATGGATAGACACTGTGGTACAACCACAAAGTGGGATTCTACTCAGCAATAAAAAGGAATAAACTACTCATATACACAACATGGATGAATTTTAAATGTATTTGGTAAATATAAAAAGCCAGACTCAAAATGCATACCATAATGCATCCATTTATATGACACTCTGGAAAAAGCAAAATTACAGAGATGAAGATGGTTTTCTCGGGTTCCAGGTTGGGGTGAGAGTGGCAGGGGGACTGGACTACAAAGAAACAGCATCAGAGAATTTTGGAGGTGATGAAACTTCTGTATCTGGATCATGGTGAGAATTACATGGTATGCATTTACCAAAATTCATGGAACTCTACATCAAAGAGAGTGTATTTTCTATTTGCAAACAAGGCAACCAACAAGGGCTTAATTTGCAAAATATACAAACAGCTCATACAACTCAATGACAAAAACAAAAAACAGAAAAACAAATAACCCAATCCAAAAACGGGCAGAAGACCTAAACAGACATATCTCCCAAGAAGACACACAGATGGCCAATAGGTGCATGAAAAGATGCTCAACAATTGTTAGAGAAATGCAAATCAAAACAACAATGAAGTATCACCTCACACCAGTCAGAATGATCATTAAAAAGTCTATAAATAATAAATGCTGGAGAGGGTGTGGAGAAAAGGGAACCCTCCTACACTGTTGGCGGGAATGTAAATTGGTGCAGCCACTATGGAGAACAGTATGGAGGTTGCTTAAAAAACTAAAACTAGACTTACCATATGATCCAGCAATCCCACTCCTAGGCAATATATCTGGAGAAAACTCTAATTCAAAAAGATACACACACCCCAATGTTCACAGCAGCACTGTTAACAACAGCCAAGACATGGAAGCAACTTAAATGTCCACTGACAGAAGAATGGATAAAGAAGATATGGTATGTATATATATACAACAGAACATCACTCAGGCATAAAAAAAATGAAATAATGCCATTTGCAGCAACATGGATGGACCTAGAGATTATCATACTAAGTGAAGTAAATCAGACAGATAAAAACAAATATCATGTTATCATTTACATGTGGAATATAAAATATGCTATGAATGAACTTATTTACAAAACAGAAAGGCTCACATAGAAAACAAACAATGGTTACCAAAGGGGAAAGGGGTGGGATAGGGATAAATGAGGAGTTTAGGATAGCAGATACAAACTACCATATATAAAATAGATAAACAACATGGTCCTACTGTACAGCACAGAGAACTGTATTCAATGTGTTGTAATAAACCACAGTAGAAAAGAATATTTTTAAAAAGAGTACATCTTCACACCCATTAGGATGGCTATTATGAACAAAAAGCAAAAATAATTGTTGACAAGAATGTGGAAAAAATTAGAATTCTTGTGAATTGTTGTTAAGAATGTAAAAGGGTGCAGCCACTAATGGAAAGCAGTATGACTATTCAACAAAAAAATTAAACATAGAATTATCATATGATATAGCAATTCCACTTCTGGGTATATACCCAAAAGAGTTGAAAGCAGAGACTCAAACAATTATCATACACCCATGTTCATAGTAGCATTTTTTTTTTTTTAACAGTAGCCAGAAGGTGAAAGCAACCCAAGGGACCATCGATGGATGAACTGACAAACAAAATAATGGTATATACATACAATGGGATATTATTCAGCCTTAAAAAAGAAGGAACTTCTGATTCACGCTATAACATAGATGAACCCTGAAGACAAATGGTAACTGAAATAAATCAGGCACAAAAGGACAAATATTGCATGATTCCACATATACAAGGTACCTAAAGTAGTCAAATTCATGAAGATCAAAAGTAAATGGTGGTTGCCGGGAGCTGGGGGGAGGGGGTAGTGAGGAGTTATTGTTTAATGGGTACAGAGTTTCAGTTGGGGAAGATGAAGAAGTTCTGGAGATGGATGGTGATCATGGCTGCACAACAATGTGAATGTACTTAATGCCATAGAACTGCACCCTCAAAAATGAGTACAATAAAAAAATTTTTTGTTGTATACATTTTATAATTTTTAAATTAAAATGAAAAATGTTGGACGCACTTCACAAAGATTTAGTCCTAAAATTTCAAGGCCACCTTAAAAAGTGATCATTGCTATCTGCAGGGAGAAAAATAAAAACAGTACATTTCACTATGTTTAAATCTGTCTCTGTCTATCCATCCATCCATCTATCTATATGAGTGAATGAATAAATGGTGAAATACAATGAGGAAAAGTACATCTGAATCATCATTGCAGGACTTCAGTGTTGTAGGCAGAGTTTGCTCTAGAAGTTTTTTTTTTCCTTCCAAGAAAAAGAAGAAATAATATGGGAAGTATGAGCATATATATATTTTTTAATTTATACGTATGGAACAATGAAGCCATATTTTAATTTTTAATGAAGCTACCTCCCCTCTCCCCTTCTCTCTCAACTGGAAGAAAGAAACAAAGGGCCTGCCAAAGATTTTCCATCCCCCAGACCTCTTCAGATCCGGGGCCTTTCACTATGTATCTTCACCCTTCTAACGGGTCCTTACTGGTAAAGACATGGCCAAAAGTGATACAGAGAAACAATTATACTTGCATCGATCAGGAATGAGGTTCAAATTCGTCTGCATCGTCCTCTTGGCATGCTAATACATCAGCTGCCTGGCTTGCTTTCAGTTCTTCAAGTATACCAAAGTCTGGCCTCTCAAGACCTCTGCACAGGCTCTCCTCTCTGTTTGAATGCTAGCCCCCAGCCCTCCCTGACTGGCTCCCCCTTCTTTGGCTAACCCCCACCCACCAAACCTCTCCCCTGATTGGCTCTGATTCCTTTCCATGCCACCCAGTCCTGAGCTGTCACTCCCATTCGCCTTGACCAATGAGTATTTGTTGAGGAACTGGATGCCAAGCATCATTCCATAGGAAAACAGCAGTGAACAATAAATATAAAGCTTACCTGTGGGAGGTTGGGGGAGGTGACATACAAAATGAACAGGGTTAAGGAGAAAGAGTGAGGAGAGTCAAGGGGGTTTTAAAGAAGATGGGCATGAAAAGTTTTGTTTGCTGTTCCCAAAGGGAAGTTCAAAGGCTCCTGGGCAAGTGTCTGCTTGGAGGAACGTTTCATGTGTGTGTGGGAGTAGGGGAGGGGGAAGGTTGGTAGGAGGAGGGGAGAGAAGAAATAAGGCCATAAGCATATCAGAGACCAGATCACATCAGCTATGAAGGCCACTGTAGTTTTAGATTCTACTCTGGGTCAGATGGGAACCTTTAGAGAATTTTAAGTAGAGAAGTGACATTTTTATCTTAAAGGATCTCCCTGGAAGTCTTTCTAATAGCCCCTGTTTCCTTTATAACACTACTCAAAAGTTTATAATTTATATTTATTCATATGATTATTTCTTTAATGTCTATTTCCCCTAGTAGGTGGTACACTCTGTACAAGTAGAGCTCCTGTCTCCTTTTAACCATGAACTCAAATCCAAGCATAGTACCTGGCATATAGTATGTGCTCAATAAACGTTCATTAACTGGACCGACGAATTTAACCTCTAGGATAAAGTAGCTCCAAGTACATAATCTGCAAGTACACACTATTTTTGTGTTTTTTAGATTCCTAAATGTCCTCGATCTATATACCTCAACTTCCTGTAACATGAAGAAATTAGACATGAGAACCAACTAATACTTAGAGTCCTAATGTGCTTACTCTGCTAGACACTGTCACTTATCTGGAACATTTTAAATCTTCAGTAGCAAGTGCAGGCTCAAGACCCTTGAGTCGAGAGGAGGAAATGAAACTGACACATGAAACATAGTGGTAAAAGCTAAATTCAGAATAGTAACTGTTAGAAAGTTACTGTTTAAAGATGGCCACACAATTTCTATAGTCCAGACATTTTTTGAATCTTCAAGTGCCAGAGACAATGCTAACCATACCAGGACCATACAGATGAATAAATGTGGGCTTTTTCTGCTGAGAGCTCACGCTCTGATAACTCTCAACTGTACAAAGCTTTACTGTTCGCAACTCTTGCCCATGCTTATTAACTGATTACACATGTATGCAAATAAAAATTTCCAGGCCTCCTTGGTCATCTGAATTTACACTAACTCTGGGGTATCAACCCATAACAAACGAGATGGTTCACAAATCAGAGCACAATCTGGTCCCCCCTAACTACCAAGACTACAAAGAAGCAAATATTCCTGTTCCACATAGGGTCAGTAAAACCAACTCTGCGTCCAGTAGCCAAGACTGCCAAAAACCTCAGTTCTCCAGGCTCTCTCCAAAACTGCCCAGGGCAGCAACATCCCAGTATGGTCCTCAAGAGAGAGCAGAAAAGTAGAAAACTGGGTCTCCTGCAGCAGCCACTTGCAGCTCTCATTCGGAGAGGACACCATCCAAGAAGAATGCAGTGCCGTGACCACTTCAGCACCTACCGCCCCTGGGCTACCAGGAGAGCCACAGGCTTTGGAGAAAACCAATCAGCAAACGTGGATGCAATTAGGACAAAGGAGTCCAGTATCCTGATAGGGGCACAGCAAGCAATCCAGTGGACAAAAAAATCCCATGAAGTTCCAGTTGGGTTAGCAAATGCTTGAGGATGGACAAGAAACCCAACAGGTCTTCCTACGCCTCTGATTTCCCGGAGATGAAGGCAAAGATCACAGAAAAACTTTTAACAATATTTAAATACAAACATGTGCTCCACCAATAAGGCCATAAAAATACCCTCAAACCATTTATAAATATTGCAATACTTATCAGGGAGGTGACAGACTTCAACTTTTCTTCTTCAAATATCTTTTCATGGTTATATACACCACGGTAATTGTCATGGCTTTATGGCCTCCCTGTGATTTTTTTTTCCTATATAGAATCCTCACTTTATTTTCAAGTGACATGGAAATATGAAGACTATTTTAACCTGGTTAATTATTTTATATGCGGAGTCAAGCCAGACTGATGAATCTGTACTTCAGCGTGTTTATGGATCATTAATTTCTGGCCATTCCTCTTTTGAATTAAGATTTGTAAAAAAAGAAAAAGTTGGCCATCATAAACCAGACTCAGTTTGTCTTGTTTCCTTAACATACGCCTTATCAGCTCTGCCACAGCTGAAGTGATTCCAAATTGCTTTATGACACACTTGGATTTTCTCCCGCTAATAATTCCTCTTTCCTGCCCCTGACTGGCAGGCTTCTTCCACACTGCAGTAATGTGGGACAGCTAATTATCTACCAATCCACCTTGCTGTTCCGCACTTGGCAACTTTTATCTGCACAGGACAGCTGCACTCTCCCCGTTTGAAGTGAAATGTCAGTCTCAGCTAATGCAACAAGACTTACATCACTAATGATGTCTCCGCACTTTGAAGAAACAACTCAAAGCCTAATTAAAAATTCAGATTCATTCTCACCGGCTGGCCGATTTTCACTGCCCTTCCACCAGGACCTCGAAGTATCTTTTAAAATACTCCATGCAAAAATAAAATTGAAAAAAAAAATATCCAAGGGGAAAAAAGTGGTGCAGGATTGGGCTTTAACTGAGTCTTTAAAATGACTGTTATGGTTGGAACAGAACGAAGATGTTAACATATACAACAGATAAGAATTTCCTCCACTGGCTTCTACTCTTCAATGACAATAAAGCACACTATTTCCAAAGAAATATGGACCAGAAGCTACTTTTGAGTCGACCCACTCTGGGTGTTGGTACTTTTCTAACTGTAATTAACTCGGAAATCATGTGACTGTGGAAATCTGAAGTAGGGGGAAACTTCTTTTGAACCTAGAACAAAGAAGGCAAGGTAAAGAGGCATTCAAATGCCATTTATTTTGTTTCATTATCAAATCAAATAAACAACCCCTCCATAGGAATGATACTATTACAGTTTTCGCACACACACAAAAAGAAAGAACTTCATACTTCTAATAACTAGGGAGAGAGATGCAGTCCTGAAATTCAATTCCAAAATAGAACTCTGCCTGAAAATTACAGGTGCAATTTCCGTGTGTAGCTTTTACATAAACAAACACCAAAAAAACCAAAGTTGTCTCTCCCCTAAAGTTTTATTTTTTTTATGCTTTACCTTTTTAATTAAAAAATCACTTTGGTGGTACAAGGTCACAATTATAAATAATTATTGGCCACCTAAATTTGTTCTTTTAAAACATATCTAAAAATATCTAACATCATGTGGTAACTCATAACTTTTTGTATTTCTTTAGTGGCTCACTGACTTCTAGGTATTTAAATAACAACCTAAAAAAAAAAAGAAACCCAACACAGCTGTCAAATTAGACTATCAGCTTAAGTTTTCAACCATAAAATAAATCGTTTTTTTTTTCCAAAGAGGAATGTAAAGGTTCTTAAGTCAAGTTTCTTTCCCATTTTCAAGCAATCTTCTCTTGAAATAATGGAGCACCCATAAGACAAGAGTCCTAAAAGAGCGTACTACTGGCGGGATCTCTGGAGAGCCATGTCCCCACTGGGCCTCCGTTTCTCATCTGTAAATGAGGGAGGCAGATCTGACCTTCTCTCTGGTCCTTCCCAGTTCTCACGGCACCCAGCGATCTGTGGATCTGGCAGGCTGGGGAGAGAAGGCGTACCAAGGGCAGGCCTGCTCAGCCTGGATGCGCACAGCCCTGGGGCAGCCCCAGGACCACAGTGGGAGGCCAGCCAGCCTGGGCTCAGGCCCAGAGCAGGGAGACTGCAGAGCAGACCCTCCCAGAACCGGACTGGAGGAGGCAGAAACTAGATGTGGAACAGGCCCTGGGAGCTGGTGGCTGCTCCCAGCGTCTGAATCCTGAATCATGTTCAGCTGAGCTTTCGAGGCACCATGCTGCTAAATTCTCCAGCTTCCTAGTCCCTCTCCCCCAGAGCACATCTCCTCCAAATACGAGACTCGGGCATAATTGGCTAATTCCCAACTTACTGGTAAGCTACTGCCAGCTATGTTGAAACAAAGGGGAGAACCTGTTTAAGAAAGGGGGTGTGCAAGAGGGAAACGGTACTGGTCACGTTGTCTGAGCCCTCATCTAGCTCTGCCCTAAGGTCTGCCCCAGACCGTTCAATCGCGTGAGGCAGCTTGTTCCTCCGTTGTCCCAGCCAGGGGAGACTGGGTGTTCTGTCACCTGCCATGTAATGTCTTGACTGACATGACGGTTCCAAGGACCCCACAACCCAACCTCTGGCTACAACTCTGACCTCTTCTGGTACACTCTCTTCCCTCTGGCTCTCTGAACTCCAAACCTTAGTGCCGTCTTTCCCCTCCTCTGAGGTGCCATCGCAGAAGGAGCCTCTGGGGATGCCGCTCTTTGACTAACCAACTCCTACGCATTCCGCTTTTTCTGGGAGGCCTTCCAGAATTCCTCTCCACCTGCAAGCAGATTAACATCCCTGACACACTTTCCCCAAGCATCCAGAACCTCCTGTCTCATGACAGTCATTGCCTTGGAAATTACTGATGGATTTCTCAGCCCTCACAGAGGGCAAGGCACCAAAGAAACACTCAAAAACTATTTAACAATCCAATTGAGAACTCATCTATCAGAAAGTTTTCCTTTGTTATTACAGAAAGGTGCTTCCCCATTCATTACCTTTACACACAATCACTGATTTGACCTCCTGGAGCTCAATGAATAATTCTGATCCAGCCTACAGACATGTTTGGTTTAGCTCACAGTCTTTCTTTAAAAAATCTGAATTAGTTGCCAACATTTTACGAATTAAGAGATTTCATCATAAAAAAATCATTGACCCAGCTTCTCCTGAAAACCAGTCATGTGGCAACACTGGCCCCACATGGTCACTGGACAGCAATTGGAAGGGCCTGAGGAGCACCTGGCATGCGCCCTCCTGTTTACAACAGCCGACACCACTCCCTACTGACCTACACCTGGCCCACCTTGTGCATTCTGTCCAACTGAGCCCTGGAAATGTTAGAGTTAGCAAACCCAGGTGTAATCTTGATCCTATATTGTAGCGTTTCTTTCTAAACTGTCTTGGCCCGTACAAGTTGGTTTAGCCTCCCTAACAAGACAATGAACTGTTGGAGGGAAAGCAATCAGTATCCTATACTTTCCCTGCACTCTCCCAGCCTCTGATTCTGCCATGAGGCACCCAGGGAATATCTGCTGACAGACTCATCAGGAGAGTTATGTATAACAATTATGTATAACATCCAGCTTTTCCTCGTCAACCTCCCTTCCACCCCACTACTCTTCCAGCTTATTTCACCTTGTTTCTTTCTCACTTTTGCCGCCTCTGGAAGAGGGAGAGAGCGGGAGTAAGAAGACGGGGCCCACGATGCACGAGTCAAACCTGCGTGCTCAGACGATTATAAGCAGGCCACTGTGAAAACAAAGCACCTCACAGGCTCGTGGGGGAAAGCCAGGCATGAAAACAAGGGCCAGGTGGCATGTGTAAGGGAGGAAAGAAGGGCCCCAGAGAAGCTTCCCCAAAAGAATATAGGGCGTCACACCTGGAAGGTGAAGGAGACTGCTGGGCAAAGGTACTAGCTATTTGTGAAGGGCTGGAGTACACAGCGATCATTTTGCCCAGATACATCTTTATAAAAAATTGAAAGCATACACCCTTCAAAATAATCGTATTTTATGGAATTCAGATTCTATTTACTAGTTTACCAATATATTATATACCTTATAAAACATTAATATAGAAATTAAATTAGGCAATAAAAAATCTTATGGATGAAATTATGTATCTGGAATTTACTACAAAATCATCTGGGGGGCAGGGAAGAGCAGATGGAGGCAGCGGCAGAGGTGAAACCAGCCTGACCACAAGTTGAGAACTGTTTAAGCCAAGCAAGAGGTACAAGGGCATTCTCATGCTATTCTCTTTCCTTCTGTGTATTTTTTCAAATCTTTGTATTAAAAAAGTTTAAAAGTAAGTAAGTATGAATATAGTAGGTCTAATCCTACTTTCTTCCTAAACCCCAAAGGATGGTTTTGTACCACATCCCTGAGGTCCATGCACCACACTTTGGTAACCCCTGGGCCAGAGGACTGACCACATGGAAATCTGCAGGTTCTGAAGATTAGATGTCAGTTTCATTCAGGCTTGGGAGCTACATGTTTGCTGCCTTCCAGGATCTGTGCCCTGGCACTAAACCGGCTGTCCTGTATTTATTTCTGTTTACTGACTGTTTCTATGTTAGACCTTGTGCTAAAAGGTATTTCCCTCCATTAACCAAATGAAGCATGAAGACTCTGAAGGTCAGAGTGCTTTAATGAAACGCTGGAAGTTACATAGTTAATGACTAGCTGAGTCAAAATTGTTGCCCCTTCATATTTTGGCTTCCAATGCGCTTTTATACCAGGTCCAAGCAGATCCAAGATAAATCCCACTGCACATAATACCAAACTTCCAGAGTTCTGCAAGGTTCCTGCCTGCTCATCCACTTAAGCTCAAGGAAGGAACTCTTCAAGCAGCAACCAGAAATAGCACCACGTTGCAAAGTGTAAAACCGTCCCCTTCCCCTCCCCCACATCCCTCCAGATTCAAGTACGACTGGCAGGAAAAACATACGCACAGGCGACAATGCCAGCTAAGACAGGTATTAGTGGAGAGGAAGGGGAGGAAGTACCAAGCACACCAGGGGCAGAGTCCACCAGAAGTGATTCAACATGCTCTTCCCTGGGCTCATTCTTACCAAGTTCAACTCAGAGTCATCCATCAATAGTCAATTTTCTTCTATTCTAAATGTTCAATCTCAGAAGAAAGCAAGACCGCAGTTTTCCCACCAGGGCTTATATTGCACACAAGGCATAGAATCAAACAACATTATTTGCATTATTGCATTCTTCCCTAAAACATTCTTGATTGCCTAAGTACACATTCAAACTACCCTAAAACATGCCATTCCTGGTAGGATGGACATGATTAAGAGGAAAATGCAAACCTTACCTAAACAGAACTCAAATCAGCATGCAGTTACGCAGAACCACCAAGATGCTTATGTCCAATAAGCACAGAAGCTCCAGGTATTATCGCCAAAGAAATAAAACGTGGGACCTCGTGTTCAGCCACCCCCTACTCAGGCGTGCAAGTTATACCAACTTCCGTGTCCAGTACCACCAAAAGGCAGTAAGAATGTCTGATGAACTCCTGATTTTGTTACCCTTCATGCCTGGGGCTGTGGCTGCTTTCAGGACTGGCCTCTGTGAGTGGACAGTTCACAGTCCACTGAAAAGGCCTCGGGAGGAGTGTCCAGCTTCCATGACCTCACCAGATGGGCTAGGGCAGCTCTTCTCCATACTCCCATAATGCCCCGTTCCCCTCTCTACCATGGCACTGGCCCACTGGTTCCTAACACCTCTCTCTGCATCTTGCTAACTTCCTCCTCTGTCTGTCATACCACCTCCTTCTGTATCTGTCTGCATCATCAGTTGAGAGCTTTAAGGGCATGGATCAGACCTTTTTAACCTTGTATCCCCAGCTTGGCTTAGCCTAACCCAAGGCCCCTCATAGAATAGAAGCCTCCACAAAAGTTTGTTGAATGAATGGAAAAACGAACACTAAAGCTGTGTCATGCTGTTTCCTGGCATACAGAGGGCCTCCCCTTTCACCTTCAGCTGCAGCCCCTGTTTCTAACACTGCTCTCTTTTCAGTCAACGCCTCACCCCTACTGCGCCCTTCAGTTCCTGGAGTTACGTCTGTCCTGGCTGCTGCTCTTTCTTCAACTTGAGTTGAAGCTCTAGTTTGTACTTCTGTTATTTCTTCTGTCCCTATTGGAAGGACCCTCCCTACCCCCCCCAACCCTCCTCTCCTTCCAGGCCCCACACAGCAGCTGTCTGACCAACCTGCTGGTGTGTCTGCCAAGTTCCCAGTGACTATGCCCAGCCCAGCCCAGCCGAGCCGAGTTAGAGCTAACATCAAGGCGGGCACGCTGGCCGTGTGCCAGGCCCTTGCTGTTAGGAAGCCTGTATTGTCATATAATGTTAAATGGGCCTTATAAGTGCCTGGTGAAATGGCTCCCAGAGCCCAGATATGCCTTCTAACAAGCAGGCATTGTTGCCTAACTGTTTTACCTGTGCAACCTGACCTCCTCCTCCAAACTGTAAACTCTTTAAGGGACTGTGCTGGAATACCTCCTTGTAAATCCCGACACCTAGCTAGCATAGTGCCCTGTGCCCAGCCAGCTTTCAATTAATAGTTCTCCATTTAAGAACAACCACGTCCAGCGACAGCGCCAGCCCCATCTTCACATCAACAGGTGCCTTCACACACACACAGCCACTATTTCCATGAAGTCCACAGAGCCAATCTCTAGGAAGGATGACCATCTCCAATTTTGCAGATCACCCAACTTCTAAAGTTGCAGAACTGGAAACCAGGTCTCCAAATGCCCAATGGGGAGTTCTTCCCATTCCACGATGCTCCTTGGGAAAGGCTTGCTGCATGAACGAAAGAGGCAAACGCAAGTCTCCCTAGACACAGCCATCCTGTGCTCCCCAGATCTTAACGTCATCGATGGCTTCACTCCACCACACCCCTGAGGGGGCAATGATTAAGTTTTTGACTTTCACCCATGATCTAGGGGTCTGCCGCCAGTGGGGGCAGTATTCAGTGGCAGCTCTCCCAGGGCACTGGCAAAATTGATGCAAACCATTTAGATTTTTTTATGTCTGTCCATTACTAGAAAGGAACAACAACAAGAACACGAGCAGGCAGCCTCCATGAGAAAATCTATCCAAGAAAATCTTCGAGACAGACCGCTTTTCAAACTATCTTCCCTATTAGCAAGCACAAAAACTATGCCATGGGACGTTCCAGTGCTGAAAGAAGGCCTGGGTTTTGTTTTTGTAAAATCACTCCTTGTGACCGCCTGTGAGCAGTATGGGCAGTCATTCAAGAGGCGGCAACAGGCCTCCTTTGGGGGCTACTTTGCAATTTCTCAAAATTAAAAATGGTCTTTGGAGAATCTCAGCAGCAGTAACTCAAAATTCTGTAAATAGGCTTTTTAACATACAGAAGTGACCTACAGAAAGTTTCTTGTCAAAGAAGATGCTGTCCTGAAAGGTCTGCACTGTGCTCCAAATGCCAATGTCAAGTGAAAAAAGTCACTCCCTGGATGGAGGGAGGACATTCTTTTCCTGCAAAGAGACATCATCTCTCCCCAACCCCCTCACATCTAAGGATGGAAGTCTGACCCCGCTCACCTTAATGTCCATGTGAGGCTACCTACCTCTGAGCAACACATTAGCTCCACAGCTATAAAATCTAACATGTCACAGGGCAGGGCTATACAATCAGCACTTTAGGCAAGTAGACCCACATAATTTCAGACCCACTGAACAAATCCCAGGTTTACAGAGGAGAATGTGAGGCTTGCAACCTTTGTTTCAAGGGCCAGAAATCTAACCTGCCTTAGACTTTATTTTATGAGTATTCCCTCCCCTGAAAAGCTGGCAGTCTAACAAAATTAAAAAAGGACTCTTTCCCAATTTTCCCCGATGGAGGCAAGTGGCAGATCAATGTACAGCTCAAGAGGAGGAATTTAAATACAGTATGTGCTGCTCCTTTCAAAAAAGGAGAGAAGCCACTTCACATTTTGCCAGACAAAACCCTGTCCCCAGGAGGCCAGTTTCCACAATGAGGTTGCAAAGGTGTTAGAAAGAGGCCAGTTGGGAGGAGATAAAGGGCCATTTGGGCACAAACCCCCCACTGATCAGAGCTTTTTTTTCCTAAAGTGTCTCCTTTTCAACAGGGAAGCCTTTTAAAACTACATTTGCTTTGGATTCCTACCTGAATGACAATGTGTTGGGATCCGATTTCACCTTTTGTCAAGGATCGGGTGAGAAACAGTAAAACTGCTGTCAGCATCTTAGAAAAAAGCTAGTCCTTAGCTTATATGAGGAAGAGGGGGCAAAAAAAAAAAAAAATCCTAAGGTCCCTCATCCAGCTCTAGTGATGGGATGAAGGTGATGAATGCATACTGATCTTACAAGCACAGCCTAGAATTGCAACGTAATAAATTCCCTTTATTAAGAGAGTGTCTACACAAAAATACAATTGTTCATGCTCTGAACTGAAGCATTCACCAGTGGAAAAAAGAATCCTAGTTTTTCCCTAACATTTTAGTTCCATTTCCTCTAAAAGTCACCTCACTCCTAAGAACTCTCAGAAATCATCAGAAATCAGAAAATGCATATAGAAAAAAATTATAACTTAATCTAAAACCTAAAAGATCTACATAGAAAAGTTAAACGATGTATCTTAAAAGCTTGTCTATTGTGCAAATGAAAAAAAAAAATACGACTCAACTGCACCTCAGGGCTGGTATCTTCAAATAAACACAGAATTTACCTTTCAAGCACACCAGCCACTCCTCAACCTCACCTCATTCCTAAATCAAAACAAAACAAAAACAATAGTCTTTCACCGCAGTGGTACAGGTCTGTGGGACTGGCTTTAGAAAAACTGTATCATCTTGGAAGGAGACTGGGAGGGAAGAGGGGATAGGGAGGGAGGTTACCAGAAATCTTAATCTCAAGTGACTTAAAACACCTCTCTCGCTAGGAGGGAGAAGGGTGGTCACAGCAGAATCAAAATCAGAAATCTATTCCAAGAACACATTCCTGGAAACTTCGTTCTTTCGAAGAGCATGTCCATCACCATTATTGTAGAATACGAAAAATAACCTCATTCTCTTATGTAAAGAATTATAGCAAAGGTTTCAGAATGCCGTCTCAACCTCTCCTAAATGAGTGGGCCTTCTGGCCAAGTAGGTTAAAATAACGGTGAGATAGAATCTCCAGGTGGTTGCTGTTTAGCAATTTTTTTTTTACGACTGTCGGTTATTAGTAACGTCTTCAGGACTCCATACTAGCCGCAGGCAATCTTTCTTGAGCCCCCCCCCCCTTTCTCTCCTGGGGAGGACTGACATGGTAAACAATTTAGAGAAATGAGAACCTTATTCACTACATTCCCTTTTTCCTCCTCCCCCAAAGGCATACACAAAACAAAATAAAAATCCTACAGCGGACAGCGCGCAACCGACAACAGCAACAGCAGAAAGCAAAAAGTCCCCCACACAAGACAAGTCTACCAGGCCAGCCCCTCCCCCAATGCCCCCAGGCGGGGAAAGGGAGCTCCGAGTCCACTCCCGCGGCTGCTCTCCGCCAGGACCCAGGTGGCCCTGGAGCAGCTGCCTTCCCTCCTGGCACCCACCGGTACGCCTCGGTCGGAGGGACCCCAGAAGGTGGTCAAGGGGGTAGACTGGCGGCCTCGGAAAATCGTCCGAGCCAGGCAGGGCCGCCTGCCCCGGGATGGGTACACAAAGAGGGAAGGGGAGTCTGCAAGGGTGGCGGGATAAAACAAGACTGCGAGGGAAATTCGTGCAAATTAGAGAAGGAGGTGCAAGGCAACCAGAGAACCCTGGCCGAGATAATGGAGCTGTGCCGAGTGGCTGGGGAAGTGGGTTCTGTGCAAAGGGCAGGGGCTTCTGCAGACGAGAGAAAGGGATTGGGGGAGTCTCCTGGAAGAGGAGTTGGTGTGTAGTCAGGGGACTCGTGGAGAAGGCAGAAGTGTCCAGGGAAAGGGGGGCTCTGTGCATGCCAGAGAGGTCGGTGCACAGTCACGAGAACTTGTACTGGGGATGGGACAGGGCTCTGAGAGGGAGAGAGAGGCGGGATGCTTAGCAAGTTCGCGGGTGCGAGGGGGGCCTTACCTGCATGGTGACGACCCCCAGCTCCTCGGCCGCCAGCCTCCGCATCTGGCTCGCCAGCACTTGCGCCTCGTCCAGGATTGAGAAGTCGGCGTCGGCCCCGGCGCCCAGCAGCCAGCCCGCGGCCAGACAGAGCAGCCAGAGGGGCGGCCGCCGCGCCCCGGCCCGGCGGAACAAGCCCCGACCCCCGCGGGCCAGTGCGGCTGCCCCCGCCGCCTCCTCTTCCTCCTGCTCGCGGGCCATGCCGCCTCCCCCCACTCCCCGCGGACGGGCTCCAGGCGCCGGGAAGCGGGGAGGGAGCCGCGGGAGGAGCGCCCAGGGCCCGCTCGGCGCACCCCGCAAAACTTTCTCGCCCTTCGGCAATCGCCTCTCGGCGCCGCGGCGGCTCCCAAACTTAGGGGGCGCCCGGCTACGGCGCGGGAGCGCGGGCGGCCACCATCGCCGGGCTCCGGCGGCTGAGGCGGGAGAGGAAGCGGCCGCCCCAGCCGTCCTCGGGACCCCGGCGCCGGCGCGGCCCCCGCAGGGCAGCGGGCCTCTCGAGAGCTGCGGCGGCCGCACCGAGTGCGCGGCCGCGGGGCTGACAGGCGGAGCCGCGGAGCTTTCGCTTCCCGCGGTTCCGGGGCGAGCGAGGCGGCGGCGGCGGCGAGGGCGGGCGGCTGCACCCGCGGAGGAGGAGCGGCTATCGGGCTGCGAGGCTGGGGCAGCCACCCAGGCGTGGACGGGGAGAGGTTTAAAAAAAAAGAAGAAAGAAAGAAAGAAAAACACTGAGAGAAAGCCAGCGGCGGGGGAAAGGGAGGTGTCTGGTGCCACCACGCTGCGCTCCGGCTCCGTGCACTTCCCAGCCCGGCCGCCGCCGCAGCTGCGGTGATTTATGGAAGCAGCGAGAGAGGCGGGGAAATTCCCCCGGTCGCCCCTCCTCTCTCCGCCTCGCTCCCGCCTCAGAACCGGCCCCTCGAGACGCCGCGGGCCCGAGAGCAGGCTCTCGACTCGGTTACCAGCCTGGCCGGGGCGGGGTGGGGGTGGGGGGTCCCAGGGACCTGCCCGTGGCCGGAGACAGCGACCCACCTCAGCTCTCAGCGCCTGCGCCCACCGGAGGGCCCCCGGGATCCCACCCGTTCTAGGTTCCACCCATCGAAAGTCCCTTGAAGTTCTAGGACGCTGGCTCTCTGCCTAGCACAGATTTGGGAAGGAAGGGACTGCCGTTTGTGCGTCCCCTGCTTTTCTTTCGGTGTGATTAGTAACAATGGCTTGCATTCGTTGGATCAACAGACTTCTCTCCTTTTTTAAACCAACTACCGTGTGCCCAGCCCAGTGCTATGGGGTTTGTATACATTATCCTTTAATCCCCACCACATCCCTACGAGGTACGTACCTTTATCCCAAAATTTTAGGTTAACAAAGACTGAGGCTTAGAGATGTGGAATAAATTGCTGAAGGTCACCCAGGGGATAAGAGGCAAATCCAGAATTTAAGCAGATCCGAGGCTCTTGCTCTTAAATAGGACATAGTTCTGACTCTCTTTGGAAATGAACCATCTGATCCCATCAAAAGCAAAAAACAAAACAAAACAAAACCCACAAAACTACTGAGCTGGAATGAGCCCCACACATCTATTCTCTGAAGCCTGGGGAGGCAATGCACTTACTTCCTTTGGACTCCTGACTCAGGCTCTCTGAGAAATCACCTGTTGGAAGCACCTGGAACAAGTAAATGGGGGTAGGGGTAGGGTTGGTAAAGCTGCTGTTCTTCCCAGCGTGGGAAGGTTCCAGCTTGTAGGTTCCTGGAAGACAGAACCATGTCCAGGACGATTAAGGCTACCTAGCAGAGGGGGCAGCAGGACTAGAACCTGGATTTGGTGTTCTCTTCTCTTTGCAGCAAATCTGTTTTACTTCTCTGACTATATTGTATTAAAAACTCACCTTCTGTAAGCTTTCCCTGGCCCATTTTATCTGGTGATTGTTTTTCAGTTCTGAATTCCCCAGTATTCTCTCTGCTATACCATGTTTTCATTTTGTGACACTCTCTATGCTATGCCCTGTTGGGAGAGGCATGTTGGACTCTTGGAACACCTTTTATCTGCAATGCTGGTTTTATGTAACGCATCCTGGAACTAAGGTAGACTTGTTCAGGGCTGGGACCAATCCACCTCTCCATCATTAACACTTAGCTCAGTACCAAGAACAGAGCAGACACTTTGAAAATGATTCTTGAATTCATTATAAGATAAAAAAAAAACTTTGTTGTCTTCCATCCTCAGAGTTGAATTGACATTTGGTAGTGAGATGATCCTATAGGGTCTGTTTTTTTTTTATTGTTATGCCATTGCATATGATGGTTAATCAGTGATACAAAACATGTTAGTCCACGTGGTAAGTGGAAGAGAAAAAAATGATAAGTGGCAGTTAGCATTAGTAATTTTTTGTCTTAGATTCTTCAAGGTTACTGTCACCGAAATTATCACACATTTCTAAACTATCCTTCTGAAGCTCCTTCAAAATGGCTTCTCCATCTTTGCCCAGCCTTTCTATACTGTCCTATTTCTGAGGATTTTCATCCTATGTTCCCTTTTTTCACTTTAAGGTTTTTTTTTTTTTTGAGAATTCATGTTACACTCATGCCTTCAGTTATCACCAAGACATCAGAGTTTTGCTAACTTCTAAACAAAGCTCCATCTCCCTTTTCAGCAGGATTTCTGAAATTCCAACTGTTTACTGGCTTCTCTACTAGATACACCTGAACTAAAACTCATTCCTGCTATCCCCTCTCTCCACCTAAATCTATCCTCTATTGCAAATCTTTTTGGATGTTACCCACACTCCAAGCTAGGTACTTCACTCACTACTTCCACTCCCAACATATCTCTCTTACCCATCCCCTGTTCTCCATCTGTACCCTGATGAGCTGGATGACTTCAACTCCTCATCACAGCTCACCTGTGAGTATGACTGCAGCCTCCTTTCAGGTCTCCATAGAGTCCATCTCACCCCCATCTTTCTATTCTACATACTGAAACCAAAATCATCTTTCTAGAAGTCAAATCTCAACTTGTCTCTCACTAACCTAAACACTTCTGATGCCCCATCACAGAGAAATAAACTTAACACAACAAACAAGTCTCTCTGCGCTCTGGCTTATCTGCCTTTCTGGCTTTATGGAAGCCATTCTCCTTCCCCCAACCCTCACTATCCCCAGAAAACACCTTTACTGGTGATCTTGAAAGCACCCCCCTTCTCCCCACCTGACAAGCCCCTACTGAGCTGAGATGACGCCTCTGTGAAGGCTTCTCTGAAACCAACCCCCACATAATTTATTGCTCTTCCGTTGGTGCCGCAAGCTCTCAGTTCTCTTAGCACTGATTATCCATTGGAAAGTCTTGTTTTCTCCACCCTAATTCTTCTCATTAGGTCCACCAACCACCTGTAGCCTCAGGGCATTCTTAATAAATTGCAAATCCTGTGCTGCATCTCAGGTCCACTAAAGCAGAATCTTGGAGGTGGGCTGGGTCCTGGAATGTGTGTTTTACAGTCCCTCCCCCTGCCCATGAGTCTTATGAACTGCTGTTAGACTGCAGACAAGCTCCCAAGCATGCTAACTCACTCATCCAGGAGCTCTAGCCTTTAGTACAGTGCCTATACTCAGCAGAATCTCAATACCCATGAAGGGCCATGTGACTTTTCCTATATCACCAACAGGAATATGTCTCAGAAAAATAAAGTCATTTGCCCAAGGTAATACAACTTTTAAATGATGCTGCCAGTGTGCAAACCCAGGTCATCAAATGGCAAGCTCTAAGCTACTCATCTGGTGTTAGAAAAGATGTTTACATACATAGATACCAGTACATGATAGACCGATAAAAATGTGTTACCTGATAAACTACTACTCTTTAATGTCTCCAGTGCATTTAAGTAAAATTGTCCTACCATCAACCGCTTTCGACACCAGTTGATTGTTTTCTGGTGAGGGGCAGCTGATTAGACCTGGGTGGGCTTATAATATCAAGTAGCCAATCTATAGCACCTAAGACATGGCAAAAAAAAAAAATGGGCAAATTTTCATTCTGGAAAAGCTTAGGAAATATAAGAGGAAAAAGCAGTTAGAAGTGGCAGTTGAAATTAAAAAGACATGAGAAGGAGTCAGAGGGGACATGAGTCCCATAATACATATTGCAGGAAATATATAGCTATAAACATACATATATATTTATATATAAATATTTATACACACACACACAAAGATGTGTACATATATATGTGGTTGTGTATGTGTGCACGTGTGCATATAGCCATATAATGGAGCTAAGGGCATGGGTTTTAGAATCAGAAAAGCTAGGTTCAGATCCCAAGGGCAGTACTTAGTAGCTGTTGTCATCTCAGTAAACCTGAACTTCTCTAAGCTTCAATTTCTTCATCTGTACAGTATAAACAATAATATCCAAAGTTTTTGAGAAAAAGCTCATAAAGCACTTAGCAGAACACCTGGTACGTAGAAGCATGCCATAAATAGTGGATATGATTCTGCAGGCTGAAGCTATGAGGGCGCAAACACCACAAAGGAGCTAAGACAGCCAGTCAGAGAGAGAGAGCAGAGTACACAGAATGTGTGGCCTGTGAAAGACCATGACCAAGATGCAGAGCTAACTGGATTTCAGAACTTTCCCAATACAATTCAAGTCTACACCCTCTGTTAATAGCAGGCATTTTTTCCCCTCCCCTTTGTCTTGCTGTAACTCTAAGGATTGAGTTTAATCATCCATTCTTACAGAGAGGACACTGTTGACTATATAGCTGTTTGAACTACAAAATGAGGAAAAGACTGGTAAGGGGGCCACTGCTGTCCCTAGAAGACCATAGAATGGACCACCATGATAGCTAAGCCCAGAGTGCTCCTGGACTCCTTGCCTGGGACTGAGTAGGACACCTATTCATTATCTGTTTCCTCTCCGTAAGCTCTAGCACTTAACAGGCAGCCTTGTAACTGTCCATTTGTAAATCTGTTTTCTCCATCTTACTGTTTCTCAAAGTGTGGTCTACAGCCTCCTACAGCACAATCCCTCAGAGGGACTGTGTCTGCCTTATTCATTGCCACACTGACAAGCAAAACTTAGATCCAGAGTAGAAACCCAAGAAATGCTGGATGAAAAAAATTGAAAAAAAAGATTTAGGAAAATCCATTAATCATTAACTCTGTGCATAAAGGGGAACTAACAATATTGTTCCTTGACTACTAAAGAAGGATGGGCCAAACCTCCTCATCAAACAGGCTGCTCTTCCAACGTATGGGAGGTACAAAGCCACTCCAGTGATAGACCACCTCAGGGTACTCACAGGCCAAAACTCTTACCGCAGAAAACTTCCATGTCAAACTGTTTTGAGGAATTCTTGGTCAGATTTCCAAAAATGTGGTGTGGAGTTTCCAAGCCACCACGATTCCCCTTTGAGGGGAAACAGAGCCAAGTTAACAAATTCTCACCCTAATGCTGCTGGCAGGCTTCCCATTCAAAATAATAACTGGCTGCAAACTATCTTGAATCTGTGAACTCAGGGAGCTCAGGAGAAGAGAATCGGTAACTTCAAGGGCAGAAATTAGTGCTCGCTCACTAACTTCTACAAGAATTCAGATTTCAGCAAGTATGCTTTATTGTTAAATAAGTGGAAAGAGTTAACGGTCTAGATCATGGATCCTAGAACACAGAGCATCTCTGTTTTCCACATCCCTCCTGCTGAGTTTAGGAATCATCGGGTTTCCCATTCTCCTTCAAACTGGGATCTCACAATGACAGAACAACAGTAATAGATACAAGAAACCGAGACCCCACCGTGGGCAGGACACTATTTGTAGCACACCACATACCATTTCTTGAACTCTTAGTGTGTTACCTATGTTCTATCATTTAAGCATCAAAACAGAGAAGACAAGATTATTATTACAATTTTATACACAGGGAAACCGAAGCTCAGAAAAGTTAACTAAGTTGCCCAATGTGATAGGCTAGTAAACAGTGAAGCTGGGTGGAAATCCAGGTTTGTTTGACTCCAAATTCAATTCTTTTGCTGTTCTATCATTGCACCTCTCTGAATGAAAAAAGAAATAAAGAAAAACAGAAATAATAATAATTGGCACCCACAGATCTCTGCCTAAGAAACATCCTTCTTTCTAAGGCAATAACTTCATTTTCCCCTGTTAATTTCAACAAGCATCTATTAAGCATTTGCTCTGTACCACTAATTTTACTGGGAACTAGGGATACACAGATAAACGAGACTGGTTGACCGTAAGAACTTTACTGTTTTTGGGGAAGTCAAAGAATTTTAAGACAGATAATAGCACTTAACAGCAAGTGTCTCATGGCCTTTCCACTTACTGTTCCCTGTGTCTTGAATGCTCTTTCTCCAGCCATCTGCATTTCACTGTCCAGACACCTGCATTTCACTGTCAAGAACTGTGAAGGCTGAGAATTTACCCTACTTGCAAGACAACAAGTCCGCCTACCGCAGACTCACGGATGCTGGCAGAAGACACGAGCCTCCAGGGTTAGAGACAAAGGATTTTATTACTTTATTACTCACGGTGATAGCAGTAGCCAGAGAGTTAGCATTGGTGCCAGTTCTTCCAGCCCTAATTCTCACTGGCAGCGTGAAGAGAGCCAGGTAACACCTTCACACCTCAACTATCACTGAAGAAGAGGAATCCCAAGCTTAGATAACCCAAATCTTATTTACAATAAAATGCAAACAAAACTGCCTTTTGCCTCAGAGAGAGATATCTTTACTATACTGGACAGAAAGCAAATTTCCTCCATTCTCTGAAGAGAGACATTATCTCTACCTGCCAAGGCTGTTCACCAAACATCCCTGAAAATACAGTGTGGAGCAATACAGCAGATAATACCTTGCTCACAAGGCAGGCAAAATATGCAAGAAATCCATGGTCCCCACACTGCCTTTCTCTAGTCTGGACTCAAATATGAGGGGCCGCCTTCCCTTACCATTCAAGACTGTAACCCCTGGAACCCTCTCCCTGGAAAGCTCCTACGTCCTATCTCGCCACTGAACTATCTAACAGCATATGTATCTGCTTACTTAATTTACTGTAAGCTCCATGGAGGCAATGATTTCTGTGTCTGAAATAGTACCTGGCACATAGTAAGTATTCAAGAATTATGCTGAACAAATGAATAGAAGATGGAATGCTCTAGAGAAGAAGGTTATGCATCAGGTACAATGGGAAGTACACTTGATCTAACCTAGGAGGGAAGTCAGAGGAAGTTCCCTAAAGGAGGTATCACCTGAGGAGTGTCACCAAGGATAGGCAGAGGTCACTCAGAGTGTCACCAAGGGAAGGCATCCCTGGAGGACAGAAAAGCATTAAAATACATACAAAGAACCAAACAAAACAACATGAAGAAAGGAACTATAAGTCTGGGGTTTCTACAGCATTAAGTGGGAAGGGGCAGTGGACAAGGCCAGTGATGAAGACAGAGGCCTTGGCCCTTGGCCCAGGGACTTGGACTTTCTTCCATGAGAGACAGAGAACCACAAAGGGTTTTAAGCAGGTGAGTGACAGTTTCAAAAGATCACACTATAGTTGTATGAAGGATGGATTTAAGGCAGGGACTCTACTCACACTCATTGACTGAACTAAACAGAACCTCAAAAGTATCTAAAGATTTCTAATTAGGATGGTGAAATTTCTAAGGGAAAGGCACAACATAGGATTTCAGGTTAAAAAATCAAAACAAGACAAAAAATTAAAAATCCTCAGAGATGCAGCAAGATCCCTCACGATTTTTTTATAAGCATAATAGGAATAACTTAAACATAACTTAGGGAGTCTTAGAAAGCCAGGAGCCAGAAGTGACTCTCAGTTAGTTCTACTGCAATCAGATGACGTTTTCTTTCCCTGGACTTGGTAATCCCTTGATTGCACATTGTCAGCAGTGCAGTTCTTTCCATCTTACCAAAAGTTTAAAATTTTTCTAAAAATGATTTAAGAGTAATAGAATTATCAATAAACCAAATCAACTATGGGATGAGAATCTACTATATGCAAAAAAATGTGCTACTTGCTCTGAGTTTATGCTCCGGCTTGGGAGGCAAGCCTAGAAATATACAAAGTGAAGTAGCACTGAGAGATTTAAACCACAGATCGAGGCTGCAATAGGAGAGATGGAACAAAGCAAATGAATTACACAAACAGTGGTTTGCATCGTGAAACGATGACTATATATGGAAATAATATTGATAGCTAACACTTTCTGAGTGCTTACTAGGTTCTAGGCATGATGCTATGTGTTTTGCATGGATTTATCTTCTTTAATCCCTAAAACTCTATGAGTCACAATAATAATAGCTAACATTTACTGAGCTCTCACCTGTTTGCAGGTGGTATGCTAAATGTTTTAAATGGATTATCTTATTTTATCCTTGCAAAGACCCTGTTTAGTAGGTATAGTCATCCTTATTTACAGATTAGGAAACTGAGGCACAGTAAGAATGAGTTCTTTGCCCAAGTTTTCTCAAGTAACATGTGACAGTGTCATTATTTAAATCCAGGCTGTCACTCTTAGTTACGGTGCTCTCCTGCTTCATAATAACAAGCAGGTATTCTTACCAGATCGGTTTTGCAACACAGAAAACTAATGCTCTGAAAAGTGGGCTCATGAACACACGTCTGCCCTCTACCCCATCATACGGGTTGATGCCTCTTCTCCAGGCTCTGTCAACCTATTCCAGGTGTCCCCTTCATTACTCTGTATTGCAACTGTATCTCCTGACTATCTTTCTTGCGGGGCAGTCACTTCCTTTAGCAGAAAAGCAACTTGTTTTTAGCCTTTTGATATTTTAATTCTCAGCAGCAAATGACACATAGTGGAGACTTAATAAACATTAATTCAGTTAATGAACACTTGAGTCTATCACTTCCTATTTAGCCTTCTTACTGATCTGGAGGCTACTTGGTGTTGAAATGCTCACAGGGACCAGGCAGTAATGTAAAGGCACTCACTGACCCTATGGAACACATGTCCTGTCTAGAGTGGCCTCTGGTTTGGGCACAAGATGTTCTTTGAAGATGAAGAAGTCACCTGGGAAAATCATCTGCTCGCTCCTTCTGCCAACAGATGAAGGTTTATCTTTTTTTTCTTCTCGTATTTCCAAGTAAAGAGTTTTCACAACTTTCCCTGAAAATACTATGCCAGTAAGATTAATATGAAAACATCAAATTCACCTTCATGCTTCCTACTGAGCTCTCTGCCAAGTTTCTCTGCCCATCACCATGAGAGCAGAACACTGTTGCTCACGTGTTCTGTTTACCACTTAGCACATGGTGGGTGTTTAATTAGTGTTAAAAGAGTAACTATAATATGCAGAAGGTGAAAGAAAAGGGTAGGTATTTTTAATGAAGAGTGTGACAATTATTTTCCTTTTGAAAGTGCGTTCAACCTACATGTGATTTTTAAAAAATTTATATGACCTTGTCTTTTTCATGCTACATCAGCAGCAGGAGAAAAAAAAATTTAAGTTTATGTCATAGTCAAAAAACTAGTTAGCTTACATCTTCTCTATTTTGGTCATTCACTTATTCATTCACCCAAAAAATAACCTAGGCCCACTATGCCAGGCACTGTGGCTACTACTCCAATTCTCCTTGAACCCTGGGAGACGCTTTTAGTTCACCCCTCAATTTTATTCTGAGACAACTGAATGATCACCGTCTACCAGAATGTGGCTCTGAGTGAGGGGGACAAGCTTGGACAGCTGCAGAAACACCAGATCTTGATGAAGCTCTTCCATAACCAGGTCCTGAAGCTCTTCCTAGAGGATTCTTAAGTCAGATCCAGATAGTTCTGATGTTCTTCACTGTTCCTCATCGCTGGCCGATATCCCATTCCTGGCCCAAGTCCGGTTCTGCTGTTATGAACCAAAGGTCATTTACCATGAATCTAGCAACTGCTTCCACCTCAGAATGGGTGTTGGCTGGAAATAGTGTACCACCCCCTGGTGCCCTCCCAAATACTCTGCCTCTAGGCTCCAGTGCCAACATCTACACCCGACATCCCTGAGCTCTTTGTGGGTACCACGTGCTCTGCTAAACAGTTGACCCTCCTCCTCATTCAATAGTTCCAAAAACTTGATAAGGGAGATACTATTACTTTCCTCATTTTATAGATGAAAAAACTAAATGACAAGGCAGGATTCACACACAGACCATGTGGGTCTTGGCAGCAAGTTTTTCATCACTGTGTTAAACCACCAAGAATCACCCTCTGAGTGAGATGGCTGTTTCAGTCAGTAACAACATTCAGTGATAAAAACAGTAATGATTCTGTATGTGGTAGAGACTCCTAGTTGCCCTTGATTTTTGAAGCTCTGTTTGTTTTATAATAATAAAATCCTTAGTTTAGCCAGACAAATGGCTGCCTGAAGAAGAGAGAGATTTCCCAGCCCTTCTTGCCATTCTCCAGAGCCACATGAATAACTTCTTGGCCAATGGGATGAAACAGAAGTCGGGCATTTCCAGGAACTTTCTGTATGACAATTAAACTTTTTTGACAGCATCCTACATAAGAAATGAATTTTACATTATATTATATGCATCATATACATATGCATATGTATATATCACATATACATTTCTGAAACAAAAGCTTTATGTAGAAATACTTCCCTTTACTGTGGGGTAAACACTCTGGAAATTGACAAAACATTGTAAACTGACTATATTTCAATAATAAAATTTTTAAAAATTACAACTCTCAGGTAAACTATGGACTTTGGGTGATTATGATGTGTCAGTATAGCTTCATCTTTAGTAAAAAAAAAAAAAGTACCATTCTGGTGAGTGACATTGATAATGGGAGAAGGTCTCTTTGTGTGTGGGTAGGGGGTATTTGGAAAATCTCTGCCAAATATCTTTCAATATTGTTGTAAACCTAAAATGGCTTTTAAAAAATAAAAAGTCCTTTAAAAAAAAGTTAAAAAACAA
The DNA here is from genome assembly GCF_048773025.1 of Camelus bactrianus. Classification (NCBI taxonomy): domain Eukaryota; kingdom Metazoa; phylum Chordata; class Mammalia; order Artiodactyla; family Camelidae; genus Camelus; species Camelus bactrianus. The sequence continues at coordinate 31,795,911 of NC_133551.1, forward strand.
AACTCTATCTTCTATTCTATTTCATTTTTTAAAGTTACCCATTCAACTGATTTTATGACCTACTAGTGAGTCATGACCCGCAGTTCACAAACATTACTCTACCAGACAACATATATGTACTCCTCTTTTTTTCCCTTGTCCACGCTACCATATTGATGCCTGAAACACAGATGCCTCCACTTTGGACCATGAGATCAAGGTCACACAAAAAGTAGTATCAAGATGGAATCCCCCTGGGTATCTGAAGTTACAAAATGTCATTAAAACCCCTAAATTACCTACTCGGGCTTTTATATGAGAGAAAGACGAGTTTCTATCTTACTTAAGCCACTGTTATTTTGGATGTTCTCTCCCTCAGGGCCAAAACTAATTGTGCTAACGAATTGTGTGTTTGCTTTCAGATCCAGTTCTCTCTATTTTCCTGCTTCGCTTTTATTATAAAGGGGCTGAGCCCTGTGTTCAGGCTGTGGGGAGTGCTGATGGGAGACAGCAGGGCAGAGGGAAAGAAGGCAGAGGGAAAGAGTCTCCTTTGCTCTCTACTTCGGATGGTGGCTTCTCCAGCAACAGCGGTGTCTCCTCCATCGTTCCAGCTCCTGCTGGACAGGGTTCCATCTTCTGTTGGGCGACCTCAGCTATTGGTCTCTGGTAACACTGGCCTCTCCCTTGATGTCTGCAGCGTAGGGATGGCTGTGGCTTCCGGCTGTCGCTGATCTCTGAATCTTCATGTCTTCTGTCTCTTGCCTTGGGTTGTTTGATTCCCAGTCCCCACATTAAATTTCCTCTGTTCTAAATACTTAAAGTAGTTGCAGTTTTCTTGACTAGATCCTGACTCACACTAATATACCACAGAAAGCACTTTTGGCAAAATCTCTCATTTCTTCCTCGTCCCGTAAGATAAGACGCTATTCTCTGCTGTCCCCTTTCCCTTACAAATGATGTAACTAAGGCCTGGAAACATATGACCTGTCATGGTCATGTGGTAAGTAGATGGGATGTCCAACTCCAAAGTCACTACCAACATATCTAACTTTAGGAGAGCTTGACCTTCTTTTGGGTTTTTCTGACTTTCAAAAAGTATATATATATATGTATGATATCACTTTACTTTTCAAAGGTCTAGACACAAAAACTATTGGCATGACATCACTCTATGTTACCCAAGTAGGTGGTTTCCATCCTCCAAGTACCTGCCCAAAGCAAGCTGATGTCCTTTAACTTCTGCCTTGGAAAAAGGTCCCAGCCCTTCCCACCGTGTGTGAGGGGAGTGCTTTCTATCCGTTTACATCAAGTCTTAATTATTCTTCCAGGGCTGCATTTACTCATTCATCAAATGTTTACTGAGTACTTAGTATGTGCCCAAGGGCTCGGGTCCAGGGCAGAGCAAACACGAATGTGACTCAGCTCTTGCACCTAAAGAGCTCATTGTCTAGGAGGGACGGGTGTATAAAACAATGAAAGCACACAGGGAACACGTTCTTCAGTGAAATCAGTGTAACAGCAGGCTCGTGGAGGTGTGGACCTTGAGCTGGTTCTTAAAGACTAAGTAGGAGTTTGGGAGGCGAAGGGGATTGGAGGAATATTTCAGACCCAAGGAACCAACATATTGCAAAGGTTCGAAGGCACAAAACATTTCATTTGCATCAAATGTAGGCATGTAGCTTACACATCAACACTAATTTAAATACTTTTGTATTAATCCAAATGTATGTGTATATGTATGTGTATTTATATGTGTGTATACATAATGTATGTGTATATATATTTATTTTTATATGTACTCTGTACATATATACACACTTATAACTACATACCTATATTTTATATAGACATTGTATACTATACATTTGCATATAAATATACAGAGATATGTTTATATAATATTATATGTGTATTATATTTATAAATATAGACATGCATATCTTCTTTGGTTTTTAATTTGCCTTTTTGACATTATATTGACCTAACTTGCTGAATAAAATAATAAAGATGAACAGAAGAATGAATGTATTATGAAAGTAAGAAAACTGAATTGCCATGCGTGTATCTGTAACTGTATTCACACGAACAAATACCCAGGGAAAAACGATTGAAACATAAGCCATAGACACACAGCTTTCACAAGGACATTCCTTTATAGGGAAAAGCCTAAATGGACCTTGAAGGCTTAAGTTCCTTTCTGGAAAACTCTCAGAGAATGTGCCCCATCCTTGTTATGTTTCCACTGAAAGTAAGATGTGAATAATAAAGGATATTTTCTACTGGGCTAGAGTTAGTTCACATTTATCAGTTTGCAGAATGACAGTCTGCCCAAGATTCCTTTTGCTCAGGGCAGGATGACTCTGGGAGATAAAAAGGAATTAATAGTTGCTGCCCAGATTCTCTAAGGATCTTTTGCTAGCCTGTTCTCTGGGTCGTCCACTATGGCAGTGTTTAGGGACGGGGGCTTCCTAGCTTGCCCTCCAGCTCAGTTCTACCATCTGAATCCACCTCTGGGTGGACTTTTGCCTTGCTTCATTTTTCACATATTGTCTTACTTCTCCAATTAGCTTATAAAGTCCCTGAGGACAAGCAACCTCTCAGATAGTCAGTTCTTTGGAACATTTATACTGTTTTCTAAAAAATGTCACCCAATGGATTTCCCTTCTTGGTTTTCCAGTTTTCTTTTGCTATTCTGGCCTCAGAAAAGGGAACATATAAATCATCTTGAGGAGAAGGAGAAAATGATGTAGAGGAAGGAAAAGAAAAGATAGTCCTTTTGACACGAAGAAGTAGGGCCTTGGAGGAGAGAAAAGAGGAGTAAGGTAGGGAGGGAAGGCATGTGCTGAGCTGTCTTCTCTGGCCTGAAACCCCAGTCGGTGAGGGTGGAGTAGTAACTTGAAAACAAGCAGGTAGTTTTGACCCAGGTAGACCTGCAGTGATCACTGTGCCACCAAGCTGTGACTCAGGGATAGCAGAGAGGCACAGCAATGTAGCAGAAGACGGATCTCCCCTAGTTTCCAAGGATCCCAGGTTGGCAAAGAGAGGATTCCTAGATTTGCTGTTCCCAGAGAAGACTTGGAAGACAGCAGGGGCCTGAGCCTTGTCCACCAGCTCCCCAAGAGCCCATAGCTCTTGGGGCATGGACCTGCCACTAGGAACCCAAGGGCCCAATTTTCTATCTCTGTACAATTCCTAAAGCCTAGAGGTTGAAGAGGAAAGTCCCAAGAGGGCACTAGAAAATGGGCCACCTGATAGCAGCAAGATGGTACCAGTACCAGAGACATGAACATATGAGGATACCAGCAGCTGGAGCCATCAGTGAATTGACCAGATGTCCCTTTGGCTGAAAGCTGTAGCAGTGTGTGCCAGCCAGATGCTCAGGACAAGAGCAGAGCAGCCAACTGCATCAGAGGCTGACAAAGACCCAGAGTGTGGGGACCAGGAGCCCTTCTGTCTCCAGAAAAGGAAAGTTATCCTCCAACTAAGACTAACCTGAGAGAAGGAGGAAAGGAGGGGTACCCTGAAAGATGAGTAGTTACCCTACAGAGAGTAAGTTTAAACTAAAGAGACAAATCAAACTGAAGGAGATATTGTTGATGGATGCATTTAAGTATATTTTTCCTTTTACCGAATGAAATGGATCCTAGTGAGGAACTTGAAGCTCATCAGAAAACATTTAAAAAGTTATAAAGTTCTCACATATTCTGCATCTTATGCTATGAAATATTTGACTGGTCTGTATTTACTAGTAGGGACTGGCTCCGAGCACCTTACAGGTAGTAGGCATGAAATAATATTTTAGTAAATAATTTGAGTGGATAAATAGGAATCTACAACTTGCTCCGCCCAAGTAATTGTTAGATGGATTATCAAATTTACTATCCACAGCTAGTGGAAGACTCCATGGCTTTCTAGTTAACCAAATTTTAATGTCTGAAGATAATTATTATTGCTTAAGTTTATACTCAAACCTACAAATGTACAAACTCTGCGTTTACTGATGCACCAATTCCATTTCAAAGAGCTGCCTTACTTTTGTTTACTGCACTTGTCAACCCCTCTCAGCTAATAAGGCATGGAGACTTGGACCAGAGGGAGGAAAACAAACTGTTTTTGCAGCCTTAATGTGTTCTTAAGATTTGCCTCTGTCACTACCTGCCTGTCATCACTTGACTATCTTTATCTACCAGCCACTCACTTATCTATACCAACAAGCCTTAAGAATTAAGGTTAAGTACCTTTTACCACCATGATTAGTTGTGACAAAATTATCATATGTATGCCACCTTACCATTCACAGAATTCTTCTAACATTTCATCTCTTCTAATTTTGACAATCCCAAATCTCTCTATGACCCATTCTAATTAAATCTTTGCTACTACTTACTCCACTGATAATGGCTCCTGTCAAGGGGGTCTGTGACCTCCATCCTGCAGTAGTGAACGTTCAGTCCTTATCTTATCGACCATTCGACACCACTCAAAACACTTTCTGAAAGCATTTTCTTCACTTTGTTTTGGGTCATCTATTGCTTATATTTTCCTAATTCAGTGTTTTCTCCTATTCAGTACCCTTTACTTTTTTTTCTCTGAAAAGAAATGTTGAAGGGCTTCATGTTTCAGTCCTTGGCTTCTCCTGTTTTCACATTCTAGGGGATCTTTGTGCTATGCTTTCTGATACTGTGCTGGTAAGTTCTAAATTCATTTCTCCAGCCTCTTTAGTGTTGAAACTCAAGTCTACTTGGCATTTCTACTTGGGTGTTCAAGAGGCATCGCAGACTTAATACACCCTCCTTAGCCAGCCCTCCCAAATGCACGCGCCCCACCCGCCTTTCTAGTTCTTGGTCCAACGATGGTCTTGACTCTCCTTCTTTTATATGCCCTATTGTGACTTAACTACATATTCTGACTCTAATCTAAAGTTGACCTCCACTTATGGTCTCGTTCTCACTTGAAGCTGCTCTAGACCTCTAGTCTTGCTTGGCCCACTGGCGTCCAAATTCTGCCTCTATTTGTTCCTTTTTCACAGTAAGCAGCTCAGCTTTCCTCAACAACCACAGCTCTTTGTCCTACATCCAGGACTCAGGTTGCCACTGACGCTGGTGCCACTATCCACCTGACCACTTAACTTCTAATGAAAACCTAGCGCCTTTTCATAACCAGTAAACCCTGGTTCCTTGATACTTTCTCCTTTAACAAAGGCTATTCATCACATGGCCTATAGACTACACATTATCAGAGCATCATCAGACAAGGTTTGTCAAGCATTCAAATGCCTATTGCCTTTTCTTGCCTTTTAGGTAATTAAAACCAACATGGGTTGAGAGATTCATCTCCATGACCACTTTCAGTAATACTGATTACTATAGTACTAGCAACAGTACTGCTAATAATAGATACCATTTCTAGCACGCTTCATCTTTTGCTCAACAATATAACAAGAATTGTGCTCAACTAACTCATTTAATCCTTTCAGTTACCCCATAAGCATTACTGTTATCTCTTCTCACATATAAGGGTATCAAGACTTCGAGATACAAAGTAATGGCTTCAAGTTCTCTTTGCCAGTAAGTGGTAGAATGATACAACCCAAAATTTGGATCCAAAGTCTTTTTCTTAAAGACTTTACTAGACTGTCAATTTGACATTTGTTTAAAATTTTTTAAAGAATTTGATGAGTAACATACACAAAGGACCCAAATCTTTTTTACTTCTGTTTTATTCAGATTTAATTGATATATGTCCCTGTGTAAGTTTAAGGTGTAGAGCATAATGATTTGACTTACATATATTGTGAAATGATTATCACAATGAGTTTAGTTAACATCCATCATTCATCATCTCATTTGGATTCCAAAAAAAAAAAAGAAAGAAAGAAAGAAAAAGAAAAAATCTTTTCCTTATGTAAAACCCTTAGGATTTACTCCCTAAACAACTTTCATATAAACCATACAGCAGTGTTAACTATAGTCATCATGTTGTACATTACCTCTCTAGTATTTTTTTATCTTATAACTGGAAGTTAGCATTTTTGAATACCTTCATCCAGTTTGCCTCTGACAACCATAAATACAATATTTTTTTCTATGAGATTTGGTTTTGTTTTGTTTTGGATTCCACACAGAAGTAAGATCACGCAGTATCTGTCTTTCTCTGTCTGATGGTTGGGCACCTGCAGGGCGGTGCACAAGCCCTGTGCTTGCCCAGCTTCAAGACCAAAGAAAGAGCCCAGAGTCAGCAACAGAGACATCACTGGTTTAGTGGATAGGAGGCTTACATGTCTGAGGCAAGGTCCTGGAGCAACAGCCCACCGTGTGTGGCAGACAATGGGCAGGACATAGTGGTAGTCTTTTCTCCCGGGGCGGAAGGGGAGGTTACCAGTTATAGGAGCTCATCTGTTACCAGGGAAACCAGGAGAGGGGCATGCTTCTCATCGCCCCTTTGATAAGCTATCATGGTGGCTAAAGTTAGACCATTTATTAGCTGAGGCCTGGGGCAAGTATGTAGGAAGGTCAGGTGAGTTGGGTGTAGGTGAAGCTGGTGCTGGTTGAGCAGGGGATGTACAGAGCAAGAGAACAGTCATCTTGAGTGGCCTGACCATATACTGATTTATTTCACTTAGCATAATGCCTTCAAGGTCCACTATGTTGTCACAAACAGGGTTTCCTCCTTTTTTATGCCTGAATAATATCCCACTGTGTATATACACCACAGCTCTCTTATCCATTCATCAGTCAATGGACTGTTAGGTTGTTTCCATGCCTTGACTACTGTAAATAATGCTTTTATGAACATTGGAGTGCAGCTGTCTGTCTCTCTGACATAGTGTTTTTGTTTCCTTTGGAAATATTCCCAGAAGATGAATTGTTGGATCATATGGTAGCTCTATTTTTAATTTTTTGAGGAGCCACCGTACAAAGTGACCAAATCTAAAGTGTATATAGCTCAATGAGTTCTTACAAACACTGTCACTCAGGCAGCCACCATTCAAGTCAAGATCTGGAACATTCCCAACAACTTCAGACAGCTCCCTCACGCTCTTTCCCATCTTCTACTCCTTGGTAGTAGCAGCACCTCTGACTTCTATGGCTGCTTCTTCTGAACATCACATAAAGGGAGTCCTACTGTCTGTGGTCTCTGTGGCTGTTTTCAGTTGCTAATCATTATGTCCAGGAGTGTAAACAGATTATGAGGTGACTCCCAGTGAGTTCCCCTCTAAATCCCATGCCAAAGGGATTTCTAAATAGCAGAGATCATTCCGGCAGACGGTCAGAGAAGTGACACTGGAGTCCAGTCTTGAACGCCAAGAAAGGTTGAGGGGGTGCATCAGGGCAGGCCAGCTGGCCAAGGCACTAAACAGCCACAGTTCCAGCTGAGGTGCAGAAAGGAGTAGACAAATCTGGAGATGCCCTCCCTCAGCCCTGCCGGTGTGGCTAAGGATACACGGTAGGAGGCAGGACTAAGTATTCCATTAAGAGCCTCTTCTCCTCCAGCTATTGCAGTGATCCCAGTGTCTGGTTCTCAGAAGCCAGCATTTTTTTCATTCATTTTTATTTACTAGATTGTAGGGTGGTTTTTGACGAATGTTTTAGCTGCATTTATTTTCTCCTTGTACTTACACTCCAGAACACGATGTTTTCTAAGAAACTGTCATTATTCTAGTATCTGCTAAAGAAATATTCCAGTCACATCCAGTCAAGAAGGAAGCAAATGTTCTCGTAAGCATAATCTCTGCCTGTATTGTTTCCCTGTACTCTTAGCCTCCTCCCTTCAAAAATTTCCTCCCAGCTTCATTTATTCCTGATGGATATGCACAGTTGTCAACAAATGTTGTATTAAAAATAGATTTCTGTATTTCCTAGGAGTGCCTTGGGACGAGAGAGGCAACATCAAAGGCGTGTTTTCTACACAATCTGCTACTGAGAGAAGTACAATGCACACACCAAGCTTTTCAGAAACCTGGGGAAAATTTTTTTGTTTGTTTTCAGTGGCAAAACTGACTTATAATAACAGAAATAATATAAAATGCTCTGAGTAGTATTCTTGCATTCACCAACAGTTTAACTAAGTATCTTCTGATTTATCCTAGTCCTGACGTTAGCAGAATACTCAGATCAGGTCACACGGAGAACTGGATTGAGGTGGCAAATTCTAACTTTCTGGAGAAAGGAAATTTTAGAAAAATAGCAAAATCAGTTAGAAGGGACTAGAATGAAGTTTTCTGGCCCAGATGATGTACCAGACCCTGTTCTCAGCATTTTTGCACATGTCTGGGGGCCTGACCTTTCTGGGGGTTGTAGGTATCTGCTGCGTTACTTGTGCAAATGTAAGTGCAGTCATGTGCTAGCAAGTGGTACACACTCAGGCCCCTCCCAGGTTCCCTCCCCTTCCTGCTCTCCTGTCTGCACCTCTCCCTGCAGATCCCTCTACCCTCGACTGTGTGTCCTTGGAGCTTAAATTCCTACTCCTACAACCTGCCTCATGCTGACCGTGTGCACTAACTCTTCCTTTCCCTGCTTTCCTTCTGGCTTCACACCTGAAGCCAGGCTCCTAGAAGGAATATCTGATGGCTGCTGGGTGCATCACCTGTTGCTGCTTCAGGCCGGGACTGATCTGGGCGGCCTACGAATTTAAGGAATGTACGACATCAAGGGGGAATCACCTTTCCTCTTGAAACGTAGACAGGCAGACTGACTTAAAGTCCCATCTCCATCGGATATATTTGATTATCACTTTGAGAAAGTTAAAAAGAAAAATAACTGGGAAGAAAGTAAACCTTGAAAGACAGCCAAAGCAGGGACGTGACATTCATGTGCAGGTATCGTAGCCCTGTTTTAACTGTCAGCACGCTACTGCCTTTAGGTCACCCCATGCCACCCAGCTTCCCCAGCTATCCTAGGATCAATACCCCATGGGCAGACTCTCAAGCTCTTTACCTCCCTTTTTATAACGGAATGAAAAACATATTTCTCTCTTGCCATCAGGCCTTTGCTGTGGCCAGACCGTCTGATTCTGTCCCCTGAACAGTCATGCGTGTTCCAACTCCGTGTTTTTACTCACAGCTTTCTGCAATCCCCTTTCCCTCTTCATCTCTCTAAATCCTTTCCCCTTCTAAAAATTTCTTTGAATCCAAGTCCTCTACAAATCCTACCCTGACCACCCAGTGAAAATGAGCTCTTCCTCCACTAATGTTGCTTGTATAATTTGGCAATTTAAAAATTTCAATGCAATAAATATTTATTGAGTGTTTACCATGTGCAAATTGCCATCTAAGGTAGTCCAAGATAAATAAGACACTTTTAACCTAAGCGGAGTATAAAATAAGTACTCAAAATTATAACCAAATGCAGAGCATGCTGTGTACCAGGAGGCACGGCAGACAGAGCTGCAGGGGTTTGGGGAAGGAAAGGGAGAGAGGCGCTAACATTTATACAATTGAAAATGCTGGATACTTTATATTACCATTCAACCCTCACGATAGCTCATTTTATTATAAGGGTGGAAGATAGGGTTCAAAAAAGTTAAAAAAAAATAGTAACCAAAGATTGCATACCTGATTAAGTGGTAGAATTTCAATCTAGGTCTGTTTGGCCTCAACATCCCATTCTTCCTACTGCTCTGAACCAGTTATAAATTTAAGAACATTTTCATGAACAAGGAGGCATTTGAGATGAGGCTTGAATCATGAGTAGGATTAGACACATTAGAGAGAGTAGTACAGGCATACCTCGCTTTATTGCACTTCACAGATAATTGAGGGTTTTACAAATTGAAGATTTGTGGCAACCCTGTGTTAAGCAAGTTCATTGGCACCATTTTTCCAACAGCATTTGCTCACTTCATGTCTTTGTGTCACATTTTGGTAACTCTTGCAATATTTTGAACTTTTTCATTATTATTATACTTGTTATGGTGACCTGTGATTAGTGATCTTTGATGTTAATACTATGACTTGCTGAAGGCTGAAATGACATTTAGCATTTTTCAGCAATAAATTGTTTTATTTTTAATTGATTTTTTAATTGAATGAAAGATTTTTTTTTAATTCTATAGGGCTTTACAACTTTCAAAGGTTTTACACACATGATTTCATATAATCCCATGACAACCCTGTTTTTTTCCCCACCCCTATATTGCTCTTCACTCCACTAGTAACCACTAGTTTGTTCTCTGTTATCTGAGTCTGCTTCATTTTTGTTTTAGCAATAAAATATTTTAAAATTAAGATATGTACATTATTTTTAGACATAATGATATTGCACACTTAATAGAACATAGAATAGTGAAAATATAACTTTTCTATGCACTGGGAAACCAAAAATTTCATGTGACTCACTTTATTGCTATATTAATAAAAAATAAATTATAGGGAACCAAACCCACAATATCTGCGAGGTATGCCTGTACATTCCCCAATGCTTAAAATTCATAAGCAAAGTACCTAGACAAGAATGAATAGGAAGAGCTTAGGTAACAATCAATAGTCAAGTTAGACTGGCTCATAGAATATATGACGAATAATATAGTAATAACTGTCTTTTATTGTGTGAGATACCATTTTACAGACGTTCATGTGTGGAGTCTCATTTGATACTCCTAGCAACCCTGGGAGATGACGTATCAGTTACCTTTTACTGCTTAACATACCGCCCCAAAACTTAATGGCTTCAATTAGCTCACAATTCTGTGGGTTGGAAGTTTGGACTGGGCTCAACTTGGGGAGTTCTTTGGCTAGTCTTGCCTGGAATCTCTCATGCATCTTATAGTTAGCCAGTGGATTAGCTGGAGCTTGATGGCCCAAGACGGCCTCACTTACATGTCTAGTGGTTGGCAGTCAGTGGAAGGACCAGCTGGGAGCCATGCTGCTCTTCCGCATGGCTGCTCCAAAAGGCTAGCTTGACTTCCTTCACAGGATAGTCTTGGGTTTTCAAGCATGAAGAGTGGGATCCTCAAGGCCTCTTGAGGCCGAAGCTCATAAATCCCACAAGGTCTCTCCCACCTATTTATTCAGGGAATGTCAAAGCCAGAATTTGAACCCAACCTGTCTCAGTGGAAAGCCCAAGCTTAAAAGTTATGTAGTGACTGTATAATACAATCTCATGTGACTGATGGGGTGATGAGTTTTCACGTAATTCAGACAGATAATAACGTGCCATGAAGAGGTTTTTACTAGGAAAATGAAAGGAAAAAAAAGTCATGCTTTGGGATGATTTCTTTGGAAAGGGATAGATTGGTGAAGGGAAGCCTATGTGGGGCGATGCCAATGCAGGAACTCATACAATGGTCGAAATGAGAAGAAAATGTGTGTCAGAACTAGAGTGGCTTCTACTCGAATGGTAAAGATGAGAATAAATGTGTCTCCTCCTGGAAAAGAGGGAATGACTTTGACACTGTGGAGTTAAAATTTACAGAATTTAGCAATCAATGGATATCATGGAGGAATAAGAGGGAAGAAAGATGCCCCCAAAGTTACAATCCTAAGTGTCAGGGGGAAAAGTGATGCTGTTAACAGGTAGAGGAAGTCAGAAGAAAGAGCTAGCTTGGGGGTTATTGAAGAGTCTGGTCTGGGACTTGCTCAGGTGAAGTATCAGCAGAATAGCCGCATTAGAGTGCAACTGGTAGGGAGGATTAGAGCTGGGAAGAGAGACTCTTTCTGCAGGGCAAGCTTAGAAGTTATCTTCAAAGAGGTGAGATTAGGAGCTGTAAAAGTAGATGACTTTGCCATAGGGAGAGATGGTCATAGGAGAAGGTAGTTGAAGTGGAAAGATTTTAATGTCAGCCACTTACAGAGGCTATCTGGAGAAAAGAAGGCCAGATATAGAGACAGAAGAATGGTCAAAAAAGTAGCTGGAAGACAAAAGTAAAGAACGAGTTTCAAGATGTCAAGGAAAGACAGACTGTCAAGATAGAAGAAGGGATCTGCATACAAATGCTACCAGAAAATCTGACTGATTGTCTTTCTGGGGCAAACAGTTTATATCATGATGATAGAGTTGGAGGAGTGGTGGGTTAGTTAGCAAAGTGACGGGTTGTTGAATTCAAGGCAGAAATTCTCAACATTTTAGGAGGTTAGAGATCCCTTTGAGAATTTGATTAAAGCTATATATCATTCCCCCAAGGAAATACATTTCCATAAAACACTGCACATTCAATTTTAGGAGGTTTATAAAGTCACACACAATTTCAGGCAGTTGATGAAGTCAGTGGACTACAATGAGCAAGAAGTGGATTTCAGATTTTGAACACCTGATCTAAGAGTAAATAGTCTTGTTGACATCGGAGGGAGCAGAATACTAATTGATTGATTTGAGGAAGTACTGGAACTAAACAGAGTGCCTGTCTTCTCTATGAATACACATTCCCAATTCTAAAAAGGGCACAAGTAGGGAGAGAAGGAGGGAGACAGACACAGAATTAATTATGGTCAAATTAAGAGCAATAATAATAACTACAGTTTATTAAGGTTCTACTATATACCAGGTATTTTATACATACTATTTTGTTTAAAATTCACAAAAGCCTTCTAAGGTAGGCATTATTACCCAGGTAAGAAAACTGAGATTTAGATCAGTTAAATGGCAAACTCAAGGTGGTCCTTGGCTGAAATAGGATTCAGTGTGAGACCTTTCTGGCTCCAAACCCATGCTTTTCTCAATATGTCATACTACTTCTCAGGGACATGGATTAAAAACAAAACAAAACAAATTAAAAAAAAAACCTCTCAGCTAATGACTAGAGAAATGCAAATCAAAACTACAATGAGGTATCACCTCACACCAGCCAGAACGCCATCATTAAAAAGTCTACGAGGAATAAATACTGGGGAGGATGTGAAGAAAAGGGAATCCTCCGACACTGTTGGTGGGAATGTAAATTGATGCAGCCATTATGGTTAACAGTATGGAGATTCCTCAAAAAACTGAAAATAGAGTTACTGTAAGATCCAGCAATCCCACTCCTGGCCATATATCCAGGGAAAACTCTAACTGAAAAAGATGTTTCCCCAATGTTCACAGCAGCACTATTTACTACAGCCAAGACATGGAAGCAACCTAAATGTCCATCGACAAATAAATAAAGAAGATATGGTGTATATATATACACACACACACACACACACACACACACACACACACACACACAATAGAATATTATTCAGCCATAAAAAATAACAAGACAATGCCATTTGCAACAACATGGGTGGACTTAGCATTATGCTAAGTGAAGTAAGTCAGACAGAGAAAGACAAATAGCATATGATATCACTTATATGTAGAATCTAAAATATGATACAAATGAACTTACTTACAAAACAGAAACAGACTCACAGACATAGAAAACAACTTTATGGTTACCAAAGGGGAAAGTGGGGGGTGGGAGGTGGTAAATCAAGAGTTTGGAATTGGCAGATGCAAGCTACTGTATATAAAACAGATAAATAACAAGGTCCTACTATATAGCACAGGGAACTATATTCAATATCTTGTAATACAGTATAATAGAAAAGCATAAAAAAGTTACATACCTTGTGAAATCAAAGGAAAATAAAAACCTCCCAGCTAAAATGTTAGGAATAGAAAAATTATTTATTTTAGGCATTAGCTAATACAACCATATGGTGACAGCAAGATTAAAACATCAAAGAAAAGCATTACCCAAGGGATTGTTAACTGAAAATACCATAAGAATCAAATGAGAACTTCAATGTATGCTGAAAAGTCACCCAGTAAACTTTACCCTGTATTCTCAATGAAAACTTTTTAAAAGTTGATTTGGAATGTTTACTAGAGAGGTTATGCAATCACTATGACAAATGACTCCCAAATGCAGTAGCTTAACAAAGATTTATCTCTTGTTCACATCACACTTGGCATTGTGTGTGGTGTGATGGGAAGGAGGATAGGCAAGGCTCTGGTCCACTTAGTCATTCAGGGGGTCATTTCCATCCAGCGGTTTGCTTTCCTTAGGGCATCAAATTTCTCTGCTGGATCTTTTGTATTCAGCCAGCTGGCTAGCCAAGGGAAAGAACCTGGGGGATCATATTAGACCTGGCCACATCCCATTGGCTGGAACAAGTCACACGGGTCTACCATCAAGCAAAGGTGCAGGGAGATGTAGTTTAGTTCTGCACCAAGAAATGATTTTGTGGATTTTATAAAATTTTAACTAAAACTGTACTTTTAAAGAGCTTATCCAAATAATTCTAGAAATTGTCTGGAAAAAGGAAGAGATAAGAATAAGCAGTTCTTGAAAAAGATGACTCTTGGTGGAAAATTGTCTAACAATTAAAGTAAAATAAATAAAATTTACTGATTCAAAATACTGATTCAAAGTAGACAGAAAGTCAATTAAACAGATTAAAAGCCTAGATGCTGACATTGGTATGTATAAAAGCTTAATATATATAAATAAGAGTAAGGAAGTAAAGCGTGTTATAGAAATTGGATAGTCCAAAAAAAAATTAATTCTTACCTTATCCTATTTATTAAAATAAATTAAACTTTAATTAAAATTAATTTATTTAAAAAACCACAGGGACAGAGAGAGTTCAAGATGTCAGCACAGGAGGATCCTGTCTTACCTCCTCCCACAGACACAACAAATCTATAACTACATATGGAATAATTCCCTCAGAAGGGGACCTGAAAACTGGATGAACAGAGCCTCTGCAGCAAAGGGTAAAAGGACAGCATCCAGTTAGATAAGAGAGGCAGAGATATGTTCTCAACAAGAGAAAAACCACACTCCAGCCACAGAGATCCACCATCAGGAGGCATCACAAAGGTATGGACCTGTTCCCTGGTGAGTGAGGGATTTGAGCCCCACATCAGGAATCTCTAACTCTAGATCCTGCACAGGAGAGATGAGCCCCCAAAACACTTGGCTTTGAAAACCAATGGGGAATATACATCCATTAAAACTATAGACACTGTAGGAAATGAGAAACCCATTCTTAAAGGGTTTGTGCAGAGTCACTCAACGTGAAAACCAGTGCAAAAATGTCAGATTGAAAAGCACATGGATCATAGGTGAAGGGGACCCACTTACTCATCTTGAAGCACCAGAGAGGCAGAAACCAACTGGGATGCTCCCCCAGGGACTGATGGCTGGCCAGCGCCATTTTGGAATTCTCTCTCTAAACTGTTAGTGCCAGTAGGTTACCCACTGAGAGCCCTGCCCACTCTTGATCCTCAACCAAGTGTCACAGCCTGGAGCAATAGGCCAACCACCAGTGCATGCAGTAGTCATGGGCAGGCCTCAGAGCTTGGCTGGGAGCCAGCCTCACCCACCAGGGTCCCACAGCAGCCACAGTCAGAACCCACAGCTGGTTCAGGAGCTAGCCCCACCCACCACAGCAGCCGTGGCCAGTTTCTGCGGGTCCAGGTGCCAGCTCTGTCTACAGGTGCACTACAGCCGCAGCCATAGCTGCCACACAGGAGGGTGCATCCAGCCCATATAGGGGACACCTCTTGAGTGCCTGGCCCTGGTTGTCAGGCAGAATTGCATTTCTGAGACCCACAGCACAGCTCCTTAGTAAGGCCACTCCTTCAAGACTGAGAGAGATGGCTGATTTACCCAATACATAGAAAGAAACGCAGAGAATTAGGTACAATGAGAAAAAAGAGAGTATGTTCCAATTGAAAGAATACGATAAAACCTCAGAAAAAGAACTAAACAAAATGGAAACTTAAAAATCAATCTGATAAACAGTTTAAAGTAATTGTCATAAACATGTTCACAGACTCAGGAGAAGAATGGATAAACAGAGTGAGAACTTCAGCAAAGAGACAGAAAATGTTATAACTTAACTGAAAAATACACTAGAGGGAGTCAACAGCAGACTAGTTGAGATAGACGGATGAGTCAGTGAGCTGAAAGGAAAAACCACGAAACTCCCTGGACAGAGCAGCAAAGTCAAAAAATAATTTTTAAAAGTGAAAATTAGGAGACCTTCGGGGTAACATCAAGCAGAATAATGTTCGCATTATAGGACTTCCAGGAGGAGAAGAGAGAGAAATGGCCAGAAAAGTGATTTGGCAAAATAGTGGCTGAAAACTTTTCTGGGGAAGAAAACAGGCATCCAGGTCCAGGAAGCCTAGAGTTCCATATGAAAACCTCAAAGGGACACACACCAAGACACGTTATAATTGGAGTGGTAGAAGCTAAGGAAAAAGACAATCCTGAAAGCAGTAAGAGAAAAACAACCTGTTATATACAAGGGAAACCCCGTAAGGCTCTCAGCAGATTTTTCAGCAGAAAATTCACAGGCCAGAAGGGAGCAGCACAACATACCAAAGTGCTGAAAGGAAAAAACTTTCAACCAAGAATTCTCTACCCATGAAGGTTATCATTCAGCATTCAAGGAGAGATGAAGAGTTTCCCAGATAAGCAAAAGCAAAAGAAGTTCATCACCTCTAAACCGCCCCTACAAGAAATGGTAAAGGGTTTTCCTTAGAGCTTAAAAGAAGTAGTTCTAATGAATAATAAGAAAACATACAAAAATAAAAATTTCACTGGAGAAGATATGTATATAATAAAGGTAGTGGATCAATCACTTATAAAGCAAGCTTAAAAGTTAAAAGACAAAAGTAGTGAAATTAACTAAAATGATCACATTTAGTTAACAGACGCATAAAATAAAAATATGTGAACTGTGTCATCAAAAGATAAAATGTGGAGGTGAGAAAAAAGATAAAACTTTGGAATGTGTTCAAATTTAAGTTGTTACCAACTTAAAACAGGCTACTATTTACATAAGATGTTACAATGTTCAGTGTCACTAGTTATTAGGGAAATGTAAGTCAAAACCACAATGAGTTATTACTCCACATCTGTTAGAATGTCTATTATTGAAAAGACAAGAAATAACAAATGTTGGAGAGGATATGGAGAAAGGGGAACCCTTGTGAACTGTTGGTGGGGCTGTAAATTGGTGCAGCCTTTATGGAAAATAGTATGGAGATTCCTCAAAATATTGAGAATAGAATTACCACATGATCCAGGTATTCCATTTCTGAGTATTTATCCAAAGAACACAAAAACACTAACTCAAAAAGTTACATGCACTTCTGTGTTCATTGCAGCATTATTCACAACAGCCAAGATACGGAAGCAACCTTGACATATAAATATAAAAAAAGATGTAATATATACACAACAGAATACTATTCAACCATAAAAAGGAATGAAATCCTGTCATTGTGACAACATGGATGTACCTTGAAGGTATTACACTAAGTGAAATAAGTCAGATGGAGAAAGATAAATACAGTATGATTTCACTCATATGCAGAATCTTTAAAAAATGAACAAATAAAATAAAACTAAAACAAACTCACAGGTACAGATATCAGATCAGTGGTTACCAGAGTAGAAGGGGGTTGGTGTAGGCGAGATGGGTGAAGGGGGTAAAATGTATGGTGAAGGATGATAACTAGTCTTATGGTGGTGATCACTTTGTAGTGAACACATATGTCAAATTATAATGCTGTACCCCTGAAACTTATAAAAACCTAGAGATTTTTTGATCTCTGAGAAAAAAATAGAAAATATTAAAACATAAGAAAATATTCAAAAACAAAGACTAAAAATTGCAAATTGAAAAATTCAATATGTTGTTTATATTATAAATCAACATCAATCATAAATATAATTAAGAAATTAATAACAAACTGGGGAACAAATTTTCAAAAACATGACAGGTAAAAAAATCAATGTCCATTGCTATGGAAAGCTCACAGATGCCATGGAGAAAATTCCTGAGCTCCCAATTGAAAGATGGACCACGATTATCAACCATGAGTTAACATAACCATATACATATACACAAGGAAAAGAAAGATGAAACGATAATGCTTTACACTATGTTAAAATAGTTCATGTTATTAATTATGGCAGAGATGGCTAACAGATTTCCAAAATTTATGTTCCTTCTTTATAGCAGATTTTTAGATAGAAACTGAATTTCTCAGCCACTCTTTTCTCTAAATGACTCCATTTGACTGGTCTCTGTCAATGGGATGTGCATGAAAAGTGACATGGGTCCCTCTTAGAGCAAGGCTTTTAAGAATTAAGTTGTGCCTTATTCAAATTCCCTATCCTTCCTCCTTCTGGATGCAATTAACTATGATGTTCTAGCAAATGTTTGTGACTTAGCTGCAATTATCTGCCATTTTCGTTTTTTATAAAGCGAAGTGGTCTCTTTTCTCCTATCAAGATTCATAAATTAGGGAATTCTCTAAACAAAGGGAGGATTAGAAAGTGGGTAGAAAACAAATGACCAATGCTACAGGATAGTATAAGAGTATACTCAGAAAAGCAAGAAAGAAAAAAACATAGGAAATTGGAAACTGTGGCTCCATATCAGATAGAATTAGATATGCTGCATGCAATAGACAAAAAAAAAAAAAAGAGTAATTTAAACAGAACAGATATGTATTACTTTCTCAGATAAAAGAAACTCAGAGGCAGGCAATAGAGTACTGATGCTATGTCTACACATTACCATTTTGGACCTAGGGACTTATCTTTCTGTTCCACTGCCCTAGCATTTTGCTCCCATATTCAAGGTCACATAATTGTTCAAGATGGATAGTGGAGTGCCCGATGTCAGTTTTGGCTTGAGGAAGGAGAGAATGCAGAAAGCAAAAAGGCTGCTGAGTTAGCTTCCTTAAAAAGCTTTGCAAGGAGTCCTACACCACACTTCTGGTTCCATCTCAATGGCCAGAGTGGCCACATGGCTATACCAAATTGAGGAAGGCTGAGAAATGTGTTTTATACCAGGTAGCAATATGCCTAGTTAAAACTTGAGGTTCTTTCCCAAAGGGGCAACTGGTAGATCTCCCACTGGACCTCTCCTGTAGAGTGGTGAAGAAAAGTTCCAGGATGAGCATCACCAGCAGCTATAGGAAAAGCCAGACCACATTAGAGGAGGAAGGCGGTCTTTGGGACAAAGTTCTCTGGGGGAAAAATTGGGACTGGATGCTTTAGATGATATGATTGAGAGGGTAGGACAACTTGAGAATCTGATAAGGACTTTTTCTTTTTTTTTAATGAGACTTGGCTGTACTGAATTCTGTCCTTTTTGGGTTACAGATGAGTGGTAATTGGAGGAGGGTGAGTTACCCTCAGGCTGATGGTAAGACTTTATACACCATCTTCTAGAGATATCTTGTACTTTTCTGGTCCAGTGCCAGTAGGAGCTCTTCTCAGAGCTGCTAAAAAGTAGCAGGAGTGATATAGGCATTAATCAAATAAAACACAAGAATCCATGATTTTCCAGTACTCCAAATTTTACTTCTCTTGAAGCTCTGTATCCCAGTGTTAATGGTTTCGAGGTAGTACGATACAGAGTGACTTTCTTTTCTTTTTTTACTTATTTGCATTTGCTAACTTTTCTGCAATAAATATGTTAGACACTTACACAAATAAAAAAAGAGGGAAAAGAATGCTGAGATATAAAAAGTGAAAATCATTTGAATGTATTTCCTTGTTTTCTTGATATTATCTTTAACCTTGCTGTCATCCTTTTTTTTCAGGCTCTTTTTCCCAATGTATTTTTATATTTTTTTCTTCTTAAGTTATCATTTCCAATTCTCTTTATTCTAAGTTTTGTTGTTTTTTGTTTGTTTGTTTGTTTGTTTGTTTTGGTGGCAGGAATAATTAGGTTTATTTATTTTGATGGAGGTACTGAGGATTGAACCCAGGACCTCATGCATGCTAAGCACATACTCTACCACTGAGCTATACCCTCCCCTGTTGTCATCCTTTTGATATCCTTGCCATGAGGCAATCTATAAACCAGCTGAGCTACAAGTCAAGAGTCCAGACTTTGTGCTACATACTTGTTTGGCTATTCACAAGTCTGAAATGAATGTAAAAAGTTCAGGTCATTCTTCTTTCTTATAATGAAAAGCAATAATCAGCTTAAATGGCCCATCAAAGAGGAGTTTGTAAGTAAGCTATTCCATCCACTTGATGGTGTCACTGAAAGGGGTTATATGAAGATTCTAGTATCAGGAAAAATGTTTAAGATATCCATGTTATATTTTTAAAAATTATATTTTATATAATATAAATTATATGGATAATAGGATCCAAATCTATAGGTAATAAATCTATATTCAAAAGAAAAGTCACTAGAAAAAAACATACCAATGTGTAAATAGTCTTTGCTTTAAAAATAATGCATGTAAAAGCACCACAGAAAGGTCAGTTAGCAGGTGGTCAATCAGTGTTAGTTAAATTTTGATTTGTAATCTCACTTTTAAGGAATCACTCATAAGGAGATAATTCAAAGTGAAGGGGGCAATTTACATAAAAATGTATTCAGCAGACTCTGAAATGAATAAAAAATTGGAAATGAGCTAAATATTGAAAAATAGGTATGTGGTAAGTAAACAAATTTGATTATAAATATGAACCAATCTCTGTGTGTATTAAGAATAAAGCTAATCAAAAATTGACAAGAGATGAAAATAGTTATAATAGTGAATGGATTCTTTATGTCCCTTGCAATCTGTGAAAGCATCTACATTATACTAATAATTTAAAAATGTATCATTGAAGGAACATTTATTGAAGCCATTCTAAATAAAGTACACTGAAAGATTACTGAGTCTGCCTTGCTGTTGAGCAGTTTGCAACTACTAGGTAAGTAAGGATACTTGAAAGAAATTAAAAGTCTATTTTTGCTCTCCAGTCTGGGAGAGAGTTTCAGAATTCCTGGAACTCCTTAGATCTTCACAAAGTTTTGGAATAACCACTGAACATTTTATTTTTACTAGGTTTTAGTTTTGTTTTTTTTTTTAAAGATTCATTATAAGGGGTTTTATTATGAGATCTGGGCTACCACAGGGTCTCAGTTATTAGTTCTGGATGTGGTGGCCTGTAGCAAAGACATAGATAATAGTTTTCCTTAAATGCATCATACTTTAAGTATGTTTATCCTCTAAATTCAGAAAATATGTTGTGTATGATGATTTCCACTTGAAAACAAATAATGGACATTTCCACATTTTGAGAGCAAAATTGAGTTAACATTTTTTTATTATGAGCCAAAGGAAAGTTATAAATAAATTTTTGTTAGTAACTGATTTAAAGATTATCTCAAGTTGGAAACATTTCTTCTACATTTATATTAACTTGTCAGCAAAAAAAATGCCATAAATTTTTTTTAAACCCAATCATTAACATGTCTATTTTTTCTAATCCTCATTAAAAGGCTTTTGTGTATTTTAAATGTAATCAGTGAATGCATTTGATTTTGTGTCCTTATCTATTTATACTTATTTCAAATATATTTTTCCATATATGAAAATATCTCATATTTGTTTTTAATCAACATTTTAAACTATATAAAGTATTAATTCTTTTGAGGACTAAGTGAATTACACATTTAACTGAAAATTCATCTCGTATCTAAAAAAATGTAGAGATATGGCATTTATTTCTAACTGAGAAATATTTTTATAGAAAAATCTGCATAACCACAAGCACATTCTCTCACCAAGTAATCTACTCATCTTGCTGCTTCAGGAGAGATATTCACAAATCTTACTCTGCAGCTCTGATCTCTTTTTGGAATTCTAATCATGGGTCCCAAACTGTCAGCTCCTTTGAACTCAGATACCAGGTTTTCCAGACCTATGTGTCCCACCCAAAACCTGACACAGTATTTGGCACACAGATTGTAGAAGAGAACATTCAGAAAAAGTAGTACTACACCAGTCCCTTAGAAAATTTTGTAAAATTTGTTTACAGATTCCTTGTAAAAGTTATTTAATCTATTTTCATAATATTGGCATTTTTATTAGAAAAAGTGTGCATATTAATTACTTCATCCTCTCCTCCTTTCTCTCTCTCTAACATGTTGAGGTTTGTATTTGTCCCTTAAATATTACTTGCTACGTCAGATAATTATTTGCAGGACTTTAATGTAGTCAATCTCTTTAAAAATTATTCTTTTGCTGTTTCACTAATACTGGTTAACAATCTACATTGTGCCAGGCCCTATGTCAGAGGCTACAGCGGTGAACAAAAAAAGAGATAGGTTCTAGCTATCTAGGCAAAGAGAGACTTTAAATAAAAAGTCATACAACTAATATACCATTATGAATTGTGCTTAGAGCGTTTTAACTGAGAATTAAAGGAGGTTTTCTCATGTATCCCCAGGTTTGGAATTCCGGATCTAATCTTTCTAGCTTAAGAAAATTTAATTTCAAAAAAAGCAGGTACACAGACTGGCCTTCTTTAATAAAAGCATAATAGTGTTCCAGGAGGTAACAGACACCCATTATCCACATAGCTTTTTAATCTTTTCTATAATAATTCTTCCATTTATAGCCACTCAATATGTAAAACATAGCTGCCTGTGTATTCCTCCTAGTTGTAAATGACACAACAAAGTCTTAGCTTAATTAAAATACTATAAATAGGGGGACAAATCCCAGCTCCTTTCCCTTTTCTTCTGCTATCAATAGGATTAGGATATTTCTCCATCCAACTTTGCCTTCAGATGCTTATCACAGGCGTTCTCAGAACCACCAGCTAATGAGAGGTATCACCAAGTCAGGGGGAGGGAGAAAAGGGCTTATTTTCCAATTATGAATGTACTGATTCATTAACACTGACTCGAGCATTCATTTTAGATTCAAATTGTCATGGACTTGCATTTAAACAATAGTGGCATGTGGATCCCTGCCATCTTCCATCAATCTTGCATGGGGATGCCATTTAAGAAACAGCAGAAAGGGCAGCTGCAAAGGAGTGAAATATTCATGGCCAAAGTCAAAATTATATAAGCTTGCTTAAGAACCCTTGTTCTTTTTACTTATCTTTGGCAAATTTCAAAATATATTACAATAATGGCTTATTCTACAAACTTAGAACTTAGACACTAAGAAATCCAAAGTAGAAAGGTCATTACTTCACTCAGTGTTACAACTTATCTAAAATCATGGGAAAGTTAACAGCAGTATTAGTTAAAGCATTAAATATTTATGAATATGCCCAATATTTCTATAAGACTACACCTCCTTAGTGATGTGCCACCAAAAGTATAGTCAATTTTAATAGAAAGAATCATAGTACTTTAATTAATCATTATTGTTCAAGCAACCATCTCAAACAAACTATTTTTCTTGATCTAAATTTGCTCTGGACTTAAGAGAATATATACCTTTATTTGTTATACATCAGTGGCTTAGATACCACCCTCAGAATTTTTGTTTATTTCCAGGCATCAATTTTACTTTATTTTCTTCATATTTTTGTATAAATTGGCTACTTTTATTTTAATTAAATTGACTTAAAATAATACGATTAAAATCAAGGGATTGGTGTGATCGTTGTATTTTTTAAAAATAACCACTAAAAGAAAGCTCAGATGTTAGTGTCTATAATTGTTATCAGCTGGACTGTTAGTTCAAGGAAAACTACTACTCTTATTGCTTTTAAGCTACTGAGAACAGAGATTTTCTGTTTTTTATTACACAATAATTTAGCCTATCCTGAGTAATGAGGTATATAACTTTTATATCAATAGTTGTGTACCACCCCTCAAATTCTGCATTCAAACTTCCCTTAAATCCTTTAATGACTACAAAACTGCAAATGCAGAGTGAGAACACAAGAAGCCTAGCAAAAAGTGACCAGAAGAAAAGACTTTAGTAACTACATGGAGTTGGGGAGAAAGAATTTGAAGACCAAATTCTGCCAAGTCAGAAGGGTTTGGTAAATATCTTAGACTTCTCACTAAAACCTCAGGAAAGTCATACTTTATAAAGTAATCCCAGGACTAAGGGATCCAATCAAGAATTAAATGCGAAATGAAAATAAATTCACTATAACAAAACCTAAAACAAGCCTCCACTTAAGATTAATGTGATCCCTACATGTGATTACCAGAGGCAGAGAGGGGGAGGAGGGGGATTGGAGGCAGGTGGTCAAAAGGCACAAATTTCCAGCTACAAGGTAAAGAAGTACTAGGGATGTAGTGTACCACATGACTTTAGTTTAACACTGCTGTATGACACACAGGAAAGTTGTTAAGAGAGTAAATCCTAATAGTTCTCATCGCAGGGAGAATTTTTTCTAGTATTTTTCCCTTTCTTTTTTCTTTTCTTTGTATTGTATTTATATGAGATGATGGACATTAGCTGAACCTATTGTGATGATCATTTCACAACATATGTAAACCACACTATCATGCTGTATGCCTTAAACTTATACAGTGATGTATGTCAATTATTTCTCAATAAAACTGAAAAAAAAGATTAATGTGACTCACCAATAGCTTAGCTCTCTGTTAATACAAACTCAACTTTCTTTCAAAAACACAGTATCTCTATAACATATCATTCACAATATCCAGGACAAAGTAAAATATTACTAGACATTTGGAGAAGTAGGAAAATATAAATGATCAATCGAAGAGAAAGCATAGTCAAGAGAAGCAAATCCATAGATGACTTTTATGTCAGCACTGAAGCAGGAATTTTAAAATAGCTTTTATAAATATGTCAATAGAGTAAAAAGAAAAGATGAGCAAAATGGGTGAATAGACTACAAAAAGAAGTGGAAACTATGAAACAACAAACTTGATATTCTAGAGCTAAAAATACAATATCAAACAAGAAGAAATTACTAGATAGAATTTTAAAGATTCACTACTGCAGAAAAAGAGTCAATTTAAAGACAAGTGAACAGAAATTATTAAACTGAAGAATAGAGAAAGAAATAACTGAAAAAATTAGCCGAACTACTGTGGCTTTTGGGTCAATAAGCTGACTGACATATGAATAACTGGAGTAACAGAAAAAAAAGGAGAGAGTGCTTATAGGGTAGAATTTTTCTTCTTAAGTAATAAGATAAAACATTTCTTTAATTTAGTAGAAATACATCAACCCACCAATCTAAGTAGCTCAGAGAAATCCTAGAAGGATAAACACAAAGAACACCACATTTAAGTAAATTATAGTTCAACTGCTAAGACACAAAGATAAAGAGAAACATTTTAACACAGAGAAAAATATATATTATAAGAATAATATCTTATTTTTCATCAAAAAATAATGGAGCTAAAACAAAACAGAATGACATCTTTAAAGTTTTGCAATGAAAAATTATCAAACTAGCATTCTATATCCAGTAAAATATCCTTCAACAATGAAGAAAAATAAGGATTTTTCAGATAAAAGAATGCTGAGATGATATAATTTCTACAGAATTTCACTAAAAGAAATGTTAAAGAAAATTGAGCCTGAAAGAAAACGATACCAGGTGGAAATTTCAATCTATAGGAAGGACTTTGAAAAACCACAAATGGTATATATATGGAAACAAAGATTACATTTTCTTCTTAATTTCTCTAAGGAAAATTAAACTTTTAAAACAAAAATAATAATAGTGTATTGTGAAAGTTTATACTATATATAAAAGCAAAATACACTACAATAACTGCACCAACAGGAGGTGGAGTGAATGAGTTTATACTGCTTTAAGGTACATTATATATAAAAAGGTCATTTAAACAGTTATAGCTAAAAAGCTAATAAAGAAGATAGAATAAAATAAAGATATTCAACACAAAAGAAAATACAAAAAGAGGAAAAAATCAAAACAGAAACGCTGAATAGAAAATAAATAGCAAGATGAAGCCCAAATACATCATTACTTTCATTAAATGTATATGAATTAATATTAAAGTTATAAAATAGAGATTGTCAGTTTAGTTAAAAACAGAAAACTCAATATTGTTTATAAGACATGCATTTTAAATATAAATATATGGATAATTTGAAAGTAAAATGATAAAAAAGAAAGATACACCATGAAAATGCTAAGCCCCAGCACTATTTACAATAGCCAAGACAGGGGATCAACCTAAATGTCCATCAACAGATGACTGGATAAAGAAGATGCATTTTTAATATATATAATGGAATACTACTCAGCCATAAAAAGGAATGAAATAATGCCATTTGCAGCAACATGGATGGACCTAGAGATTATCATACTAAGTAAAGTCAGTCAGTCAGAGGAAGACAAATATCATATGATATCACTTATATGTAAAGTATAAAAAAATGACACAAATGAAGTTATTTACAAAACAGAAAGAGACTCACAACCCAATCCAAAAATGGGCAGAAGACCTAAACAAGCAATTCTCCAATGAAGACATACAAATGGCCAATAGGCACATTTAAAAATTCTCAGTATCATGAACTATTAGAGAAATGCAAATCAAAACTACAATGAGGTATCACCTCACACTAGTCAGAATGGCCATCATTCAAAAGTCTCCAAACAATAAATGCTGGAGAAGTGTGGAGAAAAGGGAACCCTCCTACACTGTCGGTGGGAATGTAGTTTTGTGCAGCCATTATGGAAAACAGTATGGAGATTTCTCAAAAAACTAAAAATAGAGTTACTATATATGATCCAGCAATTCCAATCCTGTGCATATATCCGGAGGGGACTCTAATTTGAAAAGATACATGCACCCCAATGTTCCTAGTAGCACTATTTACAATAGCCAAGACATGGAAACAACCTAAATGTCCATCAACAGATGACTGGATAAAGAAGATGTGGTATATTTATATAATGGAATACTACTCAGCTATAAAAAGGAATAAAATAAAGCCAATTGCAGCAATATGGATGGACCTGGAGATCATCATTCTAAGTGAAGTAAACCAGAAAGAGAAAGAAAAATACCATATGATACATATGATATCACTTAGAGGTGGAATCTTAAAAAAGAAAAAGACACAAATGAATTTATTTATAAAACAGAAACAGACTCACCAACATAGAAAACAAACTTACTGTTACCAGGCGGGAAAGGGGGTGTGAAGGGATAAACTGGGAATTCAAGATTTGCAGATACTAACTTCTATATATAAAATAGATAAATAACAAGTTTCTACTATGTATCACAGGGAACTATAGTAACCTATAGTGAAAAATAATATGAAAAGGAATATATGTATATATATGTATGACTGAAACATTATGCTGTCCACCAAAAACTGATGCAATGTTGTAAACTGACTATACTTCAATTAAAAAAAAAAAGAAAGAAAGAGATTCCCAGACATAGAAAACAAACTTATGGTTACCAAAGGGAAAAAAAGGATGAGGGAGGGATAAATTAGGAGTTTGGGGTTAACAGACACAAACTACTATATATAAAATAGATAAACAACAAAGTTCTAATATCTAGCAAAGGGAATTACATTTAACATCTTATAATAACCTATAATGAAAAAGAATATATATATGTGTAACTGAATCACTATGTTATATATAAGAAACGAACACAACACGGTAAATCAACTATACCAATTATAGTTGCTAAGCCCAAGAAAGCTGGTTGGGCTATGTTAATGTATGAAAAAGTAGACTTCTAAATAAGAAGTATTGGCAGAGGTAAAGAGAAATATTTTACAATGATATAAAGATCATGACATAATTCTAAGTATGTATGAACCTTATAATAGAAATTGAAACTATATGAAGCAGAATATGAAGAAATACAGATAAAAATCATAATCATAGCTGAAGATTTTAATATGCTCCTTTCTCAGTAATTGATAAAACAAGTAGTGAAAAAAATCAATAAGGCTATGGTCAGACAACCAACGTGACTTAATTGACCACTATATACAACATCTGCAGTGTACACATTCTTTTCAAGTGTAGGTGAAACATTTACCAAGATGGACAATATTCTTGCCTGTAAAAACGTCACAATAGATTTCAAAAGTTAGATATCATACAGAGTATGTTGTTTTATCAGAACAGAATTAGACTGGAAATTAATCCTTAGCAATTATCTAGAATATTCTAAATATTCAGAAACTGTGTAAAAGATTTCCCAATAAATTATAGGTCAAGAAAAAAAGTCACAAATAGAAAATACTTGTGGCTAAATGATAATGAGAACACAAGTTAAAAATATAGCTAAAGCAATGACTAGAGAAAAATTTATAGCTTTAAATGAATATATTATAAAAGAAGACAGGTTTAAAAGCAATGATCTAAGATCTTCACATAAGTGTTAGAAAAAGAACAGCAAATTAAACACTAAGTCCATAGAAGACGAAAACAGAAAAGAGTGAAAATAAAAGAAGAAACAAACAAGCAATAAATAAGTTAACAAAGTCAATAATTAGTATTTTGAAAAGATTAACAAAATAAATAAATCCTACCAATACCAGTCAAGAAAAAAAGAAAAACACAAATTACAAACATTAAAAATGAAAAAAGAAGGAATTACTTCAGATCCTACAGATATTAAAAGGATAAAATAAAGGAACACTATGAACAGCTTTATTCAAATAAATTCAACAACTGTTAATAAACGGATACATTTTTTTTTCTCTCTTAAGGGGGCAGATAATTAGACTTACTTATTTGTTTATTTTTAGAGGAGGTACTGGGGATTGAATCCAGGGCCTTGTGTGTGCTAGGCATGCACTCTACCCCTTGAGCTATACACTCCCCCAAGAAATGGATAAATTTCTTGAAAATCATTATTTACCAAAATTGACAAAAGAAGAAATAGAAAATCTAAGGGGTCCTACATCTATTTAGAAAATGTCAAAACTTTCCTACAGAGAAATCTTTAGCCCAGATGACTGTACTTGGGAACTCAATTGTGCATTTAAGGAATAAATAATATCAGTTTTATACAAATTATCTCTGAAAACAGAGGATGGTAGAACTTTTTCCAATTCATTTTATGGGGCCAGTAAATCCTGAATCCAAAACCGGACAAAGATAGTACTAAGATAGAAAATAAAGATCAATAGCCTTTGTGTACAGTAGATGTAAAAATCCTTAGCAAAATATTAACAAATTAACTCTTGCAATATAATAAAAAGGATAATACATGATGACCAAAAGGACTGATCCCAGGAATGCTAGGTCAGTTTAACACTTAAAAAACAGTTAATGTGATTCACCACATTACTTAAGTAAAAGGTGAAAATAATATAATCATCTTTCTACATGCAGAAAAAGCATTTGAAAAAATTCACCATCTTTTCTTGGTAAGAGTCTTAGCAACACAGAACTAGAACAGAACTTCCTCAATCTAATAAAGTCCATCACTGAAAGAGTCCAGAATTTGTAAGGAATTCTTAAAAGATAGTTCCATTACCAGATACCATTATCTATTAGAAAAGCTATAGTAAATAATTAAAGCAGCATAATATTGATGCAAGAACAGATAACTGACCAATAAAACAGAATAGGGAGAGTTCATAAACAGACCCACACATATGTGGCACTTGGTTTGTAACAAATGCAACACTGCAGGGCAAAGGTAGTTTTCTGCATAAACAGTGTTAAGTGAATTGGAGATATACATGAGAAAAAAATTTTTTACCTGAATTTGTACCCAGCTGTATACATTGGGCTATGTTAAAATTAATAATATCTGTTCATCAAAATATCTTGAGAGTAAAAATGCAACCCAGGTTGAGAGAAGACATTCACAATACATATATTTGACAAAGGACATATACTAAACCTATATAATGAACTCTTATAAAGTGATTAAA
This sequence comes from Camelus bactrianus, assembly GCF_048773025.1. NCBI lineage: Eukaryota > Metazoa > Chordata > Mammalia > Artiodactyla > Camelidae > Camelus > Camelus bactrianus. The sequence goes on from NC_133551.1 coordinate 31,825,466, forward strand.
AAAAAAAGGCAAATTCAAACCACCATGAGATACCATTGCTCCCATCTGAATGGCTAAAATAAAAAGGAAGGAAAGTTCCAAGTGTTGATGTGATTGTGGAGCAGCAGGACTCCTATACACTGCTGGTGGGAGTGAAAATGGAGTCATTTTTGCAACATCTACTCAAGCTGAACATGTGCATAGTCTGTGGACCAGCAGTTCCTCTTCTGGGTGTATAGAAACAAAATACATACTAGGACATTCATAGCAACACTATTTAACACTATTTAAATGCCCGTCTGTAGAAATATGGATACAGTGTGGTATATTCACACAAAAAGATCCTACACAGCAATGAAAATCAAAGATCTGTGACAACACACAACAATATGGATGAATCTCACAAACAGAATGTTGAGCCACAGAAGAGAAGCCACAAAAGAGCCCACAGTGTATGATTCTATTTGCATGAAGTACAAAAAAGCCAAAACTCATCTATGCTGATAGAACTCAGGACAGCGTTTACCTTGGGGGAGGAATCGTGACTGAAAGGGATCTCAAGGGGATTTGCTCGGGTGTTATAGCTTGATCTGGGTGCTGGTTACATGGATGTGCTTGACTTGTGAAAATGTATCAAGCTATACACTTATGATAGATGCACTTTCTGTAAGTATACTATATTTTAATACAAAGTTAAAAAATAATCTCTTTTCCCTTCCCTTCCTTTCGATCCTCAGCTAGAAGAATTATAACTACTTTTATTGAAAGAACTGTCACTGGATAGATGCGATCAGACAGCAACGTTTTTCTTTCTCTCCTGTTGCTTTTTTAAACTCACCCTGGATGAAATATTGGGCAGGTCCCATGGCTTTTCCAGTCATGCTTAGATAATGGATAAATAGTCCCTTTGTTTTGTCATTAAAAAGTCCACTCTTGCCTAATAATCACATAACTTCAGACTGGTCCTGGGTAACCATCAAAACTTCAAACTTTTATGCAATATAAAGCGTCTCCCTCCCCCAGCGCGATCCTGACTTGGGCCTGGCGCCCACAGAGGAGGCGGAACGTTCCTGTTTGGCTTTTACATCAGTTCCCAGCTTCTACTTTTCTGCTCACTTGCTGCCGGCTTGTCTAAGCCCTTAGAGTGGGGCCAAGGCAGAGGGGATTAGGGGACATGGCACCGTTTCATGTGGCCCGAGCAGCTGCAGTGATCTATTGGTTTGCCCTAGACCCTGGCTCTCTTCAAATACTTTTGCAGGTTTTCTGGAGCGCGTCCCAGGGAGACCTCAGATGGCATCTCCCCAGTGCACACAACGCTGGTCCTCTGGCAGCTGTGAATGCGCTGATTCCAGGCCTGGGATTTCAGACACACCCTACACAGACCCTTTTTGTTAGGATCTTTTCCCCCTGCTGGGCATCCTCTTAAGTAAGATCCATTTTGAGAAGACTCCAGATCAGCTCCTTCTCATGGAATTGACATCTTTCCTTCTTGCGAAGCGAACTGCAGCCTATTCCCCATACATGCTCTTCGAACTGCTGCCAGATCGGTGGTCTGCCTTTAAATGATCAATTAGGTTAATACACAAGTCCTCCTGTTCCTCGGACTTCTGAGGTGCCCAAGAACCCCCTTACTTGGCTTGAGATGAAGGACAGCAAGTCCTTTTCCTCCATCTTCCACCTGGAGGACCAGCGGGAGAGGAATGCATAGCACACTGACTATTCTCTCCAAAGAAATCCCACAGTCTGGCCTCTGACAGGTCAACTCTTCAGTGCCTTGAGGTGGGTCTCCTGGCATCTGTGCCTTGAGGTGGGTTTCCCGGCATGCCCTGTGTAAACGGCCTGGCACCTGCTCTAGGGCAGTGGAGTCACCGTGAGGTACTTGGCATCTTTCAGGCTCTCAAAGTGACATGGCAAAGTCTCCTTGTAACATCCTCTTACATAATTAATCTCCTTCCTCTTCTCATCCATCATAGTTTGTCTCTGTGGGCTTTTGTCCCTTTCAACCTTACCTTCCAGCTATTGATGTGCATATCAAGTTTCCCCTCCCAGACTACAGGGTTCTGGAGAAGAGGGGTCAAGTCTGATTTAACTTTGTATCTCCCACAAAACCTGGTGGAGTGTTGGTACAGAGCTGGGCTTACTACATACAAACCAAGGAAATGAATAGATAAATAATTAGAGCTGCCCTCTGCAGGATGGGATGCTCAGGGCAGGGAGCAACCTGACCTTTTGTTAAATACTCAGGATTTCCTGATTCTGTAGCCTAGCTTTAACAGTGATTGTCACATCACCCAAATCTGGGTGGCAGCTGTGTTTCCTCAGGGTCATCCGATCCACAGTGGGCAATCAACATGTTAAAACACAGTCATTTGCTATTAACCTCCCCAAAAAACTTTTTTTTTTTTTTTGAGAATTTATTATATGCCAGGCACCGGGTAAATGATTGGAAATAAAGCAGACATAGCCTCCACCCTTTTGGAGTTTAGAATCTAATGGGCAAGTTTGACACTGAGAGATGAGTAAGCTTTGGCTAAGTGGATAGGAAGAAGAAGAGCCAATCCATGCAGGGAAATAACTTGACTAAGAGGTGAGAATGTGTGGATGGATATATCCAGAGAGAGAAAGTATAGATGAGCTAAGCTGGAAAAGAGCAGCCTGGAACAGGCACATGGTCCAGGCTGGAAGATAAATATGCTTGCGGAGCATGAAGTGATTCTAAGGAACAGATACGGACAGGCTTGAGTGGACAAGAACACATGTCTCTGAGGGTGGCTCTGGAACCTGGCTTACTTCAGCATGGGAAGTCATACGCCTTAAAAATAGGACATACAACAGCCTCTAAATCTTTTGTAAACATACTCTTCCTAGTTAATGAAAATAAGCACTGAGGTGTCTTTCTGAAGTCTGTATGTAATGGTACCTGTCTCTCAACTGATAAATAGCCTTGTCGATTTCATGATATTTAAATGTTCTTGCCTCATGATGTCACTGAATGAGGGACATGTAATTTCCTCTTAACTCTCCCCACCACATGCAAACACACACACACACACACACACACACACGTACACGCTCACATACACTTGCCCCAAGAAACAGACGCTGTTTGGCTACTCTGAAGTCAGATGCTTACCTACCTTTCATTAAACAGATTGACAAGGAATTTGAAAAGTGACCTTGGGGAGAGAACACGGCTTATCCCAATTGAACCTTTAACAAAACCATGCCAAGTTTGCCTGAGGGAACAAAAGAGTTCTGCAAAACAGGCTGAGTTGGGCACATTTTCTCACCATGAGAATGTCACGCACAATCATCTCAGCAGTGAAACTCAAAGCCACACGGAGAACCAGGTGTGTGTGGTCTAGAATATTAACAGTGCATTTTAATTTGAAGGCACTTCTGCCTGTAGGGCTCTGGGCCCTTAAACAGGAAAAATAACTAAAAGCAAAAGATGAAGTAAAATGACAGGCCGATCATAATCTCTGGTCTACAAGCAGAGAGCCGCCATGACTCCTAATAACATGTAAATAAGCAAGGTTTATGGAATGTTGTGTAACAGATAAAAGATATTAAAAATATAGAAGGAACAAGTGTTTATAATTCCATGGTTGATTGGTACAAAGTGACTCTAAAACACCCACTGACTAATGTCATATAATCTCCAAACCACGGGGAACTTAAAAGGACCCAAACACTAATGTTGAGGCTTAGGACTCAAGGTGCACTCCATCTGTATCTGGGCAGATCTTTTATGTGGCAAGAGAGTTTCTTCCAATATTCTGTGGTCATGGCAATCATCAGTAACCAATGTTACCTCATAGCTGTGGGCAATGCTACTAGTGAGGGTCAAGGTCAGGGCTAGAAGAAGCTTCTACAGAGAAGCTGAAAAAGATGTATAGGGAAGTAGAAGCAAGAAGTCACTAGTTGCTGAGTGTGGGTGAACAGGAATGGGGCATATTATAAGGGCAGGAAGTGGAGTTCTCCTGAAACACAGTGCAGGATTCAAATCTAAAGGCCAGAAAGAGAATGGATTTTTGGAAATCACAGCAGCCATCAAAGGCCAAAACAGAGTCCAGTGGAGTTAGAAAATCATAAAGGCTGAAAGCCAAAGGAGGAAAGTGAAGACATGGGGAGTAGAGTCCAGGAACAGGGCTGGGTTGGAGTTGTCTTGGGAGACCAAGTGGGGAAGCAGGGAGGGAGGTCTGCGATTGCTCAGAGCGATCAGACAAAACACTCTGTGGCAAGGAACATCTCTTTCAGATGGCTGTGACAGAGCTATTCCAGCTGACAGATGAAAAATCAACACCAGATGGCTCCTAAAGAGAGGATTCTCTTGGGTTTGTTGTTTTTTCCTACCTCAGAAGGAAGAAAGTTGAGCAATAAAGCAATGCTTAACCTCCAACAAGGCTTTCAAGTCTGCTTTATGGAACACATCTTACTAAGACGTTCAACAAGGACGTACTCAGCTGTCAAAGACATTTGAAAATATGCTACATATTATCTTCCTTATGATTTACAATATACATTAGTATATTCAAGGCTCTGAAAAGTCCTGCAGTAAAGAGGCCTATTTAACTTTGTTAATAACTTTAATGCAGTGCTTCTCAGAATTGCTTGACTATGGAACTCTTTTCTTACATAACACCTCTTAATTTCCCGAGGTACTCTTGTTCTGAGCAGCGCACTTCAAGAAATGCTTTTCTAGAACTTTTGTTACATTTGTCCTGTCGATTCAATTATAAAGACAAAATCCACCTAGACTCAATGCCATGGAGATCATAGAAAACACTTGCTTTCATAGTATAAATGAATTGACACCAGGTCAATATTATGACAAATATCCAGACTCAATATTATCCAGAGAAAGCCTTTGTTTTTATTTATTTTAAATATCCATTTGCAAAAGGACCTGAAATTGTGTGTGTGTGTGTGTGTGTTGTGTGTTGTGTGTTGTCATCTGAGCCTGGAGAGAGATGGCCAGGACAATTATTCAGTTACACTGACTTCTGCTCTTGAAGTGGGCATGACATGAGCAGTCATGGTGGACCAGGCAAAGGGTACCAAGTACTTTGAGGATTAGCCGTGTGTCATTCTTCAAGTCTGGCCATTAGAAGTAGGGCAATGAGGGAATGCAGTGGCTGCCCTTACAAAGGGAGATAGAATTTCTGACAGCAAACCCATTAAATTCAGCATCAGAAAATGGAAATCATACTTATGGTGTCTGGCTGTCTCTGTGTTGAAAACAACTGGTGCAGAGTTATGATGTTGTGACAGGAATTAGGTATGGCATGAGCACTTCTTAAAGCCTTTTGGAGGTGGGATTGACCTCAACAAACAATCTGAAAGTAAATCAAAGGAGTCGATATGGGATCTTGGCTAGGCTTTGGGTAGCTGGCATGGATTACATTTTTCTACCACTTTTCAGTAATAGCATTCTCTGCTTGAAGCAGATAACTCAGGTTGATCTGAAGGACCACATGCCCCCTTCATCTCCTGCCTCTGCAGAGAGAAGCTGTAGTTGGTGAACAAAGAAAAAGGACAATGTGGTATTTGCCTGATTTACCTCTTCCCCAGGATGGGGGTCATAGCCTTTGTGTGGAGGACTAAGGGACTTTGTGTGAGTGATCCTTTCAGAGAGATGCCAGTGTGGCTCTGAAAGCAAGATAGCTAATGAGCTTGCTCAGGTCTGACTGAAGATCGAGCTTCTGCACTGTGATAGAACAATGTTTGGTTACTTCCAACTCCCTTTCTGGGGCTTTGTACTTCCAATAATATTTAGCTAGAAGTCGGTTTTTTGTAATGCTACTGCAAGTTGTAAAGGAGACACCCTTTAAGCAAAAAAAATTAGGGGAGAGAGGGATTAAGAGGCACTGAAGAGCGAGAAGTTCTAACATATATCACTTGTATGTGGACTCTAAAAAAGATGACACAAATGAACTTATTTACATAACAGAAAGAGACTCACAGACATAGAAAACAAACTTATGGTTACCGGGGGGAAGCGGGGAGGGAGGGATAAATTGGGAGTTTCAGATTGGCAGAATACGAACTACTGTGTACAGAATAGATAAACAACAAGGTTTTACTGTATAGCACAGGGTACTATATTCAGTGGTTTGAAAGTTTCCAGAATTAAAAAAACAACAACAACTGATCCTCAGATTTAGGAAGTCCAAAAAACTCAGGACAATGATAAATTCCATCTACTCCAATGTCAGTTTGCCTTCATTTCCCTGAGCTGTAGTTTGAGGATGGTGTTGCTTTCCATCTGCTTTGCTGAGGCACAAGGACTCAGGAGAGCAGGAGTACTAGATTTTAGTGGAGATTAGTTAAAGCTTTTCTGTGGGATCTAAGCTTTCCTTTCTTCTGGAATCCCATTAACTATCTGTAGTAGGGTCCCCCTTTCTCTGCTGGAGATGTTACCTCATTTCAGTATCCTCTGGCTCAGTTCACCAAAGACAGCACAATCCCTGAAAGATAAAATCCTGATGGACTTGCCTAACTGATTAATAACCCAATGTCATATTAAGATAGTGGAAAAAAGAAAGAATAATATAAACCCTGACTTTGTAAGGAAAATATTAAATAAAAAATAGAATGTCTCTCTCCAATAAAATCAGCTTTAATTGAAGGAAAGCTCTGTAGCAAATCACTCATATGAAAAATACTTGCAAAGGTGCTATGCTATAAAATGCCTTTGCTGTGCTGATAAGAAAAGCTGAGGAACATAGAATACTTAATATCCAGTTTGCTAAATAAAACTAAAATGCTGACTAGTTAGATCAAAGTGAAGCTCTAAAGTAAGATTAAAACTGTGTTTTCACTTTCATCACGAGTAAAAACCATTGATTTTCTTGATATTTAATATAAAGGGATAAGGGCTTTCTGTGGACAAATTATTTTTCTGTTGATCTCATTACTCGTCTGACTTAGTCTCAGTATTTGAATAGACCTCAATGTTTTGAGGAAAGTTTTATAGAATTGCATGAAGTCATAAAATATGGCTGGTGAAAAAGGTAATGATGGTTCACAAGATATACATATGAGATGTAATTATTTCAGATGTAAATAAAGTTGCAATGAATTCCCTAGACTTTGCTTCCCTTTCTCTTTTTTTCCATAGCTCTCTGGGTCTTTGTTTTAAAACACTATAGTGATCATAGAATATTTCCTTGTGCTGAGACACCATCTACTCAGCTGATTCTCCTGGAAGAGTGATTTATAACAAGCTTGTTTAAAGTGTTTTTGACAGTTTCTAAAGCTAACCCCAACATGAGGCTCAGATGGATCAAAACAGATACAGTGTTTGAACAGAGAAAGAACATCACGTAAAAGATAACTTTGATTCTTCTACAATTAAATGGTGCTATGGGTTGGGTTAAACATAACTATCCTACCACCAGTTAAACTCTAGGCTAATACTGATCTCATCTCTTGTGCTGCAAAATCAGCCAGAACCTATTATTTTTTTTTTTTAAAAAGAAACACATAGATGGTATTGGTCAAGGAAGAGTTAACTTTGTGCCAACAAATAAGCTCACCTATGCTTGAGATAATTGAGCCATGTGAAATATGTTTTTTTCCCTCATAAAAATGTGTGCATATTCTCGTAGAAATGGATTTTTAATCAGATTAAGTTGCATCTCAACAGTGGGTGAATTCCCCACCCCTACCCTTTCTCTTCTGATAATGCAGACGTGGTTCAGTCACGCTGGGTCTGTGTTCCTGCTAGGCAGTTATGAGTAGGATGATCTTGGACAAGCTAATTACCTCTTTCGAGTGCTGGTGTTCTCTATCATAAGACTCGATGTAGTGAGAAATGGAAGGGAAATATATATAATAAAAATGCTAGAAACAACTTGTAATAAATGATTACTAATACTATTGAGTTTTTTTTTTTTTATTTCTAGCATACTTGGAAGATATAGGGGACAATTAGAATTTGGCATGGTTGGGGTCTGCACATGTAAATAAGACGTGGACCCTGCTTCAATGAGTATACCATCTGAAAGGTGAGGGAACAGTGATGCCTAACAGGTTAAGACTGTCAGCTAGAAAGATGTCAGACATGTCTACCCGAACAATGGCCTTTCACCTTTGACTAAAAAGTCTGCCTAGAGTAATAAGGATTCTCTTTTCTCTGAATAATTTACATAATGACAAAAGATTACTAGAGGTGACGAATGGTACCAGATGAAGGTGAGTACAAACAACAAATATGGAAGGCTTAGTGTGTGGTAGAAAAAGCCAGATTGTTGACATCAACCGAATGAATCTTGATTTCATTCTCTGCAGAGTATATTTGTGAGACTTTGGGCAAATGAAATTCTCTTTGGACCTCAGCTTCTAAAATAAAAGCACTCAAGCTTTTATTGATGCTTTCTATGTGCCAAGTAAAGTGATGAGGGTTTTCCAGACATTAAAAAAAAAAAAAAAACAACAAAATCCTCACAGCTGCTCTATTTGGAAAGTACTATTATTTTCTTTATATTACAACTGAGAAAATTGAGGCTCAGGAAGGTTAAGTAACCTGCCTAAGGTCACACAGCTAGTAAATACTTTTGCTATTATTTTCTTGGAAGCAGCAGAACTCCAGAATCTGTGGCTCCTAATCCAAATAATACCAACTTAAAAATTTCTTTCCCCCTAAATTTCATGTTGCTGAATAAAGTTAAAATGCAATTGGCTTAAGAACTTCAAAAGCAAAACTATTTGCGGAATTTTGTTGACTAAATTTGGGTCAACACCAGTTGGGTCTCAACACTGGAATGTTCAAATCAGAGCTCCCTCTCCTGGTTTCTGTCCTGTCTAAACTTGAAACCACATTACTGTCAGGATGGGCTCTCCTATGGGTAATTTTGCCCTCAGGTACTTTCAACAATGATATGTGGTAATTACACTTAACTGTATTCTCCTAGGCACTAAATTATTCCCTTAGGAAAAATTTACTTTCTTTTTAAGGTTACTGAATTACTCACTAGTTCCCTGGCACAAAAAGCTACTGAATGATACCCAGGTGACCTTCTAGTCACAGCTTGTTGTTACTCTGCTCACCATTAATAAAATGTTTCTTCCTATACCATGCTTCAGCAATCTTCAGAAGAGTCCTGTCAAGGAGGTATTGTTAATACTATCCTTATTTTCAAATGAGGAAACTGAGGCCCAGGGAATCTGAGTTGCAAAGACGACTAAAGACAGCACCCCCTCAAGGAAATTTACATTTCATGAAAATATTTGAGCTATCACTAGACTTCCATGCAAATGAACTGCTTTCTCTGGCTCCTTTTGCCATGACCCCTCATCTCTGTTGGCTGAATTCAGTGGTCCAGGAAGTATAGTTGTATCTGTGACATCCTGTTCAATAGCTTTGCCATAAATATGAAGGGAGTGTGTAGGTGATACAAACTCTGAACACGCAAAACAACAACAACAACAACAACAACAGAAAGGACATTTTGGTGAGGAAGTAGGGGAAGAGAGTCAAGAATTTAATGAGGGAATATTCAACTCCCTGTAGACCAAACAGAATAGGCAGGGGATTAAACTATTTTCATTTTCAACGGGTTGTTCTGGACTTTTTATAGACAGCTAAAGTCTCATGAAAACATAAAATGAGTTTATTGCCCTTTCTTTCAGTCTGTCAGACTTCCTTCAGGCTCTAGGCACATGCTAATGATTGGGATAAAACTGATTTTGAATGGAGTTCCTGCTAAACAAATGAATGGTGGCGACTGAAAAGTTAACATGAAAGACAGCCAACTCTTCTGCAAAACCACACAGCAATACACAAAGCCACAATGGGAAAAATTGCATGCATCTGGGAGGAAGGTATAAACTAGCATGTTACAGGGGAATCAAGGGGGCTGGAGAAACGGAGGAGGGTCAGAGATGGAAAGAACTTAAAGGATGGAGGCAAAACCCTAAAAGAAACCAAAGGAAAAATAAAAGCAAATTCTAAACAGCTCCCCTTACAAATGACTTTCATATGCATGGTAAGAAGTGAACTGAAGGAAAACAAATACCAAGAGATATAATAGACACATTATGTAACAAGGATTACTAAGGAGAGGCTCAAACCAGAAACAGATTCAGAATAATCTGGAGATGGAACATTTATATAAGAGATAGACACAACAGGCTAGGGGGAATTGTGCCAACTTGGGTCAAGGAGGATATTGTGTCTGAAGGGAGAAAGAATGTCACATGATAAATAAGTTGGCAGTGGGACAAAATATATTTGGATGGAAATAAAAGATAAAAGGAATATAGAACTAATCACAGGAAATTATTATAGACCATCTGGGTCAGATAAAAAGGCAGCTCAGAATGCTATGCGGATAAGGATGCCCAAGGAAAACAGAGTATGGTCTGGGATGGCTGTATTAGGACTGTATTACAGCAGAGTGACGGATGTGCTGGTTACATTCCTGGAGAAGACAATGGATTCCATCAAAGTTCAGCTTTTGCATTATCATTTGGAAGCCAGAAACCTAGCAAAACACAGAAAGACAGGGTCCAGAAAAATTTGGACACCTGTCACCTGACAGACACCCATCCCTTCATTTTTAATGCTCAGCGGTGTCTGTGAAGACTTAGTGACATCATCTTTCTTGTCACCCCACCACCCTGGTGACCTGCTATAACTGACACTGTCCTTATGAACCTCCTGCCCCCATCAGCCTCCTCAGACTTTCGGCTTCGGCTACACTTGCTCCTAAGCAGTTCAGGTCCAGGCCCTGCATTCATGCAGCTGGGTACCTCATAAAAGCATAATCGACCTATCCCGGTAGCTTCTGGCCACGTGCCTGGTCAGAGGGCTTTGGCCTGGGGCTTGTAGCCAGGCAGCCTTGGATAATGGAACGGAAAGAGGGAGCTAACAGCTGGGATTCAGGCCACTTACCCCTGAACCCTCTAACTGCAGCAACAACAGCATCAAGGAGCTTGTGGTATTTGTGTATACAGTGACAACCCTGCTGACGTCCTGACAACATGGCCAGAATTTTGAGGACTTTAACAGCAGGGCTGAGAGATTTTCACTTCTTCATTTTATTATTTATTTATTTATTTTTAATGGAGGTGCTGGGGATCGAACCCAGGACCCCATGCATGCTAAACATGTGCTCTTTCACTGAGCTAGGCCCAACCCCCTGGATTTTCACTTCTTCATTTAACCTTCTCTTCTGGGCTCAAAAACCTTTTCTCTTCCAGCACATATCACACTGTATTATGGATGACTAGGGATGGTTCCCACAATAATCTTGAATTCCCCAAAGGTCAGAGACTGAATCTCTCATCTCCCACTTGCCAGAGACGAGCATCTTGTCGAGTAATTCTGGATGCTCAGTTATCATGTAGAATGAATAGGATGATAAGGAGTGACTCAAAGGAATGGATTTATAAGTATAAGATTTTAGAAAGTTGTACTGGCAGTCAGGGGAGATAATTTGCCAAAGGGCTGGTTGGGTGGAAGGGAATAAGAAGCGATGGTACCTACCTGGTGTCCTCAAGTTTGTTCCTCCATCTGGAATTCCCTCCTCTGCTCACCTGAAGACCAGCTCTGGGCATCCCTCTCTGATCTAAGAATTAAAAGTTCAGTTTACAAAGATTGAAAAGCTCCGTGATCCCAACATAGATTCTCCTTTTGTATTTTTCTTATCACTTCTACACAAAGGTCAAGTTACTTATAAATCAACTCCTGTGGGTTCCCTGCAACATTATAATGGCATCGCCTAGAATTCTGCAAAATACTTATGTCTCGGAGAAAATGAGTGTATATTTGGCATGATCTCATGCGTGTTTTAGCCTTGCTAACATGTTTTAGCCTAGAAGTTCCCAAAAGGTTGTATCAGGATGACCAAGGGAATTTAAAAAATGAAAAGAAAAAAAAAGAAAAGAAAAAAAACCCAGATTCCTGGTTCCAGCCTTGGCCTTACATGCTCACTGTATAGTGATATAAAAGAATCTGCATTTTTAGTCCTCAGGTGTTTCCAAAGCACAGCTTGATTTGGGAATTACTGCTTTGACCAAGCACATTTCTTAAACAAATAAAGTCCACTCATTTGGTTTAAAAATATCCCTAGTTAACTTCCATACCATTTTTAGAGACACCAAAAAAAAAAAAAAAAAAAAATCCCTGATGATAGGTAGAGTTAGTTTTAGTTTAGAGCAAAATGTAATAACCTCTGCTCACTGGAACCTTCACCCTTGAAGGAGTAATGAGCCTAATTAGTAACTACAGTTCTTTTAAATGATAATTTTGTCTCTTATGTGGGCAATTACTGAATAAAATTCATTAATATTTAGCTGTGTCTTCATTCATCCTGTATAATGATAATGACCTATTAGTTCATTTTTCAGTAGTGCCTATGGGTAGGGAGGACATGCATAAGGCAGCATGCCGAACAAATTACTCTCAATAGTAACTGTCAGTTCTTTATGTTGTCTGCTTAAGGGATCACTGGATGTGACTGGACTGTGACTGGGGAAAGAGAGAATTAGAGGGGGCAGAGCAGCTGCTTCGAGGTTCCAAGACATTCAGAAAAGAGAAGAATATGGCCAATTTTGGAGTTGGTCCTGACCAAGACCAACTGCCTACAGTTGAGAGACCTTCATTGTATTTTATGAGTAAATAATTGTGGTTTAGAAAGGGGGACATGAAGAATGAGATTCACAGATCTCCAGTTTTAAGGAGCTTCCTGTTCAGGGAGAAAGTTATGTAGCCGTAATTTAAGGTAAAATAGGGTGGGTGCAGAGGTTAAAACCGAAAGTATTCTAGAAAGGTGAAATTAACTTAGAACCATACAAAAAAGACTAATGACCTAGACTTGCTCCACGAGACATCAGAATATATTACGAAATTATAGCAAGTCACTATCTGTGTGTGGCACAAGTGCAAAAATCAGAGAGATGGAACAGAAAGAGAAAGCCCAGGAAAAGACTGTATCCTATATAATCATTTAACAACGAAGGAGATAAAGTAAACCAGTGCTGAAGGAAAAGCGCAGTCAAAGAATAGCTCTCAAAACACTGCAAAGCAGATTTAGATCAAAATGAATTAGATCCTCTCTCATATCACCACTAAGATCAAATGATTAAAAATGCTCGCAAGGCTGTGGTGAGATGGATACTGTCTCATACAGCTAGTAGGAGTACAAATTAGATCAAGCTTTCTGGAAAGCATTTTGTAATATGAATTAACAGATTTTAAAATGTCCATAGCATTCAGATTCAGCAATTCCACTTCTAGATAAATACACACACACACATATATATATATATAGACATACACACACATTAAAGAAGGAAATTTTAGTTAAAAATTTTTAAATTAAAAAATTTAAAATTTATATAAAATTTATTTATATAATGTTCATTAGTATTATTTATAATAAAATGAAACTGGAAATGGCTAATTAGGAGATCATTAAATAAATTATATTAATGTAATAGAATAGAATGCATTTTATTAAAATACATTTGTTGGAAGTTTTTTTATTGGTATGGGAACTTGCCTTTGATGTTGGAAAAAGTAGGGTGCTATTCATCTTAACTATATTTAAAACACAGAAAAAGGACTGGAAATACATATTCAAAAACGTAAATTTTGTAATTTGGGGATAATAAATTTATGGGTATGCTCCTTCCGTTTAGTGTATTTCCTTTCCAAATTTTCTACAACTGGTACATTTTGAAGCAGATTCTTGACATGTGCAGGGGCCATATCCTAAAATAGTTGTTAATCTTTAAAATGCAAAGATTCTCACTTCCTTAAACTTCTTAAGTTTCTATTTATTGCCATCATTAGCACTATCAGTTGGCTTTCTTCTCACAAAGAACATTTCTGTTATATCACCAGAATTACTATATGCTTGATAATGAGAACAACAAAGCCACATTGAGCTTTGGATTCTGGGTGGTCTGCTAGCAGTAATAGCAGCAAGGAGTAAACTCTCCCCTGTCCCCTGCTGCTTTCTAAACCCTCTTCCAAGACATCCAATTACCAACAGTAACAGTCATAGGATTCTTCAGGATGGACAATTGACACTCTCTGATTCTCATATAAAAAGTGAATAAATACACCTTTAGAAAATCTTGCTACCTCTTACACTGTTGGTGGGAATGTAATTTCCAACTACGGAAAACAGTATGGAGTTTCCTTAAAAAACTAGTAACAGAATTACCGTATGCTCCAGTAGTCCCACTCCTGGGCATATATCTGGAAGAAACTCTAATTCAAAAAGATACATTCACCCCAATGCAGCACTATTTACAATAGCCAAGACATGGAAGCAACCTAAATGTCCATCAACAGATGACCAGATAAAGATTTGGTATATTTATACAACAGAATACTACTCAGTCATAAAAAGGATGAAATAATGCCATTTGCAGCAACATGGATGGACCTAGAGATAATCATATTAAGTGAAGTAAGTCAGACAGAGACAAATATATGATATCACTTATATGTGGACTCTAAAAAAAATAACACAAATTAACTTATTTACAAACCAGAAATAGACTCACAGACTTAAAAAAGAAACTATGGTTACCAAAGAAGAAAGTGGGGAGGGAGGGATAAATTAGGAGTTTGGGATTAACATATAAACACTACTATATATAAAATAGATAAACAACAAGGACCTACTGTATAGCACAGGAAACTATATTCAACATCTTGTAATAACCTATAATGGAAAAGAGTCTGAAAAGAGTGTGTATATGTGTGTGTGTGTGTATAAAACTGAATAACTTGCTGTGAATCTGAAACTAACACAACATTGTAAATCAACTGTACTTTAATTTAAAAAAAAAAAACATAAACAGCAAGGTCCTAGTGTATAACAAAAAATTAGAAATTAAAAAAAAAGTTACTATTTCTCTTGATCAAAGGTAAGACCATGTTGGCCAAGCAAGCCTCCAAATAGACTGCAGCCCCTAAACTCCTAATGTAAAATTTGAGAGCTACTTTGCTAGGCTTATTAACTGAACAATTTTAGTCTCATACCATCTTCAAAGTACTCATGATTAAAATTCACATTAGAGCAAGATTACCAATTACCAGGTCACAGAACTTGGGTATTTTTCTTGGATAAACCCAAGAACAATGAACCATTAAATACCAAGAGTATGTTAAAAATGGAGGGTTGGAGAAAGTCATAGAAATAAAGAGAAGGAATAGATTAATTTGATGTCAGTGAATGTGAGGAAGATCTGGAATCCAGGACGGGGATGTGGGGCAGGGGGAATGCATCATTTTTAGCATAATAATGGCCAGGATTATTATTTCACATGAAATAAGACCAATATTCTTAATATTAATAATATGGATTTCTCATGTTTGTTAAATGGTGTCATCTTCAAAAAATAAAGGAATATTTGTGGTTGGGTATTTTACTAGTTTGAGCTATTTTTGGAGAAAACCAGTTTCAGCCTAGTGAAACTCTCATCTTTTTGCCATTCTTCCTGTGGGTTGCTTTTGGGATGTACATCTTAACTCTGTCTTGAATGTTATTACCAAAGTTCTGGGATTAGCTGAATCTCTTTCCCTTTGTCCCTGGAAGGGCAAAAAGTTTTTACAGTGCATTACTTTGTTTACCCTTCTGGTCTCCACTTATCCTTTTCTTTTTTTTCAGAGAAATTATTTACTGTTTTTAAAGTATGTGGATATATGTGTGTATAATATATATGAGTTCTAGGTGTATACATTATAATTTGACATCTGTATACACTACAAAGTGATCACCCACAAGTCTAGTTACCATTCATTACCACAGAGTTGACCCCCTTCACCCATTTTGCCCATCCTTTATTGGCTTTACAAATATCTTCTCCCATTCAGTAGCTGCCTTTTACTTTTGATGATGGGTTCCCTCACTAAGCAGAAGCTTTTTAGTTTGATACAGTTGCATTTGTTTATTTTTGCTTTTGCTTTCCTCGCCTTTGGAGTCAAATCCAAGAAATATCATTAGGACTCATGTCGAGGTTACTGTCTCTGTTTTCTTCTAGAAATTTAATGGTTTCAGGTCTTACAGTCAAGTCTTTAATCCATTCTGAGTTAATTTTTGCATATGGCATAAGATAGTGGCCTACAGCTTCATTCTTTTTTTGCATGAGGCTGTCCAGTTTTCCCAACACCATCTATTGAAGAGACTATTATTTCTCCATTGTTTGTTCTTTGTTCTTTGGTCATAAATTAATTGTCCATATATGTGTGGGTTTATTTTTGGGCTCTCAGTTCTGTTTCATTGATCTGTTTTGTGCAGTATCTAATATTTTGATTAGGTCTGATTAGGGCATAATACCTCCAGTTTGTTCTTCTTTCTTGAGATTGTTTCGGCTATCCAGGGTCTCTGTGGTTCCATACAAATTTTAGAATTATTTCTTCTAGCTCTGTGAAATATGCCATTGGAATTTTGATAGGGATTGCATTAAATTTGTCGATTGTTTGGGTAGTATGAACATTTTAATAATATTAATTCTTCCCATTCATGAACACAGAATATTTTTCCATTTATGTATGTCTTCAATTTCTTTCAACAGAGTCTCATAATTTCCAGTGTACAGGTCTTTACCTCCTTGGTTAAATTCATTCCAAGGTATTTTATTCTATTTGATTCTAAATAGTATTGTTTTCTTAATTTCTCATTCTGATAGTTCATTATAAGCGTATAGAAATGCCAGAGATTTCTGTATGTTGATTTTGTAACCTCCAACTTTCCTGAATTTATTTATTAGTTCTAATAGTTTTTTGATGGAACCTTTTAAGTTTCCCTCTCTCTAGTACCACGCCATCTATAAATAGAGGTGCAATTACTTATTCCATTCACTTCTGTCTGATTGTTGTGGCTAGGGCTTTTGAGACTGTTGAAACAAAGTGGCAAGAGTGGGCATCCTTGTCTTCTTTCTGATCTTAGAGGAAAAGCTTTCAGCTTTCCACCATTGACTATAATGTAAGCTGTGAGTTTGTCATATTTATGACCTTTATTGTGTTGGGTTACATTCTCTCTATAGCTACTCATTGAGAGTTTTTATTTTTATTTATTTTTTATCATAAATGGATGTTGAATTTTCCCACATGCATTCTCTGCATCTATTGAGATGATCATATGTTTTTCACCCTTTGTTTGGTTAATGTGATATATCATGCTAATTGATTTGCAGATGAACCATCCTTTCATCCATGGAATAAATCCCACTTGATCATGATATATGATCCCTTTAATGTATTGTTGGATTTGGTTTGCTAACATTTTGTTAAGGATTTTTGCATCTGTGTTCATCAAGGATATTAGCTTATAGTTTTCTTTTCTTGTGGTTGACCTTGTCTGGTTTTGGTATTAGGGTAATTCTGGTTTTGTAAAATGTGTTTGGCCGGTTTCCCTCCTCTTCAAAATTTTTTGGAAAGAGTTTGACCAGAATAGGTATTAAATTCTCTTTGAGTGTTTTCTAGAATTTGCTAGTGAAGCCATCTGATCCTGGGCTTTTATTTGTTGGGAGATTTTTGATTACTGCTTCAATCTCCTTGTTAGTAATCAGTCTATAAATATTTTCTATTTCTTCATGATTCAGTCTTAGAAGATTGTATGTTCCTAGGAAGTTGTCCCTTTCTTTTAGATTGTCCAATTTGCTGGCATATAATTGTTTTTGGTAGTCACTTATGACCCTTTGTCTTTCTATGGTATCAGTTGTAATTTCTCTTTAATTTCTGATTTTATTTGAGTCCTCTCTTTTTCTTGGTTAGTCTAGCTAAAGGTTTGTCAATTTTGTTTATCTTTATTAAGAATCAGCTCTCAGTTTTATTGATTTTTCTATTTTTTTCTATTTGTTTATTCATTTATTTCCACTTTGATCTTTATTATTTCCTTCTGTCTACTAATTTTTGGCTTCATTTGTTCTTCTTTTTCTAGTTCTTTTGGGTGTAAAATTAGATTGTTTATTTGTAATTTTTCTTGTTTCTTGAGGTAATCCTGTATTGACTTCCCTTTAAAACTGCTTTTGCTGTATCCCATAGGTTTGGGTGTGTTGTACTTCTGTTTTCTTTTGTTTCTAGGTACTTTTTGATTTTTCCTTCAATTTCTTTGATGATTCATTGGTTGTTCAGAAGCATATTGTTTAATCTCCATATTTGTGTGTTTTTTTCCCTTTTTTTCTTGTGATTTATTGAATGGAATGTTCTATAGATACCTATTAAGTCTACGTGATCTAATGTGTCCTTTAAGTCAGATGTTTTCTTATTGATTTTGTCTAGATACTGTATCTGGTGATGTAAGTGGAGTGTTAAAGTCCCATACTATTATTGTATTATTTTCACTTTCTCCCTTTAAATCCATTAATATTTGCTTTATATATCTTGGTGCTCCTATTTTGGGCACATGTATATTTATAAACGTTATGTTTTCTTGCTAGGTTGATCTCTTCATCATTATGTAATGTCTTTCTTTGTCTTTATTACAGTCTATGATTAAGCTATATTTTGTTATTTTTATTGAAATATAGTTGATGTACAATATTATGTTAGTTGCAGGTGTACAACATAGTGATTCAACATTTAAATACATTATGAAATGATCACCACAGTAAGTCTAGTAACCACCTGTCCCCATAGAAACCTATTACAGTACCATTGACACTATTCCCTATGCTATACAAAAACCTCATAACTTTAAAATTTTACATTTAGAAGGTTTAACTTCTTAATATCCTTCACCTATTTTGTTCATCCCCCCCCACTCCTCTTTGGCAACTACCTACTTGTGCTATCTATAAATCTGTTTTTGTTTTGTTTTCCTTATCTGATTTATTTTTCAGACTCCACATGTGAGTGAAATTATACAATATTTGTCTTTCTCTGTCTGATTTATTTCTTAACATAATACCCTCTAGATTTCTTTTTTTTTCTCATGGCTGAGTAATATTCTATTTTGTATATATGTACATACACACAACTCCTAAAAGAAAACAAGGGGAAAGCTTAACAACATTGGACTTAGCAATGATTTCTTGGATATTATACCAAAAGCACAGCTAAAAAAAGCAAAAATAGACAAATGAGACTACATCAAACTTTTGTGCATCAAAGGACCCAATCAACAGAGTGAGAAGGCAATCTATAGAATGGGAGAAAATATTTACAAATCATACATCTGATAAGGAGTTAATATCCAGAATATATAAAGAGTTCCTACAACTCAACAACAACAAAAATCAAATAATTTCCCATTAAAAAGTGGAAAAAAGGACTTGAATAGGCATTTCTCTAAAGATGATAAACAAACGGCCAATAATCAGATGAAAAGATGCTCAACATCACTAATCATCAGAGAAAAGCAAATCAAAACCACAATGAGATATTACTTTATATCCATTAGGATGGGTACTATGAGAAAAAAAAAAAAAGAACAACAACTAACAAGTGTTGCTGAGAATGTAGAGAAATTGGGACACTTATACACTGTTGGTTGGACTGCAAAATGGTACAGCTGCTATGGAAAACAGTACAGCAGTTTCTTAAAAACTAAAAAATGAAACTATATATGATCCAGAAATCCCACTCCTGTAGATACCCAAAATAATTGAAAGCAGGGAAGAGATATTTTCACACCCATGTTCACAGCAGCACTATTCACAATAACCAAGAAGTGAAAGCAACTTAAATGTTCATCAGTGGGTGAATGAACAAAGAAAATATGATATATACATACAGTGGAATATTATTCAGCCTTAAAAAAGAAGGCAGTCCTCTCACATACTACAACATGGAAGAACCTTTAGGACATTATGCTAAGTGAAATAAACCTGTCACAAAAAGACAAGTATAGTGTGATTCCACTTAAACAAGGTATCTAAAGTAGTCACATTCATGCAAATAGAAAGTAGAATAGTGGTTACCATGTAGAGGGAAGAGAAAAAGGAGAATTGCTGTTTAATGGGCATAGGGTTTCAGATCTGTAAGTAAAAAAAATTCTAGAGATCTGTTTCACAACAATATACTATGAATATACTTAACACCACTGAACTGTACACTCAAAAATGGTTAAGATCATAAATTTTATGTATGTATTTTTTACCAAAGTAATAATTAAAAAAAAACAAACAGTGCTTTTCCCTCCCCCTAAATATTCAGAATAGACTGTTTTTCAAATCAGATTTTAACAACAGATATTCTCAACTAGGGGACTTTATGCTAAAACTTTCCTTCTCCACTTCAGGGGCCATCTAATCCATCCTACAGAAAAGTCCCCTTTTATTACTGTGGATTAAACTGGGACTACACATACACAAAGGCTACTCCCCCGGGGCGCATAGCTGTGGCTCCCATTTAAAAGCTCAAACTTCCAGACACATTTATAGTAACTTTCCTTCAGGAGATGGATAGGTTATACAGAGATTGAAGCTGAAAAAGCTGTTAGACCTCATCTGGCCCATTCCCATGGTGTTACAGACAATGAGATTTAAGAGGGTGAATGATTGAATCAATGTCACACAACTAGAGACAAAGCTGGTCCGTTGTTTAGGCATCCTGAGATAACACATTAGCCCATGAAGGAAGAGAACTGAATTCTAGCCCTGGGTGTGATATGTAGGGAAGGTCACATTTCTCTTTTAGCCTTGGTTTTCTCATCTGTTAACTGGACAGTGGGGTGTCTGAGTGGGTAGACTAGATGACTGCTGACCTTTCCCGGACTAAAAGTGGCAGGCATACAGTAGATGCTTGAGTATTTGTTGGATGAATGGGACATAGATTCTATGGTTCTGTGGCATCTATCAATTTATTATTCATTTAGCATAAACATTCTTCATCAAGTGCTCCCTCTGCCTCAATGGGAGGTTTCTCCTGTCTGAATTTTCATGTTTCTGTTAGTGGTTAAATCTGGATGTAGTTAATTATGAAATTTCTTATTTGATTTACTAACCAAGTAACACCAGATGTGCCTTTTAGCAACCTGAAGCTTTAGGAAAGAGAATGCAAACAAATTCAACTCCATATTAATGACCACTGAGGGCCATGTGACCTGACACACATCTGTGCTCAACAATGTATCTTCCTTCATCATCTCCCCCATTAAGGAGCAGTTTTGATTACCCAGAGATTTAAAGGAGATTTCCTTCTAAGTCCAATCAATCCATCTGTTAGCATTTATCAAACATCTACCCCATTCTCTCTAGGTGGTCTAGGAGTGACAGAAAAGTTTAAGACAAGGTCCCTACTCTCTCTAGCAAGTCAGCTAGGACTGCTGGGCTTATGAAACCACAGACGCTATCGCATGGTCTTTCTCCTTCAGTATCGATTCAGTTTCTTCACATAGTGGTGGCAGAATTTTAAGAGGGCAAGTCCCAATGTTTTCTCAGTCCTCTGCTAATATCTCATTGGTCAAAGCAATTTTCATGGTCAAGTCCAGTCTTTCCAAAGGCTGGATACTGGAGGCCTGATTCATTGGGTGAGGAGAGGGATCGGAGGCATAATGTAAGAGTCTAAGCTATTTAGAGAAAGACAAGGATCTGATAATATTAATTAAGCACTTGAATTTAGTCATGTCTAAGGTCAAATCTACCCCTGGTCTTCCTAGTTATGTAAATCAATAAATTCTCCCTCCCCTGGTTTGTTTATTTATTTTTTTAATTTAAGGTAGTTACAGTCCTAATTCACACAAGAGGCTTATCTACTACAAAAAGTTATAGAGAAATTAAATCTTTAGGGGTTCTAATATCTGTGTCTATGAAATATTAGGGTGACTCCAACCTTTCATGCCTCTATTTTGAAACTAATTTTAATGTCTGACAAAAGGAATCACTGCATATCAGTATATATCCTATGCTGGCAGCCACCTAAGGATAGATTGATCTGTATGAGCCAGTTACAACAGACAGAATGGTTTCCTAAGCTGAATCATACACCCCCCAACTTTCTTGCACATAAAACTGTTTCATCACAGTATAGGTACACTTCTAGATATCAATGAATAATGTGACAAACGTCAGATGCTGCCATGGTAAGTGGGAGGTGGCTGTCTCAGTTGGGTTTCTACATAAGCAGAAACCCAAGTGGCTGTCTCAGTTGGGTTTCTACATAAGCAGACTGAGAGACAAAGATTTGCATGCAAGTCATTTATTTGGGAGGTCATCTGAGGAAATGCCATTAGAGGCACAAGAAAGTGAGAGGGAACGAAAGGAAGCTAATAAAGGATACATTATAAAGCCATTAACAACTGCGGGCAAATGCCTTTGGAGAACTCTGGGAGACTGCAGAGCGCAGTTCATTTGTTACCGCAGATAACTGAGTCTATTCTGACTAATGCAGATAACAAAGAACAATACTAGCTGCTTTTAAAATGCAAGTCGGCATGGCAAGAGTTCCACATGGGCTAGGAAATACTTCCGAGGTTCTAATTTTAAATGGCAACCAGCCCCCTAGTCCTGCTTTAGATCAGCTGTTCCAAAATCCATTCTGCTTTCTGAGTTAAGATGGGAACTGTGGGGGACCAGCTATCTTCTAGAGCTATCTGTCTTCAAGGCCATCCCTGGTCATGTGGTTTCAAGTGGTTTTGCACTGGTGAATTAATCTGAATTGCTCTGTAGGCAGTTTTCTAGGGCCTGTCTAAACCTATATGCCTGGATGATAGGCTCTTGGTCCCAAATCACAACACGTTCCCCAAAGATTTTTATCCCCTTGAGGCTGCATCTGTTCCTCTTTTGTTCTTTTGTTAATAATCTCAAACTTCCACATCAGGGCGCTACACTAGACCGACACCACCACCAACAACAAAATATTGGCCTATGATCCCATCTGGATTAGTTGCCAATATTTAATTAGTGATCAATATTGATTAATTGCCCAGGGCTCCCCCCTGAGTTAGTTGTCAACATTTGAAAAGCATTTTTGCCACCCAAAAAAGAAACGAAGAACTTCAAAGTCTGGAGTTCCTGCTTTTCTTGAAACCCTGGGTCTTGCAGGGCCAGGACTGATCAGAAGTAAGCAGTAACTACCTCCTTTTAACAATTCACACCCCCACCCCCACCCCCACCCCCACCCCCGCCCAGTTGGCAACACTCCCCACCCTGACCATCCCACTTATTTCTATGACCAGAAGTGTCTCTGAAAAAATAAGAGCACATTTCCGGGAGGCCATGTAGGTACCGACATTGTGGAGTGTACTTGAAGAGACGTTTGCTCATAATCTAGTCCTGGTGGATTTAAAGCCAGAGTTCTGGGACAGACATGGAACAGACAGAAGCTTATTCTCCTACGCCAGGATTTGAACTGACAAGCAGTATGTCACCAATTCCATGGGAACTGGACTATGAAGAACAAGACTCGCTGTAGCTCTGGGGGAAGAGAACGATGCCAGTCAGTCTCTGAGATTTGTTTAAAAAAACAAACAAATGTGCAAAAACTTGCAGCCTGAGAAGTCAGCAAGGACAAGGAAGTAGCTTCAGCCAAGAAGCTAACCTTCAGCAAAGACGTTTTTCCCTAGGTAAACAGTAATACCATATAACATTTATTGAGCATTTACTATGTGCTAGGCACTGAGTGATTCATGTGAATTTTCATAGCTAACACACACAAAACTTCATGAGGCAGACACGACGGCTGTTCCTACTTTACGCATTAAGGAACTGAACCTCACAGAGGTTCAGTGACTTGCCCATCCAAGGTCACCCAGATACTAAGTTGTGGCGTCAAGGTTTGAATCCAGACTAGTGGGACCACAGAGGCCACTGCCACCTTGCAACCACTCTCCATCGTCTTGGAACCTGTTTTGCAGCTCTACCCAGCCTGGTTTAGTTTCTGAACTTATTTGGTGCTCTGATATTCCCCAATGCACTGCTGAGATTCGTTCTCAGAATGAAAACAACTAGAATGTGGATAATGTGATTGATATTCAATTCGGGGCTCACTGAACATTAAGCTTAGCGATGAGAACCAGCCCCCGACACAAAACTCGTTACCCGGCAGCACTGTGGGTAGGAATGCACTTAGCAGCCGTGTGCCCTCAGCCAAGCCGGGCTCCTTTCCCTCCTCTGAAAAACAGGCATGACAATATTTGTCTCCCGAGGTCATTTTGAAGAATCAATGAGTTAACGTAGGTGGGCACCTGGTAGGCAGCGGACAATCCAAAAATACTAACCCCCTTACACTGCCCCCCCAACTGTTAAAAATTGTAATTTTGTTACTAAAACATGTACTCGGTGGCATAAATGTGTTTTTCTCTTGGGCAAACTGCCTGACGGGGTTCTGGAAGCAGTTGTCACCAAGTCTCAACCTGTCTGAAGTGAATGTTGAAGGATGCCGCATTTGGCTCCGACCAGCCTCCTCCGGTGGATTTCCAGTGGGTGGCACAGATGGCAAATAATGCTCCTTCATCCCTTTATTTGAGGGGCAACACCTTGTCAGGGCACATTGGACCTGACATGTGGGTACATGGAGAGAGATCAGAGTGACTGGACTGTCTCTAAAACTGTAACATCACTTCACTCCCTAAGGAATAGGATCTTGTCTGACTGGGGGTTAAACTGTTTTGTTCTTCTGCATTGGGAGAACAGAGCGATGCACATCCCTCACCTTCTCTGGCCCCAGGCTGCCTAAAGATTAAATATGAGGTTTTTCCCTATGATATCAATTTGCCTGTCATTTTTTTTTCTGAAGACCTAACTCTGCAATTTCCTTTTTCTCCCCCCATTTGCAATCTTCAAGGTTAAAATAAACAGTAACCTAGCCGTTCATTTGTCTTAAATCCACCTCCTACTGACAGTCTCATGAAAGTGTAATTTCAGACTTGGAGGGGACTAAGCCTGGGACCCAGAGGTTAACCGTTTTGCCGCTCATCTCTCCTCTAACTTGGTCTCCTAGCTTCTGTCTAGTGCTCTTTGCACTGTGTCCACTACAGACAAAAAGTGTTTTGGTGAAGCTCTGCTGAAGACTGACGCAGCAGCACGCTGCTTCTGAACGTCCAAGTAAGAGGCTGACTTCTCATTACTGTCCCCGGCAACCACCACCCTCAACCCGATCATCTCTTAACTGGCCTTCCTGCATCCAGTCTTGCCTTCCCTACCAATCTTTTCTTCACACAGAAGCCAGAGGAACACATTAAAACATCAGTTAGATCAAGGCGTGGCTCAGTTCAAAGTCCAGCAATCCCCCTCCATTTCATTCAGAGTAACAGCAGACGTTCCTGCGATGACTGACAGGGCCTATGCATCCTCCTTCACACACATTTTGTTCCAAACATGATGGCGTCCTTGCTGTTCCTTGAACAGCACGCTCCAGGTGCACTGAAACTCCCATATTTGCCGGCTCACTCCTGCGCCTCCTATAAGCTTGACTCAGCCGTCACCTCTGTCAGACCTACACTGACCACCCAATTTAAAGTTGCAAAGCCTTTCCCTGCATTTTTCTGCTCTCTCTCCCTCTCCATGGCATTCAGTCTTCTCGGTTCCCCATAACACAATACCACAGACTGGGCGGCTTAAACAAACAGAAACTTTTTTGATGATCATCCACAGTAAGAAATCAATTTTACATCACTGCCAAGGATACCATGTACATACATAATTAATACAAATGTACCACAGACCAGCACTTATCCTCTATATAAAGATGTCCTCTGTTGTTTTCTAGTTTATTTCATGTTATAACAAAGTGCTGGTTTCTCCCACCAGACTGATCTTCCTAATCGGATCGCTGAATAACGTGACCTCCTGGGTGACCATCCCTGGTCAGGGGCTGGCTGTGGTGTCAGGCCGACCCACCTGCCTTCTAATCTGGACTCTGACTCTCACCAGCTGTGGGATCTTGGTCTGGGACCTGATTCTCTGAGCCTCAATCTTCTCACTGGCAAACGGGAGGATTACCTGTCTAGGGGGTCGCTGTGAGGGTGAACACGAGAAAGTCCACGTAAAGCACTGCACTTGGCACATGGTAATACTTTTATAAAAATAACAAGTCAGCAAATGCCCTTGCCCCAGTTGCATATTAAATTAATTTCTGGTCCTTCCAACCTTGATAAACCAAAGAGACAACCCCCAAAGAAACTCCCAGGAGAGGGCTGACAAAGCCTCTGAAATCACTTCTCCTTTTTTGAGACGCAGATGCGAGTTCTGCTGGCAAACCAAAGGGCTGTGTATCGACGGGCGTGGAGTGCCTGCAGGCCTGTAAACCGCCATCCTTTGCCAACTGGATTTAAGGGACCTCCCTTCCTTTTATCACACTCACGGCCATTGTATTTGCTGATCATTGAATTCTGAGGGAAGGTGAGTGTTCAACTCAAAAAGCAAACCATACATAGACTATCCCAGTTAGAAACAGTGTTTCTCTTTACCCATCCTCTTTTAGGAAGGAAAATTCAGTCTTACCGTCCCAAGTCTTTCACATTTTTCTCCCCAGTTGCTTCTAATTCTCTCTCGGTGCCTCTGACTGCTACTTATGTTTAAATCTTAAAGCCTTTTTCTGTCAAGATAGGTTTATGGGCACTTTTTAGGAGCAGGTAAGACCTGAATAAAAAAGAAGTATGTTCAAAGTCTGCCTTTGCCCCAATACTGCCTTCCTCCTTGGTCCTTTAAAAGCACCCAATGCCTGGGTTTCAAGTCCCCCGTGGCTCTCTGAGAAAGCTTTGTTGCCCTAATTTTCATTCTGAATTACAGGGCAGGGACCACAAACCCCACGCAGAGTTCAAAGGGAAAGGCCAGAGAAACTCAATCAGCTATGGCTCATTTGCTGCTAAACTCACTTCACACACCCTCTTCACGGTCAGACCTTCTACTTCAGGGTCTCTGGAGCTGGGGTAGCAGCAGACGAGGATCTCTGCCTTCTTAGAAACAAGCTGAGAGCCAGCCAGACCCCTCATCTTGGTGACTTCTTACCCGGTGCCTAAGTCCGATTCGACTCCCATCCCAACTAATCATTCATCACCACCAGCTCTAGTCTAGAGTGTGGAAAGTGAATCCTTTCTGAAGGACTTCCAAACTGTGGTTGTGGAGACCTGAACAAGTCTAGAGGGAGTCGGGCGCCCCCTCTGGTGGACTGCTGCTCGTACTGGGACGCCATCCTTCTTTCCTCACTACCGAGTGGGACGATTTCAAGAATTCTATGGTTTTAAGGCTTGTGAAAGGATCTCCGTTTTCCTCTTTTTCATCCCTGCCCTCTCCCTGGGATAGAAAGGGAACAGTCATGCTCTGCTGTCTGTCCCTAGCTGTCAGGTGTCTGTCTTCCCAGGTAGAAATGATCCATCCTACATAAATTCTTCTATGCCTTTGCTGGGTGCTGGGACATTGTTAAATTGACTCAAAGCCCACATGATACCGCACAGGGCTTCTTTGTCAGCCACTGAGTGACCCTGAGCCGGTCATCTTACCTTTGTGGGTCTCAGTGTTCTCCTAATGTAAGATGGTTAGATTAACTTAGGTAGGGACTCATTGGCAACTCCAATTACTTGGTAATAGCTGCTGGGGGACTTGTGTAGAAAACATCTGTTGGGCCACATTTAGGCTCGGTAACTGATTAGTGATGTCTGCCATAGATGGGGAGGTGAGGGGGAGCTGAGTCCCCATCACATCTGTCATCTTTAAGCTAAAAGTTCCACTAATTAGTCCCAATTTTAATTTCTTTGATTCTAGAATCTTATATAACAGCTATTGAGATCTATCTCAATTAAATCTACATGTTCTAAATATTTGCCTTTGTGCCAATGGGAATGGAGAGAAGGAACAGAAAAAAACCTGATTCTCCAAACTGACACTGCCCTTTGAGTCACAAAGACCCAGAAGCCTGGTCTACTGCTTCTCTTTGAACCAACACATTTTAAGTAGCTGCAGAAACTGGAGAAGGTGGATTCTTTCGTTAGACACAGCCTTTGTTTCCCTTGTCCTAAAATGGAGAATATAATACTTAGCTCCTTTTCAGGCACCAGGCTTATGGACACAATTCTGAGTTAAAGAATGACCTTCAAATATTAATTTAATACAAATTAAAATTTAAAAATAATGTAAAGATTCTCATATTGAAATGAGTACAATGGAAAAATAAAATTAAAGCAAATAATAAAATATATTCCTGTACGTTTTTGAAAGAATGAAAAATATTAGTAAGACAGACCATGGAAACTTTTCAGCTTCAGTGATATGTGTCTGAGGAGAGTGGCTGAGAGGGCCGAACACCTGAAGAGAAATAAAATAAATGCCCACCTACCAAAAATGGTAGAGAAAGTGTAAATATTCAATTTAACTGATGTCAATATACATTCATGCATCAATTATTAATTTTTCAAAAATTCGGAATATGGGAGTGTAATTGACATACGGCTATTCAGAATATTATTTAATCATGCTTTGGTGGTTTGAAGACACTCCAAAATTTTAAAGCATTGACAGGCTACAAAGTCAAACGCCAGTGATCCTTACCCTCTACCAGAACATGTTATGTTGTTGGGCTGAATCTTCCCTGACTCCATATCCTGATGTACATCCAAGAAATAAGGGGCATATTGTTTACATTTTTCAAAAAAGGAGCATGCAGGAAACAGAGGAAAAATTGTTGCTGATTTGAAGTTATCTAGAGTCCTGATAACAAGTTTACTGTACCTTTTATTAACAGAATGCCCACATTTTCAATTCAGTTTTTTCAGGTACTGTCCTTTATAAAGAAATCTACTATCATAGCTATCTAGAGACGTAGCACATCCAAACAATGAGTGCACATTACTTTGCCATCATGTGAACAAGATGTTTGCCCCAATTCTCACTAAAAAATGACCCGCAAAGGCATGAATGGTCTCTAGGTGTGTAATTCAGGCTCAGAGACCAGAAGAGAATTAGTTTCCAGGGCCTGGAAGATGGGAACTTTCCCTGATGGAATCTTCATCACATAATTCATTGCCTGCCTGTATGGACATCTTTAGCCTGGACCCTTCTCTGAGCTCTAGAACAACTCATCCACTACATGATGGCTTAGCATAATTTACTTACTTATGAGCCTGGCACGTGCCAGAAATTAGGGGTGCCAAGATAAATAGGATAATGGCTGAGATGGACACATAATTAGACAATTAACCTAGTTGGTAAGAGAGATAAACACACAGTATGGTAGGGAGCACAGAGGAGGGGTCTTCAATCTGTGGAGACTCTGATGACAGCAAGTATGTCTCAACCAGAACTCATGAACTCTGTCCCCACCCAAACTCATACTTCAAGAAACTAAAAGCCATTGATGTGCACACTATGGAGACTTGATAAGATTTGTGAACACCTAAGTTCCTTCAAGGCAATCCTATAAGGTCCCCGCAGAGCCCTCAGAAGGCCAGGTGAAGTGGGAAAACTACTGAGTTAGTTCAGAAAAACTGTAATTTTAGTTCTGATTCTGCCTCTGATCGTATAACCTTAGGCTAATCACTTCACCTCTTTAATTTTTCTGTAAAATGAGAACTTGCAAGGAAAAAAATGGCATGTGGTCACCTGGAATTAAAAGAAGAGTCTCTGAGGCAGACACTGGCAGTACTCAAGCATTATTCAAAGAGGGGACCTTCATGAAATGACATCTGGTAGACAGTCCCTAACCTTGTTCTCCATCAGCTTACACTGTCCCAGTGGTTCACAGCCTGTGTCCAGGGTGCAACCAGAACAATTCAGCTCCCTGGGGCTTGGGAAACACTGCTGTGGCTTGATATCACTGAACACTGAATACTTGGCTTCTGAATTCCTACTCACCAAGCAATCTTCTCTGATTAATATTTGGCTTCCCAGAAAGATTTAATGGGGAGGAAAACGTGCTGGTCCAAAAGACTTTGGATATTTTGGGTCCAGTGGCATTTAAAAATCTCACTGTGACTTCATGAATGGGCCTTCTCTTTTCCCAAAATCCATCCTGTGAGTGGAGTGTTAACGCGAGTCAGCTCCTGAGAGCTGGCCTGATGTTAGTCAGTGTGGGGACACATCACGTGTCTCAGCTGGCAAGGCTGGGGACAGAGGCTGGCTCTTGGAGATCACAGTAAGCTGATGAATGCCAAACAGTCGGGAGGTAGGCTGCTACCTGTTCCCATGAGAAAAGTGTGGGTGTCCATGAATTGCTTCATGTGTGGGCAAAGCTAGTGAATGTGCCTGGCCCTTCCCACACCTTCAGGCAGGAGTTCCCTTTTTCTTCTTCTTCTTTCTTACATAAATAATCTTTTCTTTTAAAAAAAAGGAAGACTTGAACTATTTAATCTGTAAGACTGTCCTCCAGCAGAGGCTGTGGAGAAAAGGGAACCCTCCTACACTGCTGGTAGGAATGCAGTTTGGTGCAGCCACTGTGGAAAATAGTATGGAGATTCCTCAAAAGACTAGGAATAGACTTACCATATGACCCAGGAATCCCACTCCTGGGCATATACCCAGAAGGAACACTACTTCAAAAAAAGACACCTGCACCCCAATGTTCATAGCAGCACTATTTACAATAGCCAAGACATGGAAACAGCCTAAATGTCCATCAACAGATGACTGGATAAAGAAGCGGTGGTATATTTATACAATGGAATACTATTCAGCCATAAAAACTGACAAAATAATGCCATTTGCACCAACATGGATGTTCCTGGAGAATGTCATTCTAAGTGAAGTAAGCCAGAAAGAGAAAGAAAAATACCATATGAGATCATTCATATGTGGAATCTAAAAAAAAAAAAAAAAAAAAAGAACATAAATACAAAACAGAAACAGACTCATAGATAAAGAATACAAACTTGTGGTTGCCAAGGGGGCAGGGGGTGGGAAGGGACAGACTGGGATTTCAAAATTTGTAGATACTGACAGGCATATGTAGAATAGATAAACAAGATTATACTGTATAGCACAAGGAAATATATACAAGATCTGTGGTAGCTCACAGTGAAAAAAAAAAAGTGACAACGAATATATGTATGTTTAGTATAACTGAAAAATTGTGCTCTACACTGGAATTTGACACAACATTGTAAAATGACTATAACTCAATAAAAAAGTTTAAAAAAAAAAGACTGTCTTCCAGCTATTATCATCTATGTTTGGTTTCAGTTATTTCCAGAGGGGATTCTCACCCATTCTTAGAAAGAGTTATTTTCTGGAGAATTTCCCTATGTCATTTTACAGCATTCTATAGTAAACACTGTCTTTTCTTCCTTTTTTTCAATTGAAGTATAGTCGATCTACAATTTTTCAGGTGTACAACAAAGTGATTTAGTTATACATATATATGTATATTATACTTTATTTATATATATATATATATATATATATATATATATATAAATAAATCTGTTCTTTTTTAGATTCTTTTTCATTATAGTTTATTATAGGATATTGAATGTAGCTCCCTGTGCTATGCAGTAGGCCCTTGTTGGTTATCTACTTTAGTTAAATTAATTATAGACTCCTAATTTATCCCTCCCTCTCTCCCTTCCCCTTTGGTAACGAAGTTTGTTTTCTATGTCTGTGAGTCTATTTCTGTTTTGTAAATAAGTTCATTTGTATCATATTTTATATTCCACATATAAGTGATATCATGATATTTGTCTTTGTCTGACTTAACTTCACTTAGTATAATAAACTCTAGGTCCATTCATGTTGCTGCAAATGGCATTATTCCATTCTTTTTTATGGCTGAGTAATATTCCTTTGTATGTACGTGTGTTTGTATGTATATATACATACACACACATATACATATACACACCACATCTTCTTTATCTATTCATCTGTTGGTGGACATTTAGACTGTTTCCATGTCTTGGCTATTGTAAATAGTGCTGTCATGAACACTGGGGTGCAACATTGTCTTTTTTAAAAGAAAAGAAACATGTTACCTTGTTCTCAGCCTGGGTACCCACTATCCTACCTAATCAAAATAGAACTCATTAAATGCAACTGTATTTTGCAAAGGCATAATTCACATAATTCTCAGGGACAGATATATCTAGGGAAATTGTGTCCCAAGATAAAATTCAAATTTCTCATCATTATCAGGATTTGTTCTTGTCCAAGAGTGGCGATAGCCTGAGCAGGTTTTCCTTTCCAGATGATAACATTATCTTTCTAAAAAACACTACAGTAAAATAGACATACCATAAATTTACCATTTAAGTCATTTTTAAGTGTTATATTCAGTGGCATTAAGCACATTCACATTGTTGTGCAACCATCACCACCATCCATGTCCAAACTTTTACATCTTGTTAAACTGAAACTTTATACCCAATAAACAATAACCTCCCATTCCCATCTTCCCACAGCCCCTGGCAACCACCATTCTACTTTGTGTCTTTATGAATTTTAATACTTGAGGTACCTCATATAAGGGGAATAATACACTATATGTCCTTTTGTGATATTCTTATTTCACTTCACACAGTGTCCTCAAGGTTCATCCATGTTGTAACACTTATCAGAATTTCCTTCCTTTTTAGAGCCAAATACTATTCCAAAGGTATCTATATCTATATCTATATCTATATCTATATCTATATCTATATCTATATCTATCTATCTCACATTGTTTATCCATTCATCCATCAATGGACATTTGGGTTGTTTCCACGCAATTTGCTTACTGTGAATAATGCTATATGAACATGTGTATACAAGTATCTTCAAGTTTCTGCTTTCTTCTTCTGGATATATTCCCAGAAATGGAATTGCTGGGTCACATGGTAATTAGATACTTAAGTTTTTCAGGAACTACCATATTGTTTTCCACAGTGGCTGCACCATTTTGCATTCCCATCAGCAACACCCAGAGTTCCAATTTCTCCACATAGTTGGCAACACTTGTTATTTTCTAGTTTTTGGAGACAGCCATTCTAACAGATGTGACATACTATCTCATTATGGTTTTAATTTGTCTTTTCCCCACTGGTTAATGATGTTGAGAGTCTTTTCATATGCTTATTGGCCATTTGTATATCTTCTTTGGAGAAATGTCTATTCAAGTCCTTTCCCATTTTTAAAACAAGTTATTTGGTTTTTTTGCTGTTGAGTTGTAGAAGTTCTTTGTATATTCTGGGTATTAATCAGATTTATGATTTGCAAATGTGCTTTCCCAATCTTGTGACTTTCCATGCTGTTGATAGTGTTCTTTGATGTATAATAGTTTTAAATTTTTATTAAGTCCAGTTTATCTGCTTTTTCTTTTGTTGCCCCTGCTTGGTATCATATTTAAGAAATCACTGCCAAATTCAATGCCATGGAGATTTTCCCTTATATATTCTTCTTAGAATTTTATAGTTTTAGCCTTTATGTTTAGGTCCTTAATATATTTTGAGCTAATTTTTGTACATGGCATAGGTATGGGTCCAACTTTATTTATTTATTTTTTTTGCATGTGGATATTTAGTTTTCCTAACAGAATTTATTGAAGATTCTCCTTTTTATACTGAATGCTCTTGGCAGCCTTGTTGAAGATTACTTGATCATATATGCAAGGGTGTATGTCTGGGCCCTCTAGTCTATTCCATTGGCCTATATGTCTGTCTTTATGCAGTACACACTGTTTTGATTACTGTAGCTTTGCAGTTAGTTTTGAAATCAGGAATGTGAGACCATCAACGTCCTTTTTTTTCAAGATTGTTTTGGGTATTTGGAGTCACCTGAGAATCCATATGAATTTTAGGATGGATTGTTCTATTTATGCAAAAAAAAAATGCCATTAGGCTTTTGATAGAGCTTGCATTGAATCTTTGCCTCATTTTGGGTAGTATGGGCATCTTAGGAATATTAAGTCTTCCAATCCATGAACATGGATGCCTTCACTTATCGGTGTCTTAATTTCTTTCGGCAACATTTTGTAGTTTTCAGTGTACAAATCGTTCTCCTCTTTCATTAAGTTTACTCCCAAGTATTTTATTCTTAAAATATCTCCCTGGGTTAGATGAAGGGAAGTCTCAGAGTTGGAATGGAAGGGGGCAGCTACCATGATTACCATGATGTAAACAAGAGAGTAGGGGTGGGAGGGAAGAAATACTGTAAGCAGTAAAGAAGTGGAAGGTCTTATATCAAAGGGGAACTGTTGTTCCTGGAAAAGTCACTGGCTTCAGACTAAAATGCTCTTGATACAAAACATGACAGCACCTGTTAGGCAAATGTGTTACTGTTTGGTGCCCCTAGTGATGAAGAATGAGATAGGTAATTGATCTTGGCCAGGTTTCTAGATGGTTCTTTAACTGCAAACTTTTATTTGATGTAACAATTAGTGTCCATCATTGTTAGGTGGAGCCCATCCTGGAAGCCAGACTTTACTCCTACTAAGATAGGAGACTGCACAAGTTTTTCATGTCTGCATACCTTAGCGGTTTTGGTTTTGAGTTTGGGTCTTTTGCTATTACAATGCCAAGCCTTTCAGGGATGCCTGATTAGTTCTGCAGAGGGAAGAATCCACTGTTATTACCTCTTTATGTCTTGTACTTAACGTGCTCCCTATAGCACAAGCTTTCCTGCCACATATCACAGATCATAATGTGAGTTACGAGTCCCCAGTTGAAAACTGGAGTGTGTAACTGAATCATGGTCCATTTCCAACCTGTAGACCCAATCTCCAAGGAGGCAACTGAAAAATGTCCTTATGGATTTAAATATAATACAGTGTTTATATTTTTCCTTCTTAGAGCTGACAGCAACTAAAGATTATATTGAAACCTCAAAGGAAGAGAGAACTAAGAAACAGGCAGACAGTTCCCCAGCAGGCTTCTGACAGGCCTTGCAACTTCTGATTTATTTTCATAGTGATGGTGATGTAGTGGGAGGATGGGAGAGAGTAATCATTAAGTACAGATTCAAAGAAGACCTTGGGAATGACACTGCATGGGGGTGGCTTTAAACCTGACTTACATCTATCACTCCACTCCTAGGCAACGTTGTTACCTGATATGGGTATTATAAATAATACTAATGAAATGCTAATAAATACTGGAGTGCCAGCTCACCTGGCAAAGTGTCAGGTTAGTCTGGCCTCATCTGAATAGTGAAAACTGCAAAATGATGAACTCACATGACACCTTTTCTGTTCCTGCTGATAAAAAAAAAAAAGGTTTTATTATAGCACTGACTTTATTTTAAGGAGTAAGTAATGATGGGCAGGCTGATGAATACTGAATACTGGATTCTGTGACATAGTATCTACTGTTACAAAATGACAGCTACTCGTGTTTGTGGCTGTACAGGTATCTTCCCTGGAAGGTTGACTTTGAGTTTTGAACCCTTTTCTCATTCATCTTTATCTGGCAGAGCCTTGCATATCGTAAGCACAAAATAAACTTATTTATTCAACAGGCTTCTTTTTTGAGGCTCACTATATACCAGATAAGAGTGTGGAGATCTTTATCCTGGAGAAGATCTGAGTTAGCAGGGGAGACAAGCATCTACTATAAATCAACAATAAAAATACAGTTTCAATCGTAAATGCTAAAATAGAGAGCTGGTGCTGATAAATGTAAGTCGAATACAGGGAGGCTAACACAGCTTAGTTTCAAACTCTTTGGGTTTGTTTGTGTGAAACCTCTACAGCCTGCGGGAATCACTCCGGGAAGTCCTGTCCTGACCTCTCAGGTGCCCCAGCCCTTGGCTGGAGGGCTGTTACCAGATCCCTGGCTCTAAGAGTTTGCTTGGAAAAGCTTTGCTCTCAGCTCTTCTGCCAGCTTATAAGGTAGAGATGTTACCTGCTAAAAATACAAGCAGGAGAAAGAGGTTCCAAAGCAGGAGGCAGAAAGGGACTGAAGGGATGTTACTCCTAATGGAGCCGAGAGAAAAAGAGAGAGCAGGCGGGGAGCAACGCTGTGTCCTTCCTCTGCTGGGAGTTTCCACATGCTGGTACTTCCTTTAATCACCTTGACTACACTGCCAGGTATCTACCATCATTTCCTATTTTACGTAGCTAACAATTCTTTCTTTCCACAAATGTTTATCCTCTTCTCTGGGAGGCACTGTGGGAAGCCATAAGACACTGTTGAGGCCCTGATGGCGAAATCGAGATGGGGAGGCAGGCATTGTGCTCAAGGCCACTGCTTCCTGAAGGGTTTCCACATCCAGCCTGGCTGGCTCTGGCGCACCGGCAGAGGTGTTGGACCCCATCAGGCCCCTCCTCTGGTTCAGGCTAGAGGGCCACCAGAGTAGGAAGAGTGTCATTGCAATGACCGAGAATGCACTCACTCACATCTGCAAGGCGGCTGGCAACGGGGAGGCTCAGGCTCCCTGCAGGGAAGAATTTCTCCCCTGCTTGTGAAACTGTTCTGATGGCAGCCACCGCGGGGATTTACAACCTGTTGAGGTGTGCTGCTTGAATATCCATGGAAAGGCATATGAAAAGGAACGGAAGTCCGAACAGATTCTGTGAGATTTTATGATTTCATTTTCATTTCAAAGCTTTGTGAGGGGTTGGGGGGTGGTGGGGGAGAGGGCAGCAGTCCCCGGGAATTCCCTCCTCCCTGGTCCCAGAGCAGGAAGTGAGCAGCTGGGCAGCACCTTTCTGATTCACTTCACTTAGAATGACGATCTCCAGCTCCATCCATGTTGCAGCAAGTGGCATTATTTTGTTCTTTTTTTATGGCTGAGTAGTATTCTGTTGTGTGTATATATATACACACGCACCACAACTTTATCCATTCATCTGTCAATGGACATTTAGGTTGCTTCCATGTCTCGGCTATTGTAAATAGTACTACTATGAACATCAGGGTGCACGTATCTTTTCAAATTAGAGATTCCTCTGGATATATATCCAGGAGTGGGATTGCTGGATCACAGGGTAAGTCTATTTTTAGTTTTCTGAGGAATCTCCATAGGGTTTTCCATAATGGCTGCACCAAACTACATTCCCACCAGCAGTGTAGGAGGGTTCCCTTTTCTCCACAGCCTCTCCAGCATTTATGGTTTGATGACTTTTTAGTGATGGTCATTCTGACTGGTGTGAGGTGAAACCTCATTGTAGTTTTGATTTGCATTTCTCTGGTAATTAATGATACTGAGCACTTTTTAAATGTGCCTATTGGCCATGTATATGTCTTCATTGGAGAATTGCTTGTTTAGGACTTCTGTCCATTTTTGGATTGAGTTGTTTGGTTTTTTGTTATTCAGCTATATGAGCTGTTTGTATAGTTTGTAAATTAACCCCTTGTCAGCCACATCATTTGCAAATATTTTCTCCCATTCCATTGGTTTTTTGTTTTGTTTATAGTTTTGTTCTTTAATCTGTTGTATATTCACACAGTGCCTGGAACTTAGGCTCAAGAAATATTTTTTGAATAAATTAGTGAATAAACAGTGGATGAATGAAATATGTCTGGTGCATAGTAAGCTGTCAATAAATAGTAACTCTCCTTACACCTATTCTTAGTAGGAATGAGAAGTGTTTATAATTTGGGGGGAGGTAGACCCCTATTCATGAGACAATTGGAGTGCTGAGCGGCTTTACTGTTCAACAAGTACTTTGGCCAGTGGTGTGTCATTGTCATCCTCACTCCAGTCTTAAGAGGTAGGCAGGCCGGGTAGCCAACCCGCATTTTACCAACGAGAAAACTGAATTCAAATAAGAGAAAGCTCAGCTTCCAAGTCTCCCACAGCCAGCCAAGCAACACCAAAGTGCAGATGCTCAAATGCTCCTGTTTGTGCAGCGGAGGTTGAGGGTGGGGTGCAGCTCCCAGCCAGGGCAGAACAGCAGAGCCGCCTGGTGGAACAGTCACTGGGCCTTCCATCTGATTTGGGAGAAAAGGAGAGGTGTGGTGTTCAAGGTGACAAGGGATCCTTATGATTTAAGGAAGTACCCCTCTAACCACTTTCTTCCCTAGCTCTGTAAAAATGTAAAAAAAAAAAAAAAAAAAATCAAAACCACTAAAGCAGGAACTACCAAATGCTGTCTCATGTTGTTCAAACTCCAGAGCCTAGAGAAGGCCCAGGGGGACACACAGACATGACTGCTGTCAATAGAGGCAGCAGGTCAGCAGGAGTAGGTTAAGACTTCCTGAGATGTGATTAGAGTTGTGAAGCAAAGCCCCCTGTCCCGCACCCCAACTCCTCTCAGTCCACCAGCTCTGACCCTTCAAAGTCACCCCTCCTTTAGCAAGCAGAATCATTTGGTGGCTGTACTATTACCCTATGGCTGCTGTAACAAATTACCACAACCTTGGTGACAACACATTTGTCCTCACACAGTTCTGGAGGGAAGAAGTCCAAAATCAGTTGTACTGGGTGGAGGTCAGAGTGTCAACAGGGCCACGCTTCCTCTGGAAGCTCTGGGGCAAAATCTGTCCCTTGCCTCTTCCAGCTTCTGGTGGCTGCCTGCATTCCTTGGCTTGTGGCCCCATCACTCCAATCTCTGCCTCTGTGGTCACATTACCTTCTCCTTTTTCTGCAGTCAAGTCTCCCTTTGACTCTCAATCTATTGTCATTCTAAGTGAAGTCAGCAAGAAAGAGAAAGAAATATACCTTTGATATCACTTATATGTGGAATCTAAAAAAGGACACAAATGAACTTATCTACAAAACAGCAACACACTCACAGAGATCAAACTTACGGTTACAAGAGGGTAAAGAGGGTGGGAAGGGATAAATTGGGAATTCAAAATCTGCACCTCTTGGAGAGTGATGGAAATGTTACCTATCTTGATTGCGGTAGTGGCTTCATTGGTGTATACGTCTATCAAAATTCATCAAATTGTACATCTGAAATATGTATAGTTTACTGTTCAGGAATCATACCACAATAGAGGTGTTATTAAAAAAAAAAAAGACACTTCATTTAGAGTCCACCAGATAACCCAGGATAACCTTCACAGCTCAGAATCCTTAAATTTAATCATAGCTGCAAAGTCTCTTTTGCCATACAAAGTAGCATTCACAGGTTTCAAGAATTAGGGACTTTTGATCTTTGGGGAGCCTTATTCAGCCCACCACAGTGATGAAGAATCTGAAGCTCGATGATCTGAGTGAAATCCTGGCTTGGCTCTTATCAGCCATTCAACCAAGGACAAGTCACTTTACATTCTGTGACCCAAGAAACAATATTCAATGTCATGTAATAACCTATAATGGAAAATAATCTGAAAAAATACACATATAACTGAATCACTTTGCTGTACACCTGAAGCTAACACAATATTGTAAATCAATTATACTTAAATTTAAAAAAAATCAACTAAATATTAAAAGAAGCTGGGTTTTTCACTGCATCATATAATTGTGATGCTAGAAAAGTCATTTTAAAGGGAGGGCTGGGAGTAGTCTGATATATAGACCATGTTATCCATTCATTTTG
This sequence comes from Camelus bactrianus, assembly GCF_048773025.1. Taxonomy (NCBI): domain Eukaryota; kingdom Metazoa; phylum Chordata; class Mammalia; order Artiodactyla; family Camelidae; genus Camelus; species Camelus bactrianus. Next base: position 31,864,686 of record NC_133551.1, read on the forward strand.
GAATTCTGTTTTATTTCTAAAGAGAGGTGGGGCAATCAACTACTTCTCCCAAATATACTCTGGAAATTTCTGAAGACAGGAAGATGTGTTAACCTATTTTTTCCCCCATGGTGGGTAATTAGTTTGGGCTCTTGAAATCCTGTACAGTGGCCTACTTTCAAGGGGCAGCTAAAAGCTACCTCAAATCTATTCCCTGACATTCACACAACTACACACACACACTCCCAGCATGGCCAGGGGGCTGTCCTATGCTCCCTATAGTTTCCCTTCCTTTGAGCAGGAAGGTGAGGGCCTCATACCCTGTTGGTCTGGGGGCTGCCACAGGGAAGAGAGGAGGCCTGGCTATGGACTATTTCAGCTGTCTCTCATCTCAGGACCCAAGGTGCTTTGATTTAGAGCCAGGGACAGAAGCCTTCCCATTTCACGTTTCTCTCCCTGTCGCTGTGCCTCCTTTCCTTTTATTATTTATTAAAGGTTTTTTTCCTGACAAGTCGATGGAGCACCACACCCTTCAATGTTCCTGTCCATCTCCAGGGCCTCATTTTCCTGCTTCTGGAGGAAATGACTGAATCACATAGAAAGCTGCTGCTGTGTGTGCAAAGCCCCCCCAGATGGGAGGCAGGCAGGAGGGAGGGAAAGCAGACCACTGCACACATCTCTTCCCAGTACAACCACAGCCACACAGAAGTGCATACCCCACAAACCACACCATGCACATGCTCCATATACACAGGCCTAGTGGGAAATTCTAGTTCTAGAATTCACTGGAAGAAAACACACTGCAATGTCTGTCCTGTCTCTAGCATCATCCACGTCGCTGTCCCCACCCCTGTCCAAGACCTTGCCCCATGAGAGCTATAGAGCCAACCAGAGGAGCAGCCCCGTCTGAGGCATTTTACCCTGGACCACCTTCTCCTTTCTTTACTCGACTTGTCATCCTTATTCTCTTGATTTTTCAGTCAGGCTCTTGATACCCGATTTTGGTCCTTCTTTGGCTTATGTCTTAGTTTGAGTTTCTCCAGAAGCAGAGCCTGAGCCAGTAGTTTGTTTGGGAGGTGGAGGTGACCTTGGCTGGAGGGGAAGGCAGACAATAAAGTGTGTCTCATGAAGTCACCCCAGACGGTGACTGGGCCACCACCTTGCAGGGAAGCTCTAGGAAACAGTGCAAAGCACATGCCTCAGAGTTATCCTCCCCAAGAAGCGAGGGAGCTGGGGTATTTATACACCAATTCCAGACAGTCTTTGTTTGAGGGCTATTGCTGGGGGCTGAGAATTCCCCAGTGCTTCTGGTCTGCCACTCATTGGCACAAAGCCACTTTACATGGTTCTGGGAAATGAAGCCCCCAGACACAGGGATGCTGATGCTGGTAGTTGGAAGGGGAAGGGTTTGAGAGATCTGGATGGGCACTGATGGTGTCTGCCACAGGTTGCCAAGTCTGGCTCCTTCCTCAGCTTTCCATACCTGACTCAAAGTGGGCCAGTCACACACCTTCCTAATACTTTAGAAATTGAATTTGATGAGGGAGAGTGAGTGCCAGTTCCTCTCTGCTTGGGGAAGGCACTGTCCTCCACTGTTTGAATAAAGCTAGGCTGCTATGAGAAAAAATGAGGCCAACACACCACGAGAAGTGAACATGAGTGGAGGAGAGAATCCTTTTGTCCTCATTCACTATTCCAGCTGCCTTGAGACTCACTAAGCTCCCACTCCGAGCCTTTAAGGAATTCTCCCTTTCTGCTTAAGTATTTGAGTTGGGATTTGTTCACTGGAATTCAATGAGTTCTGACTAACGTACTGTCTGGGGTTGCCTCTGCCCTGCCACTATCCATAAATAACAGTAAAGATGGTGATAATAAGCACTGCACTGCTACTGTTTGTCAGATGTTTTCTAGACACAGAAGTAAAGGGAGGCGGTGATTGCTCTATGAACAGAATCTGCCCATGCTCTTCCTTCTTGCCTTTCTCTGCCTACTCTAATGGCCCTTATTTGGCCCCCAGTACTCCCTATTGAACTATGTGCTTCATATGCCCAGTTCCTACACAGCCTTTGGGTCTTGCTCAGTGCTATCTCTTTAAGATAGATTTCTTCTCTCAGCCAATGTGAAATCACTGATGCTTTCCCAGTATATGTGTCTATTTTAAAAATAACTTCCACAGTTTCTCCTGAAATTTAATTTCTTTTGGCAAAGAGAATAGCCCTCCATGCAAAAAAAAAAAAAAAAAAAAAAAAAGTTGAAAAAATGTTCCTGTATGGTTATCAGGAGACTTTCAGCTGCAAAAGGGGGATTTATTGGCTCACACAGTGAAAATTTCAAGAGCAACAGCTTCAGGTATAGCTGGATCTAGGAGCACAAGCAATGCTTAGTGTTGTTATAGCTCTCAGATCTGTTTTCCTTGGTGCTGGCTTCATTTTCAAGTAAGCTTTCGCTACAGGGTAGTCTCTCTTTTCATCCACAGCAGCTTTAGGGTGACATCTTCTCAAAAAAAGTCCTAAGGCTAATGTTCATTAGCTCTCATTGGCCAGTTTCGGTCTTGGATCAATCCCTTGACTTATTACTGTGGCCATAGGCATGTAGTAGTCTTATTGGTCTTGTCTGGATAATGTGCCCACATCTGAATTCAGAAGCAAGAGTTAGGTTTCCCTGATTCACATGACCTGGGGTTGAGGAGAAGTGGATCTCTGAAAGAAGAGAGAGAAACTCTTCCCAGAGAAGTGGAGTTGGATGCAGGGCCCAGAGAAACACTAAGCCCCTATACCACGCAAAAACCTAGATGAGAGAGCTCCTTAGTGCATATGAGTTTCAGGCACATCTTCAGCCAGTCAATAATACAGTATAGTGTTTAGTTACAAGTCTTTCTCTGTTCTTCTGGAGGAAGAGGATGCAGAAAGCAAAACAACAGAAGGACCTCAAGTGTGGTGAGGGTTTCCTGGTATCTTGGAGAAAGGGATTAAAAAGGGAGGCAAAGGATGCTCAGATGTGCTTCAAAGACAGGATTCTGTCCAAGCTGATTATACTTTCCTTCAACTGGGTGGATGATATGAGTGGTGCTTGGAGGTGTCCTAGTCATGACTCCCCACGCTGTGACTCATTTACCATAGTTTTCTCAAGATACCTTGGTGTGTGTGTGTGTGTGTGTGTGTGTGTGTGTGTGTGTGTGTGTGTGTGTCTTTGTGTGGAGCAGCTTCTCCTCTGGGGCCTTTTAATTGGGATACTGCTCTCCAAACACATTTGGCAAGATCCTATGAGATGAACAAGCTACGTGTGGGGGAGTGGAGAGCGCTGAGAGGCACCGCATTAACCCTCTCTGGCCATCAGGTAACCTGAGTGGCACTGGACAGCCACTATTATCCTGCATTTTCCAGAGGCCAAAACTTTCAGTATAGATTTTTGTTACTTGCCTGGAAGCACTGATACTACTGTATTAACTTTCTCTTTAATAATTCCATGTAATCAAGGTATGGATTATTTGTGGGAGGGAGACCAGCTGAGACCTCAAGCAAGTCATGATTGGTTGAATCCTGGTGCAGGTCACCATGCAGATGTCAGGAGGCACTGCCTGCCTGAGACCAGAAGAGTCACTATCCACAAAATAATGACCAGTATTTACTGAGCACTTATTAAGAGCTGACTAAATGAGCATTAACTGATTTAATCCTTGCGACAATTCTGCATGCTAGGTTCTACTGGTACCACTAATTTACAAATAAGGAAACGAAAGCCCCCAAATAAACAACTTTCCCAGGATTACAGAGCTGGTAAAGTGGCAGAGATGGGATTAGCCCCCAACCTGTCTGCTTCTAAAACCCAGGCTCTAAGTGATAACCTATCCTTCAGAATCAACCTGGGTAGACCTTACCTTTGGAAGGCATATGAAGCATATTGAGTCCCAGCTCTCACCCAGCACAGAAATTTCTAATGGAGAAACTGCCGTCCAGCTTCATTACTTGAATTCCTCCAGTGATGGGGGCTCACTATCCGTCAAAAGAGTCACTGAGATTATTGGTAAACTGTAATGATTAAGTCGCTTTCTTCCCTTTACTGAGCGCCAACTACCCTCACTGTAGTTCCTGTCCTTGATGTTAGAGATGGTGGCCCTGTACAGAACGAGCATTACATGCCTGGCTCTGTGCCAAGCATTATCTTATTATCTTGTTTCATCGTCAAACTCTTACCTACAAATATAGGGGAAGAGACACAGAGAGACTGGGTAATTTGCCCAGTGCCATGCAGAAGAGATCAGGTTTAGAATCCTAGTCTATCTGACTCCAAAATTATCCCAATAAGCAACAAACATCTCCCCGGAGCAGCATCTTTGCCTTTGGAGTACTTCATTTACTACAATTCAGCTTTACTTAGTGAGCCACTGAACCACTGCCATGGTTTGGAGGGTTGGGGACATAAGGGGCTTTGTGGACTGATGCAAAGATGTATGTAAGACAGAGTATGTCCCAGGAGTTCCCCATCTAAAGAAACACATCGACGAGTATGTCCACAGTCGGATTCCCTGGGATTGAACTTTACGGAGAGAGTGCTGTCAGCTGCGGGGCAGATGGAGCAGCTGAGAGAACACGGTGTATGGACCACCTCCTCTGTGGGTCCCATGGACTGACCACAGGTATCTCCGGCATGTTCCCTTCCAACTTCCTCCAAAGCCTTTTTATCAGAATGCTGGCACTTTGGGAGAAGGAACTCTCCATCTAGACCTGCTTCTGGCCTCAGTGCTGAAAGGGAGGAAGAAATGAACGCACAAGCTGAAGCACGCACTGGGAGCTGCCTGGGACTCAGGGAAAAGCCACCAGGAGCTAACATCTGAAGATAGTTATCGCTACTTTTCTATAACACAATAGTGTGTTCTCCAAACAGAAAGTCAGTGAAATCTTCCCTGAGGCCTTTGGGCAGGGTTAGTCACAGCATTCTGTACACACCTTGCTCTCTGACTCACTTAAGCACATTGTATTATAATTGTGTTTACATTCCATTCTCCTTCACTTGAATGCCAGCTCCCAGGACTACCGTGTTCTACGTTACAAATCTCTCCCCCACTTGGAACAGCACATGCAAAGTGCTTTGCCAGAGCACCTATCACAAGCGACTCTGCCAGACACTTCTTTATTTTGTCCATTGTCTTTCTCTGTAACTGAGAGGCAAGCTCCTTGAGTGCAGGCACTTTATCTGTTTTGTACAGAAATGTCTCCTCAGCACCTAGGACAGTGCTCAGCATGATGTGGGTGCTCGGTAAATACTTGCTAGATGAATGACCATCCCTGAGGCTGGAGGTAGAGTATGGGGAGAATCAGAAAGGAGGGTTGGTTCACCCTGTAGTAGAAGAGGGTCACCGATGCTGGCCAGGGAATAGCCAGTGTCCCTTATCATGGTAGGTTAGAATGTGAGTCATGTTTATTCCTGTTGTCATTTTTAAAGTATCTGTTTAACAGTGACCTCTCTTTCAAATAATAATTCACTCTTTTGAGGAAGCAATAAATTTAAAAATGCATATGTTGAAATTTGCATCCATAAACACCATGTTGAAAATTTAAAATGCTTACTAAAAAAAAAAAAAACACAACCACCTCACTGTATGTGATAATAAGATGTTAAGTGAGACTGCTCCTGCTTTCTCAGGAGTTATGTTAGTTGACCAAAAGGCCAAGAACACTCGTGCATCCTCAGGCGGTGCCGGCATAGCTGTGCCTGACTGATGGCGAGATCTCCTGGCACAAGCTCCTCACCCAGGTCAGCAGAAAGGACTGTTTTGGAGAGAACTGTAGGTAAGCTCATTTTCTTCTTTCCTATCTACCCCCATGCTACTTTCCCTTTACCTGAGCCACGTGAAGAGAGGGTTTTGAGAGACTCATTCAGGGAGATTGACATGTGTTCCCTGGGATTTCGAGGACCCAGGGACTCTCAAGGGAGAAACTCTAAAGGCTGCTGCACATGGCAGAGCAAAGTGCAGGGAGGGCTGTCCTGAATGCTGTGCCTCCCCCTGTGGCAAGCCAAGGCGGGTATTTCTTGTGGACTAGATAAAGGTCTCATGGAAGGGCCAGCCTGGGATCATCTTGAAAGGCGTCCACCCCAAGAAGACTACCTGAAGTGGTGATGTGACTCAACACAGGGGTGGGCCACCCTCTGGCCAGCTGGAAGAAGCGATGCCTGTCGAGAACTTTAGAAAGGAGGTCCTGGAAGGAATCTCCAAGGGACCCATTAAAGTGCCCGCAGGAGAGAGCCAGCAATTGTGCCTCTGCTGTATGAAGGGAGCCCAAAGCCAGGGCACAACTGGATCAGTAAAGGAAGACTCTTCTTATTCCTAACTTCTTTCTGATCCTTGAGGGGTCCAAAGCAGCCACCAGCTAGAGGCGGAGAGGGTGAGTAAGGACAGAGGAAGCAGCAGCCACGTCTCCATCTCGTGTGCAGACCACCAGGTCTAGGGCAGGGGAGAAGTTCACCATGGATGCGTCTGGAGTTTGGATTATATACTGGACTAGACTGGGCTGGGCTTTGCGTTATCTCAGAACGAGCTGAAAAGCCATGAGATATGATTGTGGTTTCATCCATTTCCCTTGAATCATAGCCCCACCTGGACTAGTCGTCCTTCTTTGCCCTTGCTCCTCCTGAAGCGCTCTGCCATCCCCTGAATGACCATGTCCTCCTCATCCTTCAAGACACTGCTGGAGAGGCACTTCCGCCACGGCTTCCCCAGCACCCTCACACTGGGGCAGGCACCTTGCACCTGTGTTCCAGCGACACCCTCACTTATCTGACGGAGAAGGTCAGTTACCCACAGTATCTCTCTTCTCTTTCTTCTACGACAACAGAGAGGTATCTGGACAAGTGGTACCTGACACGCACACACCAGAAACGGTATCACTCAGCCCACCCAAGCTGCAGTTAGAGGTGCTGATGTGACTAAGTGTGTGCTAGTGCCATGTCACTGCTATTCCAGGGCCTCCAAATGTGTGACTCAGGCTCTTTCCTAATTTTTCTCCTTCCTGCCAGTGAGAGTACAGGCATGTTGCCCCCCGGCTTCAGCCATACGGATGAAGGCAACACCACAGTGGGGCGGGGTGCAGTAGATTAGTAGAATGGAAGGACCTGGATCCCTGAATGACAGTGTGGGGTGGAAGATGCCTTCCCTCCTGGGATTATTGCCTAAGAGAGAAACACACTTCTTTGTTCCTTAAGCTACTGTTTTGTTGGCTCTTTGTTTGAGATGTTCAGACTTTGCCATAACGAATTCAACACACGGTTCTAAACTGTACTGTACATGTTTACCTGCCCATCTTTCTCAGAAGACTCAAAGTTCCCTTGGGGATTGGAACCAGGACCTAATGAATTTTGTTCCCCTAGAGCCTAGGACAGTATCTTTGTATGCATAAATGCAAAATGAAAGAGAGTAGGTGAATTAAAAAAAAAAAAAAATCACAGTGCCCCGTGAAACAACCAAAGGCTTGGAATAGCTCTCAGATGGATTGCTTTTGACCAGTGAAGCAAAATACTCCCCTACTGCCTCTGCGACCACTGCACCTTGATAGAGTCTTGATGTGTGGGCGTGTTTCAGTTGCTGAGTGGTTTCTAATAGTTATGTGTAGGTAAGAATGCTGCAGTTTTCATTTCTCTATTCTCAACAGTACAAAGAGTGTCGAGTGGTCTGTGGATTGGTGAGAAATGTTTCTCACGTGCCAAATTATTCCCCATTCTTCTTCCCCAAGAGCAAGCGCTTTGGGTCTCTGGGTGGCGAGGAGGAGGAGGGAGATTTTCCAATGATAAAGTTCGCAGTTAGTTCTGCCTACCTGGTAGAAATTTCTGATTTAGGAATACAAAAGCCACTATTTCCTATTGGAAGTGCCCATTTCTTTTCACCCGAAGTTGAAAAGAGTAAAGAGTACTTGCTGGATGCTTGTATAACTAAACTGTTACAGTCAAATAACTAACAACATGTAAGTATTCTGCATACGCCTGAGTTCATTTGTAGATGATAGAAAGTTCTGATGGAGTACAATGTATCTCTCTTCCATTCATTCATTCAGTTATTCATTAACAAGTATTTACTGAGTACACACTGTGTTTCTGGTACTTCATTGAGCATTAGGGATTCAATAATGTGAAATGTTTTTCACACGTCCAAATCACTCCCCATTTTTCTCAATTGCTTAGGGTCTAACAGGGAAGCTCAATAGATATTCAACAGTAATTTGAGTGTGAGAAGGGTGTTACAGACTGAATGTTTGTGTCCCCTCAAAATTCATACTCCAAAGCCCTAATGCCTAATAGTAATACCAATGTGATGATGTTTGGAGGCAGGGCCTTCGGGGAGTGATGAGGTTTAAATGAGGTCATGAGGGTGGGGTCCTCATAATGGGATAGGGTCCTTAGTTTTCATTTGATTAAAGGATTCCACCAATAACATTGTAAGTATGCAAGCTATTGCTTTAGAATATCCCTAGAAGATGACCTCTATCCTATATAAGACAGGCTGGAGCTCAGACTTGTTTGAGGGGTGGGGAGAATCTCTCTACTTGGGTTCAAAAGCCAACTTGGTTTCCCAGTTTAAAAAAAAGTCATCAGAGGAGGCTACATATTTTAAATCTCCCATGTTGTCCTTTCCAGACTGTGATGACAGCCAGAAAAGAAAGCAGGGAGCAACTGGCATCTTGGTGAAATTTAAAAAAAATTTATTAGAGAAACAAAAGCCTCTGATTCCTCCATGGTAGTGTTATTTCCACAAAGGACAAGAATAAAAATCACAACCTCCATGGCTACATTTGAAGTGGCTGCTATGCGCCAGGTACTTGCATGCATTATGCCAGGCAGTTGCACCAGAACCTTCACAGGTGGCTATTAGTATTCTCTTTGTTTTTTAAGTGAGGCACAGAGAGATGAAGTAGCTTACCAATGATTGCACAGGGAGGTAAACACAGGACCTGCCTCTACATCTGTCTAATTCCAGCAGGCATGCTCTTTTACATTGGCTTTTATTGCAGCAAGAGTGATTTTGGATATATAGAGAGTAAAATCATTTTGAACGGCTACGAGGAACTGAGATCTATTACTAAAGCAGGTTACATAATCCCCTCCCCTAGTAATCTTTCATTAAATAGGCTGGACACTCAATTGCTTAAAGGGTTTAAAGGTGAAGCAGGGCTGGAGGTCCAAGTGGGGATTGCCCCTCTCTTGGCCCACCAACTGGTAATTTTGTGGCAGTGCACCTTGGTCCACACCCATGAGAAAACATCAAGAGTGGGGAGACAGGCAAGATTCCAAGGGCATTTTTTTTTTAAAACAGAAATAGGAAAAACACTCCTAAAATTTATATGAAACCACAAAAGATCCTGAATAGCCAAAGAAATCCTGAGAAAGAAGAACAAAGCAGGAGGCATCACACTTCCTAATTTCAAGCTATACTGCACAGCTATAGTTATTAACACAGTATAATACCAGCACAAAACAAACAAAAACACCAATGGAATAGAATAAAGAGCTCAGAAATAAACTCAAGCATATAAGGTCAATTAATATTTGACAGAGGAGCCAAGAATACTCAACGAAGAAAAGTCAATCTCTTCAACAAATAGTGCTGAGGTAATTGGATATGCAGCTTTAAAAGAATGAAACTGGACTCCTATCTTATACCACTCACAGAAATTAAGTCGAAATTGATTAAAGACTTAAATGGAAGACAAGAAACCATAAAACTCCTAGAAGAAAACATAGGAATAAAGCTCCTTGACATGGGTCTTTGTAATGATTTTTTGGAAAATCACACCTAAAGCACAAACAACAAATAAAAACTAAACAAGTGGGACATCAAACTTAAAAGATTTTGAACAAGACAAGACACTATTAACAAAGTGAACAGAACAGCCTATGAAACTGGAAAAAATATTTGCAAGCTGTACATCTGATAAGAGGTTAATATCCAAAATATATAAAGAACTCATACAACTCAATAGCAAAAAACCAAATAATCCAATTAAAAAATATTCAAAGGAACCGAACAGACATTTTTCCAAAGAAGATATACAAAAGGCTAACACAGGTCCATGAAAAGATGCTCAGCATCACTAGTCATTAGGAAAATGCAAATCAAAACCACAATAGGGCATCACCTCAGGCCTTTAGGATGGCCATCAACAAAAAGACAAGAGATAAATGCTGGCGTAGATGCAGAGAAAAGAGAACCCTTGTGTACTGTTGGTGAGATTGTAAATTGGTGCAGCCACTATGGAAAACAGTATAGAGGTTTCTCAAAAAATTAAAAATAGAACTACATATGATTTAGCAATTCCACTCCTGGGAATAAATCTGAAGGAAATGAAAACACTATTGCCAAGAGATATCTGCACCCCTATGTTCAGAGTGGCATTAATTTACAATTGCCAACACATGGAAACAACCTAAGTGTCCATCAATGGGTAAGTGGATAAAGAATTTGTAATATAAATACAATGGAATATTATTCAACCATAAAAATGATAAAATCCTACTATTTGCTCCAACATGGATCCTTGAAGGCAATATGCTAGGTAAAATAAGTCAGACAAAGAAAGACAAATACTATATGATCTCACTTATATGTGGAAACTTAAAAAAAAAAAAAAACTCATAAAAAGAGATCAGACATGTGGTTACCAGAAGTAACCAGGATGGGGAGAGAAGGAATTGGAGAAAGGTGGTCAAAAGGTACAAACTTGCAGTTCTAGGATAAATAAGTAGTAAGGGTGAAATGCGCAACATGAGGACTATAATTAACACTGCTATTTGGTACATTATAGGAAAGTCGGTAAGGGAGTAAATCCTAAGAGTTCTCATCACAAGGAGAAAACTTTTTTCTTTTCATTTTATCCTGTCTCCATAAGATGATGGATGTTAGCTGAACCTATTGTGATAATCGTTTCACAATACATGTAACTCAAACCATCACGCTGTACACCTTAAACTTATACAGTAATGTATGTCAACTATTTCTCAATAAAACTGGAATAAAAAATAATTCAGTAAGAGGAAACAGGATATTCTTGGATACGCTGTTAAAAAAGTTTTCAATGAGAATTCCAGAATAGTCAGGATGTTAAACAGATGTATTATTTTCCAGACTTAATGTAAGAAGGAACAATCATTGTAAATCTGTACAGAATACTTTGTCTTAATATTGTTTTCCTAATAAAAATACAGAGTTTTTTTTTTTTAAAGAGTGGGGAGATAGGGAAACACACTAAAAAGGGCACTGCCTCTCTTCCTTTGTCAGGCAGGACCAGCCAGCAGGGGGAATTGCTGGCTGTGAGGGGCAGGTAGAGGATCTTCTGCTTTCAGACTCTTGGTTTCCCACTGTTGGGTCAACTCCAGGGCCAGTAGAATAGAATGGACCGGACTGAGTTAATCCTAACTCCACCTCAACCATGGATTATCCTTAAACAAATTACTTAATCTGCCCAAACATCAATTTTATCTTCTATGAAATTAGAATAATTCCTCTTATAGTTATTATAATTATTGTGATGTTTACATAACCTAATAAATTAACATATATGGCATAAATAGGTATTCTGTGAGTAGTTTTCTCTTTCCCTCCATACTCTGTCTTCCCTAGTTCCCCTCCCCACCATAATCGCCATCTCAAATACTGGCTGTAAGGCTGCTTCTAGCACTACAATTTCAGGGTTTTAATTTCCAGAAAGCTCTCTGACAGGGGCCTTTCTGCGTGCCCTCAGGTAAGCAGTGATGGAAATCTGAGTCAGCAAAAACCCAACAAAGTGGCAGAGAATCAAACTGAGAACTCCTTTAGACTGAAAAAGGACTTCTGATAGGAATGGGGCTGGGAAAGGTCTATAATAAGAGATTGGTGGAAGAACTGAACCAAGGCCAGCGAGAACAGAGGTTCATCCGGATCTCTGTCAACTGCTGTCATGTTTTCTTCCCCTTCTTCTGCATACTGAGTCACTGCCTTTCCCTACAGATTGGCTTCCTTTGCTTCGTGGAGATCCTGGCTAGAATTTCCAAATTTCATAGCTTGTGGCTTCTTTTCACCACCAGAGGAAGAATGATCCACCCTCTCTCACTGGTGTCAAGAATAAACACAGGGGACTCAGCTTGAGTGATCTGCTTACCCTTGGTCTATTCCATTGTGACTTGAAACAGCAATTGCAAGAACATAGTGACCCCCACTCAAAATAAGGGGATGAAGTTGGGATAAGAGGATTTCCCAGGAAAAAAAAAAAAAGGGAATTCTGTTTTTAGAATAAAACGGAGGGATGCCAGACACGTAAAGCAACAGATGTCTTCTACAGAAAGTATACACTCCACCACCAGCAGTATGCTAGGCTGGCCACACTCAAGCTACAATTTCTCAAACCAGGAAATGGCTACACTCCGCAGGTGAAATGTCCTATCTGAATATTCATGGGCTCTCTTACAGGTAAATCTAAATTCCCAGGGTGCTAGGCTCCAGGGATGTGTGTCATTTCCATGGAGAGTGTTATTATCCTAACAGATCAGTTTCTATCACAGATTAAGGCATGAACACTAATCTAGAAAATCACAGATTCCTAGAAAGTTAGTATATGGTGGCATCTTAGAAATGGTTCAGCCCATTTTTCTCATCTTACAGAGAAGGAAATTGAAGTACACAAAGGTTCTATAGATTATTAGACTAGAGCTGGAATCTTGCATCCCTGGGCTATTTCACTGATCCAGGCACCCTTCTCATTTGGTGGTAAGGGCTTGGCCAGGACTGAGCACGTGCAGACTTTGGAGAGGGTGCTGGTTCCATGGTGGTGGTAGTGGTATGGTCTAGAACATCCCCAAAGGTGGAGCTCCCCATCCCTCTGCATTCCTGGTGACCGCAGGGGCTCAGTATTTGTTGGTTTAACTGAAACAGTAATTTGGATGCCCTTAAGAAGATGCACAGGTTTCAGCACTCAACAAAGCAATGCTTCAAACCCAGCCTTCCCTTTTTCTTTCTCTTGGGCGTGCCCCATGACAGAGGAATATACACTCAGGCAGGCACGTGGGCACCAAAGCACTTCCGCTGAAGGCAGCCCGGAGAAGAAGTGGCCCAGAACTGGGCCAAGATGACCTAAGTTCAAATGGTGGTTCTGCTACTGTCTCGCTGGTTGAAATTAACTAAGTCGCTCACTTTCCCCAAGCACCAGTTTTCTAATCTGCAAAAAGCAATATGCAGACGATAATCTCTGCCTTGCCTACTTTACAGGGAAGGTCTCAAGATTCCATGAGATTCTCTCCTTCCCACCAACATAGCCGGCATGACTGGCAGCCAGCGTGGGGTGGAGACAAGTCCAGACGAGAGTCAGACACTTTGGGTTTAAATTTAGTCCAAATGCTTACCCACTAGCTGTGTGACCTTGGGCATTACTTAGTCTCTCTTGCCTCACTGTCCTCATCTGTAAAATAGGGATGGTATTATTACATCCTAAGATGATGACTTCAGAGTACAAGAATTAACCCATGTGATATGTTTAGAACAGTGCCTAAGAGAAAGTGCTCAGTCAAATGCCAGCATTTTATGACTAGCTTAGAGGGTAAGTTTTTTCCAGCTTAAATTCTCACATGCCCTTATTTATAGGATTCTGTTTTTCCCTCACGAGTCCATCCTAACACATGCTCTCCCTCCTGACTCTCAGCCCACTGCCCGATGAGCTCACAATTTCCTCAGATCAGTCTGCTTCCAAATGCCCAGCAAAGACAGTAAACAAGAGCATCCGACCAGGCCTTAGCTGCTCTTGTTCCTCAGCCTCACCTGATGGTGCCTGGTCCTGCCTGGTCACTCGGATGCCCGTCCGCTCCGGTGATTCCCTCGTCCCTGGGACCCTCGCCAACACACCAGTGCCCCCTTCTTTTGGCTCCAAACCTACTCTCTCTTGGTTCACACTCATGACACGTCTCAAGTCAGAACTCCTAACTGGGAAGCTGCGTCTAAAATCCTGCAGCCTCAAGTCCAGGCCATGCGAGGTTGAGCCTCCCTGGTGAGAATCTTTGCTGTGCCCTTCTGCACGCTAACCTTGGTCAGGCTCTAACTTCCATCCTCCACACCCTAACTGTGACCCTCAGGGACACGGGTTTGGGTTCACAGCAATTTCCATCCCCTTTAACCCAGCAGTCAAAATCTGGCAGGGAGGGCCGGCCTTGCTATGCAGGGAGGGCCTGCTCCCCTTACCTCTCTGAATCCAAGAGGACCCAGGGCTCCTGCCAGAGCCGAGGTGGCCTATTCTGAGGTCATCCCCGACGTAGCGGGTGGAATGGTGGCCCACCTAACAGATATGTCTACCTGGGACCCGTGAATGTGCCCTTATTGGAAAAAAATGGTCTTTGTAGCTGTAATTCATTTAAGGATCTTGAGATGAAATCCCCCTCTATACCCAAGTGAGCCCTAAATCCAATGGCAAGTGTTTTATAGGAGACAGACGAGAAGACACAGGCCCACGGGGCGGCAGCCACGTGAGGACCGAGGCCAAGATTGGAGCAGTGCTGCTGCAATCCAGGGGACAGCAGGAGCCGCCAGGAGGTGGAAGACGTGAGGAGGTTCCTCCTCTCGAGCCTCAGAGACATGGTGACCATGTGGACACCTCGATTTCAGACTTCTGGCCTCCGGTACCGGGAGAGAATAATTTCTAGGGTTTTAAGCCACCGAGTTCGCAGTAACTTATTACAGCTGCCCTAGGACACTAATACCTGGTGTCCACCCACACTGAGAAAAGGCCAGCAGCTTCCTGAGTCCTGCTGTGCAGACACTTATTAAAAGTCTGCTCCCTTCGTGCTGGTGCTGGGCTAGGGCTGCTGGAAAAGGACAAAGCGTGCCTTGTTAAGCACAGGGTGTGCGCCGCACAAATGTGTAGCGTTAGCTGCGCCGATGATTGATTTTATAGAACCCGACTCTTAAAGTTGGGTTGGGATTTTAAAAGTTGTCGGAGCTTAACCTTGAATTTCCCAAGTTCAAGCAGTGATAATACCTAGCTTTAAATTAAGCCTTCTGCGCCAGGCACTGTTCTCTCTTCTTTATACGTGTTATTTTCCCTAACCCTCATAACAACCAGAGGTACCTACAACTAAGATCCCCAAGTAGGGGTGATGCATTCAAGGGCAGAGAAAGCAGATAACTTGCCCCAAATCTCACAGCGAGTAAGTACAGGAACCGGGCATCAAACCTGGGCCCCCCTGCCTAGCCATCTGGCCATTTGACCACAGTACCTCATCAGCCACTTACCAAGTCCTTAGATATCAGTGGTGGAGTTAGGTGCTGGGGCCCCCGGGATGACTACCATATGGTCCCTGCCCAGAAAATAATGGGAGAGATGAAAAGACAAACAACATATAAGAACAGGACTATCCAAGTTCTACATGGATTAAAGGTAAGAAATGAGTCTAGAGACTGATGTGGGCAAATATCAAGGAGTTAAGGAGTTTATTCTACAGGCAGGGCAGGGCCACAGAAGGCTTTAGGTGGGGCTCTGCAAGGTGCCAGGGAGAGGGCATCCAAGAGAGCTGGAAGGAGGGAGTGCAGAGTGCAGGATCTTCTGAGAGTCGCCCTGGCCTGGGTCATCGGGATGGTCAGGGATGAACGCTTCTGGCTCCTTCCTCCCTAACCTGGTCAGCTCACGCTTCCTTCACGCTGGGTCTAGGGAACCCACCATGCATTCTCTCCAGGCTTCTTCCAGTTTCCCAGCAAGTCCCTAACTGGTCAGCTTTTCTTTCGGCTGGCCCCGGAATCCAAGTCTTTTCTAAATGACCTGGTCTCTCAAATGGCATTCTCTTTTATAACTCCCTTTATAGTTCCTTTGACTTGGACCAAATTAGCATTCTTTACAATCTCCAGTTTCCTATTCTTGTCTTATTCCTGGTAACCAACTCGCAGCGGCTGTGCAGCTGCACTTAAGAAGTCCTGGAATAATTCATCGATTTTTATTGCCCACCCTTGATGTGCAGGGCTCTGCTAGATGCCATAGAGGATGATCAGATGTGTCTGTCTTCTCTATTTGACAAGAACCTTATCTTCTTGTTTTGGCGCAGTGCCTGACCTTTGGAAGATGCTCAGTTTCTGTCAAAGGAATGAGTAAATGAATGAACAGTTTCTACCTTTAATGAGCTTGTCATCCAGTCAGGCAGGTAGTTACAGTAATGTCTTTATAATCCGACATCACTGGGGAATAAAAAATCCTAGATAAATGAATTTTTCAGATAAATGCAAATATTCCTTTGAATACCGAATTATATTTATCTTAGACATTTTAGGTGAGAAAATTTAACATCTTCCTTTTTTTTCCTTCCTGTAGCAGGTAGGACACTTTATGTTGCCAGTATTAGAGTTAAAACTGGCTTTAATAATAAAGTGTATTTTCTTATCTGAAAACCAGGGGTACACTTTCAGGTGTTGCTTGATCCAGGGCCTAGGCAATGTGATCAGGATATAGTTTTTTTCTCTCTCTCCATTTCCGGCCTCTCTCTCCTAAATGTTTCATTCTTAGACAGACTTTTCCTATATAAGACAGTACTTTTCCTGGTACAATAGGGTGCCAGCAGCTCCCAGGGTACACTTTTCCTTACTCATTTATTCTTTATTCCTTAATCACTTCAATCAGGAAGAAAAAAGTATCTCTGGTACCTCTTATAGAAGAAGAAGGCTTATCTTTTCCTGGAGACTTGGGAAATTTGGAATTGCGATTTCCCTGGCTACCCTCACCGTTTATTCCAAGTTGACATAAAAACTAGTGAAACACCAGGGGGGAAGGTATAGATCAAGTGGTAGAGCGGAGGCTTAGTGTGCACGAGGAAGTCCTGGGTTCAATCCCCAGTACCTCCATTAAAATAAATAAATAAACTTAACTCTGCCAGCCAAAAAAAAAAAAAAAATTGGTGATAAGTCTAAACTGTTTTACCTCTTCATTGCCACGTTACGAGACCACAGTTGCCTAAAAGGAAACACCAAACCACCCGTTGAAGAAAATGGAGGCCACACGATTTAAAGTCTTTTGGATCATGTCTTCTTGTCCTCATCGTGGCAGGGGAGCCATCTGGGCAGGTGATTAAGTCATCCCCTTTAGCTTCTTTTCTCAGGAGTACTCTTAGCCAGTATGCTCTGCATTTTGATGGGTGCCCCTTCTAGGTGGTCAGTGCCATTATCAACCTCCAATTTCTTCAAACCACAGCAGTACCAACCCAGTGCCTGTAATAACGCAATCCCCTCTGGGTATGGTTCCTGGTATGATTTCTTTAAAAACTGCCCTTCCAGAGACATCTGGCTTTAACAAAGGGGTTCCCGAAAGTGCAGCACTCCCGGATAGCAAGGTTGTAATCAGCAACCTTCCCATCCTTATAGGTGCTGGCCACTAACCTCAACCAACCTTACTTGCCCCATGGTTCACCCCACACATTCCAGACAGTCCAGTACTCAGTCCCATTGCTGACACCCCACCCAGCCATGGAAATGACATGGTTCATCTAGGCCTTGTCATAATATTGCCATTTGCAGAACACCTCAGCATACATGGCCTCGTATGACACATCCAGTCAGGAGGGGACACGGGATGAGGAAGAGAAGGAGGGCAGGAATGGGAGACGTGAGTTCAGGAGAGGGTCCAGAAGGCAACAGGAAAGCCCCAGAGGCAGGAACGAGATCCAAGGACTGGAGGGGTGGTGGGTGGCTGGCTCCAGGGAGAACGCCAGGCTGGAGTTGTCACACCCGCCATCTTGTCAACAGTGCCCCTGCAGTGGCTGCTTCAATCAGAGGACAGGAAATATACACCAGTGCAAAGCATCTATAAAGGCTCTGAATGCTGACATCTGAATGGTGACTGTGGGTTTAGATACTTTTTTTTTGCCAAATATTAAAACAGAAAATGTAAACACTGAAGCTTTTATTCGGCCCCAGTCCAGCCACAGATGGTTCTGTGGCTTCATTTACAACTAACAGATGAAGAGCAGAGACCGCAGGCTTTGCTGGGCCCTTTAAGTTAGTCTAATTATTTTGGAAATCCTTTAGTATTCCCAGATATTAATCACAGATTAACTATTCCAACTGATTTTATGATGTTTCCCTTTGCTTATTCCATAGGAAACAGGCTCAGACCTCCACTGTTCCTGTCTTTTTGGGGGACAGACCCTCCATCATGCACGCATCAGGCAGGCTGAAGGAGCACTGTGCTGCCCCCAGGATGGCATGGATTCCTGGCCACGCTCCTGAAAGGGCTATGACTTGGTCGTCAGCACCCCAGAGCCACCACTTTGGGCGTCCATGGTTTTTGATATGGGCCCTTGATCTTATCTCAATCTTCTATAAAAATGACTCAGCATTTGTACTTTTCTTTTTTTTTTTTTTTTCTGTTCCTATTACTACATAAAAAACACTCTAACTTAATGTGCTTGTTATGCAAACTTAAATTTAAATCAAGTTCACAAGCACCCTTTCACCATCAGCCTGCAACCCCTAATTGGGAACAGAAGCTGTGGAGCTGGCACCACTCAGCACCACTCTGCCTCTGGTCAACCGTGTGCTTGCGTTATCTTTCACACCTCTAGCAAGCTCAGTTTCTTCTTCAGTAAACATAGAATAACCACCCCTATTTCGTGGAGTTGTTGTGACTATTAAACAGATCACACGTAAAGCACACAGCATGGTACGGGGTACTTCATGAATGCTCAGTAAATAATTACCATTATCATTAACTAGTATGTGTCCCAAGGTCACACAGTTAGTGAAAGGCAGAGTCAAGATTTGACCCCAGATAAGACCTTAAGATTTGCCCTTTCCGCAATAGAACTCTGCCTGGCAGCTAAGTAAAAGATTCAAGATGTGGTCATCCCCTGACAGGACAGGTCGGGAGGTGAATGAAACATAAAAGAGCAATGAAACGAAGTATGTGCTCAGTGGCCAAATAAGCGGAAGACAGGACGAACTAGAATAGCACAGAGATGAGGGGAGGTGTCGCCCGGGCTTAAGCTGAGATTCGACAAGCAGGGAGGAGGAGAAGGGGCCTTCTTGTTTGCATTTATCTTCTTAGTTGACTGACAGCCTGGAGTCCAATCTTCCTCTCAAAAGAGTTCAGACTTAGGTTGAAGTCCCGGCTCTACACCCATCAGCTGTGTGAGCTCAGAGACACCACTGCAACCTGGGTCACGGTCTCCAGCTCTGTGAAATGAGGGTCTTAGACTGTAAAGCCCCCTTGGACGCCGCCTTGTCCTGGGAGAAGGCTCTGTTCTCAGGAGCCCAGGGTATTACATATAGTTACCTTCTTTTACTTTGGGCGGTTGATTTTAAGTAAGAGAACCCCAATCAAAATCAATTTAGAAGGGAGAAAGGAAGGGGAGGAGGGCTATGATACAAGAATACTGTATTTTACCCAAGAGTAGGAACGCGTTCGGGCTTTGGACCTGGAGAGACCCAAAGGGAATTGCCTCAGTCTCTCTGTCTTTCACCTGCTCTTTTGTCTCTTTTTCTTGCTACACTTCTGCTCCCGTCTCTTATTTCTCTTTGCAAACAAGTTCTCTGCTTGCCCCTCAGCATACAAAGCCCCCAAACATGCAGCCCCCAACCAAAATGCCTACCTTGGCTCCCAAGTCCACGGCTTTCACAGGCTCCAGCGCCCAATTCCAAGATCCTGGGAAGGAAATCTGATGGACCCAGCTACGGTCACGGGGCCGCGGCGGTCCTCCCAGCTGCGAGCGACGATCCTACAGCGGACCAGTCCGCATCCTCGGCAGGGGCGGGTGAGGGCTGGATGGGAAAGCCGCTCTGGGATTCATCCTTTCCAGCATTTTGTCAAATTAATTACACCTCTTCCACACCAGACTGGGGGTTCCTTGTCCATCGTTGTATCTCCTGTGCCAAACAAAGGGTCGTAAGGATTCACAGTATTTGTGGAACTGAGATGATACAATGGAAACAACATCTCACGCCCATATAGATCTTTACAGTTGACATTGTAGTTTCCCCACATGTGATCTCATTTGACCCTCAGGACAACTGTGAGGAGTAAGTGTTGGTACTACCTCCATTTTATGGTTGAGGAAAATGAGACTAGCCCAAGGCCAGGTTGCTATTAAGTGGTGGAATCAGGATTCAGATTTAAATAACCTGGCTTGAAATCCCAGCAACCAACTGAATGATTGCTAAGCATACTTCTGGTCCTAATATCAACCAGCACAAGGAGATTAATACCTCTGCATTTTTAAAACCTCCCACCTCCTTATGCTTCTTGATAATTACTTCCATCTCCTCCCTGGTTTTAGCTCTGTATCATGATATGGCAGATAAGGTGTTGCACTTTTAAAAAACCACAGCACATAGGGTCTCATTTTATTTGTCGAAAGTACATTTCATTTGAAAGCAGGGAGAGTGGAGAGGAGTGAGGAATTTCACAATAAAACAAGGAAGGCTTTTAAAGTACCGTCTGGCTGTGTCTTTAATGAGAAGCATTAGCCTCCGCTCTTGAGGCCATCTGGGACGGGGTCTGAGAATCTGGCTGAGGTTTCCAGAGTAACTCTGGTCACAGGCTGCCCCGGGCACCTGCATGAGCGGCCCTCTGTTGTTGAAATGTCAGGAATGCCTTTAATTTCTTTTACGGGTAGAGGACATGTTTTTGGTGGCCTAGCTAGTGTTTGTGTACATCCTGACCTAGGTTTTCGGCTTTCTTCCCTGGGGAGCCACCCCTGGGGAACTGCTTCTGGGAAGAACAATAATGAACGCACTATCACATGTTGATTACCCTACAATGCATCAGGCAAGTAGTGACAGTTTACATAATAATACTCATTTAATTCTCCCAGCACTCCTACGAGACAGGTAATACCTCCATTTTATAGATTAGGGCTACTGCACTGAGGCTCAGAAAAATACAGCAAGATCCCACAGCTAATGAGCAGCAGAACTAGCACTGACTCCAGCTCTGGCTGGCTGCAAAGTGCCGGCTCTTAACCGTTGGATTCAGGGTCTCACAAGCCTGGGTTGGATGCCGAGTGGCAGGCGCCACATACGAACCCAATTTTGCTTCATTCGAAAGCCTGTGTTTCAAAGAGAATGCTCTGCTTGAAATGCTTCGTATATTTGAGTTTTAATTAATACATTTTTTAAGTCTCCAATAATGAAAATATAATAATAATCATGATAACTTTGATACTCTATCACCTCCATTGTCATTCAGAATGTCCTCCAATTGCCTCTCGCCTCCACACCCACCCGTTTCTCCGTCTTCTAGGCATTTGGCTTAGGATCCAGCATCTTCCCAGGAGGCCCTCCTTGCAGTTATGTGGCCACAAGACTGAGTTCTGGCCAACATACATCTTTTCTATTATTTCACACTTGGCAGCACCTTAAATTAAATATTTTGGAAGCCTTAGCAAACAGTCTTATAGTCAGATGCTCGATTTGTTCTTTGCTCTGAGCCATTTTTTACTTTGAAATTCTCTGGCCCATTGGAGAGACTAAAAATGTGAAACTTTTATTTTCCAATCTAGCAAGTCCTCGTTTCTCTAAATTTCCTTTGTGAGGCTTTTTTTTCCTTTTAAAAAAATTTTATTTGCAGTTTTCTTTCTTTTTTTTGGTAGGGAGAGGTAATTAGACTTCTTTAATGGAGATACTGGGGATTGAACCCAGGACCTCCTGCATGCTAAGCACGCACTCTACCACTGAGCTATATCCTCCCCACCCCTCTTAATTTCCTTTAAATTCTGTTTGAAAACCTAATAGTTCTCTCTTTAGCTCACCTCTCTGTTACAGCTGAAAGCACCCCACCTTCAGCATCCATTCGGAAAGCTTTTAAAGCCGATCAGTGATTTTCTATCTTTTAGGTTACTGTAGGCAACCGTTTGTGAATGGTTTTGCTACGATTGAACATGGGTCATCATTCCCAGCCTGCTGTACTAGTTCCCTCAGTGGTTTCCCAGTCTCCACTAGTGATGTCCTCATCATTTTCCGGTTTTTCTTTTTTCTTTTTTTTAACAGTTTCCTCATCACGTTTCCAGCTTCTCACCAGCTGGTCCCATTGCCAATACCTAACTTTGTTTTAGGGTTCTGTAATAGCTACACCCCACTTCTGGTACCAATTATGCATCTGTTATCTATTATTGTGTAACAAGCCCAGAAAGCTTAACTGGCTTAAAAAATAATTAATACCTTTTTTTTTTTTTTTTAAAGTTACTAAGACTCTATGGCTTGGCTGAGTAATTCTTCTGATCTGGGCAGGCTGAACTGGGGCTGGAGGATCACTGATGGCCCAGTCACACATCTGGGGATGAGCTGGAACAACACAGTGTCCGCAGCATCTAGCATGCTAGCCCAGGTTCTTTACATGGAAGCTGGGTTCCAAAAGCAGCAGCAGAGGGCGTGCACTTTTCCATTTTCTGTTTGCAATTCACTTGTTAATTCCCAAATGGCCCAAACAAGTCACTGGCCAAACCCAGGATCAAGCAGTGGAGAAACGGACTTGATGGTAGGTTGGCAAAATATGTGGACATTCTAAAAATGTGTAAGATAAGTACTGTTTTGTGGAACTTTGATTTCTTACGTGTCTGGGGGAATGCTGGTTGTCTAGTGTGATGGATAATTTTGTGTCAGCTTGACTGGGCCACAGAGTGGCCAGATGTTCGGTCAAACATTATGCTGGCGATGTCTGTGAGGTTGTATCTGAGTGAGATTAACATTTGACAATAAACTGAGTAAAGCAGATTGCCTTCCCCAGTGTGGGTGGGCCGCAACCAATCAGTGGAAGATTTGAATAGAAGCAGCAGCTAAGAGCCTTCTGCCTGACTGCCTGACAGCCCTCAGATTGGAACTTACACCACTAGCTTTCCTAGTTCTCAGGCCTTTGGATTCAGACTAAAATTACACTATCGGTTCTTCTCAGTCTTAAGCATGCCAACTGCAGCCTTTGGGACTTCTTAGCCTTCATAACTGCATGAGCCAATTCCTTATAATTTATAAATATAAATGCATATATATTTCCTATTGGTGCTGTTTCTCTGGAGCACCCTGACTAATGCAGCCAGTATTCCTGGAGTAGTGGGGTGGGTGTGGGGAATCATCTTAACACCGATCAAGGGATTGCTATGTTCCAGGCCCCATTCTGAGTGCTTTCCTTCTCTTAACTCATTTAATTATCATAACAATCCTATGAAGTAGGCATGTTTATTGCCCCCATTTATAAAAAATGAATTGGAGGTACAGAGAAGGTAAGTAACTTACTCGAGGACACACAGCCACCAATGACAGGACTGGATTTGCAACCAGGGAGTCTGGCTGTAGAACTTGTGATCTAATGACTACACTTGACTGACTTTCTAAAAAGAAAGGGAAGTGGCAGAGAAAGGAGCAAGAGACAGAGACATGTCAAGAGGACAGAAGCTAAGGGATGATGTAAGAGAGGTCTGCAAGGCCTGGGTCATAACGAATCTTGTGTGCTGAAGTGGCACTTTCAGGGGTGTCTGTAAGGTCACATAACCTCTTTGAGTGCTTCCTCCAACCAGACACTCTAAGGAGCTATGTATACACATTTTACCCCTTTCCCCTGATCCCAGTGGGTCAAACTGGATCCAATATGGGCCAGTAATAATCTCTCAGGAGTTTGGAAATTGGGACCAAGAGATTCCAGATTGGCCTGGACTGGACTGTTGAAACCAGAAGTAAACTCAGGAGCAGTGAGAGGCCCAGTCCTTCCTACCATGTGGCCTTGACAGACAGAGAAAAGGGAAGTATGGATGTGCAGGAGAAGAGGTGGTGAGACTCAGAGACCCCTCTGTTCTCAGTCCCAGCAGCTCCCTGGACTCCCGCTCTTTGGGTCCATGAGGTCCTCCTGTTTCCGCCACTTCCTGCTTCCCTTAAAGCCTATCAACCTCGGTCCTTATTACACAAGCTCTGAGAAATTCTTTACACCCAGGGAAACAGTTTAAAGTTGATTTGAAGGTGATGGAAGGCCTCAGAACAATTTAAAAAGAAGGAAGGTGAATGGGGGGGGGGGGTTAAAATTGTTTTGTCTGGACCAAAGTGTGGCAGTTAGATGGAGGCTGATTTAAGCTCAGAAGAATGAAGGACTCCTAACACTAACACTGTCTAACCCCAGGACCGTGGGGACCTGAAACTGGGGGCTCTCTGGCCCTCGGGCGGCACGAGCCCAGGGTAATCAACTACCTGACGGAGGGAACTCAAGCTTCAGGAGGGGCAGGAGTTAGACGAGGCAGTGACGTCTGGGGTGGATTCCACCCTGCGACTGTGGTTCTGTCACTCCGCCGTGGGACCCTGGACATTTTTCAGTTAGAGCTTTGTTTCCAGTGAGGAAGGTGGTCCTGGTTTCGGATGCTGAGTTGTACCGTCCACCAAAGGGCACGTTCGTTTTAGCAGGAGAGCCTCTGTGAGGAGACGGCTGGCTGCCTGGGCCCCTGCACTGAGAGGGGCGAGGCAAGAGCCAGGCCTCTCTATTCTCCATAAACAGCGCCTCTTCCCCCCCGCCTGCCGTGACGGGCCGGCGGTTCCCGGGCATGTGGGTGAGCTTCTCCCTGGGGGAGGCCCCGGCCCCGGCCCCCGCCCCTCAACGGCAGCTAAGACCCAGGCGGTGCCTGAAAGCCTGACGGGCTTCTGCTGCTCCACACACCCTCGTCGGCGCCTCCTTCCTCTCCCCACCCCTGCACGACCATCACTGGTGTGCCAGGTTCTAAAAACAGTAATTATGTCCCAGTAGAGAAACCCAGAAAGCCCAAAGAACGTAGAGATTAGTCAAAATCCTACCACTCAGAAACAACCACCACTCAAAACACTCACTTTTTTGGCGAACATCTATCAAATGTCTCTCTCTGTCTCACACACACGCTCTACTCTAATGATCTCACCCCTGGAGCTGTTCTATAAGCTGCTTTTCCCCTTAATCACCTCTCCTGGCTGCGTTTTCACGTCGATCAACATGGCCGGACCTGACTAGGCCCCCTCTTCTCCCTTCCTGATGGTTTTCCTACTTCATTTGGATTGTGTCAGGCACCTTGGCCCCGCCGGCCCGCCGGCTTCCTTCCCCAGACATCAATAATTGAACAAAAGCCTCTGCAGACTCGGGGCTGGCCCCCACGTGGCCTCCTGTGGCCCGGAGGCTGCTCTGCCCTCCTCAGCCACAACCTCCCTGCTGAGGCACTGGAAGGAGCAGCTGCTGGAGAAATCACATTGAAGCAAGGCGACAGCAAAAATTTCTTTTGGCTCCTTGGCTGGCTTGTCTCTTTGCTTCTTTACAGAATTCTCGCTTTGTCCCTCATCATCTAGCACCCAGAGCTTCAGAGCAAGGCTGCAGCTGAGAGGACAGCATGTTTCACACAATTTGTCAAGGGAGTTTAGGATCTTTGGCACAAAAGACATTATAGCAAAAGGAATGAATGTGGCTGTGGACACACAGATTCTTGCCAAGTTATCGCAGGCAACAACGGATGATGCCTGATGGGTGGGCCTGCCATCAGCATCCCCATGGGAATGTTCATCCTGACTGGGGACTGCCCCCCTCTTCCCTGGGTTATCCTAAAACAACAATCAATGCTTCCAAACCTACGCTTCTTTTTTGGATTTTTATTTATCCTCTATTTGGAGACAATAAATAGAGAACATGGTCTCTCAGCCTTTGCCTTACTGACATTTGGGCTGGATTGTGTGTTGTTGTGAGGGGCGCTGGTGTGCACTGTAGGGCATTAGGAGCACCCCTGCTCTCTGCCCACTGGATGCTAGTATCATCCACTTCAGTTGCAACAACCCCAAAATATTTCCAGATATTACCACATGCTCCTGGAGGCGAAATTGCTCCAGATGGAGAACCACTGGTACAGAAGTTAAAAGGGTGACCACTGCAGCCTGGACAACCTGGATTCAAGTCCTGGCACTGACCCCTACCTTAATTATGTCACCTCATGAAAGTTACTCTTAACATTTTTGGTCCTCGGTTTTCTCATCTTTAGAATGGGGAAAATAACATTCCCCACTACTAGGAGGTTAGTGAGATGATTAAATAATATGAAGGAAATAAATGGGTTAGCAAAGGTCTCAGTGAATTTTATGTATTTGTTTTTCACAGTTATTCCTTGAGGTAGTTAATAGCAATAGCCCCATTCTTTAGGAAAAAAATTGAGACTGAGGGATGATGGGCGATTTCCTTGATTAGTAAGTGTCCTATGCTGTTAATTCCTAGAGCAAAGGAATTTCTCAACCTGGAATAGGTCACTAGTGTACTGCAATTCCAGTTCCCTTAAGCCAGGGGCAGCGAGCAGAGTCTGAGGTACTGAAACTCATGAACTGTCTTGGCTTATCCCAACGTGCTTCATGGATGTCATCATTCTTTCCTTGTGCCAGGTTGTACGTGAAAGCCCTTTTGCAACTCCAAGCCATCATACAAATGAAGGCTGTTATTATTATACAGAATTTATCCCTGTGAGGATGTCGATGCCTAAGGAGTTTATTTACTCTGTAGGAGTGGACCTTATTAACCTTCAAAATTCCTTTCGCTGCTGAAGATTTTATGGAGCCAACATCTTACAAATGACGATGCTGAGGACTAGCACGGATGGTGAGAAAAGTGAGGAAGAAAGTCTGAGAGTAGCTAGAACGGAGGAGTGGGGAGGGGATAAGACCCCAGACAAACAAGTAGTTGGGGTGGACTGCACTGTGTGGTCAAACTGGAGGTTGCTTCCTCCCTGAGGATGGCCCTCTCTTCTGCGCCATCCTGAACTTCCAGAATCAAGACTCAGTTGTGGGTCGATAGAAGGATGAGTAGGTAACTGATAAGCAGATAAAGCAAAATGTCAATGATAGTATCTAGGTGGTGGGTATATAGGTGTGTTCGTTGTAAAATTATTTCACTTTGCTACATTTTTGAAATTTTTCATAATGAAAAGTATTTCATCTCTGAAAGAATGAATGATGGAGTAAACAAGAGATACATCCTAAGCAGAGAGGCTGGCTGCAGGTACAGACAGGCTCAAGGCTTCCTCTTCTCATTCTGACCCACTGGAAGTCCAGCTGGGCAGATGATACTGGGCTGTGGCCACCCCCACTTCAGCACAGTGTCTGTGGTCCTGGGACGTGGGGGTGATCTGGATAGGGGTACAGGGAAGACAGAGGCCAGACTCCCTAGGTCACACCCCCAAAGGCTGCAGTTCGATGGCTGTGCTGTGTCACTTCTCCTTCCCCAGTCTGTCTCACATGTGCAGAAGTCCCCTGGAAGAAGCAGCCACCCTTGACATGGTCCCCTGCTCTGGGCCTCTTTCTTCACCTGATTCAGCTGTGGCCTCACCGGGCTCCAGGCCCTCAGAGGCCCCATCTTAGCTTCTGACGCTGAAGGTGAGTTACCAGAAGCGCCAGATGGTAGTAATCTATTACAGTTCCTGCTGTGTGGACCTATTACTCACTTCTCAAATGTATTTATAGTTTTACCAGGAACCCAGCAGAAAATATTTCTTTCCTTTCGAATTTTAAACTTGGAAATGTCTTAAAAATTTTTTTGTAAAGTTTTTGCAAAAATGCAAAATATCTCCCATAACTCCTTCATTCTACCCATTTTTTCCCCTGTCAGCAGTAGTTACTGATTGAGATCACTGTCTTGGGATAAGCATAGGTTTGAATCCCAGCTCTGCCACTTGTGAGCCACATGACCCTGGCCGGTTCCATAGCCTCTCAAAGCCTCATTTTCCTCACCTCAAAGGTAACAATTCTGCTTAACATGGTTTTGAAAATGAGAATATCACCTCTGTAAAGGTCTTTGTGTGATAGGTCTTTGGCACAGAGTATGTTCTCAATTAATGGTAGCCGGTAACGTCATTGTCATTATATTTCCCTATTATCCTTTAGCTCCTGTCTACAGATATCCAAATTTTTATAGAGTTGAAGGAATAGCTTACTTACATATAGAATTTCTGACCAAATTTTTGTGTGTGTTATTGAAGGATAGTCAAGATAACAATGTGTTGATGTCTGGTGTACGGCATAATAGTTCAGTCATACATATGCATACATATATTTGCTTTCAGATTCTTTTTCATTATAAGTTACTACAAGATATTGAATATAGTTCCCAGTGCTACTGACCAAATTTTTGACACCAGGAGGCGCTGCCCATCTGGCTGCCAAGTACCAGGTTGGCGTTATCAATCTTGGGAATTTATTTCTATTAATCAGACTCATAGAAGGCCGAAATATAAATCCAGATGTCAATCTGTTGACTTACTGAAATGTAACTGCCTCAACTGTTTAAAAAAAAAAGTGAGAAAATGTAGGTCTAAGGTCTTTCTTAATGAAGGGGAGAGCTTGCCTGATTTATATAGTGATGGTTTGGTTTAACACAAGGCTGGATGATTGATTTGCAATTTAAGAGAACAAATTCTCCTTCCTACTACAAACATGCTAGAGGTTAAATGGACAAAAACATATTTATCAGCTTTTGTGGTCAACCTATGTCTTACAGTTGGAGGTTACATTCCTGTGGGATTAAACAGAAATCCTGAATTGAATAGTCCCAGAAGAATTTTTTTTAAAACCTTGAATATCATGAGAAGCTTCTTGATATTTCTTGATAATAGAATAAGATTTTTAAAATCCATAATTATTTCAACATTTTTAAAAAAGCTGTCTCATTTATTCTGTAGGTAGCGTGGGTATATGATTAAAAACTCAAAAAGGATAATGATGTAATAGTGAAGAGTCTTTCCCTACATCCCACCATCTCCCATTCCCCCTCTGTAGGGGAAACCACTACTGTTAGTTTCTTAGCCTTGTTCTTTCAGAGGTATTTTATGCGTATCTGAGCAAACAGGATATGTTACAGTTCAATTGCCCTTTTCCCCACCTGTCTAGACTTTTTGGTCCTTGTGCTTCTGAGGGCACAGAAATGTAAACGTTCCCAGCTTCCTTGCCTTACCTCACGAGGCGGGTAATGACTAGCCCAGTGCTTTGAACTGTGCAAGTACTTATGTCAACAAGATGATTTCCTCTGACTTCCAACTAAATACCATGGTGCTTTATGGTTTATATTTTAACTTAATTTTAAGGAAGGTTGAAACAAGGATTTTAAGTTTGTAATTTCTCTTTCCACACACTGGACAGTAACCACAAAAGCATCTCAGTATGGTGCTCACCACTAGAAATAAAACACTGGGGAATATGGGTCAGAATGCACCAGGGCACATGAGGAGGCTGTTTCTCTCTGCGTAGAGAGACCACTTAGGAATTCAAACATATTCGAAAGGTTCTCAGTAAGAAAGCACAAAGAAATAATAAATAAATATAACTAGAGAAAGATATAACTTTCTCTATGTAAAAAACTAAAGCCAAAACCAAAAAAAAAAAAAAAAAAAAAAAGAGTAAGCTCAAAAGGGAAAAGACAAACTTAGGAAAAGTCTTTGAAAAATATATGTCAGAAAAATGATTATGATCCTAACTCTATACAATGCAGCTTGGCACTCATAATCATGGGCGCCCATATTTTGAATAACTTTTTTACAATTGGGGAATTCCTAAGTTATGAGTCCAGCCTCCGCAGTGTTGAAGTCAAAACTCATTCCCGGGTTCCCTTGTCATTAGACATCAGGTACAGCCACATGAGACTGATTTTGAAGAGAGCCAAGCAAAGAACTCGGGCTCTCACAGAGCTCCCGTTCTGCGGGTGCTAGGTCAAGTTCCTAATACAGAAGGGGCAGCGATACAGACATGCTGACCTTACAGTCTAATTATAGGGGGTATAATTTTTTAAGGATATGGCTTAGTTAATTCCAAGTACCTCCTGTATTATTTTTATTATTAACATATATTGTAAATATTTTATTTAAATATATTTGTAATGATGGAATAAACTCTGCTGGGTTGTTGGGGAAACTGCTTGAGACAAGATGGGGGTAGCAGATTTCTGAAGCTGGCTACAACCCACATGCTGTTTTACAAAGTGACCTTGCCATGCCCTTCGTCAAGAAGGAGAAGCTATTTCTCTCTCTTTGAATCTGAGCTTGTCTTCTGAGTGACTGAGAACCCACAGAATGCAGCAGAAGTAATACTGTATGATTTCTGAGGTTATGTCAGAAAAAGTCCTGTACCTTCCACCTGGCTTTTCTGGGTCTCTTCTTCTAGGGGAAGCCAGCTACCCTGACAAGAGCCAGACCAGTTCAAGATCTCTGTGTTGGAGAGACCACATGTAAACACTTGGGTTGATAGTCATGGATGAACCCGGTCTTCCAGCTGTCCCCATTAAGACTCAGACCTGTTGATGAAACAGTCTCAGACTCTCCAGTCTAGCCCATGTGCCAGCTGAGTGCCACAGTCAAAGAGCAGAAAGTCACCTGACCAAGCCCTACTGAAATTCTTTGCCCACAGAATCCACGAGCTCTAATAAAATGGTTAACATTTTAATCCTCTAAATTTTGAAATAGTTTGTTACACAGCAATAGTAACTTGGACAAGGAGTTTGGGGAAATGCTACAGTTTAACAAAACATTCAACTGATGTAGTGTCTTCCATGTGTGAGGCATTGTATAAAGCTCTGGGGATTATAGCAAAGAGTCAACAAGATTCCTACTGTCAAAGAGTTTATAGATCACTTAATGGAAGCCAACTTGCAAATAAACAAATAGCCTTAGGTGCTGTGATAGAAGTAGGTGTGGAATAATGTTGGGGGGAGCATAAAATAGGGATGGAAAATGGTTATGTCATTCATGATTCTAAGGTGTTGTCACCTGCTCTTTCTTCTAACCCTCTGCTTTTGACATGGTAATGTTGACTAGCAGACACCCATGTTTCATTCTTAATCCTAGAGTAAAAGCTTTAAATATTGTAGAGGTAGTTTTTGTATTCTTTTGCAAATACTGTATCAGATTTAGGTAATTTCCTTCTATCCCTCTATATATATTTAATATTGAATGGATGTGAAATTTTGTCAAATGCTTTTTCTTCATTCATGGATACGGATACAATTTTCCTCCTTTATTCTGTTAATTACAGTGAATTACACTGAATGATTTTCAGTGTTAAACTACCTTTGCAATCCTGGAATAAATCCAATTTGGTAATGATATATGGTCTTTTTAATATATTGCTAGCTTCAATTTGTTAATACTTTTAGGGTTTCTTGTATTTATGTTCATGAGCGAGATTGGCCTGAATTTTCATATCTTATAGTGTAATATTGTCAATTTTTCATCTCAAGGCTGTGCTAATGTTTTGTTTGTTTGTTTGTTTGTTTTAATATATGGGAGAGTTTGTGCAACGTTGGTATAATTTCTTCCTTAAATGATTGGAGAATTGACCAGTGAAGCCATGTGGGTCTGGAGATTTCTTTGTGGGAAGGTTTCTAATTATAAAATTAACTTGTCTATTGGGGAAAAGACTACTTGGATTTTAAATTTACTCTTGTATCACTTTGCTAATTTGTGTGTGTCAAAGACTTTGATTATTTTATTTAAAATTTCAAATTTATTGACATCATATTACTTATATTATCCTATTGTTAGCTTTTTAATGTCTGTTTCTCAAGTCCTAGCATCTGAGTTGGGGCTGTTTTTTCTTTCAGTAAAACTGTTACCATGTGCCATATGTCTCCCAAGGTCTTTTCTGCATTTCCTACACATTTTGCTCTCCATCCTTTAGCCTGAATATTTCTATTGATCTATATTCCAAGTCACTTAGCTCTGTATCTTTACAGAGTCTTTTAGTCTTTAGTTCTTTATCTGTTGTTAAATCCATCAATTGAATTCTTTAAAATATTTTATTTATTATTGTATTACTTATTTAATTTTGGCAGGAGAGTGGGTAATTAGGTTTATTTTTAGAGAAGGTACTGGGGATTGAACCCAGGACCTCATGCATGCTAAGCATGTGCTCTACCACTTGAGCTATACTCTCCCCACTGAGTTTTAAATTTCACTTGTTTTATTTACCCGAACTAGAAAAGCCATTTTATTTTTCAAATGAGACATTTTTAAAAATTAAATTCTCTATCTTGTCATCAATTTCTTAGACCAAAATAATTAGCAATTTAAAAGTCTGTGCCTGATAACTCTAATGTCTGTGTTGCCTGTGGGTCTGTTTTTATTCTCTGCTTTTTCTCTTTGTTCTAGTTCTTAGTATGCTTGTTAATTTTGAATGATAGAAACTGTTGAAGAAAAATTGTGAGGCTCTGAACTTTTGTTCTCTTCCTCTAGAGAAGATCTGCCCTATCTTCTGGCAGACAGCTAAGACTGAGGCAGATTGCCTGAAGCTAATCAGGGATTGAGTGGCTTTGCGGTTGGGGCATATCCTTGAGTCTCAGCTGTGGAATTTATGTGACAGGGTCTACCTCTGATTTGCCCCTAGCTATAAAGTGGGGTTTCCGCTGAGGGACTGGATTGTTTACCAGGGTACTTTCCCTCGGCAAATCCTAAAATCCAGTCTTATCTCCTCAGCATCACAAAACTGTCAAAAGCTGTTCTTTAATTTCCAGTCATATTCTCCTCATTGTCTTAGCCTTTAACTTGACCCAGCTTAAGAGATAACACATTCCTTGAGGCAAAACAGGAGTAAAGCATTGGTCTCAGCTATTTGCATCGCTTTTCTCTTTGGAGCTTGGCCCCACAAGTCATGGCAGCCTTAGGATATACAAACCCACCTTTTGTCTCCCCAGTCTCATGAGATTGCTTAAAGCTCTGTTTTCTGTTATCAGCTGTCTTCTACCCATCTTCTGTAGCTGTATGGCTTCCTGCAGATTTTTTTTTTTTTTTTTTTTTTGCTTGTTTCTGTTTTTAATCCAGCTTTCCTACTTATCTGGTTGTTCTTTTGTCTTTTATCTTTTCCACTTATCTATTTGTTCTGCTGCACATTACTCCATCCTAGCTACAGTTAATTTAGTTTTAAATGTAGAAAGAGTCTACATATAAGAATCATACATTTTCTCATAAAGTCATACATTAGTTCTGTTTTACAATAAAACCTCAGTTATACATATAAAAAAAAATCTTAGATTCTCAGGTTACTACAATGAACTTGGCCATAACCAAAGAGGCTCAAAAAACTAAGCCCCATAAATGGAAACTAAGATGGAAAGTCTATTGATGCTATAGTTCAAAAAATGGCTGTTTTAATATAAATTTTTAAAAAATTCATAAGGAGGAAAATTTTACCCATGTAAATTAAATTTCCCACATTACAGAATAAATGAAAGAAAATTACCTCAGTGCCTGACACGTGTGCCTGAAAATATTTATTAAATAAAGGAAAATGGATTGAAGCTGACAAAGTTGTAAAGGGGATTCTGATACTGAAAAAACATAGTGCTTGAGTTCTGCCAAAATAAAACACAAAATTGATAAAGACTGTGAAGATGATGGTTCTTTTGAATGAAGGGACAAGCTACTTTGCACTTTCATGCAATCAATAATTTTATAGAAAGATGATCATAATACTCTATTTAGGAGGACACGCACTTGAAACTGTTTCTCTGCACTTTCAGGAAAGAAAAGAAAAATGGCCAGATAGCAACCAGATGGTAAGGAAAACAGATTTAACAAGTTTCAGGTCAGCACTTAGAATAACTTAGAATATAGGTTCAGTTGTACTGACAGACCTAAAATAGCATGTTTTCAATTATATAGATCAGGAGTCAGGTAACTATGGCCATGGGGCCAAATCTGGCTCACCACCTGTTTTTGTAAATAAAGTTTTATTGGAGCATGCCCACATCTATTTATTTATGGCTGTTTTTGTGCTATGACAGCAGAGCTAGCAATCACGGCACCAATCGTATGGCTTGCAAAGCCTAAACTATTTATCATGTGATCTCTTACCAAGAAAATTTGCCCATCCCCGGTGTAGTCATTTCTTTTTTGTGTAAACATATAAGCAGTTATAGTGGCTCTGCACTGTGAGGTCCTCAGGGGCTCAGGATCTTACTATCTTGTCACTTGGCCTTCCCTAAGATGATGATCCTGTTCATATGGTACAAAATGGCCGACCACAGGGTCTGCATTTTAGCCATGGGGAAGGGCTCACGTCAGTTCCTGTCAACCTACATCTATAGCACAATAAGTGAACCATTATATAATGTCTGTCTATTTCAAAGAAAGGTTAACCTACATTCAGAATATCCTGGTTTTTAAGGAAGCCAAACAACATATTCTAGAAATACTTCCATTTAAAATTTTATGTGCCTAAAGGGAAAACTTCAGTTATCTTGTGTCCCTCTCCTCCCAAGCATGAGGGATAAACGATAGCTGTATGGTGAAGGGCGTTTTGGAAGTCAGACAGAATCTCAGCTCCATCCCTGACTGACTTGGGCAAGTTCGTTACCCCACTGAGTCTCAGTTTCTTCATCTCAAAAACAGGCTGCTGAGCAAGCAGTTGTGAAGAGTAAGTCAGATGCACGTGCAGTGCTGACTAGCAGGTGCTGCATAGCTGTTGGCTTGTTTTCCTTTCCACAGATTTTCCAGTTGTGTCAATAGGAGCTTGATTCTTGGAAGCAGTTAAGCAGGCTGGAACCTCGAGGGTTCCCTTGAACAGAAATGCACCAGGCCCTACATCCATTATTTATCTCATAACAACTTGTGTAGTTAAGTCTCCTTTGTGTATAAATAATTTGCAAAGAGCCACATCGTCTTTCTGCAGATACTGACGTTCAGGAGGCCTACGACCATTCTTGGGTAGTGGGGGCATTTGGACTGAAGAGCACCTTTGCATGTTGTGCTTCTTAAGCCCATAATTAATGATGCCTTAAACTACAGTATATAATTCAGTGTGAAACTTCTTTTGTGTTAGTAAGAAGGTACTCGATAATTCACTTCCTAGTCCTCTCACTATAAATCATGACAAACGAATGTGGTTTTAATGAGGTTCTAATATGCTTTTCCAAGGGAATTCTGCAGTTCTGTAACAATTAATGTACCATGATAATGAAGACACAGTTGCCTCAAGAATGAATGCACCTCAATACCAAAGATGACACTTTCAAGGGCCAGTCACAGGAAGTTCACCAAAACACCTTCTACAGGGTTGTTGTGGAATATGGAGATTAAATTGATCAACGCTCTGCACAAATCTGAGATGAAATATTGGGTTCCTCCCCCTTCCTGAAAATACCCATCCACTATGGAAAAATATCAAAGAAAAGAGAAACACCGATGCTTTCAGTACTAATTATCTTAAAATTGTCTTAAAGCCAGTAACTAACCCATTCCAGGTGCTTGATACTATTTCTCTGCTCTTTGAATTCCTTTGTTCATTTTAATGGGATTCATTTTGTTTTGATGATCCTTGTCCCTTAACATTTTGTTTAATCATCTAAGATGTCTCATGTGTTTTTCGAAGGAGGCAGAGCATTAATTCTAAACAGAAAGCCAAACAAACAAATGCAAAAGACTTGTTTTCACCTGGAAACATCTGAGACGTGTTGGGTATGCTACTTAGACCTACCCTTCTATGCACTAGGTGTCACGTTATAAAATCTAGCAACAAGGAAGGTAAGTGACCACCAACCTCGATTCAATTCAATAAACATGATTTAGGCATCTGCACAGTCAAAACAAAACAAGATGCAGCACATTAAGGGGGCATAAAGATGAATAAATGCTTCTAGGATCTCATGGTATAGTAGAGAAGACAAACAGAAATAGCACTGATATATGGGGTCGTATGAAATCTGTTATTATAGAGTACTGTGTATTAAGGAAATTCAACAACTTTCATTTGAATTGTGCTTTTACAGCTTACACAAGCTTTTATGTGCATTTTTGTTCATTTGGATCCCACAAAAATCTCATAAAGCATATAATGATTATTATCCCAGTTTTACAGATGAGGAAATTATGGTTCAGAGCTGTTGACTAGCCCCTGTTCATAGGGTAAGTAGGAAGAGGAGTCAGGCTCCAAGTCCTTGGCTTGATTTGCAGTATTATTCTGCTTTTCTTATCTAATATGAAAGGGCAGGGCATTAGAGAGCTCTCTTTCAAAAACATTAAGTCCAGTAACATGTGCATTAGCCCTGTCAGGAAAGGCTGACCTGCCCATATCACATGTAAATCCTTCACTGGCTTACCAAGCCCTGGACCTGGTATAGGAGGCTGTCATCACTGGGGGTTCCTGTTGGAGTCTTCAGCCCCATTGTTTGCCATTCCTGGCCCTGAACTCCAGCAACACAGCTGCACATGGAGCTCTTCATGTGCTTGATGTAATTTCTCACCTTTACCAAAAATGTCTCCTCTACCTGGAATGGACTTCCTTCCCATTTAAACTGACAACCACCTATCATCCCTAAGACTTCCCTATTTCATCTCCATTGGAAGCTTTCCAAACTCTATCAGGATCAATTAGGTTTTCAACCTCTGTGTTCCTATAATATTCTTTAAAAATGTATTTTTATTGAAGTACAATCAGTTTGCAATGTTGTGTCAATTTCTGGTGTATAGAACAATACCTCAGTCACATAGGAACATACATACATTCGTTCTCATATTCTTCTTCACCATAGGTTACTGCAAGATATTGAATATGGTTTCCTGTGCTGTACAGTATAAACTTGTTGTTTATCTGTTTTATACATATTAGTTAGAATCTGCAAATCTCAAACTCCCAATTTATCCCTTCCCACCCCGACCCCCACCTCAGGTAACCATAAGTTTGTTTTTTATGTCTGTGAGTCTGTTTGTTTTATAAATAAGTTCATCTTATTTTTTTTTTTAGATTCCACATATAAATGATATCATGTGGTATTTTTCTTTCTCCTTCTGGCTTACTTCACTTAGAATGACAATCTCCAGGTTTACCCATTGTGCTGCAAATGGTATTATTTATTATTTTTTATGGCTGAGTAGTATTCCATTGTATAAACCTACCACAAGTTCTTTATCCAGTCATCTGTCAATGGACATTTAGGTTGTTTCCATGTCTTGGCTATTGTAAATAGTGCTGCTATGAACATTGGGGTGCAGGTGTCTTTTTGAATTAAGGTTTCCTCTGGATATAAGCCCAAGAGTGGGATTGCTGGAGCATCTGATACATTTGTTTTTAGTTTTTTGAAGAATCTCCATACTGTTTTCCATAATGATTGCACTAAACTACATTCCCACCAATAGTGTAGGAGGGTTCCCTTTTCTCCACACCCTCATCCTCTGTGTTCCTATAATATTCTTGATTGCATTTTCCTCATTTTATTATCATCATGTTTATGAGCCTGTCTCCTTTACTGAACTGTGATCCCAGTGAGGACAGGGGACTAGATCTTATTTTTCTCTGGGGCCTAGAAAGTGCTTAATAAAGGAGGGCTGTATGAAAGACTGGATTCATCTAAAACATACTTGCCCCTGACATGAGGTTCAGGACAGTACATGGCAAGCACTGAAGGTAACTTGTCTTATATTCTACAGGATGCAACTGGTGGATGAGTGGAGAGGCCACTCTCTGGTCAGCATCAGCCTGTCCACTGTGCTTCATAGCCTAGACTAGAGGGTGTAATAAAAGCAGAACATAGTCAGTTTTTCCTAGTAAAGAGGTGACAACTAGAGACAACCTGAAATGTTGAAATAAGTGAATTACACTTTTACTAAAAGAGAATAGTGATGTTATAAAAAGTTTAACTCAAGGATGCTTTATTCCTAGAAGCAGATAATTAGAGGTAGATGGAACCCAAGAGATTGTCTAAGCCAGTCTTAATGTGTGATGATCTCACACACACACACACACAGCTGAACTTCACGACTAATGCAAATAATGCATATGACTAAGAGAGCAATCCTGCAATCCCACCACTGCATTTCTCTTCTCCAGTTACTCTCCCAGTCTCCTAGATGGCCAGTTAGTACCTTCTCCCTTTACTGTTTCCTGCTTCATTAAGAAAGTGGGAGAAAGCAAACTTATGGTTACCAGTGGGGAAAGGGGGTGGGAAGGGATAAATTGGGTGTTCAAGATTTGCAGCTACTAACTACTATATATAAAATAGATAAACAACAAGGTCCACTGTATAGCACAGGGAACTATATTCAATATCTTGTAGTAACCTCTAGTGAAAAGGAATATGAAAAGGGATATATATGTATGTATATGTATGACTGAAACATACTAACCAGCAGAAATTGACACAACATTGTAAACTGACTATACTTCAATAAAAAAAAAAAATGGATTCCAGGCAAATTAAAAGAAAGGAAGGAAGGAAGGAAGAAGAGAGAGAGAAAGAGGCATTGACTGATAGCCTCTGGAACCCTGACCTGCATGATGGGGGCCCTGGGAGCTCATCACCAGGCAACTCAGAGAAAACCTCTGGCGGTCATCTGGGTGGCCTTCTTGTTTGTCTCTTCACAGACTTACCATGACCGAAATTAAACTCTTGATTTCTCCCCTAACCCCAAACCTGCTCCTCCCACAATTGCCCAATCTCGGTAAATGGTGATTATATTTTTTCAGTTGTTCAGGCCAAAAACCCTGGGGACATTCGTGACCTATTTTTCTCATACCCTACATTCAAACCATCAGTAAATCCTATAGACTCTACATTCAAAATTATCTGACCATTCTCCTCACCTTCCCTGTTACTCCCGGGCCTACGCCACCACGTTTCCCTTAGATTTTCACACTGTCTCCTCACGCATCTCACAGCCTCCCCTCCACCCTGGACAGTCTATTCACCACCCAGCACCCAGGGCAGTCCTTTGAAATGTGCCCCACCTTGGCTCTAAACACTCCAAAGGTTTCCATTTCATTTGGAGTTAAAACCAAAGGCTTTTACATGACCTGTCCTAGCTCCTAGCCTCCTGCCACTACCGCCCAACTGTTCACTTGACTCCAGTCTTACCACCTTTTCTCTGTTCTCAAACACACTGAGTGGCTCCTGCCGCAGGGCCTTTGGTAGCACTTGCTCTGCTCTGAGCCAGGAAGGCTCTTCCCTCAGACAAAGGCTTGGCTTATTCCCTTATTTCACTCAGGTTTCTGCTCAAATGTCTCTGAAAAAGAGGCCTTCCCCATGCACACTCTATTAAATTCTAACCCTCTCCCTCACTCCCTGTCACCATTACACAGTTGTATTTTTCACCAAACACTTATACCACCTGACCTCTTATACACCCAGTATATATTTGTTATTAAATTTACTACCTCTTTCATCTCTAAAACAAAGCTAATCTCTGTGTGGACAGAGATTTTGTGTTTTACACTGGTGTCTCCAGGAACTAGAATGGTGCCTGGCACATGGTAGGCACTCAGTACATTTGTGTTGATTGAATGAATGCATGGAAGAGTCAATGAATGAACATCTCACTTATCACACTGCCAAAATTTAAAAGATCAGTAACACTCGGTGGTGGTGAAGACATGGAGCACTAGTATCATACTCCGTTGCTGGGAGGATAGATTGAGACAAGCACTTCAGAGAGCAATTTCGCACTTGGAAATATCCATTAAAATAAAAGATAAACATTCTTTTTGCTTCAACAATTCAATTTCTAGGAATTTTCCCCATAACAGTACTAGTTCACAAAGACATATGGCCAACAAGAAAAAAGTATTTTTTTAAAGAATAAAATAAATTAAAAAAAAAAAAAAAAAAAAAAACCCTTAATGCCCATTAACAGGGAATTGGCTGAATAGGTCTTGGTGCCTTGGGAAACAGTTTTGAAGGCCAGCAAGGCAGATCTACCTGTTAAAGCTGCCTGGGATGTGCTGTTGAGGGGGAAAAAATAGTAGGTTACAGAGTTTTATGAACGAGCGAGCCTTCTTACTTTTTTCAAAGAAGGTATGCTTATGTGCACCAGACGGTACCTGAAGTCATCAAACTGGAGCAGCGATGATCTCTGTGGGGGAGGGGAGAGGTGACTTTGCTTCCTGATTCAAGCACTTCTGTGCCTGTCAGCCGAGGGAGGCTGGAGAGGGATTCGAGGTGAGCTGCCCCAACTGGAAGAAGGTGCAAAGAGCCGACCTGGAGCAAAACAGCACTTCATTGCAGTACAAGCGGGTGGCGTGCGTGGCGGGCGGTGCTCAGGTGTACGCACTTGTCCTTTTACCATGCTAGTGGCGCATGCGTAGTGTTCATAATGCTGACTCACGCTACTGGCGCATGCGTGGTGTTCATCATGCATGCGCATGCGTACATTTACTTCTTACCAGGTGCAAGCTATTGTGAACTTTGGCCTGGGCCCCACGGCCTGCTCACTTAAGGCTGCCGACAGTGCCATTTGAGTTTTTCCATCAACACCTACTTTATTTAAAAATGATTTTAAATACTATATTTCTCAGAAGTCCTAAAAAAGCAATAAAGAGAGATAGGAAGACTTGTTTGAATATTGGCTCTGCAACTCACTAGCTTGTGACCTTCAGCAACCAATGTAACCTCTCCAGAAGTCAGATCCATCACTTGACAAGGAAGCAGGCAGCCTAGGACTTCCACCTGGCTGTGCGATGGAGGATGTTCCTGGACCCTGAACTGCACTAAGGAGCAGCAGATAACGGAATAGATGGAATCTGAGGAGAAGGGTAGCATAATGCTGTTTCATGTCACTGAATAAAACTGACGTTAATAGGCTCCATAAAGCTCTTCCCCTTTTTGCCCAGGATGTGAACCAGACGTCTTTAAGATTGCAGCAGTTAATTTTATCCATCCAGGCTTCCCAATCAATGCTTTTACTTGGAAGATATTTATGTTTAGGATGCTGAAAAGCTTTCCCCGCCCCCCACAGTCAGGTCCCCAGGGCATTCTAATACTACTTTCTAGAGTTAAGTGCTGAGACCTTGGACCCTTGATGTGAGAAACAATAAATAATCATGACTGCAGTGCTTGGCAAATATAAAGCTTTGTGCAAAGTTGTAGAAAGAATGCTCAAGCATGCAGAATGAACACGAGACACAGAATGTAATGCTCTCAGCTTTTGATCCTAGCAATTAGAAGTGAGAACAGCAGCTATAATTTTTAATGTTGGACTGTCCCCTTCCAAGCACCTTGTGTATCAATTGTCACTGCTTATTAGGCTGTGTTTCCTTTTCTTTTCAGTCCCCGTGTCCCTATTCTTCCTTTCCTCACCACCCTCATTGTGCCTAAGATTCTGTTTGCTCCCCAAATACTGTAGTTACTCAGCTCTCTCTCCCTTCAGGCCCCCAGTGGTGCCCACTTTCCGTCTAATCCAGAATATTCAACTTTTCATAACATAATTTCAACATAGCCATCTCCTGCTTGAATGCTTCCTACTATGTGCAGAATTAAATCTAACTTTCTTAAATTGGCACTCAAGGACTCCTCTATAATGTGAATACCTCATTTTGCCATAAGAGAAGGAGTAGATTATGTGGTGTTAAGAGACTTGGGTTCGGGTTAAAGCTGATTAGCTTGTTTGGATTTCTCGACCTCTTTTAGCTTCAATTGTCTCATTTGTAAAAGGGGATTAATAATAATACCTACCTCTCCAGGCTACTGTGAGAGGCAAATGACTCTGTGCTGGTGAAAGCATTCTGTAAGTAGTAGACGTTGTAAGATATAACAGTAGCGCTAACATGATTGAGCCCTGGTATGAAATGCTAGGGAGTACACTTACTCTCTA
Organism: Camelus bactrianus; assembly: GCF_048773025.1. Taxonomy (NCBI): domain Eukaryota; kingdom Metazoa; phylum Chordata; class Mammalia; order Artiodactyla; family Camelidae; genus Camelus; species Camelus bactrianus. The sequence continues at coordinate 31,906,164 of NC_133551.1, forward strand.
AACCTCACAGTAACCTAGGACGCCTATTACTTTTTCCATTTTACCAATAAGACAACGAGGTACACATGGGTTCAATACTGCATCCTAGTTACACAGCAGACAGTGGGAGAACTGAGAGTCTAACACGGGCTCTTACCCTGGAGCCCTGGCTTCCCCGTCTCTGCAGCTCTACCATCAGACAGGAGGACTGCTCGGCTGCTCGTTCCTAATAGAGGCAGGCGGCTGTTCAGGCTTCCCAGCCAGTTCTCCCTTCCCCGTGTTTCAGAGCATGCCACGCATCCCTACCTTCTGTCCACCTGACCTCTCCTTCCTTCCCACAGAGCCAAGTACTTCATAACCCGGTTCAACTCTTACCCCTTTCAACGAATCTCCCTTGACTACAGTCCTGACTGAAACCCCTGTTCTCCTCTCGCCCAGCCCTTGATCTCCCCTGCCTTGTATTTGCCTCCTCTGCGGGCTCCTGCTGCCCAGAAGGACCGAATGCCTCTGTCTTCCCAGCATTCAACACAAAAGGAGGAGCTCAACGAGCAGTTCTTGAATAAATAAGTATTATCTAACTTGGTAGTCTTCAAATTTATCCATTTATATAAATCACGTGGAGCAATTATTAGACATACACTTCTGTGCCCTGTGCCGGACCTGCTGAATCAGCAATTCTGCAGGTGGGTGGAGCCAGTTCAATAAGCAATTCAGGTGATTCTTATGATCAGGGAAGGTTGGGAAGGGCTCATCTAATTCAAAGGCTTGTAACGAGCCTACACACCTGAATGTCCTGGGAAACTTTTCATGCCAGGCAAGTCCATTTTCATCCCTACCCATCTCAGAGATGCTGGCTCATGAAATCTAGAATGTTTTGAAAAAGTTTCTTAGATGATTCCTGTGTTCTCCTTTCCAACTCCCACCTCAGTTAAGAACTCATTTCTAATTGCTTCAAGTATCTGCACTGCACCCCGCCACCCCCACCCCAACAGAAACTAAAATATTGATGGTAAATATCATAACCTATACTTTTGAATTCAACACAATGCCAAGGACATGGCGGTGTTCAACAGGAAATCGTTTAGTTGAATTAAAAATTCTATTCCATTCCCTTATCCATACCTCATTTCCCACCCAACTAGCTTTTGACCCTACCATGTCTCCAAATGTATTCCTAGTTTAATTTACTTGTATCGTTTCCTTTGCCTGCTTAACTATCTCTCTACACTGGAATCCATGATAAGTGACTTCCAAACCTACCCTCATCAGAAATGCAGATCAAAACTACAATGAGGTATCACCTCACACCGGTCAGAATGGCCATCAGTCAAAAGTCCACAAACAATAAATGCTGGAGAGGGTGTGGAGAAAAGGGAACCCTCCTACACTGTTGGTGGGAATGTAAGTTGGTGCAGCCACTATAGAAAACAGTATGGAGATAACTTAAAAATCTAAAAATTGACTTACCACATGATCCATCAATCCCACTCCTGGTCATACATCCAGAGAAAACTCTAATTTGAAAAGTACATGCACCCAATGTTCATAGCAGCACTGTTTACAATAGCCAAGACATGGAAGCAACCTAAATGTCCACTAATAGATGATTTCTAAAGAAATTCAGGTTTATATATACAATAGAATACTACACTGCCATAAAAAAGATTGAGATAAAGCCATTTGTAGCAATATGGATGAACCTAGAGATTATCATACTAAGTAAGTCACACAGAGAAAGACAAATATCATATGATATCACTTATATGTGGAATCTAAAAATGTGATACAAATGAACTTCTTTACAAAATAGAAAGAGACTCACAAACATGCAAAGCAAACTTATGGTTACCAAAGGGGAAAGGGGGAGGTGATAAATTAGGAGTTTGGGATTAACAGATACAAACTACTATATATAAAATAAATAACAAGGATCTACTGTATAGCTCAGGGAACTACATTCAATATCTTATAATAACCTATAGTTTAATTTTTAAAAGGCCCCTACCCTCATTAGAATCCTACATCCTTTCAGCCAAGACATGGAAACAGTCTAAATGTCCATCAACAGATGACTGGATAAAGAACACGTGGTATATTTATACAATGGAATACTATTCAGCCATAAAAACTGACAACATAATACCATTTGCAGCAACATAGATGTCCCTGGAGAATGTCATTCTAAGTGAAGTAAGAAAGAGAAAGAAAAATACCATATGAGATCACTCATATGTGGAATCTAAAAAAAAAAAAGAACATAAATACAAAACAGAAACAGACTCATAGACATATAATACAAACTTGTGGTTGCCAAGGGGGAGGGATAGATTGGGAGTTCAAAATTTGTAGATACTGACAGGCATATGTAGAATAGATAAACAAGATTATACTGTATAGCACAGGGAAATATATACAAGATCTGTGGTAGCTCACAGCGAAAAAAATGTGACAATGAATATATGTATGTTCATGTATAACTGAAAAATTGTGCTCTACACTGGAATTTGACACAACATTTTAAAATGACTATTACTCAATAAAAAAGTGTTAAAAAAAAAAAAAAGAATCCTACATACTTTCAATCAGTATATTCTGATTTATTCAGACCATCGATGTAAGCCCTGCATCACATTTGAAGCACACCTTGGCTGCCAGCAAACTTCGGCCTTGCCCTTGGTAATGATGTATACTCAACAAGCTCCATCCTAATGTGCGTGAACCATGGGTCTCCCTGTGATAGGGCTGATTGGACACAGGAGGACTGCTCAGCCAGAAAAATTCTCCCCAGCAGACCTGCCCAAGTACTTAGAATTTGTAATAGGGCAACTATATATTTTCTTATTCAGGCAGTGCAAACATAACATGGTATTAACATCCGTAAACACTCAGTTTATTCAGTTATTTCAGAAGTAGGCCATGAGGGCAGAACACAGGTCTAGTCAGCTTTGATAGATGGGAGAAGAAAAGAGCTCGTCTGTCTAGCACTTGAGGGCAGAAACTCGAATAAGAACCCCTGAAATACATGTATTTGTGACCACCCAGGGCCGTATAGAAAAGGGCAGGGGTACTTGATGAAGCTGCGAAAGGGAGGCATAAAACGCAACTCACATGTAACACTTTTTCTGAGAACACAGGCATGAAATAGGACATTTCTGACCATTCGACTCATATAATTTCTACTTTCATGTTGTCCCTCAATCCGGTAATTTCAATATGCTGATACTTGTTACTCATTTGGATTTTTTATCCTCTCCCTTGCCCTCTTAGACCCACTCCTATTTCTCTTCCTAGTGTCTAAGATCCTTTAAATATGCTATTTTCCCTCAAGCCTTGATTTTCACTCCTTCAGCTCTCCTTGGATGTGAGATGTGTTGGTAAAGAAGACAAGACAGGAAAAAAAAGACATCAACTTAGAATCCATCATTTGTCTGTTCTAAAGTTGATGTGTGGGTGTGTGTGTGAGAGAGAGGGGGAGGGAGACACTAACTGATTCTGTATTTTCCTTAAAGAGAATTGGGACTTCACTGTATTCTGTAACTATGTATGAGGTTTGGGTTTATTTCCTTTCTTTCACTTTTTTCTTTCTGTGCTTCCCCCCTCCCTTTTCCTGAAGTTGCTCTGGATTGCAGTAAAGGCGAAACAATCTACCATTGTGTACAATTTGCACACAAGCTGCCAAGCCGGCTGCCAGTTTTAGTCCTGATGTGATCAAGAATGGTTGGGTTACAAAGCCACTGAAAAAACCGGTTTTCTACAGGAAATAGAAATGTATTAAAATCAGGCCTCATCAAATGCTCTGGCTGTTAGCTGGCGGCCCGCCAGCTCCGCCCGGCTGGGAGAGAAGGAGGAGGAGGAGGAAGCTGGCAGATGTGATCTTCCTGCCAGGCTGGGGGCACTGCAGGGACCTGGAGAGCCAGCTGTCGTCACATATACAGCAGAATCCCCTTCGCCTAGGACACCAGAATTACGGTTTCTGACTCTCTTTTATTCCCAGGTTTTCTAGCGAGTGCCATTTGCGGATTTTGGCTACTTGTAGGCTCTCAATCTATACTTCAACTTGTCTCTGATCTACGTGTAGCTTTTCCCCCAACAGAATCAAATGTTAATAGGACCTTCCTGAAGCCCTGGGTTCTAATCCCAACAGAGATCTTTAACTTCAAATACCCTCCATGAATTGCGAACTTAAACAAAATAACGCCCAATAACGGTGCTGCTGTTGTTACCACCCGAGCAGGGCTGGGTTTGGACACAGCTTCAGTTCCGGATCTAAGGGCCTCCGGACCCCTGGGTTGGCTCGCTAGTTTTCCCTCTGACCCTGTAATAACGGCTAACGTTTACTGAAGCTGTACTTGGACCAGCGATTGTTCTACTCACTTTGAAAATACTAACTCATTTACTCCCAATAGACCCCTCACCCTCGCCCCGCACGAGGTGGGTACTACTGTTATCTTTACCTTACAGATTAGGACACCAGGGCACAGTGAGATTAAGTCACTTACCACAGCCGGTGTTGGGTGGCGGTCACATGGGAGTCCCGGCAGCTTGGTTTTCCAGCCAGGCACCTAAGGGCAGGGCCACAGAACCCGTGATCTCTCTTGTGGAAGGAAGGAAGTGTTTTGTTTGCCTTGTTTTGTTTTGTTTTTGTTTGTTTTTGTTTTATTAGTAGACTCTATTTTTTAGAGCAGTTTCAGGTTCACAGCAGAACTGAGCAGAAAATACAGAGTTTGTACGTAGCCCTCCTCACCCACACGTATATATTCCACTACCCTCAACATCCCTGAAGGAAGGAAGTTTTTAATATATAGTTTTCAGAACATTAGCATCTAATGCAGTGCTGGGAACTTGGGGAACAGATAAAAGACAAATACTGAGGAACAATATGGGGCAGAGAGAAGCAGCTTGGAGTGTGTGTCTGGGGCCGGGAGCAAGTGCATGTATGGCCAGCCTCTCACAAGGACGGCGTGTCTCAGCCAAGATTAAGACAACAGTCAAGGGGCCTGAGTCCACCTTATTTCCTCAGATCCCATGTTTCCACTCTCCCCCATGCTCCTGCCTCATTCTGACTCCTCCTGAATTTTCTAAACAGCCTCTAGGTCTAATTTTCTTCCTTTCTCTTTCCCCATTTTCAGACATAAATAATTGTAGTTAGCATTCATTGAACTCAACACCGTGTGAAGCACTTTATATACAATTTATTATTGGACTCCAACAACAACTCTGTGAAAGATGCACTGTTGTTTTTTCCACCATATGACAAAGGAGGGGAGGCTCAAAGAGGCTGAGTGATTTGCCCAAGGTCACATCTCACAGCCCACAGGTAGAGAGGCCCAAGTCTGAACTGAGTCTGGCTCCCTCCAGAAGCCAGCTTTACTCACCTGAGATCAGATTAAAATAAATACTAAATTTGACCCTGGAAAAAAGACTCAGATAATCTGTGGGGATTTCTAGCAATATCTCACCCCAAATTTCTTAACCCCCCATCTCAGTAAATGACCCCATTGTCCCTCAGGCCATCCCGAAGCCCTGACCCCTCTCTCCTCAAGTCGAATTCATCACCCACTCTTGTCAGTTCAGCCTTCCACATAATCCGTAATCCGTCCACGTCTTTGTCTTCTCTCTGCTCTGCCCTTTTCAGGCCCCCATCACTTCTCACCTGGCCTGCTGTCTCGTGCATGATCTGGCCCCTGCCTCTTCCTCTTGCCTCACTCTTCTTACCTCTTGCCCATCTACTGTATGAAACAATTATACTGAACTACTGTGAGGTCTTCTCAGGTGTTGTGTGCTGCCACCTGTCTCATGCAGGTTGCTAGACAAACGTTCCCTCCGCCCATGCACTTTTCCACAGATCTCCTCTTTGCCTGCTTAAATCCACTGATTTTCAGGGCTCAGCTTAGACCTTACTTCCCCTGAGAAGCTTCTGCCTGGCCCCCAAGTCTCAGTTAAGGGTCCCTGTAACACCAGTCCAGCTTCAACTTCACCCATCACCCCTGTCCATTTGTTCGTTTATCTTCTCCTTTAAAGTATAAGCTCAGTGAGGGCAGGGTTCATCACTCCCCCCAGTACTTAACTCAATAGATACGTGCTGAATGAATGAATATGTACATGTATTCGGGTTTTCTAGAGAAACAGAACTGATAAGATGTATATAGAGAGAAATAGATTTGTTATAAGGGATTGGCTCATGTAATTAAGGAGGCCATCCTGTCCCAAGATCTGCAGGGTGAGTCAGCAAGCTGGAAACCCAGGAGAACTGATGATTTAGTTCCAGGTGAAGGCTGGTAGGCTCGAGACCCAGGAAGAGCTGATATCTCAATTCAAAGCCACAGACAGGAATCATTCTCTTATTCAGGGGAAGATCAGCCTCTTTGAGCTATTCAGGTCTTCAACTGATTGGCCAGGCCCACCACACTAGGGATTTACTCAGTCTACCCATTTAAACATTAAGCTTATCCAAAACACCCTCACAGAAACACCTGGAATGCTTCACCAAGTATCTGGGCACCCTGTGACCCAGTCAAATCGACACATAAAATTAACCGTCATAATACATAAATGAGTGAATGAAGGAATGGATAAACAAAAGAATGACCAAATGGTCCCACTGTCCCTCACTGGCCCAGCTAACTGTATACAACTCCCTCTTTCTCTCCCTCCAAGGTCACTGCCATTAGTCAGCAGTTGGGAATGTAAGATCTAAATTTTAGTAGCTGAAGAATAAAAATGGAATATCTGCAAATGAACTTATTTATAAAACAGAAACAGACTCACAGACATAGAAAACAAACTTATAGTTTCCAGGATGGAGGAAGGGGGTGGGAAGGGATAAATTGGGAGTTTGAGATGTGCAGATACTAACTACTATGTATAGAATAGATAAACAAGTTTCTACTGTACAGCCCAGGGAACTATATTCAATACCATGTAGTAACCTACAATGAAAAAGAATATGAAAAGGAATATATGTACATGTATGACTGAAACATGATGCTGTACACCAGAAATTGATACAACATTGTAAACTGAGTGTACTTCAATTAAAAAAAAAACTGCGTGTTTGCCTTTCTGGTTGTTCTCTTCTATGACTGCCCTATTTCTCCTGCATTTGCAAACACACTGATTCAAATTCCAAACTAGTATGAGGCCAACCCCTGACTCCCACCCCAATCCCACTCCATTTCCAACCGTAGCTGGGAATGGTGATCACTGCACCAGGTGGGCAACATCCACTCTGCTGTACTTCCTCTTATTCAATAGCAACAGAAAACATTAAATAAGCAACAAAAAAGAACAGAGATACCCCTGTACAGCAATGAGAACACCCAGAATGGTTTTGTCCCCGCCACAAAAGCACCACTGTCATCTGCCCTCTTCTGGCCTTCTGTCCACATAGTTACATTTCCAAGAGACTTAAAATCAACATGCAAAGACTTATTGAGTGTCTCCTATATGGTAGACATTGGACAAGGCTTGAGTGAGAGCAGTGAAGAAAACAGACAAGATCTTTATGGAACATAAGGAGGAGGTAAATCTCCAGATCTGATTACTCTTTTTATTTATTTTTTAAAGTATAGTTGGTCTACAATGTTGTGTTAGCTTCTGGTGTACAGCATAGTGATTCAGCTATGTTTATATATATATATCCCTTTTCATACTCTTTTTCATCATAGGCTATTACAAGGTATTGAATATAGTTCCCTGTGCTGTACAGTAGGACCTTGTTATTTATCTATTTTATATATAGTAGTTAGTATCTGCAAATTCTAGACTCCTAATTTATTCATCTCTCTACCCCTTCCCCTTCTGGTAACCATAAGTTTGTTTTCTATGTGAGTCTGTTTCTGTTTTTTAAATAAGTTCATTTGTATCACTTTTTTTTGTTTGTTTCCACATATAAGTGCTATCATACGGTATTTTTCTTTCTCTTTCTGGCTTACTTCACTTAATATGATAATGTCCAAGTCCATCCATATTGCTGCAAATGGCATTATTTCATTCTTTTTTATGGCCAAGTAGTATTCCATTTTATATCAGATCTGATTATTCTGATTTTTTTAAAAATTGATTTATTTACATTATAACATGGTAGTGCTTACTTTTTACCAAAATAAACAAAGAAACTGCTCTTGGTGTAACATCTTGGGGCAAGTAGCTTTCACTTACCTAGCACAGCCCCATCCTCTCATGCCTCACATGGCAGAGTGTAATTGCTAGAGCATCTCCTGCACAACCCCTATTACACAGTCCACTGCCTGGCACACGGATGAACAAATGAGGCCTTTATTTAGTGGTAGAGAGGCTTGAATTGATTCATCTACCCTTTCTGCAGTGGATTGCAAAAATGACCACAGTGCTTTGCTCCTCACTGTATTCGTGCCCTCTGAATGTGGCTTTGTAGCCCTTCCTATTAAGAGATGGAGTCAGTTTGCACCACAACACTCCCTGTGCCCCCTCCTCAAATCTAGGCTAAACTTGTGGCCTGTTTTGGCTGAAAAAATTTAGTGGAAGTAATGGTCTGCCAGTTTTGAACCCAGGTTTACCAGAGACCTTGAACATTTCCATCTTCTTTCTGGAAATCTGTCCAGCTGCCATGTAAACAAGACTGCTAGTCAGCTAAAGGATGAAAGACCAAAAAGAGCAAGACAAGCTATCTCAGTTGGGGCTCAGTAAGTCAAACAGACCTCAGCTAAGCTGGATGCTGACTGCAGATACACGTGGGTGAGTCCAGTGCTTCCAGAAGAACTGTGCAGCAAAGCCCAGTCCAAACTGCTGAAGTGAAGAATTGTAAGCTAAAAAAATGACTGTGGGTTTGAGCCACAGTGTTTCAAGGTAGTTTGTTACACCGCAAAAGCTAACTGATACACTATTTGATCCCTTCCTTTTGTGAGCAACAAATCCCAATACCATATCCTTATAGATGTTAGGATAGATATGATGGGGATAACATCTGTATGCAAAAATAGATAACTCTGGTCCATAGAAAGACTGTACTGATGACTTGACTTTAGAACAAACTGAACTGATGGATTTTGGTAAAACCATGAGCTGGTGTTTTAAAGTGTGGAAATTTATATTGTTCTTTAAATTTACTTATCTCTATTTAAATTGCAAGATAAATTGAATTTGGAAGACAAATCTATTTGGATCTAAAGTTCTCAAGCTTCTTGATGAAATTCAGACTTTATTTTTTCCATTTCCAAATTCTTTACTTTAATAGTAACTAATTGTATTTATTAACTTATTTATTTTTGCCAGAGATAGGATATCTTTTGGATGCTCTGACCAAAACAAGATACCACGTTCCTGGGGCTTACTTATTTGTGAGTTAGGTAAAAGTCCATTTTCATGTAGCTTTCCTGAGAGCCTTAATATTCTTTAGACTTTCTTTGATAAGGTTCTCTTTTAATTTTTGGCCAAATTATATTCAATCCCAAGTTAAAGATAAAAAAAGAATTCTTGAGCTCTTCTGGTTATCTCTTTGTACACATCATATTTTTAATATAGAACAATGGCACTGGACTTATTTTATCACGAGGGCAATCAATGGAAAGCCCAAGGCTGGCGGGGTTGGATATCTTAGTCTCAGAATGCTCGTATTTACAGAGTGAAATCAGTTCCATATGTCAAAATCTTGAATGCTGAATCCTACTCTTCCCCACCCCCACCCCTCCCATCAACTCCTCAGCTCCAGGACACTGTAGTTTACTGCTCTTAGATAATTATCTAAACTGCTCTTGACCACAAGAACGTTGTTCTCTCTGGATCCTGTCTAGGTCTCTTGGATTCTAGGCTGCAGTTTATACTGGATGCTGACATTAAGCCATCTCTTTCTGGGGCCACCCTGGGCCTGACCATCCCCGGCTGCTGCTACCTGTGTTGTGTGCCAAGTTCTAAGCACATCCTAGTTTTATGAGGTGCCAATGGACTGTCACATCACTGAAGCCTACAAATTCTGATGTCTAACCATCCCACGATACCTTCATTCCCAGTGCTTTTATGACTGAGAAGAAATTACTTCAAGGAGGACCCTGTATTAGAACTCTTTTGATATCTGCTGGTTTCACAGAAAATGTTAAAAGCACCTGTCCTACGCCACCCAGGATATTTGGTTACTAACCAAGATATAAATGCCTAGAATTTCTGTAGTCTTAATTGTCTATCTCTCATCTGCTTCAAAGTGAGTCAAACATTTTTGCAAGTACAAAAATACAAAAAAGAAACTGATATGTATAATCCCTCATTCCTTCCTTTATCAATGAATGCATTTTAAAATATGACAAAGGATATGGTAAACCACCTACTGAATCAACCATGAATGAAGAAATGAATGAGTGGATGAAGTGTATTATTAACAGAACTGATTTTAAATTTCTAGCAATTTCATTTTCTAGCATTGAAGACACTGAGTTATCTTCAGGTAGCCCTTTGCTCTGGAACAGGGGTAGCAGCCAGCATCACTCCCCTTTCTTTTCTCCCCTTCTTTCTATCTTAAACACAGATGTGAAGTCTGGAGCTTTAGTAGCCATCTTGTAACCATGAAACAAAAAGCATGAAGGTAAATTCCAATACTCTGAAAATACAGAAAAAGCTTGGTTTTGGATGGCATCATTGCACAACTGGCTGGACCACTGTCAGCAAATTCCCACCTCAGGACTCCTTTTGTGAGAAAAGTGAATCTCTATTTCTTTAGTTCTTTGTTAGGCCTTCCGTTATTTGCAGCTGAATATGAAAAAGTTTTTCTTCTAGTGGTCACGCACTATGAGGAACCATTTATAATCTGAACACTTTTGAAAATTAAAGTGGTTATTATCATATTAATAGTGTTCATCCGTGACACAGACTGAGGTTTATTTTAGACTTTTATAAATTATTATACATACACTTAATCAAAATAGCTTAAGCCATTTGACTTCAAAATACATAGCAACTTGTGAACACATCTATTTTATATGATTTTCTCCTCTACAGAAAACATTTTTCTCTATCAGTAACGCACTGTTAACATGAGCTAGTTGTTGAGACACGTAAAAAAGCCTCAGGAGATCGGATTGGATGTTGTAATTGTATTTGTTGAAATAGAATTCAACCTGTAAATATAATTATCTTTGGCTGCTTGAGCGATCATTTTTCATTTGGATTCGAGTCTGGCCTCTAGAACTTAAAATGGAAATGAAGAGTCAGAGGCATGGTTTGGACATTCAGGCCATCATAAAAAGCAAAAAGGGCTGGGGCTGGTTAGTGCAGACAGATGAGTGTGGAACACTTAAAATTAGCCTTCAGGTCTATTAAGGGATATTGTTCAGAAAATGAGAGCCAGCTGTTCTCCATCATTTATGATGAAAACTCTCCTCTCAAGTGTGCATACATTTTTTTTTTTGCATTTGGAATTCAGAGTAGCCAAGAAGAACTCCCTCCTGGAAGGTGAATATTGACTATTCTTCCTGGAATTAAATATTTAGATAAGATTTGGATCTCACTCTCTGGAGATAGTGACTAAATTTAATTATCTCCCCCCGAAATTCCAATTAAATTCTGGGTTTTCTTATGCCTTTTGTTAATAAATAAACAAACATGCACAGGATAGGGTCTCCCATGACCCCCGCCACGTGCAAAGATGCTTGAGTATTTACTCTTGGCCTGTAAGTGAGAGGCAAGGAGGCAAAGGCCATCTGGGTGGGGACAGGCCCTGAAGGCTTCTGGCTTTCTGCCAGCCCCTAGAGAACTACCCTCCTCCCTCAGGTAGGAGGCAAAGCAGCTTTCAGTGGATGCACTGGTGTCTGGAAGTCATTAAACAAAACACCGAGCTTTTCTAGTTCTCTCTTTGTACTCATTCTCATCTCCGAGAGGGTGGTGTCTGTGTGGTCCTGCCTGAAGGCATTGGTCAGAACTGGCTGATTTCTTCAGGATGGTTCTGTGATTTTATCAATGTGCATAATTTGTAAGCTCTGGGTTATTTTCCTTTTAGTAAACCTTTCCTAGTGCTGCATAAACATCTTTCTGGGGAGGTAAAGCAAAATATTCCCACTCTTATAAAATGTTCATGTGCCATGCAAACCTTTAAAAATATAAGAAGATGGGGTGCCCGGCTTCCAGGGAAAATGTTAGTGCACCCTGACTTTGAGTGCATGGCTAACTGGCGCCATCTGGAGGGCAAGAGGACTCTAAACAATAAAGCAAATTTAAAACACTTAACTAAGGATATAATGACTTACAGGCGTTACCTCGGAGATATTGCAGGTTCCAGACCACTGCAATAAAGCTGAAATTGCAATACAGTGAGTCATATGAAATTTTTGGTTTCTCAGTGCATATAAAAGGTATGTTTACACTATACTGTAGTCTATTAAATGTGTAATAGTATTATGTCTAAAAAAGCACTGTGCATAACTTAATTAAAAATACTTTATTATGGTAACTAGATTTATCATGATTATTTTGAAATGTGTAGAAATACTGAACCACCATGTTGTGTACCAGGAACTAACATAGTGTTGTAGGTCAATTATAGTACAAAAAGAAACAAACAAACTCATAGAAGAGATCAGATTTGTGGTTACTGGCAGTGGGTGGGTGGGAGTAGGATGAACTGGAAGAAGGTGCTCAAAATGTTCAAGCTTCCGGTTATAAAATAAATATGTACTAAGGATGAAGTGTACAACATGATAAAATAATGAACACTGCTATATGTTACTTATGAAAGTTAAGAGAGTAAATCCTAGGAGTTCTCATCACAAGGAAATAAAAAATTCTATCTTTCATGTTGTATCTATATGAGATGACGGATGTTCACTCAACTTATTATGATAATCATTTCATGATGTATGTAAGTAGAATCACTTTGCTGTACATCCTTAAACTTATACAATGCTGAATGTCAATTATATCTTAATAAAATTGCAAGAAAAACAAAATTTTAAGAAAGAACTACCAGAGCTTAAAAAAGAAAACTTTGTTGGTAAAAAACACTAACCATCATCTGACAACGCAAAGTTGCCACAAATCTTTAGTTTGTAAAAAACACATTACCTGTGATGTGTAGTAAAGCAAAGTGCAATAAAACAAGGCATGCCTGTAAATCTGAACATTATAGAAAAAAATTTTAGTAGAATGTCCTGCTTCTTTTCTCCTCCCATCTCCAAACGTGCCTGGGCCAATCCCAAGAGGCTGGGGGACCTTGACTTTACACCAGACGTTTCTCTCCAAATCAGGAGATGCTCTCAGCCATGGGGCATGGAGACTAAACAACATGCTACTAAAAAACCAGTGGGTCAATGATGAAATCAAGGAAGAAATTAAAAAATACTTTGAGATAAATGACAATGAAAAATCTATGGGATGCAGCAAAAGCAGTCCAAGAAGGAAGTTCATAGTGATACAGGCCTTCTTCAAAAAACAAGAACAATCTGAAATAAACAACTTAACTTACCACCTACAAGAAGATAAAGAAGAACAAACAAAACCTAAAATCAGCAGAAGGAAAGAAATAATAAAGATTAGGGAGGAAATAAATAAGATAGACATGAGAAACAATAGAAAAAAACAATCAAATCAAAAGCTTATCTTTTGAAAGAGTAAACAAAATTGACAAACCTATGGCCAAACTCACCAAGAAGAAAAGAGAGAAGACACAAATAAAATAAGAAATGAAAATGGAGAAATTACAACACTACAGAAATACAAAAAAAAAAAAAGAAAAGAAAAGAAAAGAAAATACTATGAACAACTTTATGGCAATAAATTAGACAATCCAGAAGAAATGGACAAGTTTCTAGAAACATACAATCCACCACAACTGAATCAAGAAGAAATAGACCACTTGAACAGACCAACCACTAGCAGTGAAATAGAATCAGCAATTAAAAAAACTTCCCTGCAAACAAAAGCCCAGGCCCAGATGGCTTCACTGGGGAATTCTATCAAACATACAAAGAAGAGCTCATACTGATCCTTCTCAAACTTGTCCAAAAGACTGAAGAGGAGGAGACACTCCCAAACTCATTCTGTGAAGCCACCATCACCCTGATACCAAAGACAAAGACACTACCAAAAAAAAAAAAATTACAGGCCAATATCACTGATGAACATAGATGTGAAAATCCTCAACAAAATACTAGCAAACAGAATTCAACAACACATAAAAAAGATTACACATCACGAGCAAGTTGGGTTCATCCCAGGGACACTAGGATAGTTCAACATACACAAATCAATGTGATACACCACATCCACAAGAGAAAGGACAAAAATCACATGATCATCTCAGTAGATGCAGAAAAAGTATTTGATCAAACTCAACACCCATATATGATAAAAACTCTTACCTAAATGTGTACAGAGGGAACATACCCCAACATAATAAAAGCTATACATGACAAACCCACAGCCAGCATAGTGCTCAGTGGTGAAAAGCTGAAAGCCTTCCCACTAAAATCCAGAGTAAGACAAGGATGTCCACTCTCAACACTTCTATTCAACATAGTATTGGAAGTCCTAGTCATAGCAATCAGGCAAGAGAGAGAAATAAAAGGGATCCAAATTGGAAGAGAAGAGGTAAAACTGTCACTATATGAGAATGACATGATACTATACAGAGAAACTCCAAAGGCTCCACACAAAAACTGCTAGAGCTGATAAAAGAATTTGGCAAGGTAGCAAGATACAAGATTAACATACAGAAATCCGTTGCATTTCTTTACATGAACAATGAAATATCAAAAAAGGAAAGTAAAGAAACAATCCCTTTTAAAATTGCATCCAAAAAAATTAAATACTTGGAAATAAACATGACCAAGGGAGTGAAAGTCTTATACATAGAGAAGTACAAAACATTGACTAAAGAAATTAAAGATGACTTAAAGAAATGGAAAGATATCCCATGCTCTTGGATTGGAAGAATTAATATTGTTTAAAATGGCCATACTACCCAAAGCGATCTATAGATTTAATGTGATTCTTATCAAATTACCCAGGACATTTTTCACAGAACTAGATAGAACAAATTATCCTAAAATTTATATGGAATCACGAAAGACCCAGAATTGCCTAAGCAATACTGAAGAAAAACAACGAAGCTGGAGGAATAACCCTCTCAGACTTCAGGCAATACTACAGAGCTACAGTAATCAAAACAGCATGATATTGGTACAAAAACAGACATATGAATCAATGGAACAGATTAGAGAGCCTAGAAATAAACCCACAAACTTTTGGTGAATCTTTGACAAAGGAGGCAAGAACATACAATGGAGTAAAGACAGTCTCTTCAGCAAATGGTGTTGGGATAACTGGACAGCTGTATGTAAATAAATGAAGTTAGAATACTCCCCCACACTGTACACAAAAATAAACTCAAAATGGCTTGAAGTCTTGAACATAAGACAAGACACTATAAACCTCTTAGAAGAAAACATAGGCAAAACAGTATCTGACATAAATCTTAGCAATGTTCTCCTAGGGCAGTCTACTCAGTCAATAGAAATAAAAGCAAAAATAAACAAATGGGACCTAATTAAACTTATAAGCTTTTGCATAGCAAAGGAAACCATAAGCAAAACGAAAAGACAACCTATGGAATGGGAGAAAATATTTGCAAAAGATGAGACTGACAAGGGCTTAATTTCCAGAATATATAAACAGCTTATACAACTTAATAATTCAAAAACAAACAACCCAATCCAAAAATGTGCAGAAGACCTAAACAAGCAATTCTCCAATGAATATATACCAATGGTCAATAGACACATGAAAAAAGGCTCAGTATCACTAATTATCAGAGAAATGCAAATCAAAACTACAATGAGGTATCACCTCACACCAGTCAGAATGGCCAGCATTCAAAAGTCCACAAATGACAAATGCTGGAGAGGCTGTGGAGAAAGGGGAACCCTCCTACACCTGGTGGGAATGTAGTTTGGTGCAGCCACTATGGAAAACAGCATGGAGATTCCTCAAAATACTAAAAATAGACTTACTATATGATTCAGCAATTCCACTCCTGGGCATATACCCAGAGGGGACTTTAATTTTGAAAGATACATGCACCCCAATGTTCGTAGCAGCACTTTTTACAATAGTTAACTCCCAACTTAACCCTTCCCACCTCCTTCCCTCCCTGGTAACCATAAGTTTGTTTTCTATGTCTGGAAACAACCTAAATGTCCATCAACAGATGACTGGATAAAGAAGTTGTGGTATATTAATACAATGAAATACTACTCAGCCATAAAAAAGAATAAAATAATGCCATTTGCAGCAACATGGATGGAACTGGAGATCATCATTCTCAGTGAAGTAAGCCAGAAAGAGAAAGAAAAATACCATATGATATCACTTATATGTGGAATGTTAAAAAAAAAAAAAGACAAATGAACTTACTTACAAAACGGAAACAGACTCACAGACATAGAAAAGAAACATGGTTATGGGTGGAGGAAATGGGTGGGAAGAGATAAACTGGGAGTTTGAGATTTGCAGATACTAATTACTATATATAAAATAGACAACAAGTTTATAGCACAGGGAACTATATTCAATATCTTATAGTAACCTATAATGAAAAAATATGAAAACAAATATATGTATGCGTATGTATGACCGAAACATTATGCTGTATACCAGAAATTGACACAACATTATAAACTGACTATACTTCAGTTTAGAAAAAGTAACAGAATTGAAAAAGATATACCATGTTAATAGTAATCACAAGAAAACTGGAGTGGCTATATGAAGCAAAACTGATAGACCTGATGGAAGAAATAAGATTAATCCACAGGTATAGTCAGAGAGTTTAACATGCCTCTCTCAAGTTGATAAAACAAGCAGACAGAAAATCAGTGAAGATATAGAAAACTTGAACAGCACAATCAACCAACTTGACCTAAATGACATTTATAGAACTATCTACTCATCAGTAGCAGAATATATATGTTTTTCAAACGTACAGGGAACATTTGCCAAGATAGATCATACTGTGGGCCATTAAACAAGTATCAGTAAATTTTAAAGGATTTACATCATACACAGCATGTTCTCTTTTCACATGGAATTATAGTAGAAATCAGTAGCAAGACCTCTGGAAAACCTCCAAATATATGGAAAGTAAGTAAAACACTGTAAAATAATACATGAGTCAAAGAAGAATCTAAAAGGAAATTAGAAGTATTTTGCATCGAATGAAAATGAAAATACAGCACATAAAAATTAATGGTAAGCTGCCAAAGCAGTGCTTAGAGGGAAATGTGTGCTGAGGAATTCCTATGTGAGAAAAGAAGGAAGGTCTCAAATCAGTGACCTCAGTTTCCATCTCAACAAATTAAGGGGGGGAGAAAAAAGTAAATTAAACCCAAAGCAAGCAGAAGACAGGAAATAATAAATATTACAGTAGAAATCAGTAAAATAGAAAACAATAGAGAATATAAATTAGACCAAAAGCTAGTTCTTTGAGATCAATAAAATTGATAACTACCTAGCCAGACTGAGAAGGACAAAAGGCAGATGTAAGTGACATAACTAGAGTTTGCAGATATGAAAAGGACAATAAGGGAATACTACTAATTACTTTATGCTAAAAAATTAGACTCCGTTGATGAAATGGATAAATTACATGAAAGACGCAAACTACCAAAGGCCACTCAAGAAGAAATGGATAATCAAAATAGCCATAAAGCCTTTAAAAAAATTAATTGTAATTAAATGACATCTCACAAAGAAAACTCTAGGCCCAAATGGCTACACAGGTGAATCATACCAAATACAGAAATAATAACAATTCTGCAAAAACTCTTCCAGAAAATTAAAAAGTAGGGAATTCTTCCCAATTCATTCTATAAGGCTAGCATTACTTTGATATTAAACCTAGACACAAGGACATTTGAAGAGAACTATAGCTGATTTCCCTGATGTAAAAATTCTGAACAAAATATTAACAAATCAAATCAAGAACAAATAAAAGGACAGTATACCATGACCAAGTGGAATTTACCCTAGGAATGCAAAATTAGTTGAATTTTTTTTAAAACCAATGTAATTTACGATATTAATAAACCAAAAAAGAAAAATCACATGCTTATCTCAATAGACACAGAAAAAGCATCTGACGAAGTCCAACTTCCATACGCAACACATGGACAACTGAAAGTTACAAAAGCACAGATGAGCTATCAGAGAAGACCCAAATAAAGAAGAATTCACGAGTGGGAAGATAGTATAATTAAGATGTCAGTTCTCTCCAAAAGACCCATCCATTCACTGTAATCTCAATAAAAAATCTTCACATGATTTTTTGTAGAATTGATGAGCTTATTCTAAAATTCATATAGAAATGTAAAATGCCTAGAATAGCCAAAACAATTTTTAAAAAAAATAACAAAACTAGAGGTCTAACATTAATTTATTTTAAGATACATAATAAAATCATACCAATCAAGACAATACAGTATTGATGTAAAGATATTCAAGTCAGTGGATCTGAGAGTCCAGAAATTGGCCCACATGTATATGGGTAACTGATTTTTGACAAAGGTACTAAGATAATTCAGTGGAGAAAGGATAGCGTTTTGAACAAATGGCAAAAGAACAAAGAGAGAGAGAGAGCAGGAGGGAGGGAGGGAGGAGGAAGGAACACATGTCCAGCTGTGATCTGTTTTTTGTATTGTATACAAAAATGAACTCAAAATGGATCATGGACCTAAATGTAAAACCTAAAACTAAAATTTCCACAAGAAATAATAAGAGAAAATCTTTGTGACTATGGGGGTTAAGCAAGAGTTTGTTAGATACAACACCAAAAGCAAAGTCTACAAAAGAAAAAATAATTTTGTTGGACTTTATCAAAATTGAAAGCTTCTACTCTTTGAAGACCCTCTTAAGATAATGAAAAAACAAGTGGCAGAGTAGTGACTAGTTCGAAAATTATAAATTTGTAAGTCATTTATCTGTTAAAGGATAAAATACATAAAGAACTCTCAAAACTTAGTAACAGGGAAAAAAAACCTAATAAAAAATGGGTGAAAGATTTGGACAGATATTTCATCAGAGAAGATATAAGGATGGCAAATAAACACACAAAAGATGCTTGTCATCATAGTCTTTAGGGAAATGCAAATTAAAACAATGAGATACCAATACACACTTTTTGAAATAACTGACATTTAAAAGACTGAACATAGCGAGTGTTGGCCAGGATGTAGAGGAACTAGGGCTCTCATACACTGCTCGTGGGAATGTCAAATAGTAAAATCTCTTTGAAAAATAGTTGGCCATTTCTTAAAAACTTATATGATCCAGCTATTTCAATTCTAGGTATTTACCCAAGCAGTACAAGCAGAAGATAGATTTTATTGTGCATTGGCTCCAAACGTGAAATGAAGAAATAAAGAGAGGAAATGATAGATTATGATTAATAAATCTGACTGAGAAAATATGGATGACACACTGTTGGGGGAAGTGGAAACGCAGGGTCAAAGGTGGAGACATAGTTGAGAACAGGAGAGACCCAAGCATATTTGCAGGTTGGGGTAACACAGGAGACAGAGGGGGAGAAAATGAAGATATGAAAATATGAGGGGAAGGTTGGTTAAGGTTGAAGATACAGCAGAGCATGTATTCTGGGAGAAAACAGAAGAGGAACACTGGTGGGCTGGACAGGTGACATCCCATCCCTTGATTATGGAGGAAACAAGACGCTACATTAGGCAGATGTAGATAAATGTACAGATCCCCTACTTGGGTTAATGTCCAGCCTCTAGAGTTCCCGAGTGCTCCCCTCCTACACCAGTCTCTTCCTGACCCACGTCCTGCCTGTAAAAATGCTCAACCAGCAGCCTAAAGCTCTGGGTATAACACCATTGATTGGAACACCACAATGAGCAGTGCTACTTGGCTAATGTAGGGTCAAACAGTGAAGGAGAGCTCAAAAAATTCAAGGCAACGTATTCACTGATTTGCACTTATATTTCTAATTTGTTCTTGAAGTGAGAGATGAGACTAATATGGAAAAAAAAAAAAAAAGGAATCCCAGTTCTTCCAAGTTGTTCCATGAAGCTGAGCTGTGAGGCTGTTTATTTTTTAAAATCCTGAAGCATTAGGCTTAATCTTCTAAAGCATTTGTATCAAGAGTGTTGGTCCAGGCGACCAGACTTGCCACTTCTTCTTCCCATGGCTCATTTGTGTTAACATCATCTGGTAAAACTTTTCTCTTCTGCCGTTCCTTTATGACACCCATCTTTGTGACAGTATTTGTTTCAGTTTGTGAATCAGAAAAAGTTTGAGCTATAATGGGAAATATGAAACACAGAAATTTAACAGACATGGCAGGCAAAACAATACAAAGAAAGGGTCCCCACACTTGCAGCAGAATGCCTAAGATCATCTAAGTGAATGCAAGTAAACTTTTTAAAGTGTCTCAATTTCACATTTTGCAATTAACTTGTCATAAATCATTCTTTCCATTTTCGTCAATCTTTTTATGCTCATATATTTACTGAGTCCCTGCTAAGTGCCAGTAGGTGTGTCAGGGAAAAGGTGTCCATGGGGGCCTCACAGCACAAGAATGGATTAGCTGTATCTACATGAAAAAAGTCAGACTTTGAAAGAGGAGGAGCAGTTTGCTAAACAGAGAAGGGCAAAGAAGGGAGAGGGGAGCACTTTAGATCGAGGACGTAGCACATACTAAAAGGCAGAGGTACAAGAGAACCTGGCAGGTTTAGAGGTAATCAGAGTTGATGCTTCAGTATTTACACTCTGCCAGGTGCTGTGCTAAGCATGTGCTAATGTGTAAAATATAATTTAACTTAGACACAACCCTTGTGATGGGCAGGTATAATTATCCCTATTTTAAAAATGAGGAAATTGAGACTGAGTAACCTGCAGTACTGCCCAAGGACATCCAGCTAATAATAATTAATCCTGGATCCATCAGATCCAAAATCACTGTGTTACAGTGCATGGAGAGCTCAGTGGAGCTGGCTAGTTAGGTTGAGGCCCGATTAGGAGAACCTCGTATGTCACGCAAATGAGTGACATCTTTACTGTACAGGTCTCCTAAACAGGGAATTAGATGGATTCTGTTTTAAAAGAAGAATGTAGATATAGTATCTTTTTCTCAGTATTTCCACTTAGCGTGGGGAGCTTGCTTTCCAGGGATGACCCTTAGCTGGTGCTCTTGATATTCTGTTACCCCCACGATGCCAATGCACTCTCCTCCCTCTGCGTAACTATCGCCTCCAAATTCACTGCCCAGCCTGGGCTCCAGGGCAAATTCTGTTGGTCCCATATGTTCATTTCCCCAATTACATATCAAACGAACCTTGTAATATTCATTGTCTTCTAGTTGTGCTATAGACAAGGGTTATCAATGAATTATGCTCTTGGTCTCCTTGGTTTATGGAAAGATTTTTAGCAGAATTTGAGTTCAGACAACTGCCATTATCCTATAAGAAGCCTGAGCTCTCCCATGATTGAGATTTTATTTTTATACTTTAATATGAATCTCTAGCTTTCCTTAATTTAAAAATAAATTCTGTCCTTCCCTTTATCTTGTTCTACTTATACTTGTTCTACTTATAGAACAAAATAAAATGTTCTATTTTCTATGAACATAGCATTGATGGGTTAACTCCAGTTCTTTCTAACCATGTTGGCGCTCTTCTGAATTCATACATTTTTGGTCATGAGAAACACAGAGCCCAATTCAAACCACTTTAAACAACAGAGAAATATCTTCTCTCACAGGAGAGGAAGATCGGAGGGAGGGCAGGATTGACGGTTACAGTGACACAACAGCGTCGTTCAGGACAAGTTCTCCCCACTGCTCTGCTTTGCCATCTTCGGTGCTGTTTTCATCTTCAGAGTCACAGCGAGAGAGATGCAGCCATTCTAGGACTCGTATCAGACACAGCAACATCCAGAAGAAAAAGGGGTCTTCCCTCTAGGGGCTCATTATTAAGAGTAGGACAACTACATCCTAAAGTCCCTAGTGTATTTCTTCCCAGGCTGGACTGTCACATCCCACCCTGAAACTAGTCCCTGCACAGGAAATGGGATTACCACCATTGGCCAACACCAGTCGTTGGAGTGGAATGAATGTTCAGATCGATGACCTTAACCATTTGCCCTCATTTCCTGCTGTTACACAAAACAAAACAAACACAAAACTCCTAGGAAGCATAAAATGAAATCCTGGCTATATTAGAAGAGCATAATGCAAACCAAATAAAAAATGTTTCCTCATGACATAGAAAAAAATAAATATTATTTTGAACTTTTCCCCTCCAGAAAATCTTAAGTATTATAAATCCCTCTGAGAAACCCTGGATTTAACAGTTGGAATCAATACTATGTTAAAGTACGTAACGGAAGCACAAATTCTATTGCTTTATGGTTTGCATGCCTTTCTTGGGATGGATCCTAAAAACTCTGCTTCTTGGAATTGTTTTCTAATCTTAAAATAATTTAATGTGTGAAGATATTAAAATGTGTTATGATGGGTGGGCTCTGATTATTGCCAAATGGTTTATTTCCATTCGTGTCTGTATCCATCTGAGTTCAGTTAGGAAAACAGAGCCACCACAAGTAATAGGAGAGTGAGGGGTTTAATACATGAAACAGGGATTAAACGTGCAGGGCTATAGATGGAGAACTGGAAGAATGGTCAGCACCTACATTAGCCTGATGCACTGACACGGGCAGGAAGACCAGAAGTGCATGGGGGTACAAGGAGCTGCACACATTTAGCCACCCCAAGTGGGACAAACGCGAGCTCATGGAGAAGCTGTGAAGCCATCACAGCTGTAAAGAGAGAGTCTGTGAAGGGTTGCATGGAACCGTTGTGTCTGAGGAAGCTGCCATATATGATACACACAGCTTCTTAAGGACAATGTCCACCCCACCCCCCGCGCCCCATATCACAGAGGAATTTTTTCCCATTGGCAAGATATGACACGCTAACTCTCCGCAAAAGGGAAGCACGAAGGTCATTCCTTTTCTAGTTGAGTCCTGTTTCCCTTTGGTATCCTGTATAAGCTTACTCTTGCTACATAATAAACAAGCACAAGATCTCAGGGACATCTCAGCAAGCAGCTGTTTAGGTCGCACACCTGCTGGTCAGCTGAGGGCTGGTTTATCTGGGTTGGGGATGGCTGGGAAGCCTGGCCGGGAAGCTCGGTGACCAGAGGGCTAGTCCAGGCACGTTCTTGTGATGATGGCAGAAGTGAAAAAGAGCAAGCCACATTGCACAAACGCTTCCCAAACCCTGAGCACATCACAGCCACTAAAATTCCACTGAGTTTTAGAGGTCAGTTTAGTGTTTTGTTTAGTTGTGCTGCACTTACACATTTTAAAACTTAGCCTTAGATTTTCAAAGTGTATACTCACTTATTAAAGGCTACAAAGTTTTAAAGTATAAATGATTCTTTTTCTTTTTCCTAAAGCTCCAATTCTTAACTAAGTCATTTACTGAATTTATTTTGTTAGTCAGAAAGAGTGAAAGTAAATTTAAAAGGAGAACACAAGAGTAGGCCTCACATATTTAAACTTCCCTGAATGGAACAAAAATTTAAATTTATGACTATGACTAGTATTTTAGTTCTAAACACGAAGTGAAACAAACAGGTTGAACTCAATTTACTTGGCGTTGTGCAGTGATAACTTCTTTCAGCTGGATAACTGGCTTTGTAAGGCCTTTTCTTTTCCCTGGCAAGCCGAGCCATGGCAGCCGTGTACCTAGAACAATGAAAAGAAGAAATTCTCTAACTTCCCAAATGCATCCTGGGAGGTGTGCGTTACTTTTGAGAAAAGTAAGGCAAACAAATCAAATCGGTCAAGCAGAGCAATGGACTTTGGATATCTGTGCCATTCTGAGTACAGACTAGTGTGATGGTAAACTGAACTATTCCAACACGTGTTTCCCAACAGCATAGGACTCTGGAAAGTAAACACATACGGCGTCAGATGAGTACTTTAAGAGTAATAAAAACATCATTTGGTTTAGCAAGGTATGTTAGCTTCCCAGGGCCACCATGAGAAATGACCACAAGCATGGTGACTTAGTAACAGAAGCTTAACCTCTCACGGTTCTGGAGGATAAAGTCTGGAGCCAAGGGCTGTGCTTCCTCTGAAGGCTTTAGGCGAGAATCCTTCTTTGTCTCTTCCTAGCCTCTGCTGGCTCCGAGCAATCCTTGGAGTTCCTCGGCTTGTAGCTTCCTCGCGCTGATCTCCTCCTTTGCCACCACATGGCCTTCTTCCCTGGTCTCTGTGTCCTCACTTCTTCTTCTAAGGACACCAGTCACTGGATGTAGGGCCCACCTTAGTGTGATGTAGCTTCATCTTAGCTAATTATATCTCCAAAGGCCCTATTTCAAAATGAAGTCACATTTGGAGGTTCTGCGTGGTCATGAATTTTGGGGAACAGTTCAACCCACTTAGACAAAGGAACAATTCTATCAGGAAAACTCACGGCATATCCTGGGAAAAACCACCACCTGGCAGGATACCTCAAGGAGCCTGTCAAGCGACCACATCACTTCCTTGGGGAAAGAGTCCATACAAGGAAATGAAAATTTTTACAAAAATTTCTTTTGGGGATGACTAAATGTTTTTCTTAAATACATTATGACAAGAAAACTTTCGGTGGAAATAGGGTTTATTGTCATTGAAATTAAGTGGAATAGAAATGCTTTTGTCCCACAAGCGTACCTCACTTACACAATACTGCTGAAAAATTCGTTCATTTGAAAAATATTCATTGAGCACCTACCTACCTTGTGCCAGGTGCTGATCTAGGAACTAATGGTGCAGGAAGAACAAGACAGACAAGGTTCCTGGCCCCATCAAGAGGAGACAAAAATGAGCGAATGTGAAAATCAAGATACATCAGTAGTGATATGCACTATGATGAAAATAAAACCTGCAATAAAATGTTGCAGGGAAGGGCTGAGAGCAGACATCCTCGCCTTGTTCCTGGCATTAGGGGCAAAATATTCAGTCTTTTATCAATATCACGCGCATTGGCTGTAGTATTTTCATAGATGTGCTTTATCAGATTGAGGCACTTCCTTTCTATTCTTAATTTACTGAGAGCTTTTTTCAAAATCAGGATGACGAAATTTTCTTCACCTGTTGCAATGATCAGATGGTTCTTCTTTCTTATTCTATTTTACATTGTTTGTATTTTTCAAATATTAAACCAACGTTATATTCCTGGCATAAACTGCACCTCGTCATGTATAATTACCTTAATTATTTATTATAATCAATTGTGACCAAGTGGGTTTAGACCAGGAATGTAAACTTAACATTTTGAAAAAAAATCAATATTTACAATGTTAAAACAATGTTTAAAATATACATATTTCCAAAATTTGCTAAATGTTTTTTCATCTCATGTATATGAGTTGTATTGATTTGTAGTTTTTTTGTTTGTTGGTTTTTGTTCTTCTCGTACTGTCTGGTTTTATCATCAAGGTAATGCTGACTTTACAACTTACATTGGGAAGTACTGCCTTCTCTTCTATTTTCTGAAACACTCGGTGTACGTTGGTATTTTATTTTCCTTAAATGTCTGGAAAGTTCTCTAGTGAAGCCATCTGGCCTTGGAGATGTCTTTGTGTGAAGGCTTTTAGCTATCAATTCAGTTCCTTTATTGGACAGGATTATTCAGGTTATCCACCTCTTTTTAAGTGAGCCATGGTACATGCTGTCTTTCAAGAAATTTGTTTATTTCATCTATGTGTTTGAATTGATTAATGTGAAAAAGTCTTTATTTTATCTTCATTTTAGAGAGATTTTCACAGGGTATAAAACTCCAGGTTAACTCTTTCTTTTAAACAGTTTAAAATTGTCATCCATTAGTTTTGGCTTGCAAGTTTTCAGACATGAAGTTACTGGTTGTTTTTTTTCTTTGTTTCTCTACATGCAATGTGTGTGTGTGTGTTTCTCCTTTACTGCTTTTAAGATTTTTCCCTTTATCACTAAGTTACAGCAATTTGATTATGATGTGCCTTGGAACAGTTTCTTTATATTTCTGCTTCTTGGGATTTGAGTTTATACCTTTCATCAAATTTGGAAATTTTTCAGCCATAATTATTTCTTTACATTTTTTTCTGTTGATTGTTTTTTCTGGGACACTAATTATGTGTATCTTGTATCACTGAATATTGTCCCACAGCTCACGGAGGCTTTTTTTCTCTATTCTTTTCTTTCTATGCTTATTTTTAGGAGTTTATATTGCTGCATTTCCAAGTTCATGAGTTATTTCTTCTGCAGTACCTAATTTGCTGTTCTTTCCACACAGTATTTAAAACAGTTTTTATTTATTTTACCTCTAGATGGTCCAATGGCCTTTTGTATATCTACCATTACTCTTCATCACATTTATGATTTTCTTTGGATCCATGAATATATTTTCTAAGATGTATAAAAGTTGCTTTAAGGTCCATAACTACTAATTCTGTCAATCTCTTACTTTTGGATCTATTTATATTGATAGATTTTTCTTTTGGTTATGAGTTACGTTTTCCTGCCCATTTGTATGACAGGAGTTTTTTCATGAGATGCTGGACATTGTAAATTTTATGTTGTTGGGTGCTGAATTTTGTTATTTTCCTTTATATATGGTTGTCTATTGTTCTGGCATGAAGTTTAGTATTTTGCAAACCAGTCTGATATCTCCAATGTTTGTATTTAAGCTTCCATATGTGTCTAGAAGAGCATTTATTTGGAGATGAATATTTCCCTACTACTAAGGTATGGCCCTATGAAGTCTCTGTCTCATGTCCTTTGACTTAAGAGTTGCCACTCTAACTAGCAGGAACCCAGCCTATTTCTAGCCTCTGTGAGCCTTGTGTGAATGTCAAAGCAAACAAAATCATTAGAATCTTATTTTCTTCAAGGCAAACATGACTTTAGAAGACAACACAAGTTGATTTACATGTTTTCTCCCCCAATGATAAATCCTTGTCCTCAAAAAACTATATAGTATTGACATTTCCTTTTTCATTCAAACATTTGCCTTTATAGAACTGAAAACACAAATTGTAAAAACAAAAATGTTCAAAGTGCGATTTAAATGACTATGGAGGAAATTTAAGTTAAAAGAAAAACAAAAAACCCCAATGCCTGTTCATTTTAAATTCTCATATCATTTTGGTGGCTCTGTAAGTTGCTACATGGTCTTGAGAAGCCACTCTACGTACACAACAAGCATCATAAAACTTACTGTATCTACAATTATATTAATATATATTATTATATGTATCTATTAGTATATTATTATATTGTATATTAGATGCATACATCTAGTAATCTGACTTGTGGTAACATGTTTTAAGGGACCTTATTGGCTTCCTTTTTATTTCTCCCTTCAGGTAGAATAGAATCTGATGTGCCTTTAGGGAACCATCATTATCCTCACTCTCACCCCTGCTCAGACCAAGGCCTAAGTCAATCCACGTGTCACATTTCTGTGGCCACAGGGAGTGGGAGGTATCAGGAGAAGGGAGATTGGGGGGTCAGTGGGGTAGGTTGTTGGGGGGGGAAGGCAAGGGGGAGAGGGAGAGAGAGAAAGAGACAGAGAGACCCCTCCCTCAAAAGAGTGTTCTACGTGGGAGCAGAACCAAAGGAGAGATTCTTTTAGGGGGAAAAAAAGCCCAATATGTATTTCTGAAGAGAGATGTAGGGGAAGCAGTATTAAGACACATTGTTTATAATACAGGAGGCTCCACCAGATTCTGTGCTACAATCAGAAATCCATGGTAAAATCTGGGGGCAACATTCTGAGAGAGAAACTGATGAAATAAATTACATCCATAAGAGGGGAACAATTGTTAAAATGGCCATGCTACCCAAGGCAACCTTAATGTGATCCCTATCAAATTACCCTGAACATTTTTCAAAGAACTACAACAAACAATCCTAAAACTTATATGGAATCACAAAAGACCCAGAATTGCCAAAGCAATATTGAAGAAAAAGAACAAAGCTGGAGGAATGACCTCCCCAGACTTCAGACAATACTACAGAGCTACAGTAATCAAAACAGCATGGTCTTGACATAAAAACAGACATATGGATCAATGGAACAGAATAGAGAGCCCAGAAATAAACCCACAGACCTGTGGTCAATTAATCTTAGACAAAGGAGGCAAGAACATACAATGAAGTAGACAGTCTCTTCAGCAAGTGGTGTTGGGAAAACTGGACAGCTGCATGTAAATCAGTGAAGTTAGAATACTCCCTCACTCCATACACAAAAATAACTCAAAATGGCTTAAAGACTTAAATATAAGACAAGACACGATAAATCTTCTAGAAGAAACCATAGGCAAAACATTCTCTGACATAAATCTTAGCAATGTTCTCCTAGGGCAGTCTACCCAGACAATAGAAATAAGAGCAAAAATGAACAAATGCGACCTAATTAAACTTACAAGTTTTTGCACAGCAAAGGAAACCATAAGCAAAACAAAGACAACTTTTGGAACGGGAGAAAATATTTGCAAAAGATGAGACTGACAAGGGCTTAATTTCCAGAGTATATAAACAGCTTATATAACTTATTAATAACAAAAAACAATCCAATCCAAAAATGGGCAGACTTAAACAAGCAATTCTCCAATGATAACATACAAATGGCCAATAGGCACATAAAAATGCTCAGTATCACTAATTATCAGAGAAATGCAAATCAAAATTATAATGAGGTATCACCTCACACTAGTCAGAATGGCCATCATTCAAAAGTTCACAAACGATAAATGCTGGAGAGGGTGCAGAGAAAAGGGAACCCTCCTACACTGCTGGAGGGAATGTAGTTTGGTGCAACCACTATGAAAAACAATATGGAGATTCCTCAAAAAACTAAAAATAGACTTACCAAATGATCTAGCAATCTCACTTCTGAGCATATATCTGGAGGGAACTCTAATTCAAAAAGATACAGGCACCCAAATGTTCATAGCAGCACTATTTACAATAGCCAAGACATGGAAGCAACCTAAATATCCATGGACAGATGACTGGATAAAGAAAATGTGGTATATTTATACAATGGAATATTAATCAGCCATAAAACAGAATAAAATAATGTCATTTGCAGCAACAGGGATGGACCCAGAGATCGTCATTCTAAGTGAAGCCAGAAAGAGAAAGAAAAATACCACATGATATCACTCACATGTGGAATCTAAAAAAAAAAAAAAAAAAAAAAAAACCAGGAAGGAAAAAAAAGGACACTATGAACTCATCTACAAAACAGAAACAGACTCACAGACATAGTAAACAATCTGACGGTTACTGGGGAAAAGGGGGTGGGAGGGGATAAATTTAGGAGTTTGAGATTTATAAATGTTAGCCACTATATATAAAAATAGATTTTTAAAAAGTTTCTTCTGTATAGCACAGGGAACTATGTTCAATATATTATAATAACCTTTATTGGAAAAAATGTGAAAATGAACATATGTATGTATATGCATGACTAGGACATTGTGCTGTACACCAGAGACTGACACATTGTAACTGTACTTCAATAAAAAATGCATAAGGGGGGAACAATAAAGAGTATTAAATTCATTTTTAAAAAAACAGTTGAAAGAACTGGGTGTGTTTATTCTGAAAAAGAGGAAATAAGGGGAAGTGGGTGAAAGACATGACTTATTTTCTGGGACTTAAAGGGCAAGTCCACAAAGCAGAGGAGGCTCATTTTTGTTGCTTCCAAGGACAGGTGGTGGTACTTTCTTTTCTGCCATAACAGCATCCTTTGAATCCTGCCCTCTACCTGTATCCAAATCCACGCCTGGATCCTCAGTGCCCGAGCTGATGCTTGATGCAATAGAAAAAAGGCACGGGTCATAGCATCTGGTAGGTCTGGAATTTCAACCTTGTTATTTACTGAGTGTGTAACCTTAGGGAATTTGGTTTTTAACTTTTTCTGTGCAACTTCTTTATAAAATGGAGGTAATTTCTCATTTTCTGTCTGGTTTTACAGACAAATGTAAAAGCATATGGTTGGTGTTTTATAAAAGTCTGTTAAATGAATGAAAGCAATCTGGAATGGCTGACTACCATAAGGTGTTAGATATAAGCTAGAAATAAGGACAATTAGAGCTGTCTAAAGATTCCCTGAAGTTACTGAGCTTCCTATCTCTAAAAACATTTAAGTAGAGACAAAGAGACAAAGTAGTTGCTTGACAAAATTATTTTTAAAGGAATTTTCCTCTTTGACTAATTTTTTCCATGTCTATATTTTATTTTATTTTTTAATTGAAGTATAGTTAGTTACAATGTGTCAGTTTCTGATGCACAGCACAATGTCCCAGTCTCCGTGTCTATCTTAAAAGAGACACTTTCAATATTCATTCTAATGCCTAGTCTCTCTTTCACCACAAGATGGCACTCAAGGTTTAATCTTTTGGGGAATAAAAATGTATTCCTCCTTAAAAATGCATCAAATATATCATGTAAACCTACAAGAACAGTGTTTAACTTAATAACCCTGAAAGGATAGCACAAACATACATTAAGTTAATGTACTCAGCATAAATGTTGTCTATGTAATTGGAGAAAAGGGAATCAAACATAGTTGTGGGAAAGGAAGATCATACATTTTTATGAGTTAAAACACATACTCAAAAAAACCAGACACTATAGGGACTTCGAAATAATATATATTAACTCCTTAATTTAAAATACAGTACAACGAAGTCCAGAGTATATTTTGTAAGTACAAGGAGGTTTTATGTAGGTATTTGATATAACAATGCTAACTATTTTATAAAGGAGAGGAAATTTGTTTAATAATAGAATTTAAGATCTACCCCCCAAAACACAAAACTTCCACAAAAGGCGGACTTGATTTGTACTCACAATTGGGCAGGCAGTATTCTTACATGCACTTGAAAAATTTAAGCTTTTAATAAGCACATATTAATAGGCAGATAGGGAATAATTTAGTTTTAGTCTTCAAAAACAGTATGTATTTATCAAGAACTTTGGGCAAGATGGTTAATCTCTTTGTGCCTCAAGTTTCTCTTATTAGTAAACTGCAGATACATCTACCTCTGCTTTTTCAGAATTTTTGTAAAGAAACCTGTAAAGAAACCAGTTGAAAAGGGAGGCCAGGAATCTTGTCATGAAGCTGTGTCTGTATAACAAGGAAAGTTTTAATTGGTTTGTTGTGTAGATTGGCTGTTTGTGGCTTCCAAGGAGGCCGACAGATATTCCTGTGGGTTCGACTTAGATGTGTGTGCTTACCCTTAGAGGTATAACTGTTAACTCCACAGTGTGGCCAGTACTACATTAGGAAATGAAGGGAGGTTCCTGGCACACAGTAGGTGCTTCACCATGTCAGTTCTTGCTTCCTTTGTGCTTCAAAGTATAGACAAGAGCAGTATTCTTTTCTGAAGCTACATAGAGTGTAAAACTTCTCCAGAACTGATAACTTTTATTTAGATAACCTGAAGGCTGACAAAGCTTAGGTGACTGGCATGGTTCTTTCCGTTACCGCACAAGCAATCACCGGGTACAGTGTACGATGTAAAAATAGTGTTACATGTGCTTAAGTAAGAACGGTCAGAACACAGAATACAAACTTGTGGTTGCCAAGGGGGCGGAGGGTGGGAAGGGATAGACTGGGATTTCAAAATTGTAGAATAGATAAACAAGATTATTCTGTATAGCACAGGGAAATATATACAAGATCTTATGGTAGCTCACGGAGAAAAAAAATGTGACAATGAATGTATATATGTTCACGTATAACTGAAAAATTGTGCTCTACACTGGAATTTGATACAACATTGTAAAATGATTATAAATCAATAAAAAATGTTAAAAAAAAAAGAATAAATTGAGTATGCTTACTCTAGTATAGCAACTACAGAAAAAAAAAAAAAGAACGGTCAGAAGAATAGCTTGCACTGTTTTCTGAGTTTGTACCTTTCAATTTCTCCAGAGAAAATAAATATGAGCTCCTGATTAGGTTCTAGATTCATATTCTTCCTCATGTCTCAGTAGAAATAAAGCATTTGCATGAATAGCCAAAAGACAGGCAGAGTAATAGAAAAGAAAAAAAGGCCTTAGAAATGAACACCAAACCAAATGATCCATTCATGAATATTTATGATCTGCTTATAATGACAATAGGTTAATGCTAACTGAAAACATGTGTAAATCTTCACAATTTGCATAAAATATTCATGACAAGTCATTTATATTTCCAGTTTTTAATCACCATTCTATGACTATACCCTTAGAATTCCCAAAATATAACCATAATCTCTACATTAGAATGAGCCTTAATAGAAGTTCAGCACCTACATTTGATTTTTCCTAAAATTAACTGCCTTCACATTTAAATCTCCTATTAAGTGGGGACACAGGGTAAGTGCGCATCATTGAACAAACACTAATTGAGTGCCTACTAGCTGCCAGGTACCAGGGTAAGTGCAGAGACCGCAAAGCTACAAGAATGGGCCTGCCCCTGTCACTCTGCGGACAGATGCATTTGCCCACCACAGGTGCTGAAAGAGACAGGAGCAGAGGGCTAGGGAAGGAGATGATGGGGGGACATGGAAACCTGAGTCAGGGACCATTCCACAAAGACACATTTGAGCTGGACCTTCGTGCATCCTTGTGAAGCACTTTGCCAGACTGCAGAGATGACGGGACAGAGGAGGGGAAAGTTGAGCCTAATGCAGCTAAAATAAATGTTGTGATCAGCGCTGTTTTCTTGTTTCTAGACCGAGAAAAGTTTACAATTTCTACATGGGTCTGGCTATTTTTATTCTCTGAAACGTTGGAGGTCATAGGCTTCTTTCTCCTCCTTGTCTCAGGAACTAATATTTATTGAGTGTCCATTTGCCAACCCCATGTGGTTTTACATACATGGTCTCATTGAAGAGATTAAATGCAAAACAACTCTGCAGGGTAGGTAGTACCCCCATTTAAGAGATAAGGAGACAAGCTCAGGGTGGTAAGAGCTTCTCCAAGATCCGTTGGACACCACAGCCCGTGCTTTTTCCCCATGTGGCCTCCAAAGAAAAATTTTCCACGTGAGAGTTGAACTAGGGCCACGGAAGGGAAAGCATGAATAACAGCGAACCTGGAGCACTTACTATGTGCTGGATACTGTTTGAAGTGTTTCACACAATTGTATTCATGCATTTAATCTTCACACTCTCCTTGGGAGGTAGGCAGGGTTTTTACTGCCATTTCACCGATAAGGAAGCCGAGGGACAAAGCGGGCTGATGACGTGCCCAAGGTCACGGAGATGGTTCCCGGCAGAGCCCGAATTCACATCCAAACAGCCTGGCTCCGGTGTCCCTGAGCTTCAGGGCTCCACGTTCCACCTTTTAACTCAGACCGAGTCCTAACTTTAGACCACCAGCAAAGCCCCTGCTGGGAAAGATATCCCAGGCAGAAGGCACAAAGCGTGAAAAGAGCTTATGTTCCCAAATAATAGTTTAAAAAAAAGAAAAAAGAATTTAGTGTGGCTTAAGAATCGGGTCTTGATTGATGAGGGGAAGGGAGGACAGTAGGAGGAGGGATATGAGGCAGGACAGACAGGTCTCTTTTTCCTTAACGCCCTGCAGAGGAAAGATTCTCAATTTGCATTTTCTGATTTGTCTTTTTTTAATGAGAAATTTCAGCACAAGGCAAGCACTTTCAAATATCAAAAAACAGAGAGACGCAAATGGTATTATACTGTGTGTTCATACAGACCAATCACTCACTTCCATGGATTCCCAAACATTTCCTACTTGGATCTCTATGAATTGACAATTTTATTATACCTCATGTATTTTGATGAACATGAGACTTTAAATAATTATTTGCAAAGAAGTTTATTCCACTATACTTTATATTTTTGCATGCTCAAATATTCATGCTGCAATAAAGTTACATAAATATCTTTTAAACACGTTATTTAAATAATGTTTAAATCGATGTTGTGTTATCGTCTGATCTAAATACATTCTCATCAACCACCAGATGGCATAAGGTGTGAGAGTTGTATTCTGACAGGGTCACCATGCACATAATTTGACCAATAACTTCAAAATAATGCATTTGAGGAAATGTTCTAGCATTCAAACAGCTCGCAAATATTTCAGCCATAGGTAGAAGTGGATGGATACGTTGAAAATGACACGGTCCTACTTTTTCTACATTTTTGGGGTTCTGTGGGATGCTGGTCTTACATAATGAATCAATAATCAAACAAATAAAACAAAGCAGTTCTGTTAAAGGAAATCAAAAAGGAAGTCATGTCAAAGCAAAATTAACCTTATATTCTAAGTGGGTTTCTTCAACTCTAAACGAAACTTGAAACTTGCCTTCAAGAAAAAAGCATGCTTGTACTCCTTCAAATTCTGCTTAATAATAAGCTTTTCTACTGCCTATAATTTAGTCTGAAAGCAGAAAAGCATCTAGTGCAAAAGCTTTTCTCTACTTTAGCTTGAAGGTAAGTTGTTGCAGAAATCAACTGAAAAAAGAATATCTAATTGAAAAACCCAATCTGAACTATGACATTAAAGGATAGGAAAGTCTATTTTAAGAGTCTTGACTTCTACACAAATCTGAAATAGAGCCCATTATTTTCATTAATCTAATCATCTAGGAAAGAGGTCACATTGCTAACAAACCAAGAAGCTAAAAAATGAGGTAAAAGAGGTAAATACAAAAAATAGGATCTTTAATTCCCCCTGGCTTTGTGGTAGCACATTCGCCAAACACTTTGAAATAAGCACACCAGAATAAAGGCGCACTACACACAGCTCGAACCACATCTGTGCTCCAGCATGGCGAAGCAGGAAAAACTGCCTTTTGGAGCCAAGAGACCAAGATGAGATTAAGGTTCCTTCCTTAATGTGGTCTAGGAGTCAACGATTTCTCAAGATACTGTAGTAATTTTTCTTTCTATTTTTATCATATACTTTCTCATTAGATTTACTATATTTGGTTCCTGAGTGAGAGATCTGTGAAAGGGGAAAAGATATAGGAACCACGAGAAGGATGAAACCCTAACTGATGAGCTGTAAGTAGGCTCCTCCCCCCCATTTCTCAGTTATATTTTGATAAGGAAAAGGGGGGTGGAAATGCAAGGAGTAATAGGGAAGGTATTATAAGATGCCTTCAGTGTGGCTCATGCCCTTGCTCCATCTTTGGCAGCAAAGATGTTTCCCACCTGGGTTCACACTAAAGGAAAGAAGCTATTTCTTACTCTTGTTCATATGGTTAGGCAAGAGCCTAAGCTGTTATTTCCAATGGGTTTCTTCTGATAGGTCAGTTAGTAGGAAGCGGCTAATTGATATTTCAAGTTAATAGGGTCATATTCTAGACACTGAAAATTACTTACTTTAAATGACATTCTTTAGGATGTTTTCCCTCATTTTTCTTCCATTTATAATACTCTCCAACGAAATTTGGATCTTCAAGCACTGAAATCAGAGTAATTTTAAAAGGAGCTATGCATATGTTCTTTACTAATAGTTCAAGGTTAAAATAATTCACTTTTTGAGTTGATATGTGGCAATAATGTGCACTATTATAGTTCAAGTCATAGTACAGTCCTCAGACACTTTTCCAAATTTCTTCCTTTTCCTTGAACTTTGTGATATCTGGTATTGTCTGAAATAACTAGATTGTGACTTTGTAACTTTTCATTATAATGATATTTGTTTATGTATCATGTACAGAAAGCAGGACAGTGTTAAAATAACTCGTGTAGGAATTATAGACACTATAGTTCAACAAAATTCTAATTTAGCATTTCAAGTGAGTGACTAAAATCTTGGATTTGATCTTGATCTTCCACAAAGCAAGAATATGCCCCAGACGATCACCCAGCCTCTAAATGAACCCCTTGCCTCTACTGTTGGGAGACTTCTGCTTCTAATGACAGGCAGTAAGGTCACAATGTCCTTCCTTAATCTGAGGGCTGTGAGTTTCCACTGCTCCTAGTTCTGACCTCTGCAGCAACACTGGGTAGGCTTATCCCTCCCACATGGCAGAGGTCCCTCTAATATTTGAAAACAGCTCTCAGGTCGTCTCAGTTCCTTTACCTTTTCCTTAAGTCATGATTTTCTAGAGTCCTAACCATCCTCATCCTAGCGGTGAACTCTGTTGATATTCCTAGTAAAGTTCTCATCCAGAACCAGCTCAGAATCTTGATTTCATAAGAATAGCAAGACGCAAGCGGGATTACTGCCTCCCTTGGTCTGTGTGCTACACTTCCACCAGTTTAGCTCAGATCTGCATCAGTAGTTTCTGGAAATCACATGACACCCCTGGCTCATACATTTGTGGTTAATTATAAGCCTTATGTCTTCAATCAAACTGACATAAAATTAATTGAAAACCTACTATGCTTAAGCTCTGGTAGTTTTTACATGAAATCCTGTTAAGCCAGATCATTCGTACACACACATATATCTTCCCTTTTCTCTCTCTCCCTCCCTCTCCTCCCCACCCTGTTCCTTCTAATTGTCTTGGGTTTATAATCTGGAACTATTCAACCATGTACATGCTCCCTACCAGTCTTGTTCTTACCTGGAGCTTCCTTCTTAACAATGATTAATTAACCGTTTCAGCTTGATGAAATTTGTCATTGATAGAAAAACATTCAAACTGAATAATCCTCCTTTTCTTCTATTAATATTACATGATTTTCACCAGCAATGTTCCTATCTTTTATCTTCTTGCTTCAAACACACATATGTACATATTCTTACAGACTTCATTAATACTTTTTATTGTTGTTTGGAATACACTCCTCCTTCTTCCCACCGAGGAAGCAAATCTGAACTCCCCAGAGTTCTCAGCAGGTTTCATTATTTCCTTTAGCTGACTACAATAACTAATATTAGAGTTCTTACTACATACGGGGCACTTGGGAAGTAGATGTGCAGTGGTAACCACTATAATGCCCACTTCACAGACTAACGGACAGACACACAGAGGTTGAGTGATGTCTTCTCACTGGGACTACTCACGGCTTTTAAACAAAATTTAAAATTTATTTGATGCTTCTAGTCAAGGATAATTCATGTCTTCCCTTAATTTTTTGGAATTGCCTTCCCTACATTTTCCATTTGAACACGTATGGCAGTCTCTTCCTTACATATTATGAAACCTCAAATGGCATGGTCCTCTTTCTTGAATATTCCCATTACTTTTATATCATAGACTCATTTTCTTCATTGCTTTCTCTACTCTCTGAGAGATGAAAGATGCCACAGGATTTCTCAAAACTTTTATTTTAACTCTTCCTATTTTATCCCTTTAACTTTTCCACTCATCTGTGTCCTGCCATCTGGCTGTAAACTCCTCAAGAAGCTTATCATAATGCTTAACCTTTTGTGTCCAACACACAGCCCACTGTCTAGACATAGAAGATGCTCAGTGAATGGTGTGATGGGAGGGAAATGACGAAGAAATGAGAACCAGTGAAATGTTGTCAGAAGCTCTTGAAGTTAAAACTCCCCCATCACTACCACATCTTGCCTTTGTGGCAGTTTTGTAACCTGTGATAGAAAAGCATCTTTTGTGCTGTGCTGTACACGAGAAACTGACACAACACTGTAAACTGACTATACGCCAATAACGATATATTTAATTAATTAATTTTTTAAAAAAGAAAAGTGTCTTCTGTTGCCTCCGTAACATAGTTCTTCCTTCCTTTTCTTCTGAGGCTTACTGGACATTGCTTCTTCTCTGTTTTTCCCTATGACACACCTGTTATCTGATATCTGTATATATTGATCTGAATTTTTTTTTCCAACTCTGGGACTGTCATGTCCGAAGCAATATACAGGCACCAGCTTACCTTACCTCAGCATGCTTTATTTTCACACATACTATCTGATGCTAACCACAGAGGAACTTAAAATAGAGTGGAATGTTTTTGTCAATGAGTAGAAGTGAAAAATGAGGTACAGAGAGTTAAATGACTGACCTAAATTCACTTAATTGTATGTGCAAAACTAGTACAAGGCTAGGGTCTCTAACCTGTGATCTCATGCTCCTCCCCCAGGCCCTTTCCAACCTTGCTTGCACACAGTAACCACCTGGGGAGCTTTAAAAACTACCACCCCCTGGTCCTGCTCCCAGAGACCCCAGTGCAGCTGATCTGAGGGTGTACACTTCACGTGGGAATTTTCACACACTCCTCTGGTGAGTCTATGAGCAGTCAAGACCGAGACCACTGCTTTAGAAGTGGATGGTACAGCTTCTTGAATCTAAGTGCATTTTGGAGATACCTGCCCTCATTGCGGGCTCAGAGACTCAAAGAAGGGAAGTCTGCCAAGGGAAAGCAAGCATCCCCATGATGCTTCAGGCTGTTTGGTCTGTCTTGATGGCAGCAGACAAACATCAGGAAGCCTCCGCTCGCTATCACAGGGTGCACTGGTCTGAAGACATTCTTTTCCCCTAACATAAACATTTCCTATGGGGATCATATTCTATCATTAAGGTGCTGTTGCCCACAACCAGATGTATTGGTTCGTTCTCTGCCAAACTCTTTATTTGCCATTTACAGTGATGGACAGAGAACAGTGGCTCTCCAGTACATTTACCCACCTGATTGCCTGTGATTAGGAACAGGTAATTATAATTATTGAATATGTACTGCATATATTTCAGGTTTTGAATTTAAATCTCAGGTTAAACAAAGATAATAATTTTATGTCATCTTATGGAGGGAAGCTAATATAAAAGAAAGAACAACAAATGTGGAGTCAGAGGATCTTGTTCAAGTCTCTGAGTCACAGCCTGCTTGTACTAAAAAATAATAACCATACTTACTGAGTGCTCACTCCGTGTGAGGCACTGTTACAGTGCTTCAACGTTACAAGGTATGTTTTGTGATGATTCTCATTTTACAGATGGCAGAACTGGGACACAGAGAGATCAAGAAACTTATCCAAGGACACACAGCTAGTAAATTGCAGAGTCAGGATTAAACTTTGGCAATATGCATCCAGAATATACACTCTTATCAATATATGATATTCCGTGTATGACCTTAGGTAAATTAGTTAACTTCCCTTTGTCTTGGTTTTCTCATGTAAAACAGAGTAAAAATAGTAACAATGCTCAGCTCATTGGGTTGATCTCCAACCATGCATGACATATATTAGGTGTTCAATAAATATTGGTTGATAAGTGAATAAAAGAATGATAAGGTTGGGATGACTGAAAAAATACAGATTAAGAGGTATGAACTACAATGCGTAAAATAATCTACAAGGATATACTGTACGACACGGAGAACATAGCCAATATTTTATAAGAACTATAAATGGAACATAACCTTTTAAAATTGTGACTATGTTGTGTAATTATGTAATATTGTACAACTGCACCTCAATAAAAAAAAAACAAAAAAACCCAATGCAGAGTATACTCTAAACTGTATTATTCAAGAACACATTTGCTATTATTATGGCATCCATGATTATGTATAGATTTGTAGCACAAAGATATGCAATAAAATTAATACTGAAAATCAAAATATAATCACTCATCATTATTCATGAAATAAAGAGCTTCTTAAAATATGTGTGAGTCTAATAAACTTGCCAGTGATAAAAATATAACTGTAGAAAATGAAGTTATTACAAGTTTCCCTTTTATTTCTGAGTAGTGGAAGCATTCTGTAATTGAAAAGCTTCATCTTTATTATTATCAGGAAATTAGGCCATTAAAAAAGATAGCATTGGATCTCATCCAGCTGAATGATCCAAAGACAAAATGGCCAGCAGCACATGTAAGGTTTACATTTAATTTTTTTAATTAAGTGCTGGTAATTATTGAAGGAAAGCTTTTGAGACATTCTTTTAACAAATCCCCGTAGGAAAAAAAGGCAGGGTGATTGTGAATCTTGCACCAAAAGCTAGAACTAAAGTCTCAGAAATCCTTCTGGGCTCGAGGTAACCATTACCAGCTATTGCCATCACAAAGACGGATGAATTACATACTAGGTTAGTGACAGATGTAGAAACAAGAACCACATTAAATATTTTGGTGTCAAATTCTTTTGAAGAAGAAATTGCACTCAGTGATGCTTCATTATTTCTTCCTTGTTCTTTAAAATTGTTCTTTCATCACAAGACAGCCATTTCCAAATTTTTTTATTTTGGCTTGTGCTTCTTCTTCTTTTTTTTTTTTTTTTCCCCTAGCAGTTTGGAGTTTCCAAGTGCCTCTCTACATTTACATGCTATTCCATAAAGTGCCATCATGTAACAATCTGTTTGTTTTCTCGTTGAAGGACCCAGACACTGAATTGTTTCTTGGTGCATGCCAGCTGTCTTGACGTCATGTTTGTTAAGGGTTATCACCTCCTGGACCCCACTGAGCTCCTCAGGGCCTCATATGTAGCAAGTACTCAAGATGTGTTTGCAGAATTGATCAAGGAGCACCCAATCAAGACCTTTGAAATGAAGTGAACATTCATATCTCCTGGTATCAAAATCAATAAAGCTCTTTACGCTGATAGTGTTGTTAAAGACTGTATTTCTTAAAGTTCCTTAAAGAAATTACTTTTCTTAACCACGAATCTATGAGTCAGTGAGGAGGATAATGTATAATCACAAAATAACTTGGTAGCTCACAGTGAAAAAAAATGTGACAATGAATATATATATGTTCATGTATAACTGAAAAATTGTGCTCTACACTGGAATTTGACACAACATTGTAAAATGACTACAACTCAATAAAAAATGTTTTAAAACAAATAAGCAACATCCTGAAAGAACATGTAATTTCTTATAAATTATTGATCCAACTTAACATTTTTATACTTACTAAGCTTAGTACCATTTTTTGCTCTGATTTGTGTCTTAAAACTAGATACTCTTTTTTGCGTGTATGACATTTTGTTCTCTTAAAACCAATTAGTAAAACAGCAAGTTTATACTGCATAGCACAGGGAACTATATTCAGCATCTTGTAGTAACCTATGGTGAAAAAGAATATGAAAACAAATCTATATACGTTCATGTATAACTGAAGCATTGTGCCGTACACCAGAAATTGACACAACATTGTAAATGGACTATACTTCAATAAAAATGAAAAAAAAAAAAACAATTAGTAGACTAGCACAAAGATGAGATGAAACAGTGAGACTACAGATTAGGACAGTGGTCATGGAGGTGGAGCAGAAGGGAAGCAGCTGTAATGTTGCAGGAGATAAAATCAATAAGGCTTAATGAGGGAGACAAAAAGGACTAGGAAATGTCTGGGATTCTGGCTTGGCAAGTAAATGCAAGAATGATGACCTACCACTAACCAAGAGAGGTAATAAAGGAGGGTGAATAGATTTGGGGGCAGCATAATGAATTCAATTTGGGACATGTTAAGTATAAGGTACTTATCACACATGTGGGTGAGGTTTCTAAAGCACAGGGGTAAATGTGCATTCAGAATTCAGAAAAGAACCTGGCTAGAGATGAGGCCTAAGGAATTATTGGCATGTGGGCTTGAGGCAGGAAACCCCATAAAAAGACCGGCAGTACCCCTAGGCAGGGCCGCTGCTCTCCTCCCAGCACCAACGGGTTCCCTGGCCCAGAGGCTTTATCTCACTTCTTGCCTCTAAAGCGGCTTACACCTAGAATTCTATTGGTTCCCTGAGGTCACTTCTAATTAGTTATTTCCTTCACTCCTGATTGGTTATTACTCTCACTCCTGATTGGTTATTACTCTCAATTCTGATTGGTCCACTTCCCTAACTTCTGATTGGTCCATTTGTAGTACTTCATTTGCATGGAGCTCACTCCTGATTGGTCTATTTCTACAAAGCTTGTTCCTGGTTGGTCAACTTCTGTTGTACTTTATTTTCATATGATGTTGCAAAGTGTAAAACTGACAGCCTATAAAAGGCCTGTGTAAACCTACAAACGGGGTCCAGAGCTTGGAGTGTTAACTCCTCTGGGCCCACTGGCGTAATAAACTTGAGTTCCCCAACTCTTCGAGTGCTGCTTGGTCTCTCACTGGGATCCAGGTTGCTGTCACAACTGAGCTGTAACACCGAGCTGTAACACATTTTTCCACAACAGGCTAATGAAAACCATGGTGGATGGATGAGGTCTCTGAGAGAGAGTTGGGTAGAGAACACTGAATGGAGAAACCACTGCTAAGGAAAGATGCAGAGGAGTGCTCAGGAAGGTAAGAGGAAAACCATGGAGGCACAGTGTCATCTAGCTCAAGGAGAGCATGGCCAATGGGAGTTCAAATAAGATAAGGGCTAAAAAACGTAATCACTGAATCTAGGAATTTGGAAGTCACCAGTAACTTCAGAATGCACCATTTCAGCAGGATAGCTGAAGCAAAGTCATATTTCAGTAAATGTGTGCACACTGGATAAACTACCTCGATACAAATGATGAAAGCGTAAAGATTAGA
This sequence comes from Camelus bactrianus, assembly GCF_048773025.1. Taxonomy (NCBI): domain Eukaryota; kingdom Metazoa; phylum Chordata; class Mammalia; order Artiodactyla; family Camelidae; genus Camelus; species Camelus bactrianus. The sequence goes on from NC_133551.1 coordinate 31,948,543, forward strand.
TTAAATGGGACCAGAAAGTTGTCCAGCTTCCCCATTGTTTTCTAAGTTCTTAATATATGATGGTAACGGATGATTTTTCCCTAGACGGATATAACTGAGCAGCCTTAAGTATGTGGTTTTTTTTTTTTTTTTTTTTTTTTTTAACTCTCTTTCTACTTAATAACATCTCTGGCTTTGAGGATAATTCTGTTTAGAATCAGAAAAGTTCCTCCTGCTCTGAAGGCTTCCTTCAGGGGTGAAGGGACTAAAGTAAACCTCGTAAGACTGAGAACTTTGTCTTTTATTCCTCCAATTGCCTACGTTTCCTTCTGGCTTTTAATCAGACTAGGACTCCCTACAAAAGAGGGACTAAACGACTAGTTGTTGAATGATCACTATATGGAGCCAGCAGGGAAGTTTATCACCCTCAAATTCCAAATATGTGTCAATTAGTCTTTGCAAGCGAGACAAGCTGAGAATAATTAAGAGATTAACATTACCCTTTCTCCCCCCAAAACAGGACGAGGCTAGATCACCTTACATGGAGTTCTGTAATACTCCGTGGCTTTTGACGTGGCTATTTCAGACCACGTCTTGTAGTAGTCATTAAATGAGATGGATTTAACTGATCTGAAAATATAAATTAAAATCAGATAGTGAGTAGTGTGCAAGTTTGCTTTTTAAAATTGTCTTGTCAAAGCAGACTCTTTCAGACATCTAGTTGCAAGACATTAGACTGATTTGCAAATTCTAACACATTCATTTCTAACGAATCTAACAATTTTCCCACTAATACATGCAAATCACAAAAAAGATCTGTTCAGAACATTTTCATTAATAAGTATAAATGTGCATCCATGTGTATATTATAAAAAGAAAAAATACAGGCTTAAGATATCTACCTTTTGTGACTACCTTAAAAAGGACTTTAAGTAAAGCAGCATTCCTGCACATTTTTTTTCTACAATAAACAACTTTCTTAAATTTCTATGCCATATTTTAGTAAAATCACTAAATATTGTGAGGAGAAATAAAATACCAGAATTGAGATTAGTTTAATTTTTACGTGGAATCTGGCCACTTTCAAAGAGGGTAAAAAATAAAACGAACAAAAAAACCCCCACAAAACCTCTTTTCTAATATTACTGCCTACACATTTCCTTCCCTGTGCTAACATTACCATATCCTAATGGAACAGCAAGGATTGTTACAAAGTATTAAACAGGAACTATGAAACACTCTCTCACTCTTGAATAATTGCATTTCCAATGTTTCTTCCTGCACATTTTTGGAATGCAGAGATTATCAACACTCTATATAAGCATTACTTTGGGATATTTTTCAGATGTGTGAAATCACCAATTAACTGGCTTAAATAGATGCTTAAACATCAAATGTAAAAGGCCTCACGTCTGCTTTAACTTTAAATTCCTAGCTCTTTGGAGGAAGAAGCAAATTTTCAGTTAGAACAGCTCACTAATATTAATTTTTATAGGTAAATTATAGATACCTTAAATATTCGACTCAATTTTGAAATTAATGGGGCAATATCTAAATGTGTTAATGCACTCATTTATTCAAATAATAATTAGACACCTAATTTTAAGACTAACATTTTTCAGTGTGTTATTGCTTTTGCAATCACACTTAAGTAGAAATCTGAAACTTGGTGAAGATAAATTAATCACTAGTATTATTGCTGCCAGAGCTACATGTAGTGCTTTATATTAATAAATGATATACTGAACTAACATTAATTTGCCAACGAAATGTTTCGGCATTTGGCAATGGAGGTAACGAAATGAAAGGCTGCATTATATCTCCTGCATGAAAAAGCTTGTGATCAATTTGCTGTCACAGATCATTTAGCAGACAACAATGACCCAAGAGGAAGGAAACTGTCAACACACTGTCTCATGAAAAAAAATACACCGTCTTCAGGCACAATCATCTCCATTGTTTTTTGTCTGTTTGACTACGACCCATGACCCTCTCCTTTCCCAACGGCGTCCTGTTCAATTTCAAACTGTTAGCCTTCAGGGGCTTTCTTTTTTTTTTTTCCTTAGAATAATTAAAAATAGTACCCTAAAAGGTATAACTTTAGTATGGCTTGAATATACAAAACAGAATGCCTTAAACATTTGGGAGTATCTGCATTTTCAGTTCTATAAAAAAAAAAATAGCCCCTTAGCGTAAGAGAACAGTAACTATTGACTATTACTCAGATAAGTCACTTAGTTTACAAGAATATATATAGGTAAAAAATACATGTGTTTATAGTTTCAACCAATAACAGGAATTTATTGAGTATTACCACTGGCATTAAGAATATGAAAAAGAAGACATAAGTTTAAACCAAACATCAGAGCTTATTATCCTGCTGGGGAAATAAGATATGTATCTGAACTAGTAAATAGAATAGTTTTCATTAACATAATAAACTGTTACATCATTTAACATAGACATTTGGAGACTACTGTGACAGATGCTTCTTTGGCAGTGGCAGTAAGTGAAGGAAGTTGGAGGAGGGAGCTATAACTTTGTTTTGGAGCCATTAGGGAAAGAGTCACTTGGGATATGGACCTGGGACAAAGGAAGGAGGCATCTTAGGCCAGGGAAAAAGTATTAGCAATAGCTTAGGTAGCAAGGAGGATGGTGTGTGCACGTCTGCATACAGAGGATTTCGGGGGAAGAGGTGATAGTAACAAGATAATTGACTAGAGTGGAGAGTTCCAATTTCAGAGGAATTGGAATTTGATAAAGATAAGTGAAACTAGGCAATGCTTGGTCTTCAGATTTAGGCAGAGGACGGATTAGAGTGGATTCAGTAATCTTGATTTATTAGGTGATAGAGAGTAAGTAATCAGTTCTCAAACAAGGCAAGAAAATAATGAAACCAGTGTTTGAGTAAGATTTCTCTCTGGCATTAGTATGCAGAGTGGATTACAGCAGAGATTAAATGCAGGGGGGCCAGTTAGGAACTAAATTCAGTAATTCAAGCAAGAGATACTGAGAGCTAACACTAGGGTGGGAGCAGAGATTATGAAGGGGAGATGAATCTACGCTAATGCTAAATAAAGAGCTGACTGAGCTGGTTGCCTGATAGGGTGTGAAAAGTGAAGGAATTTTAGGGTCAAATATTCCCCTAAAGCCCAGAAGACCAGTTAGTTTTGCTATTAATAGAAAGTGTCTAGAGAAACTGAAGTAAAATATGAGTTTAATTTTAAACATGGGTTGTAGGTGACGACCTTTAGGAGTGTGACTGAGAAATTAGGACTGGAAGTAAGAGATGCGGGTCAGATCAACATGAAGGTTAACAGATGACGCCATGAGGGAAAACAAACTCCTAAAGAGTAAGTAAGTGTTGAGAAAAGAAAGAGCAGAAACCAATTCAGAGTTTAAGGGGAGCCAGTGAAGGAAACCAAAAGGACCATTAAGGGAAGAAGAGAGTCATGGTAGTGCTATTTCATGGAAGCAACATCCCAGCCATCACCAAAGCCTAATGACTGAGTTCCTAAATCTCTCTGGATATTAGTCTGCAGTATCATGACCAAGAGGACAGGCTCTGGAATCAGCTGGCCTGGGTTAAAACACTCTGGTACTATTACTTATTAGCTGTGTAACTCTGGGAAAGTTACCTAACCCTTCCACGTTTCCAGAGAGAGAAATTTCTCCAGTGGTGGTTGTGAGCAGTCAATGACATCATGCAAGAAGAGAGTCAAGGTGGGGTTAGCACCCCTTAGCACTCGGCATCAGCTGGTCTCCTTGCTTGCCTTGGACAAGTACCTCGTTTTTCTCCCCACAAACTCTAAGCAGCCTCCTAATTGTTTTCTACCTCGGTCTCTCCCTATTCCAAGATATTTTCATGAGTCCTGAAAGTTCCCTGCTGCCGCTTCCCAGTCCAGCTCCCTCGACACTTTGGGTAATTGCTGATCCAATTTCTATCCCGTAGATCAGTTTGGCCTGTCCTAGAACTTCATATAAATTGAATCATACAGCATGTAGTCTTTTATTAGTCTGGGTATTTTTTTTCCCACTCAACATAATGTCTGCATTATTATTCCACGTTGTTGCATGTATCAACAGTTCATTCACTTTTACTGCTGAGAGTATTCAATTTATAAATATAGCACAATTTCTTTATTATATATCCCACTGTTGAATATAAAATGTTGAATGATGACAGGCATTTTGGTTGTTTTCAGTTTCGGATATTATGAATAAAGCCCCTAGCAACATTTCTGTACAAGTCTTTTCGTGACTATATATTTTCATTTCTCTAAGGTAAATACTTAGGAGTGGGTCAGAGGGCAAGCGAATGTTTGACGTTGTACAAAACTGCTGAATTTGTTCCAGAGTGGCTGTGGGCATGTCAAACGGCACAGCAGCGTGTACAGCGCTGCAGGAGAGCCCCGGGGACCACACATCCTCGTCGATAACTGGGGTTGCTAGTTTTAGCTGGGGGCGTGCTCTTCCAAACCCCCTCACCCAATCTCAGGAAGTCACAGCAGTACCCATCCAGTTCAACCCAAAATCCAGTAGTAATGTTAGATTCCACTTTTTCTCACTCCCCATATCAATCAAACTAAGCCTGGAATCCACCCACTTCTTCCACTTGTCTCGCTCTCCACATCTGTGACCTCAGCCCTAGCCCGAGCCACCGCCGTCTCTCCTCGGCTCTACTAAAATAACCCAATAATTCTTCTCCTTGCTTCCACCCGAGATCCTTTGCAATGGATTCCCCACACGGCAGTTAAAGTAGTCCTTTTAAAGTGTAAACCTGATTATGTCTCTCCCTTTCTTAAAAGCTGTCCAGCTGCATCCCAATTTCCACCGCAAGGTTAATAAATGCAAACTCCTTCCTTGGTTTATAAAGCCCTAAGTGATCGGGCCCTACTTCTCTCACCTCATCCCCACCTACCTCTTCTCCCCTCGCTGTGTTCTGGCCACAGTGCCCTTCCTTCTGATCCTCTAACCCACTATGCTCATATCCAGTTTAGGGTCTGTGCCCTCCTTACTTCCTCTGCCTAGAATCTCACTGCACCTATAAGATACCACTCTCCCCCAACTCCTCACTCCTTTTTCCCCTTTCAATTTCACAAATCTTGATTTTTTTCAAGATAACACCATCTACAAGCTTACCACACCATGGTTCCTGGTAGTTAAATCTTTCCCCCAGACCCCAGGTTTTATTGTCCTGTGATCAGTGCCGGATTCTCACGTTGCCATCTGGTTACTTTGCTGCCTGTCTGATGAGGTCCTCCGTGTCCCAAAGAGTCAAAGGGCCAAAGCTTTCTCCCCATGATGGGTTTCCCTTCTTCCTGCTCCTGCCTGAGACAGAACCACCACTGCTACTGGCTGGTTCTCATCTGAGTGCCGGCAGGGAGACAAGGTCAATGCTCTTGCTGTCATGTCCCAACTAGTCACTCTGTCAGTCATTCTGGATCTTCTAATTCTGAGCTTCTAACACTTCCAGGCACAAAGTCCCCTGATGAAACATTGTTGCACATTCTGGGACAGAGCCCCGACCTGAGGGCTTCTTCAGTGTCCTGGTTTGACTTCAGTCTCTTGGGAGTATCTCACTGTTATTAATCCACTAAAAGGAGCCTTGTTTTGGAGCATGTACAGTATAAAACCAAGATAGATCAAGTGTTATTTCAACACTAGTTAGTTGGCTCTTTTCCACATCTGACTGACTATCCCAAAAAGGCTGATGGAAATGCTGGAGGAGCTAAATGCTGCAGAACCATATTTGAGATTATAGACCTGTACCTTGTCCCGGTGTTTAAGGCTGAATTGGTGTCATACTGTCAGGTTATCTCCCAAGTGTGCAATGGCTTCAGCCCTAACTCTCACCATTTTCCTCCAGAGCATTATCATTTCCTAAATTGCTTGGATTTTTTGTGATCATAATGTAGACAAATTTTTTTTTCCTTTTCAGCAATAAAAAAAGAAAACTAAAAAGGCAAGTTAACACAGCTGCATTAACTTTTAACTAGTCTATAAAGAAGTCAATATTTTCTACATTCTTTTGTAAAACATTTTAAAAAGGAATTGTAAGAGAAAATGTATTTAAATAAAAATGAAAAATTTTATAAGTCAAAAAAATGAAAATACAATTATGATAGAAAACTTTAATAATTCTTTTAGTATATATATTTTATAATTATAGAATTGTAGAAAGAAAAACTTACTTGATAACTTTATCAGGGTCTTCAGGTGGCTCAGAACTGTCACCTTTCACTGCGAAGAAAAATATGAAAAGATTTTGGTTTACTTGGAAGATTGAGTATATGGCCTTATATGCCCTCCTTCCAAAGCCTCAGTAAGATGATATTAAAGGAATGAAAATAAGGCATAAAACCTCAAGGAGACCAAAAGAAAGATGGCAAGAGAATTTTTTCAAGATAGAAAGCAGATGTCAAGTGGTAACTGTCAAGTGTGACAGGCTGTGGCAATGTGAAACCTAATGACATGATGAGGGGGGGCCAGTGAAGAGCAAGCAGATTTACACTTCAGAACTTGAGAAACAGCTCAGGAGTCGGAGGTCCCAGATACCTCTGAAAGGTGAAGCGCACAGCACAGACACCAAAGACTTACACCCTTTGTCTGCAACCAGGTGCGCAGCACTGCCCAGGCAGGTGGGGGGGACGTTTATTTCTGGAGAAACTGAGCCAGAGAGATTCAGAACTAGCTACAAAGCAGAACAAGAGTCTGGTAAGGGACTGAAGGCAGCAAATAAATCAAACACATTATTTGAATAGGTAAGATTCCTTACTTCGCCCCTTGTTTGGCCCCTAGAATGTAAACAGTTCTCTCTCTCTCTCTCCAAGCATAAGACTGGGGATTCATCTCACAAAAATGTCAAGCCTAAATAATGGGAAGGTCAGGTCCTCACTGGACAACCCTATAATGAAGTAAAACCATCGAATCCAGCCTGTATTCAAAATTTCCAATCCTTCGAATGATTGATTTCCAGTCATCGTATGTTCATCATATGAATGGATAGTCAAAGGTCAGTAGGTATTTGAATAAAGTCAGTATCATGAAAGATAACAAAAGATTTTTAAAAGTATGTGAACCCTATGTTTTAGATATCAAAACAAACATGATAAACAGAGAATAAAATAACTGGACCATATAACCACATAGAAGTAAAAGTTCACCAGGACAAACTGGGGAAAAGATGGAAGAGTTTACAGCAGTTCCCCCTTACTGGCAGAGAATACATTCCAGCCTCCCAGTGGATGCCTAAAACCAGGAATGGTACCAAACCCTGTATACACTATGTTTTCTTCCTATAGGTACATAGCTATGATAGTGTTTAATTTGTAATTAGGCACAGTAAGAGGGTAACAACAATAACTAATAATAAAATAGAAAAATTATCACAACATTGTAACCTGATTATACTTCAGTAAAAAAATAAAAATAAACAAAAAATAGAACAATTATAATAAAAGTTATATGAATGTGGTCTCTTTCTCTCTCAAAATATCTTGTACAAATTTAATGCCTTTTCCATCTTAACTAGGCACTTATGACACATTGTGGCCACATCTTTTGCGGTTTGAGGTGAGACAGCAAAACTAGCACGAATTTCTTTTTCCTTCTTATCAAATTCATGGGCAGAAGATTTGTTCTCACTGTAAATCTTAGCAACTTTAGCACGTGATTTTTTTCCTTATTTAGTCAAGAACTTTCACCTTTTCACTTAAAGGAAGCACCTTATGGCTTTTCTTTGGCATATCTGAATGGCCAGCAGCACTAGTCTTGTGCTTTGGGGCCGTGATTAAGAAAAATAAGTGTCGCTTGAACACAAGCACTGCGTGCAATGCCTCAGCTGTCAGACCGTTCATCTGATAACCCAGATGGCGACCAAGTGACTAATGGGCAGGAGGCGCTCTTTGAGATGATTCACATCCCGGGCGGGACAAAGCTGGATGGTAAGAGATTTCATCATGCTACTTAGAATGGTGCATGATTTAAAATTCACAAATGGTTTATTTCTAGAATTTTTTCATTGAACACTTTTCAGACCATGGTTGACTGTAGGTAACTGAAAACTTGGAAAGTGGAACTGCAGATGAGGGGGAACTACTGTAAATGAAATCACTTTGTCACAAATTCGAAAGTAAGTAGCAATACTCAGAATCTAGGAGGCAAAACAGTTGTTATGCATTGTCTCCGTCCAGACCTCCAGGTTTTCGTAAAACAAACTGAAGTATAGTTTGGAAGGCACTCGAAAGATCTCCTTGTCCAACTCCCCACACTGAGCAAAAAGCTCTTTGAAAAAGAGTCATGAAGCTCTGTCACATGAACACGAGTTATAAAAGCACACCTTTAGTGGAAGGGTGTTTACCACCTGCCGACACGGCCTTGCCCAGGCTCAAGCAACTTGAATTGTAAGAAAATCTTTCCTCATGTTTGGCCAGCTAGGGCCTGGATGGACTGTACCATGAGGGATGCTGCAATGACAGTGGCATTTGCTTCTAGGAAAGACCAGTTAACCCAACTGACCATATAATTTATTGCCCAAACTGCCACACACAGTGAAAGGGAGAACTGGAAGCAATGATGCCAGGCCTGCCCCAGGCAGGCTGGTGTGTGTGAGCCCCTGAACTATGAACAAGGGAGCCAGGCCACAAGGAGAAGAGGCTGCCAGGACAGGGGAAAGCCGTTGGGACCTCCACCAATGAGGGTTGGGCTCTAAGCTTGTGTGTTCATCTCAATACAACAGCGCAAAGACCTCGCTGTTCAGGCAAAGAACAGATGTTAAGGAAAGTTTGGGGAATGAGAGGCATTTGCATATCAACATACCAAATACCAGGCTTAGGCTCAGGAGAACAGAGTTAATTCCAGACCACCTATCACAAGGAAAAAGTCAAGGTATGTTCCGGCTCAAGCCTGTATGTTCTGGACATCAGTGGAGACAACCTAGCAGGCTGGAGGAAGGCATGACTGACCTGTAGCCTCAACATTAGTCTGACTTTAGTTTCCTGGAGCAACAGAGAAGGAAATTCCCCTGTTCTCTAGGAAATCCCTTCAAATATTTGAAAACAGCTTTTATAACTGCCTTTTATCTTTTCTTCCCTTAGCTAAACATGCCACAGAAAATGTGATGCTCCAAACAGAGTATGACGGGGTTCCAGGGCAGGGCCCACCTCACCAGAAGAGGGAAGGTGATGTCACTCAGGCTCAGCAGAAGGGCACTTTCTGTTATCAGTTCAAGTTACACTTGTGTTCAAATAGCTCCCTAAGACTTTTCGCATAGACTAAAGTTCTGCAATGAAGGCAGGTTTCTTTTACTCTGTGCTTGGACATTTTAATTCTTTGATCCCTAATGACTTTACGTTCACCTCACTAAACCTGGAGGCGCAGGGGAGGTGGGAATGCCCAGGTTGGGTCTCTGACTCTGCAGCTGGTTGTGTGTGGTCTTGGGCTAGTCCCTTCACCAGTGACCCTCAATTTCCTCACGGGGGAAGAGGCTGAGGATCAGATGCATAAACATATGTGAAACCATTAGTTTGTTTTCTATGTCTGTGAGCCTTTCTGTTTTGTAAATAAGTTTGTTTTAGATTCCACATATAAGTGACATCATATGGTATTTTTCTTTCTCTTTCTGGCTTACTTCACTTAGTATGACAATCTCCAGGTCCATCCATGTTGCTGCAAATGGCATTATTTTATTCTTTTTTATGGCTGAGTGGTATTCCATTGTATAAATATACCACAACTTCTTTATCCATCATCTGTCGATGGACATTTAGGTTGTTTCCAGACATAGAAAACAAACTTATGGTTACCAGGGAGGGAAGAGGGTGGGAAGGGTTAAGTTGGAAGTTCGAGATTTGCAGATACTAATACATATAGAATAGATAAACAACAAGTTTATACTGTATAGCACAGGGAGCTATATTCAATATCTTATAGTAACTTATGCTGCAAAAGAATATGAAAGCAAATATACGTATGCTCATGTATGACTTTAGCATTATGCTGTACACCAGAAATTGACACAACATTGTAAACTGACTATACGTCAAAATATATATATATATATATATACAAAAAACACATATATTTGATAAATAAATTTTTTTAAAAAAGTAAGTGAAAGCACTTAGTAAACCATGAAGTAAAATTAGGATCTAAGTTTATGTGCATTTTTTTCATTCATTCAATCCACAAATTTTTATTCAATACCTAGAGCCAGACACTGCTACACTTGGCACTGAGAATATTGCTGTAGCTGGAAATCAGTGCCTACAGAGATGATACAATTAGCAGCCCTCATGTATACAATTAACTACCTGCTCCAGTTTTGTGTTATCTAAAAATGGGACAGTAATTTCTTCTATGCATTTTCTCAATCTATTAATATATTAAATGTATATGAGAGATGATTCTTGGAGCAGAGACCTTTTTTTTTTCCCCCAAGTTGTTACAGGTAATTCATTCTCATTGGATATTGTTTTGCACAGAAATCCGCATAGTATTACACTAGACTACCATCGAATTGAGAGTGAATGAGTTTTGTGCACGTCTTCATTTCCCACCATAGCAGCTGGCTCTGCTGTGCCACAGCACTCTTTCCCCGTGAAGCTGCAGATCATTCTCCTCCTGGCACAGCAGGTACCACTCCCAGTCCTGCTGTGATGGCAAGCAAGCTGACAGCTATTTGCTGTCTTGGATTTCCACATATTTCACCAACATAAATAAAGAATAAAGTGAAAACCCGTCAAGGCACTATTTGCCTTGTTGCTCATTTGCTGGGTGATTCAGCAACTTGGACAGCTCTCCTGTCTGGTTTGATGGCAAAACAGGGACCTGGAATGTCTGAAGGATGATGTCCAGCTGAGAGCAAGACAAAGAGAGGGCCAATGTGTTTTCTGGTGTCGTCTCATCCTTCTCTCCACAGGGAAAACCCAAAATCTGTTGCACAGAATCATTTACTATAGAAAAAAAATTTGAAACTAGTTTTTAAATTTCCATTTACCAGGATATGGACATAGCTTTGTATAGAATATTTCTGTATAACGATAGAACAGTAGGGCTCCATTAAAGGATAAAGGATACGTATCATTCACTCACTCATTCCACAAATATTCACTGAGTGCAGAGGACACAGCAGTGGATGCTACAGTATTCTGGTAGGTCAGGAATAAGATCCAAATGAAGCAGTACCATTCCTCTGTGTACAAACCAGCCTCAAAACTGTCAGGGAATTTTGAGGACCTCTGCAACGATCATGACATATTTGAAGATACTGAAAAAGATGCCTGATCAATATTACATCAGACCCAGATGCCCCGTGGAGGAGCACTTGAACTTGGTCACAAATTGTACAGACCTAACCAATGAAGGGACTGGCAGGTCCTAGAAGAGGACTGGAAAAAGAGACCGTGGACATCTGAGAGAAAAAGAATGCGAGAGATGAGTTTGGCAGAGTCTGAACAGCAGAGCCTGCTGACTGGGGAGGCAGCAATACCAGCTGCTCTGCATGGTTGCTGTGCTCTGCTGAAAGGAAGGGCAGACTATAAAGGAAAGAGCTAAGTCACTAGGAGCCCAGCCCTCACTTGCGACAAACCCGTCTGGGCATAAGGAGCCAAGGCATTGCTCTGCTCACTGCAGAGAGTGCAAGGGAGGAAGGGAGGTGATGGAGCTAAGAGTCATGCAAAGGTTGCTGGCAGGATGAGAGTGAGCAAACCAAGGGTACCAGAAAAACATTGGTCGATAGACAGAAAGACTGAAGAGCCTCAGGTTTCATTTCCATGTAGACACTTTGAAGGAATACCTGGAGGGAGAATTCTCCAGAAAAAAAAAAAAAAAGCTGAACATTTTGTTAATCCAGGGGAAAGGATCCCAGATCAGTAAGATCTAGGGTACTGAAGGTGAAGTCTGGGAAATATCCACTGCAGATCCCTTTACAGAGGGTTCAAAACAGACGTCTTATCTTTATGATGGGTAGACTGGTTTCGTTTGCACCATTCGTCCATATGACCATTACATTTAAAGTTACTAAGCTTATGATTTTTGATAATCTTTAAAAAGGGACCACACTACTGATGGGCCTCACAAAGAGGTATAGTAGGAGAGATCTTAGCACGATTTCATTATGGGAAATGAATACAGAAAATATTCCATATACAAGTTATTTATAGCTCACTTACTTGCTATAAATAATAATTGGCAAGTAACAATAAGTCAGTACTTCTTACATGATAATGGCTGGTGGAAAAGTTGTAGAATTATTAGTCTGTACAGAGTTTCATCTTTAGTCAGTATATGGGCTGCTTCCACATTCACTGGGTTTTCTAACACTGGATTAGAAAGCATAACCTGTAGGAAAACATATAGAACACAGGGCTTTTAAGGTAACTTTCTTTCTTAGAGCAAAAAGACAAACCAATACATACAACATTCAAGAAGCATTTATTATATATCATATCCACCTGGAGATAGACACAAAGACAAATGAGACATGGTCCCTACTCTCAAGAAACTCTTGATCTATCTTGGTTCTATACTGTACATTCATGAGCCAAACATTAGGTCAAAGCAAGTTACAAGTACCTTCCTGTACCTTATTCCTTCCTATCACATACGTTTAATTTGAGTTATGTATAAAGGGAACTAAACATTAGGAAACACTGAAACATTTCCATTAAAGCCTATGAACTTACATTTTAACATGAGGTCATATTTAGATCCCGGATCAACAAACATATGTATTAAAGATTGCATGCAATTCAATATCCCTCCAGATCACTGAATGACTAATTTTGCATCTGTAGTAATTTTCTACTGCCGCTGTGACAAATCACCACAAATTTAGCATCTAAAACAGCAACATTTATCATCTCACATTACTGCAGGTAAGAGGAAGTTGGAGTTAGCTGGGCTGGTTTCTCTTTTCCAGATTTAACAAGTGTTTAACAAGCTGGCTGGGCTCTTATCAGAGGCTCTGGGAAGATGTGGTTTCCCAGCTCATTCTGGCTGTCTGTTAGCCGAATTCAATTCCTGAATTCAGTATTTGTAGGACTGAGTTTCCCACTTCATTGCTGGCAGCTCACTGGGGGCTCCCCTCAGCTCCAAGTGTCTCTCACCAGTCCTGACACTTGCACCCCTGCATCTCAGAGGCAGTAAAGGTGTGAAAAATCTTTCTCATGTTTGGACCCCTCCTGCCACATCCTTTCTCTTTCTTTTCTGCATTTCTCTGAGTGACTCTTCCATCATCCTCTTCTATTGTTAAGGGCTCATCTGATTACTTTGGGTACCCCTGCATAATTCAGGATAACCTTTCTATTTTAAGACGAGCTGATTAGTAATGGTAATTCCATCTGCCAAGTTCATTCACACCTAAGTTAGTTTGATTGAAAAACCGGAGGATGGGAGTCTTTGGGGATATCTTCAGAATTCTGCCTACAATAGTCTCTGTACATATGGACAAAATAGGTGACCAGTAGTAACCAAAACTTAACAGTTTTTCTAGACAATGATCTTGCTTATCTAGCATCTCAAAATTAGTGTTAGTCCAAATTTGAAATATCCATCGAATAATTCAGTATATTGAATCTTACATTATTATATACAAACTAGATAATAAAATATAGCCAAAATAATAACCACCAGGATATCTAAGTGTAGATACAAGTCAAAGTGGATTATTGTGGTTTAAGAGTTATGGAAATGATGGTAATCTTCCACTTATTAAAGCAGTAATCTGACATCTGATATTTCAAAAGCAACAGGAATTTTCTGCTTTTTTTTTCCTATCTAGAAAACACATTGGGCTATATTTCCAGGAATATTAATAATCCTTAAATAAGGATTCAATGTAGGTTGCAATATATCATTCAAAGTAGGTGGGAAGCAGATGACGCTTATCTTCAAGAGTAAGCTTCTGGTCTTTGGCTGGAGAGAGGATCTCATTTAGAGAGGCACATTTGGTAAAGTTCATTCAGTAGTCTTTTCATTGACCACTGTGCCTAAGACCTTTTCATATAATATGTACACAAGCAATTAAGTATATTTAGTGTTTTTTAAGAACTAGAATATAAGGAATATATTAAAATGTACAGATCTGACATCCTGTTACAATAGTAAAAAAAAAAAAAAGTCCAACTTTGAAATTAGCCATGTGACAATATGAAATAACATAAAAAGCTATCCAGAGGATAAATACAAAGAATTGAAGCATCAATAAACAACCATACCAGTGGGTATATTTTGCAGTATCCAATTAGTTAAAGCCCATGAATCTGGAATTTCTTTTATGAATGAGAGATGATTTTACTTTTGTACTGTATATGGAAGTACAAATTTTCAAAGAAATTAAGATTATACAAAATTTTAGAAGGAGATGATTAGCATATTTAGACTTTAAAATATTTTAAACACCATTTCAAGTACCATTCCCTTGGTACTTGGATAACAATGTGATAACTATAACTATGTTTCATATGTTAGTCAAAAGATTGTAATCAGAAAGCAATCTAAATTTAAATTACTTAAAATTCAATAAAATGAAAAACTCAGTTCCTCAATTACACTAGCCACATTTCAAGTAAGTGCTCAGTAGAATGTGCAAACGATGACTTTCAGATGTTGCAGGTATTAAACATTTCCATAAGTGCTGAAAGTTCTATTGGGCAGCACTGACCTTCAAAGGACTATTAAACAGCCATTAAAGCACCAATTGTAAAAATCTGGAAATTACTTGAGATAAAATGCTAAGTGGAAAAGAAATAGGCTATATAATGTGTACATATATACCATCACTGCAGCAGTGTAAAAATTCAGATTCGTTGCTTCCATCACGTTCCTTAGTACCTACCACACGAATTAGACTTGTTTCCTGACCTCAGAGAGCTTGCAGCCCAATAGAGGAAGACTGGTAAGGAAACAGCAGGTGTGTAATAGCACTACAGTGCTCTGATGGAGATTTGCTCAGGGTACCACTCCCTGTGGGTCTCAGAGGAAGTCCCCCTCCCCTCCCCTAAACCAAAGCCAGCAATTTCACCTAGGAAAGGAAATCAGGAAAGACATCCCAGAGGACAGTTTGTTTGACCTGACTCTTACAATATAAGCAATTGCTTGCCAGACAGAGAAAGAGGGGAAGCAGCTAGTTAGATAGGGAACTGGACTGAGCACTTCCTAAGGTCCAAGACTGACTTGAGTTTGTAACTTTAGTGTCTGGAACTCTATGAGTGCTTTTTAACCTGCACTGAACCAAGTACGGTGAGTGAAGAAAAGCATGAAGATATAAATACGAGCGGGATGGCAGTGTTTGGGAAAGGCTAAAGCCAGGTGTGAGGCAAAAGGAAACTATCATTTGTCAGGCAGCGGAATTTGGGCTTGACACTGTGAGTGAACACGGAACTGAAGATTTTCAACTGAAACATAGCGGAGAAGAAGAAAATGCTAATAACAATAGGGTAAGGAATTTTCTTTAAGATTACCAGTGATTTTTCTTTTCCTTTCTACTATCTTAAAATTTGTCTCTAATGTGGGCATATTTGTTTTACAAATCTATTTGAAGAAAAAAACTGTGTAATCTACTGGCTTTCCATGACGTATTTGGTAGTACTTTGTTGTAACTTTGTGTTACTGGTTAAGATTAAGAACAATCAAGATATTAACTGGATTGTATTGAGTTCTTTTCATGGACCACTCCTGGTTCTACGTACTTTACATGTATTAATTCATTTAGTCCTCACAAGTCGCATGAGGTAGCTACTAACAGCCTGATTTTACTGAGACGGAACTGGGGCACCGAGAAGTGAAGAAACTTGTCCAACAGCGCAAAGGTGTTAAGTGGCAGAACCAAGATGTGAGCCAAGTAATCTAAACTCATAGCCCCCGGGTTACTTCTTATTAAATGATTCTGCGATTCAAAATCTTCACCATTTTATTCTGGTTTGCTCTTGTTCACTACATTTCTGAGAGCGCTGATTTTTTACTATTCTTAAGGCAGGTTTTATTTGGGTGGAAGAGACAGAACAACTCAGTTGGAAGGAATCCAAAAGATCACCAGAGTTCCGCATGTCCTGCTTAATTCCTCAAAGTCTTTGCTCGAATCTCTCTCCTAGAACATGGCCCGGCACTGGTACATTTGTTCAATACCTATTTGTAGAAGGAACAAATTGAATAAATAAATTGAACATTGAATTTTTTTAAGTAGTAAATTCTACTCAGCATACCAAGATGACTAGACAGAAAATCAATGATTGGCTTTGTTTCATTTTCAAAGATAAGAAATGGGAGAGATGGAATTTGAATTATAACTCTTTGCTACTGAGAAAATTCAATTAAGCCAGAATACTATATTCTCCAGGTATTCCAGATAATCAAAATTTAATAGTTTATCTCTAGATATTATTAATAATGAGTAAGTCCTTGGATAGAATCTTGCTGAGCCAGATGCGAGTGGTCAAAGCAAGTGTTATTGCAATTCTTTATCTTAGCATCTCACTTAAGATGAGGCTCCTTGAGGAGTCAGGAATAACACGACACTGAGGCACGTTTCTAAAGACCATGGGCCCAGGAGGTAAAGGGTGTATCCTAGAAACAGGCATCTATCTGAGGAGAGGAGGCTGTTCCTCATTTAATTTGTTCACTGGGTTTGATATGAAAGCTTATAAAAGAGCAGGCTGCCAGAACTGTCAGAAACAAAGGATAAAGCTGAATATTTTACACTGAAGTCGCTCGATTCACCTCTCTGAGGACGGCAAGGTTCATGAATGAGGAAAGACCTAAAAGGCCTGTTCAATACTATGAAGTGAAGTTAGGAGCCAAAAGCAAACCTAAGACTGTATTTCCACAATTGAAACCACCCAAACAGTACTTCTTTTTCTTTCTTTTTGAAGGGCCTAAGCCATCAATTTCACTTTAAAAAGAATAGTCTGTATAATTCAAGTTCCATTTTACAGTCTTGATGTAGAAATGTTACTGATGTATACAGGCTTACTCAAGTCCTTTCAATGTTTAAACATGCATCGTACACCTTATTCCTTATATTCTGAATAACTGGAGTAATTAAAAATATTACAGAGAGGATTAGACTAATCTGTTCTTACCTGGAGGGTAAGTAAGATGCTGCTCAATGTATAGCTTCTATTCCACTGATGAGGGTTGTCCAAAAAATCTATACAGGGCTGGCCAGTGTGTGGGTCCACTGCATTCACATAACACATTAATACTGATACATATAATAAAATTATTATTTAAAACTTACGAACATCAACATATCATAGGCAAAATTAGAAAGCAAATTAGGAAACAGGAAAATTATTTGCAAAGAATGTGACAGATAGTTAATACAGGGCAGCTGTTAAGAGCATGGACTTTGGTGTCAGACACACATAAATTGGAACACTGACCTCTCCACTTACCAGCTGTGTGATGTTGGGCAATTAACTTTACCTCTCTGGGCCTCACTTGCCTAATATGTGAAATGGGGATATGATTAATGTACCCACCTTCACTGAAAAGAATTTTAAAAAATAAAGTCCTCAGTAGAGTACCTGGCATATAGTGGATCCCTTCAAAATGATGGCTGTTATTATTAATGTAATGTATAAATAATTTAATGTATAAATAATTTTTATAAATGAATAATAAAAACATTTATGCTCCAGTAGAAAAATCTTGCAATTAAAAGGTAAGAACTGGGAAGAAAATTTTGAAAAGGTGAAAAGAGGGGTCTTTCTTGGATTTAGTACATTGTATTGCAAAACCATAGTAATAGTAACAGTGCAGTGGGACACAAGATGAGACTGAACAATGCAGTAAGAGAATTCAGAACAAGTCTTAGTCTGTATTAAAACTGTTGTTACTTAAATGTAAAATTATGACTCAGTGGTGAAAGAAAACATTATCAAGAAATGGGACAAAAAAGCGTGTGCAAACTACTCATCGCCCTCCAGTATTTGCACTTCCTTTCTTCTCTCTATAAAGAAACATGGTGCCTCCACTCATCCCCATCCCCTAGCGTGGTTTTACATGAATACGTGGTTGCCCACACTTCCCCAGCCTTTCCTCCAGCAAGATATGGCCATGTGACTTAGCCTTAATCATGGGATATCTACAGAAGTAAAGTGTGTACCTTCTGGATCATATTTTCTTAAGGAAGCTGTTTGCCCTCGTCTCTTTCTCTTTCCCCTTCCCACTGGCTAGAAATGGAACCCACATGTTGAGGATGGCAAAAACCTCCCTGCCAGCTTCGTTCTGTTATATATAGATTGGAAAGACATTAAGAAGGTTGGCTTCTATGCCCTAACACCGTTAAGTAACTAAATCAGTATTTGGGAAAAAATACAAGTAAATATGAAAAATAAAACCACAGAATAACTATAAGAATATTAAGATGATGATTGGATTGTGATTTGGGAAAAGACCATCTAAGCGTAAAGATAATTCCAAAAATCTCAAAACATAAGACTAGTAGATATGACCTATATAAACATTTTAAAATCCCAGATGTGAAAAAAAAAACAGCAGCATAAACAAAACTGAAAAATTAGTGACAAAGGGAAATATTCGCAACATCTAGGACAATGTTAATAAGCCTGACAATTTACACAATAATATAATCAACAGATGTGAAAAAAATGTTTAAGTCACAAGTATTCAAAGAACTGTTTATTAAAATAACAGCAAGATTGTTATCAAATTGGCAAAAAATTTCTCCCAAGTTGCAATGCTCAGATTTGAAGAGCGATAAAATGAGAAGTTGATATACACTTACTGGAGGAAGTGAAAATAATATCCCGAGAGGCAATTAGGTTTTATGTATCTAAAAATTTAGAACCATACATAGCCATCTTTTGGAGTTTGGGGGCTGATGAATAACACTCCTCTCCTCCCAGGTTCATACATAATGAAGTAGGCCAAAGTGCTGAAAGATGTTAGTAAAAAACAACTTTGCATAAGACCGAAATGGAGAATGCACTTGATCAACAGTTTTAATTTCACCTCCACAAAAGTCACCCCGACTTGAACTTAACCCCGCAGCAGCAGGTCTGCCTAAGTTTCCTACCGGGAGAAACTGAGACTGCACCCATCCTAAGAGTGTTGGAAAGAAGAGTGTTGAGGAAGTGCTGAGCCACACAGGCATGGCTTGCTTTCTTCCCTCTCCCCGGTTACACAGATCACCCCAGGAGGAGGGAGGGCGGGAAAGAAGAGCAGTCACAAGCTCTGGGATACTTCTCCCTCTCAGAGACAGACATTCTCTCCATTGCATGGAAATGGGAAGCATGAGGATTAGGGATAAGCATGCCCCCTCCCCACCCCCACCCCATTATATTTAATTTACTAATTTTACTCCTAAGTGCTTATTTTAAGCAAATAATGGCAAATAACACAATTAATTTTGTACCGTAAATTTAACTTTATCCTTTAAAAATAGGTTTTAATTACAAAAGTAATAATGTACTTGGAAAAAATTACATAAAGTATATAAAATGTGATGTGAATGTTTCCCTGCCTACTAATGCCACTCTTCAGAGTTATTACCAATTGGTCTATACAAATACACATACACATACACACGTGTATCTCTGTGTGTGTGTGTGTGTGTGTGATTGTATGTAGAGTTTTTAGGGTTTTTAAATTAAATACAATTATATCTTACATTTTATTCTTAAAAGTATTTATTCATTTAATAGTAAATTGTCAGCATATTTCTGGATATATTTATTCAAAAAAATTTAAGTGCCAATTATATGCCAGATAGTGAAGATTCTAGGGGTATAACAATGACCAAAATGTATGGTCTTCACATGTCTTCCTTGTTATGTTTAAAAGCAATGTATATAGCGATAGGATATTTTATGTAAAAATTTCTGTATTAATGGGCATTGGAGTTATTTCCCTTTCCCATATTTCCAACATTGTTACTGGAAAGAAAATTCTTTAGTAATTAAATACTAATAAGAATATTAAACATATTCTTTAAAGTCTCCCCCCCCTAAAACTTTTAGAACTAATAAATGAATTCAGCAAGGTTTCCGGATACAAGATTAATATACAGAAATCTGTTGCATTTCTATACACTAATGATGAACTATCAGAAAGTTAAAAAAAAATCCTGTTTAAAATAGCACACAAAAAAATTCTAAGAATAAATTTAACCAAGGAAGTGAAAGATTTATACCCTGAAAACTATAAAACATTGATGAAATAAATTGAAGATGAGTCCAAAAAATGGAATATCCTGTGCTCTTGGATTGGAAGAATTAATATTGTTAAAAGGGCCATACCAACTCAAAGCAATCTACAGATTTAATGCAATCCCTGTCAAAATACCCAGAACGTTTTTCACAGAACTAGAACAAACAATCCTAATATTCATATGGAACCACAAAAGACAACGAATTACCAAAGCAATATTGAGAAAACAGAAAAAAGCTGGAGGTATCATCATCCCAGACTTTATACTACAAAGCTACAGTAATCAAAACATCACTTTACTGGCACAAAAACAGACACATAAATCAATGGAACCAAACAGAGAGCCCAGAAATACATTCATGCACTTATGGTCAATTAATCTACAGCACAGGAGGCAAGAATATACAATGGAGAAAAGATAGTCTCTTCCACAAGGGGTGCTGGAAAAACTGGACAGCCACATGTAAATCAATTTGATTAGACCATTCCCTCACACCATATACAAATTAAACTCAAATGATTTAAAGACCCAAATGTAAGATCAGAAACCATAAAACTCCTGAAAGAGAACATAGGCAGAATACTCTTGGACATAAATTATAGCCATAGTTTTTTGGCTCAGTCTCCTAAGGCAAGAGAAATAAAACCAAAAAATAGTACCTAATTAAACTTAAATTTTTTTGCACAGCAAAGGAAAGCATCAACAAAATGAAAAGACAACCTACGGAATGGGAGAATATATTTGCAAACAATGTGACCGACAAGAAGTTAATACACAAAATATACAAATAGCTCATATAACTTAATATCAAAAAAACAAACCACCCAATCAAAAAATGGGCAGAAGACCTGATTAGACATTTTTACAAAGAAGACATACAAATGCTAACAGGCACATGAAAAGATACTCAGCATCACTAATTATTAGAGAAATGTGAATCAAAACAATGAGATATCACTTCATATCTGTCAGAATGGCTCTCATCAACAACTTTACAAATAGCAAATGTTGGCAAGGATGTGGAGGAAAGGGAACCCTTGTACACTGTTGGTGGGAATGTAAATTGGTATAACCACTATGGAAAACAGTATGGAGGTTCCTCAAAAAACTAAAAATAGAGCTACCGTATGATCCAGCAATTCCACTCCTAGGTAAATATCTGGAAAAAATGAGAACACTAATTAGAAAAGATATATGTACCCCAATGTTCACAGCATCACTATTTACAATAGCCAAGAGATGGAAGCAACTCAGGTGCCCATCAACAAATGATTGGATTAAGAGGATGTGGTGTATACATACACACAAACACACACACACACAATGGAATATTACTCAGCCATAAAAAAGAAATGAAATACTGCCATTTGCAGCAAAGTGGATGGACCTAGAGAATATTATGCTTAGTGAAATAAGTCAGAGAAAGACAAATACTCTGTTATTTATACATGGAATCTAAAAAGAATAATACAAATGAATGTATATGCAAGACAGAAACAAACTCATAGATATAGAAAGAAAACTTGTGGTTACCAAAGGGGAGAGGGAAGTGGGGAGGGACAAATCAGAGGTATGGGATTAATAGAAACAAACTACTGTTATAAGCAACAATATACTATAGAGCACAAGGAATTAAGATTAAGTCCATTATCTTGTAATACCTTGTAATGGAGCATAATCTACAAAACTTCTGAATCAGATTGCTGCACACCTGAAACTAACATAACATTGTAAATCATCTATGCTTCAATGAAAAGATAACATATTCTTGCATACTTGTGTTAGTATTTCTACAGAATAATTCATAAACATGGTATTATAAGGATTTAGAGCTATTTGCATTTTGTATCTGATTAGAACTGTTGTCAAACTTCCCCAAAAGTTTGCACTAAGCTCTTAATTATGTCAGAGAACCCTTGTTTACCCATCCCTACTAAAATTGTATGTTATCTTTAACATTTATTTTACTAGTGAGGTTGAACATCTTTTTATGTTTATTTTCACCATGTTTTTGCCATCCAGTGTTTGTTTATAATCTCTACCCATTTTTCTACTGCTTCATATTTTTTCTTACTGATTCACAAGTGGTCTTTACATATTATAAATATTCTATTTTATGCATTGCAAATATTTTCCCTCCATTTGCAGAAGTCAGTGTATTTTCTGTTTATAATGTTGTTAACTGTAGAAAAGTTTTTAAGTTTATATAGTTTGTGTCATGCTTTTCTCATGGTTTCTAGGTTTTGTTGTTTTTAGAAAAACCTTCCTCACCAAGCCCATAAAAAATTCTATTAGATTTTCTTCTTTTTAGAAGAAATTAAAAATTTTTAAATTTGTAATTGATCAGGAATTTACTTTGCATATAACTTAAGTAACAATCTATCTTATTTATTTCTAAAATTTTAATTTGTCAGTGAATCATTTTTATAATAAAAAAACAGATCCAACTAAAATATTGAACAATATAGAAATGGTTAAGTTTATCATTTGGTCATAAAAAATTATCTTTTGAAGGCTGTTTAATACTGCAGAAATAAACATGTCATTTTAAATTAAAAAGATATAAAACTTTACGTGTAATACTTCAACTATTGAAAAAATAGTACGGAAAAATGCATACATAGAAAGGAAATAAATTTGGTTAAATGTTGAGAATAGTATCTCTCTGAATTAGGATTCAGGTGATAATTTTTTTTGCCTTTTAATATTTTCCCCAATAAGCATGCTTATTTTTATAATCATAACAAAATGATTAAGTGATTATAACAAAATGTTAAAAGATAATATTAAACACTAATAAAAAACAAGGTTAATAGGGACAGAGATCTTGATGATAAAAATTTCATTTGTTCCTTACCATTTGGATGAAAAGGAATTGTTTTAAATTTCACAACTGGAGGGACAAAATTGTACGCCAGTGTAAAATGTATCACCAATTGGAAGAATGAACCTACAATACAGAAATAAGCATTTTTACTCAAGTGTCATGTTCTACTGGTTAACCTGATTAGCAGAGGTTTCTTCCTACAGTTTAGCCTCCCCAAGGTCCCTAGAGTTTTATTAACAAGTAAATTGGATTACAGGGTGCATAGACTCCTTCAGATGGTGTAACAGACTCCTAACAATCTAATCCCAAGTCGCGTTCTCACCAGTCCCTCCCACCCACTGATGGTCCCCCAACACCTGCCCCCTTCACTGTGTCTCTCATATTTACTGAACTCCCTGCTGCAGAACCCTCTTTTGTATATAGGCTTTTGCCAGGCTGTTTGCTCTGCCTGAATTTCCTTCTCCTTCTTCTAAACCTGGCAAACTCTCACGCATTCTTCAGGACTCAACTCAAATGTCACTTCCTTGAGATGCCAAACCCGACTCTCCAAAGCAAAATTAACTAATCACTGCCTCCTCAGCATTCCATTCAAAATCCATAATAGCACATGCTATATTTTATTGTAATTATCCACTTACATGTTTTCCCCCACTACCTCACTCAACAAATACATCTTGTTAATCCACAACTATGAGAGTGCATGGGCATTAAGGTTTATAGTGGCCCAGTCTTTGAGAGTTTGATTTATGGAAATTTGTGGGAAAATTGTAGAGGAAAAGAAGAGAGATAATTGTGGGGTTTTTATGCCAGTAGACATTTTAATAGCTATTATCTGATTTCATGGAAGACTGTTAGATGATATTCTCAGTTGATTGGCTTTCCTGTGTCTGCCTCTTAAAAACATGATAACATTAAGATCTGGCATAAAGAAAACTTCAAACCTGAAACTTCTATCCATGTTGACAAATAGCAAAAAAATTAAGCCATACAGTGCAAAAATAACATGTGAATACTTTTGGAATTCTAGAAAATTTATACAATGCAACTTTAAAGAAATCAGTCTAATAATATAAAGACTTTTTTAAAAAGTAAATTGGTTTTGAAAGCACAAACCATGCCAAATTGTATTCTGTAGACCTTCAATATCAGCTTCCCATTCCATCATATCTTCACTTATAGGAAAGGCAGTGATACCCTTTAAGAAAAATTAAAGTGGAAGAAAAGATTAAATATTTATTGCAGCTTTGAAAATCAGGCTTTAGATTACAATGAATTCCAAAAGCTCTACATTTTCTTTTCCTGATAAATTTATTTATTTTTTGATTTGAGATGTTATAAGTTGTCTTGTTACACAGAAGTTAAGGTAGATTCCAGAAAACACACGCAATAGTACATTTAAAATAAATCATTAGTGTGGAAATCACCAGAGGGACAAGAAGGTCAAGGCTGGAATGTGTGGCATATGTTAGTTGACAGACAATTTAAGATTCAAATTCGAAAAGAAGGAAATAGTTGGAAAGTACACATTTCTTCAAAGCTTTAAAAAAAAAACTATATGAATGCTATACAAGGCATGAAGAAAATATGCATTAAGAAAACACAACTCCAAAATTAGGCTCATATATATAAATAAAATTTTCCTACTCTTGAGATATTCCAACAGAGGAACAAGACTGTATTTCATAGAAAGCCTTATTGGTTACACTGAGGAATACACTTAAATATAGTCAATAAACACTTCTGAGCACGCACATAGTTATTAGGTACATTAAGCACTTGTCTGGATGAACATTATATCTCTATTATCTACATTTTCTATATTTACATATCATTTCTTCCTTCATCAAATTTTCTTTCAAGAGAGAACCTCAAAGTTCAGGTGGAGAAAAAACAATATCAAATGCTACTTCCATGCCTCTGGGATGTCTATTCCTAACACCTCCTGTTAAGGCAATACCTCCATGGCAGTAATGCCATTGAATACACCTGAAGCAGGTGTTGCTAGGCATGCTATACCCTCCTTCTATACACAGTTTTCTATTCTTTCTCTTAATTACTCCCTCCCCCCTTCCATTTTTAAATTCTTCGTATCATATGTGATGAAACAGCACCCGTGGATAACCTCATTGATAACCTCATTGGTGGCATTTGGGGCAAAGCCTCTGTCTTTTATAAGTGAAAGGCATTTATGCATTATGTGTCACAGGAGTTCACAAAAAGTGCATTAGACAGGAAGTAGCAGAACCCGAGACTTTAGAAAGCAAGGGATTTTTGGAGTCAGAAAATCCTGTGATGGAATCCCGGGGCCAAATACTTACTAAGTCTTTCTGAGGCTTAGGCTTCGGTAGGTAAAACAAAACACTACCTACTTATTTTATAGTATTGTAATTAAGGAGTGCAACCCTTCACGTACTAGTCACTTACTACCTGATAGACCCCGATATTCAGGGTTTAAACGCACATAAATTACTCAGCACAATGTGCTCAATACTGTTAACTGTTATTATAAAGTACTAATAATTGTTATTACTATGAAATATGTTATAGTGAAAAAGGTTCTTTAGACAACAATTCTGTAGTGGCAAATTAGGTTTAAGTAAATTATGCCTTATAGAACAGACACAGATCAAACTGGTTTTAAAAATTCGTACCCCAATGAAACACACCCTCCAGGTCTCCAGTACTCACCTCATAATTGTTCTTTTTCAACTCTCGGAAGTCTCTTTGCAGCAAGTAGTAAGCTCTGCTGAGCATGACAGGGCAACAAACGGTCTGGCACTTGCCCCTGCACTCCCCGGCTTCACTCTGAGGCAGTGTCTGAAGTTAAGGGTCCCCTTCCCACACCTAGTTAACTGACAAGTTACTTGCTTTCTCGAGCCTCAGAACGCTGTGTGCTCCCAAGGTAAGTGGCTCTAAATTGGGCGTATAACAGTGACTTTCTTTTCTCCACTAAGTCTTCTAAAGGAGGACTTCAGAAGGAAAACTTAGGCGCTTTCTCGACAGCAGTGTTTCGCCGCAATGCCAGCCCGCAGCCCAGGCTGAAGGCAAACTTGGAATGAGCACCTGGGACCACACGTTGTTTGCACGTGAGGTGGGCGTGGGAGGTGTAAGCGTAGGGCTGCTGTAGCCAGTCGTTGGCTCCGCTTCACAGGTGTAACTAACCAAGCGCCCGCTCAGCTGGAGGACGCAAATCGGTTGCCGAGCAACAGGACCCTGTGCGACTAAAGAGAAAGAGGTAGGAGCGTGGTCACGCCTCATCCAATCAGCGACTTGCGGCGGCCTCTGGAAATCTCCGCAGCCAATCGTCCAACAGTTTCAATTTGAAGGGCCAATGAGATCCGTTGTTAAGGCAACCTTTCCCCTTCCCTCCCCCTACCCCGCGCCTGCTCGGTTCACCAATTTTGGGCTCTCCCCAGTTAGAGTAGAGGGTGGGGGTAAAGTCAGAGGATTGAGCGTGTAAATCTGTAAGTCAGAGAAGCCTTCTTTGGAAGTTCCTCTGTGAAATAATCCTTTCTTTTTCTTTGAATATCAGAAATTATTAAGCAAAAAGTGACTAGTAGTATAGGTCTGAACTTATTTATAATAACTTATATGGCACGTTAGCGTTCACAGTACGTTCACATACATTATTATCTTATCGAATCCTATAGTTACCCTGAGAGAATTCTCCACACCAGGGAACTACTTAAAGTTTCTCAGATTCTCATCTCTAGCACAGTTTTGCACCTGCTGTTTCTTCTATCTAAACATTTACCACGTTCCTTCCATCCTTCCCCTCCTTTTTCCTTTACTCATCGTTCATATTTACCTTTGCCTATGATTCCTTAGGGGATCCCTTAAGTTTAGGCTTCTCTTTTGTAATCCTGGAGAACCCTATATTTACCTCCTTCTTAGCATTTATCATGCTGTATCACAATTGTCTGTTGTTTTCTCCAGCAAACTGTGAGCTGTTAAAGGCATTCATCTGCCAGTGTCAACTACAGAAACTGTCATCCTTGTTCAGACTGTTCTTTTTTTTTAATTATTTACTATTTGTTTACTGATTTTATGGAAACAGAACATCAGTTCAATTATTTTATTCACAAATATTTATTTACCACTTACCATGTGGAACGATTCTGTTGAAGTGACTGCCTTTTTGGCTCTCGTATTCAATAAACAAGTATACAAAACCAAAACAAGTATATAAAACAAAAACCATAATTTCAGATCATAAGTGCTATATAGACAATAAAACAGTAATGTGATAGAGAGTGGAGGAGGTATTTAAGGGTTAAAAATGGTAGTCAGGGAAGGCTTGTGTAACATGAAAGATGAGAAGAGGCCGGCTATGCGAAATCTTGAAGGCAACGGGTTCTGGGAAGGAGAAAACACTCGTATCCTCCTCTGATTAAGTTGACTTATATGGCATAATTGACTTTAAGAAAGGGAGCTTGACCTAATCTGGTGAGCCTTAAATGGGACTGGGCTTTTCCAGAAGTGAGTAGTTGATAGTGTGAGAGGGATTCCATGTGAGGGAGATCATCTGTGGACACTTTTGAAAATGGAAGGGGCCATGTAGCAAGGAATATGGGCAGCCTGTAGGAGCTGAGTGGCTGCCGGCTGCTGGCCAGCAAGAGAGAGCCTCAATCCTATAATCACAAGCAACTGAATTGTGCCACAAATACATGAAGTTGGAAGAGGACCTGAACTCCAAATCAGAACACAATGTGGCCAATACTTGTGAGACCCTGAGCAGAGAATTCAGTCATGCTGGGCCCAGATCTGCTGGGCTAAAAGAGAGCTGTGGGCTAAAAATTGGATATTGTTTTAAGATACTAAGTTTGTGGTATTTTGTTATGCAGCAATAGCTAACTTAAACAACTTCTTACCCAGAGTGTACAGCCACTGACCAAGACAAGTTATGTGGCAAAAAAGGTCAGTCACTAACTCAGCTGGGCTTACCTGATTTAGTATGAAAAGAACTTGGGACCAGTTTATAGGCATAAATATACGTCTTTAGACAGGGTTCAGGGATAACATGGGTATGGCACCCTGAAAAATGAAGTCAACCAAGGGTCATGCCCAAATTTGCATCATTCTAGGTGAGCAAGGCCCCTCAGAGCCTGATTATTTCATATTTGCTAAGTTACTGAGGCCATCTCTAGGTTTCACAACCAAGCCTCCCCACCCCCTCTTTTTAAAAACAGTTCTTTCCCTCAGGACTGGAACAGATGTTTTCATTTTACTTAAATGAAAAGACTGTTTTCCTCACCCACCAGGACTATGTACCAGTACAAAGTGTTAACCTCATTTGGATTTGAACCCCCATCCTCAAGAGCAAAAGAAGGCTGAGGAGCGCCAAATGTCAGCTCAGCTGTGAGAAGTGTTTTAAATCATATTTTGACATATGTTACGCTGTTAACTAGAAAATGAAGTGTAGCACACATGCTTCTAGTAACTCTGGTTTCAAATCATATGATCCCTTCTTTGTCTTGAAGACCTTTTGATGTGCTTTCCCAATATTGAGTTTCTCTGCTTTTAATAATCTTATATTCCTTCCTCAATATAAATATCATGAAAAATACTGAACGCTAATCTTCAAAGATCAAACAGGAAGAAAGAGGTGGGCAGCATAGTTCAGTGACTTGAATTCCTGAAATTTTTCATTTAAAAATTTGATTTTAGCTTCTCAAAGCCTAGGCTCAAAGAAATGCTTGGTTCCCCTTTGTAAAGTTGAAGTTGCAGGCTGCCCCAAATTTCAGATTTGTGTTAACTGCAAAATAATTTGGTTTCTCCCTGTCAGAGACCTAAGATGCAGGGAGCCCTTGATCACTGTTACATCTGTATTTGCATCTACCTAACAGAGGGGAGCTCAGAATCAATACATGCTGACTTTTCTTCCACCTTCTCTGCTTTAGCTAGAGTGACCAAGAGTCCAGCTTTGCCTGGGGTGGGAGAATTTCCTGGGGAAAAGGACTTTCAGTGCTAAAACTGGCATAATCCTTGGCCAACTGGTGCCATTGTTCACCCTAGCTTGAGCATCAAGGACCTTTTCAGGGTGGGAGTTGTATAGGCAACTTGGTAACAACTGTTTACTTGTGTTTGGAGGTTGGTGTTTAAAGGAACTGAATTTGTTTTTCATGGCAGGCTGGTGCTCAAACCTCATAATCAAAGTTATGAAACATAATGCTCAGAATTACACCAGGAGAGGATTTTAGGGCTGCCTATGATGAAGGAATGCAGTGCCTGCTTGGTACTTTACATGCGCTGAAGTGTTACAGGAGAATCCCATCTCCTTTCACTTTGTTTCCAACATGGGAACATGAATCATTGACAGATACTGCATTTCATAATATCTAAGTGCATCTGTGACTGCTAAGTGTGTGTGTGTGGGGGGGTGGGGGAGGGTATAGCTCAGTGGTAGAATGCATGCCTAGCATGCATGAGGTCCTGGGTTCAATCCCCAGCATCTCCATTAAAAAAAAAAAAACCTAATTACGTCACCCCTCCCCACCAAAACCAAAACAAATAAAAAAAGGAACAGAGGTCCCTGAATATGGATACTTAGAGTCACTGTCCTTCAAATTGACTATCCCCTGAATTATCTTTATTTCATCAGGTTGACCTTTTGAGATACTGACCTTTTAAAAAGTGTAAATACAGGAATACTCTCTGTGATCTTAATGAGGAGTCTTTCTCCTTATTTAATCATTCTTGGATAAGAATAGCTACTAACCTGGTCACGTGGCTAAGGATCGGCCTCACATTAGGGCTGGTCAGCGAAAGTTCTAGTCCTCGTGTGAATGGTTCATAGGTGCCTAGAATTCAACTAGTCGTAAATATGTCAACAGACCTTCTCCCTGTTTGTCTCCATGTTTTTAAGCCTTCCCAGCCTAATTTCCCAGAGGATTACACTGACCTTGAGTGCTTTGATGGTTTGTAAGGCGCTCCTTCCTCTGAGTTAACAGCATCCTAATGCTCTTGGCATTTATGGTAACAAACTTCAGGTGCAGCCATATTTTGGCTGCAAAAATTCCTCTTATGTGTGTGTGCCCTCACTCCTTCTGCTCCTCTAATAGAGCATTTCCTCCTTCACGTTTGAACTATTGGTTGAAAAAAAATGCTCTGTAAATTAAGCGGAGTATAAGCTTCACCTCTAGCACCTCCCTCAGTTCCCCACTGCTGTCCTCCCCCAGAGCTTGCTGCCCTCTGAAGGCGGTGGGGAGCTAGCCTGAGCGAGGAGTTCACCGCCAGCCCGGGGTAGCGGGGGAATGATGGACTGCAGCTGGCAAAGGAACACAGTGGAACAAGCCACAGGTGACTGCATCAGCCAACTGGGTCGGGTTGTCACAGGAAGCTCAGGGGAGGCCCGGAGCCTCTGCAGCTGCTCCTGCTTGATGCTTACTGGGAGCTGGGCCTTCCCTCCTCCCAAGAAAGACCAGCCTATCTGTGACCTCAGCTTTGTCAAGTTGCGAATCAGAGGAGAGTTCTTTTAGTTGTGTTAATCATCAGCGCAAGGAGTCAAAGAAAGGTACACTAAGATACCGAACTCTTTTGAGTTTGTGTGTAGAAAAGAAAAAGCTTTTGGTCCCTATCCAAGTATGTGGGCTTGAGTGAACTAGACAAGGAGTATATTCTTGTGAAAGTCTAGGTACCTTTCTATCCAAGTGAATAACTACAAAAAAAAAAAAAAAGCCCAATTGTCAGATGATCAATGCAAAAATTTTTAGGGCTGAATTTTTGATAAAGTAAAACTTGAGTAACTTTAAAGAGATTAAAGCAGCTGAAATGTTATTAAATGTTTATATGTCCATTATTGAGGATGTAATGACCATCCTTCCCACCTCCCACACCCAGGCCTTTCAGTTAGGCTGGTTCTGCAATTCTCTATCTTGACACTATAGAAGGGCTTGTGAAAGCACAAGTTGCTGGATGCCACCCCAGAATTTCTGATTCCATGTTTTGAAGCGGGGCCTGAGAATCTGCATTTCTAACAAGTTCCAAATCTGCTGGTCTGAGGACCACACTTTGAGAACTACCGGGATAGATCATCTTTGAAGGTATGTAGATAATCGAGACCCTCTTTAATCAGTATTCAGTGATTTATAGGAGGCGTTATCTGAGATGGTGCTGGGAGCTTGCAGATGTTGGTGATGAGGGAATTAAGGGTAAGGCCTGGATCACAGAGTTGAAGGAACTGGGGATGGTGGGAAGGAAGAGCCTGGAGACACAGAAAGGAAATGGGAGTTAAGGGCAGACAGAGGAATTCAAGTGAGAGGGAGAAACCCAACCTGACACCGATCGCATTGCCATGTGAAGTGATTGCTCTATTGAGTTTGATCGCTGAGGTGGTGACAAGAGCTGTACCTAAGACAGATGGATGAGGCCCTGAAGGTTTTATTGTGTTCTCTTCCGTATTAAACAGCAGAAATGGACAAGTTCTTTGAACTTTCATAATGATACTCATTTTCCTTGACAGTGTGTCTTCATCGCCACATGGGGAGCTCTTTCTTTGGGGCAAATAAGGTCATAAAGATAAGCTGTGACAATCAAATGGCCACGTTTATTTTATCAGTATAAGATGTACACAGCTTTTCCTTCTTCAGATTGCTAAGATGACTGTTGATGTCTGAAGTTCACACGGAAACAGCAAGGCAGAAAAAGATCCAACAGTCAAACCCAACTTTGACATTCTGTTTGATTGTAATTATTCAATATATTATTTTGATCTTAAAAATTAAAATCTTGCCATATATAGGTGGGTAATATGTGGTCATAAACTCATTGAGATTCTCCCTTCTACCTAGTCACTAGCAAAAGAATGCCCATGTCTATTTTAAAAGCCTACTTACAGAAAATCATTTCAAAGAAATAGCAGTAAATAGGAATCATGATTCAGCTTTCTATGAAATGTCAAACATTAGGAGAAATAATATTAAGATTCCCAAATACCTCCATGATAGCAATGTTCAGGAAATAATATTGTATGGTAAACATTTTTAATAAACAGCAGCATAAACTAATCAGTGTTTAATATCATCTCTGGTGTGTGAAATACAAATGCATATAACCTCAATATAAAATAGGCTTCTTGTCATTACAATCCCATGCTTGTCTATTTGAAATGCCCATAATAACAAATCAAACATTATGTAATACAGTGATTAAATGCATGCAGTGAAAATAAGGAAAGGTGTGATAGGGCGAGGTCGCTGAATATTGCCATTATATATTTGAAGAAAATCTATATCGAGTTAAAAACAAAGGAAACAAGGAACCAGACCCAATATAAAAATGCAGAGATATATTTTCACTTCTGTGATACAAACCATAAACATAGTTTTGTGCAAAAAAGGGAAAAGATCTGAAAATAAAGTCATCTTACAAAACACTGTCAACAAAGCAAAAGATATTTTTCAGTCTGTGAAAAAAATACTATTTTAATACAAAAGGGACTGTGTTATATAGTATCACAGTGCTTTATAAAATACATTATTACAAGTGGTTTTGAAATTTCGCTTGCTAACTTTAATGACTTCAGTAATTATAAAATGTTCAAAATAAATGTTATAATTCTTTATAAAAAAAAACTAACTGGAATTATTTTTTAACCATAGTAATGTTTTTCCAGAGAAGATATTTTACTGGCTCATGGAATGCTAATTTCCCTTTAAGGGACTCCTAGAAAAACTCAGATTCACTGAAATTGTGTTTACTTAAAATAATAAATATTCTTGGAAAACAATTGATTGTCGTATGATATACAAAATTGTGGTTTGAATCTTCATCATTAAACAGTTGCATAGCAACAAAAGGATACAAATATTCTCCTCTACCTAAAGTTAAGAAATGTAACTTCTGAATCAGCTTATGTATGCCCCCCAAAAGCCTTAATTTATCTTCCAATAAATCTGAATATAGCCAATTCTTTGAGTTCACAGTACCTATAAGTCCATGTTTGTTGTTTGAAGATTCAGTATTTGGGAAAACTGCCACACATTTTGGTAAACATATTTCCTTGATTTCTCATCCATTTTTGAATTTTTTTTAAAACAAAATTGAAACGTCAACGTGCTTCTAATTCTCTTACATTCTCCTCATCAAGTATCATTTCCGGGAATTACTTTATATCCTGTAAGTCTCTTTATAAAGTCTCTTTAGCTGTAAAATAAAAAAATTGAGACTTTGAGACATTGTTCTTAGAAGAAAGGAGCGCTGTTTTTTAACAAGAGAAAAATCAATCATAACATTCCTTCCTATACAGAACTTGAAACCCCTAAGAATTCTAAACTTGGCAAAAGACAGCTAACAGGTAAGACATGAGATGCACATTTGATACCTTCCTCTAAGGTGAAAATGATCATGTTGCTCCTGTATACCAGCTTAAAAAATTCAGCTCATAGTACTCTTTGAAGTGAGAACTCAGTACTTGTTTTCTTTTTTAATGCTGAAATATTTTGCAAAATAGAATTCATAGTCTTCGGATTCCAAGTAACTCTATGAATAAATTGTCATAACTCTTGGTGCTGGAATAAAATCTGTGAACATTTCCAGATCAGGAAAAAAAAAGTGAGAGAAACTTTAGATTAACTAGATACTGCTGTCACAGAGCTTCCTGCTTCCCCAGAGTCCAGTGATGGTGAGCACTCCAATACCTTGGACAACTCATAAGCAGGAGCATGCAAGCACTGATGGGCTGGTCTATAGCCACGCCGCTATGCTTCAATATGATTGGTCCAGGGACGCTCCTGTGAGGCTGTCCCCATGGGAACCCTTGTTCCTTTCCCACGGATGCTGATCTAGGCCAAGGGGCCATTTTCCTGACTGTGCTGCCTTTGGTTCCTCATTTCTAATGCAACAAAGTGAACTATCAACCAACGATCAATTTTAGCATCCACATCTAGCCTTCTTATGATCTATGTCCTATGTGATTTCAAGGGCTTGTGTAAACACACTGTGGAAAAGGCCTTCATGATCAGCAGAGGAGATTCACAGAGAGGCACACTCTGCACCTTCCCAAAGAAGCCCCACTGAGTAGAAGGCTTCAGGGAAACTTACATTTGTCTTATGGCTCGTTTCCATCTGGGATTTTAAATTTGGCCTAAAGTGTCCTCATTGATTCTGAACATCACTTCCATACAAACACGCATAGAGTCTAAATTGAGTCAACATAATTCCTGAACATCTGTCCTGAAGAAAAGGCAGCAGGTAGACAAATGCTACGGTATATACATTTTGGGGCACGACCAGTCATGGCGACCAAAGGTGAATACACAAAGCACTGTTTAACTTTCCTTTTTGGTTTCATGCTTAATCATAAGGTTCTTTTCCTCTTCACTGGTTTGCAGTTTTCAGTACTTGAAACCAGATGTACCAATCCCAACGCCATGGCATACACCCTGATGGAGTATTAATCCCACAGTGTGTTTTTTTTCTGGCTGGTGTCTGCCCTGCTTGGTAAGACACAGTTAAACTTCACAGAAGATACTTGTTGCAATGTCTGCTAAATGAGAACCTTACTTTAATAAAAACATTTGAATATAAATCTTTTCTACGACTTTCTAGTTTTTCCTGTATACCACATTTACAAAAGTTGTGTGCATTTTACAGATCTGCAGAAATCATTGATTCGGTGTGTCCATGAATGTTGGAGTCTC
The DNA here is from genome assembly GCF_048773025.1 of Camelus bactrianus. Lineage (NCBI taxonomy): Eukaryota > Metazoa > Chordata > Mammalia > Artiodactyla > Camelidae > Camelus > Camelus bactrianus. The sequence continues at coordinate 31,983,164 of NC_133551.1, forward strand.
CTAGCAAAGATGGTTGCTTTGAGTCTATTTTGTAGGGTTTTTGAGATTTGTTGCCAAAAACGGTGATACCCATTCCACTGGGATGATTTGGAATCGACATGTGTGGGAGTAAGGGAATATTTGCTTCCTGATTGGATCCTGATGAAGGCAAGCTGGTCACATGACCAGTACTAGTTGACCCACTGGCACTGCTCGGGGACCGACTCTTGGGAGGTGGGCAGTGCTGGATCACTCTGGGAGGACCTGGTGGCTGATAGTGGGCAGCTGGAAATGCTGCGTATCCAGGAGGTATTGGGTATCCATTGATGGGGATGAACCGCTGGTTCTGAGGTATCGGTGGGCTGATGAAACCAGCAATCTGGCCCTGTGGTGTAATACCCTGGCTCGGGAACATATAATTGGGATACCTGGGGTTACTGAGATTACTCACTGGGCTGGCACTAAGGGAGGTCGTCTGCGTGGTGGCATTTCCGCCCGAAGGAGTAGTTGAGCTGGTGTGACTTGAGAGCCCCTCCCAGGACCGAAGCCGGACGTGAATATCTTTAAATCTTGGTCTCCTGGAAGGAATCTCATTCCAACACTCCGTCATGAGGCTGTACATTCTGGGTGGGCAGTCTTCAGAGCATGGTAACAGCTGTCGTTTTCTCACCATTTCGATCACTTCCTGGTTACTAAATCCATAGTATGGCTGGAGTCCAAAACTGAAAATCTCCCACAAGACAACCCCAAAAGACCAGATATCTGAATCGGAAGAGAATTTGCCATACATAATGGCTTCAGGGGGCATCCAACGAATGGGCAGCAAAGACTTACTCTGTACCCTGTAGTAATCAGCGGAGTATATTTCTCTGGAAAGCCCAAGGTCTGAAATCTTTACGTGAAGTTGCTCTCCGATTAAAATATTGCGAGCTGCAAGGTCCTTATGGACAAAGAAGTGACTAGACAGGTACTCCATGCCGGCTGCAATCTGAATTGCAATGTGTAGAAAATCTCCGTGATCCAGGCTGGATTTTACAGTCCCGTCTTCATCACTGCTACAGCCAACATCTGAGTGTGGGGACCGCATGATGAGGAACTCATGCAGATCTCCCTGATTCATATACTCAAAAAGCATACACACAGGCTGTTCCTGGGTGACGGCCCCTAGAAGGCAGACAATATTGGGGTGGTGTAGTTCAGCCATCAGAGAGGCTTCCTGCTGAAATTCTGTCCATTGCTGGGGGTTGTTATAGTCTTTCAAGGTCTTTATAGCAACTAACTGAGCATGGTCCATGCCTGGGAGGTAGAGGTGGCCCTTATAGATCTTTCCAAGGGCACATTCACCCAATTCTTCCATAAAACGTACAGCGGAAAGAGGCAGTTCTTTTGCCTTGCTCTGTACAAGAGAAAGGAAAAGAGTGGTTTAAAACACTTCTTAAGACAAGACATCCTGGCATCTGAAAGGAGGGGTTGGGCATATTGAGAAAGGCTCTATAAATTAAATTAAATACAACATCGTACACCTATAAGTCTTTAAAATTGTTGGCGGCAACTTGGAGGAAGTGCCATGGGCAAATTTCTGTCCTTCACTCCCCTATCTCCCCATCCATACCCCCTGCTCCAACAATGGTTTTCTGCTGCTGCCTAGAGTCTTGCTATCCCAAGTGTGGTCTTGAGACCAGCCACATCAGGATCACCTGAAGCGCACTACAAATGCAGACCCTTGGGCCCACCTCAGACCTATGGAATCTGGATCTGCATTTAACAAGACCCCTGGTGATTTCAGTGAATGTCAGCATGCGAGAAGCACTGCTGCAAGAGGATACAGCCTTGAATTCTTAGCCTGGCACTTGGAGTGATTGTGATTTGGTTCTATTCTTGCTACATCTCTAAGTGATGGCCTCACTTTGGTTAAACAGGTCTCCTCAGTGTCCACATGCAAGCACCATGCACATTCTTGCCTAATATTTTTGTTCTTCCAATGCTCTCCTATTTTTAAGGTATATATTGAGCTGAAAGCCAGAGAAACCAAAACAAAAGACTGTCCTGAGGTGTTCATAGTGGAAGTGGGGAGGTTTGGAATGTGCTCCTCTCTATTTATCAAATCCTTGCTCTGAAACTCTCCCTGACCACTCTGGTCGTTGCCTCATCTGGAACCCTTTTGGCTTTGTGGTCTGAATGCTGCTATGTGCAAGACACAGTGAGGTGGCTGGTTACATGCATGACCTCCGCAGCCAGACAATTTGAGTCTGAATCCTGCCCTTTCCACTTACCAGCTGTGTGACCCTGGTTACAGTATTTAACCACCCTGTGCCTCAATTCCCCCATCTATAAAATGGGATGATAACAATTATACTTACCTCATAGGGTTCTTGTGAACTTCATGCTATTTAACCTTTAGCTAATATTACCTTGCTGTTGCTTTTCTTCCTATGAATATATTTTGTCCTCTCAATCAGATTTAAATTTTTTGAAGGCAGGCATTGCCCTTCATACCAACTGATTATCTATGGCTTTGCAAGTGGGTTGTTTACTGATTGATCTTAAAACAGACAGGAGAAAGCATCCAGCTCACAATGAAAGTAAGTATTAAATTGTGACATTTGATCTTGACAGTAAATGTCTATTATGTCATGTGTTTTTACTATTTTTGAAATTCACCTAAAATCTACCCTGACATTTAATCTAATTTGTTAGGAAAAAAGTCATAAAAGCAATACGTTTGTTCATAAACTGATTTTTAAAATAATCCCTTTAAATGCACTTTCAATCCTTATTTTTTAGAAAAAGAATACTGCTGTGGTGAGTATCCCAAATGAAGCTGACAATTTTGCAAATACATATGGAATTCAGAGCGCTCCATACAGAGTTTAAAGCAACAGTTTAGAAAATTAAGTAAAACATTTCTCTAAACCAAACTCCACTAATCTAAAATTCATGATGATTAGTTCTGTTCTAGGCTGATATTTTCCAGGGCAAAATGCCCATCAGCCTAATGGTAAGTGTAAATAAACTTGCAGCAAAATACCCACTTAAAAGGACAAAATAGAATTGAGGATTTTGAAACTTTAATTCCTCCATGTAAATAATACCTTATTTTATATAGGTCTCACTGATTTGTTAAAGTAGATTTTATGGAGTTTGTATATGTAAATGTCTTAAAAAATTTTTTTTGTTGTTTTTTTTGGGGGGGAGGAGGTAATTAGGTTTATTTATTTATTTATCTAACTTAATTGAGGTACTAGGGATTGAACCCAGGACCTTGTGCATGCTGGCATGCACTTCTACCCCTGAACTATACCCTCTCTCCTGTGAATACTTTATAGTACAGTTACTTCCGCTGAAAATAACGGCAACCCATTGCTTTAAACATTCAGGAAATTAAAGCTTATTAATCCAGTCCTAGTAATTATAGTATTCTTTGTAACAGCAAAAGATTAGAAATACCCTAGAAATAACCTGTCTATTTAGTGGAGAATGATTAAATTAATTGTGGTGGAGCCAGTAAACAGAATATTATAAAGCTGTAAGAACAAATGAGGACACTTTCTATGTACTGATATGGAAAGATCTCCAAAATCCTAAGTTAAAAATAAAATGTAAAAGAACAGTGAATGCTGTATGCTGCTTTTGTATGAAAGCAGAGGAGAAAAAGAACAAATATATTCATATTTCTTTCCACAGGCATAAAGAAACTCTGAAAGGATGCTCAGGAAACAGCAGTGGTTCCTGGATCAATATGGAAGTGGGCACTGGTGGGTGGCGGAAGGCAGACGGGGGAGATTTTTCACTTCATGCTTTCTGACCTCTTTACATTTATGAACCAGGTGAACATATTAGCAATGAAAAAAGTGAATAATTTAAAAACATAAGACATATCTTTCCAACTGATTGAACCCAGGAAATTCCTTCTACAGTCACGGTTGCTTCACTATTTTTCCTTTGGCTTCTAGGGTCTGGATTCCGTGGGTGCGAGGGACTTCCTTTGGGAGAACAGGATGTGGGTGACAGGAGAAGTAACCAGGTGAACCAATCCTACTCTTTTCTCTTGAAGCCCTTCAATGATTTTGCTTTCATGGGCAGAATAATCCGGGGTGAATTTTCCCCACATGACATTAAGATAGGGATTTCCAACAGAACTTTTCCTAATGACGTAAATGAATCCAATTTATGTGAAAGTCCCGTGAATGGCACGGACGGTATTATTTACTTTTCGACCTAAACAGGATCCTCATGCTTTTGGTGGCAGAGAAGGGTGAGGGACTGAGTAATAAACTACTTTTGAGGGAAACCGGGAATTAGGAACGAAACCCAAGGAATAGTAGACTGATCTCATGAGGAGTTAGGCCTCCTTCCCCTTCCCTGCCAAGGTTAACCCATAGGCAGGGTGGGGCAATTCAAGCCATGTGACCTTTGGACTCACACAAATCTGAATTTGCATCTTGGACCTGCTGCTTTCTATTAAGAATAGTTAATATTTATAGACAACTTACTATGTGCCAGACACTGTTCTAACTACTTAACAAATATTAACTCAATGACTACCCCAACCCTGTGGGAAAGAACCTATTCATTAGATGGCTGACCTTCGGTGAGTTTGTTAGCTTTTAACCTCTATTTCCAAATCTATGAAATAATGTAGTATCTAGCTTCCATAATTGCAGTAGGGATGAAATGTAACAATGCATGAAAGTAATTTCCACCTAATAAGTGCTCTTTAAATCAATTTTACTGTCCTTATTAGGGAAGTAATCCAGAAAGCAGAGTCAATGCAAATGACTTAGATCCATTTAAAGCCTTACATAGTTCTAGATAGTCTTCTACAATTCTATGTTTAAAATAAATGTTTAAGTTTCTTCTTGTTAATCTTTCTCTGTTCTCCGGTAGTTGTTGGTTTTTGTTTTTGTTTTTTTAATTCTTTAAAAATGACAGAGTTTGTTTTGGAGCCCAAGGGTGGGCAAGAATTTGAGTGGCCTGTGGCCTGCTCCTCTGAGGGTTCTGGGAGATGCAGACGGAGGTGGAAGAGTGGATGGTGGCAGATGGGAAAAGGAAGCAAGCCGGCCAAGCCTGTGGGGATGGGAAGAGAAGAGGAGGTGGACAGGACTTTGGCGCTGGCCTGACACATGGCCCCTGGGGCTTCACAGCGAAGAAGGCCGGCTGCATTCCCCTCCACTGAGGTAAGCAAATTAGTTCTCTGGTATTTGCCTTTGGAAGAAGAACTCCTACTCTTGCCATTTTACAGATGGAGAAAGAGGCTTAGAAAAGTATCAAGAATTTTTAGGAGAGCCAAAAAGAGCTGCACTTGCGTGTATAAGGCCTTCTGTTTGAAACCAGAGAAGCCTGCTGGCCGGCAAGCCCAGCTGGACACAGCACGTTGCTGGAGGCTTAGCCTGGGGCCTGACACCTTGCAGGGCTATGAGGTCGGCCTTCCGTGTGTGGTCACTCCGTGGAATGATAACTGTTTTCTCCCTGTTCAGACCCATGACAAAGTACGTTTTGACTCAAAGTGTGTCTTGTCACATGTCACCAATACCCGGCGGGCCAGACAGCAGAGAGTCCCACGTCTTCTGCAGCCAATTGAAGGAAGGAGTAGTTCACCAGAGCTGGTCATAACCAAATTTGGGGATGTGCTTTGGAAAGAAGCACGTAAAGTAACTAAAAAGGCAGATTTCCCAAAACCTTTCCTTGGAACACCTGTGCAGCAGCCGGTAATAGAAAGACCCAGAAGAAAAAACAAAACAAAACAGAAAAACCTGCTCAGAGCTTGGTTTCAGGGGTACAATTTGCACAGTGATTTGCATTTTTAAAATGCTCAAGTTATTTGGTACAAATGAGTCTTAACTAGAGACTCATTTTCAAATTTCACATAAATCCCGAACTAGTTAAAAAAGCATAAAAACCCTTAAAGAAGCAGTCAGTAGACTGTACGGTGACGGCAGGAAATTAGCTGTATTGTTGAGGAGCAGATGGTTTACATTATACAAACCCTTTAGGCTAAACTTGTTTAGGTCTGGCATATTGTAAATTATATTTTCGTAATGAAAGTGAAATGACCTCTGCTTGACCTCAAGTGGGGTTTGTCTGTTTGAACCAATGTAGTGGAAAACTATGAAAGAAAATGAAGTCATAAAGTTTTGGCAGTTCAATTTTGGCTCATTTCAAGTTAAGGGGTTATAAATCTGTTTAGTTTTTGTTTGACAAGTATTTGTCATACAGGGATGTACAAAATGTAAAGAAGTGTAAAATACACATGAGGCACGATGCCAAAGTAAACCAAGTACAAAGGAAAACTGGAATGAATAGGGTCCTGGGCTCCTATCTCTTTATCACTCCCTCCATTAGTTGAATGACAGGATGGGCTCCGTTTATTATATGCTGTAAGGCAATTAAGTACCTTAAAACTGAAACAGGCTTTCAGTTTAAATGTTAACATTTTTACTCCTCAAAGTAAACACACATCTGCCTCAGTGCGGTTTTAAAAAATTATATAAATTTGTGCGGCGGGGTTAGGGGGGTGGGAGGAGAAAAATCAAAGTTGGATGTAGAAGTTGATACAGGATTCTAAAATCTGATTGTGCTTCTGCCTCGAGGAATTTTTGAACAGCAACTGTATTCGAGTTTACATGAGCTCTTCACAGAAGGAAATGAGAGAACATCTGAGATGTGAGTCATGAGATGTGGGTCCGACGCGAGTCTTGCAGTCCCGTCTAAAGAGCTGCTAGAGAGGCCCGGCGGATGTTGGTGGCTCTCTCACCTGTGTGATCAATACTAAGTGGGGACAGGTGCCCCTTTTAGAGCCATTAACTTTAGGTATGAAAGCAATGAACCATGTGTAGACTTTTTAAAAATTGTAATTATGTAGATGGCAGATGAAAAGGAGGGCAGCCTCAGGGATTTTCTCTCTTTTCACTTTTGGGAAATTACACCTTAGGCGATAACACACTTGAAATGACTCCTCTGGGTGACACAGCTTGCGACTGGACTGCCGCTTCCCGCTCACTTGCCCTAAGAGATTACCATAGGAGACGAGAGGAGGACTTTGCAATGACCACCAACATTTGCGTGCAGCACAGATCCTGCTCTGTGACTTTTCACCTGTAACCTGAACAGTGTATGACTGATTGCTCTGCGTTTGAGTCCAACTTGAAATAGACACACAGATAAAAAGCAGAGCCACGTGAGGGTGGAGGGAACCAGAGCCCAGAACAGTTCTCTGGGACAGGAAGGTGGCTCGAATAGCAGGTGCTGGAAAAGGACTAAGGCTGATACTCCCACAGCGGACCCAAACCTCCCCCTGTAGTCTTTGCAGCCTGTACTTGTGCCTTTCCCATCCCTCACGCCCTGGGACGGCTGCCGTTTTACAACTCTCTTTTGTTCTACATTTGCCGATTCTAGTTGGACACAAGTATCTGCAGGAAGAGAGCAGACCCCACACAGGGGCATTTGTCCTCAGTCTTATTAGAGGAATAATGAAGCAGATCCTGGCCTTGCTGAAATTAGAGGGGTATTCTGGGTAATAGCAAGACATTACCAGGTCTGTTTCTTTTTGGAAGCACAGTTTTCTCTGAGAACTGTATTCCCTGGGGACTTACGCTCTGACTCTCAAGTACTAACCAGCAGAGTCTGCACCAGAGCAGCACTGGAACCCCCCACAGGGCTTGGTGAACCACAGATTGCCTTATTCTCCGAGTTTCTAATTCTGTAAGTCAGATTCTGCAGTTCTGACAAGTTCCCAGGTGATAAGGATGCTCTTGGACTGGAATAAATGAGAGAACCACTGGAATAAATGAACATAGCTTTCAGAAAAAAAAAAAGAATATGACTTTCTGGATCAGATAGTTACTGAGTGTCTGGGTTCTTGCTATCTACATGATGAATGACCACAGTGTCTCTGAAGAACTTGCTTGAGCAATTCTGACACAAGGCAGAAACAGTAACACTCTGCTTGGGAAATGCCAGCCAGAGAAAAATACAAGAACCACCGACCGGTATTTTACTGGGTTATACTCTGCATGGCTACTGTCTTAGAGAGATTCAAGCTTTTGAAATAGAAATCACTCTATAGCTTGGGCCGTGTCATCAGTTTATTCTATTTTCATGGGCAGCCAATTGTGTGGGATATATTTTAGTAGCTGATTATATCAGTCAGTCAACTGATACTGTATATACTAAACACCAAAGAGTATACACACAGAATAGGAGATGAGAAACCATGCAAGAACCACGAGGAGAGAGGACATAGCTCCTATTCTAGGTGTCTGTAATCTGAGCTTAATAACAGATACCATGTATTGAATACCTGCCACGTGCCAGACACTGAGATGGTAATAATGGCTATGATTTTTGGTGAGAAGTGTTTATGTGTTAGGCTGAAAGTGCTTTACACATATTAATTCTTTTCATCCTCACAATAACCCTATGGAATTGGTTGCTATGACCATTAACCCCATTTTACAGATGGAGAATCTGAGGAACAGAGTAGTTAAGCGATCCCACAACTAGCAGGCTGCAAATTCAAACTCCAGAGTCTGTCTTCCTCATGACTAGACGACACTCCCTCATCTGCTTTCTCAGGGCTTCGGGCATCAACTCATTTAATCCTCATCACAAACCCATGAGATTCATACTATGACTTCCCCACTTTATGGATCAAGAAATGAAGGCATTCAGTGGCTAAGCAGCTTGCCCAAGGAGGCACAACTGTTAAGTGGCGATGCCAAGATTCAGCTCCAACTATGTCTGGCCCCAAAGATGGAGCACTTTTCTGGGAATTAGTGGTAGTTTTCATCTGATCTTCAGAGGACTCTGCAGTTTGAAAAGCATGAGGCCCATTGGTGTCAAAGTGGAATGTCAAGGCATAATTGCTCTCTGGTTGAGCCTTGTTGGTCCCATTGGTTGACTGGGATAAGTGAACAAAACCTTTCAACAGCAGCCTTCACCTGAGTTGGGCACAGAAGCCCTGGAGAGTATATGAAATTGAGATTAAAAAAAAAAAAAATTTTTTTTTAGTATCTGGACTTGGCTGTTGACAGGAATCTCCTTGACTCCAAAATCTGTCTTCCTTTCTTATGCATTTTACTTGTTCTTAGGTAAACAGCATTCGAGTTGTGAAACAACCGACTCCACTCATAAACGGAAATGACTGCATTCTGAAAGCTTAAAGGCCACGACCATTTTATCTGGGGAGGTTATGGACATTTTCAAGGACGACAGCCGAACTAAGTGCCCCCTGGCTCACGCAGTCGAATTCTCGAGGGAGTTTCAACCAAGAGGTTGCCATGTTTGCTCAGAGTTCAGCGGCACTTCTCTGGAAGTGATTTCACTTCAGAAACAGTTCTTTATAATGTAACTTTCCGATGGCTCATCTGAATGCCTGGTGGTGGTGGCCAGGGTTGATTCTGTGGTGGAGTTACTCTATTAATGTCAACAGGAGAGGTTCTATTCTGCCTGGAACAGATGCCAGTGATTTTAACGTCAGCCTGAGCCACCACGCGCTCGTAACTTAGGCTTGTGTGTTTCAGTCAGCCTGGCAATGAAGGAGTAGAGTGAAATGGGGAACCCTTGAGCTCTGGACCCGGGCAGACCTGGGTTCGAGTCTTGGCTCTGCCACTTACTAGCTGTGTGCCTTTGGGCAAACTCTTCATCTCAAGCCTCAGTTTTCTCACTCCCCAAATCAGGCTCAAACTAGCACCAACCTCAGAGGGTTATTATAAAGATTTACTGAGGTAATGCGTGTGAAGCACTTCGGCTTATTCACGATTCCCGTTTTGACATATCCCATTATGAGGCTCCTTCCTGGAGGTAAAGCTTCTACGGACACAGGTGTAAGCAGAGGTGCAGTGCTGGGCAGCCTCCCAGGCCTCACTGCCAGGCCCTCTCCACCCCGAGGGAGTGAACAGGGTGTGGGGCCAGAGGATGCCCACAGGAACACCAGCGCTATCTAAAGGGCTACCTCTATCATCTTTGCCGTGACTCCCTTGTCCTCACCTCATTTAATGCTGTGGGCTGCTGGGTTCGATAGCTTCCTCCCCAACCCGCAGTATCCTGTACACAGCATTTGGTAGCTAATCAAAAGGTTTGTAATTGTTCACATCATCACCAGAACAAAAATAATAGTAACCTCTAGCTGTCGAGTACCTGTGAGGGGCCAGACACACTATTTTGAAATGTCAGAGACATCTCTTTTAGAACAGATTGGTGGTTGCTAGAGGTGAGGGGTAAGAGGGAAGGTGCAAAATGGGTAAAAGGAGTCAAAAGGTACAAACTTCCAGTTATAAAATAAGTAAGTTATGGAGATGGCATGTGCAGCTGGTGAATAGAGTTAATAATACTGTATTACATATTTGAACGTTGCTGAGAGAGTAAATCTTAAAGGTTCTCATCACAAGAAAAAATATTTTGTAACTACGTATGATGATGTTGGCTAGGCGTATTTTGAACATGTTGCACTATACAAAAATATTGAATCATTATGTTACACACCTGAAACTAATGTCATGTATGTCAATTATACCTCCATAAAAACAATTTAATTTAAAAGTGTCTTTTTTTAAGGACTGTTTGTATCCTTGTTTTATAGTTTCAGAGAGTGTGCTTACGTTCCCATGGCAAGTAAACAATGGAGCTACGTTTTGTAATCATATCTTTCTGTCTCTAAATCCTTGATCTTCAAAATTTATCATACTACCTCCCAGAAGTAAACTAAGAACAAACGTGGCTGGAAGGGTAAGTTAGGCCCAGAAAGTACAGACTCCTGGGTGCCGGGAGGAAGAATTTTATAACTTGAGATTGGTCCTTCCAAACTGGGGAATCCTTATGTCAAGTGGGAGATAAGCAATGCCAGAGGATGAAATCAGCATGAGACAGAGAGGAGAGAGAACTGACAAACATCAGAGGAGGCTCCAATTAGGGAGTTAAAAGAAGAAGAACTAGTGAAGGAAGCAGGAGGAGACAGGAGGGGAGCCAAGAGAAAAAGCATTTCAAGATGGTGGTTAAGAATGCCGAATGCTCCAGAGAAATTAAACAGGACTAAGACTTGGAAACGGTCACTGGATTAAATTACATCACTGGTGATTCCCCAGAGGCCATGTCAATAGAACGATGAGCTCAGAAGCCTTGGGACACCAAGGCTTTAAAGAGTGAGTGTAAAAGTTGTTGAGGACATTTTAGCACTGAGTGTCGTGACACTGGATAAGGACAGGAGTTTCAGAGGGGTGGCCAGACCGCAGCAGGGATTTTGAGATGGGAAGTATGCTGCCAGCAAAAGGGACAGGCCCAGAGAACATACATGTCAGGACGTTCAGCAATGATCTTGGCTGGAGAGGCAAAGGAGAGATGAATAATCTGGAAGTGAAGAAACAGAGAAGCTGGCAAGAGACGAGGGTTGGTTGAGAAATAAAATACAGCCACCAGCTTCAGCAAGCTATAGGCAAGTCCTGCTTTCCCCTAACTGTTCCTTGTATCAGCCAGGAGGTGCAGTTTGACCCATAGGCCCTCCGCCCAGTCTTTCTGCCCCTCATCCTCAGGCTTCTCCACCCCCTAACCTCTCTGCATGTCTAAATCTCATGGAGGTGCATCCCACAGGGAAGGACAGAACTGGGCTCACCCTGGGCTTGAGGGGGAGGCTCGACTTTCTAACTCCCCAAGAAGCAAGCCCCACAGCTTTTTTCCCTCACCGAGACTGCTCTGTGTTTCACACCTGACAGTTGTGGGGGTGAGGTTGGGGAGGAGGCAAAGGAAAAGAATCAGAGAGACGAGAAGTTAGGGTTTCCAGGCTTCTTGGAGAAGGTTCATTTTCCACAGTACTTTTAAAAAAAATCACCTACTCAGACTGTAAAACGTGTAATGTAAGATATAAAAGTCCTACTTAGTTCTTGCATCACCAGAGTCCTGTCAGAGGATTTTAAAGATGGAAATGATAGGAGATTATCTAATCCAGCTGAATGGCTTGACATCTCTTGCTGAACAGAATAAAAGGAAAATAAACAAGCCGTCCTTCTGCAGGGATGCAGTCGACTTCTTTCCCTGAACAGCTGAGAAAATTGAGACACGGAGAGGCTTACGGGCTTCTCAGGGTCACAGGGCAGTGAGAGGCAGAGCCAGGGGAGCATCTCCATTTCCTGAATGTTCAAGGCTCAGAGTTAAAATGCCTCACTGGTCCACTGGCTTTCTTTCCCCACAGATCAGAAGGAGACTTGTGCCTCATCAAAAGTTTTAACTTCCAACTGCGCCGTCCACCTCTCTGGGGACGCAAGCCAGGTCCGGGCAGCCAGTCTGTCTGCGGCTGCCTATTGTCCCAGCTGAAGAGTATGAATTTCTAATCCCCTAGAGGAGCCTCTTCTTAATCCAAACACTCGGGGTGGGGGTGGGGTGTGGGAGGGGTGGTGGGGGTGTAAAATCAGCTCAACAAGTGGAGAGAGATGGAAAGAGATAGTTTAAACCCTGAAGGGCACATTCATTTGGATAAATAAGAACGAGGGCAGGGCAGACCAGCTTCTACTCTTCATTCCTCTTTTGCATCCCAGCCTCCAAATATCCTTTTGATTTTACTCTGGTAGGATGTTTGTTTTCAGGATGTTTTTTGCCCCCTCTCTCTTTCTTTCTTATGTGTGTCCCTTCTTTTTAGATTTTATAGGTACATGTAATATTTATGTGTCATTGACCTTTCAAAGCAGTCTTAGAGATTGACTGTTTACATTGAGGAATTTTCTTTAAGGTCTACAAAGTCCTTTGTGCTTTTTCCAGGAAAGGCACTCAGTAAGAACCAAAACAAACAGCTGAATAACTCAAATTTGATTGGAACCAAATCTCTTAGGAGAGTAAGGAGGAAAAAAAGTTAGCATTTGTTTTGTTGTTTCCTTTCCCCTTCTTGACCCAGTCAAGGATACTTGAGCCATTCCCCTTTCCAATCTGATTTGGGATTGCTTGGGAGCTGTTGGGCTTGGGAGCTGTTTAAGGCTAAATTCTAAGCCTTGTGTTGGAGAAATCTTGACACTTGGAATATTTTGCAAGGCACATTTCAGAAATGATCCAGAAATGATGAAAACAAAGTTTGCTTCACCAAATCTTTGGGAAAATGTAGCCGAGTATATTTTACATTGGTCTCCATGACCATGGACAATAAAGGACCGTTACTGCTCTGCTCAAGTTGCACATGTCCCTGGCAGGACCGGGGCTGTATAATGCGACTGTTATCCAGACCTCTTCAGGAGGTCTGTCACAAGCCAGATGAGGCCTGTGGCTAGTGTTCAGCTCAAAGTGACCAAACGGAGTCATATTTAGTTGTCTGCCTGGCCCCTCAATCCCCCTTCCCAGCATGATTTGTTCTGTGAAAAAGTTATCATAAGGTTGGGCAAGTGCAAGGGCTTTTACCTAGACCTGAAAAATCTTAACGTTCACACTTCATCCCTTCCAATTACTAGCTCTTTGACCTTAGGCAAGCTACCTAATTGGGTGGCGTCTCAGTTACCCTGGTTGTACTAGAGTGATAATAATGCAGACCTTTTATAATAGGCATGAGGATTAAGTGAGAGAACGAATGTAAAAACTCCTGGAATAGTTCCTGATAATTTGTACCACTCAATATATATTAGTTTTCTCTATCTGTGCCACAAAGCTCTCTGAAATCTTTATTTAAAAAACTACATAAATCCAAAACATCATGCCTGTTGGACATCATGTGTTGCAAAATAAACCTCCAGTAAAAATGGAATTGAGTTGCAGATTGAGGCTGACCTACAAAACTGATCATTTTTTCCCAAATGGAAAGGACTCTTCCTATGATTCCTGCCACAGATACGAGGAACCCACCTCCCCAGGATGGTGGCTGCCGCCCAGTGATGACTGTAAACAAACTGATCTGGGTCTCTCTCCTACCTGGAATTCTGGTATTTGTAAGGCTCCTTAACATTTAATAACAGAAATGACAGGGAAAGATTCTCATAGACAAAGACTATTGCACTAGAGGCTTGAAGTCGCAAGATATGTAAAAGGTCAACTAGTTATTACTACATGAATGTGCAATAGTAGTATCCTTTCTGTTTTCCTCTATTACATTTGTAAGAATTAAGTGTGGTGTTATATAACATGCTACAATGAATATAAGTTGCCTCGCTAGCAGCCTGGATGTCAAGAGTTAAACCTCCACCTCCAAGCATTCCCCCAAGACACTAAGTGAACTCTACAGTGTCCAGGGTCTTTTTTTTTTTTTCCTGGTAAAAATTCACACTTGAGAGAACAGTGATTTTGCTTGGGACAGACGACTTAAAAATGAATTTTCAGCATTTAAGAAACCCCAAAACCTTACCAACAAATATGACTTTGCAGTAGAAAAATATTTTAAGTCTTCTTAAATTAAATTAAAAAAAAAATCCAGCAGCAAAGCAAAATAAAATTAAATGAGGACTATGTGTCAGCCCAGTGATGCTACTCTACTTATTGGGTAAAAGGATTGATTTGGGTGTGAAGGCATTTTTCTCCCTAAAACTGCATTAAAAACAATGCATCTCCTCTTTGTGAGGGTCAAAAGAATAATATGGTCACTAACCCATGGAGAAAATAAATATTTGTTGAATGAATGTTCCTATGGACTTGGAATATGAAGAAAAGGCAGGCTTTTGTGGACGCAAGAATCCTAAATTATTTAAATGAAATCTCTTTGCCGAGAGGTCTGGGATTGAGGTGTTGGCTTTCTGGACAGAAAGCCTCTGTTGTATTTCAGCTCCAAGATGTGGTGTGTGCTCCATTTCAGGGAAGGGCCAGTGACCCTGGGTTTCCTGCCAGGACCTTGAGCAACTCAAATATTGAAAGATGTGGAGGAAAAGCTAAAAGGAAGTGGATTGATTTAGCACAGAGAGCAGAAGGCTAAGGTGGGCTATCCTAAAAAAGCATTCAAAGATTACAGGAAGGAGAGCACTTCTCTTAAAATAGGCTCGAACCAAAGAGAAAGGGGTTTAGGTTAGACATGAAAAGGATTTTTAAAATTGTGGTAAAAACCACGTAACATCAAATGGTCCATTTTAAGTGGACAGTAGTGTTAAGTACATGCACACTGTTGTGCAATCAGAAGGATTTTTGACAGTGAAGTTGGTGAACAACTTTCAGTTTCTCTCTCTCTCTCTGTTCATCTCTTTCAGCTTGATTGTGAGAGTATGGAATTTCCTTCTTTAAAATTTGGAAAAATAGTTCTCATTCTGAATCCAAAGTGGCTGGTAAAGATGATCTCATAAGGATTCCTTGCAGGCCAAACTCTACGGTAAGGCAGTCATGTGACTGGCTCAACATTCAACTGGTTAAACTGATGAAAGTACGTTCAAGCTGCCTTGGGCAAAGTTAGAGATGTGTGGTTATGCTGAACAGGAGCTCTAGCACTTAGAAACTTCTGACTCTGTATCATTTGATTTCTAAGCTTGGGAGGGCTATAAGTTCTGCCTTAACTTGAAGTCCAGAGAACAAATGCAGCTCCATACTGCTGGTCTTACCTTGGGTTTGTATGCATTCAACATCGACATCTCTACATTTTGACCTCTGACATGTTTCGGTTGCCTCTGGACAGGTGGTGACGATGACTTCTGGTTATTGCGACAGACACAAATGAAGAAGAAGAGCAAAGCAATGGCCAGGGGGATGGCAACACTCGGCACCAGGATGTACAGGATCTCCATTTTATTCTTCTCCTTGGAATCCTTTGAATCTGGGTGCAGAAATGGAAAAGAGCAAATGTTATACTAGTTTAAATAACATGGATGATATTACACTGCAGAGTTTAAAACGACCTCCTCTTCTTCTATACATAAAAATGTATTGTGAGAAAAAGGAACCATTGCTTATTACAATTTGTTTCCATCAAACCTTCAATGTGATTTATTAAAGTTTAAAGTTCAAACGTTTAAAAATTGCAGAGGGACATTATGAAGACTTTGCGTGTGTCTGGGTCCCCCTCGGATGTTGCATCTCTTTAGCCTGCATTTCTCCAACACCTTAAAAGTTAAACGCCACGTGGATGGTCTGTATACATCCAAGAGCATTAATGTGGACCACAGGGGTCTTCTTCTATTGGCTGCTAGCCCAAATCAACCAGAAATCATGCCCGTGTCTTGGCTGGTTTGGACATACAGGGCCAATCCTGCATCTTCCAGAATCAACATCACCAAAGAATCCTGGCCCCAGGGTCCACAAAGCGACAGGCCTGAGATGACGGGGACCCCAAGTCAGGGCCAGCTCAGCTTCTGATGAGCTGTGTGATCCTGAACAAACCACTCACCTCTCTGGGTCTTTTTCTCATCCACAAAAGTGAAGTATCTGTTTTGGATGGTGTCTATGATAACCTCTAGCACAACATCACTGTATAACCTGACACTATTTTGAAACCCAAGAGTTCTTCTTAAATGGTTTCATATGAACTCAAGAATTGTGAGCGCTAACAATTGGAAGTATACTTTTGAAATCTTATACATCCACTGTTACCATTGCTTGGAAAAGAATGTAACATGTATAGAAGGACATGAGGACACGTACTTTTCTTTTTTTTTTTGGTTTGGGTCTGACCATTAAACTAAATACCCTGGGCGCATACTAGAATTAATGAATTATTTGACTGGTAAAACAAATGCAAGCATTGTGGGACAGTAATTGGAGGAGTTACATAATGACATGCTCTGATCACCAATAACCTCATCAGCTTTCTTGCTGTAAGAAAACCCAAAGTGTGAAAATGCAGACGGACACAAAATTCACAGATGATTATTTACTTAAAAGAATTAGCCACACATCCATTCCCTCATCCTCCCATTTGCTCAGTAAGTCAATAAACAAAAGCTACTACGGCCAAGCACTCTACTAGGTACTGGGAATACATAATTAAATACATAATTAAATCCTTTGCCCTTAAGGAGCCTGTGGTCTGGTTAGGAAAACAGAGAAAAGATCACTACAATATGCTGTTAGAAGTCCTACGAGGGAAGTATGAAAAGAGTGATGAAGAGACCCCAAAAGTCCCTTTAAACAGTGAGCTTCCCCAGCACATGGAAACGAGAATACACTACACGTAGTTTGCACTGGCACACACCTTCCTTGGGAACCTGCTGTCTAGTGAGACAGAGCAGTAACTGATCATGCCACCTTCTCTCCACACTAACAGGCTCAACACAAGGCGTTAGGAAGGGCACCAAAGCCTGGGGGTTGGGACTGTGCTCTGTGGGTCAGCCCTCAGACGAGCTTGGGGAGGGGTAAAATCTGCTTATGAAGTATAACAAATATAATAGTTTTAGTATTTATTGAGTGTTTTCTACTGGAAGAAAATCAAGTTAGCTGTTATGATTCATACGGTCCAAGTATTGTTCTAAGCCCCCCCTCCTTTTTTTCAGTTTTTGTGTTTATTTATTTTACGGATATGTAGTCAGTTTACAATGCTGTGTTAATTTCTGGTGTACAGCATAGTGATTCAGTTGTACATATGTCTGTGTGTGTGTGTGTGTGTGTGTGTATTCCTTTTCATATTCTTTTTTTATAGGCTATTACGAGGTATTGAATATAGTTCCCTGCGCTAGACAGTAGGACCTTGCTGTTTATCTATTTTATATGTAGTAGTTAGTATCTGCAAATCTCAAAATCCCAATTTATTCCTCCACTCCCCACTTCTGCCCCGGGTAATCACAAGTTTGTTTTCTATGTCTGTGAGTCTGTTTCTATCTGTAAAGAAGTTCATTTGTTTCTTTTTTTTTCTTTAGATTCCACATATAAGTGATACCATGTTATTTGTCTTTCTCTGTCTGACTTAATTCACTTAGTACAACAATCTTCAGGTTCATCCATGTGGTTGCAAATGGCATTACTTCATTCTTTTTATGGTTGAGCAGTATTCCATTGTGTATGTATATATATTCACACACACATACCACATCTTCTTTATCCAGTCACCTGTCGATGGACACTAAAGTTGCCTCCAAGCTGTACAATAATTAGTGCACTATGGGTTTGTATGCATTCAACATCGACATCTATGCATAAATAGTGCACTATGAACATTGGGGTGCATGTAGTAAGCATGCACTTTTCTTTAACGCACTTATTTTATTCTCACAACCAGCCCCATGAGGTAGACACCACCCTCAACCCCACTTTTATGGGTGAGGAAGCGGAGGGGCAGAGTGGTTAATTTACCTGCCCAAGGACACGCAGCTAGAAATTCAGCAGCTCGGATTCCTCTCTTGTTGGTCTTGCTTCACACCTCCTGCTCCAGCTACTACTCTAGACTGCTAGTAATTTCAGAGTGGCTGTTGTTTTGCACCGATTTTTCATGGTAGGACTGCTCTTGTTTCGTGGAGGTGGGAAGGATGAAGGAGGTCTGAAAGGTGGGGAGTAACGCTGACGCTTTGCCAGGTGGGCTGCTTTTGAACTGCTCACTTTGGGCACTGCGGCAGGTGAACAGGCATCTCTGGAGACTGTTCTGATCATTCTAGTCACTAGAACTGGGTCTCGGGCGTTTTAGTAACAATTGTGTCTGCATGTCTGTAGGGGGGTAGACACAGAGAGAGAGCATATCTCTGTCTACATATCTGTCTACCCACTTTACAGACAATGTAGCAGAGTAAAGGAAGATTACATTTTAGAGTGAGAAACCTCTGAAGACTGCCTTTATCATTATCTACGTAACCGTGAGTGGCACTTAAGCCTCTCTCAGCAAATTCATCTGTAAAATGGGACTATTTCAGAGAACTGCTGTAAACAATAAATGAAGTAACATGGAAAGTCTCTATTCTAGCACCTGTTACAGCTCAAACACTCAATCTTTACCCCCTACCCTTAGACCAGGAAAAGATTCAGGGAATAAAAGCTTTGGGCTGGAAATTCTAAATAACCTTAAGCTAAAAACCACCTCTCTGACCTCCATCGCCTCATTTATTCAAGGGGAGTAATGATACCTACTCTACCCATCCCATTTAGTTCATGTGAGCAACGACATTCACGAAGGAATCTTGGGAAATTGAAAACTGGCGCACAGTTGTTGGATGCTATGATTAGTATTCACATTTTAAAACAAATTTCAAATTTCTCAACACCCTAGGGGGGGAAAAATCCCTCTTGTTATTCTTGGATTTTCAGTGAAATCATTATGAGGGTAAGATTACAAAAGGAATGAGGCTAATTTAGTACGAAAGTAATGCTAGTCATTTTTCTGGCCCACATTTTTAGCAAAAAGAGAAAATAAGGCTCTCACCTGTCTGGCTAACAAAGGAGTCTATTCTGTACTCATTCCGTAACAGATTATTCACGGAACGCCTTTGATTGTACACGGGAGGGCTGGGACAAATCCCCTGGTAGGTCTGCAGGAGAACAAACTTCAAGAAGCTAAATCCTTTAAACACCGCCAAACTTGGCTCCTTCTGATTATACTGAGGATATACAAATGAGCACGATGTCTCCTTGCCAAGTGAAATAATCAGGCAGAATATGACGTGGTCGTGTTGGAAGTGACAGAAAACAAATTCAGGCCTATTGTGCGTCTTACAACACGCTTCCTTTCCCAGGCGGCTCTCTGCATTTGGCCAGAAGAGGAGTCCATGTCTGGCTCAAAAAACTCCATATAAAAACATTCAGCAGAGCAACTAACCTTACACATGCAACATTAGAAAACTAACATTTGCCCAACCCCTCTTTAATGTCCTAGCATTTTTATTACTCATTTTAACCTAGCACTTGGGTTTATCTTGGCTTTACACACAGACAACTTGAGGCTGAGAAAGGACAACAACTCGCCAAAGCTAGGAAGTGGTGGGGTCTCGGATGGAAGACAAGGCTGTCTGCCTTCGATGCCTTTGTGCTTTTTAAATCACATGACTAATAATAATTAAAATACCATATAAAATTGTTTTTCCTCATTCTCCTAAAGATTCCAAGATTTCTTCTCAGTAAGGACTGACTCATTATCTAGTGGGAATCATACTATTAAAAACAGTCACATAAGAACAATGGACAGTATTCTTACTATCCACGTTAAAGGGTAATGAACTCCTACAACACACTGCAAAGAAAATTGGCTGAAAACTAGAATGGGGAAGATTTTTAATACTTTGGAATAACTGTTTAAAAGTTAAATGCATGTATTAGTTACATCAAGTTAAATACTTGGGATTTTTGAAACCAACAATTTAGTCCGGACCACATGATTAATTTCCTTTTAAAAATCAACAATTTGGTATCACAGTTCACATCTGACATTCCTTTTTTATTTTTACAATGATATTCAATACTTTGATTAGTAATTAAAAATAATGGAGAAAATACTTCTTTCGTCTCCTGGGGCTTAAAGCAAGGTAAACATGATTTCTCATTCAAAAGGTACTTTTATGAAGTGAAACATCATCTGGGATATAACTTTGAGTTAAAACAAGAAAACACTCAGATTGCAAATCTGGCAAAGGTGGGAAGGAATCTTACAGAATTTCAAAGGAGATTAAACAAGATTAAATTACGATCTTGTCTGAAAAAATTTTTAAAGCCATAGAAAACAAACAGGAATCACCACCATTCATTATTTGAAAACTACATAGTAAGTGGGTCCACAGCAGATAGGGGCCTGCACCGGTGGTATTTGACACATACCTGGAAGCCAAAGGAGAAAATGTGGTAATTAGGCCTTCAGTTGGCACGCTGGGCCCAGCCATTCGCTCTCTTGACTTAATGATGGAAAATCTAAGTAGATGATCTATTGCCTTGTGTATTCTCAAATGATTTCTTTAAAAGACTCTGCATAGTGCATACATAGTGATTAAAATACTTCTCTTCAGAAAATGTTTTAACCACATTAGGTTAGGGGCAGTAACTCATTTGTGAGCACTTGAGAAAAACCTTAGTCACTGGAATCCACACAAGTTCACTAAAAGTTACTTTAAATCTCAGGGCTTCAGTTTCCTCCTATATGAAAGCAAAGAGTCGGGCTAATCTTTCCTTTTTAATTAAAAAAAAATTTTTTTAAATTATGGTTAAAAAAACACACATTTACCATTCTAATCATTTTTAAGTGTAAATTTCAGTAGTGTTGAGTATATTCACACTGTTGTATTGCTCTCCAGAACTTTCTCATTTTGCAAAACTGAAACTCTGTACTTATTGAACAACAACTCTCTATTTCCCCTTCCCCTCAGACCCTGGCAACCACCATTCTACCTTTTGTTTCTAGGAGGTGGACCACTTTAGATACCTCATATAAGTGGAATCATATGGTATTTGTCTTTTTTCTGGCTTATTTCACTCAGTATAATGTCCTCAAGTTCATCCATGTTGTTGCATGTGACAAGACTTTCTTCTTTTTTAAGGCTGAATAATGTTCCATTGTAAGAATACACCACATTTTCTTTATCCATTTATCCATTGGTGGGCATTTGGCTTGCTTCCTGCTCTGAGCTATTGTAAATAATGCTGCAGTGAATCTGGGTGTGCAAATATCTCTTTGAGATTTTGCTTTCAATTCTTTTGGATATATACCCAGAAGAGGGATTGCTGGATCATACAGTAATTCTGTTTTTAATTTTTTAAGGAACATCCATACTGTTTTCTTTTGTGGCTCACCATTTTGCCTTACTATCTACAGTGCAAAACGATGATAATTTCTCCACATCTTTGCTAACATTTGTTATTTTCCATTTGTTTTTGATAGTGGCCACCTTAATCGGTGTGAGGTGAGAGCTCATGGTCGCTTTGATTTGCTCTTCTTTAATGACAAACGATACTGAGCATATTCTCATATGCTTGTTGGCCATTTGTATATCATCCGTGAAGAAATGTCTATTTAAATCCTTTGCCCACTTTTTAATTGGGTTAATCTCTAAGTGTCAAAATCCCATAGGTTTTATAAAATTAAATCTCTTTCATCTTTGAGAGGATTATTTTGGCGTGGTAGGCCAAGCACATTTAAACTTCAGTAAAACATTTGATCAAGTGATTCATGATATACTATGGACAAATGATGGAGGGTTAGATAATAATACCAATAGATGAATTGTACTTCACCATATGGTTGTACTCGAATAGTGTTAATCAGCAAAACAACGTCGAATTATAGAGGGCTGTCCTTAAGAGACAGTGCTTGTTCAACACTATCACCAACTTCTGGATGATGACTTGTTCATCAAACTTGAAAATGGCCTGAATCTAGGAAAGATACCTAATTAACTATAGAAATAAAATTTTAGAGAATTATACACAACGGGCTAAAACAATGACCCAAAACCAGCAGCTGAAATTTTACATATAAATATTGTAGCTTGCAGTTAGGTTAAAGACTTAGAGAAGTCCATGATCTAGCAAATCTACCAAATAACTTCTGATGTAACCAAATTCAAAACAAATAAAAGAAGACTAAGAAGTTTTAGTGAAGACCTGAAGGCTCAATGGGACCTAGCAGCATGATGAAATTGCTCAAAAAAATTTCACAGATGGCACATCTAAGCAACAAGATACCCTTCATCGGCAGCAAGGAGTCATGGTCAAGGACATCACGGTCTTCTTCTGGTCTGCTCTGGTTAAAAGACACCAAAAAGTGTTTTCTACTATAAGAGTCATGTTTTTAAGAAGGGCTTTTTAAAAATCTTTTTTTAATAAATAAACTTTACTTTATTATTATCATTATTTTTAATGGAGGTACTGGGGATTGAACCCAGGACTTCGTGCATGCTAAGCATGTGCTCTACCCTTAAGCTATACCCTCATCCCAAAAGGGGCTTTGAAGAAGCAAAAAAACATCCAGAGGAGGGGGAGGGGAGGAAGAGGATGAGTAAGGAAAGGTGGGAATAGTTACATGTTCTTCAGACCAAACTAAAAATTAAATGAAGGATGTGACAGATGTCTTCAAATTTGGATGAGAAATGACACCAGAGGTTAAAAGCCAGATCTAGTATGTAGACTTGTCCCTTACTAGGGTTTTGTTTTGTTTTGTTTTAAATTTGCATTAGTGGCTAACATTTTTTTTTCAATCAGGAGATTTCACATGTAAGTTTTGGTTTCTGGCTTACCAGGCAGATTTTGAGCAGGGGGAGCCATCCCATAATCACTTTGGGGTAGAGAGATGTACCTGTCTCTGGAGGTCTCTGGCATGTTCAAGCAGATGCTGGTTGATTCCTATGGCTCATCTCAAGGTTCTCTGAATTTATAAACTGCATTGACATACCTTATTTAGAACCCTCTTGAACTTCTGACTCGCTTACGAAGCAATTGATTTAAAGCCAGTGATGAATATTTCTCCTTGGTGTCTGCAGCCCACCAGATCCAGTCTTAGTCCTTTACTATCCTGCTGTGTGCTGAGGCTGACCTCCATGTACAATATTAATGGGCACCCTTGCCCTCTGGTTTCCAGTTAGGTCCAGCGGATGGGAGGCATTGGCATGATAAGAAGAACCCCAGGGAAAGAAGAGAGTACGGCTGGTGTGCTTGTTCCCCTGGCTCCCTTCTCGCTGGGCTGCAGAGGGCTGCCCGCACCCCTCCACCAAAGGCCACACAGCATGCAATGGACAGCCTTCTCTTCAGCCTTAGCTGTACTCTATTGGGTAAGATAACCGAATGTTCCCTTGACTCTCCCAGCCTCGAATGGTCATCTCACTTCTGCTAGCCCCAGTCCTGCACCTTACTGGTTTACCCTAATTCTGCCAACACCTTTAAAAACAACCTCTTTTTAAAATTCTCTTTAGTCTATTTGCTTGTGCCTTTTGTTTCCTGCCAGAACCTTGACTGATACAAAGCCAACAGCAACAGTCATTGTTGTGTCATATCAGAATTCTGCCACCAAAAGGTTAAGATGACAAGGAACACTTCCTATTGGTATTGTGGTGGGCTCAAACAGTTAACAGCTTCCAACAGCTTATTGCTAGAGCAGCTGACACATTGGATCAATGACTCCATATATACTGGGGACAATAAAAAAAAAAACTTTGAAAGAAAATTATTTTATGGTTAAGAATGTTTATGCAACATGACTTAGTTACAAGTTTTTGGTAACTATCGTTCTTTACTCTGCTGAAAATATATAAAGACTGGAGACCAAAGGACATCTTGAAAATCTCTGCAGCACAAAAAATAACTCTTCCGGAAAGCTTCAAACTCTACAAAGCAGTGCTCTATTCCTTCCTCCTCTCCCCCTCCCCACCATCCAATTCACTGTAATGTTCAATTTTGGTTTGAAGAAATGGCTGAAAGACAAATTGCCTTACAACAGGTCCTCTATGAAATATGGGAGAAGGCTGCTGACAGAGTGAGTTAAAAACTGCAGTGTTCGCAATCTGGAAAACATCTGCCTTGCCCCAAACTGTAAACCACCATGTTGGAGAAAATGGATTGTGACAAAACAGAACCCAGGGTGGATGTTTGTAAGGTTATGGGACAAGTCAGGGCTATTCAGGCACAGAACTGGGCAACGTGCCCTTTGGCAAACCATTGCAAGGCAAGGACTTAAAAGGAATTACAAAAGCAACAGGCCAGGTATGAAAACTCCAAATGGAGCCAAATGGTTCACTACTCTTTTTTATTAGTGGGTACTCTTCAGCCAAGCTGGTTGAGGAGTAAAAACAATACCACTGTTGGGAAGTTCTGGTTGTTTGGTAGATGGAGAAGTCTTTATTTAGAGATGAGTCAGATATGCTGGCCTGGTAGGGGAGGAAATGTGGCCTCAGGACTTGATCTAGAGTGAAATAAAGGGCGAAGGTTTGAATATGAAAACACCAATGGAATCAGGGTTCTGCTTCCCCATACACTTTAAGAAAGAAACAAATAGGGGATCTCAATTAGTTGGGGAGACAGAAGGAACGTAAGTCAGATGGTAGAACACAGCCAAAGGGAAATGGCCAGATGGTTGCAAAAGGAGCTCCCAGAGAAAGACATTTTCTGCACTTCCACCCTCAGAGCTGCCTAGGAAAGCAGTGATAAGGGCTGCAGTGAAACCGTGAAGCTGGGAGGTGTGCCTAGGTGCCAGCTGGAAAGAACACAGGCAAATGTTTCTTTTTCGACTTAGTTTCCACCCAGCCCACGTTATTTGGCTTGGAAGGTGGCCACAGGGACTAGAGGTGAAAGCGTAGTGAATGAAGGTTTGCAGGCAGGATCTCAGGGAAGATGGCCAACTCTGAAGACTGGGGACCTGGGGCTGCCAGGAAGGGAGGAGCCCAAGAACTTAATGGGAAAAGGGCAAACACTGTGAGACCTGGGTGGAGCTGCCGGGGGAGCTGGTCCAGATCAGGCTGAGGCTAAGCAGAGCATCCTGGGGTCTCAGAGTAGATGTCTTTGTGGCTGGGGGCTCCATTCCTACATCCCTGGGGCTTCAAATAAGAAAATCAAAGACCGAGAGAGCTCCTAATGATCAAAGGGAAAAGGAAAATAATAAAGGAATGTTTGTTCCTCTGAATAAGCTAGAATTTGTTCCTGAAGTAGTTGTAGCATGGTGGACAGAGTGATGGTCCTGTGGACCTGATCTTGGCTTTGGTAAAAACAACATTGTCTCACAGCAAAATGGAGGAGATACCTTTATCCTGTGGCTTATTATGCGGGTTAATTCAACACATTCTATTGAGCATCAACTAAGTTGCAGGCCGGATGCCGTTGTAAAGAACTTAGGATGGTAGACAATTCACAGCAGACATCACACAGCACAAATAGCAAAGCACACAACAGCCCACATTAACGTTGGAGACTGTAAGACAGTGCTTAATGTGATTTATATTTTTTCCATCTGATTCTTCCACTAGATGGTAAACTACACGAGGACATGGTCTGATCTAGCTTGTTCACAAAGTTGAAGGCATAGTAGAAGTGCAACACGTATTGCTTTCAGTAATAACCATTGTAATCATTAGATGTGTCGGACGGGAAACAAAAGACAGGGACAACGAGAGGTCAAGTCTTGCTCAAACTATCTTTTGTTCTCTCACTTTCTCCAAGCACTGCCTGGGTGCATGCACACAGTCCTAGCTAAGCTAGTTCCCAGAATTCACAGCAGACATATTTGGTTGTGTTTAATTTCATGTTCTCTTTTAGAGTGAAAGTTCACAGATAAAACGATCTGGGGCAGACTGTTCTCAAGTGCCTTTATTCTAGAAAGTACAACAAATGCTCACATTCTGCATTTAATTAGGCCTATACTTCTTTTAGCTTTACTTCGTTGAAACGAAAACAAAAGATATCAGTAGGAAAATGAGAAACCCCATGGAGGTTATGAAATCTCCTTAACGTTGACTTAGCTAAAGAATGCAGGGATATTCTCATGAGACTCCATCCCGTTTGAGAGGAAGGAGAAAAAGGACTACATTTCAAATATGCCCCACAAGCTTGCAACTCATTATAAGATGCAAAGTTATTCTCAGTACTTGTCCATCCATCCATCCATCTACCTACCTACCTACCTACTTATCTATATATACAAACACACACTCACATACATACATAGATTATAGAATTTACAAGACTGGCTATAGGTCTGAGTCCTGGGTCCACTTCTTATTAACCATGTGGCCTTGGACAAGATATTTAATCTCTCTAAGCCTCATTTTTCTCTTCTTAGGTAGAATAAAACTCAACTCATACAATTACAAACTATTATACACGAGATAATGCATAAAAAACAGCACAGTGGCTCACTGTAAGCACTCAGTAAATGGTAACTGCTCCATAATATTATTGTTACTCTACAGTCTACACCGTATCATGCACACAGTATACACGACATACTGTATTCTACAGTCCAAATGGTAGAATTCTTTTTCAGTCTCAAGGTTTCCCAAACCGGGCACTACTGATATTCTGGGCAGGGTGATTCTTCGTGTGGGTTGTTCTGTGCATTCTGGGGTACTGAGCAGTGTCCCAGCCTCTACACAACAGATGCCAGGAGCACCCCCAACCCCACCCGGCTGTGATGACCAGAATGCTTCCAAACACTGCCAGATCTTCCCTGGAATCTTCCGCTGTTTTGAGAACCCCTGGTATGCAACAAAGCACGGTGAGAGTCCCTAGAGATGGGAGACCTGGTTTCTATTAACTGATTTGTGTTCTTGGGTCGGTCCTCCCACCTCCCTGGCCTTGGTTGTCTCATGCGGTGAAACAGGGCAGGAAATTCCTACTTGATCTGTCATGATTTTTGTAAGGATGAAACGAGAAAAGAAATCAAATGCTCTAAAGCAATGTTAGAGAAGTAGGATTCTGCTATGATTATTTTGTTAGAGGTGGGCGAAGGAGGGGCAATTACAAGAAGCCTTGCATTGGAACAGCTGATGCTGACCTGCTCTCTTCTTTAATTCACACCCTGGGGAGCCGCTGACATCTCAGCAGCTTCTTACTGATCACATGTCAAGGATTCCCTGCTCCTTTCATGGATGTATTTGTGGCTTGGCCTGAAGAATTCAAAAGGAACTGTTCTCTTTCAAAATGAAATGAAAATGTTCTTTTTTTTAAAAAAAAAATTATTACTGTAAGTGGTGAAAACCGCCTTGTCATCTCTAGATTCAGCTTTCATTTAAATTTATCTCTCATGTGACTAGAATTGACCAGTCCTCAGAATTCTGTAGATTGATATTCAGAAAGAAATATCCGAGGGGTTTCCAACATCACTGTACTGATTAATACTACAATAAAATACTGAGTAATACTGTGATGGGTTTCTTCATCAGCAAGGGAACATGTTTTGATGTCATATCAGATTATGGGAATCAGTATACTGGAATCCAGAGGCTGAGCCTAAAATTCTTTTATTTGTCTCTGAGAAATCTTTAACTGGGAAATAGCCAAGTGTCTGGGAAAAGAGCACAAGCTTTGAGTTTGGTCAGAGCTCCATGCAAAGAGATGAGGGTTCAAGGTCCAATGCCATGAGTCAGTTCTCTCACTTAGACAAGTCCTTTAACCCTCCTGAACCTTGGCAGAATATGTGAATATCACCTGCCCCACAGTGTGGTGATGAGATTTACATGGAGGTGAGTATGTAAAGCACGGAGAACCATGTAGGCACAGGGTAGGTGTTTTGCAAATGTCGGTGGTCTTTCTCTATCTACAGTCTGAAAGACTGTTCAAGGGTTTCCTTCGTCCCTCAGAGAGTGTGTTTGCCTTGACAGCTTCAGGAAAGCCATTGAAATGAAAACTATTATTCTTTAGGCATCATTTCAAGTCTTGACTTAAACTAACTGTAATAAAGCTTGAACCAGATTATCAACAAATCTTCCAGTTTATGAGCAAACTACCTCCCTGCTTCTCATGAGCATTATAGTTGGAAATCAGTGGTCAGAAGTCCCCTAAAGGACGACGGTGTTCACCTAGGGCTGCATGAACCATGTGCTTCTTCCTTACAACCAGTCATTGGGTCTCCTTGAGGACACACATCAGCATCCTGAGCCAGCACAGGGGAGCAGCAAGAAGATGGCCCTGGAGTCAGACAGCCCTGCCATTTACCAGCTGGGTGACTTGGAGGCTCCCTGAGCCTGTTTCTTCACCAGCAACATAGGGTTCATAATACCTGTCACAGTGTGAGGGTGAGTACAAATAAAGCCTGTGAAACCCCAAGCACTATGCTTGGAATGTGGGAGGTGCTCAGTAAAAGCAGCTTTTATCCCTGGCTCTCTCACACATCCTCACACCCACCTGGTTTAGGAGAGGGGATGGGGCAACCAAGAAAAGGATTATAAATCTACATTTAATTAAATTCCTTCCTGTTAATGTTGAATAATGCATATGGGAAAAGTCATAAAGTATTAAGCACAAACCATTTTAAAAATACAGGATAATTTTTTCTGAACTTGCCCATGGTGGCTCTGGAAGAGTTAACATCACACTCTGTTCTTCATGCTGCACATGAAGGCATTTAAAAGCCGGCGATACAAAAAGAATCTGATCCCCCTCTTTTTCAAACAGAGCTTGTTTCACCTTCCAGAAAACCGTCTGGCAGGTGAAAACAACATGGCACAGGGAACATGAATGAAGGAAACTGTAGTGTAAGAGTTTCCCCAATTTTCCTCACTAAGGGTTCTTGCAATATTTGTATTACTTTTTCCTAATGACCTCTGCAGTATGTTTTAGCTTCCTCTTCTACACTCCACAGCACTTGTGCCAACGCCTACCGTATCATACACACTGCACTGTGATCGTACGTGAATCACATCTTCCTTTTTCAACCTCCCTACTCCATAGTGGGCTCAAACAATATTTGTTAAACAGAGAACGAACATTCCTCTATAAGTGCTGACTATATATATATATCAATTATGATAGATTCCTCTTTATATATTGACTATATTATAATTACACTAGAAAATATTTATTCAACATTTACTATCCTCCAGACATCATAGTTCTTCAGGGAACGCCTCATTTATTTTCACAAAAGACCCTGCATGTATATCACCATTATCTCCATTTTACTGGTGTGGCTTCCCTTTCCTGTCACATCCTGACCCTCCCACGATGCCTGGAAAACTCAGGTGACATCGTCTGTGAGAACCAGGATCAGGAAGGTGAATCAGTTCCAAAACGGTGCAAACTCCCAGGTCTCACCACCATTTTCATTCTCTTTCTCCTACCCTCCAAACATTTTCTAGAAAAAGGGACAAACTACTTCAGAAATTTCATTTTCTGTCTACACTTCTGTGGTTTAAAAGGATGAAAGGACGCCGTTTATCCACCACTGATCCAGCGATGCTCTGGATGACTGAGTAATGGCTATAGATTCCTCCTCCCTGCGGCTGTTCTCAAGGACACAGGGAAAACACTTCTCTTTCTGCTTCCAGTACACCTGCTGTGCTAAGGAGGGTGCTCTGGGACATGGACCATTGTGGGTAATGTCTTTTACTCCATGAATGACTGTGATAAGCTGTTCCACCTGTGCCTCTGGAGCGATGGTGCCAGTTATACCCACTAACACAATGGTGGCAGGGATAAAAGTGGTTTACATCGTGAGAGTGTGCTTTGGTACCCTAAAGGGTGTTTTGCATCAAAACAGCAAGGCTTATCTCTCCTAGAAACAGGGTTTGAGATCAAACGAACACTATCACTCTCCTTTGCCTCCTTATTCGATTCTCCTAAGGGAAGGGGCCTGGAGTTGGGGGAGCTTTGAAAGTGATTGTCTTGTAGTAACTTATAGTGAAGAACAATAGGAAAACGAATATATGTATGTTTATGTATGACTGGAGCATTATGCTGTACACCAGAAATGGACACACTGTAAACTGGCTATACTTCAATAAAAATATATTTAAAAAAAAAAAAAGGAAAAGAAGGATTTAAAAAAAAGTGATTGACTATGTTAAAGGCAATGACTTGGTATTTACCACATGCTGGGATGTCGCACAGATCAGACTTAAAGTTTTCGTCCAGGGTGAAGCACCAGGGAGCTTCCTTCTGATTCCCTGGGTTGCGGCAGTAGGAGTGTCCTCCGTTCAGCTCTGGGAAGCGGAGAGCAGTGAAGGTGTGGGTGTGGGGGTACTGGGAATTCCACGGCTGGCACTGGCGCCCTGATCTGGTCACACTGACGGTCCCCCGGTAGTCCACACCTGTGTTGTTATAGCACTTGTGATCTGAAATGCACAACAAAAAAATCCAAACTGAGAAAGAAACAGAGGAGATGTCGTCCCAGCTAGCAGTGTCTGGAGGGAGGACATGCGGTTACTGTGATGGTCGAAGCTTCCCTGCTGGCCAGGGGCCACACGGCAGCCTCCTCGCTTGCTGCGCTGGGGTATAGAGCCAGCCTTGCAAGGACATTCCTGGGAGGATTTACAGCTTGTGCTTCAGGAAGAAAACCAGTCCCTCCACAAGTATTTTTGATATTGAACACAGGAAAAAATCAGAACTGTGGCGGGACGCGGGGGCACTGGAGTAACTTCCTACTGAATGGCGCAGGGACTCCACCTTGCATTTCCGCTTCATGACCTTAGACATGAGTCATGTGATAAAGAATCTAGTTCACAGCAAATGTTTATCAGCAGCAGTGCTCTCTGAGTCTCTGGCAGAGGTTAGGGCCATCACTGTGATGCACTGGGCACCCCTGAGAAGCAGGTTCTATTAAGTCTTCCTCCCTGTTGCTTGAAAGCACTGCCAAAATCTATTCAATTGAAATAAAATGAAATTGGGATGGGTAACGATAAGATGAACATGACAACAGTAATAATGACGATGTTGTTATTATGATATGTTAAACATAGTTCTAAGCATTTTAGGTGCATTAACTTATTTAACTAATAAAATAGTATTAACTACCAAAAGGAAACCAAAACATTACTAGTGAATTTAATTATAGATGAAAGGGAAATGCACAGAAAAAGTCTTTTATTTGACAGTGGTGAGAGGATGGAGGATGGAGGCAAACCCTCATATGTATATATTTTTTTTAATTGTAGTAAAATACACATATCATAAAATTTACCAATAGTGCATTTAGAACATAAAATATTATGCAACTTTTACCACTATCTCATCCCAGAACACTTACATCATCCTCCAAGGAAACCCTATGTTCATTAAGCAGTCACCCCCGCCCTTCCCCCTGCCCCTTGCAACCACGAATCTGCCTTTTATCTTTGTGGATTTGTCCACTCTGAATATTTTATAGAAATGGACTTATACAATGGTGTCCAGCTTCCTTCACTATGATAGTGTTTTCAAGGTTCAGTCATGTTAAAGCATGTGGATTCTATTCCTTTTTATGGCTGGATAATATTTCATTATGTGGATATACCACAATGTGTTTATTTACCCACCCACTGATGGACATTTGGGTTGTTTCCACCTTTTAGCTAGTGTGAATAGAGTGGTTACAAAACGTTTTGTATAAGTTTTTGTTTGAACACCTGTTTTCAGTTCATTTGGATATATACCCAGGAGTGGCATAGCTGGGACATAGGGCAATTCTATTTTTAAGTCATTAAGGAACCAAAAATCATATTTTTAAATTACCATCTTCACGCAACTTCTCGAAAATAGGCACTGCATCTAATCCACTGCTGAATGCCCAGCCCTGACAAGGTATTTGGCCCACTGGAACATTTTGTAATCTGACCACCAATATGAAGAATTACTGGGGGTCACGGTTTTCACTGTGCCATGGGGTTGCTCACCCCCAAGGCAGCACAGACGGTCAGGGGCTACCACCTACTTTTATTTATGGGATCCGCCATGGGAATTCCAATCCGGATACAGTTGGCAGCTTCGGGGCTCTCTGGCTGGGGGAGATCTTCACAGTTTGGCAGTTTCAGCCTCATCAGAATCATGGGATTTGATCTTGCAAAAATGTACTCTGTTTGACACAGGACATTTTCCAGGATTTCACATTCATCGCGACACAAGTCCCGGGGCTTTGGGACAGACGAGGTTTCGTCACAGTATGGGAAGGCGTAGTGGCACAGGGAGGGAATGGCGAACTGAGAACACTTATCAGATAAGTGACTGGAGGTGCCGATCATGGTGAAGGCAGCTGGAAAACAAACACAATTATTAACTGCCAGGGGCAGGGTTTATCTCCTCTGGGTATCTAGTCCACAGATATCAGATGTAAACACACACTGGAAGGAATCTGCAGTACTCAAATAGACAAGGCCAGGAGAAGGAGATTCATTTCAGATGTCTAAGCAGCTTACTTTCACTGGCTTGAAAAAAATCATTTTGACTACAAAGTTAAAAAAACAGGATTAAGTTACATATGTACCGTTTCCTAATAAAAAGAATTAATTACGTTAAAGTACAATATATTTTTCATTTTTTACTACAAAGCAACAGAACTTTGTTTCATCCAGTCCTTTTTATTAGTTTTGTGAGGCTTCTAAAACATTTGACAGCTGCGGGGCAGAACTCGCTTTACGCAATGGCTGAGACCGAACATGGGATTTAGTTCTGAGTCTTGCCTCTGAGTTGCTGGATGACTTTGGGTAACTTGTTTAATTTCTTTGGGGGCTTGAATACTTTCTATTCCGTCTTCTGAAAATGACGCAATTCACTTGGAAGTTCTCAAAGGGCACAACTCAGTTGTTCCAGAGGGTATCACAGAATATTAGGGGTCACTGAGCCTAACCCCTTACTCCTGTGAAGTACACTGGCCCCCCTTCGCAGACTTCTACTGACAAGGAGCTTACACTTCATAAGGCAGCCTCCGACAAGGCTGCTGGTACACTGCTTCTCAAAGTATGTTCCTTAGAACACTCATTCTGTAGAATATTTTAAAGTATTTGAGAAATGGGTTCCAGAGCCAAACAAGTGTGGGAAATGCTTGGTTAAACAAAGGTAAATGGATTCATTTTAAAGAAACTGTTACTTTCCAGTAAGCGGATATCCACTGAAAATGTCCAAGAGAGGATTATTACCAATGGGTGACCAAATATTTATATCAGAACTCCCAGTTATTTTTGTGACTACTTAGCAAAAAGGATGTTAAAATGTCCCTTTATTAGGTTTGAAACATGTCTTCAATAGCTGCTCCCCATCAGTCGCACATCTGCTCTGGAATTTCACTGAGCCCTTCCCCTTGAAAGCCTGAGGGCTTTAGCAAGTGGCAACTACATCCTCCTAGAGTTGCTTCTCCAGGTTAAATAGCTCCCCTGGCCCCCTCTCAGTTCCTTCGAATTCTTCACGGTACATAGTTTCTGGACTTTTTGCTGCTCTGTGTGCCTGCTTGGGTTTGTTCTTGCCTCTCTTAAATCCTAGAGTTGTCAGATAAACTACGAGGCATCCAGTTACATTTGACTTTCAGATAAACATTTGGGACATACTCATAGTAAAAAATGATCCAGTGTAACTGAGTGTCTTGTATCTTTCAGTGCTAAAGCTGGCAGCCTTATGAGAATTTCAGAAAGGCCATTTTAGTGGCACAGAGACATCATAACTACACTAATGGGAGACGCACAGTCTGCTGTGACCATCAGAACTAGGTGTACAGAATCGTGCCTGGTGGCCCACGCTACCTGCCTCATGCGTGCTGGAAACGGTTTCACTATTAGGCTGCCATTAGAAAGATGCAGTTCAGGAAAGTGAAAGGTGAAATAGAGAAAGCTAGAGCAGGAAGAGACCGATGACCATCCCGCCTCCTCACTCACTTCCCAGACAAAGAAAGGGGTCTTCATGGAGAGGGAGATATTTCTGCCTAAAGTCACAGTAATGACAGTATTGAGATTAGTATCCAGAATTCTAGCCTCTAAATTCATCCCGTCAGTCTGCACAATGTTGCTTCCAAACAGTAAACCCTGTGAGGGCAGAGATGTACCTGGCTGACCCGCCACACCATCACATGCGGAGTGCCCAGCCCAGTTCTCAGTCTGCCAAAAGCACTCAGTAATATTTATTGAGTGTTTGAATGAATGTGAGACTTCTCAAAGCCTCCTTTTCCTCTAAGGGCAACCTTCAATAAATTAGTCTAATGTAAATTCCAGAGCAGAGATCATATCTCTTGCTTCTTTACGGCTCTGCTCCTAACCCCTTTGCCTAGCCTAATCCTTTGTCAAGAGAAGAGCTCAATAAAACTGCTGGTGAGAAAAATTGTGATGCAAGGTGTAAATATAATTCCATTGTCGTGACCTACCTGTGATCTGATTTTCTATTTCCCCTTGCATGTGCAAAGACTCCATATAGACAGTGCGGTTGCCAATAAATCTTGCACACGCAATCCCTCTGTATGGCTGACAGAATCCATCTTCTTCGTACTCATCTCTAAAAACAGAGCACAGACATTAGCTGATGAAGTAAACACATGTGGGCTCTGATTGAGCGATGCCCGAGACAGTCACTAGGGGGCACCGTCGGGCACAGTATCCTAGAGACTGGGCTAAGTAAGGAATTCAGCTTTCTCCTCAGTTCCATCCACCCCTTCAAACATCTGTTGGTCACGTTGGTCAAGTTTCCTTCACCTCCCGAAAATCATCCTGAAGCACAAAATCATCCTTAAACATGGGAGAAAACACTTTTATTTTCGCAGCTGGTGGTGGGCTGGAAGATGATGTAGTTGTAAGGGTAAGGAGGAAATGAGTCGGAAATCTGGGCACATGTTCTACAGTTTTTGTTTTTTAAGCACAGATTTTATTTTTGCTTCATTTGCTACAAAGGCGTGGGCGCATTATCCCCAAGATCCACTCTGACTGATACGTCAATTAGGAGGCTCCATGGGGTGAGAAGCTGGGTGCAGCTGGAAAGAAACCAGGGGGCAGTCCAGTTACACAGCTTCTCACTGCTTAAGACCCATTAGCTCTGCCCTGCAGAAAGAGAGGTCCAAGGCAAACTGTGGACTAGACAATTTCAAATGAGTCACGAAGTCCTAGGAAATCCAGAGAAAATGTCAATGGAAACCTGCTTTCATGGTCCCCAAAAACAAACAAACAAAAACTTTCAAAAATTTTGCTGCCTCAAAATTATAATAATAAAAGAGAGGATGTAAATTTTATTCTGAAGACAAGGGGATACCAGAAAGTGATGTGATGAGTGACAGTGTGGCAAATGCCTGGAGACCTAAGGCTGGAGCATAGGACCCAAGATGGTGGGTTCAGCTTGAAAGGACAGAGTCCATCACCCACCACAAGGGCCTGTCATAAGCACAAGGACTCCAGGGTGCAGAATATCAATCTGCTTCAGGAAGGCAGACAGCAGCCAAACAGAAGGCTGTCTGTCACACTTATGGGCTGACCTCCACTCTGGATGTTCCTCCTCTATTAACCTGGCTGGAATCAACGCATCGTCTAAACAAAAGAACATTTTCCCTCTTGGGTTTCTTCTAAGGTAAAGTACTTTAGAGCAAAATATAGGAGAACAAAATTCTCTCTCTGGGTTTAACAGTTTGCATATCCTTACGCAAGATCCCCGAGTCCTCTAAGCTGTGGTCCTCTTATGCATAAGATGAAGATAATATTTGAACTCTCTACCCGGTAAGTCAAAGTCCTGAGCATCCTATCAAACTGTGTAAAAGCTTTTAAAAAGCGCTACACAGAGGTAACACATGATTATTATTAAAGTATCTACAGTTACCAAAGAAGACATATCTTTAAATTGTTTACTGAGCTTCTACTCTGTAAAATCGACTGTGGTCAGCGCTCTGATCCTCGGCTTCCACACTTGAGGGTTCAGGGACGGAGTCTGTAAAGTCCACTAGAACAGGAAACCAGGTGAAAAAAAATCTGAGAGGGCTGAGCTTTAAGACACTCGTTTTCAGCTGCTTTCTACTCCCTACTCACTAAAACAGTCATTGTGAAGGTGGAGATGGGGGACGTAGCTTCAATTTAGTCTCCCAAATAGTTTGTAGCGCAAAGCTCTTAAAAACGTAACCTTTGATTACACGTACAAATGGATATATCATATACCTGACATAAAGACATTGAAATTTTAATGTTGCAAAATCCTGCAAGCACTCCACATGTTTACTTTCATAAATCCTAGAGTAATGTTGAAGCCTTTTTGGCTTAAATTTTACTTGGGTTGTAAAATTAACCCCACTTTTATTGGGTAACTAATACCATAAACCTATGGGGAGAAAGAAGTTTCTAGATGACCAAACCTTGGATCTTGGAAACTGAAGTCCTGAGACCAGAATGTACCCCCACTGCACCCCTCTGCTATTACAGATGATGCTTTTCTACCCCGAGGCATTAGCAGAGCCCTGGATTTTTAAGGTGTCATGATGAGAACACTTCTTCTTCCCTCACATTAAACTCTCAAGGCCTCAATTTAGATCTCTTGGGAGGACAAAACCCTGGAATTACCTCCAGATATAAATCCCCGACCTACTGGGAGTTCCCATATTTTATGTGTGAGGCTTAGGCTAAACTTCTTACCACCTTTCCAGTTCAAGACTCTAAAAAGCCTCTTTGAATACTGTTCTTCAGAATCAAATGGAATGCAATTCCTTGGCTGCTTATTTCTTATCAGGGGCTTAGAGCTGCAGGTGTATGAAATTTTTGACTGTGCCCAGAATTCTTGATATTCTGGTTAGCCTCTTGGGGTCAGATATAAAATACTGTTTGTACCATAGTGTCATCTTCTAGGGAGTAGTTCTCAGCCGTGGCTGCTTATAGAATCTCCCCAGGAAGCTTTCGAAAATACCAGTGCCCAAACCCCACCTTGGACCTGTTAAAGCATAGTCTCTGGGAAGGCAGCTTAGGGATTCATGGTTTTTAAAAAGCTCTTAGGTGATTTGAATGTGGTTGAGAACCACAGCACTAGTAAAACCAACATGTATGAAAGTGTCTGCCACTCTCTGTGCAGGGTACTATGCTAAGCGCTTTCTTCAAAGTAGCCCCTTGTGTGGAATTATCATCCTTATGTATCCAAGGGAGAAACTCAAGTTCAGAGAAGTTAAGTAACTGGCTCAGAGTCACAAAGCCAGTAAGTGGTGGAGCTAGGATTTAAACTTAGAATTCAGGTCCAAGCTTGAATTCCAGGTTATTAGATCTGTGTCGATGTTCAACTTTTAGACACTCCTTTAAATTAAATCAGCCTAATAATAAGTGACTTTATAATGAGCCTTTACTCTGTGCTACACCCTGTTAAATTTCATTGACATGTAAGATCAATATTAAGTCATTTAATCCTGACCACAGTCTTACACAGAAGATGAAGGTCCCATTTTACAGATGAGAAAACCGTAGGGTCAGAAAGGGCAAAGAACTTGTCCAAAGTGACACAGCCAGTAGAAGAGCTAGATTTGCCTCAAACTGGTGCTTCTAGCCACAATTTACAGCTGCCTCCCAATGGCTGGTTATGGAAGTTTTTGCATCGCTTACAGGGGCTTTCTACTGTGAAGATGCTTTGCTGTCTGTGGGGTGGCAAAAGGTTTTCTTTTAAACATAAAGTCACCATCGCCTTTCCATCCTTTCCATTTTTCCTGCTGCTGTGGCTGGAGGGGAACAAATGCTCCTCCAACGTTAATCGGCTTTGTGCTTTCCTCCAGCTCACACCTCTTTCATTGCTGATGTCCTCCGTACTCAGCAAACTAAAAACACGAAGCGGCAAGGCAGCAAGAGTGCAAGGGCACTTGTGGTGAGCGTGCCCGAGGCTGCGTTCTAGGCAGAAGAAACATGCATTAGGGGAGGGCATAGGGAATTTTGGCCCTTTATCCCAGCAGCTGGCACCAACTTGCGCCGGCTACCTCACCGCAGTGTCAAGGTGCCAGGGTGCTTTGTGATGGGCATTCCTGTTTCTCATAAAGGTGATCTAGTGACCACATTGCCAAACACCCACAACCTTCCAAATTTGCTGTCATGTGATAGGGAAACACAAACTCAGTTTGCCCTCCATCTCCAGGGTCTCCCCATTCCCCAGAGCAAGGAGCCTATGAGGGATGGTCACACAGGCCTAAGAAGGATGGCAACTAGTGTGGCAGCCGTATGAGTATCCACCTGGGAGGCACCGTGGACCATGGACAGGGAAACACTGCCACTGCAAGTCGCAGCCCACAGGAGTTGGACAGTGACAGTGGGAGTCAATAGATGCAATCTCCTGGGCAAACTTCTTGGGTCTAGGAACAAAGAAGAGGGCTCTCTGAAAATGAAAACAGTGCATTGTAGAGCGTGGGGTCTGTGAAGCCCAAGATGCAGTTCTCTGAGAGTGGGAAACAGGAAAGGAGGAGAAAGGATGGGTGGGTGGGCAGCGTAGAGTGGGGTTAAAGGATGCAGAATACTCCCTATGGATGCTGAGATGGAGTTGTGCCAAGTCTGGACCATGAGAGGCCCACCAGCAACCTCTAGTGCTTCCGGGGAGGGCAGGGTTTCTGAAGCGTGCCTCAATTTAAGAAAGACACAAGAGCAAATTTGATTGTTGTCTTAGACACACGATTTGAAAAGAAACCCTTATTATTCATAAAAACTGGGGGCATCTGAATGAAGTCTACAGATTACTTAGTAGTACTGGACCAGTGTTGATTTCTTACTTTTGATAATAGTACTATGTTTACAGAAGACGTTTATGTTAGAGGAAATGGGATAAGGGCAAATGGAAACTGTACTATTTCTGCAACTTTTCTTAAATATAAATATTTCAAAGTAAAAAGTAAAAAAAAAAGTAAGGAAGTCTTACAGGACAATGGGGGATGGGAATCTTATTGTATGTAGATGAACAGGAGATGCTATGATGTGAGGGTGTCAGGAAGGTCATCAGACGACCTTACTGAATCTTTTTAAACAACCTTATAAAATTCCCTCTGGGTCTATCCCTGGGTGGCCAAATTCCCATCATTCACAGTTCACTTACTTGTTTGAGCTTGGCCTACCTCTAAACTTAAATACTTCCAGGAGAAATGACCTACTTGCTCAGGAAGCTCAGTACAGATTGATTTTTATTAGCTGCTGTGGGCACTTACATATCTGTTCAAAGTCACGTACAAGGAAGGCAGAGCAATTGAGGAGAGGTCTGCGTATGAAGAGGAAAGCAATCTTCCTGACTTTGCACTTGGGCCCAGCCCAGCCTAGTGCCAGGGAGGTGACAGAGCAGGTAGACGGGGAGGGTGGATGTGGGAGTCATTCATAGAGCAGATCTCTCTCTCGTCTGGTTTGTCACTCACTTTGTCACAAAGGGGTATTTTCAAAACAGAGACTAGATCAGGTCATTTCCAGCCTAAATTTTCATCCTAGTTTCCAAGTCACCTCAGTTCCTTAAGCACGGGGCACAAGGCCCTTCCCGAGTTCCTGCCCACTTGTCCAGCCTCATTCCCTGCCTGACAAGCCTGTGAACCTGATGACACCAGCCATGCTGTGGACCTTGCTAGTTCACAACAGGGAAAGCACTTTGCTCCTCTGCTGGCTTGGCCTATTCTCTTCCTGAGGCCTGGGGCGCCCTCCATCCTCTTTCTCACCTCATGATTGTCTTTATATCTTTAAGAACCAGATGCTGTAACTCTCCCAGGGAAGTTAGTCACTGCCCACCCCATCCCCCTACCCAACCAGCACCTTTATCACACCTCTCCCACACATTTCTGACTTCATACTGTGCTTTTCTGTTTAG
The DNA here is from genome assembly GCF_048773025.1 of Camelus bactrianus. Classification (NCBI taxonomy): domain Eukaryota; kingdom Metazoa; phylum Chordata; class Mammalia; order Artiodactyla; family Camelidae; genus Camelus; species Camelus bactrianus. The sequence goes on from NC_133551.1 coordinate 32,023,055, forward strand.
GGCCCGCTTGACACTACTCTAAGGCAAGGACCATGTCTCATTCGGCCTGTTACTGTGCACAACTCAGTCAACAAGAGCTGAAGAAAGGAGAGGGTGTTGCTAAGAGCTGTCTTGGCTCCTACCCCCGGCCTGCTGCTCCACATTGTGCACAGACTGATCAACAGAACCGTAAAAGACAACAGACGGGGATGTGACTAAGCTAGCTCACAGACATGGATCCTTCTCCACATCTCAAAGACCTTCCAAGCTAGAAAGCACTTTCTTCCACATCCGATTTTACACAATGGTATGGCAGGCCTAATAGGCTTTGTCAGCTGAACTGATTCTTGCTGATGGATGAGGCCTTAAACCATCCCTCTTTGGGGTCATCAGACCAGTTACAACACATGCCTCTTCTTAGTGGTAAGAGGATGGACTTAAAGGTTCTTTGCTAACTATTAAATCTCACTCAAAAGAATTGCAAACAAGTACTCAAACAAATACTTGTACACCAGTGTGCACAGCAGTACTATTCACAATAGCCCCAAAGTAGAAACAACCCCAAATGCTCATTAACAGATGAATGAAGAGACAAAATGAGGTAGACACATATGGTGGAATATTATTCAGCCATGAAAAAGGCACGAAGTACTGAAACATGTTACAATGTGGAAGAATCTTAAGACCACTGTGGTAAATGAAATAAACCAGATGAGAAAGGCCACATACTATATGATTCCATTTGTATGAAATATCCAGAATAAATAAATCTATAAGGCAGAAAGCAGATTGGTGGTACCAGGAGCTGGAGGAAGGGAGAAATAGGGAGTAACTACTCAATGGGTGTGGAATTTTATTTTGTTGTGACAAAAATGTTTTGGAACTAGAGATAGATGGTGGTTGCACAACATTGTAAATGTATTAACTGCTATAGAATCGCTCCCTTTTCAATGGTTAATTTTAAGTTATGTGAATTTCACCTCAATTTTTATGAAAAATCTTATTTATATACAAGGGACAAGGTAGAGGGAGCAACAGAGAGGAGCAATAGTTAGAATTTTAAGCCTCAGAGCTGGGGAGAGACTTTTGGGAGTAGCTTTGTGGTTGCTTCCAAGCAGATGAATGAGCTAGCAGCTCTGGCAAATTAACACAGCCCCAGCAGGTTTCTTTGCTCTGACTCTCATGGTTCTTCAGTTGGGACACCAAGGCGAGTTCTCTTCCAGCCCACAGCATGGCAGCCTCGTGGGGGACAGGCCACCTTGAGTGAAATCATTCAACACTCCTGCATTTACCCTACTCATGTCTCTTAGGAGCTCCGTTTTGAGCCATGGAGATGAAATCCCATCAAGATGCCTGTCCCCAAAGCCCTGAATCTTGGTTTGGAGGAAATCCATCCCACAGTTCAAACAGATGTAGTATCCCTAGGTGTGTGTAAGCACTTTAGCAAAGTGCGGGTTATTTTCTCTCCTGTGGGAAGTAATTTCACATTACCAACGCAAACATAACTGGTAAGTTATATTTACTTCCCAAAAGACCATCGTGGCCATAAGTGGATGGCAGGTATCCCTTTTAAAATTTGTAAATCAGGCCACATATTAGCTGATCTGGTTAGCGCACAGCCGCGGCAGGTCCACACGCACGATGCTCCCAGGGCTGGCTCTAGTAAGCGTGGGGCCAGGTGCAAAGCTTCCCGCCTCAGAGGCAGGGTTCTCCCTGGTGGGGGTGCAGTCAGATCCCTTAAAAGGTGAAAACCAGCTCTGTCTTTTCATTAAAAAGGGGGATATGTGATAAAATTAAGAATCCACGTTAAAAGATGCAGAATTACCCAGTGTGGATAAAAGCTCAGAGACACAGAAACTTATCTGATGTGGTCTAAAAAAGTTAACCACTTCTCCCAAAACACCTCCTTCCTTTTCCTGAGAAGGCTTTGAGCCTTGAAGCATCCTTGGTTAACTGCCAACCAGGAGGAGGGAAAATAGTTCAAGTCACATCAGCTCCAACTGCGCACCTTGGAAGACAAGGCCCTTGGAGACGGGGCATCAGGACAAATGTAGGTGGAGACATGGAAAAAGCTGGCCAGAGTGACAGAGAGAAAGTAAGCATCTTGGAAGAGGAACAGTGGGGCACTGAAGGTACTTTGCCCCAGGTTGGCAGTGGTCAAGAGATTACAGGTTAAAAATGTGATCTCAATGTTATCTTACAAACTGTTTTTAAAGACCAGTCTGAAAGTGGGCATCAAAGAGGGTAACATGTTAATACTTGACCTTTAAGATCAGCTTTCAAAGTGAGCCTATCAAGGCATGTCAGCCCAGAGGGGCGATGACTCCGAGACATCAATCGACAAGGCTGAGAATTCAGTGCATCCGAATACCCCTCCTCTTACTGGAATGCCTTTGGGAGCGAGCGACTTTGAGGTGGCTGTGTCAAGGATGCTGTGCTGTTTCCCACATCCAGACAGTGACGATTGTTGTTAACATTTATTTCCTTAGCAAAAGAGTCCCTTGCTCTTTCTCACGTCATTTTTTTTTTTGCTTTAAAAATTAAATTAAATTTTAAAAAGTTTTTTTTTCCCTTGGCCATGAACCATTAAAACAAACAGATGAATAACGTTCTGTCATAGTTTCCAGAGCAGCACATAATAGTCACTTGTGTCCAACTAAGAAATGGGAAGGTACTGGCTTTGCTTCATAGCGATGTGTAGAAACACAAGGGTTGCATTTCACTTTGGAAAAGGAGCAGAATTACCCGGGCTTGTATCTCACAAATGTAATTTGAAAGAAAATTGTGCGTGTAATAGATTTTATTCCTATTTAAACACACATCTGAAATGACAGGACTGCACAAGAACAGTATTTGTAAGAATATGGAAGATCACTAATGAAAAGAGTGAGTGACTCTGGCCCCCTTCTATTTACTGAGGTTTTCGTGGTGAAGTAGCCTTGCACCTTCTAAGAGGCCCTGGGGTGTTTTGGCTTTTCCTCCTATGAAAAGCTTACTTTGCCCCTAAGCTTAGGCTGGAGCTGGGAGTGCACAGTTGGGGCTTGGAGCCCCCAAGTTTATTCTCATTAGAAACCCATTGGATGTTCTTTGGAAGCTCTCCAAATGGGCATTCAGACTACCCCCCAGTTTTGCCCACTGAGAATAATGGAAGTTTAGGATAATATGACAGGCACACATACCAATCTGGTCAGATTTTTTACCACAAGTGTTACAAGGATTGCTTTGATATTTTTTTCACTTTCCTTTTATGCCTACGGCCATGGACTGAAAAAAAAGAGGAGGTCTGCGGAAAGAGTGGTGAAGGGAACTTAGGGACTCCTTAGGAGGGTTTTGATTTCATCTTACTGCTCAGAAGTGGGGTGAAACCCAATCCCCAATTTTTGCTTTTCTGTTTCACCTCAGCTTTGTTTCCCATTCCTTCTGCTGATGGCAGTCAGGAGAGACTACTGCCCCCCCCCCCAAAGCAATGGTGAGTACAATGCCTCCTCTAACCCCCAACCCCAAATAAGGCAACACGGAGGTGCCCATGTCAAACATGGAAACCTACACACTAAAAAAACGTTTTTTCAAAAGAGGCAGAACTCACATGAAAATAAAGACTGATTTGTGATGCACCAAAGGGGAATATTGTAACTGGACAAGTGATACCTGTTAGAGAGGGGATCTCTCTGGGACAGAGTTGTGAAATCCAATGTGTTCTTTAAGAAATGAGGAGTGAGGGTGGATTTGTGGGGGTGCTTTAACTAGAATGGGAAAGCGTGGAGCAGAGAAAGGGGGCTCCTTATAACCTCAGCGTTGAGATATCAACGGTATGATCCTTATTCACCAGCACTTTACAGTCTAGTCGGGGAGAAAGGAAAGTGTGACAAATACCTCTGTACCTCTGTTCCTCCTTCCCTCCTTCTCTCCTTCTCTCTTCCCATTCCTCCTTCTTTTCAACCAACAAGTTTGTTGAAGGCTTGTGTGAGACTAAAAGAAGGGGCATCTAATTGAGGCTGGGAAGGCTTCTGGAGGAGGTGACAGCTTAAAAGGGGGCTCGCTCAACACATCGTGGATTAAATGGTATGCTAGCCAAGAAAAGTGGAGTCAAAGACAGAGTGAGGCTTAATGGGAATAACGGGGAGACGGGGGGCAGGACAGCTCCAAGGGGAGGGTCTTAACCTGAGTGTCTGGGAGAGTAAAGAGTCCAGCATACCATTACCTTCTCTGTGGACTCAAATTTTGCTTTCAGACTCCTTTAAAGTCTTATTAAGGTAGTCTTAGTTAAATCTGCTACCTCAAAATTATAATTAAAAAATGAGGGGGGGATGGATTTTATAGCAAAGACAAGGGGACACCAGGAAGTGATGTCACTAGTGACAGAGGAACAAGTGGCGGTGCTGGAGATTTAATGCTGGAGAGGAGGGCCCAAGATGGCAGGTTCAGCTTGTCCATAACCTTGCCCAAGGGCAATAAACCCAAGACACGGAGTACAGGACCTCCAGCTGTCTCACAGAGAGAGCTGAGCCCATGTTAGAACTGGCAGCAAATGGTACGGGGCCCACTGGCAGAGCTGGTGTGAAAGGGGACTGTGAAGTCAGGGCAGGCACCAAGCTTGCAGCTGTCCCCTGGGTATGTTACCATCTGATGGAGTCATTCAGTTGGAAGGGGACTTTTCAGGCCTGGCCCAACCCCTTCTAAAGCTGAAAGAAGCAAGAGGGAGTGGCTGTGTGACTTGACCAAGTTCACCAAGCAGTTGGATGGGCAGAGTGCAGAGCAGGGGCAAGACCAGGGCTTTGCAGACTCACAGAACTGGGTGCAGTCCTGAGAGCTGCCTTCCTGTGTGTGGCCTTGGGCTAGATGTGTCATCTCCTCATCTCCTCCATCTCCTTGTCTGTAAAACTGGTGGATTAAATAAGATCATGTAGACCAAGTACTTATTCATGGTAGTTGTTTATGAAGTAGAAGTTCCCTTTTTGTTTGTTTATTCTAGAAATATGTGTGCCAAATTACCTACTATTTACCAGGTACTATTGTAGGCCCTGGAGAAAAGAAAACAGACAAAAATCCCCACCCTTGTAAAGCTTACGTTAGCTTAGATTTCTAGCTGGAAGCTCTTCCTCTCACTCTGTTTTTTAATAATTTGTATCTTGCAGTTCATTCTCATTGTATCAAAGATTAGTCATACATAAAACTGTGCATGTGTGTGAACTCTGGACACGTCAGAGACAGAAGTGGGGATGATTTATGAATCAGAAAGGCCAAGATTCAAGAGTTAGCCTCTTAGAAGAGACGTTCGATTGAACTACCCCTCCTGGGTCTGCTCCATAAACTCTGCCTCCTTTCCCATCACCGTGGATGGACCTTCTGTGCTCCATTCTAAGGCCCAACGACCATCAGCTTGAGGCATGGATCCCACCCCCTCACCTGTCCATGGACATTGCTCTGAGAATGGTCCCTTTTCTCTGCTATATCCCCACTTCCCCCATCTCTGCTGGATCATTCCCATCAATACACTACTGTGCTATCACATCTCCCATCTTAAATTCTTCTCAGACAGTGTCCCTGTTTAGCTACCTCCACATTTTTGTGCTCCCTTCTATAGCAACACTCCTCTCCAGGATGCCTACACCTGCTTTCTCCAGTCCCCCTTTCTGCTCTTGGATCCACCTCAATCTGGCCTTTGCCTTGCCATTCCACTGAAAGAGCCCTTGTCAAGGTCAATGATCTCCACCACTAAATCCAACAGTGAATGTCTGGGCTTTATCATTATTAACCGAGCAGTAGCATTTGACACAGCTCGTCACTCTTCTTTTTTTTTTTTTCTGTAGTTTTATCTTTAATCACTTTGAAGTAGAAATGCAATAAACTTACAGAAATATCATTTGAAATGTTGACTGTAATCTTTATTTCCCTCCAAGACCATTCTTGAATTCTCCCTCCGTTTCCGTAAGTAACAATTCCTTCCTGTAATTGCTCACAACAAAAACTGCGGCATTCCCCTTGATTTTATACTTTCTTTCATAACCATATCCAAACCATCAGCCCATGCTTTCTCCTCCTCCTTCAAAACCTATCCCAAACCTATCTTTATCACTACCCTCTGGTTCAGGCCACCATTATCTCTGCATGATTTTTTCCAGTAGCCTCACAACTGGTCTTCCTACTCCCACTCTTGGCCACTCCCCCCAGTCTATTCTCAGCACAGCAGCTGGAGGGATCCTTGTAGGACATAATCAGTTTATGTCCCTCTACGGCTCAAACTCCTCCAAAGACTTCTCTTCTCATGCTAAGTAAAAACTGGAGTCCTTATAATGTCCTTACATAGTCTTCTGCCAGCACCACCGCCTCCCTGACCTCACACCTACCACTTTCCTCCTTGCCTTTACCTGACTGATTATTACCTATTGCACTTAGTATCAGCAGATATTGATACATTTAATTATTTATTGCTTATGTACAAACTTCATGGGGACAGGAACTTTGGTTTGGTCATCGCCATGTCCCCGTTGCATAGAACAGCATCTTGTAAATGTCAAGTTGTTGACACTTAATATATACATACAGACAGACAGAGATACATTCATACATACATACATACATACATACTTAATGAGTGAATTAAATCTCTCCCACTTTTTAGTTTAATTTCCGGGTAGTGGCAACAAAGAGGGAACCTGAGTTTACCCAGCAACCTGAAATTTACAATCGTTCCATTTCCTCACCCCAGCCACTCAGCCTCCCCACACACTTAGTTCTGCTAAATGAAAGAAACATAGAAGAAGGGAAGGGAAGTTTCAGGGGCAACCTTTAAGAGTAGCAACAGTTTAACTTGAAAACTAAATTGGCTTCCAAAGCACTTCTTGCATTTGACCCCTGTCCTCCCTCCAGGCTCAGGTGCCCACCACCCCTTAGTTGGCTACTCCCCTAACTGGGAGACCCACTTCCAATCTTCTGCTCCTCTAAATCCACCCTCCCTGAAGCTGCCAAAGGGCCACCTAACCTGGAAATTTGTGTCATATGGAGAGTTCCTGAAGCACTCCATAAACCACACTGCCATCCTCAGGTACACGATAAATACTAATTACTTCCATGTTTATTAGATTAGAAGGCCACAAACTTCTTAGCTAATTTAGTTTTCAAGTTAAAATGGTTTCCAGTTTTCAAGTTAAAATGGTTTCCTCTTCTCCATTTCTTCCACTTACCTACACAAGTTTTCAAGATTTTACTCTTTCCTCAACAATATTCTCAGCGTTGAGGTAAATTAAAAAAAGAAACATGACCTTTGACTTTTAGCTATGAGTATCCTTTGTAATCATACCTAGATGTTTATGAAAATACAAAATTACCCCAACCAGAAACAACCCCAAAAAAGGCAGAAGTTGGGGGGTTGGGTATATACTTTCTGTACACCTACCATGTGCCAGGAACCTTCAAGAGAGTAGTACTATCTGCATTTTCTAGTTGAAGAAACTGAGGTTCAGACATTAAATATGTCTCTTGCCCAAAGCTTTAGGTCTCACTCCAAATTTCCTGACGTTTTCGCTATAAGAAATACTATAAAGCTAATAAAAAACATATGAAAATATGTCCAGATATGACCTAATGAAAAAGAAACACCAAAGAGTATTTGCACAGATGATGCTGCGATGTAAAATGGTTATATGTACACACACAAGGAAGGCGTTTAGGTGGAAATAGTCGATCTGGATTTTTATTGAACCAAGTGCCCTCCAAACTGTCCCAGTGCTTAGTGATAATACAGTAGTTAAATGAACATATTGAGAAAACAAGCTTGAGAAAAAGGTGCTCAACTGTGTGTACACAGCAGAAGGGAGGAATTTTGTAAGCAGTAGTTGGAGAAGGTTTTCTGGAGGAGAGGATGGCAAAGGTTAGGGAGAGATCTAAAGCCAGAGAGGAGGAAGATGAATGGAAAGGCTCCCTCCCAGGCAGTCTGGCTTCTTATAGGGTCTCTCTGTCCAGCAAGGGCCTTCCCACCTCCCAGAAACTGACAGGAGAAATGCTGGCCAAGTAAGTTTGAAGTTTCTCTAGGGCATCAGCGAACAAGCAGGATGTTGGGACCGATCTTGGCACTGCCGAGTAGAAAAGCCACTGGGCTGGAAACTGGAAGACCAGGGTCCTTGGTCCTGAGTTGGCTGCCAACAAGTTTGATTTCCATGTAACCTTGGGTAGCTCATTTACCCTTTTTTTTGTCCTGAGTTATTCCACTTGTGTAATATAGAAGCTGAATTATCTGATATGTTCTTTCCAATTCCAATGCTCTTTTTAGTTCCAACCTTTTATGGTTACTCTAGTCTGACTTCTCATCATGTCCCACCAAGACAGCTGCAGTATCCTCCTAACTGGTCTCTGGACCTCCATTCATGACCCTGTAAGTTGACCTTTCACACTGCTGCAGAATCAGCTACCGAACAGGTAGATCAGATCACCTTTTTTTCTTACAACTGCAGTGATTCTCCACTGCATAAAGCCCCCGATGACAGTCCTAGCACATTAACAGAGGTCACGAGGCCCCTGAATGTCCAGCCCCAGCCACTTCTTCAGCCCCATCTCCTGCCATCTCCCTCCTCAAAGGGCAGGCCCTATTCATAAAGACCAGCTCGTAGTTTTGGAACCTACCACACTGTTACTGACATTTGTGCCTTGGCTATTTCCTCCTAAGAAATCCATTCTTAACTCTCTTCACCTGGCTCACTGTTCTTCATCCATCCAGCTCCAGTTAAGATGCTTTCCTGAAACCCCTTGTAATCAAGAAGTCCATGAGAAGATGTGTTCTCTCTACCATCCTGAACTTACTTAATTATACTATGAGTCTATGTTGCGACGTCTGTTCCTCTACCAGGCAGGATGTTCTTAAACTGCAGCAGCTGCTCTTATTTTCCTTTGTAGTCTTTCAGTGAGATCCCCAATCTCACTCCCAGCAGAGCCCAATCTGTTTAACCTGGTCTGCACAACGCAACCATACATGTCTCTGGGATTGCACGCCATGCTTCCTAGCCGTGGCTGTGCAGACTTCCTTCATCCTTCAACACCATGAGCCTATAGCAACCCCTCATTGGAATACAATCCCAAAGGTATTTCAAGGCAAGCTCCATCCCTGTTTCTCAAGTGCACTTAGCTAGCTCCCCCAGAGCCCTGCAGCCCCAGATCCGTGAGTTCCAGAGTTGGCAGGTCAAAGGTAGGCTCACCATTCGCCACCCCCTCCCACCAATTTCTCTAACCAGAAACAAGAAAGGCTTCCAGGTCCCAGGGATCCAGGTTGCTGTTCCACAGGGCTGGCGGTACATTATCGTATATGACTCTATGAGGGTATTATTTTAAGCATTACTAAACACCCCTAACCTATCAACTCCTGGCTTTGTAGTTATTTCCAGTTGGAATGTCTTTTGGCTGAAAAAAGACAGGTTTGTGAGAAGACATAAACATCTTTGGTGAGAGGTGACATATGTTTTCTCCCAGCGAAAGCAAGCCACTCCCGCAGATGCTGCAGTTTTTTGGACACTGCATAAAATACATCTCTGAGGCAATTAATTTCCTGGCAGGCTTTGAGTGAAGCAATTACTCCATGTTTTCCTTTGTCATTGTTTGAAAATTTAACAGCGCATCTATCTACTTTATTTGTGTTTGGAAAGGCAAAGATTGCCTTGAAACCTCTGCAGCAAACATATGTAAAAACACTTAGTGTTCACACATTTGATTTAAATATTGACAAATTTTTTCATTAGTACATTAAACCCTTAGCTTTATTCATCCTAAATGCTTTCCAGGAGAGTGACTTCTCCCATTAGCATGACTCCCAGTAACTCAAGACAAACTCTGCAAGTGGGAGAGCCACGGAACCTGGTAGTCTATTGTGCGCACATTCTGTGGTCAGGCAGCTGTAACTGGTTATGAACCAGCGCTGGAAATAGAATTGGGAGCTTTCTTGGCAGATTTCTTACATCGTTATTCAATGTGAACTGCAAATCATATGCTCGTAGTTATGAAAATGTCAGGAAACTCCGAGTGTTCATGCTTTGTTTGACAAAGCTATTTTCGAGTCGTGTTGGAAGGCAGGGGCGTCCAGCATTTGGGATGTGGGAGGAAAGAGCGGTCCCGCTTCCCATCCTCCCAGCAGTTTTTAAGAAGTTGGTAATTTGGACCTAGATGATCTGAACTGAGGGACAGACGGTTCGTACAGTGTCAAGTAGTCCAGGATGTGTGTCAGGGCTACTAGAGGTCTGCGAGGAAATGCAAGAAACTTGTTCACTTCTTGCTCAGTTTGGATCACCTGAGCTTCAGATTAGGGCCAGCAACTGTTTGACTCTGACTCCCAGGGGCACAGGAGCCATGCCCGAGGGACAGGAACCAGGAACCAGAAAAAGGCTGAGCCTCCGGAGAAGGGAGAGAGCCCAAGGGAAGAAAAGGCAAGTGCTAGGCAGGGAGAGGGAGGGAGAGGCAAGGGCAGGAGGGAGAACAAAAAGGAAGTGTGAAAGAAATGCAATATCGGAGATGAATACAACCTCTAATGACAGTGAAATAAATTCATATGATCTTTCAATACAAGTATTACACTGTAAGTTTAGAGTCCTACCACATTCCTGTACGATATGTAAGGGCATTTTTTTTAACACCTTTATTATGGTATGGTTCCTGTACAGTAAACTACACATATTTCAGACGTACAATCGGATGAATTTTGATAGATGTGTACACCAGTGAAACCATTACCACAATCAAGATTTCCATCACTCCCCTAGAGGTGCAATTTTCAAATTCCCATTCTTAATCCACCCTTGAAAAAGTAATGTTGGTTGTGGAAATTTTGAAACGTAAAGAGAAGCACAAAGAAGAAAATTAAAATCATCATACATCCAGGACCTACAGATAATCCACTCTTAACAAATATTTTTTAAATTTTAAAAAATATTATTTATTTATCTTAATTTTAGTGAGGGGGGGTAGGTTTAGTTGTTGGTTTATTCATTTATTTTTTTTAATGGAGGTACTGGGGATTGAACCCAGGACCTCATGCGTGCTAAGCAGGCACTCTGCCACTAAACTGTACCCTCCCCACTTTAACAAATTATTTTTTATGCATGCATATAAACACACCAATGAATTCTTCTTAAAAACTGGAATTATACTAGACATAACTTCTTCTTTTGAATGTAATACATATTTTCCATATCACTTTTCTTCTAAAACATGGCTTTTAATGGTTGCAATAAAACATTTAGGTTGTAGCCAACTTTTTATTATTTATAAAAACGTAGAGATGACTATCTTTGTGTATGAATCTTTATATACATTTATGATTATTTCTCTAGGATAAAAACAATGAGTGCAATTATTTTCTAGGTCAAAGGTATGCACAGCTTTAAGGCTTTTTAGATGTATTTCCAAAGAGTCTTTTAAGAAAATTATTGTCATTTATATTCCTACCATCAGTGCAGGACAGGGCCTATTTCTCTGTACCTATTGCCAACAGGTGCCTGCTAAGGTACCTACGAGCTGTTATCACTTTTTAAGAGCATACCTGATGTTTATCCATAGCAAAGTTAAACATCTTTTTCATATGTTCCATGTTTGCCAAACATTTGTGTTATTTATTATGTAAACTATCTGCACATCTTGTGCATTTTTCTGTCCATCCTACTGTTGGTATTATGATTCTTACCAGGCGAAGAGGCAGAGATCTTGAGACTGAATAACTTGTTCAAGATCACATAGTTAACTGGCAAATGTGTGTGTGTGTGTGTGTTTTAAGTCGACTTCATGTCATGCCAGGCACAGGGTTCTTTTATAAATTCCAAGGACCATAATGTCTTAAGTCCAGCGCCGCAACACCAAATCCACTGAATACCAAAATAAATAAAATCAAGAAAATCTACAATAGAACAATAAGGTGCAGAGTCCCTCATGAAGGGTATCAAATATCTCTTTGGTCTTTGAGAATAGTCACTGAATTGTGTGCTTAGAATATTTGCAGAGACACAGCAATAGCCTGATAGCCACATTTGTAATGTGTTTTATTTGAACGAGCTCTAGTTTTCCTTCCAGATGGACAGACTCAAAGTAAACCTGTAGGCAGAGATGTGAGGAGAGATGCTGAGGAAGGTGATGCTTCCTGTGGTATATGGGGATGGTGTATTGGTTGACGGTAAATTCCACTGGTCAGGGAGGGAGGAAAGGTAGCTACCAAAAAAGCTGATTGATGGAAGGGGCACTCATGACTAGGAGTGCACTGTCTGAAATGAGGGAGGGGCTGTCCTGCCTTCCTCTCTACTGCTCAGACTTCACCTGGAGCATCAGGCTTTACTCTGGGTACCAAAGTTCAACCGGGCTCCATGTACACCATCATTCATGGAAAGCAAAGAGACTAGGTTGGTGAACAGACCTAAAGTCATGTCACGAGAGCAATGGCTAAAGGAGCTAGAGAGGGCAGCCTGGAGAGGAGAAGACTTGAGGGAACATGAGAACAGTCCTCATGTGCTTCAAGAACACGGTGTCTTCTACCAGACAGGTGTGCTCTCCGAGTTCCCTCTTCATCTCCTGGCACATGGCGATCAGTGATCAGTCAGAGAACACATTTAGTGACAGTCTACTAGGTCCTGGCACTGTTCCCACTCTTGGGGATTCAGCAGTAGACAGACAGAGTCCCAGCCTTACAGGAGCATATGTCCTCAAGGTATCCAGTACTTGGCTGTTGAGGATGGATGGGTACAGAAGTGAATGAGTTAGCGGTTGTACTCATCAAGATGGAGGGCAGGGGAGGAACATTTGGGTTGGGATGGTCAGTGAAGGATGACCTCAGAAATGGCTTGAAGACAACTAGGAAATGCCAGTACTGACACTGAAGTCAGTGTAGAGGAATAAGGGCCAATTTGTTCCTTCTTCTCCATTCTCACATCCCCAAATCACACCTCCATGCAAACTCCACCTGGTTAAACTCTGTGGATGGTCCCCTACTGCTTTTAGGATAAACTGCGAATTCCTTAACCTGATGCAGCAGGTAGCTCGCACATGGGAGCCTGTCTCTCTTTCCAGGCTTATCCTCCACTGTTCTGACAAAAAGAGAACTGATAGAAAACTCCTGCCCGGGGTTAGCTAAGTGCAGGAGAGAGGAGGCCAGGGAGGCAGCCTTCGATGGATGGTATCTGTCCTTTCATCCAACCACATCAGCTGAGCACCTGGCCAGCCAGCATGTGGCAGCTGGCGCAGGTTCCAGTGCCCAAGGAGCTCACAGTTAAAGAAGAGCTCATCATGGGGACGTGTGACACAGGCTACTGCCTGGTGAGGAGGAAATGGCAGAAAAGGAGGCAGCAGTAGCTCCATTTGCTCATTCTACAGATATCGAGTGTCTGCTATGTGCCTGCTACTCTTCTAGGTGCCAGGGCTCGGTGGCGAACCATGGGCAGGGCAGGGGAGCAGTCTGCTCGGTTGCAGCCAATACAGGGTTTAGGGTCTGTGGAGAATATAAAAACAATCATGAAACCAACTCTAAGTTAGTCTGCTCTAATTATCAGATTGTGCAGGCAATTCAAACAATGTCAGATGAAAGGCTCCTCCCAGTCAGGGAGCTGCCCCCACTGCCTGGCCCGTCATACACCTCTGCTGGGGCTTTAGTGGTGAACAAAACCTCCCCAAATCCCTGCCCTTGTGGGGCTGACATTCCTGTGGGGGAGGGTGGTAACAGAGCTTCAGTAATAGAGCTGCCCACAGCAGCTGTCCACCGGCTCACCTAGCAGACCTCAGCGAGAGGGCGCATGTGACTATGTTCTGGACAAAGAGATGTGAGCAGAAGTGAAGTGTACTATCTCTGGCTCAGGACCTGCAGAAAGAAAGAGATGAGGGGGAGGGAGAGAGGGTGGAAGGATGGAAGGAAGGAAGGAAGGAAGAAAAGGAAGGAAGGAGAGAAGAAAGAAGGAAGGAAGGAGAGAAGGAAGAGAGGAAGGAAAGGAAGAAGAGAGGGCTGTGTCCTTAAAAAAAAGAAAAGAATGTGCCCCTGTTGGAGTGTGGCCAGGAAGATGCTGAAGAAGGCATCTGGGTCAAGAGAGATGTCACAGGTTGGGGCTGGCAGAGGAACAATGTAGACTGAGTCTGGGTCACAGGGTGAGCATGGGGAACAGAGCTACCCTTCCAGCTCTGAGCAGCCTCCTTGGGACTGAGGAGAAATCAATTTCTGTCTTGTCTAAGCCATTGTATCTTTATCTATGTATCTATGTATCTTTCTATCTATCTACTCATTTATTACATCAGCTTAGATTGTATCCTAATTAATACTGAGAGATAGACTAAAAACAAATAAAGGAAATATATAGTTTATCACATGATAGCTGGCATGAAGAAAAACAAAGCGGGGGTGAGGGAGAGTGAGTGCTGGCAGGTGGCGGGGGGGAGGGGGGAGAGGGTTGCAATGATAGTGTTGCTGTCAGAGCCCTCTGCTCCAGTATGACTGTCACTAGCTACATGTGCTTGTTTTGACGACTTGAATGTGGCCAGCCCAAACTGAGATGTGTGGTAAGTGTAAATTAACACACTTGGATTTCAAAGACTTAATACAAAAATAATGAATGTAAAATATCTCATTAATATTTTTATATTGATTACATGTTGAAATGATAATATTTTGACCTATTGGGTTAAATAAAATATATCATTAAAATATCTTGGTAAAATTAGTTTCACTGTTCTTGCTTTTTAAAATGTGGCTCTTTGAAAATTTAAAATCACATATGCGGTTGGTATTTGTGGCTCACAGGATGTTTCTACTGGATGGTGCTCCTTTAGGCTCCCACCAGCTCCTCATGGTGCCTCCACCCAGTTCTCCCCTGAGCCTGCTGACCCCACTGTGCCATTGTCTCCCCAGGCCCCCCAATCCCAGTCTTTCCAGGGCCCTGTTCACGTGGGAGAGTCCTGCTCTCTGGGTGTTAGGATTTATCAAGGATAATCATGATCATTCAGTAGACTCCTTTAAAGACCCAGGAAAGGAGGCCCCTACATGTGGACAGAGTACAGGGCTGCCTCTTTGCAGAGCAGTGGAGAAGGACCAAAAGACTTTCTGCCTCTCAAAAGAACACAACGTCTTCCAAATTGGACTGCCACAATACGTGAACTTCCCTCATGAAAGGTTTGCCTTCAAGTTTAAAGTCTTTGTTTCCAGAAGGCCCCTGTTAAAGCAAGTGGCATTTGAAAAACTCTTAAAGCCATAATATCTAAGAGCAAGGGCTTTGGAGTCAGATAAACCAGATTCACATCCTAGCTCTGCCTTCCCCTAGCCATGCGGCCTTTGAATAATTACTTAGCCATTTCACGCATCCATTTCTTCATCCCCAAAGCCAGGATACCATTACCCACAACTCATACCATGGTTCCACCTTTAACACATGTGCCATGGATTCAGGCCAACTGTTGGACGATGGATCCCAGGCCCCCAGCCATCCTTTTTAAGAAGCTGTTCAGAATTAGAAAGAAGAATAAATATATCTATATATGAATACAGGGGTATGAATCACCTTTGTTTCACTGCCTCATGGAAAAATTCTGCCAACGGGGAGTGGGCTGGGAGAGGCAGTCAAAGGAGAACCACATTCCCACTGGGCGCACGCAATAAAAGTCCAAATTCCCAGAGTGCACGCCCAGCGTTCTACCTGGAGGCTCAGGGGTGAGCACTACGCATGAAAAAACATTAATTGAAATGGTTCTCCAAGAAGGAAGAAAAACAAGGCAGCTTGATATGTCCTCAGTGAAATGTCCTTTTCACATCAGCCCTGGGGTTCCATCCACCAGAGATGGCCTGTCAAGGTGATGCTGGCTGATGCACGAGGAAGTGTTTCATTAACACCGTCAAACCACCACAGCACCTACAGGTCCAAATGCTGCACCTTCCCGCGTGGCTCAGGCGTAAACCTTACTTTACTTCACAGGGCTGGGAACAGTTGAAACACCAGCAGCTTTCATCCACGAAGTACAAGTAAGCAAGCTCCTTATGGCGCTCTCACCGCCACAGACCCTGGGTAGCTGCGTATTGTCACCCTGAATTTGCCGAGGCTCAAAGTGGCTTCTCAGTCCCCCACACCCCCCGGCCCCGATTCAGCAAACAGCGGACCGAGGGTTAGAATCGGCTCCAGCTAATTCTTAACCAGTCTGCCATGCGGCTACCAATACAGAAGGGCCAGGTGTGCGATGATCACATTTATTCCAAAATAGTAAAGATGTATACATTGGATGGAATTTTAGCTTGAATGTTTTAATGATTTTCATGGAGACAAATGCTAGGGAACCGATCTCCCTGGCTAGGACACAGACTGTAAACACAATAGTGACCACAAACACCGTGGGAAGGATGTGCGTACAGCAGAGATGATGTGGTAGTTTGGAAAGAGGACAAGACTGGGAGGAAGGCAGGCCTTCAAGCCTCCTAGGATGACACTGGGGCATTTTGTAAACCTCTCTGAGCGTCATTTTTCTTATGAATGAAATGGGAAGACATCCTTCCTCGAGGCCTGTATCACAGGGTTTTTGTACAACGATGCATGTGAAAATGCTCCTGTGAACTGAAAACCCTTACGTGAATGTCCCAGACTAATCACTGGATGCATTGGATGGCCTGGTGTGAGAAACGGGCAAATGCTGGGGAGATCTGACTTCATCTATGAGACCAAGTAATTTTGGAAAATGTGATTTTCATCATTTCTTCCCTCCCTCATTGGTTTCAGGAAATAAAAGTATCCATTAAAAAAAAAAAGCAAGTTGTAAGTTGAATGAAAAAATAACATTGCCAAGTGGGTTCCTGCTTACAAAGTATTTTCCATTCATTACCTCATTTGATCCTCAAAGTCACTCTACGAGGCAAATATTTTAAGGAGGAGGAAAATGAGGTTGAAGAGATTCAGTAGCTTCTATCTGAGCCTCTGGCAAGGTGGAGACTCGATACCAGGTCTGTTGATGTTAAATCTGGTATCCTTTCCTCTTCATTGTTTCCTCTGAGCCCAGCTTCCATTCTACCATCTCCTTTTATTCCCTGCCCAAAAAATGTTTAGTGGAATATAATTTAACATCACTGATCAGTTACTGGTCCTCTTGGTTAATCATGTGTTTGTCCAGGAGAATATTTACCTTCTGGCACTGTCCTATTGCTCAGAGGGTTCAGAAGAGTTGCCCCGTACCCTCAGGGAGTGTGTAATCTTTCTAGACAGGTAAGATATCAACTGTTGAAACAACTAGAGGCCTTGTGTTAAATAGTACAGCACAGAACCAAGGTGTAATAGATTCAGTGCAGGAAAATGCCACTGGAGGCTGCGTGGTCAGGGAAAACTTCCTGGAAGAGGTAGCACTTGAGCTTCCTCTCAAAGTTATGGCTGAATGGAGGCCAGAGGCCAGATCCTGGCCAATTGTTCTTCTTACTATGCAGATTGGTGCCAGAGGGAGGAGTAGATCATACACTTAAAATGCTCTTTGAAAGAGGGGAGGGTATAGCTCAGTGGTAGAGTGCATACTTAGCAATGTGCAAGGTCCTGGGTTCAGTCCCCAGTATTTCTGTTAAATAAATAAACCTAATTTCCACCCTCCAAAATAAAAAACAGTAACAATAAAATGCCCTTTGACTTTAAACACACACACACACACACACACACACACACACACACACACACACACACACACACATACACACACATACACAAACATGCTTGGTTGCTGGATATGAGCTGTGGCAAACAGATAGGATTTTGTGAGTTTGTTATCTGAGAGGTCAATTCATATGTTAGTCACAATGACCATCAGAATATCAGGAAAATCACTGAGGACAGTGCTCAGAATGATGTACTGCTTTTGTGAAGGAGCTATACTTTCCGAGGTAATACTCATAAAGAAAAAAAAAAAAAAAAGGCATTCTTTCATGTGGTTCTCCCAAAAATGCTGCCTGGCAATCTAAAAGCCCAAGCAGTAAAGCTGCCCTCTTTGAAACCTCCTTTATATCTACCATGTGCAGATCCACCAGGCATAACATTTGAAAAATTGTGACACAAAATGCCTGCACCATCCTTTCAAGTTTGATGCAGCCAGTTTAATATTCAACATCACTGTTCGTAGAAACATTTTTTGATGTGAGGAGATATGAAACACAGCCATCCCGCAGCTGGAACGTAAGGACTCTACAGAGAGCGTGGATTAACTTGAAAGTGCGGGGGAATGGGACGGCCTCATTTCCTCAGTGACGAGAGTTCACGAGAAACTCCCTATTTGTTTCAACACACTGTAAATCTGGGTTCCCAGTGCCAAACTCTGTGTCTGGCACAGAGTAAGTGCATGAGAAATAAATGTTGAGTGAATGAAGAGCTGCTTTCTTTGATGATTCTGTACTTTATAGCGCTTTGAGAGTCCTTGTTATAAACATCGTCACGCCGACCACTTGTGGCCACGTGGACGGCTCAGCACTGTAGGGAGGTGATCACATTCGCACCACATAACAATCACCAGGGGCAGATGTTACTGCTCCCATTTCACAGACAGGAGGCTGAGGCTTGGGGAAATGAAGCAGTTTGCTGAAGTTCACAGTCAAGCCCACATGATAGCCATGCCCATGATGCCAACCTCTGTTTAGAAAGGTTACCCTCAGCCTTGATGTAAGTGGAACAGAGAGAGAGCAAAAGCAGAAAACAAGAGCCATATTCTTAAAAATAGCTAATATTTATCAAGTACGTATACTTTTTAAGCGATATACTTGCTCTGTCTCATCTAATTATCATTACAACCCTAAGAGGTCAGTTCTGTTTATCTCCTCTTACAGATGAGTAAAATGAGACAGATTCAAGAGTTAAGAAACATCCAAGGTCACCTAGTTAGTCAGTAGTGGAGCAGAGTATCAGATATGAAACTGTAGATATTACTCAAAATTACTTTTCTTAAAAAAAAATCCCAACCATCTTATTTTTGCCTAATTGACTCCTACTTAACAAAAGTTGGACTCTAACAAAATAAAAGGCAAACAATTGTTTTTTAAAACTCTTAGTTTTTCACTGTAATATTCCCCCAAATGGTGAATTTATCACATATCCAATGATGTCTTATCTGTGAAGAGAGGAGATGGTTCACAAGAAAGATGGTCCAAGGTCCCTGCCAGGAATTCCCCGGGATGCTTGAGATCCTCTCATCACTCACCACTTCTCAGTGGGACTGAAAGGCAGTGGATGCCCGTTTGAATCTTGTCAATCAGAAAAGGCAATGCGCCAGTCTTGTTAATGCCACCTTAAACCACCTGTCAGCACTGTCGATACCCTGGGCCCCTGCTGTACAGCTGAAAAGACTACCTAACCATGTCTCTCCCACCCTTTCTTTAAAGGAGCTGTAGGGCCGTGGGGCTGGGAGTCTTTCAGGACAAACCTTCCAAGGAAGCCGGCTCCGTGGCTCACCCGGGCCTCGGCACCTCTGCTCTCGCCATGGCGCACCCTCCCCCTCCAGTCACTTCTCTGGAAACTGCTCCCTCCCCTTTTGCCTCTCAGTGTTTTACAGATAGTATCACATGGGTGCTAACTGTCGAACAAGCGGCATAGGAGGCTGAGGAACTGGCTAGTGTGACTCAGCTGTGTGTGGGTCATTTGCAAGTTGCAGATGGCCTCGAGCTGCTTAAACATGGTGACAAATGAGCAAGAAGCAGCGGACATTTCCCAGCACCATCTCAGTCTTAGTTTGTTCTAGTCCTTAGTTTGATCTTTTCGTCTCTCTCCTCCCAGTAGGTCAGGGTCTACTTGGCCCAAGTTCACAGGTCAGGATCTCAAATATAGAAAGAATAAAAGACACAGAGGTGCAATTCAGGGGAAGAGAGAGAAGATGGATTGGGTTCCCCGTGCCAGGAGCCACGCCAGGCACTTTGAATCTGCACATGTCCCCACGAGTCCAAGTGTTGTTATCTACATTTTCTAGATGGGTGGGGGAGGGTAAGGATGAGGAGAAAGTTGTTAAATGTTCAAGCTGGAGCTCCAGTCCTGATATGTCTGACTTAAAAGAAAAATCCTCGGATATTTTTAACTTCATGCTTTTCTTATCACAGATGAAATCCTGGAACTCCCCAGAATAACCTGTACTTGGGTCTCCTCTGAAGTGAGTTTCTCTTAGGAGCTTTAAATATAGGTTCTTGAAAGACATCTGAAAATTGGTAAGTGGTTTTGACATGCCAGGTACCAACTGGGACACATGTTTAATTGTTCCCAGTGCAAGTTTTCCCCCTAAACTTCTCTTTTGTTTGTCCCTCACTTTTCCTGATTACATGGAGGGGAAAGTCATGATGACAGGTTAATCTGTCTTCCAATTTAGAATCATAAGACCAGCTCTGACCAGTGAGATCCTGGACCAGTAACGCCACACTAAACCTTTACCTTCTTCCTCTGTAAAATGGGGCTAATGACTCAACCATCTACCTTCTTAGTGTACTCCGTAATTTTTTTAAAAAGGTCAATATAAAAGCCCTTTGTAAACAGCAAAATGCTAGGTCTACTTTTTCTAACTGGTTCATCTTTCAAGAAATAAGTGCTTCTATGTGAAAAGCACACAGTCAGGCTATTTGGTGGACACAAAGGTATAAAATACAATTTCTGCCTTCAAAGTATGTATATTCTTGAAAAGAAAAGATATTTACATGAATAACTGTAACAGAATGTAGGGGAAAAAATCGGCACCAGAACAAAGAGAAACGTAAGATGCTTTGGAGCCTTAGAGCAGGGTACGCGAAGAGGTTTTAGGAAAATGGAAGAAGCCAACATAGTTAACAGCAATCTGGAAGACAAAATCTATGAAACCTCGCCACTGCCTCATTAAATTATGCATTCGTTCATCCACTAAACACTTAGCACATACTTATCATGTGCTGGTTACCATGTAACTTATTGGGCCAATGTGGACAGGGTGAATGAAAAACCCTGGCAGGTGGTCTATCGGGGGAGATGTCCAAAGGGAAGTTGGAAATACAGGTCTTGAGTTCGGAAGAGTCAGTGTTGGTTGGCAGACTTCACTCATCCTTTTAGGGTTGGCAGCCGAAGCTCTGGAACTGATGGGCTTACCCAGGTATACAGGTGAGATTAACCAGCGCAGGAAGGAGGAAGGGCAGGGATAGAAACTTGCAGGGGAGTCCACAAACATGGGCTTGAAAGAAAAAGAAGAATTAGCAGAGCAGACTAAAAAGATGGTCTCAGAGAGATGGAGAGAAGGGGGAAAAAATACTGCAGCAGGAAGTGAAATCAGCCGCGTCCCCTTCCACAAAGATAAAAGTACACTGGTAACCGAGATGGAACCACTGGACGGATCAAGTGGAAGCTTTTCGAGGCTGCTGAGTCAGCACACAGCACTCCCCGGTCCAGCGCAAGTTACTACAATCATACGACTCCTGGCCACCAGTAACCATGATGGAATGCCTGGATTTGACTGAATCCCAGCTCTGCCACTTACTAGCTGTGCAACTTGGACAACTCAATCTTTCTTTCTGTACCTCAGCTGGGGACCATACCTTTACTCAACTCCTGTGATTATTATGAGGACTCAATAAACCCAAAGCCCACAGAACACTTCTTGACACGAGACAAGCCATCAATGAGTGTTAGCTACTGCATACAGGCCAATCCACCTAGAATGGCCCGTTTTTCAAAAGCTCTGGTCCTCTGAATTGAGAAGCTACAGATCAGATCAACCTCTCCCTCCCTCTAGCAGGCCCTCACTCACGCAGGACACCCACTGCTTTGTAATGGAACCCAAGGCACAGGGGTGGAATTCTTGGGAAGGCACGTCATGTGAATTATACCATCTTCTGGGACTGTTGCTGCAAAGCTGACCAGGTTTTGGAAATGTAAGGATTTTTTATTGATGAGCTCTGGGTAAACCACAGTAAACAAGTCTTAAAAACCATCACATTTGACTGGTTTGTAAGTCGTGGAAAGTGAACCCAGATCTAACACATGGTAACAAGGAAAAAAATAACATAGGAAGATTTTGTTACTTTCAATCATAGGTTTTTTCCCCACAGGTTTTCTGTTAATGGATTCAAAGAATTTGATCTGCTTTTTCCCTGCTATGTGGCACCTCATTTGTCACCAGTGTTTTACAGATGGAGGCACAAAAATGTGAAATGACTAGCCCAAAGCTATCGTCTCTCAGCCCACTCCCAGACCCATCCTGCAGTGTGTAATTGTGGGGCCATGGACATGTGCCACGGCGGTGAACATCACCAGCTTGAAGAACATCTCCTTAATGCTTTGAAGTGGACCCAGAGACAGTGGCCAGCCTGTTGGAGACCCATGCTCCTGAGTGTTCTTGAGAAATGTGGGAAGACTGCTAAAGCTACCTTTGAAATCAGTTTAGATTGTGGACGTAGGAACCTGGGGAAGCTAAATTTACTTACAAGTCAGCTGGATTAGCACTAAAGTAATTTTCCTTGTGTAAACCCAATTTTAGGGTAATGCATGAGCTAAATCTGGAGCAGGGGGCCAGGACACAGATTTCCTGTGCTGTAGAGTTCTTGCAGATCTCAGCAGATAGCAGAGCTATTATCCCGGCAGAAATGGAAGCATCCTCAAATCCTGTCAGATGGCAGCACAGACAAAAATTACAACCAAATGTATTTTTACACCGATTTGCTTTCTTAAGTCTGGCTCCTAAAAGCAAAACATTCTCTTATAGGAGGAGTTTGGTAAAAACACAAGAATGCTGCTGTGAAGGAGATCTCCGGGGAATGCCAGGGACTGACAACAGAGGATTTCTGATAGAAGAAAGAGACAAGGATTTGGAGCCAGTTTCTGAATGGCATCATTGTCCTTTCTTTTCTTTTGCGTCTTTCCCCCTGAGTTTCTTCGCACGCATTTTGGAGGAAGGGATTTGGATCAGGAACTCAGAAATTACCTGGGCTCACAAAAATATGGTGTGAAAGTATTTATTCTGTAATGGTTTCAAGTTAAAGGTCTTTATCCCACGTCTCCTAACATATTCCTTTAATCCTTATCTACTCTTGGCCTCTCCAGGGCTACCCTGTATTCTGCTTCCAAGATACATGAGCCTTTTGAGGAGCTTGTGAGAAAGTTAAACTTCCTTGCCTTCATTTCTCATCTGGTAAAATGAGGGAGAGCAACGCCTAACCCTCACAAGGAGATGAAGGAATATGCAGCCAATGAATACCATATGATTTCCATTCCTTGAACTATATTGAGTACTAACCTAGAAACGAAAAACAAGAACAATCATCATTAGCCATTCTGCTTTGCAGGCAGCAGTCACGTGGAATAAAGAGAATGGGGATCAGGAGTCCTGAGCTCTAATCCCAGCTGTGACACTCACTAGTAATACTGTCTGTTCGTGGGGTGCTCAGAAGTGAGGCAGCTCTGGATTCAAATCCCAGCTCTACACCCAAAAGGCTGTGTGACCTTGGGAAAGTTATGCCTGACCTTCAGTTTCCTTACTATCAAATGGAGGAAGTGGTACTTGCCTCTAGTAGTCTCTTATCCCACATCACCATGCACATAAAATCTGGTTAAAATAGACAATATGGATAAGAGGAGAATGGTTGGATTTTAGAACAGGCAGAGGAGGAAAGTGAACTGCCTTCATTATTTTGGATATTAGAAGGATTTACACACTGATGCTAATTCCACTTGCTCACTCATTCATTCATTCCACAAATACTTAGTTAAGTGTTTGTAGATGCCTGCTGTACATAGGGAGAATACTTGGAGAACATCGGAGGGTCCCATGTGGAGGGGACAAAGACAGGGAGCCCGGGAAGTCCAGAGAAGGGCATGTGACCTTGTACTTGGGGGTGCAGTAAAGTCTCCCCCGAGGAAGTGATGTCTAAACAGGGAGCTGAAAGGGAAGAGCAGGAGTGGAAGAGTTCCAGATGGAAAGAACAGCATGTGCAAACACTGTTGGGCAAGAAAGAACTGAGTAGTTCAGGAGCCTAGAGTGTAGAGAGAGACTGGGGATGGGGATCAGGGCAGAAGAGGCTAGAATGGCAAAGAAGGACAGAACAGATCAGGAACGGCTTTCTAAATCAAGGAAAGGAGTCTGTCCTTTATCTTGAAGGCAAAACAAAAACACAGGAAGATTTTAAACAACATGATCATTTTTGCAGCTGAGAGTTACATTAAGGTCTAGAACTCATGGCAGCTAGCTTGATCTCTCCTCTTAACCCAAAGGCAACTTATGGAATGCAGGTCTGTAATGATTATGATTCAATCTTATGATGCAATAACACAAAAGAAATAGGTATCTTAGTACAGTTTGCATCAGACCTACAAGTGATCAGTAAGTGCTTACAATAATTACTTTCAGTGCTTGAAAATGAACAAATCCTTCTGAGTCTTTGGTTCTGCCCAGATCAAAGGCACTAACAGTTTGCTAATTGCAGCCCAGATTATAAATGCCATTCAGAGATATTATTTAGTGGTAGCAGATGGAAACACGTTTCAAGTATGTATATGAGAGTGATCTGTAGGGTTATCTCTGGCCTGTGTTATATCTGCTGGAAGGCCAGAGTAAGACCCTTGGAGGTCAAAAGCCAAAAAAAGACAACATATTCCTTGCCCATCCCATGCCACCATATAATGAATGAATGAATGAGTGAGTGAATGGGCGGGAGGGAGGGAGAAAGGAAGGAAGAAAAGAAGGAAGGAAGGAAGGAAGGAAGGAAGGAAGGAAGGAAGGAAGGGAGGGAGGGAGGGAGGGAGGAAGGAGGTCAGCAAGTTCCACAAAGCTCTACTTTTTCCCATCATGACCATTGCAATGTTTTTAAAATATCGCATTCTTTCCCAATGATTCTCTTTAATGCTCCTGTACTGCTATTTCCCTAAGGAAGTACTTTATTGGGAAATCTGGGACCAGCTGCAGAGATTCTGGATGGGACGAGTCTCCCTCTTTAGAAATTACTTTCATTCGATACCACACATCCCCAAAGCGTAAACAGTTTACGTTCTCAAGTGTAGTGACAGTACTAGTGAACTCTGTGTGTCTGGTGTCTACTACAGTGCTTGGCACACTGATGGTGCTGCAAAATATCGATTGTCAACTGAATGGAATATTCTAGTTTATTATATTTTCTAGCAGGAAGTGAAAGTTATATAGAACCCTTTAGGTTGATTTTTTTCCTGAAATGTTTAAGTCTGTTTTCTGCTTGACTGTGACCTCCTTGAGGGCTGGAAATAATGTTTTTTCTTCAATGTCGAGACCCCTCCTGAATCTCTTTCACACAATGCATGGCACAAAGTGAAAAATAAAATGTGTCGCTCTATCAATGGATTTTTCTTCCTGCTTTGGTAAAAGGGTCAATGAATATAGCAGAATCATCCTTTGCTGACTGTGGGTCTCACAGAACCTGTGACTGTGTTTCCACATTGGCAATAAGAACCAGATGTCAGTGCCAATAGCAAATTTATCAGTGGTGGCTTATACAATCCTAAATAAAGAACTTAATCTCTTAGTGACACCACTTTATCATTGTAAGCAGGCATAATCCCTGTTTTGCCTATCTTACAGGGTTCTTGTAAGCTCAAAGGAGGTCCTGTGTGTGAAAGTAAAGTATAAGCACTGGGTACAAAATTAAGAGCGTAGGGAATGGAGCTTAGGATGTGAGTCAGAAAGATGTGTACAGTCCAGACTCTGCCACTGCTCAGAGTCTGTGATAAGCTTAGAGAGGTCACTTACCCTCTCTGAATCTCATTGTCTTCATATATAATTCCAGGCACAGCAGCCTCTTAGGACTGTGAGGACCAAAAGAAATAGGAAATGTGCAAGTGCTGTGTAAACTCTAATACAAGCTGTTTTCACGTCCATGTTCATTGAGCTGATCAACAAAGTGTAGGAATTTAGGCTGCTCCTGTTCTGATAAAACTCAGAACAATACTTGGCACAGTGCTACTCAAACCGGGGTGCCCATAAGATGCATCTAAGAAGGTAGGCTAAAGATGCAGGTTGCCAGGAACCACGCCCAGAGGTCTGATTCCAAAGGTATCCAGGAATATACATTTTTAACAAGCTGCATGTGGACTGCCCTCTAGATTTTGAGAAATATTAGGCTAGGGCCGCAAGAAGGAGTCACCCTCCCAAACAGAGTTAAGGAAGAGAAGAACCCTGAGGTACCTCTAAAGCTGGGGTTTATATCAGAATTACCTGTGGAGCTTCACCCACAGTTCAGTGCCCTGGCCCTAACCCTAGAGAGCTGATTCAATAGTTCTAGAGTGGGTCCCAGGTCCCTGAAGTCCTTTAAAATATTCATTTCCCCTAGTTCCTTGAGAGATTTGAATTCAGTAGGACTCCTGAACACTATTTTTAACAGTTCCCTCAAGGGATACTCATGACCCTGTAAGGCTGACTGACCCATGTAACAGAAGCTCATTGAAACTGGTTGCCAAACAACTCCCCCCTGTCCCTCTCTATGCATAAACCCAGGACACGGGACACCCACTGGAGACCTCTTCTCCCTGATTCTTTCCTTCAAGACTGTCATTAACGATCGATATCCCATCCACCGTTTTGTTTTAAAATGTTGTATTGTGTGTGTGCGCACGCGCATGTGTGTGTGCACGCGTGTGTGTGTGTTGGGTAGAGGGGAGGCTACTTAACATGACTTGCCCAGGGTCCAGAAGCCCCAGAGCAATTCCCATTGCCAGCTTCTGCCCACATCACTTACTGTTTTATCCTAGAAGTGAAGAGCTGCAAACATGGGTTATTTGAAAGTTCTGGTTATTTGAGATTTTGCTAGAACCCAGTGACCTCATGTTTTGTGACTTAGTACTTACAGCTATAAAGTGACTTAAAAAAAAAAAAGAAAGAAAAACAGATGGCAAAAATGTGACACTCAAATCAAACCCAAAATTTATACAACTGTATAATACAATAAAGCATGCCATTTATTTGCCATTAAAATGATTAAGATTTAGCACAGGGCCAAACTTTGACCACTGATGCTGAATATTTATGGCTGGCTCCCTCAGAACACAGAGGTGGCTACAGAAATATGCTCTTTTTCTATCCTACCTCCACTTGATGAATGATTATTTGACTTAGTGATATAGTGAGTGAGACCAAATCTGAACATACCTCAGAGGTGAGGCCCAGTACAATTACTTTTATAAATATGGGTTATTGTAATCAGCTCTAAGTGTAGGGCTTAAAATAGAAATTCAAAAAGCAAACTTACGAAAAAAAATCTATACAAATCCAGAACAGTACTTAATTTGCAGGCACTTTAAAATGTGTTTTGAAAATTTATTAACAAAGCCAGATTTAAAAAAAAAAGGGTCCCCAGGTTCCCCATTTAAAGTTGGAAAAACACAAATGTGAAATCTAACAGGCACCTTACAAAGATCATCATCTCAGAGCTAAAAGTGGAAGAGGAATTGGTTATGACTGCTCCGTGAAGACCTTCTGGCACAGACAACGGCTTTCTAATCACCTAAACTAGTTATCATTGCCCCTAATAATCCTCACCTCTGTGTAGCCCTGGACAGAGGGCTTTGTGGTTAAAAGAGTCTGGGCCTTACAACCAGACACCCCAAGTTCAAACGCTGGCTCTACTTTTTACTCAGGGTGTGTGCTCAAGCAAACTACATAACCTCTCTGCGCTTCAACTCTATTTGTAAAAGTTACTCTAAAAATTAAATGAGATAATACATGTAAAGCACTTAATATAATACCGAGTTCAAAACGTGCATGTAATATATGGCTCCTCTATTATGATTATTTTCTTTTTTTGGGGGGGGAGGAGGTAATTAGGTTTGTTTGTTTGTTTATTTATCTTTAGAGGAGGTACTGGGGATTGAACCCAGGACCTTGTGCATGCTAGGCATGCGCTCTACCACTCGAGCTATATCCTCCCCCTATGATTATTTTCATATGATCATTTCGACAATCATAGGAGAGAAGTGTTGCTGTCCCTCTTTCAGATGAGAAAACTGAAGTTTACTCGGCAACGTGGTTTGTCAACTGCACACTCCTCTTCCGTGTCAGGGAGGGACTCTGAGGAGGGGTGGACAGAAGGCAAAGCCTTCCAGACTTTTGGCACATGCACAGAGGCAGGAAAAAAACGGCACATTTAGAAAACAGAAGAAAACAAAGCGGAACAAATGACCAACACCTGTGCACCAAGAATTGTGTCCCTATGAGGGAATAAGACACGTGGAGCCTTGTGCTCTGTGGCTTAGCATAGCCCTAGGCACAAAATCTGTGATTTTCTTTTTTGACTTATCAGTATCCTCCTCGCAAAGTCTCACCACACATGGCTTTAAGTCAAAATAATAACAATAATAAATTAAAGCCTACCTACAGGAGGGCAGCTGGCTGTAGTAGAGATGACTGACCACAATGTCCAGGTGGATGTGAACCCTGAGCCCTGCATTTACCAGTTTTAGGATCTTGAGCAAGTTACACTGCCCCTCTGAGCCTCAGTTTCTTCATCTCCAACACGAGATTAATAACTCAAAGGCTGATGTAAGGAATGTTCTAAGGATTACATGAGATAACATAGATAACTAGTCCAGGGGTCCTCAACCTCAGTGTTATTGACATTTTGGCCTGAATAATTCTTTTATTTTATTTTTTTGTTGGGGAAGTAATTAGGTTTATTTATTTATTTAATGGAGGTACTGGGGATTGAACCCAGGACCTCGTGCATGCTAAGCAGGCACTCTACCACTGAGCTATACCCTCCCCCATTGGACTGGGCAGTTCTTTGCTGTGGGGGCTGTCCTGTGCATTGTTAAGATGCTAACCAGCATCCCCAGCCTCTACCCACTGATGCCCACAGTATCCCTCCAGCTGTGACAGCCAAAAACGTCTCTCAGCATTGCCTAATGTCTCCTGGAGGGCAAAACCACTCCTGGTTGAGAACTACTGGCCTAGTCCAGCACCTGGCATATAATAGGTGTTCACTAAATGTTAATTCTTTCCTTCCTTTTGGATAAAACCTTGTGTGTGTGTGTGTGTGTTTTGGTGAGGTGAGACCCAACTAATTTGGAAATTGTATTAATTTAAATAATGGCAGAACCAGAGTCCATATTTTCAGTAACATGAAAAAAGTTAGCAGTGTCCATAATTATCCAGGGGACAATGGATTCAGTTAGGAAAACATGCTATTTATAAAGATTCATGTGAAAGTCATTTACATTCTATTTCTATATTAAATACAAATACTTCTTAAACATCTATCAAAGCACAAAAAACACATCTAGTGCCAACCATTTTCAAGCAAATTTAAACTGATAACTGTACTCAAAAGAACTGAAATGGCAGAGGGGAGGGTATATATAGCTCAGTGGTAGAGTACATGCTTAGCATGCATGAGGTCCTGGGTTCAATCCCCAGTACCTCCATTAAGAAGTAAATAAATAAACCTAATTACCCTCCCTCGAAAAAGAACTGAAATGGCAATGTTTTTAAAAACAACTTTTTTTCTTCGTCCTCTAATGCAGATTAATCTTCCCTTTTAATAAGCACGTTAATGAGGTTTTGTTTTACTCACATACCTGAAGTGGGGGATATTTTGTAGCTACTGTATTGAGGTTTTCTATGTTTTTACTGACTTTTGAAGCAGGGAATTCTTTTGCATGGCTAACTTAACATCTTCCCGCTGCCTCTTTAGCCCGTTTTCCATTGTTCAGGCATCAGTGGAACACCAGACCAGCTGTTCGTCAGAAGAGCTTCGTTCTTATATACCTGAAGATTGTAAGCAGTATCAGGCGTGGCCTGGGACTTCCACTTCTGGATGAGTGGTTCTCAGTAGGAGCCAAGTTTGCATCCCTGGGGACATCTGGCAATGTCTGGTGACATTTTTGGTTTTCATTGTAACTGGGGGCTGAGCGGCTGCTGGCATCTAGTCGGTAGAGGCCAGAGATGCTAAACATCCCACAATGCCCAGGGCAGCCCCAACCCCCAGCAGAGAATTATCCAGCCCCAAATGTTAGTAGTGTCAGGGTTGAAAAATCACATTCTAGACCGAGGCTCTGAGATGACTTTAGCAGATGAACAATAAACTATTTAAAAAATAATAAAGTCAATCAAATCCTGCTTGTCTGGCTTTGAGATACACACTGCCTTCCTCAGGAAGCATTTTCTAATCTGATCTTTGGAAGCCCCTCTCTGGACACCATGGGCCTGAGTACGTACTCTCCCATCACAGCACTAAGCACAATGCTGGCTGATGGTGGACATGTAATAAAAGACAGCTGAATAAATGCCCAGCCATGGGATCCAACAATGGGCCCTTGAGTTCCTAGGGCTCACAGAGTTCCCTTGCCATCCCCTCTGGACACAGCTAGTGTAAGCTCCGAGGGCCTCTGAGGGCCCACTCTTGGTAACCAGAAGAGGGAGAGGGTGTGAAGGAGCTGGGTTTGCTCGTGTCACTCTTCCCTTGTCTACACCAGGAGCTGGAGTTTATTTTCCTTCTCTGCCTCACACTGACAGGAATGGAGATTTGCTTTCATTTAACATTTCACTTAATCGTCTGAAATGTAAAAACTGAACAAACAGATCTGATTCCACACTTTCCACACTCCTTCTCATGATACTGCTAAGTAGAGCTGTTAAAACAAACAGGAGGGATGTGGAGGTTAGGTTCTGCTACTTGAAGTCTAGTTAGCCACTGATGCCTCAGTCTCCCGTTCTCCCCGGACCTCGCTCCAGCCCCACTCTGCGCTTCTCCAGGGCAGCGTTGTCCTCTCCTCGTGGCCTGGATACCAGAGATGCTGCAGTACAGTAATTAATGGGCTCTAGCTCTCAGTGTCTGATGGATAACTCTACAGCATACAGAAGTTTCCAACAAGTTGATAAAAAGATGAGAGTTGATCTTAAAGTTGCGTTCTATCAATTTCCAAGATTCTTTGCTACTTCTTGATTACACAAGCCCACTTCTGCCGAGAAGCCTTCACACTGGCTGTCCCCTTTGTCTGGAACACTCTTCCCTCAGACAGACAAGCAGCTCACTCCTTCCATTCAAGCATTTGCCCAAACATCACCTTATCAGAAAGGCCTTGCCTCGCCAACCTAAGTAAGATAGCAGCCTGTGACCACAGCACTCGATTTCCTCTATTCTGCTTTCTATTTCTTCTTAAGCAATCATCCCTTCCTGGCATCGCTGACTTTGCCCTCAAGAATGTCAGCTCCACAAGGGATAGTGCAGAATCTCTGCCTATTTCTTCTTGTTTTTAATTGAAGTATAGTTGATTTACGATGTTCTGTTAGCCTCTGGTGTACAGCATAGTGATTCAGTTATACATGTATGTATTCTTTTTCATTATAGGTTATTACAAGATATTGAATATAGTTCCCTGTGCTATACCGTAGGACCTTGTTGTTCATCTATTTTGTATACAGTAGTTTGAATCTGCTAATTGATCTCTCCCCCCCTTCTTCTTTGGTAACTGTAAGTTTGTTTTCTACATCTGTGAGTCTGTTTCTGGTTTGTAGATATAAGCTCATTTGTGTCACTTTTTTTTCAATTCTGCATATAAGTGATGTCATATGATACTTGTCTTTCTCTGTCTGACCTACTTCACTTAGTATGATAATCTCTAGGTCCATCCATGTTGCTGTAAATGAATCTCTGCCTATTTCTTTCACTGTTATATTCTTGGTTCCTAGGACAGTCGCTGGCTCATAGCAGGCACTCAGTAAATACTGTGGACCATGGGAAAGTCTCACGGTTAATCTTGGTTAGGAACTTGTACCATGATCACCTCTCCCCCACTCCTCCAGCATGTGATGGGTTATTTAGTGCATTAGTTAAACCCTCCTCTCCTAATCAAGTCCATAGGTTCCATCTAGTTATTACCTAGTGTTTATCAAAGCAGCCTAACTAAGGGCTCCTGAAGATTCCCTAGGAACGAGACAGGCTCGTGTGGAGCAGAGACCCCTTACACCCCACCGCATGGCACGGTCACCCTCTCCACATCCTCAGGCAGAGTCCCTTGAAGTCCTGTTTTTAAGGTCATTATCGTACTCTGGGCATAACTTAAAACTCTTACTTTACTTTTTATATTCAGAGCACCTGAATTTTTTTTTTGCAGAACCATCACAGAAGGTAAAAATAAAGGAGAATTTCTACCCATAAAACTGTAAACTACTCTCATGGTTTCATCTGTGACCCTGAACCCTTCTTTTTTCTCAACCCCCTTTTATTTTTGTAAAAGAATGCACTATGCGCAGGCATCTGGCTTGTAAAAATAAATACAGCGACTGGTTTTCCCAAATAACTTGGCCTGATCACCGAGTGCCCCTGAAAAGACTCGTCTCCTGAGATGTGGCAATCTTACGAAGCAATCTATTCCACGGTCCAGGCCCACAGAGGGCACCTGCCTAGGTTGAATTACAGGCCCCAGGGTGTCTGGATTTTGACTTTGGACTAACTCTGGACTCCACAGAATTAGATGTTTTCTTGTGGAGGGAGAATCACTAGTGTTCACGATACCCTTTAAAGCAGATTTGTTTTGACTCAGATTTGTGTAGTCTTGATTACTGGAGGGCATGCACCAGCAGGGGTTCTCATATTTTTCCAGCTTAATTTGATAACCTGACTTAAAGACAGAATGAACATTTAGAGTATTTACTTATTAAAATTGAGTGATGCTGGTATGAAATCACTGGAGAGCAACTATTTCTAAATCAAAGTATCAACAATAATATTTGGGGATATTATTGATAGACATTTAAAAACATGATAAAATCAAGAGATTCAGTTGATTTCAATTTAGTTCAAGAGACAATTATTAAGTATCTACTGTGGTCACATGTAAAACGGTTTTCAAAAAATTTTTTCCAATTTTTAAAATATTCAGTTCACTAAACACCTAATTTCATTGCAACAATAAACCTACAAACTTATTTCAGCAAAATGAGCGTTTGTTGCCTGAACTTTAAATTATTTTAATTATTTAATTCAGGGGAAAAAATACTGCTAAACATGCAAACTTTAAAACATTGGATCAGGCAACTGATCCGTTTTTTATCATTATGACTTGATTTACGATCGACTAGAAAATATAAACACTTTAGTTTTGCTTTTACAGTTTTCAGTTCAACTGCAAATGCTCCGGAGCAGAATGTTCCTTCAGTGGCCTCTGATGAGGTCAGATGCTCCAGTGAGTTTCCCCATCCTTCTCACGCTACAATAACAATTATAATCGCAACCAGCATTGACGGAGCGCTTAGCAGCAATTCATGTTTACAGAGGGCTTCCTAAGGGCCAAGCGCTGTGCTTCACAACAAAGCACTGCACTGGAAGGACCGCTAGGGCTTAAGGCAGATCCAGCACAGAAATCTGTGGGGCTCTGGCCAGACTCTTAACCACTCTGAGCTTTAGTTTCTTCATCCTTGAGAGGGAGGTAAAAACGACTGCCTGTCTCATGGCGTTGTTTGTAATTACATGCGCTGTGAATGGAGTATACCTAAGCGGTGGGGGTGTACTCTGATACTCAAGATTACGGGCTCACCCCTCACTCAGCAAACGCACAGTATAATTCCAGAAGTGGGTAAGCCTTGTGCGAGCATAAACTATGCCTCACTTCTGATGCACCCACAGCACTGGGGTCCCGCCCATAAACATTTCTTGATGAAGTGGCTAATATATGTGCAAATGCTTCAGGAACGGTGAAACAGGCAAGAGTCCATGATGATTATTTATAACATTAATTCTCTCCCACAACTTATTTCCCCCATAGCCCTAATATTTATTTCTCATAGTTTTTGAGGAAATGATTTATTGATGACTAAGAGGAAAATTATTCCAGGCTGACAAAGTCCTGAAGGAAAACAGGGTCTGCTTTGGCTCTACAATAACGTTAGAAAACTTATTCTGCCACACGTAGAGCTCGG
Organism: Camelus bactrianus; assembly: GCF_048773025.1. Classification (NCBI taxonomy): domain Eukaryota; kingdom Metazoa; phylum Chordata; class Mammalia; order Artiodactyla; family Camelidae; genus Camelus; species Camelus bactrianus. The sequence continues at coordinate 32,056,850 of NC_133551.1, forward strand.
ATGAAAGGATCAGGCACATAGCACGTTTGTGAATAGTGGTTCCCTCTGGCTAGACTCTGCAGGACTGGTGCTGAAGAATCATGAAGCCTCAGACTGCGTCCTCATAAACACGGAGGGGTGATCACTGGGAAGAAACCCCAACAGGTTACACAGAGAGCAATGACAAAGCCAGGCCGGCATCTCGCAAAGTGTTTTCACTTCTGCCTGTGCTGTTTTTGTTTAGCCTGGAGTCCCAATTTGTGCCAAGGTTCCACGCACCTGAGAACACTGGCGTATGGAGAACACGAGAGGTGGGCCAGGGGCATCTCGGTAAGACAGGCCTCAGGCTAAGAGAAGGGTTGGGAACATCCCTTTTCTTTATCTCTGAGACAGTAAAGAACTTGAGCTGCTCGATTACACATCCTGATCCTCTTCTGCCATCTCAGAGGGGGTCTGGGAGGGCACCACGACTAAGGGGTATGAGCTGGCAGAGGGGCCTGACTTTGGGTGGAGGCACAGCACCCCTGGAAGCCCAAATGCTTGTGATATGATCTCTCTCCCTGACCATGCTGTGTGGCGTTCGCACCCAACCTGCAGGCCCCCAGGTCCAGTCAACTGGTTGCTTTCACTTAATTTCATCACTGTCTTGAGGACTCCCCAGATTACCTGGAACAGATTTGAAAGGGTTGAAGTTTTCCTAAAGCCAGAGAAATATGACTTTGTAACAAGCACATGACTCGGGCTAAGGGTTAAATATAAGAGAGAGTGAGGCAGATGTTCAACCTTACAGATGAGTAGCAATTGTGTACAGACTGAATGAGAACGTCTGCTCTTTCTAGAGATTTGTCCGTCAAGGAGCAATTACTATGCAGCAACCGCCACTCTGTCACACCTCAAATGCTTCAAACTCCACCACAGCTCAAGAGCTTCTAGAGCCTGAAGGAGCCCAGAGTTGGGTTCAGAGTACGCTTTTCACTGAATGAGGTCACAGGCAGTGGTTTGGAAATCTGGCTTCTTCTAGTACTGCCTCTGCCTTAACCAGCTGCAGAAATGTAAACAATTGACTTCACTTTTCTCTTTCTCTTTTTTTCTTGGTAAAATGAGCATAATCATACCCAGAACAGAATAACTTTGTTGTAGGCAAAACATTGTTTTGAGGATTAAAAAAGAAAAAATTGCGTAGAAGTGTTTGGAAAATGCACAAATGCCTTCCTACCTGTGGTAGACAAAATAATGGGCCCCAAAGACCTTCATGTCCTAATCCCCAGAACCTCTGAATACATTAGGTTACACGGCAAGGGGGAATGAAAATTGCAGATGAAATTAAGATCAGTAACCAGCAGACCTTAAAATAAAGAGATGATCCTGGTTTATTTGGGTGGGTCCAATGTAGTCGTAATCATCCTTTAAATGTGGAAGGAGGCCGAAAAGTCACTGAGGGTAACTCAGTGCAAGAAGGATTCTACTGGTTATTGCTGGGTTTGAAGACGCAAGGAGCCAGGAGTCAAGGAAGGCAGGCAGCCTCTAAAAGCTGGAACAGGCAAAGAAATGGATTCTCCTTTAGGGCCTCTAGAAGGAAACTTGATTTTAGCCCAGTGAGACTCATCTTCAACTTCTGACCTCCAGAACTGCAAGACATTGCATGTGTGTTGTTAAAACAACACAAATTTTAAAAAAAGCTACCAAGTTTGAGGTCATTTGTTATAGCAGCAACCAGGAAACTAATTCAGCAAATTAGGAAACGAATACATTACCCAAGTATAAGACTATTCTCATCACCACTGTTGACACTGTCATTATCCTTGACATCACCATCATTATCATTATCAAGGCTTTATCACAAATATGAGCCTGGGAATGAGATTTCTAGCAATATATAATTTTGCCAAAATTCTCAGCAACTAAACCAGATGGCTCTCTCATGAGTGGGTTGCAGAGGGATTTTATCTTCAGGAATGCAATCATATTGTTTCTATGCGAACACTGATAGCGCTGTTCACGTTATTTATTTATTTTACAAACCCTTTGTTCCTAATACAAAAGTACATTTCAGAGTCCATTGATTTTAGCATATTATTCTTGAAGAGGTTTATTTAGAATATCTCTGTTAACATAGCTAGAAGATCTAAGCCTTAAACTTGGCTCTGCCAATTAAAAGCTGTAAACTTTACAGCATAGCACTTCACTTCTTTGGCCCTGGTCGTTCTTCTTGTAAAATATTTGATGACTGAACTATAGATACTCTTTCTTAGATCTCTTCCAGTTTTAAGAATGCTGAGTTTAATTTCTTACTTTATATAATGTGAGACCAAGACCTAACAGAACTTTTGTGCTTAATTTCTAGTAAGTCAGACTTTTGGGGAATAAGCTTTTAAAATTGAAGTATAATATACAAACAGAAGGGTGCACAAATCATTAATATAGAACTTGGTGAATTTTTACAAAGTGAATACACCCATGTAACAACCATCTAAATATCTAGAACATTAAAGAACCGAGTGACTTCCCCTACAGCCCTCTTGGTCTTCCCCACAGAAGTAACTGTTGCTCTGACTTCTATCACCTTATGTTAGTTTTCCATCTGTTTGAACTTTAGAGCAACTTAATTATATAATTTGTACTTCCTTGCACTCGAGTTTCTTAAAACATGTCTGTGGGACTCATTCACGTTGTTGCCTGTTGCTGTAATTCATTACTTTTTGCTGCTATGCAGTATTTTACTTTTTGTTGCTATCAAATATGCTAAGACTACAGAATACCATAACTGATTTATCTATTCCATTCTTAATGGAAATTTTGACTGTTTCCATCTGGAAACTATAACTTAGATTTTACTTCTCAAATTAATCTGTTTGTAAAATATAAAGCATTTTATGCTACTTAATTTAGCTTTGTATTCTTAGCTTATTTACTTTGAACATGCATATTTTACATATTCTGTCCAACAGGGAGACATCGAAGAGACAAAGTCAACAGGGCCAGGGCAAGATTAACTTTCTCTGGATATTGTACCTTATTTGTGTGAAAAGGGATTCTACAGAGTCAATTGTTTCTGTGTAAACAAAGAGGAATGAAACAGCTGATTGCTGAGGCCTCTAATAAAGGCAGCACTGGATGGATTGTATGTACAGCCATGACTGTGATAGGAAGGTAGTGTGAATCCACCTGAAGAACCATCAGACCCCTGGATTTGATGATACATTCAATAGGACTGTTTTATTTTGTTCTATTTTGTGCAATAGAAACCACAGCTTAAGAAGGGAAAGGCAGACTGCATTATATGGTGAGAAGGTGACTCACTGAACTGAAGGCCAGGAATAGAACCAAGATGGAAGCCATCACACAGTATCTCTCCATTTCTAGCTCTGGTTTTCTTTCCATCGTTCAATGCATATGGCGAATAAGCCTCTTGATTTTCCATGCTGACTCTCTTTTGGTCCTCATTCCTAGCTTGGCCCACTTAAGACTTGAATTGAATCAAACATGAAAACTATGGCTTCCTGAAGCCACAACTTCTAGACAGCATGGGGTGAAGGAGTGACAGGGAGTGGTTCCTTGAGAAGGGGTGTTGTTGGCCAAGGTTTGGAAAACACCCTCCCAGGTGCTCAAAGCAGACACACAAACCTTGGAGAAAGGCAGCCTACAGTAGTTATTTAAGAAGAGCTACAAAACATTTCATGAAATCTGTGTTCGACTTTATCACCTCAGCTTGCCATGTTAAGAAAGGGCTTTATTCCTGCCAAGCACTAGTTTGCATTCTTTATCCTGTGCTATAGCAGGAAAGAGCAGCTTTTGAAATCAGATAGGACTAGCTCTCAATTCCAGTTCATCACTTCTGGCTGAGTTTCGTTGGACAAGGTACTAAACCACTCTTCTTCACGTCCCCCATCTGTAAAATGGAAATAATAATAATGCCCCCCCCTCATTGAGTTGCTCTGAGAATTAAAGACAGATATATAAGTATCAAGCACACTGCCTGGCCCATAATTTTTTTTTTCCTGCTCTTTTCCAGTGTTAAAGGTGAGGTGGCATAGCAAAGTCGAGGCAGTAGTAGGGATTGGGGTGGGGAGATTAAACCAGCATAAGAAACCTTGCAATCTGACATTGTCATCTGTAGCTGTGGGGGTCTTAGACAAGTCACTAAAACTCACTGGGTCTCATTTTCTTGACAAACAAAAAAGGGGTTCAGGATGGGGCTATATCAGTGAGGTTATAACTGCCTGTAGAAGTTGAAGGGTTCCCCATAAATGCCTAGGTGTTGCTGAGTGTGGGGAAGGGTAAATAGCAAGGGAAGTGCAATTTGGTGGAGTTCTCCTACCTCCATCCCCTTCTTCTATCTGTTTTATAAATTGAGGCTTTGCATCAGATTTATTTAGGGGGGGAAAAGTTTGCTGCTTAAAAAATTAAAAAGCATCTTGAAAAACACCAGATGACATGCCCTCTGGAGTCTTTCCTGTTCTAAAACATGCGGCTCTGCTAAATGCCTTCCATTGTTGGAGCCCAGCTACCTCCAGAGCCAGAAGCAGCCTGGACATTTTCAGCAACCCATTAAGGTGTCCATCTTGGGACGGCAGGAAAAACAAACCCTACAAAGGGCCATGGCTGAAACAGAGAGACTCATCCAACTTGTCCAGAAAACAAACCAAACATACCCTCTCAAAATGCATTATTAATATAGCAAAGGAAATGTCAGCAGGACCATAAAGATGTCTCTCTCAAAGTGGATGAACAACCTGTGCTCTGCTTTGATGATGGCTTGTGACTTCCCAGCTAACAGGGGACAGCTCGAGAGTGCAAAGCTGTCCGACACGGTCACTCTTACTAAAACAGTTGGCCCTGAGTGGCAACTGTGAAAACACATGTCTTTCATAAACCCACCACTGACAGACCTTCTGTACAGAAGATATTCACAAGGGACAACAGATCTAGCTTGTGCATTTTGTGCTGTATTGAGCCAGGTAGGAAGCAGGATGAAGAGGAGATCAGTCTTGCGGTAAGAAATTCATTCATAAGGAAACAACGACATGAGGAAAAGAAAGCCTCCATTCTTTCTGTAAAGGAAGATCACAAGCAGATAATTTATATATTGAAATCAGATATGCCAAAAGGCACTTTAAAGATAATCTACTCCAGTAGTTTTCAAATTCTTTTGGAAGAGATTTTCTAGCAGAAGCTCAAAAATGGGATAGAGTTAAAAACAGTTTAACAAGAACATTTCTTCTGATTGAAGCACGGATGGGGGTTGGGGGAGGATAGGCCTGCCTGTTCTGTACAACCTCCTCCTTCTCTATCCAAACATCCCTCTTGGGACAGACCCCAAGGCACCTTCCTGAATATTTGAGGGCCCCTGCGAACAATTTGAAAATCACTCACTAGTCTTACCTTCCCTTTTTATAGATGATAAAACCAGGCACAGAGAGGCCAAGATTTGCCCAGAATTCAGGGCATAATGAAAAGGAAGAGCAGGGCTGAAGCCAGGCCTCCTGATTGATATCCAGCTCAGTGTTCTTGCCATTACAGAACGTGGAGTCATTCTACAAAGACACGTGAAAGCATCTGCATTTCACTTCTTAGGAGTTCCACAATCAGAAACAAACTGTTAAAAGTCTCAGTGATGTTTCTTTTTTTCCCCTCTGCTTGACTAAAGGATATTTGCAAGGGAGGAAGGAAGGGGGACAAGAAAGGAGGGAGGCAGAGAGAGAGGAAAGGAGGGAGGGAAGAAAGAATTAAATTTCAACGTTGAAAGCATGGGCAACTATCCCACCCTTCATAGAGTCATAATCAAAACTACAGATAAGAAATTTAAAAGGGGAGAAAATATGATATCAAAATGATTATTTGCTTACTAAATTCAGTGTCTTCAGTGAGTCTTGAAGGAACTAAATGGTCCAAGGCCCCATCCATCCAACTCACAGACTCTTTTCAGATATACGACTTGCTGCTGGGATACAGGGGTGAATGACTCCAGACGTCAAGAAACTTAGTATTGAGGAGAAAAGCTATGGCTTGATGCTAAATTATACCTTGGGAATAGAATGGGGGAAAGAAAGAGACCGAGAGGAAGGGAGAGAAGGGCAGGGGACAGGAGAGGAGGAGAGGCAGGAATACTATGGTGGTCAGTGGTTGGGGTGAGAAGGAAGAATCCAAGACAGGCATTATGTGTGGGTGGACGGTGCCTGAAAGATTATTTCCAGGGCCCCACTGGCCCAAAATTGGGCCACGTGCCCTGGAATATCAAAGACCAGACTGGCGACACTGAGACTGCTCTTTGGGATCCCAAGACACAAAGGGGTCACAGTTTGTCATTTTCTTTTCTTCCCTAGCAGTGACTTCAACTATAAAGTGTGATTACAGATATGCTGAATTCTAACAAAGTAAAAGGGGTTTATTGATCGCCACACAGTCTAACACGCTAGTATTATGGTCTCTGGTCAGCTTTCTAGGTGCATGAATGCAAAGTGTGAAAGAAACACCATTGGAGGTGCTTATGTACTGACTCAATGGAGCTTCAGAGAGTTTTGTTTTGTGGCTGGGTCCCATCTGTATTTTATACCCTAGTGAGACCTTTCACAAACTTATACCCCTATGCTAAAGTGTGCCTGTCTTGGCTGTGGAGGAGGCAGCCCCAGCTCATCCTTAATAACTTTTTAAGCATTCCTGGGTCAGAAGCAGCAACTCGGCATGTGTGGGAGTGAACTGCATGTTGCAATGGGTTTAGTGGTTAAGACACAGGCTTCAGACACAGACAGACTGGTATTCAAATCCTAGCTGCCTCTAACCATCTACAGCATCTTTGGACAAATATTTAAGTTTTTTTGAGTCTTCAACAGGGAAGATAACAAATGTGTCAAACTAACAGTGTTGCTCTGAAGAGTGCTTGCATTAATACATAAAAATGGCCATTGTTACAACAGCCCCATGTAAGAGTGAGAAGTTGATGTGAGAGCCCCTGGAGAGAACTAAGCCGTGAAATTAGAAAAAGGATGACAACCAGGGAAAAAGGGGGAACTTTAATGATACTGGTGAGCTAAATAGCCACTCCCTCACCTGTTGGTAGGCCTGGGAGTAAGACTCCACACTGATTTTCACTGAGAAAAACCATCCTGACCATTTGCTTCTCACCAGGACAACATATTTTTTCTTTCTTCCTCTGTGTAATCAAGTGCAAACAAAATCCAGATTTTAGTCTGTAACAATGACCACATGGGGTAGGAACTGATTTCCTCCTGGAAAGCACTTAATTCTAGAACATTGAGCTTTGGGGTCATTTCCTTGCACTCTGATGGCATCACATCCCAATTGGTTTATTTGTTCATCTTTAATTGTTGCTCTATGTACTTTTAACAACCATCAGAGGTGCTTATGCACTGACTCAACAGAGCTTCAAAGAGTTTTCACTGAGGCAGCTTAGGGTTCATGAGATATTTGACATAATTAATGTTTCAATGAATCAACTAAAGTTCATCCAAATGTGACTTCTGAGATCCTCTGCTCTTTTTAATAGACACTTCTGAACATGATTCTGTTTCTCCCCAAAGGCCTGTCACGTGACCCACTGTGGGTATTCCTTGAATGAGCCATGAGACATACCTAAACGTGGGATAAATGCAATTGATCTGGACATGGGGAACATGATAGGCAGTTTCTCTTCAATCTGCAGAAGAGTTGTTACACTTCTCTTCGTCCACTGTGAATATCAAATATTTTCCTGTCTCCAAAAGCTATAAGTTGTGGCCAGATTTTCACATATTCTTTTTTCATTTATGAAAAGTGTAGATATAGACACAGAAATGCACCCCACCTATTGTTAACATTTTCAAAGAAGACGAAAAATGAGTTTGATGTGAATATTCCAGCCTGTTTATTCTCTGGTTAATATTCCTAAGCAGAGCCTGTCCCTACCAACTTTTTTTAACCTAACTGGTTTGCTTATTTAGCTATTATTATGAAAGGCAGCTAACATGGTAACCACTAACTTGAGAAATAAAATAGTGTACCAAAGGCAAAATGTACCATAGTTTTGAGTACAGTAATTTTACCCTTGGAGTAATCCTCCTAAAAAAATACCAATAATAGTATTTAGTCACAATGGAAATATATTTCAAAACATAGTAAAAAATGTTCTTGAAAACCTGCATCCAGAACAAACTAGGTTTGTCATTTTTAAGCTCTTTCTACAGAAAACATTGTAGAGGTTGTTCCTCCGACAAGATTTATATTCTGTGGCCTGTATTTATCCTCCAAGATTTCAAACTAGCCCTTAATGTCTTGAAATGTCCTGTCTTTTTGCATATGTGTCCTCCTTATTTAATTGAAGCCTTGCCTGAATGCTTTTTCCAATTATCAGTTTTCTAAGGATCACATTTCTCTGAGCCTGATCTTCTTTCTAACCATTTGTATCACTCAGGATTCTTGGTTGCAAATGACAGAATCCTGACTTGATCTACTTTAAACGGTACAGGAATATTTACTGGCTCATTAGCCAATGCCTGGGAAAATCGAGGGTGGAGCTGGTTCAGGGAAGACGACATCCAAGGAATCAGTACTCCTATCCGTCTCTCATCTCGGCTTCCTGGCTTTACAACCGTAGGCAGTTCCAAATGTATCCTGCAATAACACATCCAAAAACACAAGAGAGCTTTTTTGTCAGCTCCACATTAGAAACTTTTGTGGAAGGATGAGGACTGGCCTGGCTTGTGTCATCTACCCTTCCTTGGACCAGTCTCTGGGGTCTGAGTGTGAGGCATGCTGGTGGGTACGCCTATAAGACTCATATAGTTGGTGAGAAGGGACATTTCTCCTCCAAAGTGAGAGGAGCTGCTCTGGACATTCAAAACAATACATGCCTGTGATCCCTTCATGCCGGGGTAAAATACAAACAGATCACTCCTTTCTGGATCATTCCTTATATTGTCTCATGTTCAATACTGGGAAGCAATAATTACCATCATGTTCATTTGATTAAGAAGACGGTTGAATTATGTTTATGTGAAAAAGACTGTGGACTGTAAGTTTAGTGCACAAATTTTAAATCGTTATCTCAAAACCACAACTGGCAAAAACATAGCTTGGCAAGGTACTGCTCTTCCAGCAAGTGCCAGTGAAAGCAGTGGCCTTTCATTAAATAAACACAAGCATTCACAGGAGACCCAGTCTCCTAGACTGCTGCTCTCTGACCGTCCTCACCAATGGAGTCATTATCCGCGTGCAGAAACCAAACAAAACCTAGTTACACATGTAACTCATTTGTTACCCCAGTCTTCACATACAGAAATTATCAGTTGCTTGTTGACAGACTGATTGATAAAAATTCCAAAAGGATTAGCATTCATTTCTTTTCATTTTTTTGTTTTGTTTTCATTTTTTCTTAATAAACTCCCAGGCCTCACTACAGTTTTGCATCTTTACGACCAGACCCTGGAAAGTGCAGGCGGTTTCAGGGAGCACTGCTTTCCATTAGCATTACCGCTTATCACAAGACAATAATAAATACATTTCTGTGGAGATCGAAGAATGTAAATGAAGATTAAGCCCACATTACTTAAGGTGGAAACTATGCCCTCAAAACTGAAAAGAAAGGGTAAGCCTCCTCCAGTTTCCAGGACCCCTGGTGGCTCCAGCTGGGTTCAGTTTTAGAGCAGCTGGCTCGTGCTCTGGCTTTGTCCCACCATCTTTGCTCAGAAGGGATGCCAATTGCTAACGTACTATGGTGTTTCAGACCCCAATCCATTGTGTGATATTTTTAACGAGCCAGTGATCACAAGCAGGTGTGAAACTTCCATCTCCCTCCTGACTTTAGCCAGTCTCTGATTTGTCACCTTGCTAAGAACACAGAGATTCCTTTGCACAGTGCTCTATTTTAAAAAAGGGTGCTGTTAAGAGACTGCATGTTTGTGTCCACCTCGAATTCATACGTTGAAACCCTAACCTCCAGTGGGAGGTTTGTGCTTTGGGAGGGGATTAAGGTTAGATTAGGTCATGAGGGTGCGACCCTGATGCCAGAATTACCGCCCTCTTTTTATAACCAGAGGAGGCGGCAAGGGATATCCTTCTTTATGTACAAGAACCAAAAATGTCATATGAAGACACCACCAGGAAAAGGGACCTCACCAAGAACCCAACCATGCTGGCACCGGATCCTGGATTTCCAGACTCCAGACCATGAGACATAAAGTTCTATTGTTCAGGTCACCCACTCTACGGTATTCTGTTACAGCACCAGAACTCAGACAGATGCCAGTTTAAGAGGATCACAAAATAGAGGGTGGGGAAGGGAGCTGAGATTCAAAATGATCTTTGCCATGAAGGCTTGAGTGACTGGATGAATCAACGACTGGAAGACTTAATGTGACCCAAGTTTTAAATTCACCCTATTTTTATCTTGTATATCACACAAAAGAGTGCTTTGACGTTCTTTCTGTGTTTCAGGTGGACAACGATTCCCTACTGCTCAGGGACGTGTTGGAAAGAAACTGGACTTTTGAGTCAGACCAATACAGGCATCTCAGCTCTGCTCTGACAATGAAAACTTAAACAAGTTTCTTAGCCTCTATAAGCCACAATTGCCTCAGTTGAAAATTGGACTTAGAGTTGGATTGTTCCAGCATGAATGAAACAACATAAGTATAACATTTAGCAAAGTGTTCAATCACCGAAGCAGCGATAGTTAAGCCCTAAATAAAACTGAGATCAGAGTAATAAGGATTTTCTGCAGCAGAGAACAAGCTAGATGCACTTTATCTAATGGGTTGTGTGGGCCAGAGGGTGAAAAAGAGAAGCCCTAGGTCATAGCCCTGCCCTCACAGGGCTTGTTTTCTAGCTGAAGGAGCCAAAGGGAACACACATGCATGAAATAACAGAATAACAGTCAACAGCAAAATAAAACATCAAATTAAAGATGCTGACTGTGCGTATGCAAGTAGTTTAGAAGAGAGGGTAGGTCTTGAAAGCTAGGGTCATGGCTTTTAAAATATAGACCACGCAATGGCAGTCAGTGTCCACTGTTCTAACCAGAGCACTGAGACCAGTGCCTGGCTTTTAGTGTGTGGTCAATAAATACCTACCGAGTAAATAGATGAATGAATTGTTTGAATAATTAGTGGAAAAACTCTGGATTTGGAATATGAAGACCTGGTTTGGATGCCTGCTCAATAGCTTTGTGACACTGGAGAACTTTCTTAACTTCTCTTAACCTCAGTTGCCTTATCTGTAAAATGGCTATCTAACCCACCCTCCCCCCACACTGTGGGTTTGTCATACAAATAAAGAACACGTTTTCTGTGAAAGGCACTGATTCACAGCAGTCACCTGAAAAAACGGCAGTAAAAATGTAGTTGTAAAGAGGAACTGGAACCTTAAGGATGAACACAAACTCAGACAAGTGGAAAGAAGTAATCTGAATGCGGCATTTACCCGTATGTCCCTTAACTTGGGCTCCAAAACCAGTAAGGTTGCCCCCAGAATAACAGGATGGAAGGCTGTTTTTCTTTCCCTCCATGGTTACCAACGGCACATGCTTCGTTGCTGTTAACAAGATCAATAAACTTGCCACATTCAGAAATCGACAATTAACCCCTTTTACAACACTTAAAGTCACAGGCCTCTCTATTTTATATGGCCAAGCAGGCTGCTGAGCACATGGTTTTTATTATTGCCCTCCCCTCCTTAAAAAGAAAAAAACCCATCCCACTAATAATTTAACACCTTCTAGAACCTGTCCCTCTCTTAATGATTTTGCAGGGAAGCCCCGTGTGCTGCAGCTGTCTTTGCAAGGGCCACCTCCAGGTCCACGCTGCTTGGGGAACTATATTATCTTTGGTCCTGCTTACCTTTCTAAATGTTTTATGGTTTACAGCTGTGGTGAAAAGCATTTTGGGGTCGGCAGAGATTTATTCCCCTTTTTAATGTTTTTACTAGGCTGAATAAACACATTCTCAAGGAATGAAACCTCTGGCCATGTTGGGAATAGGCAAACCCGGGCTCCGCTCCGTGAGGGCAGCTCTTTCGCGACTGATGCTGGTTTTGTATGATGCTGGTTTGTAACAACGGGTGCCATTGTCCCATTTGAACGGGACTGTGGTCAGGAGCCCTCAGTGGGTTCCAGAGCACCCACCCCACAAGCCTCTGTGTCACAGCCCTACCTGAAATAGCCTTCCTTTTGCAGGACCCCATTAACACCTGTAGGAAAGTGCTGTGTTTTCAGGGCTCTGGAGAGCCTGGGAGGTTGAGAAGGCATAATTGATACTACTTCTTTGGCGTTTTTACATCCAGCACGTGCTCATTTAAATACTTTTGGCCAATGAGTTTCGATAAAGCCAGTCTTTTCCCCAAATTCAGACGAACCCTTAATTTTTATGAGGTTTGTAAAACTTCAGCAAAACAATTTCTTCAAAAGGGGGGAAAAAGTATTCCTTAAGCTTGCTCATTCCGTTGACTTTGGCTGAGACTGCTCATAGAATTACTCATATGCTATGAGAAAGATGACTCATATAGCAATTTGGAGCTGGGTGGAATCAGAGAGTATTATAAATCTCTTCACATGACATTCCTGCAAACTCGGCACGGCCTGGACTGAAATAGGCTTGGAAGCCAATAGGCAGCACCTGCACAGGCCAGTGCAAGGCCAAAGCTGGCCTATGATCTGATCTTCTCAAGGCGTCTCCAAGTTCCACTTCAGAGTCAGACGCATAAAGAGCTCCGTCCCGTTGTAGGACTTTGGGGGTAATTAGCCAGTATCAGTCACCCTTGCAGACACATCAGCTGGCAGCTTTGGAGAAACTGACATGCCTAGCTCATTTCTTTGTTTTCCAGTGCTTTTCTCTCCACAAGAACAGTGTAAAGGCTTCTGCATGAACTGGCTCTTAGAGCCACATCTGGCTGATCCTGATGAGAATTGCTGCCAACGTTGCCATTTGGATGATTTCAGCCTACTGTTCTGGGCTCTGCTCTGCTCGAAATGTACAGTCATGTTCCTAAGATATCACAAGTTTGTGGATATTATGTTATTGAAACAATTATTTCAACAGGAAAAATACTTGGGAGTTAGGCACTTTCACACTTAATAACAGTGATTTTTTTCCCTATAGGAATGTCAATAAAGATTTCCTTTATTTATAGCTATAGGAGTTGAGGGTCCAGGATAAAGCAGGCAAATTCAGACTGATGAAATAGAGCTTTTGCTGAAGAGCAACATTTCTTCTCTGATCACGCCAGCTCTTACATAGAGCATAGCGACCCTCAGTCATTCTCATCACCTTTATTGTTCATTGTTATGAAAAATTAAGTACAATGCTACCCAAGGAAAGCAAATGGGTATCTATGCACTTGCTCCTTTTCTAAGCATCAAGATAATTACAACAGTACATCTCATAGTCTGAGTCCCTTTCTCTGAACATTCAGGTGACATTTGAGCTATGAAAATAAACTCTAAGAGAAATGTCAGTCCTTATCTGTCCTTTCTTGTGAATGAGGGTCACAGTCCTTTGGACCAGTAATTTTATAGAGACCCAACTTCGTGTATTCAAGGCAAGACTTTCCTTCACCCCATCACATTTCTGAAGGGGTAACTTAGTGAGTGTGCACACCAGCTGTTCCTGACCTTCTCCACTATTTAAATATTTTCCCCAACTCATTCTCTTAATTTCAGAGGCTTTCTGAGTTATTCAGTTACTGGAAGACATAGTGAGGATAAAGTCCCTCGTTCTCACCCATTATTCTCATCCATCTCTGTCATTCTAGTAATATTCTTAATGTTCTCTTTCTTCCCTCCAAGTTCCAGAGAAGAGGTTTCTCTCTCCCTATTGAAATCTAACCCCCCTACCTCGCCTGAGTAGCCTTTCTCTTCCCACTGCATTCAGAATTTTAACCCCACAATGGTTGTTTTTTCTCTTTAAGGTCTTCAAAGATCTCGTCCAGAAATGGTCAGATCTTCCTTAAGGCACACACAGCCTTACTCCTCGTTAGTCCAATTTCCTTCCTCCCACTCCCGGTCAGATACTTTAAATGTGAGGTCTACTGTCATCACCCCCAGTAACTTCCCACTGTGCTGCTTCTTGATTACTGTATACGTGGCACCATTCTTTTTCTGAAACAATCTCTCAGTGGCCAACCACAATTTCAGCTTCGAAAAGTAAGATTTTAGGCCCCACTTAGATCTTCCTTTGAAACATCTGATCCATTTATCACCTACTCCTAAAACGCTCTCTCTTTCCTCCATGGTTTCTATGGTCTTGTGCTTTCCTGGTGTTTCTTCTAAATCTTCAATAACTTTTCCCTTCCTATACTGAAATCCCTTTCTACTGCACCCCCTCCCAATGAAGAGCGTCACTTAAAGCTCAAAACTTGGCCCTCCATTCTTCCCTCTGATCAGGCTGTTGGGAAGACCCTGGAATTCAGTTAACCTCTCAATCCTGATTGTCTTCAAGACACATATGATTTTCCCTCTAACATAACTGCATTCGGATGTGCAACCATCACCTGGGTCAACTTCTATCCTCAGGAAGCAGCTGCTAAGATGGAGTTTAAAGTACAAGAGATTCATCAGGGGTGATGTTTGTGGATGAGAAAGGGGAAAAGAGTAAAACAGGCAGAGAGAGGCTTCAGACTGAGGCAGGTCTGATATCTGAGAGAGGGGGAAGGAAGGAGGGTTGGGTAGGAAGAGCTGCAGACCGAGGTGCAGCTCCAAGTCTGGGCCAGCCCAGTGGAGAGCCCCAGAGCAATGACTGCCCATCAGAGGAGGCCACCACAGGACAGAAAGCTCAGCTCTATTATCTTTTGAGCTCAGTCACCCATTGACTGCGAGCTGCCTGGGGAGAGTGCACGAGCCATGGCAGATCCCCAAGGTGCTATGCTGGAGGCTGTCAGCTAACTGCAGTTCTGACAGCAGGCTCCCTCTCAAAAGGAAATCTCAAACACAGCCCATGCAAAACCAAAGTTTTTCCTTCCTCCTCCCCCACCACATATGCTTCCCTTTCAAATGATCCCAACTCTGCCTTTGGTATCGGCATTCTACCACCTTCCAAACTCGATAACTTCAAGTGATCTTTGGCTTTTCCAACATCCTTATCTCTTATATCCAATTTGGAACTCTGAAATTCTTTTAAAATGCTTCTTGGCTTTATCATTCTGCCTTTCATCTCGGTGCCACTGTTCTAATCCATCAAGATTATCATCCAAGATCGATTACCGCCTACACTTGCTTATTCCTCTCCCTGGCTCATCTTTCTCACTCACTCCACAACTGTTGTGGTTTCCCGGGATTCAGTCCTTGATTCTTGTCTCGTCTCACACTACAGGCTCGTCCTGGATGATTTTATCCATTAATCCACCTCTACTGAAATACCCATGATCCCATAACAGTCCCAGTTCTGTCCAGAGCTCTAAATCAAAGTTTCTTTAACTTGAGTGTTATGTGCCCTGCCTTTAAAGGGAAGAAAAAATTATTGTATACTCTAGCATTAAATTATTTTATTAAAAATGTCATATATGTACTAACACAAAAATAAGTATAAACTTTTGGTAATAGTTGGGTTTCCTTCCAGACTTTTTTCTACACGTATTTTATATAGTTGAGATCATATTATATTTGTGTGTGCATGTTGTATCTTGTTCCTGATTCTTGACATTAGAGCAAAAGCATTTTCTTAGTCAATAAAACTCTTCATAAACATTATTTTTTCACTGGCACATTTCATTCTGTAGATGTGTCATAGTTAATCTACTTTATAATGATGTCTAGTGTTAAATAACAAAGCAATAAATCACTTTGTACACAAAGTTTCATCCAAAGTTAAGGGTATTTTCTCAGAACAGATTTCCAGAAATGGGACAGTAGATGTCTTCACTTCAGAGATGAGAAAACCTAGGTTCTAGGAGTTTGAATGAGTTCCCCGAGGCCAACTGGCCTGTAAAAGATAAGAGGTGAAAAGGGACGTCTCAGCTCCAAGTTACTCCTATTGGGTTAGGTCACCCACACTGAGTCACGAAGGGATGCTGTCCTAGGATTCTTTAGTGGGTGGAAGACCTGGATGCTACAAAAGGCTAATTTATAATCTAATTGCCTGAAAACTTCAGCATGATTTGGGATTCAGATGCATAGGTACAGGAAGCGTGAGTTGTATGGGGCCTCTCTGAGAATCAGAAGATTAGGAGTAACCTAGTCAGGTACACTTTTCTCAGTGTGTATTTGTGCTGAAGTCACATTTGCATCTGTATTACTGTCTTGGTCTTGTCTGGGCTTGGAAAGGCTGCAGGAGTCCTTCATGGCCGAACTCTAATGCTTACTCTAATGCTTCAAAGTAAACAAATGGCACCAGGTAGCTGTATCTGGGGCTTGTCCTCCGTCAATACCCTTGGCCTAAAGCTGCTGCAGTTAGGAGATACCTGATACTGTTACTCCAAGAGTCATGGCATCCCTGCTTTTATCCAGAAAGAAATCTGCTTCTTGTTTGGACCCCAACCAAGAAGTGACTTTTCCAGCCAAAAAGAGTTAAAAATGTCCCTCTCATTGCTACAGCATGAAGAAAGGAATGGGTGGGGTGTGCCATTCAGAGACAGAGCGAGCATTCAGCCAAGTAACAATTCTCAAATTAGAAAATAAAAGTAGGCATCTAGGGTTTTACAGAATGTGTTGATAGCAATTGATTTAGAAGAAAGATTTAAAAATAGACCAGGGTTTCTCTACCTCAGCACTATTGACATTTTCAGCTGGATAATTCTTTGTTGTGGGGGCTGCCTTGTGCATTGTAGTGGTTTAGCAGCATTCCTGCCCTCTGGCCACCAGATGCCAGCAGCACCCCTCTTCAGTCATGACAATCAAAACTGTCTCCAAACATTGTCAAATGTCCTCTGAGGGTCAAAACCACCCCTGTCAGGATCACCGCAATAGACTAATAGTCTCCAAGAAAGAAAGCAGTGAATCCCAATGCAGGGGGCAAATGAAAAGAAAGTTATTTGAAACAGAAGATGTTCAAAACATCTTGTGAGAAAAAGACTCCGAATCAGATAAGAATAGAAGGTCCTCCTCTAGCTACCTCAGCTAAGCATCTTACCCAGAGCACGGCTTTCGCCAATCTTAACAAAAACCCTCCTGGAATTAACAAAAATTCTGAGATTGTTTCTACAGTTATTGAACTACATAAACCCTACAGAACATCATAATCAAGATTCTCTTGCTCAGAAATTGGGACAACCTGCAAGAATGCCAAGGCTGGCTTCCCTCTATTTTAATACTTTACAAGTTACATAACCGTGACATCTTCATATTAAAAGGATCTAAGGCAGCACTTAATTAAGCTTATCAAATTTTCTGCACAAGATCCTTGACAGATGATTGAAACCTATCACAAGGTAAGTTATTCCATCACTGGGCAGCACTACTTATCAGTTTTTGTGTTGGGGGGAGTACAATCCACCTCCTGGTAATGATCATTTATTGGACTTGGTTCTAAATCCTGAAGCAACATGCAGTAAGCCACTCCCTTATTCAGGTGTCTGCAAGTAGACCCTGCAGTCACCTATTAAGCCTCCCCTTCAACATCTTTTCTCCACTTCAATCAATCATTCCCAGTACATTCAGTTGTTTTTCAAATGCCATCATCTTTCTCCTCACCAGTCACTCTCTCCCTCCTTTGAATGCCGATTCCCTCCTCAGAATCCAAACAGGTCTCATCAGCACCTCATAATCGCACTCAACAATGATTCTAAACCCTCACCCCTGTCATCATAGCCCGAAAATACCTCTTTACCGCTCATTCTCCTCATAAGGCTTGTCTTTGATCTCACAGAAAGAATAGGCATCAGATAGATACAACTCTCAAGATCACATCCGTTCCTTCTGCCTCCTCCTAACTCGGTCCTCTCTCCCAAACCTATTCTGACTAACTTACCTATGTCTTTAGATCTCCTCTTATCTTTCCTCCAGTCCGATGAGGGTAAAGACCTATCTCCACCAACCTTTCTTCCTATTCTGTGTGTTTACTTTTTCCCTCTCACCGTTCCCTTCTCACAGCCCACCTTCTGTGTAGGCTCTCCATCACAGAAATCAACCAACAAACACGGCCATCCTTCCCTCTAACTAGAGACTATGGTACTGAGTCCCCTCCCTCCACATCTTAGCTCTGCCAAGAGTCACCCATATTTGAAGCCTTATCTCATTTATTTCTCACCTCACTGCAATCAGCATCCTCATATCACAATACTCCCTACAGTCTCCCTTTGCTCTCTACATAACAAGGGATCTGAAGGTCTCCAAACAGACCGTTTTGTTTTCTGTGCCTGGAGTGATCTCCCCCTGATCCAGCTGGCAAACTCATTCTTTTTTTAAGACTCTCAGATGCCATCTCCTTTGCAAGGCTGTCCCTGGAGAGGTAGGAAGATAATCAGACCATCAGATAATCAGTTTTATAGGTGTGTTTAAAGAATTAAAAAAATAATATATACCAAGTGCTTGGTGCAGTGACTGGCACAGGATAAATGCTTGATAAACTGTAGCTATGATTATCTGCCTCTTAGGCAGGCTCCATTTCCTTTTCTCTAGGCCTCCATTAATGTTCCCAGGACATTGTATCATTATTGTCTAAGCAGGTAACGATTTCTGCACCCGTCCACAAATTCTAAGGGCAGGGACGTCATTTTTTAAATTTATATATCGCTAACATCAAGCATAGCACCTGGTACCTAGTAAGAACTCAATTAATATCTGATGAATGAGTGAATGACAATTCACCTGCATGAGTACAAGGCGATTATTATGTCATAATTAACAAAGGTATACCGGTTCTGTGCTGATGGTTCTGGCTTTTTCAGCAGTGATATCACATTTCAAACCTCCAATTTACCTCCATGAAATGTGGAATGGATTTGAATGCCAAAGCGGGAATCAGTGTTCCCTGAGATGGGCTCCCTAGTGGGGAGAAGCACCATGCCGGATCTTGAGGGTAGAATGAACTCTCGGCTCTAGCAGCTGCTGTCTGTCCTTGGTGGACCAGGGTTTTCCTCAACAGCCAGCCTCTCCAGGTTCAGCTGTGGGCCTGCTGCTGGAGGTGGAACAAAAGCGGCATTGATGCCACCACTCAAAGCAGGCCCTTGGGCAAGGATCAGTGGACTCGCCTGTCAGCTTCTCTCTTCCCAGACACAGCGCTCAGCTCCACTTCTGCCTTCAGGAGCTGGGGTAATGTCAGCCACCAACATACAGGGAGGAACAGTATGTTTTGCCAGGTGTGAAAGCACTCAAAAGAAAGTTGCTTGGTAGTGATGAAGTGGAGATGAATTTTAGTGGATGTTCCATTCTGGTCATACTGCTGCTAATTGTTTTACTTACGCATCCAACACTAGTCAGAGCCAAAGAGCTGTCCTCTAACTTTTCCACCACCATACAAATCCTTTTTAAATTTTATATTTCCCTGCCCCCAAGGAACTATGCTTTAAATATTTTTGTCTAATATATACATTTGCAGTTTTTACGGGGAAAATTCTTATATATTGAACTCTTTCGGTGTGTCAGGCAATTTGCCTCTTTACTATGTGCTTTGCATATTGTCTTTCATTCCTTACAATAACCCTCGGGGAGAGTCTATTATTCTATTTTATAAATGAGGAACCTGAGGCTCAGACAGTGTAAGTAACTTATTCAGGACCACACACCTTATATATGATCTTATTTGTAGTTAATCAGTTTGTCTAAGGTCACACAGCTTTTAAAACGATCTCAATTAACTAACAGCTAATTACATAAAAAAAAAAACTGTTCCCCTTGTTATTAAAATAAATATTTTTGTAAAATATAAAAACAGTTAACCAAAACTTATTCAAATATAACATATAAATATTGTAAGTATATCAGAATACAACAGTCAATTAAAACTAATTAGCATGAAAATGCAGTTGGTTCATTTAATTGATCTAATATGAGACAAATAAATTCATTGCTCTAGTTGTCCTGTGCTCTTTAAAAATAGTAATAATACTATACAGTTATCAGTAGGACTTTTGAAATTTCATAAACAGTTCTTGGACTTTCACTATTCACTCCCAGCATCCATGGGGTCTGAGGCTTCTAGGATGGTGCCCCTGCTCTAGGGTGGTATTCTTTACTGCTTATCCTTCGAAAACTATTTTTCAATGTCCTGCATAAATGCTGAATGCCATTTTTGTTCTTGGTGGCCTTTTCTAAACTGAGGCAAGATTCTGTTCTTCAGGAAGGCACGCAAAGGTCTTCCGTTTGACCTGAATGCTTAGCTGCAGAAAACACAATTTTAGGATTTCCTCAAGCTGTTTGCACGATCCCTGAAGGTACAGATCATAAAGATTTCAAAGGAATTTTAGGACCTGGGGAAGAAAGGAAAAGCTCACCTTTGCCCTTAGCTTTGTGTGTCCATCAGCCAGGGGATCTACGGGGCCCGGCTTACGGGGATGCCAGGTGTAAGCAGGAGGGTCCGATTTCAAAGTACTTAGGGAACTCTTACTCCAGGACCCAAATAAAGGGCTGAAGCTTTGATTTGCAACAGAAAGACAGCCTCAAATTGTTCTGCAGAGTCCTTCCTACTCCAAGGAACAAGATTCAGAGAGATCAGAGTAATAACTTCCAGCTAAAAGGTGCTGGAATTCCTCTTGCTCTGTCAGCAGGAAGGACAGAGAGACTGAGCTGACACTCAGACCCACAGTAAGACCTCCTTAAAGATGAGGTACATACTATCACACTGCAGGGAATTCACTGATGGAAAAATAATGACAATCATGTCTTCTGGTGGCATCAAACCAGCACAACCCACAATTTGCCAAAGGTCTTTGCTAACTTGGGTGTGACTATTACTTGCCACTTTCTGAAAAGGTGTGAATGGAATCACAGTCTGAGCTCACAGAAACAGTGTCTGGAGACTCCAATCCTTACAAACAGCCACGTGTATAAAGATGTGAAGTGCAGTATTATTTATAAATGTTTGATTAAAAATTTTTTAATTGACGTATAGTCAGTTTACAATGTTGTGTCAATTTCTGGTGTACAACATAATGTTTCAGTCACACACATACATTATTTATAAATGTTTAAATAAAGGGGAACAAGTTGATAAATGACAGTGATTTTAGTCGAGAGTAAGTTGCTCATACCTTAGTAATGAGACATAGGGAGATTGAGCCACTACATGGAAAATACCTAAGGCACAACGTTCAGTGGAAAAGAAAAGATGGAAGCAATTGTACGTACATGGTTATGGCAATCATAGGGAAGGTGTATGGGGAAAATGACTGAAAGCTACTGATAACATTTATTTGAGTGTGTACTATGGGCCAGGTGCTCAATAAAGTGTGAATTATCTCATTTCATCCTTACCAAAAAATTCTGTGAGGAAGCTTCTATCAAGATGATTCTTAATGGGATGAGAAAACTGAAGCTAAGCGAAGTTAGAGTAACTTGCCTAAGATCGCACTGTCATTACTTGGGGGAAGCAGATACTCGTAACTTCTCTATTAGGAATCACGGTTGTATTGTAGGTAGGGCAGTTATACGTACATTTTTTTAGGGCAGTTATATGTACATTTTTTTCTTTTAATCTATTTTCCAAATGTTCTGTAGTGTGATTATATTAGATTTAAAACATTTAAAAATGTGTATTAAATAAACAACAAGGTTTTACTGCATAGCACAGGAAACTGTATTCAATAGCTTGTAATAACCTATAATGAAAAAGCATATTCAGATATATATATATCTGAATCACTATGTTGTACACCAGAAACTAACACAACATTGTAAGTTGACTATACTTCAATTTTAAAAAGTGTATTAAATTAGAACTCATAACTTCCAAGAATATTTAGATAATATGCTCAGATCTCATTGGACAGTGAATTTGAACTCTGATAAGGCTTACTGTCTGATTAAGCCAGGAATGAAAATGTTACCCCAAGTCAAATTCAGTAGACAGCTGAGCCCTGGCTACTGAGAGGATTCAATGTGATAAGGCATGTCAGGTGCCTAGCACTGTGCCCGGGGGACCCTAGTCAATACACAACAGATATTATCTGCTATTATTACCATGTGCCAGGTACTGTATTTAGTGCTCCTCACAGGTACCCTGAGTGTTTAGTTATTAGTATTTCCACTTTGCAGATGAAGAAACTAAGATTCAGAGGGTTAAGGAACGTACCCATTGTCCCTCAGTTATTAAGTGGTAAAGCCAAGTCCAGCAGTCCTTCCCCTCCCCTGTACCAGCTTCTCTCCAACATAGGGGAAACATACATGGTGCCACATACCTGCCTAAACTGGAAGCCCAACCTGCTGTGGATTTCCCCCACTTGTAGATAAACCCACACTGGAGAACTTTCCATGTAAGTTCAAGTTTTCCATCCTGGGGTTCCAAGTCCTCTGGCATCTGCCCTGACTATATGTCAAAATCCACTTTCCACTTCTATCCACAAAGGACCTTCCTTCTGAGTTTTCACCTCCTGCAGAACACTGCATTCTCTTGGTCTCACCTAATCCTCTCCATCCTTTAGGACCCAATTCAAGTTTAGCCTCTTCCAGGAAGCCCATACGCCCACATCAATTTCTCCCTCTCCTGACTTCCCATAGAAAATAATTTCCGTTATTTAATTATACTCCATGTTGTTTAATCCTTCAGTTAATGTACCTAAGACTTGACCCTCTACAGTTGGTGGTTCTTAAGCATAAGTCAATTTTATGTATGTTTCTTTCCTATCCCTCCAGAGTGCCTGGTACAGTACAAGTTCCTTTATTATTTGTATTACCTAGGACTCTTATTGCAAATAACAGAAAACCTAACTCCACTTGGCAGAAGCTAAAAACAAAAAAAGTGAGGATGAGGGGTAGGGGGAAGAGGTGTTTACAGGCTTGTGTAACTGACAGGTCCAGTGGCATGGTGCACGGTTGGATTCTCAACGACACCAACTGAGCTGGCTTGGGCATGTAGTCACCCCAGCTCAGGTATGGGGCCAGCTCCACCTAGACTGAGAGTGGCCATGAGACAGTGTTTCCCAAAGGAAAAGCAAGCTGCCCTTGTCAAAAAGAAGGATGCACAGATACTGAACAAGCAAGAACAACAGATGTCCCTTACCTTACTGAATCAACTTCCTCCACACTTTCATATCAATAATTATAACTGTTCTTCACTGGTCAGGCACCAGACTGTAACCCCATTAGGAACTGCCAGGCAGCAACAGAGCTCTTATTAAGCTGATCTCAACTGAAGGGAGCCGGGCCTAGGGGCAGAGCTACAAAGGGAAGCTTACAAATCTCTGACACAGCATTTTAATACCACAGGGGATTTTTTTCCTTTCCCACAAATTGTGTTAACCCTTCGGGACCAGGGGGGAAACCCCGTGTAGAGCTCATTAGTGGCTTTCCTTCAGAGCTCTTCAAAGAGGCCCCGTCATTTGCCAACGTGATTTTTCTTAATGTTGTGCAGACGGCAGGCTAATCCATCTTCAAATGATCTAATTGACTCTAACTTTCTCTTCAGGAACGCTGCGTGGAGTTGCAAAGTCTTAATTGTGGGGTGTGTGCTGAACGTCTCCAAGATTACAGAGCCCAGCACTCAAACCAAAGCTGGGGAATTTCCAGCTGAAACTTTCGGGGGGGAGAAAATGGAAGGTGCAAAGTGGCAAACGGGGGCGCTTCATCAAGTCTATTCTTTGGCCCCCGCGTCCTTAAAATGAAAGAAATTCTTCAACTTACTGCCTAAGAATTTCCACGCATCAAAGCCTCATGCTTGCATCTGTGGTTAGGGGAAATGGGTAAACTAAAGGGGCAGGCAGAGGAGTAGCTGGAATCTTCTGGCTGGCTGGGTAAGAATAAGGACCCCAAGTGGCCCTTACGTGAGGTTTTCCCGGCCTTATGCTTTCCTTAGCCCATCAACCCTTACACATCTGCAAAGGGCTGAAAGAAATAAAATAGACTTTCAGAGAGGAGATAAACTATGCAAAGTGGGTGCAGGGTTGGGAGGGAGAGGCAGGTGATGGAGCCAGAAACTGCTGTGCTTCCTGGGGTGGTGGAAGGTGGGCACACAGAAGCAGGTGAGGTGAGTGCACATATACCAAAGGCTTTCTTTAACTTAGCATTTCTTTTAAATCCTGTGTAACTTATTTATCTTGTTTACTCATCACAATTACTCTATGCAGGTTCAGTTGTTTTCTGAATTTACATTAGGCTCCCAACTGAGGCGGTGGCTGCAGCTGGTGCCTGGCAGAGTGGGATCCAGACCTCTGACTCCAAGGTGGACAGCACTGGCTAAGCCCCACCTCTAGACACGCCATGAGGGTTGCTGGAGGGATGGGTCAGGGTCACGTGCAGGCTGTACACCCCCTCTTAAGGTTCCTGGAATGTGTAGGTACAGAGAATCCAGCTCTCCCATTCCCTGGCTGGCCTGGGGGAACTCATTTTTACTAGTATGACGTCATATATTCAACAATAACATGGTTTCTGTCACCATCAGACCCTCAGGCCTTTGTTCTGCCTTCGCCCACAAACATATTTATATTGGCCCCAGCTAACAATATCCCACTTTCCATTAACATTCGCAATCCCTGATGTCTCATCTGGTACACAATACGCAGGAAATCAGGCTGTAAAGGAATTGGCGGTAAACCTAAGGCACTTTATTAATTCCACTTTCATGTCTCCAGAGACAGTGAGAAGGGGAGAGCACAGTCAGGTTCCTGCACCAGAGCCCCTCTTTCCTAGAGACTGGCCCCTATTCTCCTCTTAAGCCAGGGCCCCCCAAAGAGTCTCCATGGGCCATTTATATTAAATAACCCTAAAGAAGAAGCCACAGAAAGCAAACCCCAATCATCAGGATAGCAAACGTCCATTGAGGGCTTGTTACATGCCAGGCACTGTGCAAAATGAATTACACACATTATCACACTTAATCCACACAATCCTTTGAGTAGATGCTGTTATGATCCCCATTTCTACAAAAGAGAAAAAACCTCACCGGTGATCCTGCAACCCCAGAAGTTCTCGGCTTGCAGCCAGGGAGCACTGGAGTGTCCATGACTCACTCACTGATTGTTCAGATATTAATCAAATGTCCTCTCTGCACCAGGGGTAGAGGACACAACGGTGATTTTCCCTTGAAAATCAGAGACATATTCATGTCCCTCTTCCCGCAGTTCCCCCTCATCCTTAATGATGGAAAAATCCAGGTGAGGGTCTGCTTCATCAAAGAGTCACCGAAGTTTATGAGTGTGTGCAGAATGGGTGTGCAGATGGGGTGGGGAAAGGCGGATGCGTTAAATACCAGCTCTGTCCTAGGCCAGTGCATTTGGCATTTTGCATCCATTTTCTAATTTGATTTCATTCTTTCTGTTCACTTTTATTTATCAATTTGATCTTTTCATTTGCCTCCTCTCCAGGCCATCTCAGATCTACTTCTCTCCAACTTATCTACTCCCAGCCTAGACCAAGTCATCAAACCAGCTAGTTTTCCCACATGGACTAATCCAGTTGCCTCCTCACTAGTCCTCCCGCTCCTGCTCACACCCACCCCCGCCTCCACACAGCTGCCAGGGCACTCTTTGATTGTAAGTTAGAACATGACACGCCACTCCCTCAGCTAAAACCTCCCACAGCCGCATTGCACCGCAGGACTTGGCTGCTGCTTACCTTCCCACCTCACGGCACTCCCTCCACCCCTCACTTGCCCAGTTTCAGCCACACTGCCCTTCTTTCTACTCCATGATCGTGCCAAACCCTCTCCCACTTCCAGGTCTTTGCTCTTGCTATTCTTTTGCTTAGAATAGTCTCTCTTCCCCCAGCTCTTCACCAGGCTGGCCTGTTCCATTCCTCAGATGTCGGCTCAAAGGTCAATCCCTTCAGGGAAAACTTGTGCTCAGCAAGCTGTTAAAGCAGCCCCTTTCCTACCCCCAGACACTTACACATCATCCAATATTCTTCCTATTTAATTTATTTGTTTCAGTGTTTATTGACTGTCTCCCATTAGAACTGAGTTCCATAAGGATGAAGAACTTCCCTGGTCCTGTTTGCTGACGTGTTCTTGAAGCTTTGGCCGGGCCCACAGTAGCTGCTCCATTGATATTTGCTGAATTGGCCACATTAGCAAATGAATCCTCCCAAGGACTGCAGGGTGGCCATCTCAGGACATTCTTATTTTGTGGCTCAACAAACCAAAGCTCAAGGCAGGCCTGGGATTCAAACCCAGGTCTGCATAGTTCCTATGCCAGGCCACTTTTTACTATGCGGGGTAGTCTCCCAAGGCCATCAAAACACCAGGAAGATGCAGGCTACAACATAGATCAATCTTGAAAACATGCTGACATGAAAGAAGCCAGACACAAGAGGCTACGTGCTACATGATTCCATTTATGTAAAAGGTCCGGAAGAGGCACACCCAGGGAGACAGAAAGCAGATTAGTGGCTGTCAGAGGCTGAGGGCGGGCGAGATGGGGAGTGCTTAATGGGTACGAAGTTTCCTTCTGGGGTGATGAAAATGTTCTGCAATTAGATTGCAGTGATGGTTGCACAACACTATAAACAAACTAAGTGCCACTGAACTGCACACTTAAAAATGATTAAAATGGTAAATCTTATGTTATGTATATTTTGCCATCATCATTATCATCAAAGCAAGGAAGATTCCCCAGGAAAGCCAGGTACCCACAGCCATTTGGAAGCTGACCCAGGAACCCACTCAAGCCTCGGTCTCCTTGGCCCCTCTGCTGTGCTGGCTGCAGATACGGGAGCTGTGCTGCCTCCTCCCCTGGTCCTGACCCTCTGCAGAAT
The DNA here is from genome assembly GCF_048773025.1 of Camelus bactrianus. NCBI lineage: Eukaryota > Metazoa > Chordata > Mammalia > Artiodactyla > Camelidae > Camelus > Camelus bactrianus. The sequence goes on from NC_133551.1 coordinate 32,083,587, forward strand.
ATGCTTGCCAGTGTGGTGGGCTGTTTCAAAATTAACCCTAATCTAAAAGAATAACATTTTACTTTGCAACTTCACAGCGTTTCTCTTTGTAATTTACCCTTTCTCTTTAATCAGGATGATCACCTAAACAATCATATATATATTTTTTTAATCCAAGAGGAAACGTAGCCTGCTGACTGCTGCTTTGAAATCTTGCCAACTGTGGCTCCCATTTTTTGAATTTCTATTTTTAGCCCTAAACAGAAAACTGATTCAAACAAATACTATTCTGGAGGCGTTGTGAGTTCTGTAGTGTTTTTACCAAGGAAAGTCTCTCTCAACCAGAACTAAGAGGGGATGTGGTAGGGTTTGGTGTGGAGCCCTGTGCTAGAAGATGCCTCACACACCTTCCCAACTCCAAAGCTAGAACATCATCCAGTTCCCAAATTCAACAGAATGATTCTTATTTTGCCCCCAATCATCAAATCTCCCTGTGCTCTCATCATTAGAGTGCTTTGTGAGGGTTAGAAATCCTGACTTCTTGATCACTTTTCCTGAAGTCAATGAAATAATCTGGACAACACACGTGAGACGGAACTTTCAGGACTGTTCGGAAAGAAGCCACGATGTTGAGTGTGCACTGCCTTTCTGGGTCACCTGTGCAGAGTGGGTTCCCTGAGGGGCCATGGCTGCCTGCGTCCAGGTCACTGGAAAATGAATGAGCAAATGGCACATCATTCACTCAGTGAGCACTTCAACAAATACCTACTAAATGCCAGTCACTGTTAAACCCATGACTTCATTTTAACAAAGCAAATTATTACTCAATTCCTACTGTGCACTGGGTATAAAGAGTGAACAGGTGAACAAGATCACTGTCACTGCTGCCACTGAGTTGATGATCTATCCAGTCTACGGGCTGTGCTGTCCAATAGGGTGGCCACAAAACATATGTGACTACCAAATGGTTAAAATGTGGCTAACGCAATTGAGGGAATAAATTTTTAATTTTATTCAATTTTAATTAATTTAAATTTAAATTAAAAACTGAAGCAATGTAAAATATTTTTCTGTTAAATACAACTTAATCGTTCTGGTAGGACTATATTTTACTTTATTTAACTGCTGTATTACCGAAGATTTTATTCTTTTATTATACTTCATGTGTCAAGCAAGTACATTGCTTCCATCATTACATATTAACACATCACCAATCTATAAGGTATAAATAGACTGGTTAATTTCAGATGATTTTTCTTCTGTACATCATGTAACACTGTAACGTGCTTATTTGAGTATTTTAGGCAGATAGCATGAGTGATGGGGAAACCTATGTAAATAAATCATAGTTGGTAATTAAATCAAAATACTATTTTCATTATAATATCATTAATTCATTTTTCTACTTAAAAAAACTATAGACAAGTTTTGAAATTTAAAACAAAGGCATATTACTGATGAAGAATTGAGGAGTGATTTAGAAGATAGTATTAACATCAGAACAATAATGGGGAAAAGAGACTGGAAGAAGGCATGTTGTAAATTTCATGATGAATACCAGCTGGGCAAAGCCAAACAAAAACGTTGCTTATTGTATTAATAAGTTAAAGATAATAAAGTAGAGAATATTAATGAGGTATTTTCAGCAAATACACTGAGTTTGACTTTAAAAAGTTCCCTTTCAACAGTCAAAAAAGAATCAATGAAACTGGTCACCTGAAGTCAGAATTAAATGTCTCACAAAGTTTTTTTATACAATTTTAACAGAATCTGAGCTTGTTACTTTGGCCAAGTATAAAACCACTTTTAGATGGAGAGATGGTAAAAGAAATGATTGTTTTAGATATGGATGGAGTGTAGAATGCAAAACTTATCTAACAAAGTCAAAGATCAAGTGATTCATATTTTGAAAAATTGTAGATACTTTTTTTTTTGCTATAGATGAGTCAAGAGTTATAAGAGAAACTGATCGATTAATTCTTTCAGTGCATTTTACTTTAAATGACTTCCAAATTCACAAAGAAATGTCAATTTGTAGTCTATTAAAATCAAACTCCTGGAGTAGTCTTTAATTTTTTTCATTCGTCAAAGAATTTCAGCAAGGTGTGAAAAAATTAATTTCTAGCACGATGGATGGTACTCCAGCTGTTAGGTCAAAAATCTAGACTTAGTGGAATCTTAAAACAAGACTGATGGTTTCCTTATTGCTTTGTTCTGTATGATACATATTGAAAATATCTGTGTTCAGTGTACTGAAGCAGGCTCTATGAATAGCATCAAAGATAGAGTTGTTAAAATTGTTTCATATATACATGCAAATGGAATCGTTGCCAGTTTACAGAAATGTTGAAAGAAATCAAAGGCAATCAATTTAATGACCTAGTGTTTGTTGCCAGTGCTTGTTGATTGAATTGTGGAAGAGTTTTACAGTGACTTACTTTGCTGTTAACTCCAATTCAAGGCTTTATTGAAACAGAAGGGATGCTTGCCAAATACTCAATAATCAAAGACAAAAAATGGCAAAATGATTTACATTTTCTCACTGATGCCACACTGGAGGTGAACAAGTTAAACCTGCAGCTCCAAGGAAAGGAAGAGCTTCTCGTAACCTGACTAGTCAGGTATGGGAATGTATGTTGTTAATGAGACTCTTCATAATACAAATCAACAATCATGATTTTTTTATACATTTAACATGAATCAATATGCAGAAGATTTTAATTGTAATTAAATTAAAGAGTTTTATAAATTTACTGCAAAAACTACAAGAAAAATTTGAAGAATGCTTTGTTGGTATTGATAAAATTTAGAGTTGCATAAATACACCTTTACATTCAATATTAATAATACCGAGTTGAAAGATTTAGTGAACTTAATGTGGATAGACATAGTTTAGAAACTGATACGCTTACGGTTCAAAGTCAAATCATTTCCTCTAAAAGTGATTAACCAGTTTTGTAATGTGGATGTGAATATTAAAGAAAAATGACTTCTTGGGTTATTGGACTCAATTTGGTTATGGGTTATTAGATTTGGTTATTGGAAAACTTTGAGCATATTTGGAACAATTTGGGGATGTGAATCTATGCTTTTACTTGTTAATTTTATAAAGCACAAATACAGATGAACTATTTCTGATGAAAATGTAGTATCCAAATTGTGTTGCAAATATAAGTTACACCCTGGATTTTGAAAATGCAGAAAAAAGAATGCAAAATGTCAATAATTTTTATGTTGATTTCCTGTTGAAATCATAGTATTTTGGACATGATCAAATAAAATATGTATTAAAATTAATTTCATTTGTTTCTTTTAACTTTTTAAAATGTGGCTAGTAGTAAGCTTAAAATTATATATATGTAACTTGCATTATGTTTCTGATGGGCAACATTGCTCTGGAGACACAGATAAATATCATAGCACTCATCATATTATATTCTAATGGTCTTGAGACAAAGCTAGGGTTTCATGTGAACACATAGAATGGCTACCCAGTCCAGTCTTGGAATAATTAGCATAAGGTAAGGACATTAGAAGTTGGCCACAGAAATACTAGGCCATCTGCTGAAGTAACAGATGTTTGCAACAACTGACCCATGATCGCTTTTTCATTCTCTACAGAATACTTCTCCACCCAATGGCAAGCATCCACATTTAGGTTACTTCACCATTGTCCAAGTTCTGGGAGTAGGTTCCTGACTTATACACTAAGCAATGCCAAGGAGGTTGAAGAGCATGGGTTAATCTCGGCTGGCCTGAATTGACCCCAGACTAATCTTCTAATGCTACCGACCGTGGCGATCACTATGGAATGTATTTACTGAAGATAAATGATGTTCTGTAACCATGAGTTCAACTTACTTAGGGCAGGGTATGTCTGCCTGTCAGCATTATTTAGTAATAATAATTGGATTTATGATCTGCACCTGGTTTCAGTGGAGTCTTGGGGTTTTGATGGTTGAGGTGTGTCACGTGGCTGGAATGTGCCTATGTGACCAGCTCACTAATAAAAGAACTCCACGGTGAGCTAACTTGGGGCTTCTTGGCACCCAGGTGCTTCACATGCGTGCCAGCAGAGGTTTGGGACCTGCAGACAAAGGGTGTCCTGCACAACCAGCTGGAAGACAAAGTTTGCACCTGAGATCTCTGGACCCCTTGCATTGCACATCCACGTCCTGCTGTTGCTGTGTTGTATCCCTTGCCTGTAATAAAACTGTTCTATGAGGATAAAATGAGTGCTGTGAATCCTTTCAGCAGTCAAACACATACAGTAACTAATATGTAATTCAGTCAGAGTTCATCAATCAATCGTCTCCCCACAGAGGAGGCATAAAGCCTGAGTCCTGGAGTCCACTAGCCTGGGCTCAGATCGAGGCTTCATCCCCTGCTAGCTGAGTCTCCCTGAGTGAGTACATTACCTGAATGTTCGTGTCCCCTCAAAATTATGTGTTGGAATTTAACCACCAATGCGATGGTACCAGCAGGTGAGGCGTTGAGGAGGTAATTAAGTCATAAGCCTGAAGCCCTCATGAATGGGATTACTGCCTTTTATAAAAGGGACCCCAGAGAGCTCCCTTGCCCTCTTTCCGCCATAGGAGGACACAACGAGAAGATGGTAGTCTGCGACCTGGAAGAGAGCTCTCACAGGAACCTGACCATGTTAGCACCAGACCTCGGACTGCCAGCCTCCAGAACTGAAAGAAATAGACTTCTTTTGTTTATAAACCACCCAGTCTGTGATACTCTGTTACAGCAGCCGGGACCGACCAAGACAGTGAGTGACTTAATCTGCGCAATGGGGAACGAATAGTGCCTTCCTCAAAGGATTCGATGAGTCCATCCTTATGTAAGGTTTTAGAAAGATGCCTGGCACAGAGCAGCACTTGGTAAGTGTTTGCCACAGTTAGCAAATTCCGTCTGTTGAGTCCTAGAAGCAAATGTCTAGAAGTTTTCTGTCCTTGTTTTTAGCCTCCAAGAGTTCATAATTATTGAGGTCTAGACTCTGAACACCTTTCAACACAATTAAAAAGAACTTATTATAATAAGAAAGACCACATACTTGATCACTTATCAATTTTTCTATTTTTCTAGGCAGGAAAGTAAAACATTAGGCTATCTGGTCAAGGCTACTCGATGGCAGTAAGATCAAAAGACACAAGAAAAAATGCTCCGAAAATTACAGTCAAACAAATACAAGGGATCTCAGTCTTGTTCGTTTTTACAATCTCTCTTGGGAATTTCTTCCTCTGCAAAACTTTGCCCATGGACTTAGGCAAAATGATTACCATGCCTACCCCTTCAGTCTTGACCTCTGTCCCAGGTCCTAGTCCCCAACACAAACTTCCCACTGCATATGGCCACCTGAAGACCAGGCAGGAACAGCAGTTTTGACTATGCTATCTTTCACTGACAGTTTCCTCCTAGCCTGTTTTCTCCCACAGCTTTCTAGTGGCATGGCAATCTCTGGGGATATTAATGCTGGTGCTGCCTGCCCTCACATTCACTCCTTGCCCTTCCCCTGCTCTGCTCAGCATCCACAAAGGAGATGACCTCCACAGGCTGCAATTCTCAGGCTTCCTGTGTCAGCTGGCTTCTTGTAGTTCCCCTAAGAGGAGGCACTGGCTGATGTTCGGAAGTGGGGAGGAAAGGAGAAGCCAAGCTGTTTCCCCACTTCTTTCTGCCTTGGGTGATCAGTAGGAGCATCTTTTCATGGCCCCAGTGCCCACAGGGCAGTCTTGCCATCATCCCAGTCTCCCCAGATGACCCTACTCTTGGGCTCCGGTAAAACCATCTCTTCTCTTTGTCCCGCCAGTCTAGGCATCGCTGTGGCTTCTAACTGTTGCTTATCTTTGAGTAGCATCACCACCCTCTTAGCATAGTCAAGATTATTCATAACATTTCATTTATCGTGTTTGTTGTAAGATTCGGTTGTTTCTCTTGTAAAGCTTTGGGAGTGCACGAACAGATCAGTAATGAACCTGTATTCACAAGTCACACATGCAAACCAGTGTCCTTATATTCCTGTGAGCCTTCAGGGCCTGCCAGTCAGGCAACAAGGTCTGATCAGTGCTTTAAAAATACCCACATGAAGACACCAGAGGGCTGTCTCCAACACTACATCACACTGCCCCCTGCTGCAATCCCCTTCAAACAGAGGCACTCAGTCCTCAAGGCAGGAGCCTAGTGAAGACATATAGGAGTAAAATGCTGCAAGCAGAGCCAGCTACTGACCAGCAAAACAGTTATATCCCCCTCACCCAGAGGGCGCCACTGCAGAACTTGGTGACGGTGATGGTTGGGGTTCCTACACGGAAACTCACTGCAAAATCATTCTCATTGATCTAACCACACACCATCATGCTTGGAATGGGTGGGAAAGAAGCACACGATAGATTAAAAAGGACAATTAACCCCTCAAAACAGAGAAAGAGAATCCAAGAGCAAATTGCATGAAATTTAGAACTTGAAGAGGTCTTACTATAATAAAGGAAATAGCAAGTTAAGTTTCAATGAGCCACAAAATTAAGAGTTAGAACTCTTGGATGACACTGAACTCAAGTTCTTCAGTTTGCAAATAAAGAAACTGAGGCTCAAAGAAAGTAAGCATTCTGTTTAGGGCACTGGCTAGTGAATGACACCAAAGGGCCTAGAACCCAGACAGATATCTTTTCTCTAGACCCTTGCTTCTTAGAGTATGTGGACCAGCAGCAGCAGCAGCACCTCCAGTTAGGAAGGCAGAGCCCCAGGCCCCACCCCAGCCCTCCACCTTTGGAATCTGCATTTTAACAACACCTTACGTGACTTACATGCACATTACAGTTTGAGAAACAGTGTTCTAAAGCACACTCGGATTCCTCTGGGGCTCTCTGTTCACCTATAGCCAGAATTGGGGTAGAGATGTTCTCCATTTCTTGAAAAGTACTTGCTCTGTGACTTATAGCAGAAGCTGATACTAGAGTTCATAAACACAGGAAGGGAAAGTGTAAATGCTGGAGAATGATGACTTTGAGATTGGTTTTGCTGCCTGGTACCCACTCATATGACTTAAAAATAGCTTCTAAGAATCCAGACACCTGGAACATAGAAGGATCTTGATAAAAATGTGATAAGCAAATGAATAAAACCTTGTCACATGTGGAGAAAAGATTTCAGGACAGAGTTTCTTAGATGTTTAATTTAACATGTTTGTTGAGCACCTATTATGTGCTAGGTGCTGTGTTAGGTGTGGGGATACATTCATGACTAACACACAGACTGAGAAGCTTATTTCAGAACACGTGCTCCGAGAAAGGAAGGACTTATCTCCCCTCTTCTCCCTTTAAACGTGCCCTGCACACAAATATACTTTGCCAATATTCACAAGTATCGTTTTAACTGGAAGTTTTCCACACCCTATTCATACAGTGGGAATTGTTGAGTGATGGGGGTGGGTTGGGATGTAAGAGCTTGGCTTCTCAACCTTCCGGACTTTTGGATCTATCCTCCTAGGACTGGGAAATCCTTCTTATCTAATCTCTCCACATTCCCTCCATCTGCCCCTTCTCTGCAGAGCGCTGAGTTTCAAGCGGTTTGATGAAGAGATGGAGTTTAGCTACTTCACTGGAGCAATGGCCCCCTGTGTTCTAGGCCAGCTGTTGAGTGACTTCCGGTCTCCCCTCTGCAAAGCACCTCCGGCTGTGACCTGCTTGAGTAGCTGTGTTGAAAGTTATCCTTGAGTTTATCTTGAATTGAAAATTAATTATCACTTCCTGGGCTGGGCCAGTGCTCAGCTACACTTCTTTACTGTGGCTGAGACTTGGAAGCAGATAAGAGAAGGAAAGAATTCATCAAAAGCTGGTCACTTTGTCTTTCTGCAGAAAGGGACTTGAGCCAAAGGCCAATGAGACAAAAGGAAATAGAGGTTCAAGGTCTCTTGTTGGGGTTCACGGCAGGATACTTTGTCCAGAAGGACTCTGGCTGGAAAGAAGGCATAGCCTCTCTGCTAAAATAGCGATGATGATGGAGACATCCATCTATATCATGAAGCTGCTATGTGCCAGGCACAGTGCTAGCTACTTTACACACATCATCTTATCATTTCACTTAATCTTTATGATGACCCTATGAGATAATTTTTTTTTATCATGACCTTCCTACAGATTGATTCTGCAGGAGACCTCAGAGGATGAAAGAAAAGAAATACAACTCAAATTCACTGAACTTTAATTATATAACAGGCCCCATGCTAGGATTTTTCACGTGTCAGAAGATAGGTGAGATAGTGGAGTCAGTCAGTCAACATTCTCTCACTCATTAGAAGAATAGTTACTGAGTTCTACTCGGTGTTAAGGATGCAATATTCATTGTCTAATTACTGCCAACGACAATCCTATGAGATAGGCACTGTTACTGCCTTCTCACAGAAGAGGATAGTTAGATGTTGTTTTTCTTTTCCCCTCCTTCCCCTCCTCCTCGTCCCCCTCCTCCTCCATCTTCTTTTTCTTTTTCTTTTTTTCCCAGTAAGTAATTACTGAATGCTGGCTATGTTCTAGGACTGGGGTGGAGTGGTATATGAAGCAGACCAAGTCCCCACCTCATAAAGCTTACTTTGCAGACAAATAAACAAATAAATAAAAAAGGAAAATGTTAAGGTAGTGATAAATGCTCTGAGATAAATGAAGCAGGGTTGTATGATAGAAAGTGATTCGGGGGTCATATCTGAGGAGGTGACATTGTAGGTGAGAACTGAACGACAGAAGGGAGTGAGTCATGTCAAGATCTCGGAACAAAGCCTCCCAGGCAGAGAGAATGGTGAGCACAGAAAGCCCCAGGCCTGCAGAGCAAGCCCGGAGGGTGCAAGGACCAGAACCAGGGCCAGCGTGGCTGGAGTCAAATGACAGAGATGAGAGGCTACAGAGGTCGGCAGGGAACCTACACATCTGGGCAATGAGCTGGGAATCTGTTCCAAACGGGAAGTCCTGGTAGGGTGAGGGGCCTACCAGGGCAGAGGTATTTTTAAAAAGCTCACTCTGGTTTCTGTGATGAGAAACAGTCTGTAGGAGACAAGGGTGGAAGAGGGTTAACAGAAGGCTGTTAATTCTGAGGCTGTTACAGAATTTCAAATGGGATAGGAGCCTGGCTGAGAGGGGAGAAAGAGGGGGTGAGGTGGGGGGGTGGGGGAGTGAGGTGGGGGGTGGGGGGGTTGGGTGGAGGGTCGGAAGCACTTGCTGGTGCAGTGGGAGGCCCCAGCCTACTGGGCAAGCAGTTAGAGGGCAAAGCTCAGTCTTTGTAGTCTCTGCAGAGCTTAGCCAAGAGCCTGCTGGCATTTTGTAGGTGATTGACAACTATTTGTTGCACTGAACTGGTGCTTAACGTTGGCTGGAGTGGATCTGTTTGCCTGCTGGAAAGCTCAAGACCTATGTACCAGGAGGCCTCAGGTAAACATGAATGATATACTATCGGTGCTCCCCAGCCCTCACTGGGGTCAATTAATCAATATAATGACCCCAGAAGATTAAAACTGAAGAAGTCGGATATAAACTAGGTCCAATTAAAGCCATTAAATCTTTGTGAGCCTTTTCAATAATATAGTGATCAAAACATCTTCCCTAAACTCATGGTTACCGGAGGGGAAAGGGAGTGGGAAGGGGTGAATTGGGAGTTCAAGATCTGCAGATACTACTATACATAAAACAAACAGCAAAGTCCTACTGAATAGCATAAGCAACTATATTCAATATCTTGTAGTAACTTGTAATGGAAAAGAATATGAAAAGGAATATATGTATGTATATGTACGACTGAAACATTGTGCTGCACACCAGAAATTGACACTACATTGTAAACTGACTGAAAAAAAAACTGATTGAAAAAAAAAAAATCTTCCCCAGAGAGCAAGTTTGGAGCAGAGAGGTGATGTATATAAAAAAAATCCCAACTGTTACCTTATTTGAGGGAAGAAATTTAACAAAGAGAAGCTATGATAAGGAACAATACCCCGGGGCCCTCACAGGCCTCCTAAGACCCACCCTGTATTGTCCTCAGACATCAGTAAGAGGGCTCCAGTGGAGGCAGGGAGTATGCAGTGACAGAGGAAGGACCTCCAAAAATCTGTTCCTCCATAAAAGCAGCAACACTGGCAAAAAAAAAAAAAAAAAAAATTGTAAAAATCAATATTTTCAAAACTCTGGAAATTAGCCAAAGGCTGGCAACATTCTGAGGAGCATTTCTTCAAGAAAAAAGGCTGAAATCTGGCGAGATCAGAGTTCTGAGGAATTTTCACCTGCCCTGTGCTCATCTCCATCTCCTGAGTTCCGCGGTCACCTTGAAAACCAGCAGCTTAGCAGTCACTGGACAAGGCAGAGGGGGCTGGAGCACCACAAAGCCCCATTTCCAGAGAACCGGTATGACTTGACCTGTCTGGCAGCCTTCCGGAAAAATCCCATTCACAAGACTTGTTTTTATTTGACTGGACTCAGAGCTTCTAGGTGGGAAAAGTCCTAGCCCCAGGACATTTGTTGGGAAAAAATTCATAGTTGCCTGGGGTAACAATACCAGTTGGGGAAAACAAGAGCCTGGCCAAAAAGCTCAAAAGCTTAAAGGGAGGAATGAGATGTTCATAAGGGGCTTTGAAAACCTCTGACACACTCCTGGGGACCTAGAAAGGCACATTCATGTGAGGAGGGATGTGTGCCTGCCCAGGAGAGACCTGAGAAAGCCCTAATTTCTCACCTCTGGCTAACTTTGCAGCCCCACTCAAGCAGAAAATGAAAGCAAAGGCAGAATTATCAACTGCTGGAGTGCTAAAGGGATGCCCTCAAGCATACGTGGAGACCCTTGGTAAAGGGTGGGAGACTTATTGGTTTAAAGAAATCTCTGTCCAGCATTAGCTGATCACTGAGCTGAGTAGAGACTTCAGTAGCTACACAGACGGGGAATATAGACTATTCAGAAGTATTCCAGGAAAGTCACTAAACAAACAGCAACAACAAAAACACTCAACAACAGAGGGGTGGCGATCTGATTTCTAGAGTTGCCACATTACATTATTTAAATACCCAGTATTCAGTAAAAGGTGGTTCTCTGAAAAGATCGACAAAATTGACATTTAACTAGACTAGCTAGTTTCACCAATAAGAAACAAAAAAAGAAAATACAAGTTACTAAAATCAGCGAGAGAAGAGACATCACAACTGATATTACAGAAATGTTAAGAATGAAAAGGGAAATTATTAACAACCCTATGTCAAAAATTTTAGATAACTAGATGAAATAGACAAATTCCTAGAAAGACATAAACCACTAAAACAGACTCAAGGAATAGAAAGTGTGGACTGTGATGGAATATTATTCAGCCATAAAAAGGATGAAGTCCTGATACTATGATACACATATACAATATAGTGCACATGCTATAATACAGGTTAACCCTGAAACCATTATGCTAAGTGAAAGAAGTCAGACAAAAAGGACAAACATTGTATGATTCTACTTATATGAACTATCTACAACAGGTAAATTCATAAGACAGAAAGTAGACTAGAGGGTATCAGGGGCTGAGAGGAGTTTCTTAGGGAGTTGATGAAAATATTCTAAAATAAGATAGCAGTGAAGGTGACACAACACTGGGAATGTACTAGAAACACTGAGTTTTACACTTAAAAATAATGAATTTTATGGCACATGAACTACATCTCAGTAAAATTATTATCTAACAAAAAAGAAAAATAAGAAGGCCCCTGCCCTGGGCCTACATACAAAAAGTACATAGGAAATAAATCTAGTAAGAGTAAAGCGTACACACGGGATTCCCGGCCTCCTGTGATCTGGCACTCAGCGCTGGCCCAGCGACCTGAACCTTAAACATCTACTCCCGTGATTAACACTGTTCCGGTCCCAGGGGTCACCTCTCTACATCTCTTGCCCTGTGTCCCCTGAAACAGGAGACAGCCGTGATTGTACACTGTGAAGATCTGTGTGTTGTGTCGCTGCTGGTGGAAGTGATGGGCACTTGGAGCCCAGGAAGCAATGCAGGGGTGAAAGCACTTCAGTAAGAGAAAAGATAAAGTCATCAATTTCAAATTCTTCTTCCCAGTTTGAACGTGACAGACTCCTGTACAACAAACTATCATTCCCAGGATCACGAAGCATCTATTTTCCTGTTTTTCTTTATATTCCAATCTTCTGAAAGTTCTCACAAATTAGAGTAATATTTGCAAGAGTTTCACATGGCTGAGAAAAATGCTGTCATGTGAAGTGTTATGGATTGAATCGTGTCCTCCCAAACCTACATGTTGAAGTCTTAATCCCCAGGACCTTATTTGGAAACAGGGTAACTTGATTACAAAGGTAATCAAGCTAAAGAGGTCATTAGAGTGGGTCCAAATATAATACGATGCGTGTCCTTATGAAAAGAGGGAACTTGGAGAGACACACACACAGGGAGAATATCATGTGAGTGTTAAGGCAGAAAAAGGGGTTGTGCACCTACAAGCCAAAGAATGTCAAAAGAATACATGCTATGTGAAAATCCTGCATAAAACAACACAGGTATTCATTCTGCCGAAATGAAGGCAATAAAAAAATTTTAATGGAACTAATGTATAGCAATCTATAAATTATATATAGTATCGCTGGCCCACAAACAGAACATCCAGACATGAAGAATAATGATTAAAGTAGTCAGTTTTGATAGTTCCTGGCTTCTAGTCATACAGAAACCATAATTTTGCATGTATTTTTAAAATTTTGTCATTATGAAGGTACATTTGTCAATGTGGGAGGACAGCACATATTTCATTGAACAGTTTGCTAGCTTGATTTACAACATGTAAATACGTAGACATGCGGTATGTGGGCTCATACTCTTGCCCCAGGCCCTAGCGTTGTTAGGGGTGGGCCAGGACCTAGCAACGACAGAAGAGAGAAAGCCTGAAGCTATGAACAGAAGCCAAACCAACATCTCAAACTTGCTCCTACTACAAATGAAAATGCCATTCTGGAAGCTTCATGTGAAGACCTGACGCAGATCCAAGAGGGGGCGGCAAGGGCCTCACACACTGTGCCTTCCTGGGCCAGAGTCCCAAGGGTGCTACAAGCCTGTCCCATCCGAGGGGTATGCAGCCCTGTGGTCTCAAATGGCACTCAGCTCTCCCCACGTTTCATACACCTGATACTGTGTGAAACACACAACATTTCACTGTTGCAAATATCAGGGTGTGTCTCGGGCTTGCATTCGATTTCCTGGCAATGACTCTTATTCTGCCACCTTCAAGCAAACAGAGCAATCTTACGACTGCACGGCACTCCCACCTTGGAGAAAGACTGTGCAGTCTGACAAAAGGCTTTCCGAGTCCTCCTCAATGCTGTGATATTCCCCACAGCGACCATTTTGTTACATTCTGCCTGTCCCCTTGCAGAGTGGTTTGGCTGCTTGTTGAGGGCTGTGAGGATAGGGAAGGGAACTATCATAATATCTGCGAGTTAGTCTCAGGAAGAGAGAACCTCTTAGAGATAGGGTAGGTGGTGGCAGCTGAAAAAGGAGAAAAAAGCAAGATACATCACCAGTTTCTAAGGGACTGAAATAAAAGGGTATCAAAATCCACCAGCAATGCCAAAATGAGGATGAAGATTAGGCGGCAAAAGGCCCTGTGGGATTTCCAACTTTGATTATATTTTACTGCAGCTCCCTCTGAACATGGCAACTATACATTTCATGCTATTGCTGACTAACGTGATGGATAATCGGACAGCTAACATAAAACAGAGGTGCCTGACATCAAAGGATACTTTTAGCTGTGCTTGAGCATCTTTAAGGAACTTCAATACCCATTCCATAGATACCTGCTCATGAAAGTGGTATACTATCTTTGCATGAAATTAAATCCATGAAAGATAGGCTGGGCTCATCAGAAAGGCAGCAGCAAAGAAAGAATGAAAACTTCAAGAAGTAAGGACATAAAGGGGCTTAAAAATAATTTTGATAATAAAAAAAGGAACTCTGATGCAAATACAACAGGCAGAAAGTCAACAGCCCCGTCTGGGCTTAATAGCAAAAGCAGATTAGTGAACCACATTAATCAACTCAGGACACAGATTATCAGCCACATTTGAAACACAGATTAACAGGAACAAATAAGGTACCAGAGTGGGAAGCATTTTTACAGCCAGTAACAAAAGTTTTCATCTTTGTTTAAATAAGACTTCAAAAGGATTCCACATATCAACTAATAGTGAGATCATTAAAAAAAAAAAAAAATTAACCTCAAGAAATGCAAGCCGGAGTGGTCACACTTCTGACCTGTTTTAAGATCAATCAACATTTTCTACCTGGGCAAGTAGAAGGCAATTAGCACTTGGGTGATTTTAAAGACTCTTTAACAGTTGTGTTTAACCGGCTGATGAAATAGCAGAACCGCGTGGCTGAAAGCCAATGTTCATTTTCACCCATTACCTGTTTTATTAATGGGATTGTGGGCCACTGGGCCTCTAGGCACACACAAATATATTAAAATATCCCACACTGTAATTAAGAGGCACAGAGGGGATTAGAGTAAATTAAGTGGCTGTTGTGTTTGCCGTTGGTTTAGTCTAGTCAGACATTTGGATGCTCTCGTGTCCGAGCCCAGAGACTTTTACTTCAGAAATCTACAAAAGACAGAATATATTTTCTTACAGAGCAAGAGTTTTAATAAATGGGTCTTTCTCCCCCAAATAAAAATAAACATAAAGAAAAATGCCCCAAGTGGATGCTCCTAGAATGAAAGACAAGATCCCCTTAGCCAGAAGAGAGGATAAATGCAAAGATAGTGTTGGTTAAAGAAACTGGATCTTGTGACTCTATTAACAAGGACTCGAAATGAATCAAGCTTCCGTGTAACTCTCAATTCAGACACAGGGCTGCCTTCTCCTAGGAGTCAGAGCTGCTTCTGAGTTCTTTAGAGGGAATAAAAACAAAGTGATCACCTAATAGTTGACATGTTCAATAACTAAAGTATCAGAACAGCTTACAGAAACATAGAACAGATCCCCTTTCAGGCAAAGGCTAGAGAATAGGTTCCTAAGCCGGCACTGTTTCATGTCTTATATGATTTCACCACATCCATTGTAACTAAATGTTAGCTCATGTGTAAAATAGTTCACGGAAGTAGATTTTTTGTTTTGATTGTTCAGTATCAACATTACCATGCTTGAGATTACTGCCAATACCGGTCTCCTGTGAATCTTCATATGAAAAAAAAAAAAAGCAAATGGAATGAGGGCAGGGCAAAAATGGAATGAAATCTAGAAACACAGTGTTTTGGCCCAAGCAGAGGACACTGCCTTTGCCCTAAAGACCTCCAGAGAAACAATGAAAAATGACAAGAAAGGAGATATAAGTACTTACGAGGATCCTGGACTTGCAGTGGGAGGAGGGCCTGAAGAAATGAAAGAAAAACAAAGGAAACAGTTGGTCTGGGTGATTGGAGGGTGAGCATGGGTAAAATCAAACCATTACAAATTAAAGTTCTCAACCCCCTGGAGGTGATATTTATTTTTCTGCAATTTATTATTTTGCTCCAGCTCACCCAACCACCTCTACGAGAAAACATACCAGTAAGAATGTGTCTACATCCCACAGCTCAGAGGTTGAAAAATGCTAAGACAAGGGTCAAAAAAATGAGTTACAGAGGAGGCATCATCACGAGATGCAGAGAGTTTCAATGGGAGGCTGAGTGAGCACGCGGACACCGCAGGAGCAGGCAGGGGTCTTTGATGGCAGATGGACAGTAAAGGGGCATGTGCCCTGGAAATCCAACTTCGCTGGACAAGGAACATCCTTGCTGAGAAGAATTCACTGGTGTGGTGATTTAGAATTAGGGCTGAGGTCAGACAGATCTTGACTCTGCTCCTGCTGCGCTACTGACTGGCTGGGTGACCCTGAGCATGGTACTTCACTGCTGGACCTTGGTTTGCTTATTTCTAAAATGGGTACAATTGTCCGAGCTTCAGTGTCGCAGGGCACAGTCAGTGCATGCTCATTCCCTCCCTCCTCACCCCCAAGGAAGCTGAGGGCCAAAGGCCATCCCCAACTGCGATGCTGCTTACCGAACTTGACAAACAAGACTCCAGTGGTAGAGACCACTTTCTTGCCATTTGTCGCCACGCATTGGAAGTAGCCTGTGTCCGTGGTGTCAAGGTTTCTAATCCGTAGCCGAGACCCATAGTTGGTTGCCCGAAAGGAGATCCTCCGGGGCTCCTGGACCACAGGCGCGTCGTTTTTGAACCAGCGGATGGTGGGAGGCGGATTCCCAGAGACTTTGCAGTGTAGTTCTGCCGTCTGCCCTAGGGACGTGGTGATGTTGTTCATCGGCTCATCGAGGGTCAGGTAAGAATCTGTGAGCACAGGGAGAAGGGGGTAGGTGAGAGGGGCAGACAGCTGGAGAGCACCTCCAAGCACACTAAATTCATTCCGTGCGCCCCAGACCAGAGAGACTGAACGAGGGTGGCATGGTGGAGACAGATGAGGCATGAAATTATCTATCTCCTGAGACTTTGTGACTACTAAACAATCACCCACAGAGCCTGCTGCTTGGAAGGAAATTTGTTACTAACCATGGTATAAAACCCGAAGTTCTCAAATGACTAGTACCCATGGATAAATGCATTTTCTACATTATGAGCGTTTGTATTTCAGAAGATAAAAAAAAATACATGTTCCTTGTTACAAGCTCAAACAATGCAGTGAAGAAGAAAATGAAGTAAAATTTGCCTCAAATCTCCTCACCCCAAAATAACACTATTCTTAACATTCTGGCAAAGATCCTTCCAGTTGGTCCACTTTAGAGAAGAAAGAGAGAAAGTACAGAAAACTGGAAAAATAGAAGCCATCTATTTATATCCACATGGCCCAAGATCAGGAAGGAGGCTGGCAATCTTCCTGCCAGTGATGATACAATAAGGGTTATGAAGGCCGGGTTGCTGGCAGACAAAGTGATGAGGCAATGAAATCATTTCCATAGTGTTACTCATATCAACCACAACACATTACAATATATAATTCTATGTATTCAATTTTAATTGAGATATAATTTGTTCCAGGAAAGGCACCGATCTTACATAGCTCCACAGGTACTGACCAATGCATATGCCCAGGTAACCAACGCTCCTCTCAAGTTACAGAACAATAGAACATCATCAATATCCCAGAAAGTCCCCCCAAGATCCTTAGTAATCAATCCCTGCTCCCACCCACTCCCCTGCCCCCATGCCAGGCAACAAGAGCTCTGATGTCTATCATCATAGATTAATTTTGCCTGTTCTAGAATTTCACATAAATGGAATCGCACTATAGATACATTTGGCATTTGGCTTATTTTGAGATTTATTAAACATTTTAATATTGAATAAATTGTATTTAAGCTTATTCTTCAATAATATAATATTTTAAATATTGTATTGATATCAGTTGTGGGATAC
This sequence comes from Camelus bactrianus, assembly GCF_048773025.1. NCBI lineage: Eukaryota > Metazoa > Chordata > Mammalia > Artiodactyla > Camelidae > Camelus > Camelus bactrianus. The sequence goes on from NC_133551.1 coordinate 32,101,002, forward strand.
AATTACAAAGAAAATAACTTAATTTTTAAAAATTAAGTTCAATATACTTTTTAAATTGGTCTGCTATTCATGTATACGAAGTTTTCTTTGATTTCATTTTTCCTGACCATTCATCCTTGGGTGGGTGTCCCCATCACACCCTCCCATGGCCCTCTGCCCTTCCTCTCCCCACACTGGGATGGCTTGTAAAGCAGCTGTCTTTACCACAGGGTAACAAGCCCCATAAAGGCAGGCATCTAGAATGTCTTGGTTATCAGCGCATCCTCAGTGTATCCTACCGTCTGGCAGCATTGTCCAGTAGAACTTTCTGCAATGATGGAAATGTTCCATAATCTGCATTGTCCAATTGGCAGCCACTAGTCACAGGCTGGGCTATTGAGCAGATGAAATATGGTAAGAGTGACTAAGGAATAAGGTTTTCAATTAAATAGCCATACGTGGCTAAGTGTGTTGGACAGCACAGGCACAGCACAGTAAATCTGTTGAATTTAATAAAACTCTATTGACAAACAACATCTTTTCAAGATATCTAACTGGCTAATTTAACCACCCAGGTGACTGTGACATGCTTTCACAAATGCCAAAAATAAGTGATTCATTATTTGCTTTAATTTTCCACCAAAAAAACTGGGGAGAGATGTTGTCAAAGTCTGGACAGCCCTTGAGAAGTGAGTCACACGTGTGAATGGCATTTATCATGATTAAACATGACTATCACTCACTGTGTTATCATGACACTTTCCATCTCACTTAAGCCAATGACTAATTATCTTTCACAACGGAATCATGAGCTCATCAGTGATTTTGCTAAGGTCTTGTTTCCTTACATTTATATCCCGATCTGCATCTTTGAACATGTTTCTAGAATCTGTATACATACATAGGCAACCTGTGAATGTGTTTGCTCATAGATATAACCACACGTGTTCCTAAGATGTGTGAGATGTGTCCAGAGAGTAGAGAGACTAATTAACAGGTGGTTTTATGGACCTGTTACAATGGCTTTACAGTCCATCACATGCCTAGAGAATGGGTAACTATGCACCCTCTGTTGGAAAGAAACATAGACATAGCAATCCTACAACAATGTAAATGTAAGCATAGTGATTAATGCTCCATTGAGCAGGTGCTGGAATTTGATTGACTGGGTTTGATTCACTGTCTGCCCCCTCAATCCTGTGTGACTTTGGGCAAGTTATGTAACTTCTTTCATACCTTAATTTAACCCATTGAAAAACAGAAATAATAGAGAAGATTCTACCTGGTAAACCTGTGAGAAATTTAAAATTATAGTAGGCGAGGCATGGGAAGCATTTAAACTAGTGTAGGACAAAAAGTAAGCACTCAAAAATGTTAATCAATGTTACTTCTATTATTTTTATAATAATAGTAACAACTTCTGGGTAGCGCTTTTCAGGTTACTCTTCTCCTGTTATCCTCTAACAAGCCTGAGAAGTAGGAAAGGCACAGAAATGACCATGATCCTCAGTTGCAGATGACCTGATGTCACAGATGAGCTGACTTGCCCCGTGGCCACACAGTAAGTTGTACACTATGCACAAAGCTTCCAGTACTAAAGGCTCAGCCAAGCACCCAAACAAGTCCCGCTGGGCCAGCTGGTTAGGATAGTAGTAAGAACAGATGGACCCTAAGTCCTGCCACATGCCAGGGGCTTTACTTTAGCGTTCACCTGCCCAATAACCATGTAAGGGAGGTACTGTTATCTCTGTTCAACGATGAGGAGACCTAGGAGCAGAGGAGGTGAAATGACTTGCCCAAGGTCACCTAGCTGAGCTGAGGTCCAGTTTAGATCTCTTTGGATCCAAAGCCTAGCTCCTTCCACTCCATCAGATTGTTTTGGTAGCTTGAGCCCCACCAAGGAGTAGGGACAGAATTCAAATTTCTCCCTTAAAGAAGAGCTGGGGTTTACATATATCCACATACCTGCAGGGCTGTGATCTTCCCCTAATTCCAACCAGGATGGTCTGGTTAACGGATCTAAGCTTTAGTCATGCATTCTGGCTGGTGTTCTGGCTTCCCTCCAGAGGCCAAGTACCCCACCTGACCTGCTATGCCCTGGCAGGCCCTTCTCCTTAAGGCTACATCTATTTTCCTGTCCTTCCAGCAGCATGGGTCCAGCTTTGAGTTGGAGGGGTCTCCACAGCAGTGAGAAGTGCCATTGCCCAGGCATTCCACAGCCTGGCTCCCCATTCCCGGATTTCCACCTTCTTTAAATATCAAAGCCAGTCAACAGCAACCACACTCCCCAGAGGCCTGTATGACAGCTTCTGGGTGCATGCCTCAGGGGTTAACATGACTGTTGAGTTTTACTCAAAAAAGAAAGTCAATGCTACTTTATTTCTTTGGTTTTTCCCCATAGGGAGTTGCTGCTAAAATCCTAGCAAGCTGTTTGGCCAAGCTCTCATAGCATAAAATAGAAAACAGTGAGTTGGCACTTTATTTTTTTCTTGCCTCCAAACCTCAGTTACTTTGCACACTACTATAATCATAGACACTTGACATTTTTTCTTCTAGGAGCATGAATTAGCCAAGAGACAGAGTTCTGTCACTGGGGGGAAGTATTTCAACTGTACTCTGAAGGTGGACTCCAATTTATTGAAAACAAATTAGTATGGGCTGATGAAAACCCTCACAGACTCTGGAGCTAGAATGCCTGAATTCACATACTGGTTCTGCTGCTTATCAGCTGTGTGACCTTGGCAAGTTATTTAACCTCTCTGTGTCTCAGTTTCGTTATGTGAAATCAGTACAATAATTCTATCTTTCTCATAGGGCTAAGCGAGGATTAAATGAATTAATACATGGAAAGTGCTTCGCATAGGGTCTGGCACAGAGAAAGCAACGTGAAAATTTCTCTTATCGTATTAACTATTTTTTTCTTTTCTTTTTGTCACAAATAATTTATGCCTAAAAGTAGGGAATGATTATCTATCCAACTGATTGGTTTCCTGGCCAAGTCCAGTCCTGACAGAAGGAGATCTGAGGGGTAAGGCCACCTGTTCAAGATTACATAACACACTGCAGGCGAGAGTGGTTCATTTGTCCATGAAGCTCTACATAATATCTATCTAAAAACAAAAACAAAGGTTACAGGGTATCTTTAAATCAGTGTAGTAGCTGGCCCAAGCAGTATGTTTCCAGGGAGAACAAAAGAAATGTAAACAAATCTTTGTGTTTACTGAACAAAGGAGCCTGGCTATAAACACAGGGAATTTGGTTTTAACTTTTTACCTATAAAGAATAACGTTCAATTTATTTGCCATCTGTAGCTGCTCACTTAGTAAGTAAAACAAGCAAATGGTCTGGTCCTCAGCTTGGCAAAGACTAGAAGCATCAGAACAACATTTGGCCTAAACAACACGAAAGCATTTTGTGACTGGAATAAAATAAAATAAAAATGCTTGTCTGCATCATTGCTATCAGTCTTGTTGTTAACAAGCTTCTGGCCACAATCCATTCTCTTCCCAGAACCAGCTGGATCCTTCTGGAACAGCCTCATGGGTCACACTAAGGAACCCGCTCTCTGCTCTACACTCAGCACTAGGTGTGACCACTGTAGGTTCTGGACTAGAAGTTTCCTTCAGAGAGCACCTGGGCATCCCAGCAAAGCAAGCCCAGTGCAAATGAAATCTGTAAACTGGACCTGATACCAGTTCTGCTACTAGCTAGCTGCATGGGTCAGACAGTCACTTAGCCCCCCGGCCTTTGGCTCCATGACCTATTACATGGGCTGGTGGGGTCTACACCTCCTGAAATAGTGTGTGTTTCTGTATGGGCAGCCACAGAAGCACTGGATGGTAGTGTGGACAAAGAATGTCTCCTGCTATACCAGTAAACAAAAGACATTGTGGCCATCAAGCTATCAGCCACTGCAGCCACCCCCCCGCCTCACTCTGCACTCTGAGGGGATTCAGGATGGAGAAAAATCCAGAATACAGGCCCTTGATAGTTAAGGTACATATCAAAGGTATAATTTCATTAAGCCCAAACTCTTGCATCTTCCCACATACAGAAAAGTGCTAAATCTTTTAGTTTGAGATGCCTGGTTTTTCTTTAATTAGCAGCAATCTTTTGATGTTCAGACTACCTGTTTTTTGTTTGTTTGTTTTTGCAAAAGTCCTATACATCCTGGCTTCTTCCACACTCTTCAGAACAGTCCCTTAGAGGCACTCAGAGGTATCTTGAGCTTAAGTCCTCAGTAAGCCCACCAAATAAATTCTTGCTTTTAGGTTGTGTGTTTTTTTTTTTTCTTTCCTTCCCAGTAGATGGCAGACAGCAGGTACTGACTGAATTTAAATGTCAGACAAAGCAATTTGGCCTCTACATTTAAACCTGCCTATTCATACTGTTAAAAGAGAGAAAACAGACCCAAAGGGAAGTCACTTGTACTAAGTCCTCATCACCAAACTGAGACTTAATACCTAACTTAATTACAGTTTCAACCTCTCCCAGGAGTGAACTCACAAACCTAGTCAATCTGGAATTACCTGGCCAGCACTAGAGAAGTAATATCCCTGATAGACTCCTGCTGTCCCCTGAAGGAAAGTGACCTGCCACAAACAATCCACTCTTTGCTAGTTACTCCCTTATCCTTCTGCCTGTAAAAGTCTTTCACTTTGTACGAATCTTTGGAACTCCTTTCTGTCTGCTAAATGGGATGCTGCAAAACAAATACTGATTCAGCACAATCCCAAGCAAAATCCCAGCAAGTTATTTTGTGGAGGTTGACAAACTGATTCTAAAGTTTATACGAGAGGGAAAGACCCAGAATGGCCAACATCATACTGAAGGAGAAGAACAAAGCTAGAGGACTGACACCACCCAACTTCAAGACTTGCTATAAAGCTACAGTGATCAAGACAGTGTGGTACTGCTGAAAGAATAGACAAATAGATCCATGAAAGAGAACACAGAGCCCATAAATAGACCTACCTAAACATAGGCAACTTTCATCTTTGACAAAGTAGCAAAGTCACTACAAAGGAGCAAAGATAGTCTTTTCAACAAATGGTGCTGAAACAACTGGACCCCCATATGCAAATAATGAATCTAGACCCAGACCTTCCACCCTTCACAAAAATTAACTCAAAATGGATCATGAACCTAAACATAAAATGCAAAATTGTAAAACTCCTGGAAGAGAACACAGGAGAAAACCTAGATGACCTTGGGGATGGCGAAGACTTTTTAGATATGACAGAAAAGACATGAACTATGGAATAAGTAATTGATAAAATGGCCTTTATTAAAATTAAAAATGCTCTGCAAAAGACAGTGTCAAGAGACTGAGGAGACAGATTGGGAGAAAACATTTGTAAAAGACACATCTGATATAGGAGCACCTAAGTACATACAAGAATTACTAACAGAGATAAAGGGGGATATTGATGGGAATACAATCATAGTTGGAGATTTTAACACTGCATTAACATCACTAGACAGATCTTCCAGACAGAAAATAAACAAGGCAACAGAGAAATTAAATACTACAATAGAAAAACTAGATTTGGTGGATATTTTCAGAGCATTACACCCCCAAAAAATAGGATATACATTCTTTTCAAGTGCACATGGAACATTTTCCAGGATCGATCATGTACTTGGGCACAAAAGAAACCTCAACAATTTTAAGAAGATAGAAATTATCTCAAGCATCTTTACTGACCACAATGCCATGAAACTGGAAATCAACAACAGAGAAACAAAGGAGAAAAAAAGGAAAGCATGGAGATTAAACAATATGTTATTGAAAAAACAATGGATCAATGAGGAAATCAAAGCTGAAATTAAAAAATACCTTGAGACAAATGATAATGAAAGCACAACCACTCAAAACCTATGGGACACAGCAAAGGCAGTGCTAAGAGGGAAGTTTATAGCGATACAGGCCTTCCTCAAAAAAGAAGAACAATCTCAAATAAACAATTTAACCCACCACCTGAATGAATTAGAAAAAGAAGAACAAAAAGCCCCAAAAAGCAGCAGAAGGAAGGAAATAATAAAGATCAGAGAGGAATTAAATACAATAGAGATTAACAAGACCATAGAAAAAATCAACCAAACCAAAAGCTGGTTTTTTGAAAAAGTAAATAAAATCGACAAACCTCTGGCCAAACTCACAAAGAAGAAAAAAGAGAGAGCACAAGTTAGCAAAATAAGAAAGGAAAATGCAGAAATTACAACAAACAAAGTAGAAATACAGAATATCATACGAGAATATTATGAAAAACTATATGGAACCAAACTGGATAACCTAGAGGAGATGGACAAGTTTCTGGAAACATACTGTCCACCAAAACTGAATCAAGAAGAATCTGAACACTTGAACAATCCGATCACTAGAAAGGAAATAGAAATAGCAATTAAAAACCTCCCTACAAATAAAAGTCCAGGACCGGACGGCTTCACCGGGGAATTCTACCAAACATACAAAGAAGAACTCATACCAGTCCTTCTCAAACTCTTCCAGATGATTGAAAAGGAGGGAATACTCCCAAACTCATTCTATGAAGCTACCATCACCCTGATACCAAAACCAGGCAAAGACACTACAAAAAAAGAGAATTATAGGCCAATATCACTGATGAACATAGACGCCAAAATCCTCACCAAAATTTTAGCAAATAGAATCCAACAACACATAAAAAAGATTATACATCATGACCAAGTGGGGTTCATCCCAGGGACACAAGGCTGGTTCAACATACGCAAATCAATCAGTGTAATACATCACATCAACAAGAGAAAGGACAAAAACCACATGATCATCTCAATCGATGCAGAAAAAGCATTTGATAAAATTCAACACCCATTTATGATAAAAACTCTCGCCAAAGTGGGTATAGAGGGAACATATCTCAACATAATAAAAGCTATATATGACAAACCTACAGCCAGCATAGTACTCAACGGTGAAAAACTCAAAAGCTTCCCACTAAAATCTGGGACAAGACAAGGATGCCCACTATCACCACTCCTATTCAACATAGTCCTGGAAGTCCTAGCCACAGCAGTCAGGCAAGAGAAAGAAATAAAAGGGATCCAAATTGGAAAAGAAGAGGTAAAAGTGTCATTATATGCTGATGACATGTTACTATATATAGAAAACCCTAAAAGGTCCACACAAAAGCTACTAGAGCTGATTGAAGAATTCAGCAAGGTAGCAGGTTACAAAATTAACGTTCAAAAATCAGTTGCATTTCTTTACACTAACGATAAATCAACAGAAGAAGAAAGTAAAGAAACAATCCCCTTTAAAATAGCACCTAAAGTAATAAAATATCTGGGAATAAATCTAACCAAGGAGGTGAAAGAATTATACACAGAAAACTATAAACCATTGATGAAGGAAATTAAAGAAGACTTTAAAAAATGGAAAGATATTCCATGCTCTTGGATTGGAAGAATCAATATTGTTAAAATGGTCACACTGCCCAAGGCAATCTACAGATTTAATGCAATCCCTATCCAATTACTCAGGACATATTTCAGAGAACTAGAAAAAATCATAATAAAATTCATATGGAACCATCAAAGACCTAGAATTGCCAAAGCATTACTGAAGAGAAAGAAAGAGGCTGGAGGAATAACTCTCCCAGACTTCAGACAATACTACAGAGCTACAGTCATCAAGACAGCATGGTATTGGTACAAAAACAGACTTATAGACCAATGGAACAGAATAGAGAGCCCAGAAATGAACCCACAAACTTTTGGTCAACTCATCTTCAACAAAGGAGGCAAGAATATACAATGCAATAAAGATAGTCTCTTCAGCCAATGGTGTTGGGAAAACTGGACAGCAGCATGTAAAACAATGAAGCTAGAACACTCCCTTACACCATATACAAAAATCAACTCAAAATGGATTAAAGACTTAAACATAAGACAAGATACAATAAACCTCCTAGAGGAAAACATAGGCAAAACATTATCTGACATACATCTCAAAAATTTTCTCCTAGAAGAAATAAAAGCAAGAATAAACAAATGGGACCTAATGAAACTTACAAGCTTCTGCACAGCAAAGGAAACCAGAAATAAAACAAGAAGAAAACCTACGGAATGGGAGAAAATCTTTGCAAGTGAAACCGACAAAGGCTTGATCTCCAGAATATATAAGCAGCTCATACGACTCAATAAGAAAAAAATAAACAACCCAATCCAAAAATGGGCAGAAGACCTAAACAAGCAATTCTCCAAGGAAGACATACAAATGATCAAAAAGCACATGAAAAAATGCTCAATATCACTAATTATCAGAGAAATGCAAATCAAAACTACAATGAGGTATCACCTCACACCAGTCAGAATGGCCGTCATTCAAAAATCCACAAATGACAAATGCTGGAGAGGCTATGGAGAAAGCAGAACCCTCCTACACTGCTGGTGGGAATGCAGTTTGGTGCAGCCACTATGGAAAACAGTGTGGAGATTCCTCAAAAGACTAGGAATAGACTTACCATAGGACCCAGGAATCCCACTCCTGTGCTTGTATCCAGAAGGAAATCTACTTCAGGATGACACCTGCACCCCAATGTTCATAGCAGCACTATTTACAATAGCCAAAACATGGAAACAGCTTAAATGTCCATCAACAGGTGACTGGATAAAGAAGAGGTGGTATATTTATACAATGGAATACTACTCAGCCATAAAAACTGATAACATAATGCCATTTGCAGCAACATGGATGCTCCTGGAGAATGTCATTCTAAGTGAAGTAAGCCAGAAAGAGAAAGAAAAATACCATATGAGATCGCTCATATGTGGAATCTAAAAAACAAAAACAAACGAACAAACAAAAACAAAGCGTAAATAAAGGACAGAAATAGACTCACAGACAGAGAATACAGACTTGTGGTTACCAGGGGGGTGGAGGGTGGGAAGGGATAGACTGGGATTTCAAAATTGTAGAATAGACTACACTGTATAGCACAGGGAAATATACACAAAATGTTATGATAACTCACAGAGAAAAAAATGTGAGAATGAGTGTGTATATGTCCATGAATAACTGAAAAATTGTGCTGAACACTGGAATTTGACACAACATTGTAAAATGATTATAAATCAATAAAAAATGTTAAAAAAATAAAATAAAATAAAATAAAAAAAAGACACATCTGATAAAGGACTATTACCCAAAATATACAAAGAACTCTTAAAACTTAATAATAAGAAAGCAACCTCATTAAAAAATGAGCTGACTTTAATAGACACTTCATCAAAGAAGAAAAATGGCAAACAAACATTTGCAAAGATGCTCCACACCACGTGTCATCAGGAAAATGCAAATTAAACAATGCGATACCACTATATACCCATTAGAATGGCCAAAATCCGTAACACTGACATTACCAAGTGCTGATGACAACATGGAGCAACAGAAACTCTCACTCATTGCTGGTAGGAATGCAAAATGTTACAGCTACTTTGGAAGACAGTTTGGTAGTTTCTTACCAAAATAAACATAGTATTACCATATGATCCCACAATCTCACTTCTTAGTTTTTACCCAAAGTAGTTGAAAACTTACACAATACCCTGCACATGGATGTTTGTAGCTTTATTCACAATTGCCAAAACCTGGAAGCAACCATGCTGTCCTTCAGTAGGTAAATGGATAAGCTGTACTACATCTAGACTGGAAGGGAATATTATTCAGTGCTAAAAGGGAATAAGCTATTAAGCCATGAAAAGACATAAAGAAACCATAAACCATAAATACATATTACAAAGTGAAAGAAGTCAATCTGAAAAGGCTACATACTGCATGATTCCAACTGTATGACGTTCTGGAAAAGGCAAAACTATGGAGACAGTAAAAATATCAATGGTTACCAGAGATTGCAGGGTGAAGGTGGGGAGAGGAGGAATGAATAGGCAGAGCATGAAGGATTTTTAGGGCAGTGAAAATACCCTACATGATAACTATAATGATGGATACATGTCAGAATACATTTGTCTAAATCCATAGACGATACAATACCAAGAGTGAGCCATAATGTAAACTATGGACTTTGGGTGATTATGATGTCAATATAATTTCATCAGTTTTAACATAGGTACCACTCTGGTGGGAAATGTTGATAATGGGGGAGGCTATGCATGTGAGAGGGTAGGGGGTATAAAAAAAAATCTCTTTATCTTCCTCTCAATTTTGCTATGAATATAAAACTCTTTAATAAAGTCTTAAAAAATTATTATGACTCCAGAGTCCATGTTGTAGGACAGAAGTTCTCAAGCTCCTTTGTTTCAGGATTCCCAATACACTCTTTAAAATATTGAGGACCCAAAGAAGAAAATTTTAAAATATTTGTTTACTAATTTATTTGAAAGTAAAAATAATCTCATTACTTGTTAACAAATATTTTCATGAAAAATAACTATATTTTGTCCCTCCCCGCCCCAATACACACACAAATGGCATTGTTTTATATTGTTGTACATTTATTATTGGCTTAAGAGCAGACAGCTGGATTCTCCTGTTTCTGCAATCTGTTTAGATATGTTGTTTTGGTTGAAGAAAAAGATGGCCTCATACAGTTGGAAAAATTTTATAGCCTTTTTAGATAATTTAGGATATTATTCTTTGGTACTATAACAAAATTTGACAAATGGTAGCTTCTTTTTTTTTGACATTTAAAAATATTGAAGTATAGTTGATTTACAATATTTCAGGTGTACAGTAAAGTGATTCAGTTTTATATATTCTTTTTCAGACTTTTTCTATTACAGGTTATTACAAGATACTGAATATAGTTCCCTGTGCTATTTAGTAGATCCACGTTGCTTATCTGTCTTTTATATAGTAATGTGTGCATGTTAATCCCAAACTCCTAAATTATTCCCCCTCACCTGTTTCCCCTTTGGGTTTGTTTTCTATGTCTGTGAGTATATTTCTGTTTTGTAAATAAGTCATTTGTATCATTTTTACAGATTCCACATATAAATGATAAATGATTTTTGTCTTTTTCTGTCTGACTTAGTGTGATAATCTCTAAGTCCATTCATGCTGATGGAATGGCATTATTTCATTCTCTTTTTTAAGGCTGAGTAGCATTATATTTTATTATATAAGCATATAAAATATCTTCTTGATCTAGTCATCTGCTGATAGACATTTAGGTTCCTTCCATAACATGGCTATTGTAAACAGTGCTTCTATGAACACTGGAGTGCATATATCCTTTCGAATTAAGAGTTTTCTTCTTTTCTGGATATATGCCCATGAGTGGGATTGTTGGATCATATAGTAACTCTATTTTTAGTTTTTGTTTTTATTTTATTTTTTTAACATTTTTTATTGATTTATAATCATTTTACAATGTTGTGTCAAATTCCAGTGTTCAGCACAATTTTTCAGTTATACATGAACATATATATATATTCATTGTCACATTTTTTTCTCTGTGAGCTACCATAAGATCTTGTGTATATTTCCCTATGCTATACAGTATAATCTTGTTTATCTATTCTACAATTTTAAAACCCCATCTATCCCTTCCCACCCTCCACCCCCTTGGCAACCACAAGTTTGTATGCTATGTCTATGAGTCTATTTCTGTTTTGTATTTATGCTTTGTTTTTTTGTTTTTGTTTTTTAGATTCCACATATGAGCAACCTCATATGGTATTTTCCTTTCTCTTTCTGGCTTACTTTACTTAGAATGACATTCTCCAGGAGCATCCATGTTGCTGCAAATGGCGTTATGTTATTGGTTTTCATGGCTGAATAGTATTCCATTGTATAAATATACCACCTCTTCTTTATCCAGTCATCCGTTGATGGACATTTAGGCTGTTTCCATGTCTTGGCTATTGTAAATAGTGCTGCTATGAACATTGGGGTGCAGGTGTCATCCTGAAGTAGCATTCCTTCTGGATATAAGCCCAGGAGCAGGATTCCTGGGTCCTATGGTAAGTCTATTCCTAGTCTTTTGAGGAATCTCCATACTGTTTTCCATAGTGGCTGCACCAAACTGCATTCCCACCAGCAGTGTAGGAGGGTTCTCCTTGCACCACAGCCTCTCCAGCATTTGTCATTTGTGGGTTTTTGAATGATGGCCATTCTGACTGGTGTGAGGTGATACCTCATTGTAGTTTTGATTTGCATTTCTCTGATAATTAGTGATATTGAGCATTTTTTCCTGTGCTTATTGATCATTTGTATGTCTTCCTTGGAGAATTGCTTATTCAAGTCTTTTGCCCATCTTTGGATTGGGTTGTTTGGTTGTTTCTTATTAAGTCGTATGAGCTGCTTATATATTCTGGAGAACAAGCCTTTGTCGGTTTCACTTGCAAAGATTTTCTCCCATTCCGTAGGTTGTCTTTTTGTTTTACTTATAGTTTCCTTTGCTGTGCAGAAGCTTGTAAGTTTCATTAGGTCCCATTTGTTTATTCTTGCTTTTATTTAGTCTAGGAGAAAATTTTTGAGATGTATGTCAGATAATGTTTTGCTTATATTTTCCTCTAGGAGGTTTATTGTATCTTGTTTTATGTTTAAGTCTTTGATCCATTTTGAGTTTATTTTTGTGTATGGTGTAAGGGAGTGTTCTAGCTTCATTGTTTTACATGCTGCTGTCCAGTTTTCCCAACACCATTTGCTGAAGAGACTGTCTTTATTGCATTGTATATTCTTGCCTCCTTTGTTGAAGATGAGTTGACCAAAAGTTTGTGGGTTCATTTCTGGGCTCTCTATTCTGTTCCATTGGTCTATATGTTTGTTTTTGTACCAATACCATGCTGTCTTGATGACTGTAGCTCTATAGTATTGTCTGAAGTCTGGGAGAGTTATTCCTCCAGCCTCTTTCTTTCTCTTCAGTAATGCTTTGGCAATTCTAGGTCTTTGATTGTTCCATATAAATTTTATTATGATTTGTTCTAGTTCTGTGAAATATGTTTATTTTTAGTTTTTAAAGGAATCTCCAGACTGTTTTCCATAGTGGCTGTACCAATTTAAACCCCCAGCAACAGTGGAGGAGGGTTCCTTTTTCTTCACACTCTCTCCAACAGACAAATGGTAGTTTCCTAAAGATTAGTTGTGATATGAAATTTGAAACCACACCAATGAATTCTTTATAATCTGTTATATTAAAATGGATTGATTTATCTTGCACTTGAACAGATCTTTTACCCACATGATTTTGTGGCACTATGCATTGTTCATTTAGAAAACACTGGCTCACTAAACTACATAGATCTTCCAGATATGAACACATTTAATCATGTAATATAGAAAAATCACATTCATTAATATCACCATCTATCTCATTAGTAAAGACTGGGAAACTGTCAAGCTTATGGTAGTGGCTAAATTTTTTCCAAAAATTTTAACTTTTGCTTGAAAGCTCAAATTTTATTATTGGCAACTAATACTTCCTTCTATTTCCTTCAAGTCACAGTATTGTTTTGTTAATTTTCAAGAATTTTGAAGAATAACTAGCCACAGTTTGATTGTCAATCATTCTTTCAAGTAAAAAAATGCTTTTCTTTGTTACAACCACAGTACTTCACCAGTCAGCACAAGTACTTACATATACTTTCCATTTCACCATACAGAATATTAAAAAAGATGTTCTTCTCTGGGTGAGGGGATAGCTCAGGGGAAATGCCCAGCAACCATGAGGTCCTGGGTTCAATCCCCAGGACCTCTTCTAAAAATAAGTAAATAAATAAAAACCCAATTACCCCACACACACACATAAAAAATAATAATAAGTAAAAAACATTAAAAAAAAAAAAGATGTCCTTCCTGGGTCAAGATTTAATTAATAATTTCTGCCCCTTCATGAAAGACATTAAATGCAATTGGCTTTTCTTTTTTAAATTAAAGTACAGTTGATGTACAATATTATATAGATCACAGGTGTATAATATAGTGAGTCATAATTTTGGTTTTTCTTTTTTTTTTAAACTACAAGTGCATGGAGGGAGGGTAAAGCTCAGTGGTAGAGTGCATGTTTAGCATCCACAAGGTCATGGGTTCGATCCCCAGTACCTCTGTTAAATTAAAAATAATAATAATAAAAAATAAATAAACCTAATTACCTCCCACCCCACCCCCCCAAAAAAAACCTACAAGTGCATGGTGGTGGAGAATACAATTACTTCTAGTACAGTTTGGTTCAGTTACCTCTGTTTTGTTTCTTGCTAAGGCCCCAGAATTTTCTTTTTAACTACCATTGCTTTTGCACAAATCATGATGGGTAAACTGCAGTTCAGAGAACTTAAAGACCCATCCCAACCTATACCAGCTCATAAAAGGTAAAGCCAGGATTTGGACTCCAAGCTCAGTGCTCTTTCCATCACACTCCACAGCTGCCCCCTGGCACCCCGCTGGGTCTTGGACCAGTGTGAGGCTCTCACAACAAAATGGTTTAGCTCAGGCCCTGAATACCATAAGCTTGGTTTGCACGGTCTGTTTTCTATTTCTGAATAAGCAGTTTGGGATTTGGGAGCAATCCTAAGTGATTTTGTTAGATCTAGGCAAAAGTTTGGGGCTCTGAATATAAAAAGAATTTGCTATTTTTTATAATGTAAGAAAATGAAATGCCAGGATTCTTTCAGTGTCACCATTTCCTCCATTACCCAAAGAAAGTGATGATCGCAGCAAAGATTTTTCAGAGCATTTACAAGGTGCCAGGCACCATTCTAAGCACCCTTGACACATTTGCTTATCTAATCTTGAAAACAATCCTATGCAGTAGACACTAATATTACCTTTTTTTCAGAGATAAGGAAATGAGATACAGAGAGGTTAAGTAATTGCCCAAAGTCACGCAACTAGAAAATGGCAGAACCAGGACCCAAAAGCAGACCTTTGGAAACAAGAGACCATACTATTAGCCAATGCATCATTTCCCAGTAAACCTAGATTATAGACTTTCATTGTCTCCTCTCAGCCCTAAGCAGGACTATGGAATATTCTTGCCCTTTTTAGGAGTCCGTCTAGCTTAAGACAATACCCACTGGTACTGAGAACAACTAAACACTACTAGTTACTTATGACATAACTGGAAGCCATCATCGAGAATGAATTTTTAAAATACATACAGGCATCATTCATCCTGATGCTTAATCAACTTTAAAAAGTGAACTGCGAGGAAAAAATGTTAGTTTATGAGTTCTCTGGGACTTGAGACTCTATTTCCTCCTTTTTTTCCTTTGCAACTCCCCCCAGCACCCCATGTGTTATTGTGAACTTGGTAGGCATTTAATAAATGCTAGTTGATTAAGTAAATGGAAGGCTCAAGTGTATTTCGGGCAAATGAGCTTTGGAAACACCCCATTTATTACTTGCCCATTTGACAAGACGTCACATCCACAAATCCCTCCCAACATTTATTACTTAATTTTCAAAGCGCTCCCCCCATTCTCCTTGGGAAGGGAGGCGGGGCCGAGAGTTATATTGCCATTTGGACAGGTGAGAGAAACCCAGATAGAAAAAGTTTAACAGTCCTTTGCCATGGCAACCCATCCAGTCAGCCAGGGAGCCAGTCACAATTAGGCTCAGGGCCTGGGTCTCAGTATCAAAGAGGCACACACCAAATCCCTGTCCCCTAAAGGACCGATCCTTTTCAGAAGAGGGAGGAGGTTCCTGACATGAAATAAAATGCTTAGCTAAACATAAAGGAAGGCTGCCAAACACGGTTAGGTCATCGCATTTGACTCTGAGAGAACATTCTGTTCATGCTATCAACCTGCATTCACTTTCAGCACACTTCACCATAAATATTTCTGACTCACTATCTCAGGAAATATTTTTTATCTTAATAAACTCAATGCAAAATATAATCTAAATCGGCTTGTGCATTCTTGAGTCAGAGCCACAAGCTGCATTTAATAAAAATCAGTGGAAATAGCAAGGGACTTCTGAATAACCACAGTTTGTTATCTGACGCAGGGCTGCTGGGAAGTTCTGAACGTGCGGGGAGCAGGAAGTCGGGAAGCTGGAGGTATGGAGAGAGCCTGAGACCACTAGATGACCCTACTTGCTGGATCTTAGGTTCCCCTGAAGAGCCTCACTGGAGATGCTATTCGTGATAATGAACCGTGGCATGGTCCTCAAGAATGTGGCTCTGGAATTGGACTGCTTGGCCCTATGTCTGGGTACCACCTCTTACTTGCTATTATTTAACCTCTCTTAGACTCAGTTTCCTCAAATGTAAAGTGGGGCTAATAATTCTAGTTACCCTACAGTGTGGTTGTGGGGGTTAAATGAGATCATCCATCTCTGGAACATTAAAAGCATTCACAACAGGGCGCTCTCATTAGCTAGAGACAGAAATTCTCAACCCTCACGGAACATCACTAGCACCTGAGGAATAATAATTTAAAAAAACCCTCATTGATACCTGGGTCTCAACCCTAGAGATTCTAATTTAATTGATCCTGGGTGGAGTCCGGATATAGCCATTTTTTAAGATGCTCCCCAAATGATACTCTCACAGTCAACCATAGAACACTTGGCTGGAGTAATTACAGCTTCCATTTCTTGACCATTGATGATTGCCTGGTCTCCTGTTAAGTCCTGTTTTCACAGCTCAAAAACCTCCAGAAGATTCTCCACTACCTTCCTCATTGTTCAGAAGAAGAAACCAGGGCTGAGACATTGAGCATGTTGCCTAAGGTCACGTTACTGATAAACAGTGATACCGCATCTCCAACCAAGACTGTTGCCTTGAATTGGCCAGGATTCAAGCCTATGTCTCCAGTCAGGTACAGAGATGGCTTGGTGAAGATAAACATTTTCTGGCTGAACAAAGCTGCTATAGACCAGGGACATGATGGTTAATGGTCAAAAAAAAAAAAAAAAAAAAAAAAAAGAGCTAGGCTGGGCTGGGTCCTGGCCTCATACTCACATTATCTCGCAAGCTTAAGTACTAATGCATCAAGCTGAGATCAGGCTCACAACCTCTGAGTACAAGAGTGGGTTTAGTGTCCATAGCACCAAAGACAACAAACAGTCAATGATGCAGCTCCTTTTGGGGGAGGAAACACATGTACAACAGAAATGGTTCTACAAATGTGCACTTAGAGCAAAACCCCTTATAAATCTGGACTAGCAGGAAAAGACAGCCTCCTTTATAGGTCTTTCCTTAGGAAGCACAATAAGTACACCTAGCAACTCAAAAGAGTTTAAGAAAACACTGCTACTACCCAGACGTTTGTTTTAAAGAGCAGGTCATTTTTACAAGTAGACCAACTGTATGTAAATAGACTCTTCAAAGCTCAGGGAAACTACTTTTTCCTTGTAGTTAAGATCCACAAAGAATGAGAGTGGCTGGCCTCCAGCCTTTAGATTACTTTGTGTCCCAGCTATAATGAATAAAGGTCGGGGGAGAGGGGAATAAACATGTGTTGAACACTGATTCTATCAGGCACTTTACATACATTACTGTATTTTATCCTTTCCGGAACCCTTTCATGTCTGCAGGTTTTTCTAGACTCATCCTAAGGGAGACAACAAGGCTTACAGAGGTTTTAGCATAGCTAGGTTATGGCTGGGACTGGAATCCGTTCTATCCAATAACCCTTCTCATGCCCCCACTCCCAACTTGTCTCAATTTACTATTTTATACTCCACAGTCATTAAGAACTTCTTTCACTCTCAACTCACCTGAATCTATCTGCATGAAATCTCTGTGTCATGCAAAGATGCTGTGATCTTTACCTGCCATTCTTTATTTTTATTCCTGGAGTAGGTTGCCTAATGAGATCACTGACAACTGCCAACAGAGTTACTCTAGCGACATTTTTTCTAGTCATGAATTTATGTGGACTTTGGTGGTTCCTCTGAGTACCCATTTTATTTCACTGCAAAGTTTGAACCATTTTTATTACTTGGCGGTATTATTTTTGTTACTTCATGATTATCGTGTATACATATTTTATTTAAGTTTAGAGATGATAAGAATACTTAGACGTGATGAACAGAAACACACTTAACCATCAGAACAACCCCTTGATTTTGATATGATCAACCTGTTCTAACTGAAATTTACAAGGATACAAGGTCTCCAGTTGAGAACTGGTCCCTGCATCTTAGAGGAATATTCCCAGTCTTGTTTTTGACCCCCTCTAGATCTTTGTCCATTCTAATTTAAAAAAAATTTTTTTTTTAAAACAAACTCCCCATCCTCCTATCTTAAACTGAATACTAGATATGTAAATTTATGGGCCTAAGAATTTTTCAGGTACGGGGCAGATCTACATTCCAAGGCATCACTAGCAGCTTTCCCCAGCCCTGCAAAACCAAACCAAAAAATACCAGCAAAACCCCCAGCTATTACCTTGTTTCACTGTCACTTAGTAAGGCTCTAACTTAAAAACAACAAAAAGCTTTTGACTCTCGGGCTTGGGCCCTGCATGCCACACTACAACCCGAACACTGCCTTCTCCCCTTTATGGTTGAGCTATAAACCTTTGTCAAAAGCTGACAGACCTTCACTGGAGCAGGGCAGGATGAGAGGGTCTGCATAATGAACTTTTAAATGACAGGAGATAGGATCTAGAAGGCCAAGCCTGAGATAGGTTGCTGGCTTGGGCCGTGAGCCAACACAAACAGAACACATCGTAAGTCATCTCTGCAATTTCAATACCGAGGCTAGGAGACGCCTCTGCGCCAGCAGGATGCGTGAGACTTGGTATGAAAGCCTGTAGATACTCTGCGTCATACAAAGGCAACGGCTGCACTTTCAGCCCTGCTAGGGAGCCCTTTATGAGGAGGAAACAAGCCACGTTCAGGGCCTTCAGAGACCAAGTCACTGTGTACTCTCACTGCCCAGGGCCTGACTCTGAGAAAAGCAGGTTGGCCAGTCATGATAAATTCTCAAGCATTTGATGTCTCTAAGTGGAGCCTGGGTGGTTTTCCAAATAAAAGTTTGCCATTCTGGCCAAAAAATTCCTCTTCCTATAGGGACCACACAAGTATATTCTCTCAGTTTTCTCAAGTCACATCTTGACTAAACAGGACCCGAATCCCTCTGTGTGCCAGTCAGCATTCCAGCTTGGTTCCACCAAGACCAATATTCCAGGCTCAGGTTTTCCCAGCAAATAAACTTCTGGGAACATGAAAGGCACACAAACCATTCTTTCCACCCATCTCCATTTATTATCCGGGATTTGTATCTCCAATTTGGAGTCTGCTGAGTTAACCACATCTCAGATCTCCTGTTGGCCAGGCAGCACCCTGGAAAAGTCCTTGTCACCTGAATGCTCTCTGTTATGAATGGGATGGTTTTGCCCTCAGATTTTGAACCACATTTCTCAAAAATGTAGAGATAATCTGCTCTACTGCTTTTTCAAGAAAACATAAAAGTACTAAGCTGGAGATGAATACTGAAGTGAGTAATATTTTCTGGGTAGCAAGTGGCAACAATTAAAAATCTGAAAATAATAAGTATATTGAAATAAAGCTTCCATTCTGCCATATGAAAAACAAAACAAAAAAAAAAACATGGAGACAAAAATCTGGATTGGGTAATCTGGCACTTCTGTCTGACACATGAAAAACCAAACCAAACCAAAACAAAAAACAATAAAAACTGGAGATGAAAATCTGCAGATGAAAACTGAAGTGGGTAATATTTTCTGAGTAGCAAGTGGCAACGATCAATTAAACACACAAGACTGAACAGCGGGGATCGGATCATACTTTTTTTCACTGTTATAGCACCTTGAATCTAGCACAGGTTTGCTCTGGATAGATGCATAAAATGTTTGATGACTAAATGAACAAATGCATTCAAGTGCTTGTGCTCAAAGAACTCGCATCCTGGCTGTGGAAGCAAGCAGTTAAAGAAACAATCTTGATCGAATATGGTCTGAGTATGTTCAGGGTGACAGAGGACCCTAGAAGAGGGACAGTCAACCTGCTTTCTGGGCCAGAGGTATCAGAGAAAGGGCTTCCAAAGGAGGTGACACTTAGTAACAGGTAAGATTTTGAAAAAGGAAGAGATATGGTCTCTGTCCTTGAGGAGCCCCTAAAGATCTGGAAGGAAGGAAGAGGGATCTAACTTGAAAGTACAAGTCAGAGTGAGCGTAAAAGCTAAGTGTGTGGTCAAGACGGTGAGTGCTAAGGGAGCCTGGGAGAGAGGGGAGGGGAGATTGAGATTGGCCGGCTGGGGGGATTGTGCGGCGGTGACAGAGGGGCCAGGCGGTCCCCTGCCTTTAATCACGCAGAATGGGCAAAAGCCAGAGCCAAGTGGATGGGGAGAGAAACCCCAGATTTCCTGTCCTCTGGCTGGGAACGTGCAGGCATTCGGAGGAGGGAAGGAGTCCAGAGGGGGGAAAAAACAGAAGAAAAATAAGCAAATACTTATTAAACGCCTATGTCAGCACTAGGGCGGTACCTGGCCCATCTCTCCTGGATTTCACAGAATACTGATGGAAAAGAAACTGATAAAAAATAATCAGAACAAGGGAAGATGCCAGAAAAAAAAAATGCTGTTTTCCACTATGGAAGGGGTGAGCACGTCCAGCTGTAGAAATCAGGGAAGGCTTGAGAGAGGAGGGGTCACGCTTGAGCTGGGCTTTGATGGAGAGCAGAGGCTGAGAGCCAGATTCTAACAGCAGAGAGAGCAAGCCTGGGGAAGGAGGGAGCATAGAGAGCAAGAGCTGTGCAGTTGGTGAAGACAAGCAAGATACCAGCTTTAATGACCCTCCCAGCAGGTCCCATGTGCATCCACTGCCACAGTGAAGTTCTCACAGCTTCCTCGCATCACCATGCTCCTCGGTGGGGTCATCACTGACATCCGAGGCAGGACAGTTCTTCATCTTGCAGGACTGCCCTGCACATGATAAGGTGTTTAATATCTTAGGCCCCTGCACAGTAAATGTCAACGGCATCCTAAAATCATTGGGACAATGAGAAACAGCATCACACATAACCAATCACATTGAGGATGCCTGAAGCATCTTTTCATCATGGTCTTAATAACCATCATATTAACATAATACCTCTGCAAGTCGCTTTAAAGAGGCCAGATTTGGAGAATGTCTTCATGGGAAGCTCCCAGTCCCTCCTCTTATACCTCTCCAGCTCAGATGAAGGGGAAAACCTATGTTCAGAGCTGGGCTTCAGGAAGTGTGGGCTGACCCAGCAGGGCAGGGAAGATAGGCCGGTGAGAAGCTGTGATGGAGAGGAGGGTTTCCTGAGGTTCCAATTTTGTATCCCTATTTCTTTCTCCCCAAGTAGGTGTGACGTAAGAAATCTGGGGGAAAGCAGACACTGGTCTCTGATGACAGGTTTCCATCAGAGATCACAATGAAAGGATTCCCCCAATACCTGAGTATTTGGCTCCCCCCTTCTATTGCTTGACTTTTTAAAAAGTAATGCTTCAATGTATGCTTTTTTTTTTTTTGGTCTTTCTCTCTGATTTTATTTCACTTAGCATAATGCCCTCGAAGTCCATCCACGTTGTTGCAAATGGCAAGCTGTTTTCTCTTTTTTATGGCTGAATAACATCCCATTTAAAGCACACCTTTAGGGTTAAACCTTTTCCCCCTGTTGTGTTAGATCCTTAAGTTACACTTCTAGAAACCTCTCATTCTTTCTTGGCCCGGCCCAAATGTGAGCCTTTGGTCTATTCTTCCAGACTGCCTAACACAGGACCCAGCCCACAAGAATTTCATGATAAAATGACAGCCTGGCCCTACCTGCCTGCTCAGACTAACTCCTAGGCTACAAGTCCACAATTGTCAAACACTGCAAGTGGCTGTGGCTAGGAGTGACAAAGGAGTTGGAAAGGATGGAGCTGTCAGGGGGAACAGCAAGTAGCAGTTGCCTGAAAACCATGGCTCCCAACTTAAATGCAAGCTCCGTGAGATCAGGGATAAGGTATTTATTTCCTTTTATATCTCCCATATGTGAAGAAGCAGAAAGCAGAGGCACAGAAACGTCTCAAGTCCATTGACACTCCTCTCATCAAAAGGTGGAGCCTGTGTCTCCTTTCCTCGTCCATGGCAGGGCCTCTATGACTGTTTCGATGAGCAGAGTGTTCTAGAAGTGACACTCTTGTGACTTCTAAGGCTAGGTTAGAAAGGGCTACAGAGCTTCAGCTGGTTTCCCGTGGGGCAGTTTCTCTGGGAGCCTTCAGCCACCACATAGGAAGTCCAGGTACTCTGAGGCCACCATGTGGAGAGTCCACAGAGAGAAAGAGTCACCCTTGGGGCCCCAACTGATTCAACCACCAAGCCTCTCAGTCCAGACACCAAACATGCGAATGGCGTGAATGACGAGGCCTTCAAGATAACCTTTGCTCCAGCTACTATCTGACTGCAACCACATGAGAGACCCTGAGCAAAAACTAGCACCGAAGCCCGGTCGACTCCCAGAATCGTGAGAGATAATAATAAATGATGGTTGTTTGAAGCCATTAAGTTTGGATTGGGTTGTTACCTAGCAATAGATAACTGATACACAGTCTCCATTGGACATTCTAAGGAGTGAAATAAATTCTCCAGAATAGCAGATGTGCCTTGAAGATGTGCCTTGTGACAGATTCTGGGCTAGGAAGTGAAGGCAATGATTCACACACAGTCCCTGCTTTCAAAGGGCTTCCAAGGGAGATAAGACACAAACATAGATTATTACAGATATTAGAAAAGAGGGTTCCAACAGAGGCATAGAGAATATGTGATAGGCGTATACTCTGGGAAATTTCCAGATGAATTTGCTCTGATGGTGGGCTAGAAAAGGTAGCCAGGTGCCCTTCAGATGGGAAACCCCATGGAATAAAGTGAAAATAAGCATATAGAACTTTATCTTACCACACAGTCAGTTTGTTGAACACAGAAAGCATGATCCTATGACCTGTCATATAGCAGGAGGTTGCTCACTATGTATTTATTGGATGGATAGATGGATGGCACCAGGGAGCCAGCCTAGAATGGCTGGAAGGCACTAGAGAGCCATACTAGAAAGAGCACTGGCTGGCCTGAGAACTGGCCTTGTGACCCTGGGTAAATCTCTTAACATCTATAGTCTTTAGTTTCCTCATTTATCTAATGAGAGGATAGGACCAAGAGGAATCTGAGGTTTGTTCCCAATTCAAACCTTCCAGGGCACCAAAAAGTAAGTATGACCATTCGTCTGTTTGTTCACTTGGCCATCTCTGTAATCAAACAAACACACGCTTGAGAGAGAGTCAACCTATCTTTGTTAGGACTCTGCATGTTGTAGAAGCTAGCTCGAGCTAGTTTAAAAGGATGAGGAGGGACTGGCGAGGTGGACAGGGAATTTAACATAGGACACAGGGGTTTCTCATCGAATTCTGCAAGGAGTCTTGAGGAATAGGAACCAAGACTGGAAAGCTGCTAGGAACCAGGTCAGGACTCCCCCTCGCACCCCCATTCTCTGGTTTTCTCTATGAACCTGCTTAAATCTCCTCTCTTTTGCAAACCAGCTTTCCTGGCTTCTCTACACACACGGTGGAAGATCATTTCATGACCCCCAATTTACCCTCATGGCACTACCAGCAACTCACCAACACTCACTGGTTGTCTCTGAATCTCAATTCCAAATCTTCAGGAAAGAGACTCTGGCCCAACATAGGTCAGGTGTCTCCTCCCTGATCCAGTCAACTCTCCCCAGAGAGGCACGGTTACATCATATAAAATGGCTGCTGAGGACCCGTCCTCAGCAGGGTCCAGGGAGCAGTTATCAGACAACATCGGGGCTTGGGGGCAGTTACTGTAAAGCAGGTAATCTCTTTCAGAGGTGTCTGTTACAAAGTCCAAGAAAGTGAAAGAACTCTTGTATAGATTATCAATAAGGATATAAAATTCTCTAACTTAAGCTCCTTCCTGTGCACTGAAATCCTTTCCAAAGCCATTTCAGGAACTCTGGTGGATTTTAGGAAAAACAGTTAATTTCCATGCTCACCTAGGCCCGGTATAATTATCATTGTTTTCTAGCACTTTTAGGATGGTACTGTGAACACTGTGGCAATGCCAGCTCACAAGGAGACCTTCATACTTGGGGTTGTCACGGCCTCCTTTCTCTCCACTTTATCAAAAGATGTGATTTGAAAAACACCAACAAATGACTCCTCTAAACTCCCACATCAATTGCTGCAAGATTTTGAGGATCTGAGTATCACTTTGGCAGCCACTTTATTTGTGGATAGCCCAGCAAGAGAATTAAGTCAAACCATTAGGGAGATTCGACGGAAAGGTAGGTACCTGAAGATTAATGCTCCCGAAGAAAGGAAAAGCAGTTATTTTTGACATTTTGACAATCACTTTAGGGTCTGGTTCTTATTAGCCCCATTTTTGGCTTTAAAGGTTTTCTTTTCTTTCGCTTTTTTTTTCCCTTACCGAAAATATCGGGAAATTTAGAACAGAAACTTACAATAAAACATGTCCCCTGACCCTCTGATCTTGTTAAATATTTATTTTGTTTATTTTGTTAAATAAACAAAAATACTAGAGAAGTCTAGAAGAAGGCATTTCTTGATGATTACCTGATATTCATCACTGTATTGGTTGTTCCCTCACAATTGCTTTGGGGGAAATGTAGAACAGAGAAAACAGGAGAATACAGAAAACGGTGAGTATGCGTGTTTGTATGTGTGTGAGTGAAAGAGAGAGAGAGAAAAAAAAACTCAGTAACTCATCTGAGCTATAAATGCTTTTAATCTTACAGATGCCAACAGGGCAGCCTCTTGCATAGTTTTTCTCCAGTCCTTCCATTTTGCAAGCTATGTTATTCACAAACGGGACACTCAAGAAACACCAATTCTGAAATAAAAACGTGCACACCACCAGTGGAAAAGCAAACAAAAGCAGCTAATGTACTGTGGCTAAAAAAATTTTTAAACAAAGTGGCAATAATTTACTGCCCTTGCTCTTAGCTGGACCCCATGAACATAATCAGAACCCCAGGACTGATGGGAAAGTGTGATTTACAGTAAGTCTCAGGATAATAAAAGAAAATGAAAAAGCAAATTGCGCATGAACATGAAAGCTGTATTTCTTCCGCTTTCAGCAACTGAATCAAATTTCCAGCCAGAATTTCAGGGTGAAACTTAGAAGTCCCTCAAGAAGCAAACTACGAGCCAGCCGGCATCCACATTTGGACACTGCCCCAGCGTGCCTGAATAACATAATTAATATTTGGAGACGACAGTGATTGGAAAGACGCACAACACACCATGGGTTTTGAGTAGCAGCAGAGAAGTAGGCAGACCTGGGTTTGAGTCCTGGTGTGTCACTTGCTAGCAAGTGTCCTCGGGCAAATTACTTAACACCTCCAACCTTTAGTAACACCTGCTGCCTGAGATGGTTATGTGGATTAAAGTATACAAAGTATACAAAGCACCTTGGAGGGTGTTCAGCACATGTCAGTCTCAGTAAATTCTGTTACAAATAATACACTTTGTTAAATGAGTTAGTATAGTTAAAGCACTTAGAATAGTACCTGGTACTTAGTAAAGTCCTGTGTAAGTGTCAGTATTATTGCTATACAGTAAGACCTCAGTTAGAATGTTTAGACAATGGGGTAATGAAGTTAATTTATTTTCATCTTAAAAACCTCCTCCAAACCACTTCAGTGTTTCAAGGTGTTGAGAATCATCTTAAAATATATTAGCCTACTTTCCAGTTAAGCATAGGTTAAGTACCAATTTTAAAATGTTTACCCCAGATCTTGCATGGCTCCGGGAACACAAATCAGAAGCCCTGGATTCTAGTACCAACCCTTTTATCTGTCAGCTGTGTGAATTTGGGCCTCATTTGATTCCTCTGTAAAACAAGGATGAGGATATCTGTCATGTTTTTCCTAGGATGGTTTTGGTGACTATAAAATGCTATCATGTAAATGAAATTACTTTGAAAACAAAAAATGCAAGACAAATAAAAAATAGCATAAGTTTGTTATTACTGTTCTTTAGGACATCATAGCCTGTTTCTGGGGATGCAAACACACAAGGGCATAAAGATTCCAGGTGGTACCAAGGATGCTGTTGTGGTTTTAATTGTGGTAAAATATATACAACCTACAACTCACCATTTTAACCATTTTTAAGTGTACAGTTCAGTGGCACTAAGTACATTCATCTTGCTTGCAGTCCATCCACAGAATCTTTTTCATCTTCCCAAACTAAGACTCAGTACCCATTAAACAATGATCCCACATCCTCCCTAGTTCCCAGCTCCTGGTAACCGCCATTCTGTCTCTATCAGTCTGACTACTCAAGGTACCTCACATAAGTGGAGTCATACTGGGTATTGCTTTTTCAATAAATCCCTTATTTATTTTCTTACATTTTCCATCTTCGTCTTTAAAGCTTGAGTGCCGAAAACAATGGCAGTTAATTGAGGATTTATTTCATTTTGTGGGTTCCAAATCCTTGAGATTGGCAACAGAGCTATCAGTCAGGAACAAAGACACACTGCCCTGATGGCCTCCTCCAAGCCTGATGGGGCTGATGCCTGTCTGGTCTCAATTGCAATTCTGGAAGACGTCTTGGAAGCTGTGACATTTTAAGGCTATGCAATGAATTGGACCAGGGAATGGGATCTGGTCCCACTCCTACCACAAAAGGACTGTTTGATATTGAATGACTCATTCTCCTCTCTGAGTCATGTCTGTTAAACTTGAGGCTGACTAGATTAAATGGTCCCAAAGTAGTGTCAGCTTCATATTAAAATGTTTTGATGACATTGTTGCCTTGTAAGTTACTAAAAAATATCATTCTCTCTCTCCACCTCCACCAGGAACACTGTATTTTGGATAATAAAAGTGGAAGAAAAGCAAGATACCTGTGATAGTTTTCTTGGGAAAACAAAGCAGGAGTAAAGAAAAACTTAAAAAAAAACAAAAACAAAACTAACTAACAAAAACTTGAACTGCTTTTAGATGTTCCTGGCATTTCATCTGGTGTTGTCATCCCTCTTCTGAAGAGGGTGGGGTGAAGGGTGGGTGGGGAAAAGAGAGTAGAGAGGATTTTCATAGCATGTGCCAAAGTGTTATCTAAAATATGCATGTGCACACACACACATGCATGCACACATAGAAGCAAAGGCTTTGCTCAAATTCAAGACTATAATTTCACACAGGAAAGAGAAATAGAGTTAAACCATGTGAATTGAGAAGATAGGGATTTATGATCATTTTGAAATTATCTCTAAAGCTACACCAAAATGTACCCTAGCTCCAGGATTCTAAGGCCCAATACTGTTGAGTACACAAAGCAGTGTAGCCAAATATAAGATGTCACAGACGAAAAGAGCAATGTATTTGGAATGAACAACTATCCTTATCATTCATAAACTTCCCAACTTGGATGCATTTGTATGAAGAGACACTTCTGGTCTGATAAGAGTCTGGCTCTGGAAAGAACAAAGTGACCCAAATTCTTATGGAGGGGACACTTTCACACATGAATCACCCAAAGAAATGGCAGCTGCTTCAGAATTGCCAGCCCCAGAAGCTGACGGTGGAAGAGCTCCATCTACAGGGACCCACCTTCAGTATGGAATGTAATCAGGATAGGAAACTAAGTACTTCATCCATCTGACCTCTAGAGTCAGGTGACAACTTAAGCATATTGTCATTTTTCCTCCAGACAGAATAGCCCTTGTTTGAAAACTGTAGCCACCATTGGCTAGGATCAAGTCCGCTTTATTAGTACGGGCATTTCCAAAGCTGTGTTCTCCAAAGAGCTTCAGAAATATGAACTAATGGGACCAATAACACTGGAATACTGTAATGATAATTTGTAATAATCTTAATAAGAGTTTTACAATGTATCTTTCCCCAAAAAAGTATAACAGGAGATAGGTTTTATAGGTCTATTGCCATTAAACTTATGTCAGGGACTGAGAATTCCTGAGTCATAGGATTTAAGAGATGGAAGAAAACTGAAATTTGGATTACATCAACCCCTCCGCACTGTGCCCCACCCCCTGCCAGCATTCCTGAGACAGCATTCCTGAAAAATGGTCATGCAGTTTCCTTCAATAGAGAGCAGGAGATTGATTCTTCAAGACAGAATGAGTGAAAGAGATAGATTAATTATATGAAACAGACTATATGAAATTATACCAGGTGTTTAGCCTTCTGGAACTTTGGTTTTATCATTTATAAGAGAAGAGAACTATTTTACAAGACTATGTGGGAGCAGAAATAATGTGTGTAGAGTAACAGTTTAGCTCTTGGTTATCAGTGAATGTTAGCTGTCTTTCCCTTTTCATTTTTTTAATTAAAAAGGGCTTCCATATATTGGGCTGAAATCTGCTTTTTTATAACTTTAATGTGGCAGTCTCAATTCAAACCTCTCAGAGAACATAGAACTGTTTTTTTCTTTCCTCTATAAGGCATCACTTCCAACATTTGAAGACAGTCATAAGGCTTCCTGTAGTCTCTTCTCCATCTGAAACCCACCCAATTGCCTATGCCATTCCTTAGAACTAGTGAATAACTGAAGTCATGCCTTTTGGGAGTACCAATAGAATTAGGGGCAGAGCAATTGGCAGCATATTAAGGCAGGGTCCCTGCTTTCAAGGAACCTGAATATATAATGCCATCTGGGTAAAATAGGGGCTAAATCAAAGTACAATCAAAGAATTATTATTGTGTAAGGAGAAGGAAGAACCAAATTTGATGGGAAAACCAGAGAAGGCTTCATGGGAAGTGACATTTGAGTTGGATACTCAAGAATTGGAAGGATTTTGAAAGGCAGAAAACTTATGCTGGAGGAATAGCATAAGCAAAAGCATGGAGAAGTGGAAATGTATGAAATGTTAAAAAAAAAAAAAGGGTGCTATGGACTGAATTGTGTCCCCCTAAAATTGATCTGTTGAAGCCTTAACTCCCAATGTGACTGTATTTGGAGACAGGGCTTTTGGGGTGCAATTAAGGTTAAATGAGGTCATAAAGGTAGGGCTCTCATCAGACGGGACTTGAGGTCTCATAAGAAGCGGAATCTCTCTTTCTCTCTGTCTCTCTGTGTCTCTCTGTCTGTCTGTCTCTCTCTCTCTCTCTCTGTGTGTCTCTGTGTGTGTCTCTCTCTCTCTATCTGTTTCTCTCTCTGTTGCTCGATGGCATAGTGAGAAATTGATCATTTGCAAGCCAGGAAGAACACCCTGAATAGCTCTGATCCCTCTCAGATCTTGATCTTAGAACTTCCAACCTCTAGAACTGTGAGAAAATAAATTTCTGTTGTTCAAGCCACACAGTCTATAATATTTGTTACAGCAACCCTAGCAGACTAATACAAAGGGTGGCTGCTGAGGCAAATCAATGAGTGAAGGCCTAAGAGGAGAGTAGATAGGTATATTGACCAGCTGGTCAGAATGAAGAAATGTAAATAGTGAGGCTTTGGAGACAGACAGTAATGTTCAAATCTCAGTTTTGTTAATTTATTAGTTGCGTGACCTCAGGCTAGTTACTCAAGCTCTCTGAGCTTAAACCTCTTCTTTGTAAATGGTAGAAAGGGATAATATATGTAAGCACAATTCACCATGTCTAGCATGTGGAAGATACTCTATAAATGTTAGCAATGATTACTATATTATTATAATTATTGTTGATCACAAAACTGGTACTGAGGGAGGACATAAGAGAGATATAGAATGTTCAGTGATGTGAATACTTCTTAAAGGTATCCACTAACTAAAAGATGGTGCATATTCTCTATTCTTAACAATCCTGGATGGTAATTGCATCTCCTAGAATGTCAGTGTTAGACTGAAAAATTATGCTGAACACTGGAATTTGACACAACATTGTAAAATGATTATAAATCAATGAAAATGTTAAAAAAAAAAGAAATCTAATTCTGAACAAGGAAATATTGTTTGCACAAGAACAGCATGGACTGTGAGAGAAAAATGGACACATAATTTTGGCATTCATATGGTCTAAGAAAAGGGGATTTGGGGCATAGCCAGCTGTGTCCTTGATCTGCTTTCTGTTATGCGAACTTTTATGCATTCTGTAATACCCAGCTCAAATGTCACCATCTCCATACAGCCTTATCCACAACTCCCTCATTCCTTCTATCATACACTCAGTCCTTTTGTTTCTCCCATGAGACTGTGGGCATCTTGAAGATAGACATACATTACTTGTTTCTGTATCCAGCACCTACCACAGTATCTGGTACATAGTTCAATAAATGTTTTTCAAATGCATTAGTGGAACAAAATAGAAATGCTGACTTTACAAAATTCAAAGAAACAGAAAGATGCTAACAGAGGTCTGCAGACTCTCAAAAACATGATCTGAATTATCTATATTTGTAAGAGAGGCAGTTCTCCATACTGGCAACAAGACAAGATGTAATCATGATGGGAGCTCTGTCCATATCTTTTCCGAGCCAACAGTCATATCAATGTCTTAGATGAGGACCAAATTAAAATAAGACACAAAGTTGGAAGGTTTTAAGCATGCTAAGCGATAGCATCAAATAATTTGATAAATTAAACATGTTGAAATATAACAGGAATAGTTTCTAGTGAGTACTGGGACATAAGATACTGATTACACAAGTACAAGAAAGAAGAGATGCAGGTAAGTGGCAAGAATTATGAGAAACTCAGAGAAGATTGAGCTAACTGCACATTTTCCAAAAGTCAGCAATAAGATGATGCTACCCAGAAAATGAGAATTTTGGTTACAAGAATAAAAGTGCAAAATGAAAAACGAGATGGTCCTGCAACATCCTACATGGTCCAAGTCTACCTGGAGTATTGTATGCTCACTCCATGAGGCTACCTCTTATGAAGGAAAGATCTGGAAAATAGTTAGGAAGAAAGATAATGAAAAGTATGGTAACTGTTTAGCTTGAGAAAGAGAAGGTTCTGTGAGTAATAATATCATAATGATAATGTACTACCACAGTCATGTAGGATCTCCTCTAATTCTTAAAATAATCTCATGAGGTCTAGGTGTCCATATGCCGAGTCCTCTACCTAAGCACAGAAAAGGCTCCCAGAGGCTATCTGTCATTTCATTCCAAAGTTCAAACCAATACTGGAACTAATGAAGACATCTGTGTAACAAGTTTCTAAACAAATTATTGGTATTAATATATTACGACATTGATTTTTAACTCTTGCTTCTTTTCAATGTACTTAAATCTATCTGGAGATATTTTTGGCTTTTCTTTATTGATCATTGACTATAAGATACTGCTTCAAACACTGCATACACATCTCAGAAGCTTAGAACTAAAGAAAATCTCCAGTCATATTCAAGCCTGAAATAATGACACACAACTGCTAAGCTTGTTAAATGCTCCAGCATTCAACTTTGTCTGTCTCAAAGTTAGAATGTGTAATAATAGGAATTTTTGAATCCCAATTTTATAGATGATAAAACTGGGGCTCAAAGAAGTTAAGTAATTTACTGAAGACCACACAGTTACTGAGCACCAGAGCAGAAACTGGGCCAATATGACCCTGAAGTCCCAAGAACAGCCTGCATCTACTGTCTGAGAAGAAGTAGACAAGGCAGAAAGAGTGAAAATGAAGACCAGTTGGCTCTGCATAAGACAGAGACCCTTATTACCTTAGGGCTTCTCGAACGGAACAGTAGGGTAGACTTCTATAATGCCACTAAAGAAAGTGTTTATATAAAAGCTTTCTAAGTGGAAAGAAAGTGTTGATGTAGAAGGTTAGTGTAGAATCATCTATATGACTTTTAGAAGAAGAGAGTCACCAATCAGCTAGAAGACTGGACATGACCTCTAAGGGTCATTCAACTGGGAAATCCTCTGCATCTAGGTTGTAGAGATACAGTTGACTCTGGTGCTAGATTAATTAGCTGCCCTCTATAGGACTGGAAATATTGCTCAACTTGATCCAAATTTTGAAAAAAAAAAAGTTTACTTATAATATCTTCAAGAAAATATAAATGCTTCTCGCCTGGGGAAGGGAAGGCTTTTGTAACCACGACACCAAAGTAAAAAATCATAAAGGAAAGGACTGTTAGATCTGATTTCATAAAAATGAAAGTTATCTATGTGAAAAAAACATATATACCACAAGCAAAATTCAAAGCTAAGCTAGTTTTAAAAATGCAGATTCCAAATCAGTCAAAAAGGTAAATACACCAATAGAATGAGAAAAAGGAATAAATATTCATCAGAGAAAAAAATGGCCACTGAACATAGAAAACAAATTAACTTTACTAAGTTATCAAAGAAATTAAAGTTAAAATAACGACATGCCATTTTTACTTTTAAAATTGACAATAAAAAATGACAATACCTAATATTGGTATAAGTAAGTAGAATGGTGCATGCTCCTACACTGTTGCTAGGGACTATTAATACGCAGAGAGATTAATGATAACATGATGAGGCCAGGTACTGTCCTAGGCTCTTTAAGGCATTTTTCATCACAGTATTATTCAGAACAACAAAAAACTAGTTTGTCAACAACAGTGTGTAAGTTACATAAATTACAAAATACTCCCACAATGGAACATACTTAGTATGGTCAATTAAAAATGATGTCATTAAAAATATTTAATGACACAGAAAGAGGTTTGTGATGTTGTGAAAAGATAAATGATTAACAAAAGAGAATGTCCCAATATGATTTCATTTGGGGAACTACGTGTGTAATAATGTGTGCATTTTTATGACTCTTTTAGGAATGAAAGAATACATGTTAGCAGTGACTAATTTGGGCTTAGTTTTGTTTCCTAGATTTTCTGCAACAAATATGTTTAGCTTCTGAAAGTGTTTTTAAATCTAGGTTTTCTTTTTCTTTTTTTTTCCCCAGGAAGGAAAAGATTTAAGGGAAAAGGCAACAAGATATGCAGGGGCCCCACCAGGCCCACCTCACCTCAAAACTGCTGAGCTGCTGAGACCATCTTCCTAACAAAAGCCTCCTGGGGGCCTCAGTATTCCCAAAACAACAGTAAATGAAGCAACTTCAACTGATCTTAGGGGAAAAGGACCCAAACCACTTAGCTGGATTCTGAAGCAGTTTTTCAAGATTTCCCCAGGCCACTCTTTCCCAAATCTCTGTCGGCAGGATGAGGGTGCTGAGAACCTAGAAGGTAGGCACTGCCTAGCAGGTTGGTTTAGCCCTAGAGGGATGGGCTACAGGCAACTCTGACTCCAGGAAGAACCCTTGGTGCCAAAGTGGCAACATTTCAAAGCCAGCATCTCAAGGTCTGCCCAGGATTTACTACCTGCACCCAAAGTTTGATTAGACCGTCGTGATCAGCCTGATTCCCGTTGGGAACTGTCAGCAGAGAGACGCCCATCACCAGCACAAAGGCTTTCCAGCCCTCGTCTTCAATGCAGCACTATTAACAGTTTCCCATTATCTCAACCTATTCTCCCTACCCGTCCCGTCCCCAACCCAAACATTCCTATTTCCCTAAATAGACTTTATTATAAAGGCAAAAACAAAGCACCCACAAATTAAAAAAAAAAAAAAACTGCTGTCAACAACAACAAAAAGCATGGTCTTATAGTAAATAATCTTACGGATATCCAGGGAAAGGGGGTGGGGAGGGACACATTTGGGAGTCTGAGATTTGCAAAGGTTAACCACTCTATATAAAAACAGATAAAAAAACCAAATCTCTTCTGTATAGCACAGGGAACTATATTCAGTATCTTGTAATAACCTTTAATGAAAACGAATATGAAAATGAATATATGTATGTATATGCATGCCTGGGACATTATGCTGTACACCAGAAACTGACATACTATAACTGACTATATTTCAATTTAAAAAAAAATGACAAAAAGCATAGTCTTTAAATACATACATTAACAAGATTTCACCACCTACTTTCACATTTCTTTTAACACACGTACCTAGTAAACAGTTGGAGATGATTCCTGATCCCCTAGTAGTTCTTGATATATAAATAAAGACTGGAAAATATATGCAAGTCACGTAACAGTTTACAGACACAGCGAAAAAAAAATGTGACAATGAATATATGTATGTTCATGTATAACTGAAAAATTGTGCTCTACACTGGAATTTGACACAACATTGTAAAATGACTATAACTCAATAAAAAATGTTAAAAAATAAAAAACAGTTTACAGAGCACAACATTTTCATATGAAGTTCTGAAAATGACCTCAGTGGACATTATTTCTGCATGGCAGCCGAACCGAAGTCCAGAGAGGTGAAGTGACTGGCCCAGTGTTACTTTATTAGTTAGTGGCGGCCATGCCAGGCGTCTCACTAGGGTTAGGGGCTATGGCACTAAGTAAAAACAATTCTGGCAAGGAGATGTCAAATCCATTTTCAAAGCCGTCACAGCACTAGCAGTAAAGAAGAATAGTAGAGTAAAAGCTTATCAGTGTGCCTATTTTATTTCTTTTGAGTTTTCTTATTTTTGTTTTATTCAGGCAAAATTCACATAAGGTGAAATGAACCATTTTAAAGTGAATAAAAAATTCAGTGGCATTTAGTACACTCACAAATGTTACACAACACCACTTCTAACTAGTTCTAAAACATGCCCCTCATCCCAAAAAGAATCCCCAGACTTGCGAAGCGGTTGCTCTCTTCCCCACCTCCTCACCCCAGGCCCTGGTGATCACCAGTTCACTTCCTGTCTCTAAGCGTTTAACTATTTCAGGTATTTTTTTACATGAATGGAACATGGAACTTTTTGTATCTGACTTCTATCACTTAGCATAACATTTCTGAGGTTCATCCACTTTGCAGTATATGTCAGCATTCCACTCCTTTTTATGGCTGAATAATACTCCGCTGTATGTCTATATCACATTATGTCAATGTACTCATCCACTAATGGCCATTTGGGCTGCTTCTACCTTCTGGTTATTTTGACTAGTGCTATTGTGAACAGTGAGTATCTGTTTTCAATTCTTGGGGAGTGTATAAGAGTTTCCTTATTTTCTTATGTATTTTACTTGTATTTTATCTGATTACAAGAGTATAGGGATATTTGTTAAGAAATGTGGAAATTACAGGAAAAACACCAGTAAGAAAAATCACCTAAGGGTAATTCAGAATATTCTCGTCCAGAAAGGATATTCTATAAGCTTATAACCCTGTTCTTTCTTTCTAGCCAATAAATATGGGTTATTATTTTAGAATGAAGTAGGCACTGAGACTATGGACTTCATAGGCAGAAAAACATAGATTTGAATTCTGGCTCTGCTGTTTACTAGCTGAGTCACTTCACCTTTCCAAGCTTGTCTTCCTGGCTATAAAATGGCATAATAGTATCTACCTTACCAGGTTTTTATGGCATCTTAAAAGAGATGTGAGTGAAATGTCTAGTACAGTGCCTGGGACAGAAGGGACATTCAGGAACGATTAGCTGGAAGAGTACTTCCCACACAGGGATTTGCTAATATCAACAGGAAGTGAGGTTTGAGAAAGAGGAATTTTGTGTTTTCACCACTCTGTCTTTAGCACAGTGCTTGTCGCACAGCTGGCACTCTATAAAACCCTGCTGAATGAATAAGTGAAAATAAATGTTGGACAAAGGACGGAAAGTACAATCCTGGGAAGGATCTCTAGGAAAACACAGCTTTCTGAGTTCAGAAAACAAGTAAAGACCATGGACAAGGACTTCTTGGAAGTCCACTGGAATTCTACACACAACCAGACCCATGACTGGAGTTGATCGTGGCTGACTTAAGGCCCCCAAGATGAAATCATTTGCAGAAAACGGTCAGAAAATAAGTTAGTCTGAGTTGCAGCAATTAGGGGCAGAGCTGGAAGCCCTCTGAGGCACTCGGTAAACTGAACTTCCTAAGCTGCTGGACCAGCTAAGGCTCGGAGCATTTTCTTATAGCAAATGAAGCTTTTGATGGAATAAACCCAGGCAAAGAGATATTTAAGCATGGGGCCTTGACAGGAACTGCCCTGAAGTAATATCGCTTGGAACTAAAGAGATGATTAGTGAGCTTCTCATGGCCCTACAGGAAATCTTGCCTGGCACAGGAATGTAAAAATTTCCAACCTTGTCTAAAAGCAGTTTCCCCACACTTCACTGTCTCAGAACGATGTCTGTAATGGGTTGCAGAGCTCACCGTCCGCTGAAGGCCTTACCGCCTTCCTCCTATGGTAGGTCTTTATCCCAACAAGGGTCTTGCCCTGTTCGTGGACTGACCTCCCCAAGCGCAGGAGGGCTAAAATGGAGCTGTCAGCATGCAAGCTCCCAGGAAGCAGGCCAGGGAGATGCAGCGCTGACCCCTATCTCAGGAGGCTTAGCTGGGCCTTTTCAGGGTGGATGTGAGAACTCTTTGTTCCAGGGTAACGGTCTACTTTTATACAGCCGTGTTTTCATACTTCTCCTTGAAATCACCTATCAGTGCTGCAATTAAATGATTCTTAGTATATGGATGTGTGTAAAATTAATTGTTAAAGTCTCTCTCTTCCACTGAATTTAGAGTATCTGGAGACAAGACCGTTTCTGTTGAGTTCATTATTGCATCTTCAGACCCTAGAACAGGCCTCGTCCATGGTAGGCACTCAATAAACATTTGTTGAGTAAAGGAATCCAAGTTATTTTGTCACAAATTTCAATTCAGTTTGGAGGCAATAGGATATATTGGGCAAGGACATGGGTTTGAATTCTGGCTTCAGTGCTTTGTGACTTGGGGCAAATTGTTGACATTGCTTTTTTAGTTTCCTAATGTTGCTGTGACAAATTACTACAAACTTGGTGGCTTAAAACAACAGAAATTTATTCTGTCACAATTCTGGAGGCTAGAAGTCCCAAATCAGGCAGAACCCTGCTCCCGCTGGGGACTCTAGGGGAGGATCCATTCCTTGCCTCTCCCAGTTTCTGGGGGCTGCCCCATCACTGCTGGGCTCATGGCTGCACCACTCCAATCTCTGCCTTCTCCTCCGTGGGTCTATATGAAACCTCCCTCTGCTGCTCTCTTATAAGGACCCCTGCAGACAGTTAGGGCCCACTTCGCTATGCAGGGTAATCTCATCTCAAGATTCTTACCTTAATTTAATTACACTTGCAAACACCCTTTTCCAGCTAAGGTAAAGTTCATAGGATCTGGGGACTAGGACAGGGACATATATTTTGGGGGGCCACTATTCAGCCCATTACATTTGTCTAAGGCTCAGTTTTTTTTTTCACCCATAAAATGGACATACTATCTCTTAGAATTATTATGAGAATTAAATGCAACACATGTAGATTACTTTATGTGTTCATGGTACATAAAAATCTCTCAATATATGGCAGCTATTAATAGGTGGTATTATTTCATAAGGCAGGGAAGTATTATTCCCCATGGCCATAAAAAAAGTGATGGAGTTACATCAACTCATTCAGACATTTTAAGAAGTATGTCAAATCAATATCAGAATCAACCTCTATATGTATTACGTATTTTATCAGGGCTGGGACCGAGCTCAGCCCTCTTACCTATGTCATTACAATCGGTCCTTGTAACAACCTCGGGAAGCTGGTATTCTCTCCCATATTACAAATGAAAACAAACAAACAAAAACCACTAACTCTAAATTTTCAAGAACCTGACTTAGCCATAGAGCTCAAATAGAAACCAAGGACTTCTCACTCCAAGCCCACTTCTTTTCTATATTACCTTAGAAAATTAAGGACAGAAATGGAGAAAGTTCTAAGCATCTATACCTGGATAAATCACTTGTCAAAATAGTATGGTAAGAGTTGACAACAGGGTAGGTTAGCCTAGAACTCTGTAACAGTGGTTCCCAAACTTTGTTGCACATTAGAATCACCTGGAGAGCTTTTAAATTCTTCAAATCACACTCATTCATTCATTCATTCATTCAGACACCAGCACTAGAGTTTGAGCTACAGGAATGCCTACACTAGACATAATTCCTGATCTCACGACGTTCACAGCCTGGCAAGCTGTTCTCCCCTCTCTCAAAGCACCCTCCCCTCCACAGTGCCCTTCCTGCCTGACCCTCCTGCTAGAACGGGAGCGCCAGAAGGGCTTTGCCTGACGTGAAGAAGATGCTTAATGAACATCTCCTGCAGGAGAGAAGAAGGGGAGGGAGAGGGAGAGCACACAAGAAAATCGGCATCACCCAGCAGCGTGGTGAGGAGCAACCACTACCCACCCCCCCCCTCACCAACACACACACACAACACAGAGGAAAGCGTGATTTCCTTCCCTGGAAGGGGCAAGGTGGGGTCAGGAAAGGTTTCTTCCAAGCAGTGCATCTGCACAGGGTCTTTAAGGATGACAAAAGGGTGGGAGGGCACTCTTACCGCAGCAAACAGCAGAGTTTGCACAGAGACCTGAAATAGGATGGGGAACAATGAGCAGCCAGCCAGAGCAGAGGGTGAGGAGCCAGGAGGCAAAGCACTTTGTATGATCTCTTCTCCCTCCCTCGCCAAGAGGCCTCTCAGTCCAAAAGTCCCCACCAGTCTTTGAGCAAGAGTTGACCAAAGCCATAGGCCCAGGACTACTAAGGCCTTCTGTTATCCCTGTGAGTGGCACCCCAGTCCACAAGTTTCTAGAAGCATCTTGAGGCCAAATTCCAAAGCCATTTCTGAAGTGGGTGTACAGGTAGGTTCTCTCAGCAGGCACGTTTAAATCCAAACTAAGACACCAGGCAAGGACAACGCTGGCCTGGGAGGGTCAAGGAATGCTCCCTTTGCTGCTTCCTGATTACTTATGAGTCCAGTTGTATTTCATCTTTGCCAGGAATTACCAAAAATGGTACCAAGGGAGTAAGGAATCTGAGATCCATAATGCGAGGTAGATAAATCTCTATCCCAATTCTAAATGGTAAAAACAGGAGCATAAACATTTCCAAGCTTGTCTGATTGCTCCTCTGTCTCACCTGGGCAGTGGTTGCTGGGAGCAGGGAGGTCTGTGCTCCTCACACAGCCACGCTGGCAGTGTGCAGACACCCCAGGGCCCCAGGTTTCTAAGCTGAATGCCCCAATGACAGCAGCACACAGGGGATGGGAGGGAGGGCTGATGTGAGGGACCGGTACCAAGAGCTGGGACTAGAGCTGGAATGATGGGCTGGACAGAGTTCTGAATGGGGAGGTGGCCTCTCTCTGCTCTAGCGGTGGTGCCCAATGTGAACCCCTCCCCTTGGAGTGGGCTTGGAAGGATCAACATTGACCATAAAGGGTCATCCTTCTATTTTATGACAAAAATCCCATAGCCCTCATCTTGAAGGTTGCCTTCCCGAAAGTGAATGAACTGGTCAAGTAAAAAGGATTAACAAGAATCCTGGAGAGAGCAGCTTGTTTGGCAAGGAAATGACTTCCACGTCACAGGCTTCCATGCTGGGTTCCAGGCAAAGGGACGGAAAGCTTGTTGTGAGTTAGTGAGGGGTGAAGAGGACACAGCAGGCTGGCCAGAGGCTTCCAGCTTTCTTATTAGGAAGGCATTCTTCTCACTGCTTCCAGGCCTAGACCAGATTTCTTTCTTTCTTTCTTAATCACTACAAAGGAAAAGAAAATGGACTTTGGATGGTCAGGAAAAGCTTATCTGAAGCGATAACAATTGTGCCAAGACCTGAAGGAGGGAAAAAGCAAGAGAAAGGGGATTCTGGGTAGAAAGAGCAGCATATCAAAATGCCCTTAGTCAGGAAAGAGTGTGCCTTGCTAGAGGAACCTAAAGGAAGCTAGTGAGGCTGGTGGTGCACAGCCAGCAGGAGAGAACAGTGCAAGGTCAAGTCTGAGAGGTGGAGGCAACGCTGGATCATCAGAGCCCTGTTTGAATAATACACACAACTATTGCCCCAAAGCTGGGCTTTCTTCTCTTGTTCTGGGGTCCCACTGCCATCCATTATGTAACCATCACCAAAGTATAAACCTTCTGTGCTTTGGACTTTTAACCTACAAAGTTTTTCTCCACAGGAGGGATATTGCTTGAAATACTGCCCTTCTCAGAGAGTTAATATCAGATTATAATCAATAATGATTATCCGCTGCACATAAAGTACTTGATCTATTTTTAAGCATATACACAATCAGTTTTCAAAATAATTTCAACAGAAAGCAGTTCCTAGAACATTAAACCTGGCGTAGATATGAGAACATCTTCTCACGGTGCAGGGAGGAAACACAGGTCAGGAGATTTACCTGAGGTTCTAGCTGCCGTTTCATTAGAGCAGCATCTTCACACAGAAATATAATACAAGTGGCATGTGTAATTTTTAACTGTTTGGTAGCCACACTAAAAGGGATCAGGTAAAATTAGTATTAATAACATAGTTCACTTAATTCACTATATGGAAAATTATCCTTTTAACATGTAATCAATATAAAAATTATTAATAAGATATTTTAAGTCCTTTTTCAATGGCTTAAGAAGCCATTGAAATTCAGTTCCTGTTTTGCACTTACACTAATGTCATTTTGGACTGGCCACATTTTAAGTACTCAACAGCCACAGGTGGTTATCATACTGGACCCTGCAGCACGGGGGTTCACAGAAAAAGGATTGATAGCTTCCTCTCTACAGATCAGAACACTGAGGCCCAGAGCTTAACTAACAGGTCACTAACCTGGTTGTGAACTTGAGCTGGGACTAGAATCTAGGTTCTTTGTCAAGTGCTCATTCCCAGGATCACACTACCCTTCCCTTGGGAACGAGAAGGGGTGGGGGCAACAGAATTACCTGAAATGAGCAGCTATCTATGCTGGGGACCAGGATGGGGCTTTAGACTCTATTTAACCCTTTGGAGTGATACCCCTTCTCCCATTTTCAAAATGAGGCTACAGAGGCTCCAAGAGTCTTTGTGGTTAATGGTAGCAGGATGACAGCAGTCCTTTAAAGAAAATAATGCTATCGATATTAAGAAGACATTGTGCAAGGCCAAAACCTGCTGAACTTGGGCTGTTTTAAGCACCACATTGCTAGCCTTAGGAATTCCCCCAGAAATTCCTCCAACCAGCTACCAGTCCCAGGAGGACTATTCTTCAGCTTGCCAAGTACCAAGACTCCCGATTCAGTCCACCCCTATCTTGCCCTTTCACCCCCTGTCCTTGCTGCAGATACACACAGTTAGGAGCACGAAGAAAGGACTCAGCTGCCCCATCAGGGCTGGCTGCGAGCCAAGCTCCCAAGTACAGACCAGTCAATACCATTTAAATAGACTCTTTATGTACCAAGGACAAATCAAGTAACAGAGAGAAGTGACAAGAGGAAGCAACTGCTCCTGGATTAGAAAACCTGGTCATAGCCCTTGACGGTGAGCTAAGGGGCTGAGGCCAGCACGTATCTGTCTACTGTGACCACGCAAGCAGCTGTCCTAGGGCACAACACACATGCAACCCACAGATGTGTTCTTTGGCCAGAAAACAATCTTAGGTGCTAGACACCCAGGCCTCCACACCTCAGGTGAGCAAAAAGAAGCTCAGGGTCACAGGAACTCTAGGGTCCATGCTCATAAGAACCATGCTGTACCCTTCCCTAGCATGTGTCAAGCTCCAAGCTGGTAGAGGAAGCCAGCTCTCCATTAAAAAAAAAAGCAAAGCAGGACCAAAATACCCCCAAATCTAGTCTGTCAGCACAGAGAACTATTTGCACTTGGAAACAGGCCTCAGTATTTTTTAAGTAGTAGGCTCCCTCCCCTTCTGCTACCTACGGGTGCAATTTCCAGTGCTTTCTCCAAAAGAAACATTTAGCTTTCTGTAGAGAGCCTCTGAGACCTCACGTGACTGAAGATGGAAGAAGGGGAAAGGGGCCCTCATCACGCCCCCCCAAACCCCATGGGGAAGCCAGGCCTGGGCCCCTGTAGCTCCATTTATTTTAGGAGGCACTTGGTTCTGAAGCATTTGTTTCAGAAATTACCCCCGTGCCCCATCAATAGTAGCTTTCAGCGGCTCTTCCCGGGTGGCCTTGTCTCTTTTAAATTTCATTTCCTGTTGGAAAGGATAAACAGGTAACTGTTTAATGCCACTGACTGGGCTCATTTAACAGAAAACCAGGATCAGTGTGAGGCTGGGGAGCCAGAGTGGGATTGATGGGTGGAACAGAGCAGGTCGGTGAAGAGAAAGGCCTTAAAGAATACCAAGTGATGGATTTTTATTTTACTGCTTCTCCATGTCAAGTGAAATTGCCCCACCAGAGGTGGGGAGACAGTGTAACCAGCTGCTATGTTGGACATGGATCCCTGGACTTGGCCTTAGAGGCCTTGGTGGGAATCCTGGCAATGCCACTCACCAGCTATGCCCTTCAGCCAAGTTCTTTAATCCTCACGAGTCTCAGTGCCTATCATTCTACTGCACAGGATGGAGTGAATTCAAATGACATATTCACATGCTTAGCAGGTGACACATCCAGTAGGAATTCACATGTGGTAGCTATGAAATGGCATTTGAACCCACGCCATTTAACACCATGTTTTCTAGTACACACCAGGCACTGTGTTGGGCAATAGGAACATGCCAGTAACATAAGACAGCTCTGAATTTAAAGAGACAGGCACACGTTAGATGATGCCAATACAGCGTGGTAAGAATTCTGATCAAGACAGACATGGGGTGACATGCTACCCCACATATTAAATGTTTGAAGACACTGCTGATGGCATGGTCAACAGGGTTGATGAAAGGATTCATTAATTGTCTGTCTCTCCCTCTAGAATGCAAGGTCCTCCAAAGCAGGAATACTGCCTGTCTTCTTCAGCACTATGGCCATTAGGAGCACTGTCGGGGGAACAGGAAGGGAGGGATGGTCAAGG
Source organism: Camelus bactrianus (assembly GCF_048773025.1). Lineage (NCBI taxonomy): Eukaryota > Metazoa > Chordata > Mammalia > Artiodactyla > Camelidae > Camelus > Camelus bactrianus. Next base: position 32,143,665 of record NC_133551.1, read on the forward strand.
TGAAAGGAAAGAAGGGTCAGCCAAGTGAAGAAGGAAGTTAAGGACCAATCCAACCCAAAGAACCTCCATGGACAAAGGTAGAGAGACTAGAAGTAGAATGATATATTTAGGGAATTAGAGGCAGATTTTTTAATTAAAGCAGTACAAAGTATGGAGTGTAGGGTGAGGTGAGAGGAGATGGCAGGAGCAAGACCACAGAGAACCTGGTTTACCAAACTAAGAAGTATGGTGTTGGTGTGAGTGAATAACCATGCATGGGGAAGGCTGAAGTGGGTAGCTGCTGACATGGGCTAATTTAACAGAGTCTGAAATCTTCACTCCAATCCTAAAACATGCTTTCCTTACAAGCCTGCCAAAATATCAATTTTTTTTTTTTACTACCAAGCTCAAACTAATAACCATATTAACCAAAAACAGTTATTACTTCTCAACTCTCCAATTAGTTTATTAGATTTTCTAGCCAGATAAATTTTCACAACCAGAAGAGGTAGGTACTTTTATTATTTCATCTTACAAATGAGAAGACTAAAGCACAGACAGGTTGGGTGGCTTGCCCGAAGTCACACAGCATGCAAATAGTAGAATCAGGATTGAAACTTAAGTCACCTTGGCTCCAGAGTCCATTCTCTTAACCACCATATTATTTTGAATCTATCTCCCAGTTCTCCATTTCTCTCTTCAGCTCAGTGCATCCACCGTTTTACCCATTTGATGAATTTTAAATTTCTGTAACTCTATTTTTCAATCCTAGAATTTCTACTTAGTTCTTTTCAAATGTCTACTTTGGGGTCATATTATCGTCTTCTTGCCCTATAGTTTCTACTTCCTCTTTCACCATAAAACATTTTAAACCTATCTACTTTCTCAAATTGGTCTATTGCTTTCAGTTTCTAAGATGGGAACTTCTCCACGTGTTTTGTCTGACTCTCACTAATGGTGGCTTTTTTTCCCTCTCTTGGACACACTATGATAACTGAAAGTGCACTTAACATCAGAAGGAGTCTTGTTGTTTTGTGGTATTGGTTTTTTTAATTTTGTTTTTAGTGGGAGACCCACATGTACTGGGCTGTTGAGACATTTTTATGACCCGGCTTTAGGCTGTGCCCTGTCAGGGTTTCATAGTTAAATCAATTCCAGACCAAGTTTTCACATTATCTTCTTGGTTTGTGGCCTGTGCCCTACGAGGGAAGAACCTCAACTCCATACCCACATAGAGCATAGGCTGGGGTTTTGATTTCTTATGGGTGATCCCAATGGCCCAAAGTGGTTGACAGACTTCCACACCAGATCCCAGCAGATGTTTCCTTACTTCATACTCAGGCCCAGCATTCCTCATTGACAGCCTTGGCAAGGAGCATGTTTCCTATGGCCTCAGCTCTCATTCCCATGGGATTCTGAAACTCCAGCCCCTAAAAACCATACATACCTCCCATGTTTTCAAAGGACCTTTTGTTTCCTTCCTTCCCACTGATTTCGGGCACCTGGGGATTTCTCCTTTCTGCATACCAGCCTGGAGATGGACTTTTTTTTCCTTGTGTATTTCCACCAGCACCTCTCTGTGATTAGAAGGAATGTCCCTTGACAACTTGATCTATCGAAGTGAACAGAAGGTTTTGATTATGCCTTTAGACTTCAGTCTTTCTCTCCTGGCTCTGAGTTCATGGAAGACAGAGACTTTGCTCTGATTCACCTTTTGATCCTGGATCCTTTTGATTCTTGAAAATGTGCCCAGACCAGAGTAGGAAGCAGTAAAGATTTGATCAAGAAATGAATAAATGAATTAATCAGCTTACTCTTTCATTCTAAATGGGAAGTAAAGACCATTCACTGATTATCTCTAGAGAAAAAAAAGACACCAAGAATCACTGGAAAGCCATCCAAGCAGTCTGGAAGGCCACACTAACCAATCAAAGGAGTCTGGGGCCTGCCTTAGTCCCACCCTTTGGCCAGTAGGTTCATGACTATTGACACTACTTCTTTCTTGAAGGGCAACAGCTACTAACTATAGTGCTGGTCTGCTAGAAATTCAAAGTCTGGCAGGCTTGGTTCTTGACTGGGGGATCTGTTGCCTTTTTAGCGCATACTGATGTCCTTCTATAGCCAAAACTGGAACCTGATCAGCAAGCAGCACATAGTGTACAATGATGGAATTTTTTTCTGTGAGTGCCATAAGGAGCTTGCCAATTAAGTTCACACACTTGAAAGCCCCTGGCACAGTGTTTGGCACAGAGTAGACACTGAGTTAACATTTACTGTGCTTTTTTCTTCTTTTCCACTAAAAATATCCAGGAATATTTGTTGAAAGTCTACTGCCTCCTAAGCACTGTGCTTGGAGCTGGAGATGGAGAGGAATAACATAGAGTCCCTGTTTTAATCCTTAACTAGGAAAAGAATGTCCAGATCAAATTGGACAATAAAAAAGTGATCCCAAATGTCTTTTGATTTAAGGTGAAAAGATATCTCTCAGCATCCTGACACCCTAAAATGCCTCAAAAGCATAACCAGCAAAGTAAGTTGGCAGATTGCTGTTTTATAATGTTGTCTTTCCTCAAAGAGGAAATCCACCTCCAGTGAATACATGAGTGGACAAAAGAGGGCTGATCATAAAAGGCAGTTTTTGACAATGACTTCTGAGCTCCTTTTATCACTATAATCCCAGAACCTAGACTCATGCCTGAATGAAAGCAGAAACTCAGTAAGATTGTTGAACGTGGGTATTTGCACACACATATATGGATGAGACCCATCCATCCATGTGGCTCTAGGTACAGCGTGACTCATCATTCCATACATATTTATTGAGGATTTCCTATGAACAAGAGCCTGTACCAGATTTTTTGACAGAGATAGGAAAAGAAAAAAAAAAAAAAAGAAAGAAAACAGACATCCTACCTACAAGGAACTTCCAGTTTCAGGGGCGAGATACACAGGTATGTAAGTCACCATGCTATAACATAGAAAATGCTAAGAGAAAACCAGAGAAAAAGACTATGGGAGTTTCAGATACAGAAAGGCCCCTTCCTGCCGAGGGACTAGATGAGACCATGGCTAATTCAGGCTGTATGCTTAGATTTAAAGGAGAAGTCATTTATTGCCCTAGAGAGGGGAGAGAATGGACACTGGCAGGGAAGGAAGGGCAATTCAGATAGAAAGAACAGCTTAGACAAAAGCAGAGAAGCAGAAAAGTACAGGAAGTATAAGATGAAATGGAAATTTGGCTGGAGATGCCTAAAAGGGCATAAAGGGGACTAAAGAGAAAAAAGGCTGACAGGGTAAGCTGAGCCAGTTGCAGGGGTTTTGAATGTGTCCTGATGTATCATTCCAGGATGGGGATCTCTAGAGAGTAGCCAGTGCTCAGCATCCGGCGGGACTTAATTAATACTACGACAACCTCATAGCAGGAACCTGTTCTCCACGTGCACACAGGAAGCTGCCATCTGTATGCACAGGCAATTACAAACATTCCAAATACTCTGCCCTGAACCCTGCAAGCACATCAAATACTGACTGTAAAAGGTCACCCAGCAAACAGCTCATGATCAACCCTGGCTCAGGCGGAATCAAATCCTCTAAATAAGATCCACTAGATGCAGTGTCAGGAAGGTCAGAAACTACCCTTTTTCACATCTTGAAGCACTTTTCCCAGGTGGAACGTTTTAGAGGAAGGAGGGAAAGGAGAGAGGGGGGAAAAAGACTTCTCAGAAAATAATAGAATTCCAAGCAATTAAATGTTAAATGATCACAAAGTAAGCAGGGAATTTATTTTGGCCCCCACCTCCTTCCAGTGATCTAAAAAGCAGTTGATTTCAAAGACAGCCACGCCAGGATTAAAAATGGAATTTCACACCACCCCTCCTTGGCCTCCTCCCCTGTGGGTCCCCACTGTGTACCTTTGTCCAGCTCACTTGAAATGTTCCAGGATGAGGTAGGCACTAACTCAGCAGTGACTGACAACTCTGTTTCTGAAAAGAAAAAGAAGGGAGGGGAAAAAGACAAGGGCAATATTAGACAGGGTAACATATGGGCTGTTAGAAGCATTACAGGAGATTTCCAAAGGCTTTGCCTTCTGAGTGAGACCACACGGTCCCAGGGCTTATTAAACTGGAGTGGCCGCTTCGCTCACCAGGCAGAGGCACCAGCCTCACAGAGGCTGTCCAGAGGAACACACTGTAGGCCAGATTCGAAGGTTTTTTTCCTTTAAACACAGGCTTGAAAATTAAGTATTTCATTGACCAAAAACCCAACCAACAGAAATGACCAAACATCATCCAACACAAGCTCTTCCTTTTTTCGTTAGACCAGTCTTAGATAAATAATAGTCAAACGTCTGCCCATGAAACCAGAGGTTGTTGCTCCTGCTGCTGGTTTCATTTGTGCTTGTGAAACAACAGCATTTCTATTAACAGAAATCGAATTCTCTATATTGAAACTTTAAGACAAGACAAACGAAAGTGCAGTATTTGAATATGGAGAGTCGTTTGTGGTAATAAAATTAAAAGATAATTTCAAAACCACCATAAAGCAAACATGGAAATCAATCATCTAAAGGACATGAGGCACTCGGAAAATTTAAAAACTCTTCAATAAGATACTGTACTATACAAATGATGTTTTTGTTTTTGAAGATTTAAGCTGTGACACCACCCTATTAGCACATTCTAGTAGGATTGCACGACTCTCCCCTTAGGCCATGTCTACACGCAGACACACACACACACATACACACACAGTATTACAGAACTTTAGTGCTGGGCAGGATCCCAGAGAGCCCAGAGCCTGAGTCATTAGATCCAAGGTACTCAGGCTGTCACTTCCCCTTCCTTCAGACATCAGTCATCAATTATGGCCCTTTTGCCTATTAAACCTGGGATCTGCCTTATAGCCTTTTCAACACAATCCTCTAGGTAGCTGCTAAAAATGGATCTGAGTTGGAATGCAGGTAAACTTTAGTAAGTGGAAGAACTGGGATTCAAATCCAGGTCTGTCTGACTCTGCCACCCACGCATCCCAGCAGCCCACACTGGCCAGCCCTCCAGTCTGTGAAACCTTCCTAGTTTTCACCTTACCTCTCTCTGGCTTCACCTTTTCACCTAGATAAGCACACTCTCTACATTTCCTTGTTTACTGATGGGGACCGTCTGCCACATGGCCATAGAAGCCACATGTCATCGTCAGGGGAGCTTTGCCAAGGACAGGATGTTTACCCAGTGAGACCTTGCAGAGGCCACTGCTTGTTTGTCTACAATCAACCTGCCACGCACAGCAGAGACAAAAGGGTTGTTTGGTTTGTGCAAACTTCCTTGGCTTACGTCTCCCCTGTCCAGGTGGGAGAGAAAGCAGGTGGGAAAGAAAGCAGACAAACCACACATACCTCCCCACCCCAAATGGCCCCAGTCACCTCCTACATCATGAGCCAACCACAGCACAGATTCTTTTAAGGGGACCTGAAGTCGGATGGGCAGTGTGGTGGGGATCTTACAGCACATCGGATTCCAAAATGCTAAGCCAAAAAGAAAAGTTTGCCCAAGTAAGAAAAACGCTTAACACAAACCGACAGTAGAAGGCGGTGCTCCTGCTATCAACCGCTTGTCCTAGGAATGGGTACTTCATGCAGGTGATTTTACCAGGAAGTGCTAATTGTCTACACTTTGGAGCTCTCCACATGTGATTCCAGCCGCAACGCCACTCTGACCCCCATTCTGCTGCCACCCACTTTGGCTCCTTGAATAAAAGCCCCTTGTTTGCAGTATTAGGGACTACTGTGGTTCGCTTTATAAAAAGGCTCATCAGGCACTCCAATATCCAGACTTCGGGGAGCTTGGGAATAGAAGCATGGCAGCCATGGTGGCAACTCAGGCAAGGAACCAAAGGGTGGGGAAGTGGTGGGATTAAGACAGATCTTGAAGGCATTTACATTCAATATTTTCATAGCTTCATCTTACTGCTGCTCACAGCTAAATTGCCAGAAACATAGGTTTCATTTTACCATGTTAATTTTATAGAAAGTTAGCTATATGTCACTTGGTTTTTCTAGCCTGAATTTGAATTGCTGATTGAATATAATTTGGGACTGATGACAAATGAACAGATTCTTGGAACTGCCTACAGTGAACTTGTTCCCCACGTGTCCCTGGACACTAATTACCACTCGGTCCTTGGGCTACAGCAGAGATAATTTCAATTCACAACCTCATTAAGTGATCGTGATGACTCTGAGGAATTTTGTTCTCAGCCTCAAGATCTATTCCTTTAGATAATCACATATTCAGCTTTTCAGATAAAATGATAATAAAGACAGATAAAATATTGTTAAGTATGAATAATCTCCCTGAAAAATATCTTCCAAGGCCATATTTTTTTTAAAAAAAGCTCATTACTTAATGCGAAAAGTTTTAATGTTTGTAATTGCCCCTCACAAAAATGAGGTTTAATAAGCTTCCCCCTGCACCTCCCAAAAGGAAGGCTGAATTTTAAGGGAGAAAAATTCAACATATCTCAAGTTGAGTGCCAATTCCAGGGTCAGCAGCAGCTTTAGAGAGACAAGACCATCAGTTTTGGTCCTGTGAGGTCTCCACTAATGGAGTCAGCACCTCTCTTTTTCTCTTCAGTATGGCAAAAAGATGAGATATTTAATAGCAGACTAGCAGCCTCTTTGTGTAAAATTACTGTGGTAATGATAAATTTGTAAGTGCCAAAGGAGACAGACTATTTAATAGAAATTCGCACCTACATAAAACACTAATTTCTGCCACTTACTAATTTTGTGATCATGAGCAAGTTACTTAACATCTTTTGACCACTATTTTCTCATCTGTAAAATGGGGGCATTAGAAGCCATCTCACAGGAATATGGCAAGGACTAAATCAGGTAATGGAAAGGATTCTGCACCCAAAAGAGTGCCCAGCATAGAATGGACACTCAAGATCTTTCATGTCTTCTCCTCTGTCTAGCAAGGCAGATGGAAGCCATCCTTCACATGGACATACTCCCATGGCTATGTCACTGTCTAAGTTTGAAATAACACATTTGCCAAGCATTTAGAAAGACTCTATTTTACATTCCTCACTAATCCCAGCCAATCTTGTCATTTTGCAAGGTTTTCCTGAATTGGTCGCCAGTTCTCTAAGAACGTAAGTGTTTTTATGTGGTTTTATCCAATTTAGGCAAATTAAGCACGTTTTAGAAAACTCTAGCCCTTATCTTTCCTGACCTCTGCAGGAGGGCAAGCCATTCTTCTCCCAACTTGATCAATAGGAGCCATTATCTTTGCAGTTTCACCAATGATTGACTCTTTGGCACTGATTCTGCAAACCATAAGGTTTTGGTATTTAAGCCTGAACAGTGGGAGTGTTATTTGCAGGGAAAAAAAAAAAAAAAAAAAAAAGCCTTGAATCCTCCTCATTGATAAAAGCCTGTGATCTCCAAAGGGATTACTGGTTCATCTCAGCCGTTGGCTGGTAGCGCCCCAATGTTCATAGGATGCAGAGGCTCTTCTAAGAAGCACCGGGCCATGACACATCCTGTATCCTGATCCCGTGTTAAGTTGAGGTTACACAGGCTCAGACCGGCATTCTCACAAGACCAGTGGCCAGCCTAGCGGTCACAAAGGCCAAGTGTGAAGGAACAGTGCCTACTCCAGTGCCTTTCATGACCAGTGTCACTAAGTCCTCCGAAGTTATATCTGGGAGGGCCTTAGAGGCCCATGACTTATTTATCAAGCTATGTTTTTTTGGTTGTTGGCTTTTTTTTTTTTGGCCTCTTGTGGATCACACTTTAATAGCCACTCAGGGGCTTTCCCCACCCCAGAGTTAACAAATTTACAACCTTTTAAAAAAAGGGTGCATGCTGTAATGTGGCAATCTGTATGTGGATCCTCTTCTCTTTAGATATAAAATAGATGTGTCATGTGATGTTACTTTCAGTATTCTAATTCCTTACAAGTTCAAGTAGCTCAGGACTCAAGCCTAAGGATTTCTGGAGGTATCTTTACAGGGGGACACTGGAGGATTTGGGGGTACAGAGGACAAGAGGGCCAGGCTCTAGATCCTCCTTGAACAGGAACAAGTCTACATCTCTGTTTTACATAGTCAAGTGTTGTGAAAAAGGTGCCGATGCTTTGAATAAAACATTTTAAATCCTCTTATCTGGTACAGTTTCCTCATTTTACAGATGAAGAAAGTCAGGCCCACAGCAGTGACTTGGCCAAAATCACAGTTCTAAGCTGGAGCCAGGCCTTAAAATAAATGCACACTGCCTCCTCACTGAGCTCCATCTTCCTCTGTCTGTGTCCCAAACAGGTGATATGCATCCTTATGGGCTGAGTTCAGAGAGATGCAGGGGAATTTCCAAACAGCCAGGGTCAGTCCCACAAAAGGGGCACAGTTTCTTCTGTGGTCAAAGAAGGTTTCTGCTTGTGACCATTTGGGGGAAGAAAAAGTAGGGGAGACGACGGGTCTGACAGCTTCGAGTCCTCTGGTCTGCAGTGTCATTTTAGACACAAGGTTCTTAGCCTTAGTTCCTTCCTCCCTCCAGTGCCTCAGGGGAGGAGAAGCCCAGAGCCAGGTAAGTCACCTTCACCAACGGTAACTGTTCGGGAAAGTAACAGTCTGCTCTCCTTAGAAGGGCAGGTTGGCCACCTTCCCCAACAGCGCTGGGGGTAATCAGCCCGGGCATTGCTCGGGCCTCGGGTTCACAATCATCGCACATCTAGGGTCCTGAATGAGAGGCCGCTCCACTCTGGGGACTCAGCTTTTTTACTGAGGAGAGGGGAGGTAGAGCCTCTCTCAGCTCTTGTGGGACAGCCAGGAGTGGAGAATGATGCTCAGTGGCTCCAAGGACCTAATCCTCAGTGACCTCAAATTCAGATTTCTGATGTAATCATTAAAGTAAGTCATCCGTATAGTCACAAAGAAAGGAGAGGGCACAGTCCTGCAGCCTTACACTCTGGTCAAACACTCAACCACACCATCTACACCACACTATGAAATCATATTTTTTAAAAACAAAACCCACAATGACTTTGTAAATAGCACAATTACTGTACCTGTGGCAAAGCCATTAATTTGTTGAAGGGAAATTTAAAATGTATCAAAGTTTGTGGTATTATTCATATTTTTATATAAAAGGAATTGCAATAAAATAAAATAAATAGTTGTCCAGGCTTCCTCAATGTCAGAGAGGCTGACTCTCAGAGATCTCAACAAATCTCCAAGGTAGGCACCATTGTTAACTCCACTCTGAGACTGAAGAGCCTGAGACAGAGACATTAAGGCACTTGCCTAATCAGCTTGTTAGGGTGGGGCTGGGAATTATGATCAAACCCAGGCAGTCTGACAGCAGAGCCAGTGTCTCCAGCTGTGACAAAAGGGGGCAGGGGGGAGAAGGGGGCAGGAGGGGGTGTGGTGCTGAAAGATGTACTCACTTCTCTCCAGCTTAAGCCACCTTCAGCCCCAGAAGACCCCTGTGAACTCTAAGCTCGGCAGAACAGAGTGTGAGAACCAGTACCAGAGGCCACACTCCTCCCACATCAATGCTCGGCTCCCTGATTCTAAACCCCAGAAAGATGGCAGGGGACACAAAGGGAGGAAAGGAAATACTTCTTGAATCACACTTAAATGTCTTTTTTTCCCTTTCGAATCTGTTGTTTAATCTGTTGCTTTAAATCTGTTGAGTTAATATTATGGATCACACACAGCTCTTGTATATAAAGGAATTATGCTACACAAAGCACCACAATGACACACGTCTTTAAAATTAATAAAAGTAGTCTCGAAAACGATCTTACTTAAAAATTCTTCTACTTGAGCTCTCTTCTGTGGAACTCTAGAAATTCACTCACTCATTCATCCATTCATTCATTCAACATACACATATATTACCACTTTTTAGGTATGAGAACTGGGATGAAAAAAACGTGACCTGGTCCCTAACATTTTTCAAGAACTTACAGTCTAGTGCGAAAGGAGTACAGGAACACAGTTATAAACAGTGTCCCAGGGCAACGATAGAAACTGACAGAAATGGTCTCCCCTTCCCACAAGTCATTCCTCCCACGTCGCCCCAACAGGCTAAAAACACCAAGAGTACTGAAGTAAATACCACAAGAGAAAAGTATGATGCATAGCTGAGACTGAAAGAAAAGGACATTCTCAGGTGCCAAAAAGGATGAGAACAGTACATGGAAAGAGTTGTATACAAGAAGCAATAATAAGCAAACAAAATAGAAAATACGTTAAATCAGCCTTGACTATAAACATAAATCTGTGATAAGAGGTACAAGAGGTAAACAGAGGGTTCCAAGGCAGCACTGGGGAAGTACAACCTCCAGTTTGGGGAGGGGAACCGCAAAGGATGGGTAAGACTGTTTCAGTCTGAGAGGGGGGCCTGTGTATTAGAAATACTACGGCACACTAACGGGCAGTGCAAATGAGTCAATAATGGTCATACTCAATTATACAGGAGCAAATTTCTCCAGAAGGGAAACAAATAGTAATTTCCAAATCCAGGGGTCTCCAGGTTCTTTCTTCCTTTAAAGACAAAAAGGAAACAACATCTCAGCTAATTACTGGGGAGGCAAGATCTTCTTAGGGCCAGTGCAAAGTCTAAAGAGAGATTTCCAAACGGCTCAAACCTTGATCTTTCCCAAGGAGAAGTTCAAATGAATGGACCCAAAGTTAGCACTTTCTCGTTCACCCATGGTGCCACTAGACTCAATGGATGCTCACTGCAATAAAATAACTAGTTTATTTCCAGCTTCAGAACAAGTTGGCAAAAGACACAGTGAAAAAAGGAGGAGGCAAGCTGACAAATGCTTAGTTCAGAAATTGGTCTTATCTCCCTACACAGGTTTTATTGCATTTCCTTTTGGGTGATGCAGACACCCTTAATTGCCAATGACATCAACAAACTTCACTCTTTCTTCTGGTTTCCACTTGACTGCTCTTCCTTAAGACACTTGTTCCCTCAAAAGTGCCCCCCCCCCCGATAATTTTTCCTTCTTACTCATCCTGCTGTCTCATCTGTCTTTGTCTTCAGGGGGTTGCCATTTAATTTCCCCCTTTGTATGGCCCATGCACACTTTCATTTCATATTCTAAAATCCATTTTATAATAAAAGTCTATTACACTGTAATTGCCCCTGGCCAATTCAAAGTCACTCGCCTCTCAAAAGAAACAAGAGATCCAAGAATGATGCTTCCCTAGCTGCAATTCCATGACAGTCTGAGAGTTTATTCTTGACTCTTGCAAAACAAATGAAAGTCTTGGTTAAGACTTGCAAAAAGTGAACAAAGACTGAGAACTCTACAGTGGGTAAGTCTTCGCTCCACATTATCACAGAACTGCCCCTGCCTGCAGAACTTGGCTACTAAAATGAGTCTTCTGTTAGAAGCAGGGAATGCCTCTTCCAGATTTAGCAATTTAGCTCCAGCCCTGTACACTTCCTAAATCGATTCTTCAACCAGGACTAGGTCTTTTGTGCCTTTATCTCCTTAGCAATGTAAATATCTGCTAGGAATGGAGGGTTAGTGTAACCTGTCTAAGAGGTTCTAAATTTCCAGGTCCTTTTACTTTTTCTACTTTACCCTCGGCTCAGGAAAGGGAGAAAATAATTGTCCATTCAACATGATTCCATGCAAAGATAAATAACTTCTGCTTTAGCCAAGCCAATGGAAAAAAAAATAGAATAAATAAAACAGAATATTTGATGCACAAATTTCATCTTCTTGAAATAGCATAGTGCTGACATCAACAAAATCTTTCTCACAGTTGAACCTCAAATAGGATGCCTCTGTTTCAGTCTATGTTTAAATCACAGCAAAATAACATGCAGTTCAATAGGAAAACAAAGCAAACCTGCTAATTCAGTGATATTCAGTATTCTATTGAAAAGACAAGAAAAAAAAAAACTGGAGTTACTGTAATTTTCTACTTTACAGTTTGCACTTAATCCTATGGCCCATGTGTCCTTTGGCCATCAGGAAGAAAGTGTTCTTCCTTTCATTCTGATTACATAGTAAATTTCTTGAGGGCAAGAATCATGTCTCATGCTTCCTTTGTGTCCTACCTGGTTTCTAAAAGGTTCCTGGAACATTCTAGATGAGAAGCAGCATAGAGGAGGGACAAAAGGTGTTTTGCTGACTTTAGAGTCAGACTTGTTCAAATCCTAGGTCTGACACATACTAGCTTGTGACCTTGGACAAATTACTTCATACCTCTAAGCCTCAGTTTCTCATTCATAAAATGGGCTTAATAGTAATGCACTGGCAGGACTGTGATGAGGATTAACTAGGAGAATATTTGGGGATGAGTTCAGTGCCCAGCAAAGTAGCAGCTGTCACTAACTGGTAAAGGCTTTTTCACTTACCATGGATACAATTTCAAAGGTATTTAATGCAGTGATTCCTAAACCCAGCTGGGGAGCATGGTAAACACATACAGATTCTTGGACCCCTACCCCTAAACTACCCAGTCTCCCTAGGTGGGTCTTATTAACCGGCCGAGCACTGGTTCTCTACAACCCACCAGTTTAGGGAAACTCAAATAATGATATGCCTGTAAAAACAAACAAGCAAACAAACAAAACACCCAAACAACACAAAAAGGCTTAAGTTACATCAAACTTCTCAGTTAATTAAAGAACCTAGGGGAGAGGAGTTGGCAGACTACATCTTAACTCTTGTTTTTGTCATAAAAATCCCAAAGTAGTCAGCAATCTCAATATTGAGACAGCCTGATGAATATTAACCAAGAACAAAATCAGTACCATTGAACATCTTTCAAAGCAAAGTATATTTAACTAGAAGGTCCTCTTAACTGATTGGCCAACAATTTAGCCAATTAGACTCTTAGGAGGAAAATTATCATTCTGTAAAGAGCAGGGCAGTTTTGTCTCAACCAGTATCTACATGACATAGGATTTCAAAGGCTGGGGATTTTATGTTTGGGGAGCTCTCCACCAAATAAGCAAACGGGGCGCATTCTAGAAATGCACAGCCCTCCTACACGAGGCATGGAAGAGGGAGAAACAAAACCCTTTTCAGCTTTGATTCTCAGCCACTTAAAGCATTTACAAAGAGAAGCCCACTTTGGATGCAGTTGAAAAAGCTATTAAGATTCCAAGCACCTCACAGGAATACAAGTACCTTGTATTTAGGTAGCACTTTTCCTTTCAAGAAAGCCCGTACACAGAACAGACATTAGCTCATGACTCCACATGGGAAGGATCAAGGCCCGAGATAATCATACCCTGGTTGGAGTTGAAGAAACCCAGACTCGGCCAGAGAACTTGCCTAAAGTCCCCTGGCATGTCATTAAGTGGCAGGAGAACGCAAGCGTGGTCTTCCTTCACCCAAGCCGGGCTGCACTCAGGGTCTCCGTTCCCCCGCTGGTGAAAGTTTGGTTTTTTTTTGTTTTTCCCTAATCCTCTCTAGCACACTGTTAATTCAATCATTTCAAAGGTCCCAAGTGGGGGGAGTAAACATTTTTTTAAAAACTATTCTCAAAACATATATGTATGTATGTATGTCTATAACTGAATCACTTTGCTATACACATGAAACTAACATTGTAAATCAACTACAGTTCAATAAAAAATTTAAAAAAGAAACTATTTTCAGAAAAAAAAAATCTATTGAAAGCATAATTTGTATTTTCTGCTTGTCCCTGGAAACCAAGTGTTTAAGTTAATGGGATTGAGGGACGCCTAGATTAGTGGAAATTATTTTAATCAGAGAGGTAAATTTAGGAGAATTGTTATTACCCTGCAAGATAGTAAGATGGTTTTGTTCCAGCCATGTTAGCCTGGCCATGTAGGATTTAGAAGGCTGGCAATTTTCAAATAATAATTTGCCTTAAATTGCTCCAGTTTAAAATGCTTTGCCCGTCTGGATGGGGTTTCCTGTACTATGTCATTATTGATGGCCTAAGGAGATCAATAATTAAAATTCAATAGAGGGAAACGTTAAGCAGAAGTTGGGACCAGAATCCCTTCCCAGAGCCTGTTAGTTTAATCTCTCCCTCTTCTGAGACCCCCTAGTGTTTTATCAATTCCTCTCTGAAGACATTTTATACTTTGTAAGGTGACCTACAATTGCTTCAGCATACTTTCTAAGATTGTATGCTTCTCGAGGCTGGAAATGAGGTCTTATTTACCTCTATGTTATTCACAGCATCAACTGTTGAATTGTACACATAGTAGGCACTCAACAAATGTTTTCTGAATGTAGAGGTGATACAACAGTTGCACTCTCCATATGGTATTACATTTCTTTGGATAAGGTAGTGTGGTAGATAGCAAAATGGCCACAATTCCTTCCTCCCTGTACCGACACCTTTTTGCATCTCTCCCCATGAAGAGACGTAGTCTACTTCCCCATCTTGAACCTGGGCAAGTCCTTCGTGACTTGCTTTGGCTAACGAAATGTGCTGAGACCAGCTTGGCCCAGTCCAGGCCAAAGGCCCACCCAGCCAACACACTGACTCATCAGATAAATAAATGCCCGTTGTTTCTTGTCACTAAATTTTGGGGTGGTTTGTTAGCTGCATTATTTGTGGGTAACTGATACCCATTTACAGATGAGAACACTTAAGGCTCAATGAGATTAGGAACTAGTCTAAAGACACAGAGCGAAAAAGCCAGGATTTGAATCCAGTCTTTCTGATTCCAAAACTCACAGTCTTTCGACTAAATAAATTGACCAAGTTTGAAATATTCTTGTGCATTCAGAAATAAGTTTAAGAAACTCAAGGCAAGAGACACGTTGGGGAGGAGCTTCCTTTCCTCGCTGTGACACATGATGGAGAACCGCCCACCAGAGTGAGCCACCCTCATCTGACAGGGTCACATATTGGCAGCTCATTTGATCAGATTGAAGAGATGCAAAAATACAGGATCTCTTTCAAACAATGATCTGAAAGGAATGATATTCATGCATCTATAAACACAGACTCAACTTAGAGCAACTGCTATTCAAAGTTGGTGATGTAGTCATTCCCTTGTGGAATATATCTCTTCTTCATTCTCTTATCAGAAAGAAAAGTAATTTTACACATAGTTAATTTTGACCATTCTCTTCCACCATCAATCTGCCACGTGTGTTTTGGTTTTCCAACTTGACGGAAACAGTTGGAGTTGGTGCCCTGCTGTCAATATCCGCATCTGAAATGTAGTCTCCTACCTGCAGCCTTTAAGCAGCCTGGGTATTCGTGGCTGCAGGCATGGGAATTTTTCACACCAATGTAAGACCATACTTTGGATTTGCCAAAGAGCCCTTCTTATGTGAAAAGGGAGGGCTCTTCCTCCTCCACAGCTGTCAAACAGCAGGATTTCAGGAGGCCTCTCTAGTCACTGGCAGTGAACAGGAACGACCAGCGCTACTGTGCACATGATGGATGGGGTGGCCTGTCCGCTCATGTGTGTCACCTCCCGAGATGGGTGACTTGATCTCTGTCTGATAAGAGAATGTTGTTAATAGATGCTTTGCTCAGAGAAGGTGTAGCACTTCCCCCTATGGAATGTGGGCATCCATTTTCAGTCAGGGATGACCAAGGTATTTTGGGGGGATTTGTTGTGGCTGGTGGAATCACTCTGGAGAAGGAAGCAATCTGATGGCTTCTGTTTTGCTGCCTCCCCCTGAGGTCACAGTTGAGGTCTCATGCTGTGACTCAGCCACGAGAAGGCCTTCCTCTGCAGCAGGCCTTCCCCACAAGCCTTCCCTGCTGCCTTTGTTTTTCCTGACTTGCTGCCTCAAGGTCCCCATCAAGCAAGTGGGGAAATGTATTCAGCAATCTTGGAGTGGAAAAGGCTTTTCAAAAGTTTGACACAAAATCTAAAAGCCATGAAAAGAAAGATGGTGGGTTTGATTGCATTAAAAGATTCTACAAGGGAAAATTAAAAAAACAAGCTGGGAAGAAAAAATTTTGCAGCTCAAAAGGCAAAGGGCTAGCTATCATAATACAGTAAGCAAAACCTCCTACAAATAAGCAAGAAAATAATCCAACAATGTGACAGATAAGTGGGCAAAGGGAAAGGACAGACAATTTACAAATAAGGAAACATATGTGGTTATTAAATACATGAAAACATAACTAAGCTCACTGATAATATAAGAAATGTAAATTAAAATGTCAATGCAATGTCATTTCCCACCAGTTAGATTAGAAATTTTAAAAGAGCTTGATATCTTATTATATTGAGAAGGCTGTGAGGAAACAAGGACCCTTAATACTGATAGGCAGGAGCATAAATTGGTGCAACTTGGCAATATCTATGAAAATTTAAAATGCAAATACCGGGTCAACAGCAATTCCATTTTTAAGAATGTATCTTAACAGATGTCCTCAATCACATATGACATGATTTTTATACAAGATTTTCAATGCAGTATTGTTTATAACAGAAAAAGTTTGCAAACAACCTATTTTGTCCAGCTACCGGTTAAATAAATGATGACGTCTCCCAGATTTACCATGGAACACGATGCAACTGTTAAAAAGAATAAAGAAACTCTGTATATACGATTTGGGGGAAAAAAATCACAAAATATATCCTTAAGTTATATTTTTAATAAGCAAAGTATTGATGTATCTAGAAAAATATCATTTGCATAAAAAGAAAAATGCTTGTTTTTATATTTGTGAACATACATTATATATAACATGTGTATGCATAATCATATACTATATATTCTTATATGTGTGTGTGTATATATATATATGTATATATATATAGTTGTAAAATGGATACACAGAAACTGGGAAGTGTCTGCCTCTGAAGAGGGGAACTGGGGGCTACAGGCCAGTGGTGAGAAGACTTACTTTTTCCTATATATCCTTTTGTCTCCTAAAATTTTTATATTATGTGCAAAATGGGGCAGTTTTTTAAAAGAGTACTCAATGATTCCTCCTTCACATAGTGAGTGTTTTCCTTGAGGGATGCCCAGCATGTTAGGGGACCCCAGAAGAGGAGCACCTGATCAGAGTGGGTGGGAGATTAATAGACATGATTATCAAAGGTTGTCAAGGGACGTTGATTCTGGAGTCTTCAAGGACAAGCAGACATTAGCTGGGCAGACAAAAGACTTTTCTGTCCCTGGGAGAAAAGCAAATTTGGGGAACTACAAACAGTTCATTATATACTGCTGCACGTTCGTTTTTGCTTTTCTTTTTTTTTTGAAGTATAGTTGATTTGCAGTGTTCTGTTACTCTGTGGTGTACAGCATAGTGATTCAGTTTTATATATATATAAATATATACACACATACTCTTTTTCATATTCTTTTCTGTTCTGGTTTATTATAGGATATTGAATATAGTTCCCTGTGCAGTACAGTAGGTCCTTGTTGTTTATCTGTTTTATATATAGTAGTGTGTATCTGTTAATTCGAAACTCCTAATTTATTCCTCCCCGCCCCCTCTCCCCTTTGGTAATCATAAGTTTGTTTTCTATGTCTCTGAGTCTGTTTCTGTTTTATAAATAAGTTCATTTGTGTCATTTGTTTTTAGATCCCACATATAAGTGATATCAAATATTTGTCTTTCTCTGTCTGACTTACTTTACTTAGTATGATAATCTCTAGGTCCATCCAATCATTTTTGCTTTTTCTGAGTATTCATCTTTATATCCTCTAGTGCCAGGCACTTACTAGGTACCTAATATTTGCTGAATCTCACTGACTGATAGGTGAAGAGGACCTGGGTCAAGAGATGCCGGACCTGCCCGAATGGTTCACCCATTAATAAGGAGCAGCTGTGGCAACAATCAGCAGGAGGAAGAGGATGTTAGCACGTACATCACCAACTAGCCAGCAACCCTACCAGTCACAATCCACATATCAATGAGAGTTTGCAAAGCACATCAATACATGTTTTCATAAACATTTATTGAAGTGTTATTATCCCCACTTTAGTTGTGACAATACCAAGAACGAGACAGTGAATGCCAAAAGTTACTGTCAAAAAGGGGCCAATTAAGACTTGAACCCATGGTTCTGTCCCCTACTCTACAGTGGCCTCTGTTTAAACCATCACTAACTAAATTTCTTTACTTGGATGTGTGTATATATTCCATCTCTTTAAACGCAAATATACTGAGCTGAAGTCTACACGACATAATTAACCTATTATACAGATGTTTGTTCCATTCTCTGGCATTTAATGTATCATTCAGTACTTACATTATAAATTGTGTTTGACATATGCTTGGGTTGTGGTGATTTTTTTTTTAAGTTCACAAAACAAAACAAAACAAAACAAAAACATGGAACAAGGGAAATTTTCCCCAAAAGTTGCAATGTTAAAATACAAGATCAAGGAATTTGGGTCACACTCGGCAGACATCATCTTTTACATTCTCCTTTCCTATTGTCATATCCTCCACAATGAAGTGGGAAATATGAGAGGAAGAGTTAGTCAAACAACAAAGCTGACACAGAGGAGAGAAGGATCATCACATTTCACGACAACCATGTTGCTGATGGTAGACTGGCTTCCCTAACTAAAATGCTTATAAGTTAACAGTTTCCAATGGGGTGTTCTTTTTTTTTGCAAAGATACTTTAAGGCCTTCCTTTCTTTACCTTAGAGACTCAAAAGCATTAATTCCTGATGTCTGCAAACTTCCCCAGGTAGCATATTGCAATGGGTACAGCAACTAAATCACAAACAATGTAACAGAAGCGAAATCTGCTGCACCAAATAAACCAACCGCAGCCCAGATGAGTCATGGGAGACAATGGTGACCACAAGGGTGAAGAGGAGCTGCCTCTCCCTGCTGCTGACTGGTGACTGGCTGATTTCCTACACTGCCAGGTGTGGGTGCCTGTGCTAGGGCATCGCCAGGCACAGATGACATCACTCCAACTGCATATATATTACACAGGCCAACAGAGAAATGACCACAGGGATTTAACTTTGCAAAATAAGACCTTATTTAGCTGCATGTCAGCAATCTGGCAACCCCAAATATTTGAAAAATGGCTATAACTATAGATAAATATTTTTAATGTTCTGGTTAAAGTAGAAGTTACAAAACCCATGCCATAAAGTTCATGTATATCAATTGTAAGTGAATCTACCAGACTTCTACTGAAGACAGGGTCTTTAGTTTACACATAGTTTTAACATGCCTTTCAACTAGAATAGTGTCTTATGTTAGGAGGATTCTGGGTACTCTATTAAAATGCCAAGAAAGTGAGTTGTTCTGTCTTCCCCTTCACTTTTTTTTTTTTTTTTATAGAAAGGAAGAGAATCTGGCTTTTACTTTTTTTTATATAAACATACGACATGTGCTTGGGAGAAAGATACATGAGGAACTAGGTTTTCAAACACAGTTGAGCTGCTGAGAGAGATTGCCATTCAACTAGTTTATCCTCTATAAAAATAGAACTTCCTTTCTCTCAAAAAGAGGTTTAGGACTCTGTTTTTAAGTGTAAAAAGGTTTATAATGAAACTGAAAAGTCTTCTTGTAGGCCAAAGAGCTCCTTTTTGCATTAGGCATATAAATCAGGAATATGCAGGATACATTCAACCACTTGGGAACTTTGAAAAACAGCATTGGTATTTCCAAGGCACTTCATTCACCCTCCTATGGGCAAATCTGGAAACTGGCAATTTAGCTTGGCATTGGAGAGTCAGTGCATTACAGGACAAGGTGGGGTGGGATAAAGCAAGCTCTCCCTAGTCTTTCACGTCAGAAGACCCAAGTTCAAAGTTTCAGCCAAAATAACCTCCCACCCCAGGTAAGTCTTAAATGTTTAGTTTAACATGGAAAAAGGCCTGTTTGTCAGTCAAGGCCCTCAATAGATTCCGTGACTATGTCAGAAGACACAGCTCCATGTCTAAGAGTGCAACTAAATTTTATTTCTAAAGTACAGAACTAGTATCCCCTGGGAGCTGGTGGGACCACAAGGAAGGTATATGGGAGCAGGGACTACCCACTCCCTCTAAAGGAGATGGCAGCTAGGAGAGAACAAGCAAAATGGAAGATATGCGAAATGATGCAAGACTAATCCTAAACTGAATAAAAGCAAGTGCTGTGGACCTCAGGCACTCTGAGAACTGAAGAAGAAACACTGAGAAGGAATGAGGGATAGTTTAGTCTGTTGAACCAATTCATCAATATCCATAGATCCATTCTTCCATTTGGGCATCATGTTAGGGAATAAACTCAAAAGAATGGGAGAGTAGGGATGATGAAATTTCCATTCACTCTATTCTACCAGACAAACTGTGGTCCAGAATTGGCTGAGACACATGATGAGAGATCTAGAAACCACATCACTTAAAATACAGAAGAAATCCAGAATGCTTGGTCAAAGCAGGAGGCTAGTGAATGATTGATGGCTGTTTTCAAATACAAGAGAGGTGATATGCAGAAGGAAGATATGATTTATTCTGTGAGGCTGTCAAGAGCAAAATCAGGGCTCTATGGATTAAAGGCAACTGTTATACAAGTTACAGAAGTTATCCCACAGAAGGTTTTAGTTGAAAATAAAGAAGACAATCTAACAATCAGAGGGGCCCCAAAATAGAAAGAACTAATCTGTGACCATCAAAAACCCAAAAGCAAATATTCACTGGTAGTCTACTATTTTCAGACATCAAAATATGTTTTAAATGAATTGTCTAATTTCCTCCTCATAATTTTATAAAGTTATTATTATCAACATCTCCTTTATTATTCATATTTTACAAAAAAAATAAATTGAGGTTCAGAGAAATTAAATAATTTGTCCAAACTCACACAACCAGAATGTGGCTGAGCCAGGTTTCAAAGCTAGTCTTTGCTCTTATAATTTTACTGTTTAAAAGGAGTTTCAAACCCCCAGAAAATAACAAATATTGATGAGAATGTAGAGAAATTGGCAGTGGGAATATAAATGGTCCAGGCGCTGTGGAAAATGGTATGGCAGTTCCTTACAAAATTAAACAGAATTGTCATATGATCCAGCAATTCTATTTCTGGGTATATGCCCACAAGAATTGGAAGCAGGAACTTAAACATGTATTTGTAGACACACGTTCATAGCAGCATTATTCACAATAGCAAAGGTAGATGCAACCCAAGTGCCCATCTTCAGATGAATGGACAAATAAAATGTGGTCTATACATACAATGGGATATTATTAAATCTTAAAAAGGATGGAGATTTTGACACATGCTACACCACTGGTGAACTCTGAAGATATTATGCTGAGTAAAATAAGCCAGTCACAAAAGGACAAATAAGTTATTATTCCAATTATGTGAAGTACCCAGAGTAGCCAAATTCATGGAGACAGAGTAGAATGGTGGTTGCCAGAGGTTGAGGGGGAGGAAGGAATGGGGCGTTCTTGTTTAATGGGTACAGAGTTTTGGCTTGGAAAGATGAAAAAGTTCTGGAGATGGAGGGTGGTGAAGGTCAACAAGCAATGTGACTGAATTTAATGCCACTGAACTGTACACATAAAGATGATTAAAACTGTCAATTTCACATTATGTATATTTCACCACAAAATTTTTAGAAGGAGTGAGATGTTCATGGCTGGAAGTGTTCAAGTGGAGACAAGATGTTCACATGTCAGAGATGCTGAAGAAGGGATTATTATTCCAGGAAGGGGCTGCATTAAATGAATCCTGAGATCCCTTCCAACTCTAAAATTCTGTTACAAGATAAGCATTTCATCAGTTACAGAAGTAAAAAATTGTTTTCTTTTTCCAAAAAAATATAGACTACCTTTTATCCTGGAGCTTCCCATCCTGGACCCTGAGACAAGCTGGGTCCTGGAGTTGATTTACAATCAGATTCTCTCATTGTTTGTAGAGCATATTACCAGAAAACCATTTCCAGCTCCATTTTAATGAGGACCAATTTATTATTTTTTTGGAAACCCCTGACTTCCATTGTTATAGAAAAGATAGAAGAAAAGAAAACCTAGGTCTTGCAGTTCAAGAATTAATGAATGCCCTGAAACAATTACGCCTTAAATATACAGAGGTCTCCTTAATGTAAATAGACTGTATTTCACAGCAAATCTTCTCAGAACAAGGAATCCATTTCAGCATGACAGAGTGGGCAATGTAGCAGGGCTATAGTCTGCACTCAGTTTTCAATTTTACTTCCGTTGACATTGACTAATGTACAAATAGCCTGGTTTAAAGGATCAGGGAAACACTAGGTCACAGTGTGAAATATATGCTAATATAGCACAATTTATATAAAAATAGAGGAATGTAAATAGCTAACTGAAGCCAGAGGTAGTGGTTCCAGCCAAGTGGGGACTGAGGAACATTGATAATGCAAAGAGAATGTTGTTCTCGCTGAAACCTCCAGGAATACTTCCCTCAGGTTTTCTTCCAGTTTAAACGCCACGATACATTAAAACTGAATTTCTGTTGCTCTCTGAAAGCATGCGTATGTCTCTGCATTACTGAATCAGGATATGACAAGTTAAATAACCTAAATTAAAAGTCAGTATGATACAAAGATTAACACTGCCAGTCCCCACGGTTGAGGAGCTAATAAAACAGTGGGGATAAACTGAGAGCCCATATACCTTAAAGGCAAAGTGTGTTAAATGGGCAGCCAGCACGACAAAGTGGAAGAAGCACGAATTAAAACAACTGCTGTTTATTTAGCATTTATGAGTCAGGCATGAGAATTTCACATTCATTATCTCATTTAATCCTCATGTTGTGGGTTAAGAACCAGTACAATACGGGACGTAATTCAGTCATTAATAAATTCCGCTGAAATCATTCCACAGCAAATCCAGGACTGACTCATCTAACAGCCCATTCCCAGAGTCGGGCAGGCTCTCTGGCCTCCGACAGGCTCTGACTGCTTAGGTCTGTATGACAGCATCCAAGGGGTAAAAAGAGAAAAGGCAAAAATGACAGAAAAGTCATTGATGAAGAAGACATACAGATGGCCAACAAACACATGAAAAGACACTCAACACTGTTATTTATCAAATAAATGCAAATCAAAACTACAATTAAGTATCACCTCACACTGATCATAATAGCCATTATTAGAAAGTCCACAAATGATAAATGCTGGAGAGGGTGTGGAGAAAAGGGAATTCTCCTACACTGTTGGTAGGAATGTAGTTTGGTATAGCCATTATGAAAAATAGCATGGAAATCCCTTAAAAAACTAAAAATAGACTTACCCTATGATCCAGCAAACCCATTCCTGGCCACACATTGGCAAAAACTCTAATTCAAAAAGATACAAGCACCTCAATGTTCACAGCAGCACTATTTACAATAGCCAAGACATGGAAGCAACTTAAATGTCCATTGGCAGATGACTGAATAAAGAAGATGGGCAGTCTACCCAGACAATAGAAATAAAAGCAAAAATAAACAAATGGGACCTAATTACACTTATAAGCTTCTGCACAGCAAAGGAAATCATAAGCAAAACAAAATAACCTACAGAATGGGAAAAAATATTCACAAATGATGCGACTGACAAAGGCTTAATTTCCAGAATTATATAAACAGCTCATACAACTTAATAACAAAAACCAAATAACCCAATCCAAAAATGGGCAGAAGACCTAAACAAGCAATTCTCCAATGAAGACATACAAATGGTCAATAGGATATGAAAACCTGCTCAATATCGCTAATTATCAGAGAAATGCAAATCAAAACTACAATGAGATATCACCTCACACTGGTCAGAATGGCCATCATTCAAAAGTCCACAAACAATAAATGCTGGAGAGGGTGTGGAGAAAAGGGAACCCTCCTATACTATTGGTGGGAATGTAGTTTGGTGCAGTCATTATGGAAAACAGTGTGGAGATTCCTCAGAAAACTAAAAATAGATTTATCATATATGATCCAACAATCCCGCTCCTGGGCATATATCTGGATGGAACTCTAATTTGAAAAGATACACGCACTCTAATGCTTACAGCAGTACTATATATAATAGCCAAGACATGGAAACAACCTAAATGTCCATGGACAGATGACTGGATAAAGAAGTTGTGGCATATTTATACAATGGAATACTACTCAGCCATAAAAAAGAATAAAATAATGCCATTTGCAGCAACATGGATGGAACTGGAGATCATCATTCTAAGGGAAGTAAGCCAGAAAGAGAAAGAGAAATGTCATATGATATCACTCATATATGGAATCTAAAACAAGAAAAAAGAAGACAGAAATGAACTCAACTACAAAACAGAAACAGACTCACAGACATAGTAAACAAACCTATGGTTACAGAGTGAGGGGGGAGAGAAAGGATAAATTCGGAGTTTGAGATTTGCAAATATTAACTAGTATATATAAAATAGATAAACAATAAGTTTCTTCTGTATAACACAGGGAACTATATTCAATTATCTTGTAGTAACCTATAATAAAAAAGAACATGAAAACAAATACATGTATGTATATGTATGATTGAAACATAATGCTGTACACCAGAAATTGACACACTGTAAACTGCCTATACTTCAATTAAGAAAAGATGTGGTATATATACACAATGGAACACTACTCAGCTATGAAAAAGAATGAAATAATGCCACTGGCAGCAACATGGATGGAACTAGAGATTACCATATTCAGTGAACAAGTCAGAAAGAGAAAGACAAATACCATATGATATCACTTATATGTGGAACTTAAAATATGATACAAATGAATTTATTTACAAAATAGAAACAGACTCACAGACACAGAAAAAAACAAACTTATGGCTACCAAAGGCGAAAGGGTGTAGGGGAGGCATAAATTAAGAGTTGGGGACTAGCAGATACAAACTACTATGTATAAAATAAACAACAAGTTCCTACTGTGTAGCATAAAGAACTATATTCAACATCTTGTAATAAGCCATAATGGAAAAAGAATATGAAAAAGAATATATACATATAACTAAAACACTTTGGTGTATATTAGAAACTAACACAACATTGTAAATCAACTATATTTAAAAAAAAATTTTTTTTAAGTCATAGATGGATTCTAAGTAACTGAGGCAGAGAAACTAGAATTTAAGGCCTAAAGGTGAAGCTGAAAACTATATATAATTTTTAGATGGAGTGTGTTTGGTTCTTCTCTACTGCTGTCTATGTTCCATGCCATAATCCACCCACAATATGGCCACACTTTTATAAGAACCTCCTGGTTAGAACCTTCCCTGAGCATCTATGGCATATGAGATAACGTTTAAAGCTCTCAGCAGAGCATGTGTAGTCCTTTATAATCTTATCTCCTATTGTTCCAGTCATGCTAAATTATAGCTCACCTTTCCAAACACACTCCATCCTTTCATTCCCTAATTCTCTTTACTGGGATGCCCATTTCTATCCTTCTTCCCTCCCCTAATTTGTTCTTCAATATTCAAATTAGAAGAGAGATCATATCTATCTTATTTACTACTGTAACCTCAGTGTAAGGAATATAGTTGGTGCTAATGTTTATTGAATGTAATGGGAGAAATATAGAAAGACATAAATGAAATAGAGGGAGGCAGAGAGGGAGCAAATTGTCTCGTCTTTCATCCTTCCAAGCCAACATCATTCCCTCTTCTGTGCTATACAGAACCTAGTCATAAACACACCTCTTTATACTGTTTTTCAAGTTTATCTGTTGCTATGCTTTTTCCCCACCTAGACTCTCAGCATCCCAAGGGCAAGGGCACGTTCTTCCTAAACAGCCAATGTTCAGCTCAGCACCTGGCAGTAAACAAGAAATGACTGAATTAATCTTTTTCAAGTTCGTATAAATCCCACTTAAAGGAACTACTTTAGCTAGTAGTAACTTGGAAGTCCCAGTCAACATTTGGATTGGGTCCCTGTGACTCACATTTGGCAGACCAGGTAAATAAGTATCTGACTAAATATGGTCCAAGTAAGGTCTCTTTCTGTTTTTGGAAGCCAACCTAGATTTATGCATTGAACTTCTTACTCCCTAGAAAGTTCTAAAGGTCTTCACTCAGAAGCTGTTTATACACACTTTTCACAAGCTTAGTTACCAGATTTCTCAGTCCAGAGTTGACGAGACACAACAAGTGGAAAGCAGAAAAGGAGATGGAGGCAGATAAACTAGGAAGTACTCTGAGGAGAAAGAGCAGGGACCCAAGGATTCAAAAAGCCTAACATCTTGGGGCAATTAGTCCGAAGTTTAACAGACCCTGGGTCTGTACCCTGTGGCAACACTGTCTAATAATTCACAATGATGACTATGTACTATCGTGAAAAGGTAGCCCTCTTTACAAAGACAGAGGTGTGTGTGCAATCCATTAAAAAGATTTCTATTAAACAGCAAACCATTTGGCATTCAATGGGGAATGCTTTGATTAGTTGGAAAATGTACTTAGGTGGACCAGCTAATGAGCTGACAATGCCAGATATAAAATGTGCTCCTATAGAAACTAAGGAGACTTTATATTGTGTATTTGTCTATTTCCAGCTTTCCAACACATGGAAAAAGCACCAAAAGAAATGTCAGCATGAAAACATACATTAAGTCAGGATCCTAAATGCAATTCCAGGAGAGGCTGTATTCACAGGCAATCTCAAACCAACTTTTGAAGGCTGCATGAGCCCCTAAGTGGCCCTCTGCACAGGAACTCTTTCAGGAGCTTATGTTTGATACAAAGAAAGTCAACATGAAGTCAACAGGAGCGGCTAGCTCGAACACCCTAATGGCATTTACAGGACTAGAATCCAGCTCAGAATTAGCTGGGGACAATTCTCTGTCTGTGCCACAAAGCACACACTATGCCCTGAATTTAATCTTATACCATGCTGCACCCTTTCAAGGATGGATAAACAGAAAGCTTTAAAAGCGATGGGCTATGGTCTGGCTTCCAGGAGGTAGAGGGGGCAAATACTTTGGTGAGTGGGGGGCACCAGTATTCAGGCCCCAGAACTCTGTTTCAATGACCAGATTCTTTCTTCTCATTCCCTGATTTCCCCTTAGAGGCCTCCCTGAATTCAAGGTTCAATCTGAGACCCCCTGAAAGAAAACATTCCTAGTACCCCATGCCCTCCCATTCAGTCACCCTCCTTCATCCCACCTTATTTAGAGTCCATCTCGTCCCAGGCATTAAGCTAGGCAATTCCACACAAATGATCTCATTTCTGTGGCAAATTGGAATATGACATATTTCAACTTGGTCTTCATGAACTATAGGGCACATAGAGAGTATATTAATACGTAGACTGAGGTCTGTTTAGAAAGGCTCACGGGTGCCTTGCTAAAAGAAAGGGAGGGAACTAGTGCTTACTAATCACCTGCTATGAGCCACACGGAGTGGGGGGCTTTGCAACCCTTTGCTTCTTATTTGATCTTTACAGTAACCTGGCAAGGAAGCATTATATAATAAATGAGGAAATTGTGGCTCTGAGAAATTAATCTCAACTCAAAATCATGCAGCTGGTTGATGACTCTGGAGCCAGGATTCAGACCTGGGTCTGTTGGGACCTTGCAAGCCTTACTCTGCTCCACCATGATATTAAAGAATTAGGGCATTTTCCTTTTGGACAATGGAAAGCTAAAGGAAGTTTTAAAGCTGTTGTCTGATGTGATATTGTCCTAAATCAACCCCACTGGAAATCCTGAGGAACTACAAGGTACCAGCCCCGTATGCCTGCCTTACTGAATATTTCTGAAACCTTGAATTCTAGCTCAAAGCAGCCTCAAGAATAGTCCTAACTGGGGAATGTAATCATAGCTCCAGAAGTCTGAAAAGGTGTGGAAAGGCCAGGCTTAACTTTCTGAGCCATCACTTCTAAAGGGGGTCTTTCTCCCCCTTGTTGCCCATCTCTCAGCAGTGTGGGCAGAGTCCTCCCCATTCTCAATATCAATCAATATCATCAATATCAAGCTGAGGACTTGCTACCAGCTGCCAGGCTTTGGTAGCTTGGGGAAGTAGTAAAAAATAAAGGCATTTTAGCAGGGAGGGTATAACTCAGTGGTAGAGTGACTGCTTAGTGTGCACAGGGTCCCAGGTTCAATCCCCAGTATCCTCACTGGTCAGTAAATAAATACACCTAGTTACTTTCCCCCACCAAAAGAACCAAAAAAATTTTTTTAAACAAGAAAAAAAGAGAATAAAGACATTTTAGAGAGCAATTCATATTATCACAGTGTCTCCTGGATCTCAGTTTCCATGTCTGTACAATAGGGGGTTGGGGGTCCGCCCATGATAAAGTCTCTTTCTGATGCCTGTTATAATGATCAAAGAGATAATGCATATGAAGTGTAGAGCTTAATACCTGACACACTGGAGGTACTTAACCATTACAGCTGAATTTAGCATCTTTAAGATTCCTTCGTGTGTTATTCATGAATATTTTGTGAGCTTAATAAATCATAATAATAGTACAAGGTAACATTTACTGAGTGCTTACTATGTGCCAGGCACAGTTTCAATTGCTTATCTGATCATCACAACAGCCTTAGAAGGTGGGCTCTACTATTATTCCCATTTTACCAGTAAGAACACTAAGGCACAGATTAACTAATTTGCTCAGCTTATAGATCAAGTTAACTAGGGAGCCTGGTTGAATGCCAGTGCGCTTCTCACTACTCCACTTGTTATAATTACTTTTGTTATTATTCTGTATAATTATTATAGCTCCCTTTAGTCCCAAAGGGATTCTCATTTAACTCCTTGAAAGCAGCTCCAAGGAATACTTTAATTTCTCAAAAGCATATGTTTTAATCTCCCAGGGTCTGTGAAAGGACATTCAATTCTCTGACACTTAATGCAATTGCTTCTGCTTTAACTTCCTGGCTATTTAAAGATGCCTTGAGCTTGTTCCAAGTTTACTGAGTCTACCCAGAAAACAAAACCTTCTTAATGGCTTTGGTTTTGTGGACTTCGTAAACATTCTTAGAACGATAAAAGGATCACATGTGGTGTTATCTTATTGAATAATGGTCTGGTGTGTCTTCTCCTAAATGAAACGTTGGAGCAGTGTTTTTGTAGGGCAGTGATACATTAGAATAATACCATATATTTATATAGTGCTTTGCAATTTTCAAAGTGCTTTCCCAATTACTGTCTCATTTGATCCTCACCGCAGGCTTGCAAAGCAAGCAGGGTATCTGTTATTACCAGCCCCATTTTATAGGCAATGTGGTCAAGCAGAAAGTATCCCCAACTTTGAAGGAAAACAGAGTAGGGTTCTGTTCCCTGTTCCTCAACAGTCTAGCTATGTGACCTTGAACTAGTTTCCTAACCTTTCCAAGCTTCAGTTTCGTCATCTGCCAACTGGGCAGAATAGTTTACAAGGTTATGCAGAAGATTAAATGAGATCGTCTACGTGAAGCAATCAGAGCAGTGCCTATCACCAAATATTTTATTATTATTGTTATTAGTACTAATTATATAATTATTTTTATTTTTAGTATTATTTGCTACTAGACAAAACATCATTAAAGGGAGACAACCAAAAAGGAAATAGTGAGAGCAAAGTCCTGAAAATGAAGGGCAAAGTGGGCTTTTATTCCCTTTTAGGCACTGGTTGCCAAGGAAGGGCATGTATGACTCCAGTTGGGTGAGCCATGAAGAGGACCAGAGCAAGGGAAATGAATATGGACTCGCTTTGACAGCCCAGGAGCCCCCACTTCTGTGCCAGGGAACTTTGCTCTTAAGAAGCAAAACTGAAGCCCTGGGCCAGGCCCACCCCCACTCTGCCTTCCACCCATCTTCCCACTAGCAGGGACCAAGCTGAGTCTCCCAGCCCAGCCAAAGGATCCCAGGACACCAGGCTCTCAGGACACCAAGAGCGAGCCACGCATCAGCCCAGTCTGGGAGGATCTACATCCTGACTGGATAATTGGATGAACTCGCTTCTTATCGGAATGGTTCTTTTAGAAGATAACAAAGGAACACTCTCCAGGCAGTCTCTGAGAGGAAAGAAGAATTCCAACAAGAAAATCCTGCCTTGAAGACAAGCATCATCCCAGCCTCTGGGAGGTCTCACTTAGCCCTACCTTGGAAGCTTCAACCTTCTCTGGGCTTCCAGTCCTGCCCCACCCCATCCTGTCCCAGGACAGACGACTACTGCAGTTGGACAGAACCTCTGTGAGGAAGCGGCAGAGGCTGGGGAGCCCATGGGCCCAGATCATCTTCTGGCTCCTCTCTGAACACAGCAAGCTGCTTAACCTGTTTGACTTCGTTTGCTTTCTCCATGAGGTAACACAAAAGGGTCACCATGAGAATGAAATGAGACCATGGATGTCAGCCCTTAGCACTGTGCTTTCCGGAGAGTAGATGAACAAACAGATGGTGGTAGATTTTATAATCACTGTCGCTGCTGTTGTTGTTATTAATTACACCAAAGTGATTCCGGCTTCTCTGATCTGGCAGCATGAGTGATCTAGACAAGTGTGTATTGTTTCTCTAATAACTCCCAGAATCAGAAGTCTTGTCCATTCTCCTTTCACAATCTGCTAATATGATCACTGCAGCTTCCTGGGGCCATTTCCATAACTGCCCTCTCCGGAGAACCCAGCATGGGGAGCTCTCCAGTGGAGAAGATTTTGTTTGTGGGCAGACAGCACACTGGCACCTGAGACAAGCACCGTTTTTCCTCGGCCCCCTTTCACGGAGCCTCAGAATGGCCCAGGCCATCCCCACCTCCTTCCCTCCCAAAGCCAAGCAGCTGAGGCCATCCATGACTTCTGGCTAAACCCAAACCCCATTTTCTAAGCTTAACATAAACCAAGTAAGATGCCTGCTGACAGATGGAAAAGGGCAAGAGATTCAAAGCGACCTTGGAGATAACCGCTGAGGTCTGTGTCTGCCCTGGGCCCAACCTGGCAATTACCTTGCCCCCAAAATGATGCCATTTACAGAAGCTTTGGTTAATGATAGGTATAAGGCCAACAGTGGTACTTTTCTAAAGTAAGTTCTCAAACTCTGAAAGTGGGACCTTAGTATTTGGAGAAGTTCCTTCCTGGTCAGCAGGCAGGAACATAAAAAAAGGAACAGCAGTGATGTGAGTTCACATAGGTCTTAAGTCACTGTCTTATGTGGATTAAATGTCTCATGGAGGGAGTTCATGGCAGTGTAACTTAAGAGAAGGGTCTGCATCAAGGATGTCCCTGGCTTCTCATTTCTTGGAGGGATCTCCCACTACTGTCACAATCTCAGGCCAGTTTCTCAAGCCCCCCAGGCCTTAGCTGCCTCATCCTTGTAACAAAGAAATTAATACCAACTATATTTTTTCTTTTGGTAAAAAAGTTAGACCTTTGATGCAGAGGGCTGAGTTAATCCCATTCCTCATTCATGGTCCATCATCCACACTGGTCCAGGGAAGACCTCTCTCTTACTTATTTTTCTGCTTATTCCCTTTAATCCTCATTCCTCTCCCATACCAACAGGCAGCCATCCCACCACGTTTGATGTGTAGGCCTTTGTTCCTAAATATCCTTGCAAATGTGCATTGTCATTTTATGTGTGTGTATTTTTAATTTTTGTAACTGGAATTGTGTTTCAGATCTCTTTCTGTTTCTTGTCATTTTTACCCAGCATTGTACTTTCAGATGTCATTATCCATGTCATTATCAGCGTTATCTTCTTCGTTCCTTCTAACTGCTGCATCCTATGTGCGCTGGTCCTTTGTCCTTGGCCCTTCCTGGGCCGTTCAGCCATGCTTTGTCCAGCGCTGTGCCCCCGAGGCTGATCTCTTCCATTCTGAACTGCGGCAACAGTCCTTCCCTGGTCTCTAGCCTGCTGGCCCACTCTGCAGATTTTAGACTGGCTAGCCTCCAAAATCCCACTAGTCAATTTCTTAAAATACATCATTTTCTATATAGACATACTGTTCCTATTGGTTCTGCTTCTCTGGAGAACTCTGACTAATAAAGCACCCATACTGTCTCTAATTTCCAGCTACCGCCAACAATGCTGTGATGGAGATTCTTTACATGCTCCCTTAGAGAACTGTTTGAGAATTTCCTTGGTTTATATAACCAGAGGTGAAATTTCTGGGTCATGGCATGATACCAATTGCATAATGTTATAGAGCATAATGCTATAACAACATTACAACATTTTACAATTATTTACAGAGTGTTTACCATGTGCCAAATGCTCTGTGTGGGAACTAGTGACAGAATAATCTACAAAATAATCTTTGCCCATACTGAACTTTCAGCAAAAGAGTATATTAATGATCTGGCACAAATTTGTGCCTAAAAAATGTGTAATTCTTGTTGAGACCAAAATTATCTACACCACATAGCTTACTGTCCACATTAATATGACATTACTATTCCATTCATCTTCATCAACTTGATTTTGCTATTCTAGGAAATTGTTGGCCAGGAAGATAAAGGTTGAAAATAACTTCCTGAAAATCCCATTTAATAAACTTCAGACTGATCAACTTTTCCATAGACAGCATGAAAAGACTGTTGATTCTCCATCATTCTCACTCAACAGTTGTGTTTACTAACTCTAAACTATCATATCTTGATCCTTACACAATTCGACCAAGTTCCTGCACTTCAAGAATCATCTTAACCCTAATCCCCAAACATCATAAATATCACAGCTTTTCCCTTTCTCCTCTTACAAGGTAGTGTTTTCTCTTATCACAGTAATAAACACAGCTTTGACCTTTCAACAGGTCATTAGGTTCACTTAGGAAACCAGCATCAGCTATCTCTATAAAGCAGGTCTTGTATTTCCTTTTCCCCTCCCTGAATGCAGAAGTAAAAGAGGTGGTTTGGGATTAAAGCTAAAATCCCCAATTCTAATCTTAGCTAGGCTCATCATAACCGCGGGTGAACCTCCAGCATAGATGAACAAATAACTTCTACAAGCCTCACTGTTCTCGTCCATAAATGAGAGGGCTACTGCTGATGGTCCCCAATGTACTCCCAACACTAAGTGGTATGAAAATCTGTTCAGGGAAATCATCTGCAAAAAATTGTCAGTTTCTTAGGAGGTTGAACTTAAGCACTCTTGCTAAGATTTTAGGTAGGGAAAAGATGATAGGAATATTTTCCTTCTAGAAAAGAGGTAAAAATTTGGGTACAGGGTGCAGACCACCACTGTATAGCCTGAGGGGAGTGTGTGTCAGAGACAGAGACACCTAAGGTAGAGCCACGCGGTGATGGTGGAGACGATGAGGAATCTGGTGGAGAATGCCACAGCATCTGTTATGTGCTTGGCACGGGTCTAAGCCATGTGAACTCACTTGATTCTAAGAACAATTCTATGAGGTCAGTCATATTACTGTCTCCATTTTACCGATGAGGAAATTCAGTGAAGATGGGCAATCTTCCACAGCTGCCGAACGGTAGCCAACTGACTAGTTTCATTTTCTTATATCCCTTTGAAGGTGTAATGAACAATAAAATCAAGTGGCTGACAAAAGGAAGAGGGAAAAAAAAAAAAGAAGACCATGAGAAACCACAGATCTAGGTTCTTCTTACGCTGGAAATCTCTCCCAAATGGTGAAAAGTCGGTTATGGCTTTATAGTACCATAGTATGACAGTAGTGTATGTCGACTTAATGGCATGAGGTTGCCCCTGGACAAGAGAGACGTGTGTATCATATGAAGTCAAATTGTGTGTGTCTGTTTCTGTGCATTTCCTGCAGTAATACTGGAATTTTGATTTTGAAAGTGGGCCACTTTTCCCTGCTCTGGGTATGAACAGCTTTCCAAAATCCCTAACGTCTTTTTTAAAATTAATTAATTAGTTTTTCTAATCGAAGTATAGTCAGTTTACAATGTTGCATCAATTTCTGGTGCACAGTGTGATATTTCAGTCATACATGTACATACATGTATTTCTTTTCATGTTCTTTTTCATTATAGGTGACTACAGGATATCGAATACAGTTCCCTGTGTGGAAATAAACAGTCTTAGAGGAGTAGAAAGGCCTCAGGAGGGCATTAGAAGATCTGCATTCAACCCTTCCAACCCAGTTCAACCCTTCCCCAGCTGTTTGCTCAGGCCCATCTTCTTTACTTCTCTGTACTTCAGTTTCCTCATCAGGAACATAAGAGGATTAGACAAGGTCACCCCACCAGCACTCACACTCCACGACATCACCTTCCGTCATCTCTACCACCAGTGCATTGTAGGTATCTAGTTTTCATACGTGTTGCTATTTAATTCATGAATACATGTCTAGGCTCTCAATTCCTTGAGGGCAAAACCTCTATCATCTACTTTGTTCTTGAAACCATATAAAGTGCTTTTTTTTTTTTCAAATTCCACAGCACTATTAGCCCAGTGGATGATCAAAAATAGTTTCCAAATGAACGAATGTACCCTTGAAAGTCATGATTTATGCTTCAGCCAATTAAACGCTATCTGTTTTAGCACGCCTCAGCATGAATTTTGGAAGATGGCAAGATGCTGCATGTGGACTGAAATGATGGAAGCTTCCTTCCTGATCCTACTCACAGGTCCCTAATACTGACAAGACATCACCCACCAAGGAAATGTCTGATGGAGTACTGTCCCAGCAGATTACACAGCATCGGCCTCAGACAGGATCGTGAGATCTCAAAGCCAGGGAGAAATTACATAATGCTCAGAAATTTGCTTTGGCACAGGGCGGGGACACTGTGGCACCACTTCGTGTGTGTTCAGCAATTTCAGCATCCCAGGATTTTTCTGTGTTATACTTCCGGCCGTGAAATAGAAAGAATTCTGCATAACGGCTGAAATGGTAGACAGCTGATCCCAAAAAAGTTCCTTTCAGAGAACTCACCCAGGCAGCTAATTATGCCATCTTAGTTATTAATTCACTTTTTAAAGACTGATCTTCCACTTTAAAAATCCAGATGCCATTGCTATTTCTAAGGCAAAAAGAAACAGAGACACAATTTAATGACTGGTCACTCTTTAGTCCAATGCTAGCATGATTCATTAACAATATTATCCAACTATAGTACTGTAAACAGATAATCAGTTTTATCCCTTTGGGAGATATTTCTCATGGGGAATCCAGACTTTTTGCTCCAGTATCATCTTTTTTCTTCTTCCTTCTGCCAGCCATTTGGTTTTAATGTTCATTAGCACCTCCAAAGGAATGTGAGAAAAAACTCCTGGAAATCAGGCCACTGGAGAGTAGTTCTGGCAAATCACCTACTGGGCTAAAATGATATTTAATCTGTGCTCTGATTGCTCTCCATTTGTTTCAGATAATAAAGAAATCACTCTTATGCAAATAGGATGTTAGGGTTGGGAGAAACCTGGGATGTCTTCTATTGCAAACCCACTTTATAGATTATAAAATGGAGGTACAATGAAGCAAAATATCTTGTTGGAGGTCACACAGGTAGCCAGAGGCTGAAACTAGAATCCAAATCTTTAGACTCTCAGTTCAGTGCTTCCCCCTTAAACTACTTAGTAAGTGTGGTAAAGACATAGCTCAGAGAAAGTAAGATTTTATATATCCCAACACATTTCTTAGGAAGATTCAAATAATGTCCACATAAAGACTTACATTCAATGAATATTTTAGGAAGATTAAAGTAATATTCATGTTCCATAATATTTCTTGACCACCTATTATGTGCTCTTTTACTTAAGTTTTCTCATTTACTCTTCAGCACAACCCAGTCAAGTTGGTTTTAATATTTCCATTTTGCTGAGAATGAAGCTAAAGCTCAGAGAGGCAAAGAGATTTGTTCCAGGACACACAGCTAAGTAAGAATTTAATTCTAGATTTAAACTCAAGTCCTCAGGCTCAGTACGGAGCTTTTTCACTCATTTCAATGCTTCATAAACTTCAATTATTCACATTCTGCTTTCCCAGTATTTTGTTACCAGAATAATGACTTACTTAATATTACCCTTTAATTAGATTTACTATTTTTTACTAAAATTTAGCTTTCACTTAAGATATAATATCCATGAAATTATGAGTTTAGTGGGGCAAGTACTTGAGTCATATATAAAATACACATAAAGCTTTGAAAAAATTTTTTAAAAAGTTCATCTATGTGGTATCTGAAATTTCAGCTGCCAGCCTTGATATCTATTTCACACTTTGAGAAACAGGCACCTCGCAGCCGTTTTGTAAGGAGTAAAACTACAGCACTTAGGACACTCTGTGTCCCCCCTGACCATTATTATTATTATTGCTCAAAGCTTCCTAATCTCGCACCCATGAGAATCTCCTGAGATACTTGTTAAAATGCATATTCCCAGGCCCCATGCCTAGATCTGGGATGAAGTCCAGGAACTGACATTTTTAACAAACATCAAACCACCCAGAATGTCTACTGCTGATGCTCTCAAGTCATATTTCGAGAAACCCTGTGCCACAACACTGGGGACTATATGATTTACTGAGGCAGGAGTCCCTTAGAGTAACTACCCCCATTAACACTTTAAACAAGTGTTGATATATATTATTTTGGAGTCACCAAATCACAAAGCTGTAGTGACTCCACAGGGACTTTAGTTTGGACCTTATTTCTTCGAAGTGCTCTAGCCACAGGAGATCCCAAACAGGTTGTCATCAACTTTGTTTTCAGAGGTCCTCCTTTGGCAGTCCCCGTACAAATCTCTTTTCCTACTGGGACACAGTAAGGTATCTGGTGGGTAGAAGTTCACTCTCTGCAGGCCCCGCATTTTCATGGGTGGAACTTCCCAAAGCAGCGAAGTCATAAATATGCTCCGGGCAGCCTGGGGGAGCGTTTGATCTTCTGCCCAGTGATCTCTGCTTGTCAACTGCTCAGCCCCATTCATCACAACAAAGACAAGGAGCTAAATTAGAGAGCAGCATCCAGTGTCGGGAGTCTCTGCGGAGGAGACAGGACAGCCATCACCCTCGGACAGGCCAAGGGGGCAGGCGGCAAAGAGGGGGAGTGACTGCTGCAAAGCCAGGTGGGCTCAAAGGTGAGGGAGACCAGGAGGAGAGGAGGGCCCCGGCCCGTCCTCAGCGCTGGTTCCCTGCCTGGAAAGCACAGTCAGCTCAGCACTCAGCATTTCAAGGCAGTAGGTGGTAACCACCAGCCAGGGGTTGTTTAGATCTTCAGTCTTTTTAAAAACTTAAATTAACTGCCAGTATTGAATATAAGGAAATTGTACAAATAAGTCTGGATTTCCAGTTTTTCTGAAAAAATTGGAAAATCTTGTGGAAAACACCAGGCCCATAATCCAACATGTCAACAATGGGCTAGAGTTAAGTAGTGATCATTTCCGTTAGACAGAGTACTAATGTCAGTTGTGATGTTCACATCACTCTGCCATGGATCACATCCAAACTTCTTCACCCAACCGCCTACCTGCCCTCTTGGCATTTGACTTTGTAAACCCTATAAAACCCACTTTGCTAAGTAAAATGCAAATGCCACTACAACATTATCTTCTTTCCTTCCCTAATCATTTATATGTATCCAATGCTAGGGCTCAAGACCTGACTCATAACTCGTAGGTTCAATAAGCATGAGTTGAATGAATAAAGAAATTTATTGAGCCTAAAGCTGTGCTAGGCATCTCAGGAGGGTACAAAATTGACCAAGGCACATACCTGACGTCAAAAAGGGGGCCTGGGGCAGAAAAAAAGAGTTGGTCTGACTTGGCATGGTGTCTTTGGGCAGATCACTTAACCTCTCTGAACCTTGGGCTCCTCATCAGGAACGTAAGGATGATTATACCTCAAAAGCTGTTTTAAGAGTTACACGAAAGAATGTATTGGAGAGCCCAAGGCTAAAGGGAAATTCCCTGTAAGTAAACCAAAGTTAGAAAGTGAAACTGTGCATAAGAGAGGGAGGCACAGCGCAAAGAAAGAATAGAATGCAGCAGGCTGAGAGGCTCAGAAAAACCTTCAGGAAGGAAATGAGTTATAATCGGGGCCTTGAGGCACACACAGGCTCAGGGCTTACTGAGATATGAGTGAGAAAACTCTAGGCAGAAGAAAGTGCAAGTATAGAAGGGTCTAGAGTAGAAAGGTGGTTTGATCAGGACGTGGAGTGTGGCTGGTGAATGCCATGCTAAGGACAAAAAATCTGATGTCACGTGGTCTATCAACTGCCTGTTGCTGGCATGAGCACGACTGAGGACACGGGTTTATCATCTGCAGGCAATCCCTGCGCCTGAACTAACGCCTCGTACTCCCACCCATCAGGGAGATAAAAGACCGTGATTCTAGGGACCACACACACACCCCACTAACCAGACGTTCCAGATCCTCCCTTTATAAGCACCCCCATTAGAATGTTCACAACGGAGGGCTTTAAATCAGCCTAAGCAGCGAACTTTAAACTTGGCCCAACTTCTACAGGATTTATGAAAACCTTTCATGTGGGGTTTTGCAGATGATTTATTTTTATCTTGCTGGGTAATACATACATATTTGTAAAGCCCATAATGAGATGAAAGAACTAGTAGATTTCTATATCTCGAACAGTAGTAGAGCTACCCTGGTGCTTAATAATGAAAGCAACCTAATACCAGTTTGAGTAAATATTAATAAGATTATTTAAATGATAAAAATGCTAATGCAAACTTAGTGCTTATTACGTGCCAAGCCCTGTTCGAAGTGCATTACATATATAGCTCCCTTAATCCTTACCACAGCCTATGGGTTTCACCATATTATTATTCTTCTCATTTTACAGATGAAGAAAGTAAGGCATAGAAGGGTTAAATAATATGTCCAAGGTTATATAGCTAATAAATGACGGAGCTGTGGTTTGAGCCGAGTCAACCCTTTAACCGATATGCTGTTCTGCCTCTCATGAAGAACACGAACATCTACCCAGGAAGGAAGGTTGGGGCCCCAAAGGGCTTTGAGAGGGCTGACCCCATCTGGATTGTCTGGGTCCAAGGGCAACCAGGAGTAGTGTGTGAGGGAGAAGACCCCTAACAGTAAATGTCTTATTGTCCACAGGCACCGGTTCTGCTTCTGAGAACCAGAGAAACACAAAAGGTCAGAACTAAAGGCCTTTCAGAGCTCAGCTAGGGAAGCAGCAAGAACAGGGGCTGAGAGTGTAGGCCCTGGAATCAGACTGCCCAAGCTGGTTCCATCACTCTCTGCTCTGTGCCCTGAGGCAGGTTACTTAACTTCTCTGGACCTCAGTTTTCTTGCCTGTACAATGGCAATAATTCTACTTACCTCAGAGAGTTGTTGGGAAGATCAAAATAATTCATATAAAGCAGATACAATGGTGTCTGGCATATTGTCAACCAGTGTCAACCAGTGTTAGCTATTATTCTTATTTCAACTGTTCCCTGTTTCTGGTCAGAATCTAGCAAAGCAGATCCACGTACGGTTAGTTTCATTTCAGTTTTAAGTGTGGCTGATCTTAGGGTTTCGTCACATCCAAGCAGAGTCTATGAGACCATGGAGTAGATCACCTGGGGGCAGTTTGCCAGAGAGATTGGAGCACCTTCTAAGGGAAGAGTTAACATTTAGGGTTTGAGCCAAGGAGGGACCAAGAGAGCAGAACAATTGTTCTGTTATCATTATTACATTATTATTTTGACTTTTCTTTATGCTCAGATTAATATGATCTGAAGAAATAAAAAATTACTGATTTTTAATCAATTTATTAAGTACCTACCATTACCTACTATTACACTGGATTCTAGAAACACAAAAGGGGATGGTCTCTGCCCTCAAAGAGCCTGTGGTCTTCTGGTGAGAGAGATGAACCACGCAGTGTCCTGACAGTGCTGAAGGGGAGGGATGGATGGGGGACTATGGGAACACGGAGTAGAGGTGCCCAGCTCAGACTAGGGAACTGGGGGGAGATTTCCTGGAGGAAGTAACATCTGACTCAAGACCTAAAGAGTGAAATGGAGTGGTCCAAGTAAGTGAGGGAAGGGGTGGCTGACACTTTAAGATTTAAGGAAAAATGAGGCAGGTAATGAGACTGGAGAAGTCAGCAGAGCCACAGTAAAGAGACTAGATTTCATTCTAAGGGCAGTGGGGAGCCGCTATGCACAGGAATGATGTAATGAGAGCTACACAAGGAAAGATTAATTGTTTGGAATGTGAAGAAATGACTAGGGGCAGGAAAACCTGAAGAAAAGAAGCAGCGATTAGGGTAAAGAGGAGACCCAAATTAACAGTATCTCCATAGGAGGGGAAATCAACAGAACTGGAAGGTTCATTTGATGTGGACGGCAGGAAAGGAAATGGAGGAGTAGAAATTTCTGGCTCGGACACTGGATGGACAACAGGACTCTTCACGGAGAGAGAGGAAACAGGAGAGAAGCTAGTTTTGGTGGGGACGGGGGAGAAGATGACACCAAACTCAGTTTGATAAGCTGCATTTTAGATAGTTCTTAGACTCCCAATGGGAGCTAATAATTGGCTCAGTCTGTGGTTCAGAAGGGCAACCCACCCTGGACATACAGATGGGAAGTCATCACTCAACAGGTATGGCCTGGAATGATGGGAGAGGATGAAACTCTCAAGTGAGACTGTGCAATGTGAAAAAAGACCAAACCTGGTACCAAACCATGAGAAGCAGCAGAATTTAATGGAAAGGTAAAGAAAACAGGAGTTGCCAAAAAAGTGAAACAGCTTGTCTGTATCCCCCCGACCCACACACACAAACAAGGGCACTAAACTTCATGAGGGCAGGTCCTCCCTCTTGTCCAGTATTTTATTCCCAGCACCTGGCACAGAGCCTGGCCCAAAGCAGCAACTCAGTAACTGTTTCTTGAATGAATGAGTACATTGTGTGAGTTCATACAACCAGGAAGTGGCACAGCCACAGTAGTTGGATGACTCCAAACAGGATTTCTCTCCCTGTGGGCTGGGAGAATCCAGGGTCTGGAGGAAGTGAAATGGAAGCTTTTCTGATAGCTGAATAATTCTAGAATTCCAAGGATGCTCCTGTTTAATACTCCTTGTCACAAAACACTTAATGGGAAATTATTCACTCATTTATTATTTTCTGGGTCTTCACCACCTTCTGCAAATACTGAACCCTGTGTTGAGTGAATTCCTGCAGACATAGTGTCTATGCTGTCGTGGTCACTGGCAGAACAGCTTACAGGGGACCTTCTCTTCCTGCCTGTGTGGAATAGACATGGTTCCCAGCTAGGCAGTTCACTGGATGCTACCGCTAGGATCTTTTCAGAGAAGGGCCTGCTGCCAAGCATGAAACTAGTGGGTGTGTACAACAAACTTGAGACTGAGACAGTTTGATTCATCTCACTCTTTTCTGGTATGGTTTTCCCCATGCAGCAAAGAAACTGACACTAATATTTTTACTATTCGTTATAGAATATATATTAAATTATATATTATATAATTTTTATATAACATATTTATTATTATATATATTATAAGCTAAATTTTATATAAGATTCTATATTTAGATAAGGTTTCCCTAAATATATGAATACTTAAATAAGGCTTATCTAAACATATAAATATATAAGCATCTAGATATTTAGATATTTGGATAGGTTTCTATATTTTAGATTTCTCATAAGAATAATACTCATTGCTAAAAACACAGAAAGAGAAGTGTTAATGAGAGTATAAAAATACTTCATCATCTTACTATCCAGGAATAATCATTATTACCATTTGGGGTTATTTCTTCTCCCTTTCTATACACTGTTTTAAATAGCTGAGCTTGAATAAAATGTCTTTGTATATTGCTTCTTAATATTATATTTTATGTATAGATCAAATTTATATAATTATTCTCCTACGGCTGAGCATTACTTTGTATCTGTGTTTTTTCAGTATTGTAAGACTGTCATTAATAACTTGGTCCATAAATTATCTATATTCTAGGCCATTTCTCTAGAACAGATTCCTAAAGTAAATGACTAGGTCAAATACAATGTAATTATTATTTAAGCTCCTTTGATCTGACAGAAAAATTTTACCATCTACCTGTAAATTATAAACAGATGCAGCAGTATATATACATAGACATGCACTCATGCAGTCATGTGCACATACATCCCTACCAATCTCTAAAGGTCTAAAGAGGACAAAATGTTATAAGGAATCAGTTGTAAGAAGAGCTTCCTAAACAGATTTTGGTCTAATTCATTTTCCAGGATTTCAAAAAAACAAAAACAAAAACATTTGTCAAAAAATCTGTGTAAAACTATGCTTCACTTTCACATGAATGTTTACTCATAACATGTTATAGCACACCACCAGCCCTGGGAACCCAAGTGCCACACCAGATCATGAGGTGTCAGGGCTAGAGGGGGCCCAGAACATCCTCTAGTCCAAACTCCTTCTCCCACTGTATGAATGAGGAAGCTGAGGCCCAGAGAGAAAAGAAAAGTGGATTTCATCATCTACTTTGGTGAAAAAGTCACACAAATAGTATATGGCAGAATGAGGATGAGGACAGGTGGCTTTATGTCACTTCAATGCTTACTGAACATCTTGCACATGCCAGGTACTGTATTAAGTGTGGAGATAGCTGTAGGGTAGAATCTTTGCTACATCACCTTCCATTTTATGCAGGAATTGTTTTTTTTTCTCAACTTGGGTTCTAATGATGTTATTCCTTAAGAAGGAATGGAAACTTCTTATACTTATTCCAAAAACTGAATACAGGACATAAATAATTATAGCCAACAGGTTTCATAAAATAATAAACTAATAACAAGCACCTTCATGAGTGCTATTATTTATTGAGTGGTTACTATGTGCCAAGCACTATTCTAAGCCCTTCACTTATTATACAGAGACCCCTGACTACGTGGCATCAGGGTCAACGACCTTCCAAGCAGTCAAAAATCCACTTATCATTTATAGTCAACCCTCCATATTCACAGTTCCTCTGTATCTGAGGTTCCACATATGCATATTCAACCAGCTGTAGATTGTATAGTACTGTAGTATTTACTACTGAAAAAAAGCTGTGTATAAGTAGACCTACACAGTTCAAACCCATGTTGTTCATGGGTCAACTGTATTTTATTTAGGTTGAGCCTCTACTAAATCATAACAAGTCTTCTTGGGAATTCATTTGAGAAAATCCCAAATGTGATGAGGCCAAATAAATCAAATCTCATAGAGCTTAGAGAATCTTATCTGATAAGGCAGCACCTATTCAAAGTAGAATATAAGCAGGCAAGCGGGGAAAATAAAGGTCACTGAAAAACAAGGAGTGAAGGTCTCCTGGAAAGGTGCTGTCAACTGGCCCAGGAAATTGATCTGAAGTAAGACCCTTTTAAACTGACTGGTTCAATGCTTGTTCATTCTCCAGTTAAGGAGATTAGCCTCAAAATATATAATGCTGGTTCTTCAGGTGAATGGAAACTAAAATTTGACTAACTCGAAACAATACTATTTTAGTTCTCAATTATTGGGAGATTTTGGGAAGCAAATCAAATAATTAGAAAGAGTAACTAATTACAAAAAAGAAAAGAGGCTCTCAACTGGGGCTACTTGGTTGAGATTGGCCAGAAGTGTCTTAGAAGATTGCATATCCCACTCTTGGGTATACATCTGGAGAAAACACTAATGTGAAAAGACACATGCACCCAATGTTCATAGCAGCACTATTTACAACAGCCAAGACATGGAAACAACTTAAATGTCCACCGACAGATGAATGGATAAAGAAGATGTAATGTGTGTAATATACACACACACACACACATGCACTATGCAATACTATTCAGCCATAAAAAAGAATGAAATAATGCCACTTGCAGCAACATGGATGAACCTAGAGATTATCATACTAAGTGAAGTAAGTCAGACAGAGAAAGAAAAATATCATATGATATCACTTATACGTGGAATCTAAAAAAAGAAAAGATACAAATTTAATTTACAAACCAGAAATAGACTCATGGACACAGAAAACAAACTATGGTTACCAAAGGGGAAACGTGAAGGGAGGGATAAATTAGGAGTTTGGGATTAACAGATACATACTACTATACATAAAATAGATAAACAATAAGGACCTACTGTATAGCACAGGGAACTAGGTTCAATTCCTTGCAATAAGCTATAATGGAAAATAATTGGAAAATACATGTGTGTGTGTGTGTGTGTGTATATATATATATGATATATATGTGTGTGTGTGTGTGTGTGTGTGTGTGTGTGTGTGTGTGTGTATCATATATCATATATCATATCTCCATACCAGGTAACCCAGCAG
Source organism: Camelus bactrianus (assembly GCF_048773025.1). Lineage (NCBI taxonomy): Eukaryota > Metazoa > Chordata > Mammalia > Artiodactyla > Camelidae > Camelus > Camelus bactrianus. The sequence continues at coordinate 32,187,723 of NC_133551.1, forward strand.
GACATTTACAAACCTAGGCATCTGTTTGTCTCTGTGCAAAACCCAAAGACTTCACGGTAGAATGGACTGTTCTCACAAAAAGCCAAGGTAGCGTCTCTGTCAGCATGCTGAGCTTGGGTGTGTCCCACAGTCCGTGAGGGAGCTACATGCATGGGACCCAGGAGGCATATCCTGACATGCACAGCTGACACTCAGTGAAGAGGATTCTGGCCGTCACTCTGACAGCTCTGGGTAACTGAACCAACAGAGCACTGTCTCCAATGTGCTTTATGACTGTCTAGTTGTTTGGCAACCTCCAAAGAAGCTAACTGGTTTTTACCACGTCTGAGACATTACATGATGGAACATGAAGATCATAATGATAACTGATCGTGGGTGACAGGTATTCAGTGTTTTCCTGTGTTAAGCACTGCATTCAAGCTCTACTTACAATAAAGGACTTAATCCCCATAGTAATCCTAAGAGGGGCTACTGTCAGTAACAGTCATGTCCCCATTTTCAAGAGGAACAAACTGAGGCTGAGAGGTTTAGTGACTTGCTCAAGGTCACAGAGCTGGATAGTAAGGAAGCTGGAATTAAAATCCAGGTCTGTTTGTGGTATTCACCTCCTCCCATATTTAGTTTAGGAGTACCTCAAGCCTAATTTGTTATTTCGTCAACTAATTTGAAATCCAAGTCTCCAAAACAGAACTACCCTCTTAATATGCAAATGATACAATAAAACCTGAGTCCCTAGACATAGGAAGTAGAAGTCTAGGTGCTATGGACTGAATTATTTGTGTCCTTCTAAAATTCATATGTTAAAACCTAATGCCCAATGGGATGGCATTAGGAAGTGGAGCCTTTGGGGTGGTTAGGTCATGAAGATGGATTCCTCATGATTGGGGTTAGTGCCCTTATAAGGAAGACCCCAGAGAGCTAGCTGCCCCTTCCACAGTGGGAAGTTACAGCAAAAAGATGGTCATTTGAAAGCCAGGACAGAGGCCCTCCTCAGATATCGAACCTGCCAGCACCCTGAGCTTGGACTTCCAGCCCCCAGAACTGTGAGAAATCAAATCCTGTTGTTTATAAACCACCCAGATTATGGTATTTTGCTATAGTTACCTGAACAGACTCAGACACTGGGGTTATACTGAATAAGGCAACAACAGCACAACAGCATAAAACAATCTCTCAAAAAACTTGTGGTTCTCACAGGCTGTGATGTGCAACTAGGCAAGTTCCTGTGAAAGAGTCCTCACATCACCCTGGTGGCCTTTCGGAAACTCAGGGTTCAGTTTTTCTTCTTTTGGAAAATATATGACAAGTTGTGGTCAGTTTGCTCAGATAGGTTTTACACGTTGAGTGTTTTCCTTAACAAATGTAATGTCTGGGAAAATAAGTGTAGAAACATCGTTATTGCGGTTTCCAGTGACAACACTATTTATGATAATAACCAGCCAGTAATAGTCACTCTTTCCATGAGTGAGTGCAGAGAAGCCAGGCGGTCTAACCCTTCCTGTCCAGCCTCACCAGGGAAAGATCGTAAGTGTACACATCTACAGTCACCAAAGGCGGCAGGAGAGTTCAGCAGGGAGCTTTGGAGTCATACAGTCCTGGGATTTCTAAACTTCTGCTAACCTCAGATTCTTTATCTGTAAAATAACAAAATATGATTCTTCTTCATGGAGTGGTTAGAATGTAATAGTTGATGAGATGTAAAGTGCATGGCATATTTTAAAAGTGCCCAATAAACAGTAGCAATGAATACTAGAAGACTTGCTATTTCCTTGTACCTGTTGGGGCACAGAGACCATGGGGAAATTTGGACCCAATGTCAATCCCTAAGTGAATCCTTAATGGACCCCTTCCTTAAGTTTCCAAGTGTGAGCTTTATCAAGCCCAGCTGAGAAACTCATCCTCAGTTTTTAAAAGTTGCCAGAGCTTCAGGTCATGCCTCTAGTCCATACATCCAGGTGCTCAGACACAGGAGGTGAAGTATACAAGCACACATTCAGAAACCAAGAGTCACAACCCAACTTGGACCCCTGTGTGCCAAGAACACTGCATGGGTGAACAATCAGTGCCCCACTGCTGAGGGTATCAGCTTTCTTTGAATCAGCCCAACTAATCTCATACAAACTGATGAAATCCACAAGTTGATCCACATCACCTCAGAAATTAGGCAGGGAAGGAAATGTCTCCTTCAGAACCCCTGAAGATCAACTGTAAGTTCCTCATGGGACAAGAAATGTGATTTTTTAAAAAAATTTCCCTGCTCCTGGCACAGCATGAGACATCCAATAGACTCATAAATATTTGATAGAGAATGGGTGAAATGAAAAATTGAATTCAGACTGCATTGTCAGTTTTTACAGAAGGGACTCAGATTCCATTTTATTGCTCTACTATCCTTAGAAAGATGGATGCTGGTATGCCAGGCATTCTGCTGTTATGCCAGTCTGCACTCTAGATAGCAGGAAGGGAAAAGCAGACACTGGGAGGGAAGAGGCCGAGGGTGCCTCCTCCTCTTAGAAGATGTTCTTAAAGTTCCAAGTAGCCTTTATACTTGGATCTCATTGGCTAGGAACTAGTCACATGACCACACCCAGCTGTAAAGGCAACTGGGAAATGTAGATTTTTACCTGGGAGACAAGGTACCCCGTTACAAATCAGAGTTCTTTCTCTAAAAGAGAAATAGATATTGGGAGGCAACTAGCACTCTTTGACACATACAGTATGCAGGTTACTATAATTAGATAGTTAATTAATTAAAGCATTCATTACATAGACATTATTAAAATGTAAACTTTACTAGGTACCAGATACTGATGTAGGTATTAAAGGTATAAAACTAACATATGGCATCTATTATTGAGAAATCCACTGTCTACTATACAAGGAACCATTATCTAACTAGTCAACCAAGGTGATAATGCACCAAGTCCCAACATTTCTCAAATTTGCCCCCTCCCTCCATCCTCCATCATATCTAACTTAGGGCCTTCACTTGGTTTTATTGAACCATCTTATTCTGGTCTAATGAACAACTTCTGAATTTTCTTTTTCTCCTCAAAGGCACCCTTAAAGCCTCCTGCTTAAAAGCCATCACGTGTCCCATCATGTCCAGACAGAACCTGCATTCTTTCACTGGCCATATACTGTGTGGCCCCATGACCTCTCACAGCACCACCTCCCACCACCCCTGCCCTGGGCTTTCCCACAGGTAGCACAGAAATAGTTTGGATAGCCTATGTCATGATGTTCTCACCTGCAGGTCTTTGCTCCTGCTTGGTCCCGCCTGAGGCGCTCTCTCCATGCACTGATCTGATTCACACCCGATCATTAGTCAAGACATAGTTAAGTCATCACCAACTCTCAGAGGCTTTTCTGCCCTGTCCTCTTCCTCCATCCACAGCTGTGAGTGGATGCTGCCATCTCCTTCTGCTCCCTTAGCAGCCCCCATGCATTTATCTCCAGGTACTTATGTCTCCACGTTGCAGTGAACTGTGTTACTCTTCCCTTCTCAAGCATGTCTTTCATTTTAGTATTTCCAGTGCTTGGCATGGTTTAGCATCCTTCCTTCCTTCTTTCGTTCAAGAGGACCTCTATTAACAAGTTGGATCTGTCCCCTACTCTTAAAAACCTTATAATCTTAAAGGCACTTAGCAAGAGTTAAAAGGAAAGAGGGAATGAAGAAAAGGAGGGAATGATGAAGGCAGGAAGAACGGAAGATAAAGGAAAAAAGGAAAAGGAGAGAGGAAGAAAGAGGAAAGGGAAGAAAGAAAAGGAGGTAACTAAATTCTACTTCAGCCCTCTGGTGCATCAAATTGCTTAGCCTCCAGAGTCCCTAAAATATTTGAAAGTTGTCACATTAGCATTATTCTCTTTTCCCAACTTAAAAATTTTTAGACTTCCCCCTCAACATACCATTTCTATGCTTATTTCTTCATTTTGAAATTGCCCCACTTCCCAAATTTGATTCTCCTAATAATAAACATTTTCCCCAGAAAATCTAATCCCTTTTGTATTTTTTAGAAAAAAGAAACTTAAGTATATCAGTAATTGGCAATAAATGGAAAGGCTGGGAGTTCAAAGGTTTATACCAGTCTTTTGAGGGGCTCTCTAACCCAAGCCCCTTAGAAGGAGCCTTGACAGGAATGTTAATTACTTAAGCAAAGTCATGCATGACACACACTTACACCAAATGTTTGGTCAAACTTTAACAACAAATGTAACTTGAGGTCTCCAGCTCATCTCTCTGCTAAACAGAGCTCCAGGATTCAAACAGGATTAATGCCACAGATCTGTTCCTATTCTAAAATAAACCTTTATAGAAAGCCCAGCATTTTGTTCAAGTGGCTGGCTGATGGAGTTTCATGAATCCCTTCAGCTGCACAAATTAAGATCTTCTCCCTTGACGATCTTGACCACAGAGCTGCCATTAAGAAGTTTAATAGAGCAGCAATTCCAGGCATGCTTTATGCTGTGATGAAGTAGGAAGACATCTTCATCATGATATGGCTTTGTGAAGGTCTCCCATCAACAAAAGTTCTCTCTTTTGGGAAAAGAGGGAAAATCATACTTTCTCTATGGATCAAAGTACTGAACATTGTCATTCATCCATTTGACAAACAGTAACAAGATTCCTTCTAGACATAAGAGGTGAGTGGTAAATTCACTGTCCTGCCCTCAAGGAGCTCAGCCTCTGTGAGGGAGGGGAGGAAGACAGCCTCATAAATTAACACTGATGACTCAGTGTGATAAACTCTGACAGCAGGGCACTCGAAAGACTTGAGTTCAGATGGGAAGATAGTAATGCTGAGGAATTAGGAAAGGCTTCTTCCTGGAGAAGGGATACAGGGATAAAAAGGACACTTCAGCCAGAAGGGGCTGCTTATGCAAGTGTCCGGACTTACTAAAGATACAATGAATCCAAAGAAGGAGACTCAGCACCACTGGAGGGTAAGAATTTGGAAGTGTAAAGGGGGCGATGGGAACTAATGACAGACTATTGATTCCCAGCTCCTTAGCTCATACTGATTCCATTAATAAACCCATTGCCTAACTGTGCCCAGCAAAGAGGAGACACAGAACACGTAAGTTTTGAAGGGGACGCTGGGGAAAAGAAATTTTGAACATGTGATGTGCTTCTACATTATGGCCAAGTACTACACTGGAGCTCCGTGATCATTCAGGAAGGAACAATTTATGATGAGACTTTTAGAAAGAAGGAGGCAAAAATCCAGGTGATGGGAGGGAGCAAAGAAATAAACTTAAGCTACTTCACATCTCTGCTCTGAGCAGCAACTACTATTCCATATATGTCAGCACTTGGTGAAATGAGAAATCCAAGCCATAGATCCAACCACATGAGACAGAGACAGCTAGCTGCCTATCCAGTGTCAAATCTTTCCTTATTCCTACTAACAGAAGCCTGGTGCGGCCAGATATGGCCATACGACCAAGTTCTGGCCAATGAAATATAATGATAAGAGTTATGTGGGACATAATGGAAGCTCCTAAATAGGTAGATAATTGACACATGACTCATTCATCCTTTACCTTCTACTTTTCCCTCCCTGGAGTGTGATGTGATGAAGAAAGCTCCAGCAGCCATCTTGTGAACCTGAGGAAACTACATGCTATTAATGTAGCATATATAGCTGGAGCAGAAAGTCCTGGTAACTTTTTAGAGCCTTGGATTGCCACATACTTCCAGACCTCTTTAAATTGTAAAAGCTACTATTCAGATTTATTCTAACTCATCATCCATATAATTTTACTCTCTTTCCTTTCCTCTGGGGTAAAAAAAAAGAAACACCAACGCTTTCTGAAAATGTACCTCTCTTACTTGGGACTCAGAATATGCACTTACAGAAAAAATATGCACCTGGGGTTTTGAACATGCATGTGACATTGCTGTCGCTCCTTCCTTGAAACCACAATCCCATGTTTCTGGGGTCAAAATAGTCAAACAAAGGATTAAAAGTGTAAAGGAAGAATGGACAGCAGCTCACAGCTGGGGGACTCATAAGAAAGGAGAAGCCCTTAACCAGCAGGCACACTGCTGTTTGTGTACTAGGTGACAAGGAAAGGAATTTGCAAAGGAAGAGGAAGGAAAATACGAGCAGGAAGCATGAAGTGTTTTTCAGACATACTTGCATACTCATAAGTAATCGATGTCAACCAGTGAGAAAATTAGTAAATAAATCTTGATATAGCCATACAACTGAATTCTAAACAGTTGTTAGCAGGGATGAGGTAGGTCCTCTTATAAGTGCTGCAAATAAAAGCGCATCAAGGGATACTGATCAGTGAAAAAGCAAGTTGCAAAACACTTTGCAGAGAGAAGTTAGATTAATGTATGAATGGCTAGAAAGACTGACAGACAAACTGGCTCATGCAGTGGATACAATGTTTTGAAAATAGGCAACCGATATGCTTTTCATTTCCTTCCCAGCAGCCATTCTGCTACTATAACCTCAGGAGATGGAAGGAGTAGGGCAGGAGGAGAAGAGGATGGAAGGGGAATCCCCATCCTTCTGCCTTTGGTGAGGAAGTACAAGAAGGAGAAAAGAGATGCTTGTTGGTATCAGCACAGGGAACTACATGCAATATCTTGCAATAACCTATAATGAAAAACAATATGAAAAGGAATATATGTATGTATAACTGAATCACTATGCTGTACACCAGAAACTAACACAACGTTGTAAATCAACTGTACCTCAATTAAAAAAAAAAAAAAGGATGCATGTTAGCATCATGGATCCTCATCCCCCACAGAGGACTGAAATCCCACAAAGGTGAAGGAGGACAGAGTTATGCACGTGAGGGGGAAAGCAAAAGCCGCTCCAACATGCACTGTATTTCCTGCTAGGAACTCTTGGAGGGCAGGGGGACGTCCACACCCAGAGGCCCTGGAGTGGCATGAAATTGCAACAGCACAGTAACACTGGCACATCTGAGCTGCAGGGGGTACTCCAAGCTGTCCTTGACTCTCAGGAAGATGTCACAGAAGGCAGTCATGATGGTAGACAGGTGATAGTATGTGTGTCATGATACGTAGTCTGGATGATGTTTCCACCATGAGAGCTGCCTGCAAGTTCACCAGCCACAGACTTCTTCAGTACACACCAGCCCAGGACCGGCCTAGCCAAACCCAAAGCAGAGGACGTCAAGAAGTCAAGGCTTCAATCCAAGTCTATTTCCCGCTCCAGGAAGGAGCAAGACCAGCTAATTAATAAAAAAGACATTACATCTTCTCGGCACAGCTCAGAGGTAGTGTTTTCAACTCTGTTATGTTTGCATACACATTTTTTTAAGTTCTGGAAGGCTATCTAAGAAAATGGTAACCATTTTGACCTTTAAGAAATGGGACTGGGAATTAGGGGAAGAGTGGGAAGAAGACTTGCTTCTTAACTTTCTACTTTTCAGTCAGGTTTGAATTCTTTCACCACAGCCTTCTATGAATTTTTAAATGTTTGAAATTGAGTTTTAAAACTTTATTTCTCAGTAGGGTGGTTCCACAAGCTTTTACCACAAAGTATCAGGATGCTGATGAGTGATTCTCAAAGTAAATATATGACAGCGATACGGGACCCCTCAGATGTGCTGAATTAGCAGGACTTAAGGGAACTGGGGTGGAATTCGGGCCACTGTCTTGGGCCCATTTGATAATAAATAACAGCCAGTGTTACTGAATGCTTACTAATATGTCAGGTACCATGTTAAACACTTCACCTGTATTAACTCCTCTACTCAACAACTCCACGAATTAGATTCAAGGACTCTGGGTAAAAATCTGGGACTATTTGTTCTTGGGTCCCCTGTTGACAACCACTTTCCTCTTCAGCTTCCTGAGGGTCATGTTCTGTCGATGAGTAATTCCTTGGCCTCTTTAGGAAACAGCTTTGCCTTTGTGATGTTGGCAGTGATCAAACTGAGGAGGACCAGCCATCCTGCTGGAGTGATGCAGAGAGAACATATCCAGGGACAGGACTCATTCCAGCCTCAGTCTAGATGCCCTCTTCATGCCTCCGGAAAATCAGTGACAGTTCCTTTTCCTAAGGTCCAGAATGTGCTAAAGCCTGAAGAGACTTCAGACGTCATCTCGTCCAAGCTCCAGACCGCATGTGCCCTAGCGTGGCTGGCACCCTCAGTACTACCACCGCCATCAGGAGCTACGGTGCCCACAGGACCAGACCAGCAGAGTATGTCACAAAGGTGCGGGGACAGCCGGAGCTGCACCCCTGCCTTCTCTTTGCACACAAGTACTCAGTGACCAACACACACAGGCCTAGGACCCAGACGACCTTCTAACTCAGGCTCAGCTGCCTTTCTAGCTGAGAGGGCCCCTGAGCCACATTCTCCCTGTTGTTGGGGATAGGGAGATAGTGGGGAAACAGGGGATACCAGAAAGAAGTGAGGCTGCAGTGAGGAAGTATGTAAGCCCACAACACATTATAATGCACACAATAGCAAGCAGGCAGTAGGAACTAGAATCATTATCGCTATTGAAGGTTTGTATGACCACAAATAACAAATGCTGCAGAGGGTGTGGAGGAAAGGGAACCCTCCTACACTGTTGGTGGGAATGTAAATTGGTGGAGTCACTATGGAGAACAGTATGAGGGTTCCTTAAAAAACTAAAAATAGAGTTGCCATATGATCCAGCAATCCCACTCCTAGGCATATATCCAGAAAAGGCAAAAACTCTAATTCGAAAAAACACATGCACCCCAATGTCCACAGCAGCACTGTTTACAATAGCCAAGACGTGGAAGCAACCTAAATACCCATCAACAGATGACTGAATGAAGAAGTTGTGGTATATTTCTATAATGGAATACTACTCAGCCATTAAAAAGGAATAAATTAATGCCATTTGCAGCAACATGGATAGACCTGGAGATTGTCATTCTAAGTGAAGTAAGCTAGAGAGAGAAAGACAAATATATGGTATCACTTATATGTAAAATCTAAAAAAATATGATACAAATGAACTTACTTACAAACCAGAAATAGACTCATGGACATAAAAAACAAACTCATGGTTACCAAAGGGGAAAGGAGTGGGGAGGGATAAATTGGGAGTATGGGATTACAGATACACAGGACTATATATAAAACAGATAAACAACAAGGATTTACTGTGTGGCACAGGGAACTATGTTCAACATCTTGTAATAACCTATAATGGAAAAGAATTCGAAGCTGTACACACATGAAACTAACATAGTATTTTAAACCAACTATAGTGTAATGTAAAAAAAAGTACTTTTGACCGGCTTGTCTCAGAGCCTCGAATGCCAAACTGTTCCTCTAAATCAGATATGGCAGAGGGAAGGGAGGCAGAGGGTGGGAGAAAGAGCGTGAGAAGTCCACACCATTTCCCACTTTATCCCAGGTCTGTTAAGGATGTAAGCTGCACTAAGTTCTCTTCTAGTCCTGAGGGAAAGATGGAATTTTGGCATTTTTAGGTTCCCTCCAATAAAAAGAAAAAGAAACACAAAAACAGGAAGCCAGCTGAATTTATTCCTCCCACTTTGATTTACACCCCCTTTCAGCTCACAGTCATTGTTTTTAAATTAATAATTTAACTGTCTCTCTCAAGAAAAAGGACGGATAACTTATCTGTTTTTAAAAAGAAAGTAAGTCCAAAGGGCAAAGAATCTGCCCTCATTGAAATAATTCTCTTTAGAAAAGCTATAAATAAGATTCCTGATTCAAAATTGAGATAAGATTATCTGAAGGAGATGGGAGGAAAAAAAACTGCCAAAGAAAAAAATTTATGCTTACATTAGTAAACTCCTTAAAAGGATTAGTTCTTTTCAGTTAAGTGGATTTTTTTTTCTTTAAAAGGCTTCTTCTCAATTAAAATAAAAAGTAAAATTAGTATCCATAAACTCTTTCAGACACGTGAACTTAATTTCACTTAACCTGGCTGGCCCCTGGGGTTCCACCTCTTCCGAGGTCCTTCCAACTGCCAGACCTCTCCACTGGGCTCACACCCACTGCTTCCACTTGTCTGAGCCTTCCCCTCTGCAGTCCAGCCCCTACTCCTCACCACTGAGAACGTTCCCCAGTGACTTACTAATCACCAACCCAATTTCCTTAGACTCTGCAGGATCTGACACAGCTGTCCATTGTTCCATCCCTCCACCTCCACCAGCCTGCTTTGCCTGCTGGTCTAACCTCCAGGTCTTTTCATTCACTTCTTAAGTCCTTCCATTGCCATGATAGAGTCTTACTAAAGTCCAACTCATAACTCCCGTCTCACCCCTTTTCTCCATGATCTCCCCCAACCTCGGGTCTTTATTTACTACAGCCTGTGGCAGAGACTGCTAGCTGTCCTAAACACCTCTTCCAAAATAATAGAATTGTAGCTCGAAATCTAGCTTCCCAGAAGAAGGCTACATTTCACAGCCTCCCTTACAGCTAAATGTGACCACATGACCAAGTTTGGCCAATACAATGTGAGAGGTGGGTGTGCCCACTTTTACCCCCCATTTCCCCTTCCGTCTGGATGGAATGCAGGCATGCTGGTTAGCCATCTGGGACCATGAGAATGAAGACTACAGATTAGTAAAGGAGCAACAAGATAAGAGACGGAAAAGCCCCACATGACTTCTGCTCTGACTTCCCTCTTACATAAACACTGCCACTTGGGGTCTTTGTTATAGCAACCCAATGTATATCGTGACTACCAATTTATATCATGACTACTACTCTGTCACAGTGCTGATTATACTAAACCCATTTGCTTAGCTCAGGTCTCACTCCTGAGATCGACTGGATCTCCCCTAATATAAAGACTATCTCTGCTTGGTTACTACTTCAGATTCAGCCTCAACTAGAACTTCTTACCCAGTCCACTTCCTTCTCAGTTCCCTTTGAGGGGAGTGGGGAAGGTAATAGTTCCTTATTCTCTGTGCTTCATGTTATCTTTGAGTGCACCCTTCCCTTCTGGTCCCAAGTTCTACTTAAGCTGGTCCTCAAAGCCTCTCAAAATTATCCCCTGCTCTACAGTCCCCCACCCACACCTTAATGAAGGCCTTTGTTGTGGCAAATCTATGCTGCCACAGTAACCACTTCCTGCCTCCAGGGTCTCCCACCTACTGCAACCCAATAGGACTTACTGTTTACTGAGCACCTAATACTCGGTGCCAAGCACTGGGACGGGCAGTGTATGCACATTATCTCTAATTACAATAATCACTAAGATAGATATTATTATTTTATACATAAGGAAACTGAGGTTTTAGGAAATTAAATAAAACCTGTCCAAGGTCACACACCTAGTAAGTGGTAGAAATAAGGATTTGAACTCAGCAATATCCAAGTCTCATTCTGTCATTTGGCACATTGGCGCACTCAATGAATAATTGCTGAATGGACAGATGAATGAATGTCTCCCCACACTTACAGCTTTAATTATATAATTTTCATTCCCCCAAGACAGAGTCAAGGGTTAAGCTCCCATAATTCTCATTGTCCCCTGCCCCGTAGTAACCCCAGATAGAACGTCATCCAAGTAAAAAGTGTGGTTGCTATGCAACGTAGCTCTAGGGCAAGACCTCAAATCTTTACCACCACCCCTCCCCCAAAGCCACCCTCAAGTAAACAAACTTTTGCTTGCGAGCTCTAAGACAAATCCTCCACCCCTCTCAATCACTCCTATCTCTGACCAGAGAGCTATTCCCTAAACATTCCTAGATGGAAACTCTGGAGTCATCATTTGTGGCATCCAGGAATCCACATGACAAATACCAAATTCCCTGGCCTGGCTTCAAGGCTGGCCATGATTCAGGCAAATCCTGCCTCTGTAACCGCATCCCCAGCGCTCTCCCACATGGTGCTCACCTGTCACCTGGCCCCCAGACAGGTCTCCTTTCACAGCTCCTGGCCTGGGCTCCTGCTGTGGCTCCTGCTTGGTCTTCTCTTTATGCTAAGCTCTGCCTACCCAACTGGATCCTTTCAGGCCCAACTTGAAGGCAGCTCTGTGGCCTCTGATACCCAGCGTTCTCTCCTTCCCTAGACTCCTAAAGCACTGTCCGTCCAAAAGCTACCCACTGCTCTTAGAATGAAAGCCATCCCTTACCAGGGGCCTCCATCACCTAGCCCTGATCTCTTCTATGTCAAGGACCTTCCTCAAAAAGATCCAGCATGTTCCTGCCTCAGGGTCTTTGTATTTGCTGTTCCACTGCCTGGAATATTCTTCGCCTATGTGGCCCACTCTCTTACCTCCTCTAGATCTCGGTTCAAACGGGACTATTGAGAGGGCTTCCTTCCTCACCCATGATAAAACAGCAAACCCTCCCACCTCCCTCCACCCCTGCACACACACCCTGTATCTCCCTTGTCTGGTTACTCTTCACCATTGTCACCTGGCACACTATATATATATATATATATATTTTTTTTTTTTTTTTTTTTTTTTACTTTACTTTCTATTCCTTCCCACTAGAATGGAAGCTCCTTTAGGACAGGGACTCAGTTTCTTTTCTTTGGTTGTCAGTGCTTGTTACTCAATGAATTAATGTTGAATGAGTGAATGTATAAATCAATGAACAAATGAATGAATGTATGAAACTAGCACCACACTCCACTTTGAGCCTAGCTCTCTCCACACCAATATTCTTTCCTTTAGGTTCTTCCGAGTTCCTCCCTACTTCAGCAGCTTTGTGCTTCGTGTTCCCAGGGGCAGATCTAGGTTTTGCGGGGCCTGAAACTTGTGTAACGAGGGGTGGTAGGTATGCGGGGTGTGTCTTTAAAAAACCTTCTCATGCAAAACAGCTGAGGCTCCTCCCAGGCAGAAATTTCATCAAAGCTATGAACTTAGTTGGGGGAGGTCACCACTCATCATAGGAGAGGATGAAGAAAATACAGCCAAAAGCCTTCATCAAACTAACAAACAGCAAACGTCAATACATTTACTAGAAAGTTCTAGCATCTCTGAAGAGCGTATGTGAGATTAAGCCCAGGACAGAGCATCACCTTCAGTCATTTCCCCAGAGAGCCTCCTCCACACAGTCTCTGCCTGGACCACTCTCAGACCTCAGACGGCACTTGCCTTGCCGGCCAGGCCTCCATTCAAAGTTACCCTCTCCTCAGAGAAGGGTTCTCTTCCGTCGCCCTCCATCACCCTGTAATTGTTTCTTCATGTCCCTTCTCGTTCACTGACATGATCTTTATTACTATTTCTTCTACTTGTGTCTCGTCTGTTTTTACCCCAAGAATGTCAGCGCACGAGAGACTGTGTCTAGTTCAACAGCGCGTGCCTGGAACAACGTTTGCCACACAGCCGTGCTCTGAACAGATCTGCTGCCCAGTCAAACGAGCCGTCTCCCACATTCTCTAATCCCAAATGATAAACAGGATCAGGGCAAGGAAACTGGGTGGTTAGCTGTCCTCCTTTCCATGGCTTCTTGTGACCTCCGAGAAAGGGGGCCATGGCCATTCTACGGCTAATGACAAAGACGGCCATTCACTTAGTGGCTCTCACTGGGTTCCTTCTACTTCTAACTCAAAAAAAACTCGGCAGAACATTCAGAGAGAACTTCTTGCTCAGAAAGGATGCAAAGTTTGGGGCCACATTTCACACACTATCTTTGGAGGTGCTAGGACTCTCTAGTAAATTTAATGACATTTATTGTTTGTTTGTTTGACGAGGGCTTTTGGCTGTATTTTCTTCATCCTTCCCCATAATGAGTGGTGATCTCCCTCAACTAAGTTCAAGGCTCTGATGAAGTTTCAGTGCCATTTTCTGCTTCCTTCAGTCTGGTTTCAGAATAGTTAACCCATATGGTTCCTTTCAAAGTGCAGAACAGCCCACTGGTTCCCGAATCTGGCTGTTCTCAGATTCAACTGTGATGCTTGCGACTACTATACATTTGGGGGCCTTGGCCTAGATCCACTTAATCAGAATCTCCAGAGGGTGGCAAGGCATTCTGTGTGTTCCACAAGTGCCTCGGATGATTCTGATGGGCACTCAAGTTTGGAAACTATCATGCAGATTCCAAGAGGTTAATCTAATGAAGGCAAAGGTCAAAACAACTGGAACAATTCAGGAAAAATAAGTACATTTTAAAATGTTGCCTAATGATACAGAAAACAAACCTGTGGTTACCAGGGGGGAGGTAGATGGGAAGGAATAAATTGGGAGTTCAAGATTTGCAGATGCTGACTGGCATATATAAAATAGATAAACAAGTTTATATTATACAGGAAACTATATTTGATATCTTACAGTAGCTTACAGTGAAAAAGAATATGAAAACGATTATGTGCATATTCATGTATGACTGCAGCATTGTGCTATACACCAGAAATTGACACAACATTCTAAACTGACTATACTTCAATTTTAAAAAGTTTAAAAATGTTGTCTAATGAGATGTAGTATATATACATATATACACACAACAGAATATTACTCAGCCATAAAAATTCCATTTGCAGCAACATGGATGGACCAGAGATCTTAAGTGAAGTAAGTCAGACAAAGACAAATATCATATGCTATCACTTATATGTAGAATCTAAAAAAAAATGATACAAATGAATTTATTTACAAACAGAAACAGACTCACAGACACAGAAAACAAACTATGGTTACCAAAAGGGAAAGGGGTTGAGGGGGAGGGATAAATTAGGAGTTTGGGATTAACATATACACATTACTATATATAAAATAGATAAACAACAAGGTCCTACTGTACAGCACAGGGAACTAAATTTAATGTCTTGTAATAACCTATAATGGAAAAGAATCTGAAAAAGAATATATACGTATATGTATAATTGAATCACTTTGCTGTACACCTGAAATTAACACAACATTGTAAATCAACTATATATCAATTAAAAAATCTAAAAAATAAATTAAAAAAATCTAAAATTCATCAAACCATAAAAAAAATCAAGGCTAAAATAGGGAAGAGGGGAATGGAGTAGTGAATTTCAGAACTGCAATATCAAAGCTATTTTCATTGCATGAAATTTCAATAAAGGTATTTTTATACACCTAAAAAAATGTTGTCTAATGAAAAACAAAAATATCCACTACCACTCCCAACACACACACACACACACGACCAGTCTTCCTTAATCTGTACAAGTTAGGGCACTGGTGTACTCAAGAAGGAGAAAATTACAAAGGTCCTCAAATTCCCAGGTTATTCTTTTTAAGAAACTTCAGCACTATGAAATGATGTGAAATCTTTCCAGTTTTGAGGGAACCAAACAGACTGTGAAGGAGTGGATCACTGAGTCCTTAGCACCTAGAATTCTAGCAGTAGCTGAGATTCCAGACACACCCTGGGAATGCTGTCTAGCCCATGGGGGTGCAGCAGAAAAAGAACAGCATCGTAATCAGAACACCCACTGTGTTGAACGTGGGCAAGCTGCTTCACCACTCCAAGCCTCAGTTTCTTCATTTATAAAATGGGCATAAAACCAGGCTACCTCACAGAATAAAACAAGTTCAGGTTTGGACACTAGACATTATTCAAATGTGTCTATTCTCCTCCCCACCGATCCAAAGCTAGGCTCAAATCATACCTCCTTGCTGGAATCTTCCCCATTATCTCGCCTCAGATAAAAACTTTCTTTTCTCTTTGGGGATGGAGTGGGCAAAAGGAAAGCAGTCCCTCAGTGGTCAGGTAAAGAGCAATAAGGAATCAGTGAAAATCACGTCATGAAACAGAATTTGGGTTTGATTTCACTTATTTTGGCTCTCTTCTCCCCTCTCCCTTCCCCATGCCCCTGACTTGTCATAAGCCCTTTCTCTACCAAACCCTCACTCCTGCCTTATGTGGAAAGGTTCGTGCTTGTGTAGGGGTTGATGAAATCACACTACACTCCCTGCAGTTCTGCATTGTTTGTGAAGGAAAATTCATTCACACACTGTGATGTCATGGAACATATCACGTGTTATAATGTGATAGCAACAACCTACTCATGATGTGTGTTCACCTGTTTCCAGACTTCACAGCCACTTTCCATACTGAACGCTGACAAGGCATTGGGTCTGGTATTGAGAATGCGGCGGTGAAAAAGCCAGACAAAAATATCTGCCTTCAGGGAGCTTATAGCCTATGGAAGTATCAGAGTTCCCACGATATTATCAATATCAGCTCCTTACCAGGAAAAGAAATTCTTCTTTCTATTGGACTTAGTGGTTAAAAC
This sequence comes from Camelus bactrianus, assembly GCF_048773025.1. Classification (NCBI taxonomy): domain Eukaryota; kingdom Metazoa; phylum Chordata; class Mammalia; order Artiodactyla; family Camelidae; genus Camelus; species Camelus bactrianus. Next base: position 32,203,896 of record NC_133551.1, read on the forward strand.
GCCATGATCTCCAAATTGGTCTGAGTTGTGAGTAAAAAGTATTTGACCACGATCTTCCATTAATATGCATATTTATTTATTCAGAACTTGCATGTAGTTCTTTACTGTAACACTATATTTTATAAAACAGAAGTGTGTAAAGGATGAGATTAAAAGTAAGTCTAAATATAAGTTCTAGTAATCCTTTTTTGTTTTTTCCTTTTGTTGTCCCAGTGGACCATTCTGCACAGGACTAGAGAATAATTTTCAAATTCCAGGTCAGCCATTGACTCCTTGTGTGATCCTGGACAATTTCTTTCCTTTGGTTTTCTTTGTAAAGCTGAGATTAACAGCCATACCTATCTTGCAGTGTTACTGAAAGGGTTAAAATGAGATAATTTAGTTAAGGTACTTATTCCTGGCATTTTATAAACACTCATAACAACAGTAGGTATTATCAATAAATTATTATTCTTTCTAAGTGGTCTCTGTTCACAAGCACAATTTTAGAAGACAGACAGTGTGTCTCCTAATACAAGACTCTAAAGGGTGGAGGACATGCTTCTTAGCTATTGGTTTCAGGTGTCATGAGGGCCAAGGGTTCAAGACCCAACTGGGGATCATATTCTCCATTGTAACAGATGCAGGTAGATCATTATGGCATACAGTATTTGTTCCCATTGTAAATCTTCTTATTTTGACCCCCAGGAAGAATTTCTGGCTGATAGCAGTTCACACAGGTCTCGGCTGTCACCTCCAGCCCACCACCCCATCTCCTTCACAGGTGGCCTTGGTCCGTGGGGAGCCTGCAGTGGAGCTGGCTGGTACATGCATTACAGCTTATTAAAGGACGTGGAAAAGTGCTCAGGCCCCAATGTAGATCCAAGAGCAGTTTTCAAATATCCCTGTATGGATGGGAATGCTTTAAAACTAAAGTATGTTTTCCTTGGCAGAGGTACCCCCCATTAGATGCAATTTCTCCCTGACATTTCACAAATTGTTTTATGTCTGTGTTCTCTATAAGGACTGTCCATGGAGGTCAGAACGGAAATTACAGTTCTAAGAATGCTCACATTAGCATACAGGGTAACGCACAAGGCCCAAGCTAAATATCTCCATCCTGGTCAGTCTGCCAGCGCAATGATTAACAATTCGGGCTGCCACACTGGGGACTGTACTGGGAGCGCTCCCGGGCCAACACGGGCAACGTGTGTTTAGTCTATCAGAGTATTTACTCAGGACGCCTATCACCGTGGAACCGAGACAGCCGTCTGAGAGAGGCTGCCTGCATCCCCTGCAGGGCAGGGGTAGGGTGAGGTGGATCTATTTTTTCACTAGATTCCTTTCCCAGCCTAACTCAGCCCCCGCTGCCCGGAAAGATTTGGTATATTAGTCCATCATGGTAGCCTCAGGCAAGCCTGACCCACAAAAGTAAGTCTGTAGATGGGTGACAGGTCTGGTAAAGGCTAACTATCCACTTTGGGAACCAGACATATGGTGGTACCCACCATCTCAACCCTTGCCAAGCTCATGCCTGGCATTAGAAAACCTTTCTACCCATCTTTCTGTCTTGGGTCAAATGTCCCTTGGGGAAGCAAGGACTGCCTGTCCCAGAGATACAGAGCCCTGTGTGGAAGACTTAGGCTCTAGACTTGGGGGAAAAAAACTGGGAGATAATTGTAGACATAGTTATACCTAGAAATGTTCTCTTCCTTCCCAAATCTCCCCAAACCTTCCAGCCCCCATGGCAATAAAGTGGAGAGAAGGAACCAGTAGGTATCCGATTAGACTGCCTATTAGAGACTATGTCGTGGGAGAGAACTAAGAGCCTGGAGCTCACACTACACACTAGCAAAGAGAAGTAACTGCAAGCCAAGGCTAAAGACATGTGACAGCTGCTAATGAGAACAGAGAGAGAAGCTGAGAATTCTCTGAAGCTGAAGCAAGCCTACTTAGAACAGAGCAGTACACAGAAAAGAAGTAGAAAGCATGGGAAAAAGAGGATCTGGGCAGAACAAGAGGGAGATGGTTTTGTTCCCCCTTGGTGACCTAGGGGGCTCCCCAGTTCCCTAGAGAGACTGGAATTATCATTGGCACCATGTGGTGGCTAGAGCTACCGATTAACTGTAATTTCTTGTATTTATGCCAAGGAAGCTCTTTAGCAAACTATATGTAATTCAATTGACAATGTGGGTTGAGTTTGTTTCACAAACCCTGGATGAGGCATAAAGTATAATTTTTAACACAGAAGGTCTACCATTTCAGGGATTAGAATGTGGAAGAGAAAGCAAGGCTCCAAGTCACCCAATTAAGGGCCAAATATGTTTAGAAGCAGCACAGCCCTGGTGGGTACGCTTGATGCAGTAAGAATAGGTGGATGTGGAAGGGAGAGCAGGGAAGTGGATCTGAGCATCAAATAAGACTCAACCCGGAACTGGAGGGAATAAACATCAAAGGGTGGGTGAGCCTGCTTCCCAGAAATACTCCATCTCTTTATAGCTGTGTTTTAAACTACAAGTCAGCACTCATTAGCAGATCGTTAAATCAGTTCTGTGGCTCTCCACTAGCATAAAAAGGAAGAAAATGAAATTCAGAGCAGGCTAAACTGCAATGAAATAGAAAAGAAGAAAAAAATTTATCAGATTGAATCACATGGAGAAAGGGAAAGCATTGTTCCCTGAAAGCTGTGTTTACGTGCAACTGAGTACATTTATGTGTTTGTTACCTGACTATATATACTGGGATGTAATTTTTTTTTAGGTTATAGTCAAAAGAGTTTGAAACTCACTGTCTTGTAAACCCTTAGCAGGTCTGCATGTGACACCATCTGAAAACTGCCTGACACCACACTCATGTGGATGGTTTCACTGTTTTCTCCTGACTTGCATTCTCAGGCCTTCCAGTACATTACCTCCTTGATTTTCAGTGGCTTCCAACCCTGATTCCACAATTGAATCTCTTGGGATATAAAAAATTACCCATGCCCAGGTTCCACACCCATGGAGTCTGACCTAATCGGTCTGGGTGGGGCCTAACAAAGTGTATTTCTTACAGCCTCCCCAGGTAATTCTAACTGGCAATTGAGGTTGAGAGCCGCTGGATTAGGTCATTTCACCCTTACAACATCCCTGAGGGAAAAGCAGAGAAGAGAGGATTATCCCTGTTTTATAGACAAGGAAATTAAGATTCAAGGCAATTAGGAGATTTAGCCAAGGCCGCATCCATATGTCAGTGTCAGAGCTGAGAAGACAAGGCTCCGGACCCCAGGTCCAGAGTGCCTTCCTCCCAGGGTCTCACACTCACCACTTAACCCCACAACTTCTTTCAGTTGAAAACAAGTCTACCAATGAGAGGACAGACAAAAAACAGTTCCAATCTCAGAATTTCTTTGCACAATCATTCTCGGAAATGCGTCAACAAATACAAGTCCCTCCTTACTGGAATAACGAAATAGACCACTTAAGTAAATCAAGCCATTTGATGGAGGCCAAGAGAGCTATTGATACTAGTTTGCTGTCTCCAAGGAACAGAACACTGAAAGGCAAGGGCTTAAAATGAATGAAAATGTATCCAATGCACAATCAAATGAAAATGTTGTGGGCCCAGGGCCAAGGATTATCTGCCAATTGGATCTCTTTCAGCGCCCTAAATTTAACCAGCTGGGATTCTTTTATTTTTTCCCTCCTCCCTTTTTTGTAAGTATCATCTTTTTCAACCTTCTGAAAGGAAGAGATTTCCTTTTAATGGGAAATCTGTATTTCATCATAAAGATGGAACACAACGTGCTTGGTTTAGCCAATCTCCTGGGAAGAAGGTTCTTTGGTTAGCGTATGCTTGGCATAAAAGAGAGACTCAAATTCCAGAAAGTTTATTTCAGGCCTGATGGACTGGAAGCTTATATCTGTGAAACTTAAGGTATAATCTCACCTCCATTCCTAACATATTAATAACACTTTACATTTGTAGATCACTCAATCGCTTTTACAAATCAGCGTAATCTCTAAATTTCCAACCTGTTCCAAAATGCAATGAATAAATGGGGGTGAGGCTATGGTGTGTGTGCGTGTGTGTATGTGCATGTGTGTGTGTGTGTGCATGTGTGTGTACCGGGGGAGACAGAAAACTCGGGTATTTACAGCGGTTATGCCTGAGTGGGATTATGAGTATTTTTTCCTTTTTGTTTGTATTATCATACCTGTTCTGTAACAAGTGTTTTAGCACTTTGCTATCTTAAAAACATTTTGACTGAGAAAGACTAACCATAAATCACAGGTAAAAGGGAGAGATGATTCAAACCTGTAACCAAATGAAAAGGTCAAGGTTCTCTCTACAAATGTGACCAACCAGCTCGGAGCCTATAGAGCAGAGCTCGCGCCTGGTGTCTGTGCTGCCGATGCCAGCAATCACCCAAATGAAGTTTCTTCCCTTCCTGCACTTGGAGACCACACAGGGGAGGGCAAGGACAACCGGTTCCTCTGAGCACATCTTAAAGACCAAGGCTGTGGTGCCCAGGTCCATGAGTCACATCCACGCAGCAACCACCTGATCTGACCTGGGAAGGGCAGTTCGGGATTGGGTGCCGGTGCCTTGACCCAGGTTTGGGTCTCCATTGGGCTTCTGCACCAAGGCTGTGACAGAGGAGCAACCACCTTCACAGCGAGGGGAATTCAGGAAGAGAAAAACCCTTCAGTAGCATCATTAAGTGTGAAAAATCTGACCAAGATGGTAGTGGTGGGCTCTCGGGTTGCATAAAGCAGCTGCAGGCTCACTTCTCTGGCCAAGTCATAGCTGAGAGGGAAAAGGAATCCAGGGAGGGAGGGAGGTGTCACCTGTTCACCTCTTCCTTCACTCATTCATTCAACAAACATTTCCTGAGGAACCCATGGGCATGGCTGTTGCCTACAGTCACTATTTTGTGGACCACACAAAGTGCCCAGAGGCAGAGAAGAGTGGGAGTGAAATACGGATCCACTTGCCAGGCTTGGCCTCCAGCAGAGGAAGGGGTGTCTCTTCTTCAGAGGGAAGCTGACCAAGCCTTGTGCCTGCAAAGCTGTACCTGGCCAGAGGGAGTGCCTTTTCAAAATTGCACAAAAGTGTGATGTGAGCTAGCAATGGCTCAAAATGATACAAAAATGACAATAGCATGACTCTTTGCCATCAAGAAAATCAATCTAAGTGGAGACAGAAAGTGAGTAACTACCATAAGGCATCACAATTACTATGAAAATGGCATGGAAAAATCCTAATGGGAGCAAAAGAGAAAGACTGCCTGCTTAAAAGCAACATTAATGCTCTCCACCATTCATGGTGCAGAAAGAAAGGTAAGAGAAAGGCAAAGGAGGAGGAGGAGGAAGACAATCATGACCATTTATTGCAGCCTCGCCTGTACTAAGACTGTTCTTCTCAAACACAGGAACGGAGGCTCAGAGCAGCTGAGCATAGCTGGTGAAGGCAGAGTGAAGATTCTAAGTCAGGTCCTTGCGTTTCCAAAGCCCGTGAACTTTCCAAAACACTCTGCCACCCCCTATTTGTTCCACAGACATGTATTGGGTCTGTGCCACGCTGTGCCAGGAAGGATGCTGGGCACAGGAGATGCAGATTTCAGATTTCAGGAGCAGTAAGGGGTCCTAGTTGAGAGCATAAACTGGGGAGACTGCCTGGGTTTGAATCCCAGAGCCACTGCCAGCCCCCATTGCACTTCTGGAAACTTAGAACAAGGTGCTCCTTTTGCTCAGGTGCAGCTCTGGGTTTGATTCCAAGCTCTGCCTCCTCTTCTTGTGTCAGTTTCCTCCTCTGTCAAATGGGGATAATGGTACCTACCCAATAGGGTTTTGGTAAGGATTTCATGAGAGAATGCAAGCAAAGTGATCGGAATGGTGCCAGGCACACAGAAAGCACTCTACACGCGCGAGAGAGCTCTGCGAGCATTAGGATTCATAGTAGTATTAATGGGAGTGCTGGGAGCAGTACCATTATCTCATAGTTTAGTGAGGGAGAGGTAGGCCATAAACACAAGTAGCTGGTATACAGAGCAGAAGGAGCCAAACACGTGAGATCAATCCAGAGCCCTGGAGGCGAGGAAGTGTTTAGATTAAGATGTCCCCAAATCTGTCTACAGTTCTTTGCAGTTAGAAGGCCTTTCACACACACAACCCCAAAGCAAAAAGGACAGGTATTATGTCATCCCCATTTGAAAGGCAAGGAAACTGATGGTCAGAGATGATAAATGACCTGCCTGAACTAAGACAGCTAAGCAGACACAGGTGGCTGGGCTCCGCTTGTTGACTGCGTTGCAGATGCGTTTTCTAGAGAACTCCCTAATGCCCTTTGGTACCTGGATGGTCAATTTTCAGTCTTTCACCACAGCTGCTTTATCGTGCTATGTGTGTTATTTGTTTCTAAACAAGTGGGGAGTATTTGCATACAGGATGCCTCTTCATCCCTTCACACTTCAGTGTGTATTTTTTAAGAATAAGAATATTCCTGCCACTAGACGATGAGAAAGTTCTGGAGATCAAATGCACAGTATAGTGATTATAGTCAACAATACAGTATTATATGCTTCAAAGTTGCAAGAGATTGGATTTTAAATGTTCTCACCACATAAGAGAAATAATAATTATGGGGCGGGATAGAGGTGCGAGCAACTGCTATGGTGGTAATCACATCGCAATATAAAAATGTGTCCAATCAACACTCTGTACACCTTCAACCTAAACAATGTAATATGTCAATTACATCTCAATAAAAATAAGAAGATTCTAAAATAAGTGATGAAATTCAGAAATTTTCATATTGATATATATATACTTTCATCTAATCCAGAGGCCATATTTCAATTTGTCAACTATCTCAATAATGTCTCTCGTAACATCTTTTCCCCTCCAGTACAAAACCCTTTCCAGGGTCACTTACTGCAATGAATGGTCATGTCTCTTTAGTCACCCTTAACTTGGACAGCTCCTCAGCCTCTGTGTTTCATAACACTGGCTTGTGAAGAAAACAGGCAAGTTATTTTACAGAATGGTCCTTGCTTGTTTGTCTATTTCCTCATGGTTAGATTCCGGGAATGTACGGCCGGTCAGAGTACCACCTAAGTGATGCTGTGCCCTTGTCAGTGGATCACATATCTAGATCTGGACACCTGGATGCCTCACGATGTCTGTCTGCTTCTCACTGGTGGTATCAGACTCATCATCTGGCCAAGACAGTGTCCATTTTTTTCCACTGTAGAGTTACCATTTGCCCACTGATAACCAATAAGCAGTACGCAGGGAGACACTTCAAAACCATATCGATTCCTTTTCAAATCTCCCCCTCCCCTAGATTTAACATCCTTTGATGATTCTTGCCCAAACAATTCTAGTGTTGCAAAATGGTGACTTTTCCAAGTCTACTGCTTCCTCCACATTTACCAGTTGGCTTCAAGGAAGAGCCCGTCCCTTTTTCCCACATATCTATTTATCTGTTATGGAACTGACTCATGGACTCCTATTTCATTCAATAGTTTACAATCCATTACTGTCCTTATTTATTTTATAGCTCCAATTGTCCCAGATTTGGCCAGCTAAAGCCCCTTCAAGCTGGTCTGTGTATCTTCTTGACATCACCGATTAGTTTGCTTACTTTCTGGCACAACACAATGTTCCAGGCTTAATGTGTACCTTCCCTGCCCCAGCAATGGAATCAGCCTTTTTTCTCAAGGATCCCTCATGCTTTACAGTAAAGAGTAGCAAAAGCTGACCTGTCTATTTTCAGTCTGGTATGTAGTCATTGAATGAATGACTGAATGAATGAAAATCTGCCTTCCCTGTGGGGCTCATGAATCACTGCAAAGCCAGAAAATTGTCATGTGACTTTTCCTGAAAGATGGATATATCAGAACAGAGCCTCTGACCCACACCTGTCTGCAGGACACACAAATCCAACGCCTAACCTCTTCCCTCCCCATTTATGGTTTCACCCTTCACAATAAAATGAGTGCAGAAGCCCACTGAACTGCTCATCCTTGGAAATTCAGAAAGCACTTGGGGAAGTGAATCTCTCTAAATTTCAGGGATGCTTGGAGATCTGTTATGTGTGAAAGGTTTAGGAAAGAGAGCTGAATCCACCAACTCAAAACATACAAGAAAGAGAATGGGAAATGGAGCCAACATTTAGCACTAGATCCTCTAAGGGCATTATTTGTCATTTTTACTATTCTCCTCCATACTAGGTATTTTCACCTCTATTTTTGTATATGCAGTTCAGAGAAGTGCAATGTTCCCTGTTCAAGATTACACAGCTCATGAGCTGTAGAATCAGAATTCAAATCTAGGACCACCTGACTCTAAAGCATATGCTTCCTTCCATCTGTATCTTTTACTTTTAACCTGTATTGTTTTTTCTGAATAATAATTTTTCCTGATATTCTGATAGTAACTTTGTCTGGACATTAAATAGAATACAGAATGTATTCCCCCAAATTGTTTACTTGAATTTTGTTTTGCTGGATCTTAGGGGGAAAAAAGAAAGTTTTTTATCCCTTAGTTATACAATTGATATACCACCTTCATAAAAATAACAACAAAACCCCTATACATTAGTATACCCTAACTTTGAAACACACTGGGATCACATAGGATGTTTAAAAATGCTGATGCTCATGTCCCCAGATGTCTGATTTAATTGGCTTGAAGCTAAGCTGGGCATCCTAATTTTTAAAAGATGCCCCCCAACCACCAAGATGATTCTAATACACAGCAGAGTTAGCGACTGCCACACACAATGAAAATAAAGTGGGAGAGGCAATCACTTCTCTCATTAAGGAATGATCAAGCATTCTGGAAATCAACCTGACCCTTTTTCCTTCAGGCTATTATGAGCCAGGGTATTCCAGAAAATGAAATTAAGGCTGAAATTTGTTTCTTAATAAAATTATAAACTTACAAAATAAAGCAAAAATTAACAACACACCAAAATTTAAAACCTAGCTTCATAAAAGAAGTGATTAAAATTATGGGCTAAACTGAGATTTCATAGAACAATGATCCAAACAGCTTTGTTTTAACTGAAGGATAGTTGATTGACAATTTTATGTTAGTTTCAGATCCAATTAGCTTTTACGGAGCAACTCAGGACTAGACATCAGGCAAGGGGCTGGTAATACAGTGGAGAGGAGGTGGACACACCTCAAGTACCGTAAACCATGGTCACTGGGGAGAGTTACTAAGAGGACTGCAGGGGGCTCTGGGAGCATCAAGCCAGGTGTACCTTGGTGGATATCATGGAAGGCTTCCTCAAGAAGGTAAAATCCCAGCTGAGCCTGGGAAGAGAAGAAGGGATTAAGATTTGGGAGGAGAGATGAGTCGAAGCTGCTGGTGGTTAATATTCGAGCTGGAGCATTGTGGTAGACCAATTACAAGCCTTCTGGATGTCTGAGCCACACTGCGCCTGTCTAAATGGGCTCCAAGGTAACAGAAACTATTTAATTACTGGAGAAGCAACTAGTCAAAATTCACAGACTTAACAGGTTCCTTTGTAATCTGTGTCATACAAACATTAAAAACATGCCAAGAGAATACTAGTTTCCTCCTCTGTCATATTTCTTGCCTCTAAGCTCAGGTATCCCCCACTTTCCAAGGGCACCTTGGGACTCCGACTCACAACTGTACTGCCGGTGTGGTTTCTCCCTCTCCCTGGTCAGGATTAGGATTACTCCCTTCTCGGAGCCAGCCACAACCAAGATGGCCATCTGAGGCAGCTTGCACTAGAAGGTGAGAAGAGTGAGTGATTAAAAAAAAAAACAAAAACAAAATCTTTGATAATATCTGCAGAAGTTAGAAGAGCATCTGGGCTCTCGAGTGAGCAATTAGTGATTATGCAATAAACAGGGGGCAGAATGTAGAAGAGACCACCTAGAACAGGGCTGGCACTGGTAGGATATTCCGGAGCGGAAGAAGGGCAAACCCACAAGCCTGCCAAAGTTCTGCACTAGCTTCAAATCCCAATCCAGGACAGGAAGTGGAAACTAGGCTGGGGTGGCAGCAAAGGAGGGGCCAGGGCCATGGAAAATTCCATCCAGTAAATATTTCTTGCTCACTGACAAATGCAGCACATTGTGCTAAGCCTCAGTGGCTAAGAGATAAAGATGCAGGAGGCCTGCCTCTTGCTGTCCAGGAGCATATCGTCAAGTAAAGGAAATTAATAACACCCTTGCCCATATCCTTGGCCAATCACAAGGCATCTCCTAATTGAGAGACCACATCACTTGCTCCCAGCAAAAACTATCAACTGAAAGGGTCAGACAGGAAACATACTGGGCATGTAATAAAAACTGGGCCATTGATGAGATAAAGTTGTCCAACAGCTGATTGCCTTGCACAGTGCCCAACACAGGGCACTGTGCTTGGTAATGAGGATATAAAGGGGTCTAAATCAGACACAGTCTCTGCCCTCAGAGAGTTTACTTTCATCACCATACACCTGCTTGCCACTTTACAAATGTGCAGAGAACTCTTATACAGAGAACTACATTTGATCCTGATAAGAACCTTAGTAAGGAGCTAAAGAAGGTGCTTATCAGTCTCTCAGGCTCAGAAGGGTCATGGCACTTTCCCCAGATCTCCAGCTGGAAGTGGCATCAATCGGCAGGACGAGTTATTCCGAGGCCAGTTCTCAGGTTGCTATCTCCTGTTGTGTGCGGCTTGAATGCACATCAGCAGGCAAGGAAGGAAAGAAGAAAAGAATCTAAATAGCACTAAGTGCCATTTTTTTCCTGCCTGATTAATTTCTACTTTTCCAGCAGCCATCCATGTGTAGAAAAACAATTCTTGACCTCTACAAGACTAAAATTCCAGCATTTGAGGTAAGAGTGTTTAAAAATATAATCATTATTTCCTCCCCCAAAGCATGTACTCTATTGTTAAAATACAACAATGAACGCTCTATAGGGGGGAAAAAAGACTTCAGAAAGCAGCTGAATCTGAGGTGTCTACTTTTTCACTTTAGAGCACCCTCTTTCTCTCTTAGCTTTGATAAACCAAGGCAGGAAACTAAGATTATAAATGCTTTGTGATAATGTCTTTGGAACCAATTGATTTTTCTCACTTATTTCTAGACAATACTAGATCAGCTGGAAAACACCAGTCGAGTTTTCCATAGTAACTCATGGCACAAAAGACATCCAATCGGGAGGCGAAAGGCATTAATCCTTTCTCCATGATGGTCACTTACATTTCTTTGGACTGTCACTTTCAATCAGCAGGTAATGCCAATGGAATTCCAGTGAGTACTTAAATGAACTTTCCCATTTTATTCCTGGCTAATCTCCCTCTCACCCTCTCAGAAATGCCAGCAACATTCAGCTGGGGTTTGTTACAAAAGTCTTCATAATTTACAGGACTTTTTTTTTCTTTTACATTTGAAACCTTAGCTACCTCATAAATAACTCCTTTTATCACAAGTGTGGATGTTCCTGTAATGTTACCTGCAACATGTCAAATGTTTCAGAAGTTATCTAATGTGCTAGACAGAACCTGCTTCTGACCTCTGGGTTAACCAAAGTTAACCAACAAATCTGACTGCTTTAAAGGCTCCCTCCTGCTCCAGCTGCCGTTTCAAGCTGTAAATTACCGCTACTCCGAGCAGTGACAAGACAGGGTACCAGGGACCTTTTCTGACACTGTACAGTTTGTGATTAACTATGGTCTTAGCTTCCTTTCTCAGGAATCAAATGTGTGGACATTATATATAATCCTGAGAAGAAGCCCTCTCAGTAACCAAACCATAGAATGAAAAAAACATGTGGTAAATGATTGGAGTGTTTTAACCACCTTGGAGGTTTCAGTTACAGAATCTTCATTTTGTCTAGATTGGTGCACCTAGGCCTGATCCATGCCGTCCTCTACGATTAAGCTGACTGCTTCCCCGTGTCCCCCCAGCTGTGCCATGACCTCCCATTAGCTGTGCCTTCTTCTGGCAAAGCCTTCACTCAGTATTGGAAACTCCTGCTCACTCACCCCGCAGACCCAGCTCCAGTGGAACCTCCTCTAGGAGACCACACCCAATATCCCAGGCAAAGGGGAGCCTCTCTCATCTGTGTTCCCAAAACACCTGAGACACCTCTGCTTAAACACACACACCAGTATATTCCAGCGATCTTCTTACCCATCCCCATTCAGCACAGCATCCTGGTTTTAAGCAGAGTCTTTGAAAAGGCAGATCCAGGTCTGAATCCAAGCTGATCTACTTGCTCTCTTCGGAGGCAAGTTGCTTAATATCAGGGAACTTTCCTTACCATATCTATTAAATGAGGCTAAAAATACTTCCTTCAAGCAGGCACTCACTGTTGAGATGATTAAAAGAGAAAAGATGTAGGAAGTGACTGGCACAGATGCTGCGTGAATGGCAGCTGCTGCTACTGCTGCTTCTCCTCCTCCTCCATCATCATCATCACCAATATTAAGTTCGAAGTCTCCTTCAGGAACCGTGTCACCTATTCATTACTGTATTTTCATCCCCTAGAACTGTGAGATTAGATGTACTCAACTATTTGCGCTGAATTTTGAAGACAAAGGTGGTTTCACTAGTAGCCGACAGGGCCTGGAATTCCAAAGTTGCAGAATTACATCTCAGCCCACCTGATGTTAGCAAATGGTCTCCTGGACTGGTAAAGCTGTGGTATGCATGAAGTTCCCTCCATTCTGTCTCCCTAACCTAAGGCTGAAAATTAATTCTTGCTGTCAAGGAACATGTGTTACTGGACTCATTGGGTGCATAGCCAATTAATGCACTAAGTACTCCCGATCAAAGCAGAAGCACTGGCTACCCGTGACAAGTAAGGAGACAGGGAGATAGTTCTCAAAGCACTGTCTCCCCAGACTGCTGGACCAAGGAAGTTTTAAGCCTGGGGGTCATGCATATTCATGAGAGGGTAAGCATGATCCTTATAATGAGGCAGAGGTTACCCTAGGTAGCCAAAAATCTGCAAGTAAGTGCTTGGTTGGTTGTCTGCACTGTAGTATTTTATTAACTGGAATGCACTGTAACCTTTTTGGAACTTTCTGCCATTTAATGGTTCGTTTCTGCAAAATAAAGCACACTTTAGCCCCATCCCTTCCCTACTGCTGCCTAGCTAACACAGGGACAGTAGTTCTGGGGTGGGGGGAGGGTGGATGGATTATTGAATTTTTTACATTTCAATTAAAAAAAAAACAGATTACTTTTAAACATTTGTTTTATAAAAATTCTCCCAGGTCACACAGAGCTGGAGATGGATAGCAGATTGCTAGATTCTTGCCCAGTCAAAATGTAAAAGAATCATGACAAATTGCTTCTTGGCTCCCTTGTTTTTCCTTTGAAAAAAATAATTTACAACGTGGGATGGGTTAACTCCCCTTTACATCGTCTAAATCCTCAGAAAATCTATGGCAGGCTCTGTCTGCAAGGCCAATTTGACCCCGTGGGCCTGACTCTTACTTGATTTTCTCAGCCCCAGACATTAGACACAGGCTGTCTGTCACTCAAGACTCTGATGTCACAAAACAAAAAATTTTAAATAAACTTTTTTAAAAGGAAACCCTGTCAAGGCCAACCCAAATGTTTTCTGTCTATGAAATTTAAATATGTGTTAAACTGGATTCTGCCCAGCAGTTCTTCTAAATCTAAATCCGGGGGTAAGAATTCAGTAAACAGCTTTATCTGTCAAAATCATCCCACAAGATCCATTCAGGAAAGAAGTAAAGTTAAGGGGCAAATGTGGCCTTTTGGTCAATGATAATATCTAACATTTCTTTGTGTGCCGACTGGAGCCAGATGCCGTGTTGAAAATTGTACAGGTGTGATATTTGGACTCCACACAACGAGGCCATGAGGTTGGTATCAGCGGCATCGTGTCATTTAATAGATGAGCTAACTGGGCTTTGTTCAAGGTTACACAGTGAGTGGCAGAGCTGGGTTCAAACTAGGAGGGTGTTGCTCAGGACTAGAGCCTTCACTGCAAAGCCCCAGGGCCCCTTGTTCCATGATGGCCACCTGGGACCTACCACTGGAGGTCACGCAGGGGCTCCTGAATGTGTCCTTATCATCAAATCCTTCGTGTTTGCTGTCACTGCCTCTTGTTCTCCCTAACACAGCTCCTCACCAACAGCCTGGGCCCACGCTGAGTTCTGTACCTGCAAAGCCACTGCTGAACGGTGGCCGGAGCCGAGACAAAGCCCAGCTCCCCAACACTGAGGCTCCAACCAGCCCTCACCCTGCCTCTCTCCATTTCCACACTCACAGCAGTTCATTGGACAGTAGCCACACCTATCTTACATCCAGATACGAAGATGTGGAACTTATTCTGGGTCTCGCATGTTCACTTCCAGCAGACGGTATGTCTCACCTGAGATAAGCAGGCTCAACGATCTCAGGGGTTGGATGGACATAGGATTTGGAACCAGCTCTGGATATAGATTTCAGCCTCGCCACTTAGCTCCGAGGCATTGGCTTTCTCACCATACCTCTCAGAGCCCAAATTTCTTCATTTAAAAATAGGCATAACAAACTTTTTCAAGACTGTTGCAATTAAATAACATGGAAAGCACTTGATGGTAGCTGGTGTTCAATAAATGTTACCATCTTTGCCCCTTAAAAGGCAGGATCTTTTAATGGTCTCTTATTCATTCTGTGATCTAGCAAAAAGCCGTGAAAGAGAGCAAAGCAACCACATTCATTCATTCAACAAATACTTACTGAGCACCTATTATATGCCAGACATTTGAATGAGGGTGAAACCCACTCTAGGCTATCAAGGCTCATTTCCAGGAATGTAAAGGGATGGATATTGATTAAGCTCCTGCCTAGTCACAGGCACTTAAATGAAGACTCTCACTGACCCTCGCAATGATTTGAGGCCAATGTTATTAACCTAGTTTTATATATCAAAAGAAAAAAAATTAGACTCATTCTGGGAGGCCCAGAAGCTTGGCCAAGATCCCACAGCCATGAGATGCAGGGCAAGTCACCACTACAATGATACTTTCTCAGGACTCTCCATCATTTCCCATCATCTCATCCTTCCACAGTGTTTAATTTAGGGACAATTAAAGGGAGGAGCAGTTCTTGTAACTTTCAACACTAGTCAATTAAGTCTGGCACGATCCCTGGTCTTGCCACTGGGCAGGGAGAAGGCATCTTCCGGGTCTGCTGGTGATTACTGCGGAGACAAAGGGATAAAGGGCCTCAGGGCAGGTGGGCAAAGAAGACTCAGAACTGCCACTGTCCACTCCACCAGCCCCTTCTGGCCCCACACCTGCTCTTCCACATCCAGGTCCGGTCCTGGAGCTTCAAGTAAAAATCCGTGGAATGAATACCCAGCAGATGGCCAGCTTTCCCCAAGGCAGCAGGGAAACACCCATGCATAACCCCTCTTCCACAGCAAGAGCCTTAGAGTCAGCTGGACAGGGCTTCAAATTCTGCCTGACCTCTAAACCCACCTCTTTTCACTCTTCTACACAACCTCTGAGCAAGGCTGTCATTCTATCTGTGATTTACTTTAAAGCCCTTCGGCACTGATGATAAGAAGTACACGTATGTTTCTAAGTAAGATGCAATCTACCTCTGAGGGATGGAGGGTTAACACTGACAAAGCCTAAACAGAGATCTGTATTCTAGCGGGGAGCAGTTACTAACATTCCAAGTACTCTAATTAAGAATTCCCACGAGAGATGATTAGTTAGAATATAAAGGATGCAACTGTAAGCACTTCAAATGTTGTCTAAATCTGCATAGAGGATAAACATTAATTAATAAGGGGCATTAGAAAGAGTTTTTCATCGGTAAAGTAAGCAACATTCAAGAAATATGACTGGCTTCCAACATTGTAAGGGCATCTCTAATGTTAGCAAGTAAAGGACTTAGGAGGAGCTCCTAGGTCCAGAATTCTGTAAGCCCTGTGTGGCCAACACAGGGACTCTGTCACCCAATGCAGCTAGAAGACTGGCCAGCTCTGACATCACAGTATCATAATGCTGGTCTCAGCCTCAACTTTTTATGCAAGAATGGTTGGTGGACCTCCAGGACAGAGAAGGATTTCATGGAGCCTAAAGGAAAGAGATTTATGGGAATTTTTATGCTTTCTGGCTAAAAAATGCTTGTATTTGTTAAAGATTTAGCCTATGACTTGCTTTCATTGTAACATACACTTAGTGGAGATACAGTTCCCAAACCAACTAAAAAGAACCTGATCCTTGTTGAACAGGTAAGTTGACTTAGCTCAGCTGGCAAAGGAGTCCAATAAGCCAGAATACCTGCCTCCAAAGTGAGAGAGAGGAGAACCCATAAAAAATTCTAAAACTCCCTCTGAAGTCTCTCAAGGCAGTTTAGTGTAGCTGTTAAGAGGCCAGGTTCTGGGTCAGATTGTTGGGTATAAATTCCAGCATGAGTTTCCAAACTTCAATGAGCCTCTATCCCTTTACCCGTAAAATGGCAACACTATACTTCCTTTTCAAGCAGTTAGGATGGTCAATAAGCTCCTGCAGGAAAAGCACAAAGAACTAAAGCAAGCCCTCAGGAAATGCTAGCTTCCATTACAGTGGAGGACTGAGAACTGCCTTTCAAAATACACTAAGTGTTAGCTATTATTTTATTACTTACCATTTACGTTTGTTTACCATTTCATTCAACAAATAAGTACTGAGTACCTAAGTACTAGGGAACATGGAGATAGATAAGACCTACACAGTATCCCTCTAGATTGTCTCTGTGGTCTCCTCCTTCAAGGGATTCCCTTGCTAATGTGTGAATCAGACAAGCAGACAATCACAGTCTCAATGAGGTTAAAGTCAAAGTTTTATGGAAGCAACCAAAAAAAAAATTGCTAACTGTGCAAGGAAAATTCTGGGAAGGCTTCCTAGAGGAGGTGATATTTGAAATGGGTTTTGAAGAATGAATGGGATCTGGACAGGGTAAATGTGCTCAGACATAAAAGCATTCATTTAAAAGGATAGATAGAGCTCAGTGGTAGAGCTCATGCATGAGGTCTTGGGTTCGAGCCCCAGTACCTCCACTAAAATAAATAAATAAAAGCATACATTTTGACACTACAAAATTTCCCCAGGTTAAGAACCATGACTCTCTTATCACACCAGCAATCCTAGTTCCCCACAGGATAGATGCCCAATATTTAGGGCTTACTGACAGACAAAGGATGCAAAAATTACATTTAACAAGAAAGAGGAAGAAGGAAGGGGTAGGGGGACTGGAAAGGGTCAAGTCGTAGCCTTGCAGCCCTGAGGCAGGAAGTATCAATTGGCCTACTTGTGTGTTTGCCTGTATACATTGTAATGGGTCTTTAAAAATGTATCCTTTTCATCTGGGATGCCCCAGCTGTGTTAAATTTCCAAATCCTTCCCTCTGATTTTTACGAGCTTTAGTCTATAACTGGGGCTGATCTGAGGGTACACTATGTCCTTTCATTGTTAGGGGGATGTAAAGAGCAGAGGGCCACACAGCTCCAATACCCAAGGAGTCCCAAGGAATCCCTTAAAGGCCTCTGCGGAGCAAGTGAGAGGTACAGTGTGGAGATTCATCTGCAGCTTAATAACAAGAGCCAAATGTTGAGCACTTTCTGAGAGCAAGACACTGTTCTAAGTGCTTTACCTGAATTAACCTGCTTATTCCTTAAAACAGCTAGGTAGATGCCATTAACATCCCAATTTTACAGATGAGAACAGAGAGGTTAGTCATGTGATCACAAAGTCACAGAGCTAGTAAGCAGCAGAACTGGGATGCAAATACCACAGCCTGGGACCTAGGAGGGACTGACAAGTCTTTTCAGAAGGAAGCGTCTAAATCAAGTCTTCCTACCACATTAGTGAGAGGTGTGCTCTCCCTGCAGTTTGGGAGTTCTGTGGGATGCTGCCTGTATCTGCTCCTCTTACCCTCAGAGCCATATTTGCATCTTGAGTCTGTCTGCATGTGAAGCACTTCTGCCTTGCCTGCTGTAAAATGACTAAGTTGCTAATAAAAGCAATGCTCTCACTGTGACTGGTGCCAACCCCAGTCTCTAAGTGCCAATGGCCTGCTGGCTTTTCCCACCAACTTTTCTGGATGGCTCTAGGCAGACAAACCACCCAGACTGCAGCAAATGTTACTTGGAGGAGAGCGCATGCCAGGAGCAACAGGAAAGAGGGGCCCACCCTCATAGCAGATGGAGCTTTCCTAAGTAAATCCATCCTCCAAAATAAGTTAATTATTCTTACCAGAGATTCTTATGAAGCTTGCAATTGCCAAGTACTTCAAGATCAATTTCATGAGCATTTCCCTGACCAGCTCTCTAAGATTGTATTGGCCACTTTACAGAGAGTTTTGGTGACTTGCACCAGGGTAGGGATGCAGGTACTCAGAGGCAGCCTTAAGGTTCAAAATCACTCAGCTCTCATGTGCCAGATCATTAAGCTGGCTGGCAAAAAAAGGACCTACTTGCATTTTGGTTTCTCATTTGCCAATCTTGAAGGACTCCGACTATTGAGACATTTTGTTCAGATTGAAAGAAGCATCAGCCAACGTTTTAACTCCTAAAAATCCAGAACAGGCCAAGTGGTTGAGGAAACAAAATCAACAAGACGGAATGCCCTGAACATTAAATTCCTCCTGATTACGAAGGAGCAAGTATGCCTAAAGTTGTCTAAAGGAGTATAGGGCATGGAAATCATGGAAGACGTGGGCTTAATCCACCACTTGCTAGGGGCATGGACCAGACAAATTCCCCTGCTTCACTGAGCCTCAGCTTCCTCATCTATAATGAAGATATGAACACCCCTCCAAGAACACTGGTAGTGCATAAGGGGTACTTGATAAATAGAGGAGAAAAATATATGTCCTCTGGGTAAAGGAATTCCAAAAGAAGCACATCCTTTGCTGGCCCAGCCTGCACAACTTGGTACACTCCTCAAGGGCTAATTATAAGAAATTCAATGTGGGCAAAGTAAATCACCCTTCAGATTTGGTTTCAATACCTCTCTCTTGGGGAGACCTCCCTGATCCTCCAGGACAGGCTCTCCTACAAAATGCTCCCTGGCCCCGCTGCACTGTTCTCCTTGTTAAATTCATCTAAAAACGTGTGTGCCCAATGCCAGGCTCCCCTGCAAACTACAAACTCGGTGCAGGTGTAGCCTAGGTCTCCCGAGGTTAGCTGCCAGAAGCCCAGAGTTCAGCACACAGTCCAGCAGGCAGTGGGCTCTTGCTAGGTAACTGAATACACAAATGAAAGCGTGTGGAGGCAGTGGGCTGAGGGAGGTGGCCTCTTACCACAGTAGTGCTCCGAGGCCCGGCTGATGCATCCACTCACTGCTTCCCCTTAACTCTATCCATGGCCACTGGTCCCCAACCCTTGAAGATAAATATTGAAGATAAATACTGAAAGCCTTTCTCTTATTTTTTTAAACTGGTTTATACTTATTTTTAATTTACAATAAAGATCATGTGTATTCATTCAATCAATCAATGTTTGCTGAATGCCTCACATATGCCAGGCACTGTTCTAGGAACTAGACATGTAATCCTGAGCAGAGTCAGGGAATTCACTCTCTAGTGGAGGGAGATGAACTACAAATGAGCAAAAAATTTTAGCCCATGATGAATACATGAAGAAAATTAAAACACAGTAACATGTTAGAAAGTAATTGAAGGAGAGAAAATGGTGGCTGTTGAGAAGTTGGGAGGCCTCTCTAAGCCTTGCAAAGATCTTGGGAACAGCATTCCAGGCAGAGGAACAAATGGCAAGCACAAAGGTCCACAGGCCACTGGGCTTGGAGCTTCCACGGAACAGAAAGAAGTTCCCCATGAATGAAGCCCAGTGAGCCCAGGGACGAGGGGCATGAGGGGACAGTGGGAAAGTGGGCGGGGACCAGATCAGGTAACAACCTGTAGGGTAAGAGGTACAGACTGATCCCATGTGCAGTGGGAAACCACCAGAGGGTTTCCAGGAAGGGAATGAATGGTCCTGTGTTTATTTTAATAAAACCACTCTGGATGCTCTGTCCAGCAGGAGTCTAAGCACGAGACCAGGTAGGAGGCTACGGTCGTCATCTAGGCCAGAGCTGAGGCTGCTCTGGACTAAGGGGGGAGCTAGGTATGAAAAACAGATTCAAGGCTAATTTAGAGATAAGGTGAGAGAATGTGCTGATGGATTGTAAATGAGAGGAGAGGGAAAGAGAAAAATCAAGGGTGATGCGATCCAGAAGAAGGAGAGCTACAGTGATGCTCTTTGATGGTCGACCTACCAACAGTCTGGCACCATTGGCTCAATCCACCCTCACAACCTCTGAGGGTGGCACTCTCATTATCCCATTTACCAGATGAAAAAACCAGGATTTGGAGAGACTAAGCCATTACTTCAAACTAACAGCACTTGACATCTCCAGTGATTTGTGCCTTTCAAGATCCCCTGGGGTCTGGGATCCTGTTCCAATGGAAGCTGCAGAGTTATATACTGTCTGCAGGAAACCATCTCAGGGATCCAAGCACTTTGCTGCTTAGCTCAGTGAGCTAAGCGGGGCTGAAGCACCATGCTGGGAAATCCAAGGGCAGGTGTCACACGCAATCTGTTGTACATCAGTCGCCCAGTGTTATTCCGGCCCTATGATCTCACATGCCCTGTGACATGATAAGATGTGACAGGGCCAACAGAGGAAACCCCACCAGCAGCAGAACAAGCTGGCAGCTGTATTGTTGTTGCTATTACCATCATTAGCCTCAAGTAGCTCTTTTCCACTGAGAGCCACGGCCAATTTCTAAACCTGGATGGACAACGCCAGTGGTTATCCATCGGCTATGGTGGTATCTGGAAAAGAGCATGTGCGTCAGAGCCCAAAAAACCAGGACTGAAGTCTAGACTGACCCGCCTTGGGAGTACTAGGCCTTGCAAACGCTCCTTAACTCTCTAAGTCTGCAGTTTCTTCTTCTCTGAAACATGGGTAACAAAGCAGCCAACTTCAGAGGGCTGTTGGGTGTGTATCACACAAAATTGTTGGCTTCACCCTAAACTCATGACGTCAACCTCTGGAATAACTCGCAGGTGAACTGTTAACCAGATACCAGAGCTTGCTAACTTTATAGTCTTGTGAAAGTGAAGTAATCAGTAATCACATCTTGAGAGCTACAAAGTTGAAGAGGCTTCTCTTTTACTATAAGGAACAAAATACAACCCCAGGCAGATGAGCCCATCTGAGCTTTAGGTGTCTCATGTGTGAACCTGCAATGATACCTCCCTCCAAGGAGTATTGTGAGAATTAAGTAAAATAACTGACATAAATTACTCAATAAATATTACCTTCCCTCTGCAGCTCAGTGGCAATGAATCACGGTTGTGGACAATGGCTTGATGGACAGATCTACTCAGTCCAGGCAGACAGACACTTCAGGTTCAAAGGTAGCCTTACACGTTAATCAGCCTTCACTTGCTAACCCATCTCCTTCCTCATGCCTTTTTCTGTCCCACCTTACTGCCTGTGCTTTTGCCGTGAGCCCATACCTCTAAGAGGCTTTCCCGCTTCTCCCTCCTTCCCATCCTGTAAAAATCAGCTCAAATCCATCCCCTGCTCCATCACTGATGCTTCAGCCTGGGGTCTTTCCTTCCTCACTTATTTGGGAGCTAGGGGATTTTTTGTTACTTATTTATTTTTCACAAGTTACACTAAAAATCCCACCAAGGTAAGGACTACACCTTACATTTCTTTGTGTTGTCTTACATGCCTAACACTGTCCCTTGCACGAAACAGGTACTCAGTGTTTCTGGATCACCCCAGCTGTTTGGACAGAGACAAGAGGGACAGGAGATTCTGGATGGAATTCCTATCACTTTTTATAACATAACAGCACTTCTGTAACATTTAAGAAACAAGATCAGCTTTCAGTATTTTAAACTACATTGATTTTGCCTGTGCTAAACTTACACTGGGTAGTTTTTCTAGAGAGTCGAACCATCTTATTTTCTGCTCATTCCTATTGTCGTTTAATCACAAGAAGTCCTTCTCTGAGGCAGTTTTTAGTTATATAGAGCTGTGCATCACTAATATCATCTGTACACTCCCTAAGTGTCAAGGTTGTGCTAAATGCTTTCAGGACATTAATCATCACAAGGTTATGATGTTGGCACTATTATGATCCCCAAATGAAAGAAGAAACAGGCTCTGGGAGGGTGATTTACTCAAGGTCACAGAGCTAGGAAGTAGTGGGGCCAGTGAAACCCTAAGAACCTAGGTGCTTACCCATGATGCTCTGCTCTCTCTGCTTAAATTCCCTTTATCTTGCAGAACCACTGAAAGGGTTATCTAATAAATCGATACTGGTTTGTTATCTAATGCAAAAAAGCCAGTTCAATGAATGCTGCTCACAGGAAAACTCTACCTGTAGGGCAATTTAGCTCAGGCCATAAAACACACTCTCTAGGCTGATTTTTGGCATAAAATGTCAAGGACAAAATAAATTTTTTGCTGATTAAAAGAAAAAACTCTCCGTGGCAGCTATTAAATTTTGTAGCTGCAGAAAGGGGGCATTCATCAGAGTTGGCTCCTTTTGGTCCTTAATCATAATGCCTAAGCCCCTATTAGTTTTAAAAAAACAAAAAGTAATTTTTTTCCCTCAATGTGTCAATAGAATGCAGTCCTTCCCAAAACAATGTTCACTAAAAACGAGGCATTTGGAAAAAACGCTTGACGAGAACCAGTTCTATCCTTTGACCCTGGGCACTGAACCATCATTTCAAAGATGCTTCAAAGCATTTTTGTCCTGTTATTTACTCTCTAGCTATTTCTGTCTTTTGTAGGAAGTGTCAGTTTTTTTTTTTTTAATCAGCAAGATATGAGTTGGCATTAGTTAATATTGATCTTTCGAGACAAACTGGTTTTATTTCCTTGGCAAACTTATCTGTTTTAACATCAATGGTGAAAGATGTTTCCTCACACTGGCCTTGGGTTGCCTGGCTGGCTGGGGTGTGATGCTCCTGCAGAACAAAGCCAACGGGGGCCTCGGATGCACTGTGGGGCCAGAGACCCGCAGACCGGGATGAGACCTCGGGACACGGCACGGAGCCCTGGGCTGGCTGTGAGGCTGTTCACACATGCAGCCTCAAGCCTCACGACTTGTGTGGGCAGCGCTTGGCCCGCTCTCTATTTACACAAACTCCCTAACGGTCTCTGGCACCACCGACGTCTCAGAGGGAGGCACAGTACATAGAGTGTTTCACATGAAAATCTTTAAACAAAAGGAATTAAAGAAAATCCCTGTTGAATAGTAAGTTTCTACCAAGCTCCTAAATTCTCCAGAGCATGTGAAATATTAACTTTCCCCAAATGGGAGCACAGAGCTGGCCTTGTTTCGATTCATACCGTTGGGTCACAAATGCTCTAGGGAGTAACATGCCTCGTGCTTAAGAACCTACTGAGATTCTTCGAAAATAGGGGTTGCAGAAGCCCAGGGTCTGGAGTCAAACAGACCTGCGTTCAAGTTCTGGTTGTGACACTCCCCGAGTTTCGGGTACTTCGTCTACAAATTGGGGATAACAGTGGTAACTACCTCACGAGACTGCTGCGGGACTAATGGAGTATAATGTGTCTACTCTTGAGAAGCCTTCAGTGTGGTGGTGGAAACACAGTCAGCCTTCTACTCTCCTGACTCTCTGAGAGACCCTTCCACAGAAACGCAAAATGTTCCATCTCAAATACAAATTCCTGAAACCTCCTCCTGTTTCAGTCACCCAAATCCAACCAGAGTCTGGCTGGTTTACCACAGGTGGCAAGGCACCTCAGTCAGGATTAACGACCAGGAAAGCCACCAGGGGCACTAAACAAAGGTCAGAGAGATGAAGGGTGGTGGTGATTCCTGGCTTTGGAGCCACAGCCCCCTCCCCAGGGCCAGGTTTCTCCTCCTCCTTTGACCCAGCGCTAGGCTAGGAAAGCAGCATGAAGGGATTCTCTCCTCACCCGCAGTCACCACCCCATCAGCCCTAGAAGCTCCCAGGTAACCCCAAGGCGGCCATTTTGCTTGCCCACATCACTGAGCCAGTGAAGATCCTGCCATCCTGCACTGTGGTTTTCCCCACAACAACACTGTTTCCACCAGGAGCAGGTGGCCACTCTTCCCAGCCCCACCACCTTCTCCTCCACCAACCACAGCCATTTCCTGTGGCCAGGGTGCTCCCCATGTGTTCTTGAGTTCCATCTGCCACATGTCTCCATTTCCCTGGACAGCCAGTCCTAATTTCACTTTTGGATAAAGTGAAATGTGGGTTGGGTGAGTAAACATGATATAATTTTTATATTATTTCCCATCAGTTTGCATGAAGCATAGATCATATCATCAACCTTGGGCCTAACATTAATAGTTAAGTAAAATGATGGTAAACTAAATAAATTTCATGGGTATTTAATCGTGCTTACAATACTGCTAAGTGAAAAATCATAATATGATTTTATAGATGAGGGAAAAAAATCAGAAAAGGTCTATGTCAAAAAATGGTTAAGTATTTTTCCTTTGTAGGATTACCACTGCTTTTTAGATTTTTTTTCTTCCATTTTGCTTATTTGTATTTTCTAATTTATTTGTGATACCGTCAATAATTCATTCGTTAAATACTGATTGAGTGTCTTCCATATCTCAGGTTGGTGCCGGGAGCCAGAATTACGAGGGAGAACAAAACAGATTTACGATTTACCCTCCCGGAACCCACAGTCTAGTGGAAGAAGGAGACATTAATCAAGTAATCACACAAATATATAATTATAAACCAGGACAAGAGCCACGAAGGAAAAGTATAGGGCAGCTGGACCAAATGTAAGAGGGGAGTCTGATCTCTTCTGGTGTGGGGGTGGGCTCAGGGAAAGCACCCCTAAAGAAGTGCTATGGAATGCTGACTTAGGGAGAGAAGAATTGAAGGGAGAAGGAGGGGAGATGCAGGCAGAGGACCATCCAGGAACTGAAAGGGAGTCTGATTGCTGGGGCTGAGAGACTGAGGAAAGTATGACTGAGAGTTTCAGTCTTTACCCTTTACACAGTGGGAAATTTTTGAGAGTAAAATGATCTGCTTTGGCAATGAGCACGTATTACTCCTGGCTGACTGTCTCTCTTCTCTCCGCTCCGTCAGCAGCCCAGGAGTCTAAGGATAAAGGCCAGGTAGAAGCAGAGCTGGCTGAGGGAAACAGCAGGAGGTGAGACCTTCAGGCTGGCCAAGGCAGTATTTTGTCTCTAGGGACCGTTTGGGAACAAAATGTACAGTCAGTGCACGGGCAAGAGCAAATTACACTGGCACAGTGTTCAAAACTCTGTTTTATCTTAAAACCTGTAACCAGCGCTTCAGAGAACAAATGGCAGGTGTATTTACATTAAACATGAAACTCATTCAATCCTGTATTTGTGAGGCACTGGGCCCTTTTATTCCCGGCTTCACTGGGGTTTTGTAGTCTGTTATCTCTTATTACCATGTTATTAGGGCTTTCCTCAATCCCCAGCACTCCCCCACCCCTACTCCTTTCATACTTTCTCCGCAAGTATGTGCCACTTGGTTTTCCACTTTGATGCGCCCTTGCTGAGAAGCGCCTGGCCCAGTGAATGCCCTTTTCATCCTCTTTCCCGCCACAGTGGTAGCCAGATCAGATGGATCATTTTGCAGTTGTTGTTCATGCTAAAAGGAAGACTATGAAATACGACCAAGGCAGCATTTTCTTTAAATGGTCTCAGCTGCAGAGGAAGAAAAATAGGATAAGGATTCTCACTTTCAGTCATAAGCTGTGGAAGCAGTATAAATAGCAGGTCCTGGAGGTTAGGTATGGATTGGGTACAAAGCAACTAGACTGTGTTCATGTGTCTGGTGGGGAGGGACGTGAGGAACAGAATCAGGCTTCCCAGAAAGAAACTGCAGTGGCTTGCAGGGTTGGGGTAGTGGGGGATGTCTACACGTGTACTCTTAGAGAGGGAGCCCCCACTGCTTCTCTGCAGGAGATACTGGCCTTGGGGAGGAGAATCCTTCCCTGGGCAGGACTGCTCCATACATTGCAAGATATTTAGCATATTTGGTTTAGGGGGTACTGAGTGCCAACAGAAGTACATTGCTTCACACGCAGCCAACACACCCCACCTCCAATCATTGTGACAATCAAACATGCTTCCAAACCTTGGGAGAGCAGCCACTCCTACATGCTGGCTAGCAACCATCTTCTGTCCTGACTAAGAGAGGTGATGACTGGGTGGGAAATATTAAGTTCTCAACAATAACAAGAAGTGACCCAGGGAGCCTCATTCCCACGTTCCCATCTTCTCTCCAACCCCTAAGCCCCCAAGACTTTATTCATGCAGTTTCTTCCCTACCTTTTTCTCAAGGTGCAGAGGAAGTAAGCCCTCTCCACAAAGCCTCTTTTTTTTCCCCCTGAAGAATAACTCAAACCTCCAAACAATTTCTACATTCACCTTCTTAGAACTCTTATCCTACCCTACACTGTACCCCCACTGGCCAGTGACTGTCTTACTTCTCCATCCCAGACTTGGAAGCTTTGATAGCCAGGACATGTCTCCTTCCCACCTGAGTTCCCCACAGACCCAGCAACATGGTGTTGTGGGTCAAGACCACGGAGTCAGAATTGAGTTTAAATTCCAACTTTGCCATGTTTTATTTACACGGCCTTGGGCAGGCCACTTAACCTCTCTGAGACTCAGTCTCCTCATCTTAAAAGAAGGTGATCATAATACCTATCTTCAAGTGATTATCTTGAGGATTTAACGAGAAAGTGCCAAGCATGATCTATTCCATACAGGAGAGTGATGACCACACTGGGTACAGAGCTTTGCACTTCACAAACAGCCTTTGCGCACATTATCTCATGAGATCCTGTGCCAGCTTCCTTGAGAGGCTCCCCCAGGCCCCATCTGCCCACCATGCTGTCACTGTCAGTTCTAACAGTGTTCATGAGCCAGGTCACATGGAAGCAACATAGGAGAGAGACTGATTCTGCCCTGAGGAAGGATGGAGCAGGGATGAAGAGAAAGAAGAGGGCAGACTAAAACCAATTTTTTTAAATGGCCCAGACTTCTGAACTCTTTCATTCTTGAAGGAAGACTTGGAGTTTGCCAAGCAGAGAAGAGGAGTCTGAGAGGGTCAGGTTAACGCACAAAGCATCTGCTATTAGGATAGGTGAATAGAACAATCTGGAAAGGATCTGACTATTAAAACCTTTGAGAGTCATCAAAGGGATCTGGACTGTCTTCTACCTCAAGTGACAGGTCCTCAGCTTTGCCTGACAGCTAGACCACTCTCTCAATCTCTTTCTCTCTCTCTCTCCTGAAAGGCCTTCTGACTCTGACAGGAGCTGGGGTGCTGGGGGTGGCCACAGCCTGAATCCAGCAGTAACCTGGAGTTTGCTCCTTTCTCTCTCCTCCTGCCTGCCGTCTCCTGCAGGGAGTGAAACCACATGATAAACCAGACAGAGCATGTTCCTCCTACTTGCCACACTTGAACATGCTTGAAGCCCTCATAGCCTTGTAGTTCTTCATCTGAAATTTCACATATCATTTGTCACAACTAAAAAGCCTGCTTTTAATTAAACATTTCCCTCTGCGTTTCACCTTCCTGAATACTCTGGTTCATGTTGAGACAGAAGGAAAGGGAGCAGGGGATGACCATTAGAAGAGTGATACAGCAATTGAGGGCAGGACATAAACTGGTTAGAACCAACTAGGTCCAAGATGGCAGAATATTCAACTTCCAGTAGACCTGGAGCCTCATTATGGGCTCGTTGTAAGTATTAGCTAAACGACACACCCACAGGCACCATGACAGTTCCCAAGCTGACCAGAAAAGGCCAAAAAGTGGGTGGGGGGGCCCAATTCCTGAAAATCTCCACCCCTTCCCCAAAACATTTGAAATAATCCTCCCACTCATTAGCCTATGAAATTACCCAGGCCATTAAAAACTAACCATTCCTGCACCCCAGGGCCATCTCTATTGCCTTCTGAGATGTCCCCACTCTGTCTATGAAGTATATGTCTCCCTGAATAAATCTGCTTTCACTTTACTATGGCTCACTCTTGAATTCTTTCCTGCATGAGACAAGAACCGATTCTTCAGTAACAACTTTAGGGTGCTGGTTATTCAGCTGGTGCTGGAAAAGAAAAAGTGGGAGCTAGTGATGTCAAATCATTTTTTTATTCTTAAAGCTTTTTTCAAATACCTATTTTGAAAACAACTAACCTAGCTTCTAAAACTTAGCCATCACTTCTGCACACCTTACCTACAGGCTCTGATATTGATATTAACTCTCAGAAGAAAGTACCAGGGCCTCCCCTTGAAGTTGAGGCTGCTCAGTTGTAGAAGGCTCCCCAGGAGAGGCTGGCATTTACAGGGCGGCCATGTGAGGACAGCATTGTGAAGTTCAGACAATGAAGTGCTCATCGTGTGTGAAAAACCATTAAAACCCATCCGTGTGAACCACCTTAGCTGTGCCATCCTCCTGAGTTTATTATTGTCTTTTCTCTGTCCTTTTCCAAACAGCCTGGACAGCTTGTTTATGGAGGGCTCTGGAGCAGCCCTCATAGCATGAGAGGTGATGACAGAATCACAGGGTGTTGTGGCCACATTGAGCCCAACTAAGAAAATCCCAGAGAGAGGAAGGGACAGGCCAGGGATTGGCTTTCAGTCTAAAATAAGCCTGACCGGTAAGGTGTAGCTAGTTGCTGAGTAGTTGCTCAATAAATACACACTGATTGAATAATAAAAGAACCGTCGAAATCTGCACCAACAGCCCAGTAAAGGGTATCAATAAGAGAGAAGCCAAACTCTTTCCAGAACACACAGCCTATTCCTAATTCTATCCTTCCTCCTCCCATGAAATTTGTTTTTTTTTCTGAGGTTGAGTACAGGGATTACACTGAGAACTTTCATTAAAGATATTTAAGATTTATTTGCTCTCTGAAAAAAAAAATGTGGAAAATACAGAAGAAAATGCTGTACCCTAAAGGGCAGTTTATATTATGTATGCATATGTAGTTTCTTTTCTAAATCTGAAATCATGTTGGAAATATAGCCTTGTAACCTCCATTTACACACTATGCCCTTCATCAAATGCAAAAAAATCCAGCTAAATTTCCTTCAGTTCTTACCAGAAGTAAAACCATACTGCATTCCTGAAGATAGAGACTTTTTTTTTTTTTTTTACTGGAAATACAACAGTTTTTAAAGAGAGGGGGAAAAAATAAAAGCAAATGGTCCAGTCAAGTAAAAATAAGGAAGATTTGGTGTCACTACCAGCGACCCCAGTAGAGTCTGCCCATTTCTTATCTGGAGGGCTTCTTCTCACACGGAGGTTAATTTGTTTTGTTAATCTCAACCAAGATAAGGCTATCTGTGTCTTCCCATGACTGCCAGAAGATTTCTCCTCCTCTGCCCTTAGTGGCAGCATTCCAACTCAAAAGACAGGGAGAAGAGATCCATAAGCATCAGAAGAGAACTGCCCACACCATTCCCTTCCTTAAAAAGGCCTATGGTGCCCCCCAGACTAAAAAGAACCAATCCATCTCTTTAGATAGCAGTGTCAAGGATACATCTTCAGCCTCATGTCCTACTAACCCTCCTCTCCCATCCCTAACATGGAATATGCCAGCACAACCACTGTCATGTCCTTGCTCTTTTGTGTCTCTCTGCCTTTGTACATATGACCTACCCTTCCTAGACTGTTCTCTTCTGGTGAACTCCTGTTCATCCTTCAAGACCCAGCCTAAATGGGAACACGTCTGGCTTTCTCCAGGTCCCTCAGAATGCTGCATTTGGAGTAGCTTTCTCCTTACATTATAATAATCTCTATCTTCCCCACTAGACAGTGAACTCCTGAGGGCAGAGGTCAAGACCATGTTTTAATTTACCTCCAAATATCCCCACAGATCCCCATACACATGATAGATAGTAGGAGTTCAAGAAATGTTTGCTGAATGAATTTTTAAAAATCCAATCTCATCCTCATGGCCAAAACCTGATACTGACAGCTTGAGTAGGGATTCCTTACCCAGTCCTCTCAGCACATCTCTTGTATAGGTCAAAGTGTTCCTTTTACTGAGTTAAAGTACAATCCCTCTATACCCAGTTTGTTAAGAGTTTTTATCATAAATGGATGTTGAATTTTGCCAAGTACTTTTTCTGCATCTATTGAGAGGATTATATGACTTTTATCCTTCATTTTGTTAATATGTTGTATCATGTTGATTGATTTTCAGATGTTGAATCATCATCCCTGCATCCTTAGAATAAATCCCACTTGATCTGGTGTATGATCCTTTTAATGTACTGTTAAATTTGGGTTGCTAATATTTAGTTGAAGATTTTTCCATCTGTGTTCATCAGGGATATTGGCCTATAACTTTCTTTTCTTGTGGTATCTTTGTCTGGTTTTGGTATCAGGGTAATGCCGGCCTCGTGAAATGAATTTAGAAGTGTTCCCTCCTCTTCTGTTTCTGGACGAGTTTAAGAAGGACTGGCATGAATTCTTCTTTGAATGTTTGGTAGAATTCACCAGTGAAGCCATCTGCTCCTGGACTTTGTTGGGAGGTTTTGGATTACTGATTCAACCTCCTTACTAGTAATCAGTCTGTTCAGCCTTTCAATTTCTTCATGATTCAGTCTTCATAGGTTGTATATTTCTAGGAATCTTGCATTTCTTCTAGGTTGTTAAATTTGTTGGCATATAATTGTTCATAATAGTCTCATGATCTCTTGTATTTCTGTGGCACCAGTTGTAATGTCTCCTCTTTCATTTCTGATTTTATTTGAGCCTCTCTCTTTTTTTCTTGAAGGTTTGTCAATTTTGTCTTTTCAAAGAACCAGCTCTTAGTTTCAATGATCTTTTTTTATTATCTTTTTATCTCTATTTTATATATTTATACTCTGATCTTTGTTGTTTCCTTCCTTCTACCAACTTTGGGCTTCACTGTTCTTCTTTTTCTAGTCCTTTGGGGTGTAATGTTAGGTTGTTTACTTGAGATTTTTCTTGCTTCAAAGTATTTCTTTTAATGCTTTATGGCTTTAACTTTTTATTCATTCAGGTTTTTTCTCCTTCCCCTAAAACATCAGCCTTAGTGATTTCACTAGTTAAAACAAAACAAAGATACAATACTACAATTCACAGGATCTACTAATAAACGTGGTATCATTCTAATGCCTAGAACAAGGACTCTAAGAGGTGGTATCTGGTCTCTCCATTGTACAGATGAGAAGACTGAGGGTCGGCCACTCTACAGGAGTGTGCAACCAAGTCAAGGTTCAAACCTAAGTCTGTTTAACTCCAGAAGTTATGCCATGGGCTTCCTCAGTTAAAAAATTGAGGCCACAGGTTTTGAAACATCACAGTGAAGGAGAGGCTCAAAGTATCTCTTATTTGATATCTGTCTCCTCAGACATCTGAAGGTATCAGTCCATGTAATGAGCAAATAATCCCCTTGGAGTCTCAAAGTTGCAGGTGCTGATTAATTTCACACACACAATCACACAAACAATAACAATGGCTTACACATGAGATTTATCTCCCTCTAACACAAAAATCCAGAAGCATGCAGCCCAGGGCCGGTATGACAGCTCTGCTCCCCTCAGGGATGCTGGCCCTGCCCAACTCACTGCTCACCATCCCCGGGTGCGGCTCCTGCTCTCACGGTCCAAAACGGTAGCACCTCATTCCAGGCAGACAGAGGAAGAAAAATGGAGAAGATGGGGCAAAAGACAGCTACCAGCTATCTTATAAGGAAGACCCCTGAAGCTACTTCTTTAACATTTCCATGGACAACTCCCCAGAACATAGATGCATAGCCATACCCAGCTACAAAAGAAGGCCAGTCAAAGAAAAGGAAAACAAATATTGGGAGATAACCTACAATCTCTGTCACAAATAGGAAATTAAGGAAGAGTGGAAGTGTGTTCTGGAACCACCTCTGCTCTTAACAACAAAAAGGTAAACTTGGACAATAAAGGAGGAAGGAAGGGAAAGGGAATTAACATTTAATGAAGGCCTACAATGGGTCTGTGGTTCCACCAAGTACTGAGGCCCCACTGGGAACAAGACATAGTCTCTGCCCTTGAGGATTTTACAGCTAATTAGAGGTAGAATCAAAATTCCAGACCAATCCACACATATTAGTTTCCTACGGCAGCATAACCAATCATCAGAAATTTGGTGGCTTAAAACAATTGAAGTTTATTCTGTCTCAGCTCTGGAGGCCAGAAATCTGAAATCAAAGTGTCAGCTGGGCCACTTCCTCCCAGGGCTCCAGAGGAGAACCCTTTCCTACCTCTTCCAGCTTTGGGTGGTTCCAGCCATTCCTCGGCTGGTGGCCAGTCTCTGCCTTTCTCCCCATGGCTTTCTCTGCTCTCTGCCTTCTTTCTGTCCTTCATAAGGATACATGTCATTGGTTTTAGGGCCTACCCACATAATTCAGGATAATCTATCTCATCTTGAGACCCTTAATTATATCTGCAAAGCCCATTTTTCCAAATCAGATCACATTCACAGATTCCAGGGGATAGACTATAGGAGCCGCCATTCAGCTCACTATAACTAGTAAACTAATAGACCAAAACCATGGTCCATGGTTTCGAGGTGACCATTCAGCATCATCATTCATAATTCCCATTGATACTAAGTGTCATGAATTATTTCATTGTGAGCTATTCAAAATAAGCATCATTACACCTATGATTATGCATTATAAGGGTAACTGTCACATAGGGAAAAAAAATCCTAAGGCACAGACCTTCAACTCACATTTGCAAGATCCTTTTTTTAAATAAGGTCACATTCACAGATTCCAGGAAGTGATCACATCTTTTATAGGAGCCACTATTCAATGCACTACACAACCAAAGCCCTGCATGGGGGTACATGTCTTCATCATTCTGAAATGTGGGGCTGGTAAGTCTGCTTCTTCTACAAGCATTTGTGCAATGGCCCGAGTGGAAGGCACTATGCTGGACACTCTGGGGGTCATATGAGTCAGAAAGTGGCAAGTCCTTACTTAATAATCTAGTGGAAGGTATTACCCAAGAACACAAACAGCCATCCTGAAGCAGATCCAAAAGAAAGGTCCTAACTCAGGGCTATGCGGTCACAGAAGGTTAGGTGTCTGATTCAAGGTCAGGAAAAGCTTCATGGAAGGGGCAGGCTTCAAAGACTAGACCATATTTCAAGAAGCCAGACAAGAACTCAGAATTCTGAGACCCTAAGTCCACTGCCTCGTCCCCTCTCCCCCCACCAGACCCTGGAACACAAGCCTTCCTTCCCCATTCCTGGCTTCACAGCTCTCTCTCTCCCCATCTCTGCCTAAACCAGCCAAATGAGCCCTTTCTGTGAAGACAGCCAATGAGCTCTGGCAGAAAGTAGTACCTTGTCCAAATAAATACATTGTCTTGTTCAGTAACTGTTCACATTAAATTATGTTTCTAACATTTGCTCTTTGAAGCATGGGCATCTTGTGCAAATCACCATTATTTACTTATCCAGTGGAAAACTTCATTGTCCACTTCATCATTCAAGGAGTTTAGGAAGTACCTACTGGATGTCAGCACTGCTGGGGGACACGAAGATGTACAAGGCAGAATCCTTGTCTTCAAGAAACAAAGAGGAGCCCCGTGAATACGGCTTAATAGATTAAGTGCTCTGAATTACATAAAACAGTAAGTGTCTTATTAAGAGAACTTGAATCAGCACACGAGAGGCCCTGTCCCTTGAGACTAGTTTCCCCCTCACGCTCCCACATACCTTCAAACCAGGAAGCACAGTGTGAAAGTTCTCTCATATTAAAGAACAGACTATATATATGTGTGTGTGTGTATATACACACACACACATATATATATTTTGTTTTGTTTTGTTTTGTTTTGTTTTGCAGCATGCCAAACACCCTTAAAGACTGCTGAAACTCTTTGAATGCTTAAAAACAAGCCCAGGAAGTAAAACTGAGAAGAATAAACAACTACAGATCACTTTCCAGCATTTCCAACATATTTATTCCATTTTCTTCACAGTTTCACGTCGCAGTTACTCACATTGATTGACTTCAGGGGAAAAAAAAGACACAGAGAAACGAAAACTGGAATAAAGTTGAGCCAGATGTGTACAGCGCCTCGCTCTGGGAAAATGCATGCAGGCTTCAAGACTTCACACTTGAAAGGCTGCGGGAGGAGGAGGCTGGAGGGACTGAGGTTTATGGCTGAGAGCCTTCAACTACAGCAAGAAGGTCAAGTGAAGGGTAAAATAGCTGTGATGACCTATGTCTCACCTAAAAATCCAACCATGCCTTTCAGACCTTCTCACAACAAGGGGTTTGGGAGAGGCATAGTGTGGCTTCAAGGGGTCCTTTAACCCGCCTATCACCAAATGGTACCCGAAGACAACTTCAATATACTGCTTTTCTTCAAGTGCATACAGATGCTGTGGTCATTAATAAAATCCACGTTCACTAAAAGTGCCTGAATTTTTGATATTTTTCTCATATGTACTTACTTATTGAACAGAGAGATATCTTAAGTGTAATGACCATCATCTCAGTTCAATTTTCTAGGTTAAAAAAAAGGACCTGAGGACAAGTGTATGTGCTAAAGCTTTACGGAGGGAGGATGTGTAACCCCCGGGTGGATGCAGAGGGGATAAGGGAGGTGAGGCAGGAAAGGAGATAAAGCAGATACGAGGTGACACATTGGGTAGTTACCAAGCTGTCACAACCTCATACAAAACTGCTAGCTGCTGGGTCACCAGGACAAGGAGGTACGGAACCAACCATGGCTCAGAACAGTCTCCCCATCTCCTGCCTCCTGTGGTTAAGGTTCACCTGTGGGCCCTAAATCCCCTGCACTTCTGGGCTGTACCCGGTAGTCCCTAAGGAGAGCGCTCCTGGAGAAGCCAGTACTCACAGAGCCCCGCTAAGCCCTGGCATGGTGGGAGACACCAGGGCTACCGTGGTACAGGCTGAGCCAGGCCTGGGTGCCGATGCTGCCAGGCTCCACTGCAAAGAAGCTACAGAGGCTGAGCAGCAGGCTTGGCCCGGGGAGTTAGGAGGTAGTAATGACAGCCGGCTCTCCACCCAGCAAGCAACCGAGGGCCCGACAGGCAGTTGGGTGAGCCATTCTGGGGCGGTGCACAATCTGGGTTCCATACAACTCTCTGTGGGCAGCCTGTATCACTTTTTGCTACTAAAGATCAGTTCTGAAACAGTATGTGCAAACTAAAGACTTTTTCTGAATACACATTCATAAACACATCAATATATAAATATGAAAAAAAAACTGGAAAGTTATTACGTCACAATGTTATTAACAGTGGTTATCACTGGAGTATGATACGCTTTTTATTATCCTCTCTATTGCTCATCTGTATTTTACCTATTTAAAAAAATAATGAACTTCTGATTACAAAAGAAAAATAGGTCCTCCTGCAAAAAGATGTTGGGAGTCACAGGCCCAAGCTTGTGAGTCATGAAGGAATCAGCATTTGTGTGTCCTATTTCCAATTGTGATGTCACCCTTTTCTTTGCCTCTCTTCCTTATCTGTAAACAAAAGGCTCCAGCACTTTATAAGGGAGCCTGGTTCAGTGGGATGAATGTGTTTCTGCAGTAAAAAGAGCTGAGTATGAACCACGTATCTGCCAATTCTTGGCTACATGCAAAGCCAGCCCTCAGTTTCCTCATCTGTAAATTGGGGGTGATAATAGATCTTTCCCATGGAATTGTTCTGAGAAGCCAGCGTCATGACACAAATCAAAATGGTCTGGAAGCAACAATGCACTACTTGTGCATTAGATATTAGCTTAAAAAGTGGTAAGGAAGATTGGGATGGTTTGAAATGCAGGAGGATCTCAGATTTTGGACATGGGAGGATTTTTAGACTCATATTAGGACTGCGGAGCAATAAGAACAGATTTCTTTCCCTTGCTTTGGTATCAGAATCAAGAGACCTGACTAACACTTAAGGCGAATTCTAGTAACCTGGCAAGAACTTAACCTGAACTTTGGCAACTTTGCCCATGGCTAGGCACTGCAAATACTCTTAGAATTTGCCAGGAGGGGCTTCAAAGACTCACAAAATTTTAGAACCAGAAGGTACTGCAGCTTAAAATTTCACATTTTATAGATAAGAAAACCTACACAGCCTGACTTACCCAGGGTCACATATCTTTGTGGCAGACATGTCTTTTGTAATCATAAGACAGCTATGACTCTAGTGTTTGTAAAGTGCTTGACATAGTTGGGTTTCATTTCATTTTTTAAAACAATTCTGTGAGGTGAGCATCAATGGCCTCTTTTCAGAGAGAGAGACTGAGGCTCAGGAAGTGTAAGCAACTTGCCAGGAGGTTGTACAAACAGACCCAGCAGCAGGCCACCAAAGTCCACGTTTTTCACTTGTGAGGCTCCACCTCCAGGGACCTCCCCAAGTTCCTGTCCAGCGTGTTGCTACCGCATCATAGTCCTAGGCGAGGCCACAACCACCCTTCACCTAGAACATCTTACACCTGAAACATTACCTCGTCTCCAGCACAAATGAGACCTAGGGCATCTAGGGGTGAGTGGGATGGAGAGAGCTGTTCATAATCTGAGCAGTTTAATTTTTTTTAAAATAACCCTTATTTTCTCTTCTCCCAAAATCTAGCCAAGGAAAAACAGCTAGATAGTCATTTCTGGGGAAATCATTTTGGCTTCCTCCTGGTCTTCCCTAAATTCAATTTTCACAACTTTTCTCTCCTGCCTTTGTCTCTGGGTAAAGTGACATTGCCATAGTCACTTTTATTTTAATTTGGGGAAATGTATGGCTTTCCTTCAGACAGAAAAATAAAATAAAATTTCATGTGTAACCAAAAAAGGGTTTTCTTCTCTGTGCGTATGCCTCAGTGGTGAGAAAAACAGGGAATGTTACTTCAGAACCTTAAAATCAAACTAAAGCGCATATGTTCTGTAAAAAGCATTGTTCGACAAGATCAAGTTACCCCAGGAAAGGGAAGCGATTTCACTACCAATGCCTCTTGAACATCTGAAATCTCCCCTGTGACTCTGGCAAGAGGGTGGGGGCGCAAGGGGTTAAACCCCACCCAGGTACATCTGGGTAATTACACTCTGGACACTTACTAAAGAGCTGCCTGCAAGGCTTAACCATGAGCAGGTACAGGATGGGTTAAGGGAACTGACACAGCTGGATTTGCATTTAAGAGAAGTCCGTGGAACAGGCCTGAATATTCACAAGCTGTGTGCAATTCTTGGAAAGGTCACTTAAGGCATACATAAAATGTCTTTTACAAACACACACACATATACACACAAATCTTGATAGCACATGTGCTCCTGAGGTAAACCCATATGTTTCCAAAATGATCCGGGCTTTCTACAAGAAACGACATGGGAGGAGTGATCACGTCTGTAATCAATGCCAAAGAGGAGGTCTCAGATTGTCAGGACCTGTGTCTATGAGGACAGGCACATGTTCAAACAGGCAGTTTGCTCTGAAATGTGTATAGATAGAGGTGGATGGATTTGCATTACCAATGCGTTTTGGTTAGTGACCTAGGAAACGGTCTTGAGCAACCCCACTTGCCGAGATCTGTTCCTCCCCATATTGTAACGGTGTGGTATTTTACCTATGTTTGGCAGAGGTCTACAGGAGATGGCAGCAAGAACCAGATTATCAAAGGGCATTCTAAATGGGAAACAGTGACTAGTAATCAGTAATAGTTATAATATTCTCTTATCCACGTTGTCCCAGTACCCTAAACATTTTTAATTTTGCTTATTAGTGACTTAAATAACAACAGCTTCATTACTTGGGGAATTAGGCTATAAATTATGGTGAAATATTCTTATTTTTCTTATGAGAATATCTGGCTACGTCTATCATTTTTGAATCCTTTTTTTCCCCCTAATTTTAAATTACACTCTCATCTTCACCTTCTTCTTCCCAGTACAATTGAGGCCAAGCCATAATGTCAAGAGAATGAGTTTTTCCATGATGGTGGGAGTCTATTACCACATATGCTTTGTCATGACCCAATTAACAAATCATGACTAGACATCATGTGACAGCTTTATCCATCTTCAACTTGACCAGTATTTTTACATTTTATTATTTTTAGATCTACAGACCCTTCTGAACTCTATATGCCAATTAACATTAAATTGTACACACTTTGTTTCATTACCATTTGCATTATTAGAGAGATTAGCTTTTCCATACACAGAGGAATTTTTAAAATATTAAATACTCATGACTTTAAGGGTTTTACACCCCCTGCCCTACAACTCTTCTCATTATCCATTCATTTAGAAATATGCTATCTGTTTTTGGAACTCCTTGAGATTAAGAGGGTTTTTTAAAAAGTTTTTTTGAGGGGGTGGGAGGAGGTAATTAGATTTATTCATTTGTGTCTTTGTTTGTTTGTTCGTATATTTTAACAGAGGTACTGGGGATTGAACCCAGAACCTTATTATGCATGCTAAGCACGCACTCTACCACTGAGCTATACCCTGCCCCCAAGAAGATCTTTTTAATTCACCCATCATTTACTACTGTTTGACTCTAACACAGGATTAGAATTTTTTTTCACCCTTATGATACATACTTCCCCAACTTTTGCCATAAAGTCATGTACATTTATGAAAGACAACTGAAAATATAGAAAGGCTTGAAGAAGAATATTAAAACAACTCATAATCCTACCACCTCATTTAAAAATCTTAACATCCTGATGCATGCAAGTCTGTAGTAAGGCAAAGCATTTGAAAAAAAAAAAGGTTTTAATTAAAAATACATAATTTAAAAAATACATTTAAATCTCTGAGTGCACCTTCAAAACCAACAAATAGTTTCTTGCCATACTTCTTATAGAATCTAGCAGTGGGAAATGGCTAGATTCCCTCATCCTTGGAGCCCAGAATGTAGGGGTTTGCTGGCCATGAACAGCCCTGTCAGCTCCTACCCGCCCTCTGCTCTTCTCTTCACCATAGTGGACTCTCCTCCATTGTTCCTTTGCCTTTGAAGCAAGGTGGCTGGCTGGGTGACATACAGTAAGGCCCAACAGGGTAACAGGAAGGCTAAGGAGCTACAGTAACCAGGAGCTAGGATGCCAAAGGCTGGGCATGAGACCCCACCAGTAGCCCCAAAGAGCAGGTTAAGGCTGTGTCTTTATTTGCTCAAGCTGCCCTAACAAAAGACTTGGGGACTTAAACAACAGAACTGTAATTTTTCACACCTCTGTAAGGTTAGAAGGCCGAGCACAGGGTGTCAGCAGGGTTGGTTTCTCCTGAGGCCTCTCTCCTTGGCTTGCAGATGGCCATCTTCTCCCTGTGTCTTCACTTGGTCCTTTCTCTGCACACGTCTATGTCTTAATCTCTTCTTATAAAGACACTAGCCATATTGGACTAGGACTCTCCCCAGTGACCTCATTTTAATTTAATTTCCTCTTTAAAAGCCGTATCCCCAAATACAGTCATATTCTGAGTCCCTGGGGGTTAGGATTTCGTTATATGAATCTTGAAAGGGTGCACAATGCAGCTAGTAACAGGCTGGCTTAAGTTTGCTTTTAGTCTGGTTGAATTTGGGGATTGGGGATTAACTGAACTGCAAAGTCCAAACCAAGCTGGCAAAGGAAACAACCACCAGCTATGAGAGGCACAGGGCTGCCTTGTGCTCTTTTGAAATCTTAGCTCCTGAGGAGGAGATTGTTGGACTTTGAGCCAAGAGCCTGACTGTTTCCAACGCTGCCACTCGCTGGCTGTGAGACTGTGGGCAAGTCTCATTTCTCTAGGCCTGTTTCCTCCTCTGTAACACATGGGAACAGTGACAGTCTAAAATGAATTCCTAGATGATCTCTAAGTTCTCTATGAACCCCCTAAACTAAGAAAAGCACACAGCACTCCAGTTTTGTTTCCTGCCTAATCACAAACCTATCTCATTCCTCCCCTGAAGATTCACATTCTTCAGCTAGACATCCAGGCCCTCCGCTAAGGGGCTCCCTGGAACTCATGCCCCTGACCCGGTCCCCTTCTCTGCCATCCAACTAGTCTACTGGCTATTTCCCCTCCTCTCCTCCAGCAATGTCTAGAGAAGCCCCTCCCTTCCCTGCTGCATTACCCATTCTGAAGACCTTGCTCAAACGCAGACTCCTTCATAAAACCTTCCCTGAGCAGATGTGGTCTCCTCCTGCATGGTCCGGCTTCACCTCTCTTACTGTACATTTGTCATTCTCCCTGGCCTCAGCACTATTTCATCTTTTACCACTATCTGCACAGACCCTCAAGTGCAAAAGAGAACTATAGTCGCTCACTTTTCATTAAGTAGGGGAAAAGAGAAAACACACACGTGCCTGCACACTGGTGCACAAAGGAATACAGGGAGGTTAAACCAGAAAGTAGTGAGATTGATGGCCTGGCCTAGGGGACAGGGAGTAGGAAAGAAGTGGGCAGGATGGGAGGGTGGGAATAGGGTAGAAGGATGGTGAGGAGGGGCCTGGCCTCGAGTGTTTCTTTCTGTATAGTTCTGACTTTCAAAAACCGTATGAATGTCTCACACATAAGCAAACCAACACAAGTAAACAAATAAGTAAAATCAATCAGGAAGGATAAAACTAAACCTAAAATGGAATGCAGCTAAACAAATGAACCCACTTAAAATTCAAGTGAATGATATCACCAAGAAGGAGAGAGGAGAGAAAAATAACTTTGAAATCCCACCTCCAGCTTCAGCCAACGTCTACCTGGATCTGGAATTGGACCTGTGAAGATTTAATGAATAAAAGTGCATTTCATGAAGAAGGGTGCATTTAAAAAAACCCAAAAAACTAACCACTGATTTAGTTCATTTCTTTCATCGTTGATATGACAGAGATTGTTAGATTTCTACCCAATATCGAATCTCCCTTTTCCCCTTTTATAATAGAACCCTGATTTTACTGGGGGCAGCAGTGGGCTCAGCTGAGAATCTTTTCCTAGCCTCCCTTGCAGCTAGCTGGGGGTGGTCATGTGACATTGGTTTGCCCAATGAGATGAACTTGGTTGTAACTGGGATGGGGGAGGCTGAGGTTCTGAACAAACTGGAGGCTGACTCAGTTGGTGCCTACATTTTTGCCCATCCCCTTCTTGCCATCAAGAATATGAATGTTAACAGCACTATATACAATAGCCAAGACATGGAAGCAACCTAAATGTCCATCAACAGATGATGGATAAAGAAGTTGCAGTATATTTATACAATGGAATACTACTTTCCATAAAAAAGAATAAAATAATGCCATTTGCAGCAACACGGATGGACCTCGAGATCGTCATTCTAAATGAACTAAGATAGAAAGAGAAAGAAAAATACCA
Organism: Camelus bactrianus; assembly: GCF_048773025.1. NCBI lineage: Eukaryota > Metazoa > Chordata > Mammalia > Artiodactyla > Camelidae > Camelus > Camelus bactrianus. The sequence continues at coordinate 32,245,201 of NC_133551.1, forward strand.
TATGATATCTCTCATACGTGGAATCTAAAAAAAAGAGAGAAAAGGACCTTAATGAACTCATCTACAAAACAGAAACAGACTCACAGACATAGTAAACAATCTTATAGTTACCACGGGAAAGGGGGTGGGAAGGGATACGTTTGGGAGTTTGAGATTTGCAAATGTTAGCCACTATATAATATAAAAATAGATTTTAAAAAATGAACAAATTTCTTCTGTATAGCACAGGGAATTATATTCAATATCTTGCAATAACCTTTAATTTAAAAGAATATGAAAACAAATATATGTATGTACATGTATGACTGGGACATTGTGCTGTACGCCAGAAACTGACACACTGTAACTGACTATACTTCAATTAAAAATATACATATATATATACGTATATAAATGTGAGGCAGAGGGTGGATCAGCAACTTTAGGACCACAAGATGACAAGCATACACTAAGGATGATTGAGGGGAAAGAGAAAATGTGTCTGAGTCCCAGAAGATACTGTGAAATGGGAACGTCAGGTCTCTACCACCCATCTCGTCTTTTCATTACATGAGAAAATTAAACAGTGTGCTTCTCCATAACTTTTTAAACCAATATTTTTCAGGTCTCTGTAACACACAGCTGAATGCAGATTCTGACACAGCTGAAACTAGTGACAGAGCCAGATTTAGAATCCACACCTCCTTACTCCCAGTTCAGGGTATTTTCAATGACATGGGCAAATGATCCCTAAGCTCCTGTCACACATCTGGCACTACACAGATACTCCTATCATTGCATACTCAAGTCTGATGGTTGCTATTGATTCCATTAATTCATATGAGACTTCTGAATTACGTTTAAAACTTTGCAAGTGACAACTCTTTCTTTTTTTCCTTTCAAGAGACATTTTCCTCTCATAGACAAAGGATTTTTTTAAGCTAAGGATAAGCTCTTTTCTTACACTTACAGACTCAGATTGAACGTATTTGGGAAAGTCTTGAAGTCTAACCTGTGCAAGTGTCACGACTACATCATGGTTTGGATGTTTCAGTAGCATCACGTCATGAAGAGGTCTCTTCTTTTCCCATCTTCACACTCACCTCGCCCCTCTGTACTTTACCCCAACATTTAGAACACTGTGGCACCATTCTTCATCTGTCTTCTTTGCTAGATTGTTAGCTTCTTGAGGGCAGGGCATTAGGTCTAGCACATCCACTACCTAGCACAACCTCCATTTTATGGGAATTGTCTTCATTAATAAATGGATGGAAAGAGAATGAATTATTCTAGGCCTCAGAGAAGCAAAATACACACAGGCATACCTGGTTTTATTGCGTTTTGCTTTACAGAGCTTTACAGATACTGCATTTTTTACACACTGAAGGTCTGTGGCAACCCTGTGTCAAGCAGGTTTATTGGCATCATTTTTCCAACAGCATTTGCTTCCTTCATGTTTCTGTGTCACATTTTGGTAACTCTCATAATGTTTCAGACTCTTTCATTATTATTATATTCATTATGGTGATCTGTGATCAGTGATCTTTGATGTTACTACTACAACCCACTGAAGGCTCAGATGATGGTTAGTATTTTTTAGCAATAAAGTATTTTTTAAACTAAGTATATACATTTTTAAGACATAATGCTGTTGCACACTAAATAGACTACAGTATAATGTAAACATAACTTTTATATGTACTGGGAAATAAAAAAATTCATCTCATTTTACTGAGATATTCACTTTACTGCAGTAGTCTGAAACCAAACCCACAATATCCCCAAGGTATGCTTGTAACTAAAAAGCTTAATTTTGTGCCCTTCAGGGAAAAACATTAATACAAAAAGATTTTACTCTAAAATCAGGAAAATGTATTTGGGAGCTTTTGGGGAATTAAAAAATACATTTGAAATTAGATGCTGTTCACTGTTTAAGACAAAATCTTCTCACTGAAATATTTAAAAACATTATTAGAATCTGAAAAGTGGAATTAATTTTTGCTAAGTCCATTTGGCTAGCTAGAAACCCCCAAACACATCAAGGAGGGTCAAGAAGCGCCCCCAGCCCCTAAGCATACTGGTACTACATCTTCTATTACAGAATACTGATTTAGAATACTGATTTAGTAAAGGAGTGTAAATTGGAGGTCAAAGAGAGCCAGCCACCCAAGGTGAAATGTAAAGCTGCTGTGTTACAATTCTGCAAACCTGTAGGTGATCAGCTGCTGTTCAGAATCCTCACTGGCATTGAGCTTGGCCAGGCACAGAACCATATGTGATTCATTCACATGTCAACTACGAATCAGAGCATTCCCAAAACCAGGACAGCCTATTCTCATTCGCCAGGTCAGCCTTCTAATCACCAACACTCATTCAGCACTCAGGGTTGCTAATTTACTGCAGGCCAGGAGGCATGCGGGGTCCCAGGGAACAGAGAAGTCGCACCTCATGGGTGCTTGTTCTGGCTCGGCCACTTCCTAACTCTGTGACCCTGCAGGCTGTGGGACCCCTCTGAGCCTCAGCGTCCCTGTCTGTACAATGGGGGTAACAATATTACTACTACCTCAGAGGGTGGCTGTGATGTTGGAATGAATTACTGTTTGTGATGTGTATTGAAGAGAGCCTGGCACCCAGAAAGAGACATGTTGAGTATTAGTTATTATCAGTATTTGCTGAATGAATGAAGAATGAAGAAATGATAACTTGAAGCAATATCCCTGCTATGTTTAAGGTTTTAAAAATCACATTTCAAAACAGATACCTACCCTAAGATGTCAAATTAATATATAATGTGTATAAATAGAAAATACGCTAGTGGAAGACAAAAATATTAATGGTAGTTTCCTCTCAGTTGTGGGGTTACAGGTTGTTTTGTTTATCTTTTTCTCCACAGTTTTCCATGCAATGTTCACCGTAAGAAAAACAGCAATTTCATTCGTGTTAATAACAGGCCTCAGTCTCCTGATCCCTGGGATGGGGGCAACACGGCTCTCACCACCCACAGCTTCACCCTCTGATTCATGGTTATCTGTTGCTTAGCCGAAGAAAATGAAGTTACAGTAGCTACTTTTCCTTTCCTTCAGGGTAAGAATGGCCTCTTATAATATCTTTCTTCAAACCAAATTAGAGTCAGTGGTAAGCATAGAAATTAGTATCAAGAGTAAATAGACTTGTCTCACAAAGTTAATTTCAGCAACGCCAGTCTCACTAAATCCTAAATCCCTGGATACTTCTCCTAGCCCTGGATTATGTGGTGACAGACGGTTACAAGAATCTGGAGGAAAGAAATAACACCGCTTTTTAAAAGAAAAAAAAAAACACCTACCATACGGTATCCGTTTTGCTATTTAAGTGATTTTCCCTTCTCTGACAATGAGAAGTTCCCCCACTCCTTCACCTGATTCCATATTTAAAACCAAGAGTAACACTTTACGATTTTAGCAATTTTATAGCAGTTTCAAACTCTGTCCAATCCTATATAGAAATCAGGAGAATTCTGTAAAACCCAACCAAGCAGAAGACGTATCTGTACAGAGAATAAAGCATATTTCCTCTCCTCTTGGAGTTAAATTCACTGTGAGACTCCAGTCTTCCAAACACAGCTACGTTTCCTGGTGCCAACAGAACCCACATCCACAAGTGCCCTTCAGAACTTAGGACTACAGCTGTGACAGCAGGATCACAGAGTCCTTCACTGTTGGAAAAAGTCTTGGGTTGAAGGCTCTGAACCACGTGGACTGACACCAGGCACCATGAACAAGATGTTTCTGGGCCTCAGTTCCCTCATCTATAAAGCAGGCATATTAATATCACCTTTGAAGAATGCTGCAAAATGGGTGTGAAAGCACTTGGTAAAATGTATTGCACTCCATAAATGTGCAAATTCAGGAGGCACACAGAGGGGAAGATATTATAGGCACAAAAGGAAATAAAAGGCAAACACTTCCCATGTGTGCCCACGGCGGGGCTGCAGCCACCAGCGCTGGGTCTGTGATGGGGGACTCTGCTCCGCATCTGACGCCGTACACCCAGGCCTGTGTGTGCAGCTGCCATCAATCACCTTCGGAAAAACTTCTGAATGTGGATCTTGGGGAGAAACTCAATGAGCCAGAAGCAAGACAGACTGATGAAAGAGGCAAAATAAACAGAGTATTCTCGGGCCTTGTGAGGCCAGGGGCTCCACACCCGTGATCTGTGCCTTACAACCTGCCCCAGGACAGTGTGCTGGGAGGAGCTGGTTGAGTGTGATTGGAGGGCTCCGCCCCTCCTGGTGCTTCTCTGTGGGTGGCGGGGGGAGGGTGGGGGGAACTTTATGGACCGTTTCTTTAGAGAAGCACAAACTTGCCAGGAGATTTATTAACTTCATTTCCCCATCAGAGGACAGGGAGATATTTCTGTCTGTATTAGGGTGTGTTGACCGTAAAGACACAGAAGTCAGGCAGAGGGACCAAGAAGGGCTGAAGCCAACAAGCCAGTTTGCTCTGGGCAGACTTCCCTGACCTCCTGGCTGGGGAAACCCTTCTCTTCAGTGAGAATCAGGCCCAGAACTTACCTCTCAGGAACCTGCTGTGTTCTCCCTCTCTCTCCCCTCTCCTCCATCCCTCCCTCACTCCTTTCTCTCCTTCTCTGTCTCCCCCTAACTTTTTCTGTCTCCTTCCTTCTCCCACTCACTCCAGGCCCCCATCTCCCTCTTTCCCTCCTCTCTCCTCCTTTTTTCTTCTCCTCTTTCCCTTTTTCTCTTTTCTCTTTCTTTTACAGTTATTGTCTATTGATTACTTACCATACCACCAGGCACAAGACTTGGCACACCTTTATTGTGGCAGATGGCTTCTTATTGCTTTATTCTTTCCTTCTTTTAATTCTTGCAACAAAACTTGTAAGTATTATGGTGCCAGGTATCCAAGAGAAAAACTATTTCCATTCAGAAAATATTTATTGAACTGTTATAGTATGCTAAGAACTAGGGATAGAGAATTGAATAAGATGTAGCCTTTGTCCCCAAGGAGCTCACAGGTTATGAGAAACCCAGTCATGAATAGGAGACAAATGGTATTTGGTCTATAAGGCAGAGGTGGATGGCTGTCCAAAGAATCATGCGTCCCTTTCAAGATGCTGAGTTATTGCTGGGAAGTGCCCAGCAAGGATCTACAAGTCTCGCCCCAGCTCCACCTCAGTTGTCTAAATGTGGTCAGGTAACAAAGTGAGCTCTGGCCAAAATTACTGTCCTTGTAACCCTTCACATTCTCCCTCTCCTGTCTGCTGGCTGGAGATTGACAAAACGTTAAGGTAACCACAGAAGCTGCAAGGTGAGGGTGGTAGAACCTCCATCAGCCTAGGTCCCTGAATGACTGTGTGGAGCAGAGTCTCCCAACCTGCTGCAAGCTGGTCTTTACATGAGCAAAAAAACCCACTTCCATTATACTAAGCCCTTGAGTTTTCAAGGATTATTAGTTATGACAGCTAGTATTACCTTAACTAATACAATGTGACCATTCACTTGACAAATATTGATTAATATTATAGTATTAATAGTAATATATTATATATTATTTATATACATGATATGCCAGATATTGTTCTAGGGATATATTAGTGAACGAGAAAGACAAAATCTCTGCTCTGCTGGAGCTGATATTCTATTGAGAAACTATCATGATGGCAGGTGCTCAAAATAATACTTACTGAAGGTAGACCTCCAAGACTCACTGAGTTTACATTTTAGAAAAAAGTGGGGAAACTGAGACACAAGTAAATAAATCCTCAAAATAATTTAAAATAGTGAATGACTTTACAATCTAGAATAAGAACACTTTCAGAATTCACCAAGTAGAAAGGCCTCTTCCCTTCTTTGTTCATTCAACACGAACCCTGCTCTCCACCCCCCAATCCCAGACAGGGAGCTGTTTCCTGACAGGGACTATCTTATTTGTCTGGATATGCCTAGGACCTGGCACGAGGTCAAACATTTCATAAACACTCAATAAATGTTGAATAAAACACGGTTTTATTTAAAATTTACTGTGTTATGCATATCCTTTTATTTAATCATAGAGTATTTTATATTTTTTAAAATAGTACAAAATTAATTAAAAGTTTTTAGAACTATTGACTTGCAAGAGAGAGTAGCTCTACCCAGCGGATGAGTTAACTGGCATCATGGATGATGAAAGAGGCAAGGGCAGCAACAATAATGAGTGCAGACAGAGACGAAAGCCTGAGAGCTGGAGTCAGGGAAATTCTACAGAAAATACCGTTAATAACAACAGCCCACTTTTTTATGACCTTGAGAGCTTACAAAGCATTCCCACACCTATTACTTCATTTGACACATTTAACAGCTCTCTAGGGTAGTTATTATTAACCTCAAAGAGATTAAGGGATTTCCCCAAGCTCACCAGCTAATAATTAATAGAGAGTCAGAATTCGAACTCTGGTCCTTTCATTCTGCATCTGGAATAAGGCTCCGAGGTGAGGTGGAAATGTGCAAGGTGTACTTAAGGGGTTTTGAGGACAGCAGCCTCCTTGGAGCAGAGGGTTAAAAGCGCTCAGATATCACTCAGCATTTCCAGTGACTGGCTCACCTCTGCTTATAAGAAATTTCAAGCTGTCTCATAAAGGAACCAGAGACTAGTCAGTTTTTCCCCAGCTTCCTGCCAGTCAGTTCTGGTGCTTTGCCAACATCACCACCTTACCCTGATTTCATTCTTAGGAAACACAATCCAGTTCCTTGATTAGATGAGGAAGGAACACTTAAGTTCAACAAATCAATTTAAAATAAAGAGGGAGGGAGCATTCTTTAGTGCCTACCAAGTGTTAAGGAAATCTTTCAGAGCCAAAGAGGAACCAGTATATATTGGAGAAGGTTTCAGATAGCATGGAGTTCAACTTATTGAACATAAAACAACATTGGAGGGTTCCTGCTCGTATTTCCAGAAAAGTCACCAAAATTCAAGCAAAGCCCTGGGGATTCAGGTGCCAAAGAAGTCATTTTAAAATACCACCTGCTATCCAAACAACATCAGAAGGTGCACATGTGTTATTTATTTGTATGTTTCTTTGAACAATATGGTAGAAGTTATTGAATGAATATAACTTACTATGAAACCTGTTTAATAATGGGATTGGCCGCTTTAGTTAAAGAGGAAGTGCTCTGTCAATGAAGAACCAAGGATTCAACCTATCTGGGATGCATAATGCAGGAGGTTAGATGTCATGACCTCCAAGTCCATCCAGCAACCCTGTGATCACCTGGGCTGAACAGAGGCCGTCCAGGACCCAGAAGACTCATAGCTCTAATCTCATAGATGCCATCTCCATGACATTTCTGTGTATCACTTTTTGAGCAGAAAACGTACCTAGTGTCAAAGAAAATAAGAAAAGATATGATGAAATAGAAGAAAAAAATCATAATGTATCTAGAATCAAGATGAAAAGAAAAAATTCTAAAATTTTCCAACAATGTTCAAAAGGAAGTCAATTTAATAGCTACGTGTTTAGGGCCAATGAGTCCATCTCTCTGAGTCCTGGATCCCATATAGTAAAATGAGAGGGAAAAGACTGACAGAGCACCTCACAACTCTCTATTAGCTCAAATTGTGATTCAGTGACTTCAGAAAGAGGCTAATGGTACATTGCGTACCTAAGTAAGATGGGTGGATATCAATTCTTGGTTCTCACCTTTTCTATCTGGGAAACTTCATGTGCCAAAATATCAGCCTGACTCCATCTGCCTCAACTTCAAACTCCAACTTGGTAAACAGAGGTGGTCCTCTTCCCAGGGTCTAACCATCTTCTTAATGAGACCAAGATATAGGGCTTATTTGTGGGTGGTGGGTGTTAGTTTTTGCTCAAAGTTTCAAGTCCAGAAATGCAGCTATAAAGGCAAGATTATATCCCACTACCTAACCAGAGACAATGAAGAAGAATGTGGATAACTATTATTTATATTTCTAAATCTGAGTAATAGGCCTGTGTTCAAGGAAGAACAAAAACATATTACAAGAATGCAGCACTGTTAATTCTGTCCAAGGATCTTCTTCAGCCAACTACCATGTTGTTGGTTGCCATCCCTACCTTGAGGGATTATGAGATTTTTTCTAACATGGTTTATAACTTTTCCCAAACCCTGGTCAAATCACATACTTACATATAAGATACAATCGTGCCATCCATAAGAATTTGTCAATGTTATATGTCCTTCAAATACGTTTTATTAAAGGTATTCGAGGCTGGCTTAAATAATGTTACGTAAAACCTCCTATAACTCATGTCCAAGAGTTTTCTGGACCAAAGGAAAACAAGTACCATAGGATTTCCCACACTCCCAACAAGGATTTGAAGGATCTTAGTCTACTCAGCAAAAAAAAAAAAAAAAAAAAAATACATTTAAGATGTAATGATCTTGCCAGAGAAAGGATTTTGACTTTCTGAAGAGATTCCAACCAAATGACCAACTCAAATGAAAACTGGCTTTTATTCTACAATTTGCATAATATTTGTAACTACCATTTCCGTCTTTCCCACTTTGCCAACTCATAATCCATTGCCCTGAAGGAGGGATTAGGCATAGGGCAGTGGCAGTGGTTTCTTTGTGTAAACAATGAAGAATCAGATCCTCTTCGCTCTTTCCTTTTTTTTTTTTTTTTAACCACCCAGCCCAGAAATAATCCCTGTGCTCCAGAAGCCCAAGCCTGAACATGATAGGAATAAACATCAGGTTCACAATATTAATTGCACAAATGTAAGATGTGTGTGATGTATGCAGTGGGTGGGAGGTTACATGCAGATGAATGAATGAATGAATGAATGGGAGGGGTTACTACAGAGAGCCACATAATGGCGTTTGCCATCACCATCAAATTGCTTTCTCTTATAATCTGTCAGAATACGGATGTTGACCCACGTGGGATAGCACTACCAGAGATTACCAATACCTTTGATGTCACTAATTGAATGAAAAGACTGCTGTTTCCCTAACTTCCTAGAAACAAAGAAGCCTATAAATCTAGCAAAGATGGCAGCGGAGCGGGGAGGAGGTGGGAGTCCCTACGCAGTCAGTAAAAAACAAAACAAAGAAACACACACACCCACACAACAAACCCCAAAATCCTTTTGTTTAGACATCCTGAAGATATATTTGAAATAAAATTGCCAAAAATCAGCCCCACCTTTATGTGTTCCCTCCCAGGAGTTAGATTTTACCATGCCTCCTCCTCCTCACCCCACACCATGGAAACAGAACTTGAGAAATATGGACCAGGGAACTCTGAACTGCAAGCCTCTGATGTCACTTTGGTAGCAGGAAGTACCACAGAAGTCTGAGGTTTCATGCCTCACTGCTCTCTCCATACAAAATCCTCACAGCGACACTGTGCCCAGAAGATGTTTACTGCCTAAACGCACAGTCAATCACCCCTCAAAGAAACACTCTTCCCACCGTACACTGTGTCCACCACAGTGGAGGCAGAGAATGACCCTCCACGGCTGACGCCATTGAAACAAATCCACCTTGAAATATGCCGGGTGGCTTTTTTGCTTTCTTCTGCCAGATGGCCCTTGGCAAAGGCAACTGATGAACTCAAACACAACGGTTTCCCAGCACCTGGGGTGGAGAGGCCAGGGCAGGGGTAGGGAGGGACTGTGCCTTTGGGTAACCAGGCTTTCCACAAAGCTAGTCTTTGTGATGGCAGCTGTGGGTCTCTCTTGTCACCCCCCATCCATCCCCAGCGCCCTTCCTGGTTCTGTTTCTAGCAGCTGGGTGGGGCATGCAGCGGGTAGGGGCTCAAGTCCTACTCTCTCCATTCTACAGATGGGAAAACCAAAGTTTAAAGAACTTTGGCAACTTGTCCAAGTTCACGGGGCTCATTAGTGGTGGCAAAGCTGGGCCAAACCCAGGGCTGCTGGTTCAAGTCCAATATGGACTTGCACAAGCATGGGTTTTACAGTAGGAAAAAGAATGCTGGGTTTCAGTCCTGGAGTTGCTGCTCACTGGTTGGTGACCTTGGGGAAATAACATGTAGCCACCCATGCCTTCTCAGGCTTTCTCGTTTATAAAATAGTAAACACCACTACTGCTCACTGAGTAGATGTTCATCTCTGATAGCATATTTAAACGTGCTTATAGGAATATAAAGTGTTACGGCTTTTGGTACAAATCATCCTTCATAAACCCCAGCAATCCAGATCAGATGGATTTTTACTCATCTCTTCAGACTCAAGTGCTATTTCTAACTCACCACAAAAAAAGAGAAAGATCTTTCTTTTACTATTTTTAATAGGGCCCTCATGATGCAAAAAGATGGAAATCTCAATGTTATAAATCAAACACAGAACTTCTTACCAAACTGGAACACTGAGAGAATCAGCATCTGGCGGGTGTGATTAACAGGAGGCAGTGGGATATAAGATGCTCCCTTATCTGACTCATGGTGAGTCCGCACGATGTGTCCTAGATGTGTCTGTGCCCATGGGGCATGATGAACACTAAGCAGAAAACGTAGTTTTAAAATGTTATCAGTAATGGTGATACGGATAATAATAAAAGCTATCATCTTTCGAGCTTCTTACTAAACACTGTATCTTTTAGGGTAAATGACATGTTTGTATTTGGAACAGTTCTAGAGAAATACAATATTCTGGTATCTTATGGAAGATAGAGTCATCAGTTAGGGTCCAGACAACTTGTGATTCCCAAATGAGCCACTCTGTCTCCTGTGTCTTGATGAGTGACTCCCTCTGCCTGAAATTCCTCTGCCATCATTCTAATCCTCCATTTTCCGTCCCTTGCTTCTTCTTTTAGCAAACTCCTCATCATCTCTGGGAAATCTTCCAGTACCTCCCATCCAGAATAAAGTACTCTTTCACCTATGATTTATAATAACTGAAAAATTACCTTGGCTGTAACTATCTTTGTCTTTGTTAGTATCTCCCTTTGGACTGTGAACACCATGAAGGCAAGAAATTTACTCTTTTCATCTTTTTATCCTCAGCATCTGTTATGGAATTTTATACCTATTACTTTTAGCACAGAATAGGTATAAAAGAAATGTTAAATGAATGAATGAGTAGAACGAATTAAAAGTTCCCATAACATAAGTAGGACAAATCGGCAAATTAATAATAAAAAGCAGGAACTGGTAAATAAGACAAGAAAGGTGACATCTTTCTATTTAAAATATTCTGAGATCTCCAAAGAAAAGGAGCTTGAGAAGCACGTGTAACTTTTACTATCTGCTTGGTATGGACATTAAAAAGTGCATAAATGTTTACATTTTTAATGGGCCAGCTAGACACCATATAATCTCCCTGAATTCTTTTCCTAAAATGAAATTTCCGTAAGTAGGTCATGACAGGGAGATTTATCTAAGTGGTCAGGTCCTCTTGCAGAGTAGGCAACTATAAAAATGTCCTTTCTGGATGTGGTAAGCCAGGGTGGCTTGGGATGGTCTGGGAAAACACCATCTACACACCAACTCCCTGAAATCTTAAAACATGGCTAGACTTTCACGTGGTTTATTAGTGTCCTCCATGGATCTCAAAATATTTTAAAATGGGATTTAGTACCACACTTACCCCAGAAGAGAAAAGCAAAATCTTCCCCTCATGGTAGCTATCCATTTAGAATGCTACTAGTGTACTCCAACATCTGAATATGTATTTGAAAACCAAAATGGATTAAAGACTTGAGACCATAAAACTTCTCAAAGAAAACATAAGCAGTACGCTCTTTGACATCGGTCTTAGCAATATTTTTTTTGGATATGGGTCCGCAGACGAGGAAAACAAAAGCAAAAATAAACAGATGGGACTACATCAAACAAAAAAGCTTTTACACTGCAAAGGAAACTATCAACAAAATGAAAAGGTTGCCTCCTTCTGAATGGGAGATTTGCAACTGATACATCCAACAAGGGATTAATATCCAAAATATACAAAGAACTCATAACAACTTAAGTCAAAAAAATAAACAACCCAATTAAAAAATGGATAAAGAAACTGAATGGACATTTTTTTCAAAAAGATATACAGGTGCCCAACATGCACATGAAAAGATGCTCAACACCACTAATCATCAGGGAAATGCAAATCAAAACCACAATGAGATATCACCTCATACCTGTCAGAATGGCTGTTATAAAAAAGGCAACAAATGATAAGTGTTGGCAAGGATATGGAGAAAAATGAACCCTTGTGCACTGCTGATGGGAATGTAACTGGGTGCAGGCACTATAGAAAACAGTATGGAGAATCCTCAAAAAATTTAAAATAGAACTACTATGTGATCTAGCAATTCCACTTCTGGATATATATCCAAAGAAAGCAAAACCACTAATTTGAAAAGATATATGCACCCCTATGTTCACTGCAACACTATTTACAGTAACCAAGATATGGAAACCACCTAAGTATCTAAGTGTGTGTATGTGTGTGTGTGCGCATGTGTGTACACAATGGAATATTACTCAGCCATAAAAAAGAATGAAACCTTGCCATTTGCAACAACATGGGTGAACCTAGAGGGTATTACGTTTAGTAAAATAAGTCAGATAGAGAAAGACGAATACCATATGATTTCACTTACATGTGGAATCTAAAAAACAAAAAAAAAAGTACAAATATAACTAAACAGAAACATGATCACAGATACACAGAACAAATAAGTGGCTGCTAGATGGGAGGGGATGGAGGGAGGAGAGAAATAGATGAGGGAGATTAAGAGGTACAAACTTCCAGTTACAAAATAAGTAAGTCACGAGTATGAAATATACAGTACAGGGAATATATTCAATAATTATGTAATATTTTTGTATGGTGGCAGATGACAACTATACTTATAATGGTGATCATTTTGAAACGTATAGAAATATTGAATCACTGTTTTGTGTACCAGGAACTAACATAGTGTTGTAGATCAATTATACTTCAAAAGCAAACAAACTCATAGAAAAAGAGGTAAGGTTTGTGATTACCAGAGGTGGGAGGTGAGTGGAGGGGAAATTGGATGAAAGTAGTCAAAAGGTACAAATTTCTAGTTATAAGATAAATAAGTACTAGGAATGTACTATACAGCATTAGTATAATTAACACTGTTGTATATTACATGAAAGTTGTTAAGAGGGTAAATCCTAAGTTCTTATTTCAAGGAAAAAATTTTTTATATTTGTTCAATGTTGTATCATATGAGATGATGGATGTTCACTAAATTTATAGTGGTCATCATTTCATGATGTATGTAACCCAGATCATTATGCTGTACACCTTAAACTTATACAGTTGCTGTATGTTAATTATATCTCCATAAAACTGGAAGAAAAAAAAGTAAAGAAAGGGAAAAATCAAGAAAAGGAAAAGAAAGACAATTACAAATTCCTAGCAGAGTGAGTGATACAGAAGATGTAAGCAGAAGTCTTTTAAATATTGAACTCCCATAATACATTTTAAATAAAATTGAATTTCAAATCTATGGTTTATGTCCAGCTCTTCAGGGACACACTAACTATATCAAGGTAAGTATCTATGAGCAAACAGCCCCCAAGGAATGAGCTAGGATACCCATGGCCAGGTCATATGTGCTATGTTCTTTTTTCAGGCTTCCCTGCTTCTGGAAAGCATACACTCAACGCAGTCAACCAGATCAGTGTTCAAAACACAGCTACTCACTTCCTAGATACACAACTTGGGAGTTAATTGAACCTCTGTGAGCATCCATTTCTTATCAGTAAAATAGGATTAATAATATCTAGGGTAGCTAGCCTCCAATATAGTCCCAAAGATTCCCTCCTGGTTTTCACAGAATTGTCCCCTCCTGTGTTTTATCATTTTACTAGGGTGGACCTCTATGACAACAGGATACAACAGAAGTGATGGTATGTCATTTCTGAGATTAGGTTATAAAAGACCATGCCTCCACCTTGGGCATCCTCTCTCATTCACTCCAGGGGAAGCCATGTTGTGGGAAGCCCTGTGCAGGTGATCACATGTCCCTCAGTGAGCCTGGATGCAGAACTTCAGCCCCAGCCAAGCCATCAGGGGCTGCAGACCCAGCCAACAGCTCGACTGCAGTGTCGTGAACCACTAAGCTAAGACGCTCACAGATTCCTGATCCTTAGAAACTGTGTGAGAGAATAAATGTTCGTTGTTTTAAACTGCTAAATTTGAGGGTTGTTTGTTATGCAGCAATAGATAGCTAACAAAATGTCTGTTGTTAAAGTTATAATGAGGATCAGAAATAATACATGTCAAATGCTGAGCATATGCTTGGTACATATTACACATTCAAATGGTAGCTATAAATTTTTAAATTATATTAGTAATAATTTTATTATCAATTAATAACTATGATTTTATTGTTAATAATTATATAGTATAAAAATAATAACAATATATATTATTTTATTATAAATTCAAAACAGTTTTTTTCTGTGGGAAAGAAACTAGTAGAAGGGTCAGCAATTGTAATGCTAGCTTTTTTTTTTTAATTTCCTGTTTGCAGCACAAGGCTTAATCTTAGCACCTATACTTCTAAGTTACAGAACCCCACTGATGTCAAGCATTCTTGAGGAGCTACAGAATTTCTTAATGTAAATATTTCAATGAAAAAGAAAAAAGGAAGACTATACTAGCTAATCAATATATATTGCCTTTTGACTAACAGCGACCTCTGCTTAGCTGTATCATTAGTTAATGAGAATCCTTTACTCATAGATCTGCTCTGGGTTAAAGCCTTGGACACAGAGGCTCCTGGCTTTGAATCCTCACCAAGCAAGTTACTTCATCTCTTTGAGCTTCAGTCTCGTCATGTGTAAAATAAGGAGATCAGTACTTATCTCGGGGTGTTGTCTTGAATATTAAATAGGATAATGAAGTGAAGTGTTTAGGAGAGCACCTGTCACATAGTTAGAGGTCAATAAATGTGTGCTAGTATTCTTTCCATGTTCTGCTATGGGGTAGGAATAACTGTGATCACACTCGTTTTAGAGATGAGGGCATCAAGGCCCAGCAGCTCAAAGGATTTGCTCCCAGGAAGGGGAAAGCTGCTCTTAACTCCACTTTCTGATTTTTGAAAGCACGGTCCTGAAGAAAATTTAACCCTTCTTGGATTTATATAGGTTGCAGTGAATACATGTTTTTTAAAACAGCCCTGTGTGTGATCTATGATGACAGAAGTCAGAAAGTGACTGCCTCTGGTGGGAGGTGGGAGCAGTGCCAGGGGATGGGGTTGACTGAAAAGGGCACGAGGGAACTCTCTGGAATGATGAAATGTTCTATCACTTGCTTTAGGCAGTGGTTTCATAAGTGGACACAATTGTTAAAACAAATGAAACTGAACACATCAAATTCATCTATGTTAATTATATTTTAACAAAACTGATAAAAATAAACCCCAAAATGACCTTATGTATTCAAAGCTTTGGACCCCTGTCATGACCTCAAGCCTACTCTCCTCTTCCTCCTTTTGTATATTACTTACAAAAGAAAGGACAGCAACTCAGAGTGGGCAGACACAGCCTGCCACACATTCCCCACCACAAAATAAAACCCAAACCAAACAGGAAACAGTAGGGAGAAGGAAGGTGTGGGCCCTCAATGGGCCCTCGTACAACTTCCACCCCTCCTTCAGAGGGGCTCTGTGCCCACTCCCCAGAGACATGCTCTGAGCTACCCACCTGGGCCATTGCCTGACCTGCCCACGTGGAGACAGAAAGCCTCAGTCTCCTGGGCTGTCAATCTAGCCCCTGGAACAAACAAGAAATTCATTTGGGAGAAGGAGGCAGTGTGGAAGAGTCAGGATCCTTCCACCCTTCCTATATAGACTATTATATATCCGGGTAACTATAATAATTCAAAGTTGCTCAAACTTCAGCTCCAGCTCCCATCCCACCTGCCTGGTGGGGACACAGCAGGACCTAGGGTAGCTCAGGGTTCCACATTTCAGTGGGTCTGTGCCAGGGTGGAGGTGAGTGGTTGAGTATGTGGGGGTTTTCTCTAATTTTTAAAATAAAAGTCTTTTTTGGAGAAGAGAGAAATATGAGTCCTAAGAGGAAAACATTTTCCTTCTCTAATTCCAAGGGAAATAGTATAGCAGCTGGCCTTCGACATTCTGCAGGAGAGACCCAGAAACCTCTTTGCTCCCCTGGTTTATGAGCGCCATGAACTGAAGTGCGAAGACTGGATGATCAGCAAGCTTTACTCACCAGCTATGTGATCCATTCTCATCAAACCCTTGCTTCAGCAAAATTACAATTATGTGCCATAGACCTTCCCAGATTCCTGGCAAGTGATGAAAATAATATGTAAAATTTATAATACCAAAGCCCTAGAACAAGATTGTTACAGCCAGAAGAAACCTTAGAAACCATCTGCCTTGACCACTGTGTTTCCCAAAAGAGAATGCAGCCCATAAAGAGACGTTCTTTCTAACACACTGAAGGGTTCACTTCCAGAAGAATCAAGTCAGCTCTTTTCCATTGATTCCATATCCAGGGGCATCTCTCTGTGGCTGTCCCTGGGAGGGAAGTGCTTTCAGGCAGCAGACAAATAGTTTAGATAAGGAGCGGAAACTACAGATGACAACACCCTAAGCTTCTGTTCTCCCTCCTCTTTCCCTCACTGTCCTGGGCAGTGTCTCTCCAGGGCACAGCACCTGTGAGCACATTTGTTTCCATCTCTGGAAGGAAGCACCTTCAAAGCAAGGGCCATGCACAGAAACATTGCTGGTCCCCCAAAGCCCCAGACACTGCCAATACCCTGTTTGTTTAATTGAATGATGTTCCCCAACTTAGACAGAGTCATGAAAGGGGAAAATTCCAGCCTTCCAAATTCCTTCTCCTCTAAATCCCTTCTTGTCTGCTGCCTCTACGAGGTACCTGGCACTTCCAGCCCATGTGACTGGTTCCCCTCTTGAGCGGCCCCATGGAAACTACCATCTCTCTTTGGCATCTATGCTAACATTTCTAGATCTATGATCACCACTGAAACATGGAGTCTGTCCCATTACTCAGCACACTACTATTTAAATACAGCTTTTTGTCAATAATAATAGCTAATATACGGGCTTTATTCTAGTACACTTTACAAATGCTTTGCAAGTATTAACTCATTAAACTCCTGCAATAACCCTAGGCAACAAATAATATTAATTTTCCCACTTTTCAGAGTGGAAAACTGACACATAAAGAGATTAAGCAATTTAGCCAAGGTTACTCAGGGGATGAGGGGTGGAGCTTGGACTCAAGGGCAGCTGGTCTGGCTCCAGAGCCAGCCTCTTGGTCACTACTAGACTATATTATCTCTCCAGATTACCTGGACAATACCCACCCCGCCCTTGCAAATTCAGCCAGGCATTTCCCTCTCTATGTTCTTACAGCATTTTGTTCTTAACTTTATTTGCCAGCACTTTCCACACTGAGTCAAAATTGTCTGTGTTAAGTCTTAGCCTGTCTTCTCTCCTACACTACAAGTAGCTTGTGGACACAGGCTTTATTCATCTCTGTCACAGCTCAGTAAATATTTGCTGAATCTCAGAACAAATAAATGAATGAATATATTCATTTCAAAAGTGGTGAAGCTGTATTCTGAGAGAACAGAATGATCCCTGGATCAGAAATAAACCCAAGCCTATATGGTCAATTAGTAGTTGACAAGGGAGCCAAGAATATTCAATGGAGAAAAGACAGCCTCTTCAATTAAATAGTGAAAAACTGGATACTCACATGTACATCCCCTATTTTACATCACTTACAAAAATTAACTAACATCACTTACAAAAATTAACTCGAAACGCATTATAGATTTAAATGTAAGACTGAAACCATGAGACTCCTATAAGAAAACATAGGAAAAAAGCTCCCTGACATGGGCCTTGGCAATGATTTATTGGATATGACACCTAAAGCACAAGCAACAACATCAGAAATAAACAAGTGGGACCCCATCAAACTAAAAACTTCCTGCACAGCAAAAGAAACCATCAATAAAGTAAAAAGACAACCTATGGAATGGGAAAAAAATATTGCAAACCATGTATCTGATAAGGGGTTAATATCAAGAAAATATTATAGGACTCATACAACTCAATAGTTAAAAAAAAACCCAAAACCCAAATAATTCAGGCCCTGCATAGACATTTTTCCAAAGAAGATACACAAATGGCCACAAGAAAAAACGCTCAACATCACTACTCACGAGGGAAATGCAAATCAAAACCACACTGCGATATTGCCTCATGCCTGTTAGACAGGCTGTTATAAAAAAGAGATGGGATAACAAATTCTGGCAAGGATGTGGAAAAAAGGAAACCCTTGTGCACTGTTGGAGGGATTGTAAATTGATGCAGCCGCTATGGAAAACAGTACGGAAGACCCTCAAAAAATTAAAAATAGAACTACCATATGATCTAGCAATTCCACTTCTGGGAATATACCCAAAGGTAATGAAAACACTTACTCAAAAAAGATATCTGCACTTCCATGTTCACAGCAGCACTATTTACAATAGCTGAGACATGGAGACAACCTAAGTGTCCACTGATGAATGAATGGATAAAGAAAATGTGATATATCTATACATACATATTATTCAGCCACTTGAAAAGAAGGCTATCCTGTCATTTGCGACAACATGGATGGACCTCCTTGAGGGTATTATGCTAACTGAAATAAGTCAGAGAAAGACAAAGTATGATCTCACTTAAATGTGGAATCTAAAAACAAAAACAAAGAATAAACCCAAATTCACAGAAAAAGAGATGAGATTTGCAGTTGCCAGAAGTGGAGGTTGGGGGGAAAGGGAATTGGAGGAACACAGCCAAAAGGTAAGAACTTCAATCATAAGATAAATAAGTACTAGGATTTATTGTACAACATGATGACTATAGTTAATACTGCTATCTGATATATAGGAAAGCTGTTAAGAAATTAAATTCTGAGAGTTCTCATTAGAAGGAGAAAAAATTTTTTCTTTTTTTTTTCGCTTGTTTATTGTATCTATATGAGATAATGAGTGTTAACTAAATGTATTGTGGCCATTATCTCACAATTTATGTAAATCAAACCATTATGCTGTATACCTTAAACTTATATAGTGATGTATGTCAATTATAACTCAATAAAACTGGGAAATATATATATTATATACATAATTGAAACAGTAAAGAAGAAAGTTTAATTTTAAAAAAAATCCCTGGAAGAGAAGCAAGATGGCAGAGTAGAAGGATGCTCATAGCTCACCCTCTCCCACAAATACACCAAAACTCACATCCACGGACCCACTCAGCCAACCAGAGCACCTGCCGAACTCCAACAGAACATCGCCCTCTTCAAAAGATAAAGACACCAAAAATCTGGTAGGAGAAAAGGAAAAAAGAAAGAAGGAAAAACAAAACAATGCAGGACAGGTCCCACGGGGAGGGAGCAGCAAAGGAGGACTAGCACTTGTTTGTTGGGTCTCCCCCTCTCCAACAGAGAGGCCAAAAGGATGGAGGGAGACCCTCCGAGGCACAGATCTGCCCTGAGCACCCCTTGACAGACATAACTAAGTTAAACGGGCACAGAGGGTCCCTATGACACCCAGTCTGAGACGTGAGCCAGCAGCAGGGGGCCGGGACAGGCTGCCCAAGCCGGGCGGAGGACTGGGGCGCCTGCACTGACGCAGCCGTGGGGGACTGCAGGGTGCTGCGTGCCATGGCTAGGAGGGGTATGGAGTAGAACAACCTCGGTCCCCCATAAATTGTGAAAAAAGCAAAGCAACAAGGCTGGTGTGCCCTGGGGGGAAGGGCACAGTAGCCTTTGTCTCCTCAGACCTGCGCCGCCATTACTAGCACTTCTCGCGAGAAGAGAGGCGGGGTGCAGCCACAGCCACCATCTCCTCCTGCGCCCGGGCAGGGGTGGGGCTGAGACCTGAATCCACACCCAGGGGCTCCGCAACCTCCTAGGCAGGACTGAGACTTGTTTACAGCCTGAGGCAGATAAGATCTTTCTGCCCTGGCACCTCAGAGAACTTGCACCACCAAGACAAACAAGGAGCTGAGATTTGGCAAGAAACAGGGGCAGGGCTGTTCTGCCGTCTTCCCAGAGCCCGCCTACGGAACGCCGACCCGAAGCAGACTGGGCAGCTGCACAGAACAGTGGAGTGACCGGCGCCGGGAGAGGGCAGATGGCCACCCACCTTCCTGGCAGGAACACAGCACCTGACCACGGTGCTGGGAGGGGGTGGGATCCGCCCACCTGCTCACCGGAGCACAGCATCTGTCTGCAGCATTGGGAGGGGGAGTGACCTGACTGCTCACCGGCCACAGTGCCAGAGAGATATGAGCAATATGAAGAAGCAGAGGAACCACTCCCAATTAAAAGATCAAGAGAAATCCCCTGAAAGCACCATCAAGGAAATAGACATTAATGGCCTACTAGATCAAGATTTCAGAAACGGAGTGATCAAAGTACTGAAGAAGCTAAAAGAAATAGTGTTAAGAGATATAAAACATGTCAAAAATGAAATAGAAGCTATAAAGAAGAAACAAGTAGAATTACTAAACTCATTTGCTGAGATGAGACCTCACCTAAAGGCTGTACAAAGCAAGCCAGATAATGCAGAGGAACGAATAAGTGACCTAGAAGACAGGACTACAGAAAGCACCCAATCAGAACAGCTGAGAGAAAAACAAATAAAAAACAATAAAAACAATATAAGGGACCTATGGGATAATATAAAGCATGCCAATTTACGCATAATAGGGGTTCCAGAAGGGGAAGAAAGAACAAAGGGGATTGAAAAGGTATTTGAAGAAATCATGACTGAAAACTTCCCAAACCTAAAGAAGGAATCAGATATCCAAGTACAGGAGGCTCAGAGGGTCCAAAACAGGAAGAACCCAAACAGACCCACACCAAGACATGTCATAATCAAGATGGCCAGAGTCAAGGATAAAAAAAATGATCCTAAAGGCAGCAAGAGAAAAACAAAGAGTGCGTTACAAGGGAATCCCCATAAGGCTTTCAGCTGATTTCTCTACACAAACACTACTGGCCAGAAGGGAGTGGCAAGATATATTCAAAGTCCTGAATGAAGAAAAGATGCAGCCTAGGATACTCTATCCACCAAGGCTATCCTTTAAAATAGAAGAAGAGATAAAGAATTTCACAGACAAGTAAAAACTAAAAGAGTTTAGCAACACTAAACTCATGCTAAAAGAAATATTGACAGGTCTACTCTAAATAGAAAAGAAGCAAGATGCTACAAAAATGAGAAACTCATAACTGCAAAGGTGATAACTACCATGAATTACAAATAGAATAAACACAAAATTGTAAAAGAAGACATCTAAATCATTAAGAGTGGGAAAGGGAAGCAAGGAAAGCCACTGTGGAAAACAGTATGGAGATTCCTCAAAAGACTAGGAATAGACTTACCATATGACCCAGGAATCCCGCTCCTGGGCATATATCCAGAAGGAACTCTACTTCAAAATGACACCTGCACCCCTATGTTCATAGCAGCACTATTTACAATAGCCAAGACATGGAAATAGCCTAAATGTCCATCAACAGATGACTGGATAAAGAAGATGTGGTATATTTATACAATGGAATACTATTCAGCCACAAAAACCAACAACATAACGCCATTTGCAGCAACATGGATGTTCCTGGAGAATGTCATTCTAAGTGAAGTAAGCCAGAAAGAGAAAGAAAAATACCATATGCAATCACTCATATGTGGAATCTTAAAAAAAAAAAAACAAACATAAAAACAAAACAGAAACAGACTCATAGACATAGAATACAAACTTGTGGTTACCAAGGGGGCGGGGGGGTGGGAAGGGACAGACTGGGATTTTAAAATGCAGAATAGATAAACAAGATTATACTGTATAGCACAAGGAAATATATACAAGATCTTGTGGTAGCTCACAGTGAAAAAAAAATGTGACAATGAATATATGTATGTTCATGTATAACTGAAAAATTGTGCTCTATACTGGAATTTGACACAACATTGTAAAATGACTATTACTCAATTAAAAAAATGTTAAAAAAAAAAAAATAAAAGTCTTAACGAATTAGGCCCAGGAGAAAAAAAATCCCTGGACTGTGAGTCAAGGGACCAAAGTTTCAGATCCCAACACCAACCAGCTGTGTGACCTTGAGCAGCTTCCTTCACCTCTCTGGTTCTCAGTTTCCTCATAGCCAAAGTGAAGGGGTTGGGCTTAACGAAGTCTGAATTCCTCTGCACCTGTGGCATCCTAGGATTGTGACACCGGGGCTGGCATCAAGAGAAGAGACTAGAGACAAGCTGGTCTTCGTGCATCCCTCACACCACATGCAGAGGTGCAACTCCACAGGTCTGACTTTACAAACAATCACCAGAACAGCAGGTAGGAAGGCTAACTGAGAAGGGGTGAGTCAAAAGACTGCACCAAGCCAGGTGGCACCACTCTCCACGTGGGAACCACTAGAGAGGGGACAGTCAAGGTGTACAAAGAGTCCAGCTGCCTTCCCGGGGGGCTGCTGGCCACTAGTGCAAAAAGAATGAGACCAGCCACTCTGTCTGCACTAACGTTACTGAAACGCCTGGAACTCAGGAAGGGATTACTCCATTTGAGCAAAACCTGTGATGTTCCTTTCACTGCTTTTCCCCCTGTTATCATTATCCAGTCAAGCATTCTTGGCAATGTAAACAGGTGATTAACCGGCAGGTTTTGGAAGAATCTGGGAGCAGGAGCTGGATCGTTGTGCATCATATACAGCTTTTGCTTCCTCCCCTCCCTTGAAAGGATGTGCTGTCACAGGGATAGCACATCAGCACTGTCCTCTCATCCATTAATGGCTGCAGATCCCTTTGGATACAGATTTCTCCTAGAGGCGGGGGAAGGAGTATCATGATGCTAGGAACCTCGTTTATTCAGCAACAAGATGAACCTGGCATGAAAAATCAGACTCAGAACAGAAGCTGGCAAAACATCTGACGGGGTGTTGGCGGTCAGAGACAACATGGGTTCTATAGCGTTACAAATGGCAGAGAATGCCCGCCAGTCACCCAAAGGACCCCCTCGGGGTGTCTGGCATTCTCTCTGAGGCCAGCTCATTTCACCCAGTCATAACACCGGTTTTAACAAAAGCTCCGAGCTGGGAAATGGGGTGTTTGTGTCTTGTTCTCCAACTAATAGGTACTTATTTTTATAGGAAGGTGCCTTCTTTTCTGGGCAAATATTTTATGCAGTGTCTTTGATGTCAGAGGCCCCAAAAGCAAGGGAAGAGAAGTTTAAAACAAAACAAAGAAGAAAGAGAATGGAGAGTCTAAGAATGGAACAAAACAGAGATGGGCTGGATGAGGAGCAGGAAGGCTCAAAGCAGATCAAGAAACCATCCCCAACAAGTCAGTTCCACCAAGAGATTCAACTTAAAAGCTGGGCTCAGATTTACAGATGTTCATTTTCTAGATTCAGCAAAGACAGTACAGTGTCAGGATTTTTTTTTTCTCTAGAGTGAAATAGTCTCAGCATTGGAAGGGTCTATGGGCCTAGACCCTACCTAACATAGAAATCCCTCCTACAGTATCCCCAGCAAGTGCTAACCCATTCTCTGCACCAACCCCTTTTGGGAGAGGTAAGTGACCATTTGCCCTTCCTACGTGAGGGCAGATCTTTTCATTGGAGGCTTCATCCAGAACCTGGGCTAAAATTTGCCTTCCATTAATGTCTACCCACTTTTTATCATTCCATACAACATAAACCTTATTCTTCTGCTACATACAAAATTCAAAAATTTTGAGGACAGTCCTTGTGTCTTCTCTTTCTAGGTTTAGCAACCTCTAAATCATCAGCCAAAATCCTCTCCTCAGTCTAGTTGTTTTCCACTGGACACATGCCAGCTGACTTTTATCTTTAAATTCTTCACAAAAATGAACATTCCTTCTGTGGTCTGAACATGAAAGAAGAGAACAAGGCTGTAATTCCTCTTTTGAACACTCTCTGCCCATCATTACTATTTTCTCAGTGTGGCTGTATCACACTGTTAATGTTTGCAACACAAATGTGACCCTTCTCCCATGTATTATCTCCAGGCCAAGGATTCCTCCATCCTGTTCTTGTACAATTGGTTGTTTGAACCAAAGTACAGAATTTTATATTTTTCCCTCTAAGTATCCTGTGGTTCAAGTCATTCAAAGCTGCTTGAGACATCTGGCTTCAGATTAAGTCATCCACAGATGCACAGACCTTCCAAACATTGTGTCTTGTACTAATTTGATCAGCATGTATGTCATCTTTGTCTAATCAAGTCATTGATATAAAAGTTGAACAGAATAGGCTAGAGGCCAGAGCTCTAAAGGGCGCCAACAGAACCTTCTTTCCAGACTCACATTTATCAAGCAATCAGTATTCTTTGGCGATGTCTCATTGTCCTCTTGGCCTTGAACATCTAACCACTCAGTGTGATCTGGCCTTTGCAAAGCTCTTCACTCTCCCTGTTACACAGAACAACTTGCCTTTCCCCAAGGATATCTATCATTCCTTGCCTCCATGTTTTAATTTGGCCTCCTTTGCCTATAATGCCTGTTCCCTGCTTGCTCACCTAGCGCACTCCTATTAACTTTCCAGTTCTCTGCCCCAAGTGTCACTGTCTATGATGCCATCCTCTGCTTCACAGGCAGAATTAGGGGTTCCCAGAGCAGCCTATACAATCCTCAACTGCAGTCCTCAGCACAGTAAGTGGCAACTGCCTGTATCCCCCAGAAGACCAGGGACAGCAAATGAGTGGTACCTGTGCCATGTGCTCTCTCCTACCATCATGAAAGATTGTGCTCATCAAGCACTGGATCCAGATGAAGCCTCAGAATCCTTCCCAACACAACCCTCCAGTCAGCCACCACCAATGGATTAGATCAGAAACTCAAGTTGAAACACCTATACATTTTATCATTTCCTTAAGGGCAGAAACTATGCCTTATTCACCTTTGTATCACTAGGCCTAGAACCAAGTAACTGGCATAAAATTAACTCAATAAATGTCTGTGGAATGAATGAATGTTTACCAGTGAGCTGGAACTTCAAAAACAAATTTTTCCCATGTTCATATAAAATCCTCAAAAACAAAATAATTCTGGTATTGGCAAGAGCTGGTCATTCGCACTAATTGTGATTAGCAGTAGAGAATAATTATGGACCATTACTTAAGAACTTTCTCCATCTGATTCTAAACAGAGCTGTCTGAGAAGGCTGGCCTGCCTGGTCCTGGTATTCACAGGCCTCATGTGATACACATACGTGTATGGACTTAGAGGCCTGGAACCAATTTGACTGCCTTCCCAGCTGTATATCTCCTAAATACCCATTAGCTGATAGTAATTTTAGGAGGTCTAAATGCCACAGTCGAAAATGGTCTGCCAAAGTTTTATCTACAAGAAATCTGTATTATGGAGATTGCTTCCCCATGGAACACTCTTCAGAGACAGTTATTTGAACCAAAAAGAAAAAATTCCTAAAGAGACTTATTTATTCTCATACTCCAGGTTTGTTTAAGATAACCCCTGGGACAAGTCTAGGGGCAGCTGTTCTTATGTAAAGGTCAAATTAGGGCCAGCAACATCATCAACTATTAACTAATTATTTTTTAATTAGCCCTTCTCTGTGTATCTCTATCAAATGGATATTTCAGATCTTAAACTTAATCTAATCTCTAATATTACTCTTGCAGAGTCATAAATGTGTATATAACAGAACCTGTAGAGGGTAAGAAAGTTAAGATAGAGCAAAGTCCATTTGTTTCCATAAGTAACTTTCAGAGCCCTCTTTAGAATTCCTAGCACTATATTCAAACCACATTCTGGGATTTTGTGAAGGTGCTTTGTAAAATGGAAGTGGCTAGTAGTACTTGGCTGGAGGTAGATGATCAATAAATGTTTATTGGATGGATGGTTGCCTGGCTGGATAGATAGATGGATGGATGGATGGATGGATGGATGGATGGATGGATGGATGGATGGATGGATGGATAGATGAATGGATGGATGGTTGGATAGATAGATGGATGGATGGTTGGATAGATAGATGGATGGATGGTAGGATAGACAACATGCAATTTTGTCTATGAAGTAGCTAGAAAGCCAGACGTCCAATCTCTTGATTCAATCTCCTAGAAACCAAAAAGTACCTGGCATAATCAACAAGAGAATCAACACCTCAAGGAGAGCTCAAGTTAAGTAAAAATTAAACTTACTAGGCTCAAATTCTTTCACAGGAAAAGTACACATTTTAAAGATATAATTCAAAAGATTATCAAGGAAGTCTTAGACTCAGCCACTGGGACTAATTATGATTACTAATTTGATGTACTTGCATGTGGCATGACTTCCACAGCAGCACTGCAGGACCACACAGCGCAGTCCCCTCTGCTCATCATGGAGCACAGGGTTTTCCTGTCTGGGAAACCAGTACTCCATCAGGTTCTAAAAATATCATCACTCACTCAAGCTAGAAAAGGCCCAGCAAGAATAATAATTGGGCTAGTAGAAGTTTCTAGATTTTGCTCTGAGTAAAGAGTTTATTAATTCCTTGGCATCATCTAATCAGCAATACTAATAATGATAGCCAATATTTATTAAGCTCTTACTTTGCACCAGGTACTGTTCTCAGCGTTACACAAGCATCATCACTTTAAACTCAGAGAAGAATAGATGAGGAAGTAGGCATCGAGATATTAGGTAACTTCCTATGTGGCCCACCTGAGACATGGTAGAGCCTGAATTCCCACCAGGAGCCTGTCTTCCTAACGACCAGAGCCCTCTATGAATTGAATGTGCTCCACACCACTTCATAAAGGGAAGACCATCACTCCCTCACCCTTACTAGTTAGACAGCCCAACTGACTGCTGCAACTAAAAAAAAAATTCCATTTCAACTTTCTTCTCAACAAAGTAGATACCTTTACCCGGTCTCATGTGCTGATTCTCCCTTCTCCCCTCTACTCCTAAAGTAGCACTTCCCCAGGTCTGCTCTGAGGCAAGTTCTATAATAATATATTCTGTGGTCAAAGAAGTTTGAAAAGTGTTTAAGCAGCTAAACAATGCTTCTTGTCCGTATGACTTCTCAAGGTCTTTAGTTGATGGGCACCAAACAGCTTCAAGAGCAGGACAGGATATCATATGTCGTACTTTATAAATGTATCGGATTAGAGAACCCTTTTTTCCCTACAGAACACCTGAAGGTCCCACCGAAGACGCATAAGAAACGCTGCCAGAAAGGGAGGAAGTCCTCCGGTCTCAGACCACAGGTCGTCTCCCTAGTGGTCTAAAGTTCTCTCTAAATTATACACAGGCTTACATTTTTGCCTCATCTAGCCTCACTCCCTCTCACAAACCCTGTCCTTTTGGCAAAACCACAAGAGAACACATCACCCAAGATGGGAGTGATAGGGTTTTTGGTTTTTTTTTTTTGTCTTTTTTTCTCCTTTATAGGGATTCATTTTGTAATTTTCAGGTCAAATTGAATGCCAAGAAATCATTATCACTCCACACGAGCTTCCTTTCAGTAGATAATAAGAATGAAGTAATCTGTTTGAATTTCCTTTGTTGCCTTCCTTATTACAAAGAGATAATTGACTAATTACTTAATGAGGAAAATAAAATATAAATAATAAGTTAAATAAATCAATAATGCTTTGCTCAAAGCTATGTTCCTGCTCAACTGTAAGACCTGACTCATTTCAAATTCTTGTGGCTTCCACTTCTCCCTCATCTGATGGCTTATTTCCTTTTAAATTAAATTGTCCTTTAAGTAATTTTTAATTATTTAGGTTGTCAACCCCTTCAGAGAATGAATGAATAAATGAAGTTATTCAACAAATGAATGTGTCAGGTTTCCTATACAGTGGTGACTAAACAGACTATGTTTTCCACCCTCATGGAGTTTATAGGGTTTTTACTGTCTTTTTGTATTTTTTAATTGAAATACAGTTGATGTACATTATGTTAGTTTCAGGTGTACTACATAGTGATGCGATGTTTGCACACATTATGAAATGATCACCATGATAAGTCTAGTAACCATCTGTCCCCATACAAAGTTATTACAATATTCTTGATTATATTCCTTATGTCACGTATTACATCCCTGTGGCTTATTTATTTTCTAACTGGAGATTTGTACCTCTTAATCCCTTCTACCTATTCCACTCCCACATCCCCCTCCCCTCTGGCAACCACCCGTTTGTTCTCTGTATCTAAGAGTCTGTTTTCATTTTCGTTTGTTTTGTTTTTTAGATTCCGCATATAAGCGAGATCATATGGTATTGGTCTTTCTCTGTCTGACTTATTTCACTTAGTATAATTCCCTCTAGATCTACCCATGTTGTCGCAAATGGGTGCATGTATCTTTTTGAACTAGTGTTTTTGTTCTCTTCAGGTAAATACCCAGAAGTGAAACTGCTGGACCACATGGCAGCTCTATTCCTAAGTTTTTAAGGAAATTCCATACTGTTTTCCACAGTGGCTGCACCAATTTACAATCCCACCAATAGTGCACAAGAGTTCTCTTTTCTCCACATCCTCACCAGCCCTTGTTATTTGTTTTCTTTTTGAGTTTACAGTCTTATGGGAGATACTAATAAGAAATAAACACACGACTTACACAATAGTAACAAATTGTGACAAATGCTTAATGGTGCTTATAAAAAGAGAGAGAACGCGATGAATGAGAATGACCAGGTTGGGGATGAGGGGTGGGTGGGGAGGGCTCCACCTTTAGCTGAGGTGTTCTAGAAAAGGGAAGGATGAAGGATGAAGAAGGCTAATGCTAACAAGCAAAGCAGGCAGAGGCCAGACCCACAGAGAACTGGAAGCCAAGCCACAGTAAGGATCTCAGCCTTTTGCCTACAAAGAAACGGCAGCCATTAAAAAGTTTTAAACCAGGAAGGCTCATGATCATATTTCTGCTTTTGGAAAAAAAAAAATCATTCCAGCTACCATGCGGCGAACAGATTAGAAGGAAACAAAGAAAATGTAGAGACAGTCAGGAGGCTGCTACATGCTGCATGGCTTGAAACTGGTAAGTAAATAACAATTAGGTTTATTTCCAATCGTTCCTCATTGCCAAGAAAGGGTAAGGGTGTTTTCAAAGCAAAAGGGAATTGTAGGAACCTAAGAAGCTTGAGAATGCTGAGGTATGTTTGGAAATCAAGCCTTCGCAGGCATTCCACGTGAGTCCTAGAAAGATCTATAGAGATCCTATAAAGTCCTATAGAGGTCCATCCTCCCTCTGGTTCCCCACAGGTGGACCCTGCTACATAGTCCTGTGGGCAGAGAAGTGCAGCAAGGGCGTCTGGAGTCCCCCACGTGCCCACCCTCTCTCTGGCTGTGTGTCAAAGCGAGGCAAGGAAGGCAGATGTAAAGGAAAACAGGATGGCATGAAATTCAGCGAGATGCCCGAGAGGTGCTCAGAGGTAAGCGCTCGGGAAGCACTCTGACTCTCAACA
Source organism: Camelus bactrianus (assembly GCF_048773025.1). NCBI lineage: Eukaryota > Metazoa > Chordata > Mammalia > Artiodactyla > Camelidae > Camelus > Camelus bactrianus. The sequence continues at coordinate 32,274,642 of NC_133551.1, forward strand.
AGAAGTCTGCCTTATGGGACATGCTCTTACTAAATTCACCCGGTAGTTTATAACCTTTGACAGCACATATCAAAGGGCCCCCGTCCCATTCTTTCCATGTTTCCCTGCCACCGCCCCCACAAAAATTCTAATAAATTGTTTCTGCTGAATATAGGAGCGGATCATTTTTCCTCTCTCAGTTAGAAGTCTTCCCTAAAGATCAATATCCCCTCAATTTGCTCTAGAAATAGCAGAGAAAAATATAGACGTCTCCCCTGGCCTTCGGTAAGAGGAAATGCTACTCACGGAGTCTCCAGTCACAGTCTATCAGGAATTTCTCATCTCTTCCTCACCCTCCCATCCCATCTTTCCACAAACTGATCTTCACCCTACTCGCCCCAAGGCCAGTCATGTCAGCATAACCACACAAATGAAGGAAGAAGAAAAGTTACAAGTTACCACATCTTTTCCTCTTTTCACGTGCCAGATTCTACACTCCTAGCTTACATCCACTGTCACTAAGTCACGGCTGTAAAGTCAGGTGATATGCACTATTGTACCCATTCTACTGATGAGGAAACTGAGACTTAGAGTAAGCAATTTGCCCCACTCACACACTAAGCGGCAGAGCTAGAATCTAAATTCATGTTGCTCTAGCTCCAGAGGCCAAGTTTTTAACCATTATGGCTTTCCACCCAGAGGAATTTAACTCTCCTCCCAGAGGAATTTTCCTTTCAACTTTGAGCAAACCTATTAGCTCTTTGGATCTTGATGGCTGAATAAGAACAGAACTGGAGGCCACTGCTCTTTCCACTACATCAAGCATCCAAAGGGAAATAACCCTGCTTCACTAGAAAATCAAAAGCTGGACGTTCAAACTAGACGAGTCAGCACTAATCCTTGCATGCTCTCATTTTCTAAGAAAAACTTCAGAAGGAAAAAAAAATGCTATTTTCATTGCAGAAAAGAGCCACTGCTTTCTTAGCCAAAGCTAGCTATTTTCTTTTTTTCTGGCAACCTCATTGAAAAGTAAGAGTGCAATACATGAGATTCTCTTTGGATGAGCTATGCAGAGTCTTCCACTTGGTGTATTTTGGTTTAGAGGGTGGGGTTGTACAGCCCAACCTAATTTCTGTAGAGTCAACCTAAAATAAAAGATAGCCTGGAGACTGCAAAAAGGAGGAAAGGAGAGAGAGAAAATGAAAGAAAGCTGATAGAAACACATCTCTGTTCCTCTCTCTCTGTTTCTCTCTCTCTTTCATGGAAACAGTTTCCAATTGGTTTCATAATTGCATTGAGTCATCTGGGCGAACAATCAGACCATTTCTCAAGTTCACCACGTCTCTTACACGCAGGAAGATGAGGCATTTAAGGAAATTTTCCTCCTCCCCACATAATCTCTTTCTCTTTGGGTAGCTGGATGGAGGTGGCTTGAGAGAGCTGGGGGCAGAAATTTGGGAATTCACAGTTAATGAATTGCAAACATGCACAAGTGATGCCCAGGGTGGGAGGGAGTGAAAAATGAAATTCCTGGGAAAATAATGCACGTGTCCCAGGGAAATGAGCCACACATTTTTTATGAATCAAGAGACCAGTGCTTTCTTTATATGTGCGCCAAACAGCATTCCTGGGTAACGGTTCCATATCTCATGAGGTGTAAGCCACTTCACTCCATCTTATTAGAAACATTCAAAACAAGGCAAGTATTTTGAAACCCATAAAATTTATGGAATTCTAAGCACACCAAAGACAGAATGGACGAGGGACTCCTCTGTTTAACTGGTTTTAATTTATATTCACTTTAGCAGTTTAACCCACCTTTAAAATCCAACCAAGATTTGAAAACATTAATAACTACAAACCATTTTTTCTGAAACTGTCTCCCACTTTCTCAACAACCGTAAAACTCACTTGCTTAAAGCTTCAAGGACACAAGAAAAATGGATCCCAGAGTCCCTAGAAAATTGGCTATAACCTTTGTCACTCACCTGATTAGTTACCTACCTCATGGGCCATCTGAAAGGCAAGAGAGGCCTCCAGCTGGTGGGCAGTGCAGCTACTAGTCTAAATATTCCCCAGAAATTCTAGACAGCAATTAATAAGGAGGGAAGTGATCAAGCAAATCTATTTATCCTGAAGCCCAAGTAAATGAGACAGTGCCTGGCGGCACACAGAACAGTCTTCAGAATAATCAGGTCAAATACCACCAGAAACTGAGCACACAGTTTTAAGTAGCTTAGAAGAATTTCATTTTTCCACTTACCCAAGGTAAGATCCAAAGGGAAAACTTAATTTAAATGTTTACTCTTTTAATTCAGCAGTGCTTAGACACGCAGCAAACAAACAAAGAAAAGAAAGCTGAGAAGTATAAACTATGGCCCCTGCCCTCAAGAAACTTCATTAGGGCTCAAAAGTTCAAATGATAATTTTAGCAAATCTTTCTAGGGCACTTAAAATGTGTCAAGCACTATGCATGTTATTTAATCTTCCCAGCAATCCTATATGGAAGATACTGTTTTTATCCTTTTATGCCCAGTTTGCAGATGAGGAAACAGAAGCTTAGAAAGGTGAAGTAACTTGCCCAAGGACACACAGAGAGAAACAGAACTAGGATTTAAAGACTGCCTATCTGATTCTAAAGGCTCACTGAGAAAGTTAACTGTACTTCAGATAGTAAGATCTGGAAGCTTTCCATTGTTAGTTCAATAAAAGCCCAAACAGCTTATTTTGTTCCAGGAACTGTCATAAGCACTTGCCATAAATTAATTCCTTTGCTCTTCATAATAACCATATAAAGTAACTACTATGAGTATCCCCAACTTCATCGATGGGGGAACCGAGGAACAGAGAGGTTAAGCAACTTGCCCAGGGTCATACCTTTCATAAGTGGTAGAGTCTAACTCAGACCCAGCCAGCTGGCTCCAGGCTGTCCTCTTTGACACTCTTCTGCCTGTCTGTCTGAGCATGGTGACTCCAAGAGGTCCAGGAGATTCGGGATCCATTAATAGGATAGCAACAGACCAGAACCAAAAGAGAAATGTTCCACTATACTCCGTGCTCTTCTGACTTTACATGGGGCATTTCGTTCAGGTATTTTTACATCTGAAGAAACACACTGACAAACTGGAACGTGTCCAGCGGAAAGTAGGAAGGGGAGAAAACAGGGAAAGAGTGTCTTAAGAGTGTGGCGTAATTGGGGCTGTTTGGCCTAGAAAGGAAGTTCCAAGAGCACACAAGTACCATTTTCCCAAAACGTCAAGAGGGCCCTAACTGCCCTATGAAGATGTGGGAAGCAGCCCCGGTACCTATCTGGTTCATCATTCATTTGCTCATCAATTTTTACTGAGGAGCCAACAGGTATTAAATACAGGAAATGCTCCTAGCTTAAACTATTACTCTTGCATTTCAAAGTGGAAGATCTGTTCCCTCATCAGTGAGATCCAGCAGCGGGGGGGAAGGACAGAGAGCAGAGATGTGTCCTGCACGAGGTGGGACGCTGGACAGGTGACCTCCAAGACCTGCTCTGATCCATATATCGCGCCTTGCACTACCGCTATCAAAAACCGCCATAAAAATCCTCATAAATTACAGCCCTTCATCATCTTTAAGAAGCCAAAAGAAGCAGCCCCCTCCCCGACAAAAAAAAAGAAGAAAAAATGTTTTCAGTGGGCTTTACATAGAGAATCTGACAAGTCTGAACAAAGGTAAAACATACCACATTTAGAAAACAAGCCAAAGGAGTACTTCCATTCTAAAACAAGAGAGAAATTATGAAAGAAAAATGCAATTTCTCTCCTCCACTTCCTTTTTCTCAAATTCCTCTTTGGTTAACGAATGTATTAGCATATCTCATCCATAGTTATCTTTTTCCTAGGGTGTGTCTTGTCTGTTTTTCATGTTTTTACACTGAGTAAGAGCCTGTGGCATCAGCCCCCTGGGTCTCCCTGGACTACAGAACCAGCTCCCAACACGTCAGCCCCGGGCCCAGTTTACAGCAGCAGCGGGCACTGGCTGTTGGCCTCTCCAGCAAAATGTTTTCCAGTTTCTGAGTCAGGAGAAGCATCTGAGGTCAAGATCTGTAAACACATTCCAAAATATGAGCACTTCCAAGTGAAAAAAACCAATCAAAACCACTGCAATGGTTTTCAATTTAAGTCAGACAATACATCCTTCATTCTTTGTTAAAACGAAGATGCATATGTATTTTCATTACTACTACTAGTATGTTTTTTTTTAAGTTTTTTAATTTCTTTTTTTTTAACAATGTATTATTTGGTAAAAGACATAAGAAAAATGTTATCCTATTTCAAGGCATTCTTCTAGACAGGATAATGAATTTTCCATAGATAAAGAATATTTTTTCCTGACCCAAATTCTGAGAGTTTTTAATGATACCTTTTTTCTTTCTGTCTCCATCAGTGGGACTGAGAGACTGGCATGAATCAGTCTAAAACAACTGAAGTGAGGCAGTCAGGAGGACAGGATTCTACCATGTATCAGGAAAAGGGTCTGACCTAGGCTGCTCACTCCTTCAGGATTTTTTTCCCAATAAGTCTTTTGTTTGCTTTGTTTTGTTTCTTAAAGAATGGTTTGGAGGAGTAAGAATGGAGGGTAGACTAAGAAGAGAAATAAGATCTCCAGACAAAAGATATATATCTTACTCTATAGTTTGTGATACTATTTGAAACAGAAACACCATTTAGCAGTAGCTGGAATCACTCAAACAGAGGCATCCAAACTCCACCCTGAATCTAGGAGCAAAGGTATCAGAGGAGGGCAAGTCTCCACGGAGCACTGATAACCTCAGAACTAAGTGCAAAGAGAAATCGTAGCAGGATTTGGTGAACGCAGTTCCAAGTGTGTCTCTCCCGTCACTTACCATATCTCCAAGTCCAACTGAGACAGAGTGAGAGAGGAATACCGTCTCCATAAAAATGAAATCATCAGTATACCTTGACAATCTTGGAAATAGGAACAACTTCTCAGGCCACTTTCTCCTCCCCTCTTACCGACTTTCTTTGGGTTTGTGAAGACAAAAGAGATCATAAAAGCACAACATATTTGTACTATTGTGGGATTTGAAGAGACCAAGAGATTCTGATGAACAAAGGAAGAAGGTAATGATGTCTCCATTAGCACCAAGAATGAAGGGAAGAAGTGAAAGATAAACAACGGGCAACCTAAAAACCATTTGTATTTGATCCTGCAGCAGGATAGATGGGTTCTCTTGCAGTAGGTTTGCTTTCCAAATTACTTTCCTCCCTCTGAACCAATGATAAAATCAGACTGCCTTCTAGAACATACACTAACTGAATAACGGGAGAAAAGGCCAAGAAATGCTGGGTGGCCCTGGACAAATCTGGGAAGAACTCGACTGGGTAATGTGTGTGTCTTTAAATCTACCCTTAAATGAGCACCAGCTATATGTGAGGCACTACATTATCTGCTTGAATTATCTTTACTAAACCTTTCAACAGCAGTGGCTCTATAAAGATCACCACCCTCATGCTGCATGTGAGAAAAATCGAGGCAAAAGGAGGTTAGGAAATAGACCTGTCCAAACAGCTGGGAAAGAAGGGACCCAGGACTAGAGCCTGGATGTGTTCTTTAAATTCTTGCCTGGCTGGCTGCTGCTTCCCTTTTTAAAGAGACACTTCTCATAGTGGATAGTCCACAGACAAGATCACCAGAAGCTGATGTGAACAGCATTTCACACCAGATCCGTAAGTTTGCAAATTCAGGGAAGGGTGATATTTAGCTGTTTACTGATGGGACCTACTGTAGACCACCCTGTTATAATATAAAACATATTGACCATGAATTTCTTCCCAGATGGGTTATGTTGACAGTTTCTGCTGAAACCAAGCAGTTTGTTTGTTTCTATTTCTCCACAAGTTTAATACAGAGGATTTTGCAAAGCCACATCTCAGGTTAGATCTTACACTTTGGCAAACACAGTATATGACTGGTGTTTAATCTTGACAGCGTCTCATTAGTGTAAATTAGTGACTCAATATTAAAACTAGAAAACAAGTGGTTAAGAGACCCCAGCTAAGACAAGTTTCATTAAAACAATAATGACTTAATGTATGCCATGCCAGTTTCAAAAAGCTTCAAGCTCCCTAATCATTTTCTGGATGGTTTCCATTCCAACCCGTTTCCATGTTGGTGTAAATCCATCAATCTCCAGTGAGGATGTGCATGGGAAAATGAACATAATGTTAAGTCTACAGAGACCTTATGGCAATGTCAAAATCAAGTGATGTCAGTTTAAATTACAGCTTTAAAAAAAAAAAAAAAGGCACTATAAAGACATATGTCTCCTGGAGCCTGTCTGGTTGCCTAGAGCAAATGCTCTACCAAGTTGGGTAGAGAAACCGGTTTCCATCTGCCTAGCAGTTTCTCAGTGTTTCCAGCTTCCAAGAAGGCACCTGGCAGTAAGAGCGCATTCAACAGGCCAGTTAACACAACTGAGTGCTGGGGAATGCAGAGACTTCTGCTGTTCCACAGGGGATGATCGTTTGTACCAATCAGTCAAGGTCTGTGTGCATATTGTCCTCTGTTTACTCCCGTTAGTACTGGAAAACCACAAGCTTTCATTAAAAAAACTTGCTAACCTCCTGAGTCAGAAGCCCCAGCTTTTTCAACACCAAGGACCCCTTCTGGTATCCTTCCCCCACCGGTGCCATGTTTCAAAAAACTCTCCCATGTGCTTATTACAATGATCAGAACTGTCTACTTCTCTTAGACTCTGAAATACCAAAAATGATTTACACACCCTGTAACTACCTTAGTCTAGAGATATATCAGCTCGGAAAGCAGTAAGATGAGAATGTGAAACAGGAAATAACAATAGTAAGACTGCTTCATGTTTATTGAGTATATGTATGTGTGTGTGTATATATCTAGATATATATAGATATATATATATATTTATGCCCAGCATCGTGCATTATTTACATTATCCAATTTAATCCTCATCACCACCTTGTGAGTTGAGCACAGTAATTATCTTCCTCACAGATAGATTTAGAAACATTAATAAATTTGCTCAAGGCCACTGAACTACTGCCAGAGCAAAGATTTGAACCCCTGCTGTCTGACTTCAAAGGCTCGGCTTTTCTCCACTCCACAAGTTCCCTATCTCTCACCCCTCGCTGCCTTTCTGGCTCTTTGGAAAACATCATACGCACGGTGCCCATTTGGGGAACTTTTGGAAAGCTTCAAGTTATCGTCTTACTCCCTGACACCCCTTTCATCAGTCTCCAAAGTGATGCTGCACATTCTTAAAAGAGACAGAGATGGAAAACACATAGAGAATCACAAGTATTGAAATCCAAGTGCAAAAGCACACCCCAAAAAACCAAGGTACTGGTTCTTTTAGTCACCACTTACCTACACCCAGCTTCCTCCACTTGAAGTAATAATGCAGGAACCTATCTCCTGAATGTCCCAGAGCCCCTCGGATATTTGCTTCTCAATTCTCTTCTTTGAATGTGAAAGGCAAAGAGGTTTCAATATGACAGACACTGCCACTAGTTTCTGATGAAAGGACCAAAGACAGCCTTGGACAATGAACTCTGGGCAGTTCACTCTTGCTACCAGTAATTCCTCCTCTCACCACAAAGAGGAAAAAAAGTACCTGGGTGAGGTGGGGGTGGGAGCTTCCCCTAGATGCTTAGAGTTTAAACCAGAGGTTCTGTAAGAATAGCTAAGTGTCTGCACGTAGATATAATTATTTTTGAAAGCTTATGTGAATAATATAATGCTGTGCATGGAGCAGGGAGCTGGGAAGAGCAGAATACCCAGGGACATTACAGTACAGTCTCAACCATACCGTGACTGATACATGGACAGGGACTAGTGAGGAACTCAAAAATACATAAAAAGTTTGATTTTTACAAATAGTTAGCCCACACACATTTTCCCTTGTGTTTTGAGTTAAGTTTCTGTCATAATATTTGTGTGCAATAAATAATAATTTCAAGAGCATATTATATACAGAGTGTATAATTATGTGATACAAGTACAAACAAATTAGCTTTATAACATATCAGCCAAGCATTAACCATTTAGAACATTCTGAGTTAGGATGCTGATCTGGGGGGTTACTTAGCGCTCTCTCCCTCAAAAGTAACTCTGTCCGGTTGCAAGGTTCCTTTTGATCACATCCTATGCCTCAAGGCCCAAATCCCATGGACAGCACACCACCTCTTCTGGGAGCCTAGCAAATGTTCCAGGATAAGAGAATGAGGTATTTCACAAGTACTGCTTTCCTACTCTGAGAGGGGCGCAGAAAGCAAAATTACAACTACAATGAACAAAAGTTGAATTCCTTACAACTCAGCATCACAAAGCTAAGCTCTGTAATGGAAAAAAAAATTTTGAATGAATGAATGTGTGGGGAAGAGCAAGATGCATCTCAGAGCATGGAAAGAGGGGAGAGCACTGTGGACCACATGTGTAGTGAAGACCTCCTTTTTATACTCTTTCTGTGGAACACAAGCCCCCTTCTCAGCAGCCCTGACAAGAGATAGAAAAGTGCACTTTATCTCAAGGACGTGGCGGGCAGGCCTAGGGGCCAGGCACACAGGCACACAGGCTGCGCACAAAGGCCAAAGCTGGCCCAGCCAAAACAAGCTGTGGCCCAGCGTGGAAGAACACTGGTCCGTCTGGTGGCAGTGTGTTCAGAGCCACCGAGGAGTGAGCTGTCCTTGAAAAATTAAAATTCTGGATTATCAGAAGTTTCAAATAATCTGTAACAACCACAGCCATCATTATCATGGCTGAGGTTTTGCCGTGCATGCGTGAGCCCAAGGTTAGGATCCTAATCTAATAGCTCCAGGCTATAAGCTAGCTAGAGCTTAGGAACTGGGCATCTTTTCCAAAATGCCTCTGATGCTACCGTGGATTCAGAGGGACATTCCCACCACTGCAGAGATTTCAACACAGCCAGGCCATGAGCCTCGCAATCATTCAACAGATGCTGTTTCTAGAGGGCTTGGGGGACAACAACAACAACAACAAAAGAAGAAATACACAATTCTTGGATTTGGAATTCATGCTCAGCTTTCAGTAACATGATGATCTGATTCATATACTGCAAGTAAAAATGATGCAAAATGAGTGCCTAGTTGCTTAAAACAAATAAAAAGGCGTAAAAATGTATATGAGATCTTGAATGCTGTTTCTTCCCTGTTCCCCCCACCACATGTCCAAATCCTCATCTTCTCAAGCTCAGCCCAGATGCCCGTCCCCCATGAAACTCCCAGTCCCTCTCTGATGCTCTCACTTCTCTCCACATCATCCAGGGGGTGGTAACCACCTCCTCGGAACTCACATATCTGTACCTGGCCTATTAAAATAGGATAATGAGAGCTGCCACGTACCAAGTGCCTGCTCTGCACTGAGCCATTTTTATTGCTTTTTCAAATCCTAAAGCAGCCCTTCCAGGAATGGAATGTATCATTCACAATTTATAAAGGTTGAGAAACCACACTTGAACGAGACTGACTAACTTGCCCAAAGCCAAAGAGTGAAGAAGTGGTAGACCCTGAACTTGAACCCAAGTCCATCAGCTTGTAAAGCCCTTTGCTCTGCACGCAGCCATATCCCATGGCCTGGTTACTCTCTGCCTCATATTTCTCTCTTTTCCTAGATGACAAGATCCTTGAGGACCAGACCCATGTCTGAGTCATCATTCACTCAGTTATGAGCCATCTTAAGTAATCTCTGAAAAAATATGGTAAACAGAACATGGAGTAGGTATTTAACAAATACTTGTTGAATGAATGATAAAATGACACAAAACCCACAGGAGCAGGTAGAAGGGGCAATTGTCACAGCATTGGCAACAAAAGATACCACTGATATTTTTTCTGGGCCTTTAATTACAGAATGTCCTACCTCTCACATGGCCCATTTGTCCCGACGGGCCAGAGCTACTTTCACATCAGCAGCCTCACCACAGCCTCACCTGGGACCTCCTGTGTGGTACCCAAGCAACAGACCATCAGCTTGTATTTCTAAAGAGAACTAACTCCTCTACCATTCCCTGAAGCATCCTTCACTCAGCAAGCTCCAATATCCTCCAACAGCCAGAAGCAGGAAAAGATAGGCAAAGCAAGAAAGGTGGAATATGTGGCCCCTGCCCACCATTTACATGGTCCAACAGTAACCTATGAATCTTAATCTAGATTTATTTCTTCTTTTATGGCATAAGGGACAAGTGGTCAAGAGCAGGTCCATAAATTTACTCTGACTTTTATTAGACGCGGAATATTTTCGTCTGAGAGGTCAGCATAACTTGGAGGAAAAGACAAAAACCTCTCTCAGAGTGAACCACCACGTTACCCCTGACATAACACAGGACTGCTGTCTCCTGACAAGTGAGCCGTTTGCTAATTCGAACGCCTTAAAAGTCATCAAAACAGGTTAATTTTTCCCACTCATCGTTATCAGTTTGTGTATTTCACATCTCCTCCAGATTCTTTGGGGAAAGGAACATGATTGGGACTATTAAGTAATGTAGCTGAATTCCTCAATGATGAAAGAAAACCAGACTCATGGCATAAACCATCCTGTAGGAGGAATCAAAGTGTCGACGGAAGCTGAAAATGAGGCTGACTGCTTAAGAGGAAGTCCAATAAACTGACTTCAGCACTTTATTTGGTCAAACCACCTGGTCTAACATTCAAGTCTCATCAAAACATCTTATTCCTTCAGCCATTTTTAAAAAGCATTAATTGTGTGTCTAATGTGGCGCAATGAACTAGGAATACAATGATGAATAAGGCTTTGTCCTTGTTCTCCAGAAGTTTCCAGTCTAGCAAGATTGAGAGTGTCTAAGAAAAGAGTTCCCATCAGTGTGATAAAGGCAGGAACAGAACAGTTTACCAGCTTCAACATCACACTCTTCAAAACTGGCTGAACAACAGAGTAGCTAAAACTCATTACCGTAATGGTCTTCACTATGCACACCCAGTGATTTCACCTATGTTATCTGATTTCATCCTCAATTAATCCATCACAAGGAAATATTCTTCTCAGGAAAAAACCCTGAAATGACTATCAAATCTATTCCTTTCAAGTTTATGTAAAAGAACACCTGGAATTTCACAGAAAATAAATTTTGGTACAGAAAGGAAACAGTTTATGACAAATTCAGATATTCATGAGATAAACCATAGCTTCTCTGTAAAGGCTTCTTAATAAAAATAGTTCCCAGCTACTGAACAGGCCAAGTCTGAAAAAAATAGACTCCATAGCTAATGACCTTTCTGATTTTGGAAGGAAACTCAAAAGGAAAGAATTAGGAAACAGAAAACTAAAACAAAAACAAAAACTGAGATCTCGAGGACTTCAAGGAAAGGCAAAGCTCCCCTGTCCTAAATTTGACTGACAAGAGGAAATTCACCCAGTTCTCATCTGCACTTGATGCAGGGAAAGTGGCACTCTTACTTTCCAAAGAAACCACTTACCCGAAATGATCAAGTGGAAGTAACATTCTCAGTCACTGGGGGAGATGTCGTAGACACCTCGCTGGGTTCTGCACAGAGCAGCCACATTCTCCATGCCCATATTTCTTAATGTTTGATACTTGGATTACCCCAGCAGGAAACGAGCAGTCTTTGAATGGAGGGTTTTGTTCAGAATACTAATAGCTTCCAGCATTTGCCCCAGACCACAAGGAGTACACCAAATTTACTTAGACATCCAGGCCAGACGTGAAGCATTTCTCTGTCAGATCTCGTCAGCGCCACCAATTTAACATTTTGGCTTCTCGTGGGCAAAGAGAAGACAGCCAAACAGCACTGGGACCGGGGAGCAATCTGGTGACATGTGGCAGTTCTGGAAAGAAAATTAATGAACACGACTAGTAACCTTTTTGCCCGCCTCTACTCTCCTCGGTCAAGGGAGAGAAACAAAATTTGAACAATCAGGGTGTTGGGTAATTGCTGCTCCTTAAAACAGCTGCAAGGTGGCTGGCTTTTTTCCTCCACCAGACTTGCCACACCTCATGGTTTGCTTTCAAGATCACCTCGCTGTGAAGTTTGTGGACTTAAGGGTAAGAGCCATCATTTGTTCCATTCAGCAATTTCATCCTAGTTAATCTAGGAAATAAAACAGGAATACCAGCCACCTCTGATTCAATTACCAAAGCTAACTGTGTGCGGTCAAAGCCAATAAGATATTTGGTGCCTAAAATGAGCCAGGACTATACCAGGCATATGATACATACAAGTATGATGATGACAGTAACAATAAATAATGATAATGTTATATTATATTATATTATTATAATGACAATAACAACAACAATAATAATAACAGTCAATCAGTCAACAACAATCATCTGGCAAGAGCTTCCTGTGTGAAAAGCCCAGGGTAAATGTATAAACACGCCCAACCATCACTCCTCATAACTCTTTGAGCAACGTATAATTATTACTTTCCCCTTTTATAGATGAGGAAAAGAAGATTCCAAGAGATTAAATAAACTTGCCCAAAATAACACAGCTTGTAAATGACAGAGCTGGGATCCGAACCCAAGCCTGTCTGCAGAGGCAATGCCTTAACATCATTCAAGGATATCACACTGAAAAAACATTAAAAGTTTGTTGCAGTGCAAAAGATCGTAAAGTTTTCCAGATTACAGCAAAATAGGCAAGCTCGTTATATTATTCATCTGAACCAAAAGGAGAACAAAACTCCTTTGTAGTAGGATGTTGTCATCTCTCTAGTATCTGGACCAGCAAAATATGTGTGACCATTTTCAGCCCTAAAAAGCACTACATAATCAACTATAATCAAAGACGAGGACAGAATAGGTAATACAAACTAACACAACTATCAAAATGATAACATCTTTAAGTTTTTCCCTAGTAGATACAGTCAGTTTCTGTGAACTGAAGCTAAATTGCCTATGGGGAGGTGTGCGTGTGTTTCCTGTCGGCTTTTCTAGTTTTACCACTCCTTTCTTATGTTAGTATACGGTAAAACATTCTTTACAAGGTTTTGAAAGGGCCCATCTTAACAAAGAAAACATTCATAAAAGTTCAATGGGAAACTGAACTCATGGATTGCAGAAGTAATAAAAAGCTTATGAACATCTGATTTCTGAACAAAGCCAGTAAGGAAGAGGTAAAATGAAACAAAACAAAATCTCAAAACCCTGAGGTTCCAAAATTCTGAGAGGGAAAAAAAAGATTGAAAATTTTGGAAGGCTTCAAGGAGAGAAAAGGGCATTATCCAACTGGACCTCAGCAATAAAGCTCTGAGCGGGGACATTTGGAAAGTCTGGTTCTTCTAGGTTCCATTGTCCAACGGGTAATTATGCCCAAACTTCCAGCCCCAGAATATTCCTCCAGGTTCAGGGCTGCCTTGGACCTGCACAGCTGGAATTCTGCCAGGGACAGAGCCCCTCCAGGGATGTGCAGGAAACCATCCAGCACCCTCCAACTCACAATGCAACAACACACATGGACACATTAATACCATTTGCACACAATTCCCAGAGTTTCATGAGTCACCTGAGACATGGAATCCAGACTGAGAACCCTGGCACACAGTAAGAGTCCTTCCACTTGAGGGTCTGCAGACAAGATAATTCAATGGCTTATTTATTTTGCAGCATCTTAACAGGTGAGTCTCTCCAGTTTCTCTGACATGAACTGAGGGTGACCAACTCTCATTCAGGCAACGGTTCAGCCAGGAAAACGGTGGCTGCCGGAGGCTGACTGCCCCAGTTCCACTCCTGCCTCAGTCTCTTAATAGCTGTGTAATCTTGAACAGGTTTTACTTATTTCTCTGTACCTCAGTTTCCTGATCTGTAAAATAGGGATTGAAAATAACACCTGCTTCGAAATGTGGTACAGGTTAAATGAGTCTTTATATGGAACGCATTTAGATATTCTACCTAGCGCATAGGCAAACACTGAATAAATGTTAGCTATTATTATTCTGCGGGCCTTTTTAGGAAAAAAGGAAGAAGACCTAATATAATAAAGGTTCACATCAGAAAAACACTAGAGGACTGCAAACTATAGTAGTGAATGCTGGCATCAATTTTTAGGTCCTTTGTTAAATCATCATGGGATGTTCGTGTCTGCTGTCTCTGCAAAGCTGACCATTCAGTGAACTGAACAAGTATCATCCCCTGTGTTTCAATACAATGATAGTGTTGGGTGGCAGAGAATGCAGTGAGCCTGCGAACTTTACCACAAATAATGACTGAGAAAATGATCAACAGATTTCCTTTATTGCAGTTTGCGAAGACTTGTTTGCACAAGGCTTTGCAGTCTCACAGACCCATAGTTGGTGACAAATTAGAAGAGACCCCAATGAGCATGACTGTCCTGTACACCTAGTCCAGTATTCACGCTGGGAAGCTGGGAAATCTACACCCAGAGTCATGAATGACTTGCCGAGAGAGACCCTGCGAGTAAGCAGCAGAGCTAAGAACTCAGATTCTTGCTTGTTTGTTTCTCATTTGCCTCCTCCCACGAGACTGTCAACCCCTGGAGGCCAAAACCTAGTCATATCTGTCTTCCTACCTCCATGACAGCCCAGTGCACGGAGGCAAAGAAGGCAACAATAAATGAGGGTTTAAAAGAACCAAAGTGATGTGGTATTCATTGCTACTTCTAAGGTACTAGTTTAGCCCCCAAAAAGAGACAGTTATCTCATTCACAGAAAAGATGACACAAAGGACAAAACAAAGCAAAAATCAAACCCGAGCATTCTGCTGGTCCATAAGTCAGGAGCTCCTGCCCTACTTCGAATCTAACCTGCTCTGTGACATTGGACAGGCATCTAACTTCCCTAGAAGAGGAGGACGAGGCAGCCTTGACAGAGCAGAAAGGAGTCAAATTGTACGAGGTCACAAAATAGAATAAAATAATAAAGGCTATAATTAATTGTATGTCACCTTCTGCTTACATTACACTTAATAATTCCTGAAAAGGCTACTTTGTACATAACTTAATCTTCATGGTAACTTTGAAGCCGTTCAGGAAATATGTTATAGCCCCATTTTACAGAGGATGGACACTGAGGCACAGAGAGGCCACATATTTATATCAGACTTAAATCACAAATATCATCTCTACCAAGAGGCAGAATTCACACTAAGAAAGAAAAAGATATGCTCAATGGCAGATCAAGGGCCCAAGAAGGACAGCATACAGCTTCCAGCTGGAATTAACAAGAGCCATAGAGCCTGGCCATCATTCCCTGACTGCCAGCTTTCTTTACTCAAAAATTCTACTTTCAAAGATATGCCTCTCCCGCAGCCACAGGAAGATCAAATGGGTTATGGGAGATATAAAGTTAAGACATTTGGCAGATGGATCACACACAGAAGGGGAAGAAAGCCTCTTGAAATGTATCCTGCCTACAAAAAAAAAAGAAAATGTATTTCTAAGCATTTTATGGAAACTTCATAGGAAGAAAGATCCTGAAATGTGAAAAGTGACAATAAATGAAAATTATAAATTACATTACATATGACTTCAGTTGAATTAAAATGTCATTAATATTCACTTTCTTTACAGAATACACTCTTTAAAAATTTTATTTTAGCAAACCTCAGCAACTTTAGCAAATACAAAAAATCAACCTAGACCTGTCAGAAAGGGTCACTCCACCCCCAAGCCCCATGTTATCATCGAAAGCCCAGGACTGACCTCCTGGCTAACAGAAGTTGACACATATCTTCCAAGATTTCCCCCAAGTCTTCTGAGCATCTTCTCAACATTCTGATAGTTTCCCACTTTATTGATGAGGGTCATTTTTTCAAAATAGAATCCAAAAAACCCTGTATTTCGCAGGTGTCCTACAGCAAAGCCATATAAGCAAAACTCCTTAAAAGGAGTCTCAGGAAGCAGAAACTGCTTTCTGGGAGATAATCTTCCAGCAAGCCTAATGGTGAAGGAGGCTTTTGGTACCTTCTTCCTGAGCACAGTCAGCTTAATGTGCTGGACAGCAGGGCAGTGGCATTTTCTCTGGGGCTGTCTCGGAGTGTAGCTGGGCCTGGCTGCAGAATGTTCTTGGCAATCTAGTATCCAAACCCAGTTTCCTGGCCTTTGTTAAGATTCAATACTCACACAGCCTGGGACAGAGCAATGCCCAACAGGAGAGAGTAAGAGTTGAAATCCAAAAGCAAACTGAAGGACTGACTGTTACAAAAATGGAAAATGTTGCTCTCAGTTTGCATCTGTGGCATTAAATTCTCTCTCTCCCAAACTCAAGAGAACCATAAAGATAAAAGTCCTGGCAGTCACATCTCAGTGTGCAGCTTCGTCATCACAGAGCTTTATTAATGTCCTCATTCTGCCGGTGAAACACTGGGAGGAGTGGAGACAGGACAGCCGTTCATGGTCTCTACCATCCCAGATTCCTCCTGGACAGCTGTGCTCTTCCCCAGAGGAAAGTTCCTCTCCCCAGAGAGAAAATCTTTTATTTTCTGGTTTCATCTTCAAGAAAACCTAACCTAATTCCCTCAAAACTCCATCCAACAAAACAGAATCTTCTGACCACGACCAGCTTTGTGTCAAGGTAAGGGAAGAGATGGCAGAAGGACAAATTCTTTTTTAAACTCTAAAGATTGTGACCCCACTCCTGTCTGTTCATCATTATCATAAGGGATGGCTGCGGAACTGAGTCATCTCTCTCTCTTTTGCTCAAAACGCTATCCTCTGGCTGGAATATTTTCAAATGTTGTCAACTGCCAGGCTGTACCCTTCAGTTCTTTTTAGCTTCCTTCCAACTTTCCAACACAGAATCTCATTAACTGGTTGGCCTCTCTGGCTGCTGTTTTATATTATTGTTAACTTCCCCCATTTTAAGATATTTTTCTATTAAGAATTTCTCTTTCAAGATGCTACCCACCTCCCCACCCACAAAATCCCGAATCAATTAAATCCAATAAAGTTTTACTGAACAGCTACAATGTACGCTACCTCGTGCCAGGTGGTGTGGTGAAGAAAGGCCTGAATTTTAAAACAACAACAACAATAGTAATAATAATAATAATAGCTATATGCTCTGACCTTGTGTGCCAGGGAGCATAACCCATGACACTGCATGATACTACACAATGATGAGAATGGGCTTCTGCTGTCTGACAGGCCTGGGTTTAGCTCAAGGTGCTATCATGCAAGCCATTTTCTTAGCCCGCCTATGTCCCAGGTTCATCAACTGTAAAATAAGCATATTAACAGGATATAGCTCATAGGGATATCTCGAGGATTCCATCAACTCACAGGTGTAAAGGACTTAGCCCATGGCCTAGTTCATAATGACACGTGGCACCTATCTTGTCATCCCCATTTTAAGAGGTGGAGACTGAAGGTCAGAGCTACTACATCCACCGTGTGAAGCCTGTACTTCTTCCACTGCCGCATGCCGACCAGAACACTGAAGGATGTCACATTAGAAGCCGAGAGGATGGCGACTGGGAGAGCCTTGAAGAGACTATCCAACCTCCTACGACAGCATCTCTCTTCAGGGAATGGCAGGCCATCACCCTGGCTTTTGCACACAAGCTCCAGGCCTTATACATTTTTGAATCCCCAGACCTGGAGCAGCACCTGCAGAGGGGATGTCTGTTTGTTGAATGAATGAATGCATGGCCAAAATGATTCAAAGTAATAACAATAGCTAAGTACTGAGCATAAACTACGTGCAGGGCATCAATCTAAGGAGTTAGTATATACTAACACTGATTAAGTATTTAATATTTAGTTTAAAAAATCAAATAGGCTTTGCAGAATGATTCAAGGGGTCAAGGAGAGGTAATGGTATATGATCATCAAAGAACAGCTACATAAAGTGGGCTTAAAAGAACAGAAAAGATGCTACAGAGTAAAGGATGCTACAGAACGTGTAGAGGCAGTGGAGGGTGTCCACACAAAGGGAGCCACGTGGGCCACAAGGTGTGAGTGATGACCCCACTGTTATCAGTGTGCTGATAACAGTGGAGAAGAGCAAGGCCTTCAGAAGGTGCCTGTGCAGGAACAGAAAGAAATAAGACTCAAGTAAGGCAAGTTGGAGGGGGACTTCAAACACCAGGATGGGTGACTGGCCTTGACTCCATCTAAATGGTAGAAGCCACTGGTAGCAGGAAGGTACCCTGACACTGCATTCTGTGCCAAGTCTTTGACAGAACAGAGAAAAGTCACAGAGAAACTGACTTTCAAGTTGGGGAGGCAGAAAGAAGCATCACAAAAGAGTCCCAAGACAGAACTAGGGTATCTTCATCTTCCTGGGGCCAGTTCTTCAAAGGAACATTGACTAGCATAAAGGTAACTACTCCTTAAGACCACTCAACATCAAAACCCCTGGCCAGACAGAAATCAGAAGGTCCTCTGACAACCATGCTGGCTGAGCCCTGCAGAAGGGCACCCAACCTGGGGAGCAAGTGAGGACAAAAATCCATCCAGCACTCCTCCAGCCACACTGAGCATCATGGCATGGGATGGCAGATAGGCACCAGCAGGGGCACCGTTTCTGATCTGAACATAAGCACCATATGGCCTGTGGCCATCCTAACAGACACAGTCTAATTTCTCAGCCAGTCATCCCACCTCACATCCTAAGACTGCATACATTTAGACCAGTAACCTGGAGGCTTTTCAACTAGTAACAATATAAACATACTGATCTATTCGCTCACACACACATACATTCATACATCTTTATGTTCAGAGTGCCACGCTTGTTACACTGGGAGATAGCAGAGCTTACAATCTAACAGATGTAATTACAAGTATCATAAACAGTAGGGCAAAGGAGACTAAATATCTTAATTAGCATTCCTGACAGCATCAAGAAACATGCTGCCTAGGTCATGGTCAGGGCAGCTGTACCAGCCCAGCAAAGAAAAGAATCCAAGACCCTCATGTAAACAAGACAAAAGGAAAAACAAGACTATCATCAGATTTAAACACAAAGTACACTTGAAAGTTAAACTCAACTAGTAGTTTTGGAGGCAACACAGTTTATTCTTTAAAGCAAAAAGTCAGATCTTTAGAATTAGCAAGGTCTAATCTTGGTTTAGCCACAGAATCACTGAGCCATTCTAGGAAAATATGCAAAATACACCCAGTCTTCATTTGTGCATCAGGGAGAGGTTTAATCAATAACCGAGAGGTAGGATGAGAAACTGCTTAGCTCATGCAGACTGTGCTGGTTAATTAAAGCCACCCCCTGCCTTGGCCATGGATTAGAAGGAGGAGGACAAAGATGGCTTTAAACAACTCGATTACCAGACAAGAGCAGTAAAAACGAAGAAAAGCAGAAGACTGTGCTTTCAATCAAGAAAACACCATTTTAGGAAAATACGCTTTTGGTCTAAAAGCAAAGGAATGTACATTAAACCTTAAAGGAAAAGCTGGTAAGTGAGAGATACAGATAGAATGACGCCACGTGTCTGTGTATTGGTAGCCAGTCAGTACAGTTCAACCTCGGGGGCACACAGCTACCTTCTAAATTAGGTTGGGGGGAAGGAGGAGGGGGTTGCTGTGTGCCTGGACTATGATGGGCAGCTTACATTTACTACTTCATTGAATCCTCACAGCAACCTGCCAAGTTAGATCTCACCATCACTAATGCACAGGAAAAACAAAACAAAACACTAAGTCTAAAAGAACACGAGCAACAAGCCACTTCCATCATGTCAACTGAGGAATGGGGATAAAAGAAGGGAGAGTCTCCAAAGGCACCTTTGTTAACCAAGAGGTGCTAAGGAAACAGAACAAGATAGTCTTAAGAGGCTTACCAAATATGGTTCACTCTACCGACTCTAAAAGACCCAAATATAGCATGGACTTGCACTTGACCATGGCCCCAACGGCACATATCCACTATCAATCGTCTCCAGTTGATAAGAACGCACAGACTCACAGCTATTTGCAGACCAGCTGCAGTCTACTTGGATAACAGATATCCAAGTACATCAAACATGGAAAAGGCACTTGAGATAAGAACACCACCTCAATAAATCTCAGTCTGGGGATATATCACAACCATAAGGTGGGTTCTAAAAAAGTTACTCTTCATTGTGTTTGTCTATAAAATATAGTTATTCTATTCCTAGTTCCTTTACTTTCCACATTTTATTTCAAGCCTTAATTAGGTGGCTTTTATTAACCACCTTCTAATGAGGCTACAGAAAATAAACAGATTAAAAACCAGGTCTAAGCCAACAAAAACAATTGTTTATCTAGAAATTTTAAAGAGTCTTAAACTGCAGATATAAAAACACACAGTTAATCTCGTTGCTGTTAAAAATAAAAAAGCTTCTGAAAGTTGTTCATAAACTGATGCTTTGAAAATTGAATCTTATTTGTTCATTTATTCAACAAATGCTTATTGAGCAACTGTTAAATGTCTGGGACTACATTAGGTGTTGAAAACACAGATATAGAAGATATTCTCTGCCCTCAAGGAAATAAAATCTAATAAGGAAATAGAGTAAAAACTGCAAGAACAATGCAGGAAGATGAGTGCTGTGCTAAGCTAGTGATTATAAGCATTGGTATGATGGGGACACAGTGGAAGGGCCCCTCACCCAGTCTCATGGAGTCAGGGATGGTGAGCTTTGGAAGTTGGGGGTGGAGGACACTTCTAGATAGAAAGAATGAAATAGATCACTTCCACTTCTGGCCACGATGGAGTAACAGGGACAGTTGTCAAGACTGTGAAACAGGCCACTAAGGGCAGCGATTTCTGAGAGAAGGAAAACAAAATGAGTTCTATGAGTCCCCCAGCTTACTACCTGAGAGTCTCTAGGCTGAGGTGTGTCGGGGCAGGGGGACTTCCTGAGGTGAGTAAATGAAGCTAACAGTCCAGGGAGACCAAGACAACTAGAATCCATAAGACAGAGTACCTGAGCCAAATATTTGGAGAGATTGTGTTGGTTTAAGACATCTGGATTTTTATATTTTACCAATAAATAAAAGTATTAATTGTTTTTTAAAAGGACAGAGTATCAGAGAGGGGAGAGAGCTTCACAGAGACTCACAAGGAGTGAATTTCAGTGGAATACTAATCAGTGCATGCGTGTGAGGCAACAACCCAAGGCTGGGGAAAAAAAATCCAAAAGGATGTTTTCAACTGGAAAACTTCATGCTTCCCCAGGCATTGGGAGAACACATAGAAAGATCTCGCCTCTGTCAGGGGGAATAATTAGCCCTAGACTGAGTACTATTCCAGTCCTTCCTAACGAATCTTAGTAGCAAGACCCAAAAGAAGCAAACTGCTTCTAAGCAACCTAACCACATCTCTGAACAAAAAAAGAATATTTACAGGGATACAAAAATATCCAGCATCTAGGAACATAAAATTCACAATGTCTGGCATCCAATCAAAAATTACCCAGCATGCAAAAAGCAGGAAAATATGACCCCTGATGAGGAGAAAAATGAATCAAAGCTGACCCAGAACTAACACAGATGTTAGAATTAGCAAAGAAGAATATTAAATAAAACAGTACTTACAACACTACTCAGCCATAGAAAAGAATAAAATAAAGCCATTTGCAGCAACACAGATTGGACCTACGGATTACCATACCAAGTGAAAGAAGACAGAGAAAGACAAATATCATATGATATCACTTATATGTGGAATCTAAAAAAAATGACACAAATGAAATTATTTACAAAACAGAAACAGACTCACAGACATAGATAACAACCTTATGATTACCAAAGGGGAAAGAAGGTGGAGGGAGGGATAAATTGGGAGTTTGGGATCAGCAGATACAAACTACTATATATAAAATAAATAAACAAGGTCCTACTGTATAGCACATGGAATTATATTCAATAGCTTGTAATAATTTATAATGAAAAAGAACACAAATATATATGTATAACTGAATTACTATGCTATACACCAGAAACTAACACAACACTGTAAATCAATTATACTTCAATAGAAAAAACTTGTGAATAAAGAAAAAAAGATTAAAAAAAAACCCCAGTACTTGTAACTATATTCCATATGTTCAAAAATTAAGTGGAGACATTGAGGACATAA
Organism: Camelus bactrianus; assembly: GCF_048773025.1. Taxonomy (NCBI): domain Eukaryota; kingdom Metazoa; phylum Chordata; class Mammalia; order Artiodactyla; family Camelidae; genus Camelus; species Camelus bactrianus. Next base: position 32,296,665 of record NC_133551.1, read on the forward strand.
AAAAGGCCCAAATCAAACTTCTAGACTTGAAATCTACAATGTATGAAATGAAAAATACACTGGATCAGATTAACATCAGATTAGATATTATAGAAGATAAAGATTAGTGAACTTGAAAACACAAATATTGGGACTATTCAAAATAAAACACAGAAAAAATGGAAATTTAACAATCAACAGAGAAACACGGATATTTAATTACATTATTATTAATAAACTATCACATTAACAAATAGTAAATTTATCCCTACTCTCAAATAATGTACAACCTTTATGTAGAAGCCAATTGTGATAAAAAAAGAAAAAAACAGAAGAAAAGAAGGTTGTAAAATATTTGAAAACCACAAAATATTATAAGAATAGAAAAAAGGTCCTGAGGCACTACATAGCTAATTATCAAACAGATAGCACACAAAATTGTTTAAAGAAGAGAAAAAAAATTATTTCACACTCAGGAGATCAGGTTAAGAATGGTCAAAGAGGAAACATTTGAATTGTCTGTGTCATAAATGGATATTTTCATATAATTTAAAGCATTGCTCATTAGTGTATATTTAGAAATGCAACTCATTTTTCTGCTTTATTCATTCATTCACCATTTATTGAGCAGCATTTATGTGCCAGATAGTAGCTAAGCATAGATATGCTCTGTCTCTACTTCTAATGTAGAGGATGCAAAAGAAAGAAATGACTACTGGCCACCCTGCAAGACACGCTCCACAGGAAGTGTGCTCAAGCGTTTTGAGAAGAGAGCAGTTAACGCAGCAAGGGAAAGGAAACAAAGAGAAGAAATTCAGGAGACAGACAACTGTCACCTATTCCTAAACTCTTCATTCTGTCCTGCTTCCAGATTTGGCTTCCAAAAATTGCTGCTGCAAAATGAATGGCAAAGTCCTTACTGGAAAGAAGGAAGCCAGAGAGTTTTTCATTGGTTTTCAATGCACTAATCCATGTGAGAAAGAAGTCAGGAAACTTCTTCCAAGCAATCAGCCACACCTAAATGGTGCTAAGATTTAGATAAGCCCTGACAAGTTTTTGGAGAATGACTTAAATAGATGGGCAGCAAGACAGTAATATGTTATATATTCTCAAATTCAAAGCAAGAGTTTGGCTTGAAGTTGGTTATCTGATATTTTCATTAAAGGACAAAGGCATTTTATTTTTCCTGAAGTTAGCAGTCATTATACACTATGCATCTGCAAAGCTAGAAGGAAGTTTCACAATCAGAGTTCAACATTCACACTTTGCAGATGGGAACTCAGACTGAGTAAAAAAGGCTGCACCAAGGCCCCGGAGAGGGTTAGTAGCAGCGCTAGTTAAAATTCATGCCATTCCACCTCTGGGGAGCTGGCGATCTTTACATGAAATCATGTTGCCTGTATCTGTCTTTTAGAGTGAGCTAATCTGTGCTGCGCTTTTAATGGAGAGTTATACTAATATAGGAAAGGTATATTTGGATGTGGAAATGGATGCTTTACAATAAGCCTTGTTTTAATAATTTTACTAAGAATGAGTGTCTCAATAAGAAAACCTCATACTGGGAAAACTTACGTTCGTGTTCCATTTACAATGAAAAATTCCTTAATGTATCCCCAGTGCACTGTTTAATGTCCAATTTATACTCTATTTTGCTGAGAAAAGAAACAAGGTATAGGAGTAAAGCATGAGCTAGGACTCTCACTCTGCCACACACAGGACATATGAGCTTGGGAAAGATACTTAACCTCTCAGTGTTTTCATCTGTAAAATGAGACTAACAATTATACATACTTTCTAAGTTTTGAGAATCAGTAAGACAACCAATGCAAAGCACACTACCAGGCATCACAGGAGTTCAAAAAACATTAGAAGCAGCCATTGCTATAGTTTGTGACTGTGATAGTGGGAGTAAAAGGTATGTAACTGTTATTTACATCTTGAACTTCATCCACACTGGACATCTTTTTCTGTTCTGGCTCTTTAAGAGAACTCAAGGCTTATACAACAACATTGCAACATTTTATTCTTAGAAATCCTCTCCTTAAAAGTTTCTGCTTTTCCATAAATTTAAGCTTTACTCAACATTGTCACAATTATCTATCTTACCATAATAATAGTTACTCTTCTAAGTCTGAGAGGTGCTAATTTCTCTGCCACCTTAGGCTGTAAACCTTGGGCCCTAGAGCTTGGTAATAAAATATAAGACTATCACACTTTCTCCATCTCTGCAACGTCTGCACACAAAAGCTGGGCTCTATTACAAGTGTCAGCCTGAGTTTCCCATGATTAAAGTACGCGGTAATACTGAACTGTCATGCTTTGTCCTGAAAGTAGGATGTGAATTCAACAAGTACACTCTCCCAGTGAAAATGATCTGGTTCATTTTTGAATTTTTTTCCCTGCCATCAATACCCAAAGGAACTGGTTTGCATTAGGGAATAAGTGCCTGCAAAGGTTTCTTCCTCTTCTGAACAATTAATTGACATCATATAAGACAAATATTGGTGCATCTGGACAAACTCAGCACCAGTCTAAAAGCCATGAAATTTCCTAAGGCATCTGTGAGTAAAAACACCTCTCCGAGCATCTCAGAAATGACAGACTGAGGGAGGTGGGGCAGAGCACAAGGGGGTGTTAAGAAAATGGACATGATAACCCTCTTCAATGATCTGAAGGGCTGTCATGTGAAGGAGGGAGCAGACTTCTGATGCCGAGTACTCAGGAGGACAGAATGAGAACCAACGTGTAGAAAAGTCGCAGGGGGCAGCTTTCAGCCCTATATAAGGAGACGCTCCCAGGGTGAGGGTGAACAGACATAGGCAGTCTCTGCAGAGTGAAACAGACTGGGGAAATCCAGGAGGCACCGGTGACTAGCTCCTCACGTGGGGCAGGTTTCTTACGCTACCTTAGCCCTCGACTATCAATCAGAACACTATTCCTATATCCCATGGCCGTCCTAGAATTGAAAGAAAACATACATATTTGATGCTTAATATGTAGTTGGCATTATGATTATCTCCCCTCTCATTATTGCCTCTGATAAACTGTGGATTTGTCCAACCCCTTTGGAACAAGGTAATCTATATGACTTAATGGTTAAAATCTCTCTAGTTCTGCTTTCCACTTTCTCATTTGGTCTTAAAACCAGAAACAGCTCCTTTACTGAGAGAAGCTCAAGCTGTTCTACGCTCAGCATTGCCACCGCTTTTATATAAGATGCCAGTCGAGGTGTTTTCCATCATCCCTAGATCCCACCAACAGCAGCAATACATAAAGAAAGACACTTATCATCCACCAGCTTTAACCCAGGAAAGGATTACAGGAATTACCTAAGAAATTATTCCAAATCATTTTTCACATACAGGTGTTCCCCTCACTGCCCAACACATGTTTTGTGTAAATCACATTCCTTTTTTCCTCCCAAATGAGCTTATAATTGCTTGCATATGTTTATTATTTTATTCCAAGAATATTACTATATGAGCATTAAAGAAAATTTGGAAAACAGGAAAATGGGGCAGTGAGGGGAATAATCACTCACAGCCTCTACATTATTATTTCTCCCCTACTGCCTTTTTGCGTGGGTCTTTTTCCACATAATTTTAATTCAGACTGCAATTTTGAAGGGGACTTCTTAACATTTTTAACTGCTCTTCACTGAGTGATGGCTCCTGCATTAAGTTCCTCTGTTTTCGAGACAAATTGAGTAATAGAGATGCGAAAACATTTTAAAGTACCAAGGGACATTACTACTGAGAAAAATGGAATTTGGGAATCAAAAAAAAAAAAATCAGCACTTGAAGAAAGAAAGAGAAATGCAACCTCTTACTTTATGGATGAGGACGCTTAAGCCAAAGACAAGCTGGCAGCCATCTCTGCTAGAGCAGAGACCAGGGCCTCTTACAATAAATCCACTGGACAGGCCACAGTGACCACTGCTTCCTACCCAACACAGTTTCTGTGAGTCTGGACTTTGTGTCTTCACTTTCCTTACAAAGATCCATTAGGATGTGTCCCGGGCACAACGGACGCGCAGCAAGCTGATTAAGGCCCAAGCAGGCTTTGAGGAGGAAGACTCTTCCCAACCAGAAACACAAACCTGCCCTGCAACAGAGCTCCAACCGGAGGGAAAGGGAAAATCTCTAGTCTTTGCTTGGCGTCTTTATTCAACATTTGACATAGCTTTACACACCCCAATTCTGATAGTCTATTTCATAGCCATCAGCTAAGCAAAGACTAAAAATACTCTCAATACCCAGAGCTGGAAAAGGTGAGGAGCAGCAGGAACTCACATACGAGGCGGGCGTTTACCCTGACACAAGGCATCTGGAGTGCAATTCAGCCACATCTAGGTAAACGCATCTTCTATTGGATTCCTAGGTGTGGAGCCTAAAGAAATTTCCCCACACGTTTACAAAAAGACAGGTCAAAACTCTTCACAGCAGCACTGTTTATAATACAGGAGAAAATGAAAACAGGAGAATGAGTATGTTAATTGTGAAACGGCCACAGAATAGAATAGCTCCTGCACAGTAGCTTAAATAAATTCCTAGATTAACAAGCAGATCCTAAATTAACAAGGTTAAATAATAAAAACATAATATTAAGCAAAAAGACCAGGCATGGAAGGTCAGATACAGGAAGTGACTACTTACATAAGGTTTAAAAATCAGCAAAGCAATACCATGCATCATTAGTGGATTTACACATACATAGCAAAAGTATAGAAATATGCATGGGTATGAAAAAACATTAAATTTAGTGGAGAGGTTATCTCTGGAGAAGAAAAGAAACAGGATTTAGGAGGGGAGCTTCAGCTGTGTCTGTAATGTTTTATTTCTTTAAAAAAAATCTGAAGCAAATACGGTAAAATGTATTTGAAGAGGAATTTGTCTTTTTTTTTTTCTGTTTTTCTGTACACTTAAGATACTTCAAAATTAAAAAAAGAGAACAAAGCATGATGGACTGTCCATGCATTAGTCTCGATATCCAGGAGCCTGAGAAGGTAGGAATAACAATGGTCCATCCACAATTTGGGGCATTTTAATGAGCTTAATGGCCATCACAAACTCCTTTGTATCCCCACACCCAAGCACAGTGCTTAGTCAAAAGCAAATATGGACTAAATGTTGAACGAATGAATGAATGAACCAACAAATGAACAAATAAACAACCAGATGAAATGAATGGGTTGTTATATATGCCTTTGATTAATAAAAAAAGAAAAATAAATAATTACTGTTAATAATTTGAAATTCAAACTATGTCTACATATGGGTCCATGGAGAGCTCTTCTTAAAGACATCACTAGCAGAAAAAAACTGAAAAGCGGACAAAGTAACCTTCAAAGATTTTTCTATCCCTAAAATTCAGTGCTTTTTCCTTATCTCAGAGGCTTGCACAGCACACTTATCACATTCTATTCATTTAAAGAAGTTCATTGTCATAACATACCCCAGGATATGACCAACAGCTTGAAATATACACATAAGTCTTAGGGTATAGAAGTCAATTAAAGTGCTCTCTGAGCCTTATGTGAAGAATTCCCTGCATTTTTCCGCCCTGTTTACCAGGTGCATTAGGATTCTAAATCATGCTGTCTCCATGAATGGAAGTTGTTCCCAAACTATCCTCAAAATGCTAGAATGTAACAAAAATTGCCAGTGTGATCACTGTGATTTCAAATTCCTGACCATTTTAGGGGAATATACAGACTCTGTGAAGTCAAGCAGAAATTTGCTACCATACATTTTTGCTATTTTTTTTCACAAAAATTCAGTTGAATTTCAATAGAACCAAAATAAGATACATGATATATTCGCCCAAGCCTAGTAATTAAAGCCAAAGAATCAGTTTAAAATAATGTAAGCAAAGAGAATAATTTTAGAAAGTACCACAGACCTCCACTCTCTGAAATGAGGTGGATGTTTTCTACTCTCTGCTTTATGTTATTAAAATATTAATTTACTTTTAAATGTAATCCCAGAGCTTCCTCCAAAATACCTTTTCCACGAAGCAGGGGCATGTACTTATGGTGTCCCTTTAAAGTTTAACAAAAGAAGGATTCAAATGGAGTTACCTCCACTCTGCAGAAGTCTTTTTTCAAATGTGTAACAGGATCTGGCTGCAGTCACTAGGTCTGCTCTCCACACAAAGAAAGGCTGGAAAACATTTGTGTTACGCTTCTGGAGTTAAAAATGAAGAAGCCTTTTCCTTTCCATCAGTTCTTTTTTATTAATAAGGTGGCCACACTAAGCCAGAAATTACAACCATCTGCTTTAGCCATTAAAGGCAGATTCAAAGGCCTAATGATAAAGTGACCTCTTTATTAATAGCAGAAAGCGACAAGTGGCCATTTTCTCAGAGCAATGCGGGGAAATAAATCAATCCGCTAAGTTCAGGCTGATGGTCCACCACAGCAATATTGCCTCTCCTCTCCTCTCTGGTCTTCACGCTTGTAATCCCCAGGTAAACAAAAAGGGAGCCCCAGAGGCAACTTTTCCCTGAGTTTTGTTCAACTCTGCTGTTGATGAGATGCCACTTACCATCTCTCCTGATGTGAAGACACTATCTTTTATTTCTCCCCACCACAAAACAATCATCGCACGTCTCACCAAACCAAGGAGCAGACACATGGGACTTATTTCCTGTGGTGAGTATGTCTGAATCCAGGTCTGAAACAAAGAAGGTGTGTGGGAAAGCCACGGGGCTGAGGAGGAGCAACAGGAGAGTCACCACAGCTATATTTTAGTATTTCAGGAACGCGGCCACGTGTTTTCTTTCATTTATTTATTAGAATTTTAATTATCAAGTTGCACAATTATGGTGGCTTTCAACTGAAGTGGGTATTACTGACCCAACCTTGGAGACGCCGGCACAGGAGCATCCACATGCTCTACCTCCATCCCTCTGGCAGGAAGCCTCTAACACCACCTAAAGCACAGGAATCTGGGGGATGAGTCTTCCCGGCCCTTGTCCAACAGGCTTTAGTACTGGAAGGACCAGAAAGACCTCTTTACAAACCTCATCTTTCTGCTAACCCAGTCCCCAAGCTTGAACTCAGAAGAACAGTAAGACTGAATCAGTGTCACTGAGCTAGGTCATGAAGGATGGATGAGAAGGAGGTTTCAGGTGGAATGCTTTGTACAGGATGTGGAAAACACTTCTCTCCCACCTTGGAGGGGATTCTGCAAGTACTGGCTTCACTGCAAAGCTCAAATCCTTTCAAAACCCGTAATCCCCTCAGCAAGCTACCAGCCATCTCTGAGCTGCCAGCACCTCCTGCCCCACTCCTTTGCGTCTTCTCTCCTGGGTTTTCCCCAACTCCTGCCACACTGGAGAAGGCATTCCCATCTGTCCAGGTAGAAAATGACCCCCCATGGGGCTGATGGGGCAGAAGCAAGAACACCGGACTGAGAATTCAAGCAGAGATCCTTGGCAGTCAACTTGAGGGGGAACTCCACCCATCCATACTCCGACTGAAAGAAAACTTCCTTCTCTCTGACCAGGACTCAATGTGCACCAGAGCATAAGGCACATGAGAGAGAGGCAATGCTCCTGTACCAGCCACATCCCACAGATCCACTCTAGACACTGGTGAGCGGAGACTTCACCTCCAGGTCACCCCTCCTGGGCTGGGTGGGGGTCAGCCGTGCAGTAGAGTCCTGGCTCTGCGGTCACAAGCTGTGTGACCTGAGGGAATGTATCTTAACTTCTCCAGGCCTCACTGTCCTTCCCTAGAGAATAAGAAGGCAGGGCTCAGTGGTGTCAAAAATCATCTCTTGGCCCCGGCCTTCCGTAATTTTCAATCACTGCCTTTATCTGTTGCCTCAGATTCCTCAAGTATAAAGTCATGCCGTCAGAGTAGCCGGTTTCAAGGTGCTTTGCAACACTGACACTCTATGATTCAGTTGATGAATCTGGATCACAAGCAAGGATTATTCTGTTCATCTCAGTGGCCCTTTCTTTGCCAAATAACGATAGGAATGTGCTTCAGCTGAATGCCCCCACTCCAGCCACCAGTCCGCCTGGTTGGGAAGTGTACAACTACTTCTATCTGCCCACCTGCCAACACGGAAATCTTCAAACAAAGACAGGATGATTAATAGCATCTTTAATAGGGACCCCACCTTGACATTAAATCTTGGGCTGAGGTTATATCAAAAACAGCAAATACACAAAGAACTTACTCACGGCCTGGCAAGTAAGCCAGAGAGAGACAGCCAGAGACTGTGCAGGTGGCTGGAAGGAAAGCTGACATGAATTACAAAGAAAAGGTGCATTGAGTTAATAGGATATAACTCTGGTATTAGGGGTGGGGGTTGAAAACAGATGTGAGGGGCAGTCCACCTCAGCACCATGAGGAATGAAAGCAAGAGCCACAACTTTTCTCAAACACACACACACACACACACACAAACACACACACACACACACACACACACACATACACACACACACACACACACACACACACTCAAGCAAAGCCTATAAAATTCACTATGTTGACCCAGGGGTGTAGGTTGCAGTGCCCTTGGAGGGAGATTGCACAGCCAAACGCTGATCAGACACAGCCCCTGAAATCCAGTTTTCCAGAAGGAGCTGAGGCTAAGTAAGTAGTGTGAAGGTGGGGAGGCAATTTCACACCCTGGAGAGGGTGCTGGACATAAAGACTATAAGATTAAGTTCCACTTTTGTGATCTTTTACTGTTATTAAACCCCTAATCCAAACGCCTCGTTATAAAACGGACATCACTACTATGTAGTCTATCAGAAAACAGATTTTTAAAGTGTATAAAACACACACAGTATTTGGGACACATCAGACACTCCAAAAAACGGGAACTTATTGCCTAGATGCATGCCGGTATCAAAGAGCAGAGACAACAGCTGGTCAATTCAGAGAGACAAGAAATCAAGAAAGGCCAGGCACTGACAAGGCAACACGGTGGCTCAAATTCCTCAGCACTGCCACTTTTAATAAACAGCTACTGAAGTGAAGAGGAAATAAGCAGACTGCCAAATGAGTGGTAAAATAGGACCCCATCTCTGTTGAGAAGGAAACAATAACATAAAGCAAAGGAGGAGAGACTAGAGACATAAATACTGGCAGTCGTTATCACTAGGTTTTGATATTGGGTTGTTTCAGGGTTTTTTGTTTGTTTCAAATAGTTTTTTTGCTGAACATCAGTTTCTCTTAATTCAAAATTAAGAAAAATGGTAAATTAACCATTTAATAACACACATTGAGAAGCTGCTATCGCAGGGAACTTGAGGTCCTGGAGAAGATACCGGGCTTTCTGAGATTAGGGCTATGTTCCACCTCTTCAAAAGCTGTTACCACATATATCAAGAATCCCAGTCAGTCAATACATGTATGTGGAAGGCATTCTTAACTCAAAAGCACGACATTAAATATTTCAGGAAAAAATCAACAAATTCCTGAAGAGCCCCGATCTCATTAGGGAACTAGACGTGTCCACATAAAATTCTAAATCACAATACACAGTACACCAGGGGGACAGTAAATTCAAGGACAGTGATTTGAGCCAGGCCTTGGAGACCCGGGGGACTTCAGAAGGAGGGATATGATCACACACTTTCTGCTACAGAGACGATTTAATTAAAAAGAAGTTCCCATTCTAGCCACTCCGCCAGGTAACAGAGAATTCATTGTATTCTGAGGAACTGAAAATCTTACAAGAAGGCAGATGGCATGACCTTCCATTTGCAACAGCTTCTTTCAGGAAAGGGAATAATTAGAATCACACAGAAGGGGCTGCTTTCTTCCATTCAACAGATAACTTTAAACAGACTTCCAAACCCCAGGAACCATACTCAGCAAGCAAACTTCCTGCTCTGGACTCCTAGAGGGTCTCGTTTTCACCTCAGCCCAACACTTCCTCAGATCCCCTTCCCTGTTATCAAGCTACTCAACTGCCTTCCACCCCTCATTCCCAGCCTCCAAACACCCCAGTAGATTGTGAACTCCTTTTATTCTTTTATTTATTCATTCAACATTCTTTCAACACGCCCTATGTGCCAGCAATGCAAAGATAAATAAGTCAGCACCATCCTCACAAAGTTCTTAGTCTAGTGGCAACAACTGACCCACTAACAGATACCTGCAGCTCAGTGGCTGGGACACGCATAGAGTATCCAAGATCAAGGAGGGACAATGTGTCTAACCAGCCTGAACTCAGGCACTAGGGATGCGGGTTTAGGGAGATGAAGGGTGTGGAGTCAAAGGCACTACCTGTGGAGAGAGCAAAGCAGAACCAAAAGGAAACCAGGTGGCCAGATCTTAAATTGTGAGGCAGAGTGAAAAAAATACAACCGTAACAGGCAGTACTGACTGATTGAGGGCTTACTGCGTGTAAGGCTGACTTAATCCTCACAATAACCTGATGAGGTAGGTCCCATCATCCTAATGTGACAGATGAGGAAACTGAGGCCACGTAGGTAAAGTAACTTGAGCAGTGAGGGAAGTAACCCCTCTGATATACTGTCTTTCCCTGAGGCAACAAGGGTCAGTGGGGCTGCTCTGAGAACCCTATTTGTGTCATGCTAAGGAGCTGGGGCTTTTCCCCCAGACAACGAGGAGGCAGTGAACAGGTTTAAGCAGAAAGGTGACACACAGTCAGATCTGACTCAGGAGGATACTCCAACAAGGTGCAGGGGACTGATTTGAAGGGTGAGGGGAACCAGATAAAAAGTTGTTGTTAATATTCCAGGGAGCAATGGGGTGGCCTGATTTAAGGGTGGAAGGAAGGAGCAGAAGGAACAGAGACAAAACATATTTTTTGGGAGACAATTCCCCCAAATTGTCTTGGGTCTCTTGAGTTTCAGTCCATATGGTGAGCAAAGCACTGGCTGCCTTTGGTTCCAGATTATCTTTTCAAAGATGTTTACATGAATGACAGCCTTGGAAGATATGATCTTCCTCTGGAGCCAAGGGAGAGGATGTTTATTCTCCAATACAAAAGGTTTGGGTTCCTTAAGCCCAGGGTTCCTGCATATATAGGTGTCATCTGAACATCTTCATGACACCCTATGGGAATTGTTGCCCCAAAATGCTGACACTTTGGCTACTGTTTTGTCTCGAAGCCAGGAGTGTCATGTATTCTGCCAGCATCCATGAAACTGGCGGGCTAACTACTTTTTGTGCAAATAGGGTAAAATCCCAAATCCCTCACAGTTCATTATTTATTTAGGAGGGAAAATCAGGAAAATTGGCGACTGGCTAAATGTAGAAGGTGAGGGCAAAAAATGAATCAAAGATTACTTCCAGTGTTTTAGTTTGAATGATGGGGAGGACAGTGGTGCCACCAACTGAGATAAAATATATAGCAAGTACAGTTTGGGGCACAGGGACTGCTGGGGATTCAAGGATAAATTCAGTTTAGAGACCTCTGAGACATCTATGTGGACAAATCCAGCAAAGAGCTGATGAACTGGGGCAAAAGGGGAGGGGCTGTGTTAAAGATACAGGCAAAGGGGTCACTAGCCTTGAGGGTAGCTGAAACTATAACAGTGTATAAAATCCTCCACCCAATATCTAAAAAGACTGCTGGACCCTTCGAGAACCCAGGCAGAGCATTCAAAGAAACCAGCATATTCATCCTTACACCCTTAGTGCCCAGCAGAGGGCTTGACACAATGTATATGCTAAATAAATGCCTGTTAAACAAATGGCCAAAGAGGCCTAGAATTAGCTACAGCCTTTGCTTAAATTCAAGTTCCTTCAACAACTATCTGTGTAATGCAAATCTAGATTTTCTCAAATCAGGATCTCAAATACAGGGTGTCTAAATTTCACATGAAATACAAGCAGTTTCATAGGCAAATCATTTACAAATCTATCACTCTTTCATGGGCAACCTTCTGTTCAGAAGCAGAACACAATTCTAAGACTCGTAGTTTCATGGCCATTATAAAGCAGTCCTATTGATTTTCTTATTGGAGGGAAGTCCCAAGTTCTCTTAACCACTATGTCACTCCTTCATTCACTCATTTAAAAAAGTACTTACTGAGGACTACTGTGTGTAAGGAACTGCACTTAAAAGCTGTGAGGGATTTTAAAACCATGAAAGTCCCCTCCTTAGAGGAGTTCACAAAAGCAGTGTGGTGGCAAATAAGCCAGACCAGAATTCAGTTCTTAGACCCACATTTGGCAACTTTATGACATTAAGCAAGTTACTTAACCTTTATAACCTTTCGTTTCCTCACCCGTGAAAAGGGGGCAATAAAAAATGTATAATTCATAAATGTGATGAGAATTACACTTTATAGTACATGTAGAGCACCTGGCATATAGCACTCCCTCAGAAAGCGGTCACCAGGATTATTACCATGATCATGAGCCAGTTGGGGAAGAAGTACTCAGAGAAAAGTCACTCACTGAGGAATCTTGAAGAATGTTACAAATGCCACTAAAGTGATGTAAAACACTAAAAATGCACAATTTTAAGAGCCTGGTAAAAACAATAATAGTTAACATTATTGAGTTCCTGTTCTGTTTTAACTTACTTAAACCATCCCAAGACACCTATGAATGAGTCGTATTATTCCCATTTTCCAGATGAGAAAACTGACACCCGCACAAGTCAATAACTTGCCCAAGGTCCACCCTGCTGGTGGAGCAGGAAGTCAACCCAGGCTGTCTGGCTCCAGACTCCAATGCCAAATTGCCTCCTTAGGGAGAAAAGGAATGCACTTTTTACGACTTACATTTTTAAAGAAAAGTACAGGGATCTTTGGAAGCATTTACCTTCAATCTATAACTACAAGTAGTCTTCTACTTAGTATTGAGAAATTATTCATAAATATCTAAACAGACAAGTAGATTTTTCCAGCTTGGCCGGGGTACTATTTCATAGTTTCTGAAAATTGAGTAAGGAAGATTTAATGTCTCACACTGAACACCACGTAAGGCAAAATCACGGTGCAGCGAGGACTGACCCATGAAATCTAACCTGACTCAAATTCAAGGAGTATGGGGCTTAAAGCTCTGAGGTACCTTTATGAAATAAAATGACTCCATTTACCAACCCTCATTTCTAACTGATCTTTTGGCCATTCATAAACACTTCCTTGATTAGTTTAATATACACTTCTCACAGGCGCAGAAGGCTTCTCCCCCCATTTCCATGTGAATAATGTAGCGGGCTGCTAGATGTATAGCCACTGTGTTGGGCCACTTTGGACCTCAACCAAGTTTGCCATTGTTGTTTTGTTGCTATTGTTTAATTTTCAAAGACAGTGGAGGTGAAATACACAATATCCAACCATCGAGCGATGGCTCAGTAAACCATGTAGACTGTGCCCACTTTAAAATCACACAGACATAACATACAATATTTATAAAGACTTGGGAAAAATAATATCTTCATGTTGAGTGAAAATAGTCTGATACAAAACAGTGTATACAGGATGATCGCATTTATGGAATTTTTAGAAATGTCTGCGTAGGGCAAAAGAGGCTGGAAGGCAATATACCAAAATGTTAAAAGTGATTATTTATGTTTGTAATATGAACCTAAGGGAGAATGGATAGTTTTTTGCTTTCTCAATATTCTTCTATTTTCTTTGATGGACATGTTATTTGTACATTTTTAATTACAGCAAGCTAAGTAAAAAAAAGAAGAAGAAGAAGAAGAAGAATAATGGAGAGATGGAAGAAACCAGACAAGCAAATACTCTGTCTCTGCTTGACCCTTTCAGAGCTCTTTGCCAAAGCATTAATCTCTTTCAAGATCTATACTACTTCTTATATTTCTTAAATGTATGGAATATTTGTCTTACAGATAGATTAATACATGATGATTGATAAATAGACAGGTAGATAGATAGATAGATATACAGACAGACAGACAAATGATATAGAGACAGACATTATCTTACTAAAAACATTCCAGAATAGTTCCTCCTAGAAATATAGTCAAGACCTGGCTTCCTTGTCCATGTAGGGTGCTCTATTTTTTCTCATCAACTGCTTTTTTCACAGTAAGGGAAACTTACTCACAAGCATCCTAGATGTAAAGATTCAACCTTCAAAATTCTGACTGGATGGTACAGGTAACTGACTAGTCACCATACAAACATGACAGGAAGAGTAACTTAGCACATGAACAATAAGATACACACTATCTTCTGGCAGCCACAATTAATCATCAATATAAATATCAATATGACAAAACTAATGCTGCTTTTCAGAAAAACTTATCCAAACTTAACTCTGTTAAAGGAAAAACCCTACTCTGCTAGCCGGAAGTTACCGAGTTGAGCGTGGCGAATCGGGTAAGCTGCACAAACTATACGATGATCATTAGCGGCTGTTCACACCTGGGAATTCACATCACGTACACGCTACCCCATATGCAACCCGGGATCCTCTAACCACTTTCAAAACACAAACCAAAAAAGAATAAGAGTGTGTACATTTTTTTTTTTAAAAAGAACACAATTATTGAAAGAGCTCTGGGCAATTAACATAGCCCTACCGTGGAGGTCAACTTCATATGCAGTTTAAAAGCAAAACAAATCTGACATACTGAACATTTGTCATAGGGCTCTCACTGACAGAGCAAGCAGGATTTCAAAGCAGAGTGGAAATTGGAGTTCAGTGGGAAGTACAGATGCTAGACTACCTTTCTTTAAGGGAAGCAGAAACATTCTATTAGATCCCTGCTGTTTTGGCCAAGTGAAGCCTGGTCTCCCCTGCCACTCACCCCGGACAGAGCTCCAGTATCTGGATGCGGGTGAACAGAACATTCAAACACACTCACACACTTCATTGCTATAAGAGGTACCTCTATATGGTTGTCAGCCTTTAGCATTATCCACTCAACAGGCCCATACGCTTTCTATAAAATAAACATGAATTAATTGGAAGACGAGGAGAGGGAGGAGGAGGGGGACATTCTTAAAAGGTGGAAAGTCAATTGCATTAGTGGTCACGAAGGAACCAGGGGGTGTTTTCACTTTCAGAATTTTAAGCTCTTTCAATAAGGCATCAGTGATTTTAAGAAATTAACTTCAGGTCTGATCCAAATTCTGCAATAAGACATTGTGCAGTAAAGGAAAATCCACAGTGCCTGTTCCTCTTTCCTTTTATGATTCTGGACTTGGGTATCATCTCTTGGACTATCCACAGAGGTCTTTTTACACTGATTTGTTCAAAATTACCCCTCCGATTATGAAATCTTAAGAAACTGAGTGTGGGACAACTTTTTTGATGGTAACTTTTTTCCCTACTTATATCCAGCCTCATTTGGCATGCAAACACCTACAGATCTTTTTTGTTGTTTATAAATTTAGTTTTCCCACTAGTTCAGATAAGCAGGTCCTAAAAACGATTCATGGCATCGTCTTTTCTACAACCTGTCCCAAACGCTTACAACAGCCTTCAGACATTTCAATGAGGATGTGAAACAGAGGCCAAGGGCTGGGACTCTGGAATCAGATGGACCTGATTTCAAATCCTGACTCTGTACATTACATTGTGTGACCTTGAGCAAGTTTCTTAAGCCCTAATGGTCCTGTTCCCCATGGCGCTGTTGGGAGGATGGAATGGGAAAGTCTACAAAAGGCAAATAGCAGGTCTGCTGCTAACAGCAACAGGATCAAGAAGAAATCTGAAAACTAATATATGTATATATATGCGTGACTCGGACACTGTGCTGGACACCAGAAATCGACACGTTGTAACTGAATGTACTTCAATTAAAAAAGGAAAAGAAAAAAATATTAATTAAAAAAAGAGAAAAGAGTGCTTCCAACTTCAGTCACTACATACAGATAAAAGATGCTGTATGCTGATCTCAGCTTTACTTTTTACCTGAAATGTGTGATGTATTAACCACTCCTGGGCTCTGTTTCCTCAGCTGTAAAATGAGAGCACGCTGCCTCAGTGAAGCTCTAAGTTCCCAGATCTGAATATTTGGGGAAATGCAGCCCACATTGCTATATGCAGCCTGTACCACTCAGCAAAGTAAGTGCCTTTTAACAACTAGACCATATTCTCCTTCCATCTGCTTTTCCCATCGTTAGGTATATTTTACTGCACTATGAGCTTCTCAAAGGAAGGGGCTGTCGCATATGCTTTTTCTACCGATAGTGTTTATAACAGCATCTGGCACACAACAGACAACCTATAAATGTGGAATTAATTAGTGACTAAGTCATCTTAGTCTCTTCCCCAAGGGTACAGGGCTTTCGCACACAGTAGGTGTCAAAATGTTTGTTGAGTGAATGGATTTGAGTAAAACTGGGAGTGCCTTCACAGACCCTCCTCCTTCTTACTCATCTCTGAAGCCCCTGGGCCTATCTAAGACTGGCACAAAGAAGAAAGCAGGATCAACTCATCTTTTTGTTCCGGAGATGTGTCAACTGGGATTAAAGCAATTGGCCTACTCATAAAAAAAGTCATTGGTACAGTTTGGATGGACTCCAGTTCTGGAAGACCGTCTGTGTGCCTGGCATGGTAGTGGACACTTTACATGCTTTCTCAACAGCCCCGGTACTGAAAGATGATTGATACCATTCTTTAAATGAGCAAGCAAAGGCTTAGAGAGATTAAGTCCCATGCCTAAAACTTCAAAGCCAAAAAATAACAGAGCTTGGATTTAAACTCAAGCTTCTGGAGCCCATGCTCTTTCCATTATGCAAGGCTAAAGAAGAGGGGAAAGCACCGAAATAGATGGGACCAACTTACCTGAAGTTATATGGCTTTAGGGGAGGAAAGAGGTTGAAATAACTGATGAGTCAGGCTTAAGGAGGAAGGTTGACCACTTGGGGCCACCTGCCCCAGCCAATGATTTGACCTATGAGCTCACCACTGCAACCATGTCCAGAACGGTTAGAAGTGTTGATTAGAGTCATTTGTCAAGTAGGATCATTTATCTAGGCTAGTGACCTGGGAAAATGGCAATGCTAGCCCAATTCCCCTGGTCATTACCTACAAGTCCAGGCCAGCCCATTAGAATGCCTCAGCCTTGGATCTCAGAAACAGCAGTCCATTTCCCATGTGTTCTTAGAGCCAATACACATAGTTCAAAAACTCCCACGTGGAATGACTATTCATATTTTTCAGAGAGCTAGAAGGGGAGGACGACAGATCTCAGAGGAAGAAATTTAATGACCTTTGGTTTTGGAAAAATCAATTTAAGAGCCAGCCTAAATCCCATGTACCCTTCTTAGAAGCAAAAAAAGATAAGCCTCATTTTTTAAAGCATCAGTGCAAGAGCATTGCCATTAAAAAAAAAATGTGGCATTTTACGTTTTTTTATAGTTTTGTTAAGATTTAGCATGTGAGTAGTAGTACCCCTTCTATGATTAGAGGGAACACTAATTGAACAAAATCAAATATGTCTGAAACTTCTGTTCTTAATAAAGTAACATCAAATAGAAACCTAGAATCTTACACATCATTATACAGACAGAATGCTCCATATAGTCTTTAACTCATCTGGAGGTCCAAAAATAACTCTCTTAGAGATATTACACCAAGGCCCCTAGTTTGCAGGCTCCAAAGATCCCATTCTAAATACCTGAGGCTGATTCTGCCAACCCTCAATTCAAACGCCTGGTGCTTCTCCATTTTAGCGTGACTAGGAAGGTCCAAGACTAGGATGACATCTTGCTGTTACAAGAGCTTATCAGCCTGGCCAGAGTGGAGACAACAAAAGCTAAACAGGATGTTAGAAAGTAAATCCAGATCGGCAGCTAGTTGAGCTTTTTCCCCCAAGTTGAAGAAAACAACAAAACCAAACAACTCCCCCCTCCAAAAAAAAAAGAAGAGGAAAAGGGGAAAAGGGCTCTGGATGGAAAAGGCACTGATGTGATTTCACTATTCCTAAGCTTGCCAGAAGCCATAAATATCTGTAAAGCAGAGTCGTTATAGTTCCAGTTCAAGGGCATAACTAAAGAAATCAGTGTGTGAATATGTACATGTGTGAGCTACTCTTCTACTAAAAAAAGAAGAAGAAAAGGCAAGCAAAAGTCCAAGAACTGCTGGAAAACTCTGGATTGCTTTCGTGTAAAATTTACTGGGGTAAGCCTTACTGTTATCTGTCTTTGCACACTTTTTTTCCCCCTAAAAAAGGAACTTTAAAGGTAGAATCTCCAAACCCATGCCTGACTTCTCTGTACTCCTCTCTGTCCTCACCATCCCAGGGCAGCCACCCCTCCCGGGGCAGAGCAGAACCCTGAGCTCTGGGAGCTTCTGCTCACAAGCCCTGGAAGCCCACAAAACAAAGCAATCCTTCTTCCCCAGGGCAGCCCTCTAAAGTGTTTAAAGCTCATTTTCCTGCCTTCTCTCTTCCCAGCTTGCTCTTTCCTGGACATACTTGGTTCGTCACCAATAACTCCCCAAGAGTGGTCTGACCACCACACGTTCGAAAAAAACAGAAGCAACAAAACTCTTCCCTTAAGCCGTTCCATTTCATTTCCACTCACAATCAAAGCAATTAATCACATGCTCTAACTAGTTATTCCTGCCCTCATCCGACATCGTACTCAAGTATTTTACTATTAATAATAAAAGTGCTACCTTTTCCTTAAGTGCCATCGTCTGCCAGGAGTTGCACGAGATGCTTTGGATATAGACAGTCCTGCTATAACAGAAAATACAAGTTCCAAAAAAAGTACCATGCTATGCAAAATGGTGCAGTAAAAACCACAGGGCTTATGGGAAAGTAGGATTGGGGCACACCATTCAAAACCTTTATCTAGTGACACAAAATAAAAGATAGGAATCAAATAAACACGGTAGCACAGTTTCACACGTTAAATGGTTAAGACACACATAAATAACGAGCAAGTACACGTTTCAGGTGCGTGTTCCGCATATTCCTCCACAGCTCACGTCTGCCGGGCGGTTTTCAGAGTCCACCCAGCATTTCTCAGGGACAAAACTGAATGTAAGCGAACACGAAATCTGTGGCATCTTCAAATTGTTCCCTGATATATTCAATCAGGTCGGAACAAATCTGTGCTTTTAAAACAAGTGTTAGAGCAGAACTGACCGTACTTTATCTCACTGAATGCTAACAATCCTGAAAGACAGGTAGCGTTAACTCCATTTTCCCGAAAAAGAAACCAAGGCTCAGAGAGGTTATGTGGTTCCCAAAGCCGCATCATTCGTGATATGCTAAGTTTCAAGGCTGGGACCAAGACCTGCCAGCTGTCTCCTCCACCACCTTATGCCCTGTAGGTGCCACCTGTTTGTTTGTTTGTTTGTTTGTTTGTTTGTTTGTTTGTTTTTCATTTGGCAATTAGTGCTGGGTAGGAGGTACCCTTACTCCTTCTGGGTCTAAATTCTAAGATTAGAACCTTCTCTGCTTCCTCCAGTCGTGCTGTATTTGTCTGCCCCACAGTGATGTGAAATTCAGTGGGAATACCTATGTCTGTAGCAAAACCATGTCCCCTAACTCAAGCTATGAGCTCTGCAGCAACGATAACTAAGCTTCTTAAGCATTTACGTGTGTGTATATTTAGGGAACTCTCTAAACTTACTGCTGTGAAACTCACTAGTCAGATTCAACAGAATTTCACCAGATTTCATGGAGCCTAAAGATTCACCTTCTGCCTTTTTTGTTTTCACAGTCTCCCTTCTGGGGAGCTAGTGTTCAAGTTCCTGATCCAGGGAGAAAAAACTACCTTACTCCATAAAATAAATCTTGTAAGTGAAAGTCTGACCAAAACACTCCTGTACTGGGAACCCTTCCATGGATCCACACTGCCCTTAGAATCAAATCCAAGTTCTCTGCTAAGCTCTCCCTGATCTGTGCACACACTACATCTCAAGCTTCACCTCTGTCCACCTGCTCACCCTCATGCTACATGCTCCAAACAGACGGGATGACTTTCAGTTCCCCCTACTCCATGGTTCCTCACTTCCAGACTCCACACATTATTCTCCCTGTCCAGAATATTCTTCACCCCACCCATCACATCACCCTGACTCTGCCTATTCCATCTCCAGATCTCAGTTTCAATGCCCCTTCCTCCTGGAAGCCTTCCCTGGTCTTATTCCCACATCTGGGTTAGGAGTGCCTCATAGGTACTCTCATAGCTCACCACACCTTCCCCAACACCGCTGCTAGCCCATTTTACTAGAATTACTCATATATGTGTCCAATTCCCCCATAAGACTAAGCTCTGTGAAGGCAGGAATGGTGTCTGGCTTGTTCAATGAAAAACATGAATGAATGTATTTGCATAACATAGCAGGAGAGAGCTTTCATGTGCCACACCTCATATGACCCCCCACCACCACACACACATACACGCCATTTGATGGAACAAATGGGGAATCAAGCAAAGGATCCAAAAAAACAAATGCACCAGCCACAGGACTAGCAAATAGTGGACATTCATTCAGTGATACAAGTTGTAGTGACTAGTATGTTCTAGGCACTGGGTACAAAGCAATGACCAAATCAGGCAGAAACCCTTGCCCAGGTGGACCTCACATTCCAGTGGTAAAAGGACACACAATAAACCAAATAAATAAATAAAATATACAGCACATCAGCATATCAGCTTATCAGATGGTGATGATACTATGGAAAAAAAAAAAAAAAGGAAACACAGTAGATAGGCAGGGCCTCACTGACATGGTAGCCTTTGAATGAAGACCTAGAAGAGGTGAGGGAGCAGTTCAGGCTGGTCCTGGTCTTCAAGCCGAGGGAACAGAAAATGCCACAGTATTGAAGCAGGAGTAGGTCTGGCAAGTTCAAGGAGAAGAAGCACAGAGGATGGTGCAGCTGGGAGTGGTGAAAGTAAACTTGGAATCTGGAGGGTGAGAATACTAATTGCTATTATTGTCTGAGCACCACCAGAAAAACATATCCCCTCTCCTTACAGACTTCACAGTCTGGTCACATAGGTTTAAATATGCTAGAATCAAATCACATCCTCTGAAATACGACATCAATCCACAGGTCAATTTACTCCTCAGCCTAGCAGGAGGACGTCAATCCCTTGAAAACTGCTTTGTCAGACCCTCTACTGAATGAAGAAACAGGTGGTGAACGTTGCCCCCATCAGTAATTTTAGTGTTGGCTTCCCAGGGATGAACAAGAAATCTTCTGTACATAAACAGTGCCAGCAGCCACATCACAGGGTTATGAACTGTGACTTTCTGATCAAACATAAGAAATTAACTCAAAAATGTTTTAAAACGTTATTACTGCTAGGGAAATTACACAATAAAGACAAAAGCTTCCCTATTACTTAAGGTAATGAAACAAAAATAAGGATTTATAAGCTCCCCAGCACTGACCTAAATTTGCTGTGCATTATTTTTGTACATCTCCTTCTACTTTAGAAAAACCACTACTAATTGCGTTCACATTACACAGTATCAACCAAACCTGGACTTGGGTTCCTTCCAAGACCACCAACAGGCTCAAGTTACAGCAAGTTTATTAAATTTTTTTTTTCTGTTTTAAGCAAAAACTTAGAATGCTGTTACCTTTTGGAAGGACTAAACAGATAAATGCTTGGTAAGTAACATTTTAAGAAAATCCCAAGCACACAAGTAAGTGGGAAAAAGACAGTGTTTTAAAACTCACAAAATAATAAAGGATTTTTAAAAGCACACAGTTTGTTGGTGGCTGGGAGCCTGGAGCTAATGAGAAAAACATTTACAAGTTAGGTTTCCACAGCTTTTCTTTTGTGTTTTCTGGTTCAGATGCTGCCGGCTGTACTCTAGGAAAACCTGGAACTCGGCTGGAAACAGAGAACATAAGGAATCAGAAACCAGTTCAATCTCATCCAGTTTAAGCTCTCCCTTGGAAGGCAAACATGACGACCTATGATTTTCATGGCGATGTTTCTAAATTCTTGACTCTAAAAATATCTCCAACCTCAGTCTTCCTATAATAAGCTCAACACTCTTACTTGGGAGCACAAAACCTAGATAGTTCCCAGTGATTGAATCAACCAGTGGTGCTCCATCCCTATGGCAAGCAGAACTCTCCAGTTTATAGAGCAGATCCCACCCAGGACCTGTCATCACTGCAGTCTCCCCTGAGTCTCTGCCCACTTCTGATGTTCTCCTGGGTAATAACCACCTCAGAACCCTGCACACAGCTCCTAGTGACTTGCTCTTGGCACAAGAAAGCGGGGAAGAGGGGAGGTGGAGACAGCCGGGTAAGTAACCAGTCTCTGGCTTAAGACTTCTGGGGAAATCGGTCTTTTTATTGCCACCACAACTATGTTTTCTATTCCCTTCCTCTCTCCTCTCAAGGCGCAGTATTTCCTTGTGTCCGCCTCTCTTCTAGAGTTTACAGATGAGGAGACTGGGGTCCACTCAGCTGGAGGCAGAGTTGAGACCACATGGGGTTTCTTGCCCTTTGGATCAGGAGTCATCTCACTAAATCATGCTGGTTTACATTCAATGGCTCAAATCTAACTGATTATGAACTTTGGCTAAAAAGGGAATAAACCTGAAACATTTCTCCCAAGTCACACAGGATAAAGAAACAGAACATTCACACAATGGAATATGATGGCATTAAAAACATGAGTTTTCAAAGAATATTTTTAACAGTTTTATTGGCGTGTAATTTACATGCCATACAATTCGCCCTGTAAGCAAACAGGCCAATGGTTTTTAGTAAATGCTTCTAGTTGTACAATCATCATCACATGCTACTTTTAGGACATTTGTACCACCCCAAAAGAGTTCTGCTGTTCCTGTCAGCTTCCCCTCCCACCCCAGCCCCAGGCAAACTCCTTCTGTCTAGTTTTTTGCCTTTCCTGGAAATGTCATATAAATATAATCATACAATATATGTTAGTTTGTGTCTGGCTTCTTTCACTTAGCATGTTTCTGAGGTTTATCATTATTGTAACCTGTATCATTCTTTTGCTCCTTTTTATTGCTAAATAATAGTCTTTTTTTTATAAGTCTATTATATGGATATACCATATTTTGTTTATCCTCCCATCAGTTGATGAACATTTAGGTTGTTTCCACTTTTTGGCTATTATAAATAATACTCCTTTGAACATCTGTATACATGTCTTCGTGTAGATACATTTTCATTTCTCTTGGATAAGCTAGTTTGGAATTTTAAAATTATTATTACTATTATAGCCATTCTGTGTGTAGTGGTGTAGCATAGTGTGTAGCGGTATCTTATTGCAGTTTTAGTTTACATTAAAATATTTAACAGCCCTGAAAAATATTACCATATAATATGAAGAGAAACAAAGTGGGATTTAAAGTTGTTTATATAGAATGACATCAATGTGAGCCCTACTATATATGAAGACTAAAAAGAAATACATAAAAAATACATCCCCTATCCTTGACAAAAGGTATGAGAGGGTTTTCTCTTTACATTTAATTGTGAATTTTTTATATGACTAAATATATGATAAAAAATACATCTTAGAAATGTAAATATTGCTAAAACACTAGGAATTATGCATTGCATTACAGAGTCAGGATGTGCCCAAGCCCCAGCTAAGCTCAACTCTATTATCCCTTTATGAGTTATCCTTTGTGGGGGCTGTTTATAGCAAATTTGCAAAACCAGGATGGCTTCTTTAAAGCATGCTATTCCAGGGGTCAGCAAACCACAAACTCAGGCCAAATCCAGCTCCCTGCCCTATTTTCAGAGGATCTCCAGGCTAAGAAAAGTTTTCATTTTTTAAACAATTGAAACAAAATTAAATAATAATAATATTTTGTGACATATGCCAGTGACATGAAAGTCAAACTTCAGTGTCTGTAAATAAATCTTTACTAGAACATGGCCAGGCTCATTTGTCTGTGGCTGCTTCTGCCCTCTCAGAGCAGAGCTAAGTCATTGCCACAGAGACTACATTGCCCACAAGCCTAAAATATTTACTATCCGGCCCTTTGCAGAAAAAGTGTGTTGGCCTCTATCTATCCGTGATGGGTGCTCAGAAAAGCCAAACTCAGTTCTGCTATCCTAAAGAAAATTCATTAGGGAAAAAAACTTTTGAATTAGTCACTGTTTGTATTAATTCAAACTAATGCCTTTCCTAAAAATATATTTGTAGCTGAGAGCAGCAATATCAAAAACTTTCAAAGCATTATTTTAAATTATAAGCCTTATTTCTCTGCCTGGCACCTAGTAGGTCTTTAATACTTGCTGAATAAATCAACAGATGGATTGATGAATAATGGATGGGCAGGTGGATGGATGGATAAAATCAACAGTTCCCGAGGGCTACCTGTGGGATAAGTACCACAGCAAGCCCCACTGTGGGTTGGCAGGGACCAGGAAAAGGAAATCTGCCCTCATGAGTCTCTGAGTAAGACCACAGACATGAACTGGTAACTCACAAAAGAATAAATACAAATGACCAGCAACACATGAAAAAGATGTTTAACATTACTAACAAATCAAAAGGATCTAAACATCGATAATAATAATATTCACTCTTTTAGTCTAGAAGACAGTCGAGTATTTTAAAATGACAAGACACAGTGTCAGTGCAGGTAAAGGAAACAGCACTTTCTTTCAATAGAGAAGGGTATGCATTTTCCCAGTCTTTATGGTCAGCAACGTGATTATATGTATCAAAAGCCTTTGACCTTTGACCTGGTAATTCCCCTTCTAAGAATTATTGCCAAGAAAAAAATCATGGATATGTGGAAAAGTTTACAGACAATTCACAGTATTGTTTATACTAGAAAGACAGAAAAGGAGAGAAGGGGGGAAACCTAACGTCCAACAATAGGGCTTAAGAAAATTGTGATACAGTCACATATAATGCTAAATTTTGCAATGATTAAAAACTGATTATTTGAGTGTTATGTATTTTGATGGAGAAAGTTTTCACAGTAACACTGATAAGCAGGAGGAAAAGCGAGTCCTAAAATTGCAAGTCCAACTTGCAAGGGGATGAGCCCATTAAAATATATATATATATATATTTTACATAGAAAAGGTTTTGAAGGATATAAGCTTAAATGAAAATAATTATTACCTCTTCATTATTTTTTTTATTT
Organism: Camelus bactrianus; assembly: GCF_048773025.1. Lineage (NCBI taxonomy): Eukaryota > Metazoa > Chordata > Mammalia > Artiodactyla > Camelidae > Camelus > Camelus bactrianus. Next base: position 32,321,641 of record NC_133551.1, read on the forward strand.
ATCTGCTCTTTTCCAATTTTCTACAGTTAACGCATCACTGGTTTAATTTTTTAATAAAATCAAAATAATAAAAGGAATTAAAGATTCAATAAAACTGAGGACTCCAGGATACTCGCACAAAGAGAATCAAGGAATAAAATTGTTCATTGGTATTAATTAATTGTAATGCAAACTATCTAGGCTATAAGTGCTACTTAATTAATTAATATTTATGATACAAACAAATCAAGGTGTCAGCTCTTACAGGCAGAGACCTATACTCACTCATTCAACAAATACCGATTTAGCACCCACTGTGTGTGAGACACTGTCCCAAATACTATGGTTTCATTAGTAAACAAAATAGACAGATCCCTGCTCTCAAGGAACTTCCATTCCAGGGTTTCATGTGTCTCTCTGTATCTGCCACATCTGCAAGCAGAGTGCTGGACAAGCACGAAAGCCCTCATTTAGAGCTCAGTGTTGGTTAATTTCTTAACAAAAGGATTCATCACAGCAAGCTTCCCACTACATTTATTAAATGCTTTTATGTTCACCAGAAAAAAAAGTCTGATCTAAATACAGCTTTTCTCAAAACTGTGGAAAGTAGAGTAAACCTATAACACCAAAATGAAAACCCAGGTTCCTGGAGCAATTCTGACTCAGTCCCCAACCACTTGAGGAGGGGGAGGCTGTCAGATAATATTTCATGGATAGCTAGGCTTAAGTTACTTGAACCAGCTGGGGCTTTTCTTAAGCTACATTTTCCTCTGGCCAGAATATACTCATGGCTGAAGCTGCCTGTTCAGTATCACTCCACAGAGGAATGGGTCTCTCTGTTTTCCTCATAACTGCAGACGCTGCTTCTCTCAGGCTAGAGAAAGCCACGGACCTGGTATTCAGCTTATGTAATAACCAGCTCCCTGCTGGGGTAAGCCACTAAGAGACCTGCACTCAATTTCAGAAGATAGATATTTCTCCTTTTGGGCCAGAGTCGTCAGTAATGTATTGACTCAAAATAAGTACACATGGGTGTTTTCAGTTCCCCAGAACTCCTGGATCACTAACACATCAACTCACTATTATTTTCTTCCAAACCTAGCAGTGAAAAGCTTCAGCAGTTTCCAATGGATAACAAATATGCCAACCATTTAAACCACAATTTAAAAGGTCTTTGAAATTAAAGCCACAAACACCATTATATGATTGTCAGGCAGAGGTCATGAAAAACTGAGTAGGGAGGCAAGATGGTGTACTTAACACCCGTGTTCAAATCTTAACACTAGCACATTCTCCCTGGGTGAAGGTGGGGACAAAGTACTTGATTTCGTGAAGCTCATCAATAAAATAAGGATAATGATATCCTGGCTCAAGGTAAGAATTATGCAAAACACTATGCTCTGATCCAGGCATAATATGAGTACTTAACACATGGTACTTCCAGTGTTTCTCTCCTTCTCATAATCTTGAGCATAAAAAGGCCTATTTGGATAAAAAGTAAACACAGAGAAGTCCTCTTTGCCTTTCCTCTGCTCCCAGGGGCTCCTTACAAAGTACTAGCAAGCATAACTTACTTTAAGAGAGAAGCTGGTAATGGAAAGGGTGTATTCTGCTAAGATTCAGAGGAAGGGCTTGGAGTCAGAGACCTGGGTTCAAGTCCCAGCTACCTGCTCACCGCATCGCCTCACACAAAGTATCCCCTCATCCATGTCCCCATTTACAGCAATAAAAACAATGCCTGTCAAAAAATAAACAAATGATTTAATAACACTGAAAATAATACCTGGCTTATAACAAAGGGTTGTTAGAAAGATTATCCGAGAAAATGTTTATAAAGTCCTAATACTATCGCTACAGAACCACTCCAAGAAAGTGACACATTTAGAACCTCATTTGACCTTTGAATTTTACTGTCAACTCCTGGTATGTTTTAAGTTCTTTATCCACACACTCCTCAAGGCCATTAAAGAACTGATTCCAGCTAAACTCAAAATTCACATTAAACCTTAGTCTGCACACAGTGAAAATGACTCCAAGGTAGGATGGAAAAAAGAGAGGAAAAAATTCACTCTCTCAAAGTGCTAGATGAGGATTTCTGTTCTTTGGGGATGATTTTCCCCCCTGACCTCCCACCCCAAAACAAACAAAAAACAAAAAGAACAAAATTTTCAATTGTGCAATGACAGCCTCAATTTCCAAAGTCCGTCTTACAAAACACTGTTTCTTTGTGCCTGCGGCAGTACAGAGGGATAGATTTCATTAAACAACCAAACAGGTGTGTAGGAAAACACAGCAGATTGCAGGGGCTGGGGTGCCGGGGGCGGGGGGTAGGGGAGCAGGAGAACCCCAGCCTTGTAAGGTGCCTTGTAGAGATCACTAAAACATTGCAAAAGCTGCAAACGTGTCATCCGTCTGAGCAATTCCACCTCGCCAACTTGAGCTTCAACCAAAATGACACCTGACATTTTAACATCTTGCCAATGACATGCTACCAAACAAGTTGGAACTCTGGGCTTAATAAATTAATTGTCTTTGTCTTATTTAAGAGAAAGAAGAGCTGGAAGTTTCAACCATGCTTCTTGATGATAGGTGATGTTTGTAAGATACTTTCAGAACTGGATCATTTCAACATATTCAAATCCTACTCAGTCACCACTATGAACTACTGTGGTAGAGGCTCTACGTAAGTTATGTAGCTTAATCCTCACAATGATGCCACAATACAGATATTATTAGCTCCATTTTATAATGAAAACTTGAGGACTAAGGGAGGGTATAGCTCAGTGGTAGAGTGCATGCCTACTATGCATGAGGTCTTGGGCTCAATCACCAGTACCTTCATTAAAAAGATAAATAAATTTTTAAAAAAAGTAATTACCTACCCCCTCCAAAAAAAAAAAAAAGAAAATTTGAGGACCAGAGAGTCTAAAATTATGCAACTACTGAGTGCCAGCATTGTGGTTTGAACCCAACTTCAAGCCCTGGGCATTTTCTCTTCCTCTCTTCAACTATTCCAACCAACAGTTATTTTTTCTTGCTCCTGCCTTTTCATTGCAATCCCTGTCCGTGCCATGCCCTCCCTCTTCAGCAACACCTTTTTCATGGATATATGTCTTGGCTCCTTCAGAAGATTAAATTTTCTGATGGAAGGAACTCTACCTGTACCTCTTCTCTATCCTCCTGACAATAATTACTGTTGGAGGGAAGCCCAGGGTTTAAGAAGCTTATGTGACTTGCTCAAGGTCACATCCAATCAGCAATGAAGCAAGTCCAAGCATAAATATGTCAAAAGGCACCAATTATGTTTCAAGCTTGGTCCCTCACAAAAGGCACATCCACACTTGCACTGCTCCCATGAGTCAGTGCCTACAAATGCCATCTTCTACCCCAGGAAAGAAAGATGTCCTGTCTGTAGGTCTGAGGAGGTCAAAGATGATCCCACCATAAAAAAGATTAACTGACTGATGACCCAAGGTAAGAATTTGGATTTTTTTTTTCTTAACGTGTGAAAGGAAGGTGTGAGTCAATCATAAGAAACTCTAAAGGCTACAGAAACATTCTGTGACATTCTGGGCAGAGCAGAACTTCCATCACTTCCCTGGAGGAAGTCTGATGCGGATTCTCAAACTAGGTCTTGTCCCAGAGCTTTGGAAGTTTTGAAAGCCTTTGATTTCTGGGGCTTTAGCAATACTGCCTTGTTAGTAACCTTCTAGAACCTCCCATTTAGACCTAGTTTTCTAAATAACATGAATTGAGGAAGAACAGAAACACCGAGACGAATAAATTGAAATGCAGAGAAATCACACCACAGTCTCCATTCACCAGTTTCAAATCCCAGCCATGCAATTTACTATCTAGAGAAGCTCAGGAAGTTAACCCCTCTAAGGCTCAGTTTGCTCATCTTTAAATTGGGAATGCTGAAAGGATAAATGAGAAGGCTAATAAAGCAGGTAGCAGCGTGCCTGGAACAGAGAAGAAAAGAAGAATTGGTAGAATTTATATACTCACCATCATCAGCTTTTAATGTTTGACATTTTTCATGATACAATGTCAAAAGGGGGAAAATATACATTTCTGTGCTAATTCTATCAAGGAGCCAGCACTGACGGTCCCTGCTAATGAAAGACAGGGCTAAGACAGTGATAAGAAGCGTCTATATATAATCTCCCCAGGCTTCATTTTAGGCAGAATTTCAAACTCCTCACGCTTCCCTTCAAACCCTTGCTTTCCCCAGAACTCTACTAGGGTATAGACACAGCATATGAGAAAAGTAAGAGATTTATCTTTCAGAGAGATAAAACTGGGTTTGAACCCCAGCTTAGTTACTCACTGGCTGCAGATAACTTCATCTCTGTGCACCTCAGTAATCTGAACCTCAGTGTAGCAATAATAAGGCATGTCTCACAGGGTGACTGGAAAGAGCATGAGTAAAATGCCTCACCCATTTCAGAGCCTTGATAAATACCAGCTCTGCCACATTTGAATGAGTCCAATGGGCTCAGTGGAGACACTCCGTGTTTCTTCCACGAGCTCCCACGAGCAGGACTGCCAAGAGGCGGCGGGAGTCGGGAAGAAGCACAAGGCTCTAAAGAGGACGCCACACAAACCAGGCCAGCCTCAGCCTCCCACACTCTCCCAGGGTCTAGAGAAAAATAAACCAAACAAACGAAATCGAGACAAGAAAACAAGAGATCTGCCCTCCTCCTAACCCTTCTCTTCAGCGAGTCCCAGTTCCTGCACTTTGGTTTTGATTAGAAAGCTTGGTTATGCTTCCCCGCGCTCTTGCAGCCCCCAAGCCCCATCCTAAACAGGGATGGCCTCTTATCAAAGACAATCATGCTTTAATCTATACACCAGAGCATGCTAATGATACTGTACTGGGTGTTGGTCCTTTGCCAAAGAGTGAACAGTGCCAACATTTGTAGAGTTCCAACAGGAAATTAAATAACGGCCCTGCTGGAAATATGAACCAATTTACGGTGGTCAAACCTGAATCTTCCAAAACATTGGCATGGTTTATGCGTATCAAGCACTAGGAATGTTTGAGGAAGGAGATGGGGAGAAATTCAAGTTAAAACTCAACGAAGTCTTCAAGGGTGACCTTGAAAATGGTCCTTTCCCCTTACTCTGCCCTGGGTATATCCTTCCAGTATGTACAGACCACAGGGCATTTACATCATGCTGCCCTGGGAAATATTAACTACTGAAACCTCAGGCAGGGCAGCATTACAGCCACAAATTCAAAAGCACATGCAGGCAGGAAATGCAAAACTCCAGTTTCCTCCCAGTAGACACGTTCCACATTCTACCCACTACATTATGAAATACATATTTAGAAGCCATCCTATTACATTAAAGCTTTCCTCCTACACACACAGAGAAAAGTAACACTTTGAACTTTCTCTTTAGGGCATTCTCATTGTTAAGTTCAATGAGGTCAGGAACCATGTCCATCTTTTTCTCCCCATTGTATCCCCAGTGCCTAGCACAGTGCCTGGTATTCAATAAAAGCACGTGATGAAAGGGAACTCTTTCTACTGTCATCATAACCATCATTTGCTTCGCAACTACCAGGAGTGCAGGGCATCACGCAGGCCCTTCCAGGATGTCAGCTGTCCAAAACACATCCTTGCCATCCTCACAGACCAATAATACCAAGCAGCAAGGAAGATGCCTGCCATGGACTCAACACCTGCCATGCACCAAGCAGAATGCAAGGTGTTTTTCTGGCTGTACCACATGCAGTCCTCACAACAAGCCTATAAGGTACGCATTCTTAACCTCACCTTGCCAATGAAGACAAGGATACTCAGGGAGGCTAAGTAGGGTTTCATGTAACAGAGGCAACATCTGAGCCTGTATCACTCACTTCTCCCCAACTCCTGCGAGATGTATATCATTAGCCCCATACCATGGACAAAGAATCCAAGGTTAAAGAAACCCATACTAGTGAAAATCCATTACATCACTTTCCTGAGATCACACCTCCTCACTTTCTTTCAAGGGCCTGCTGACACATTTCTCTGGTGATGGAACTGGTGTAAATGGTTACATGAGACAGTACACGTAAAGACCCTCTATGGACAGTCACTGGGCACAATGCAAATACTCAGTGGTTAAAATACTTAATAAAGTTCTGCCTGTGGCCATCTTCCAAGAGCGACTGCTGTTGTGGGTTCTACATAATCCCAAGGTCAGTCATCACTCTCCTGGGCTTCCAGTCACAGACGGCACGGCATCCCCACCTCACTCCCAGACACATGACACAAGCCCTGGAAGGGTCCAGTAGAGGAAATGGACTGACCCAGTGGCTCTTACTCAGCAGGACACAAGAGAGTCACCCAGGAAGTTTTTTCCAAATAAGCAGATCTCCCCTTCCTCCGGACCACCTGTGTCTGTAAGTCCTGGGCAGGATCTGTGTGTGGGGAATTTATAGCGGCTATCCACATGATCCCATACTCACCCCTTGATTACGAACCACTAGGATGGAGTCTCTCAAACTCACCTGCACGGTCAGACAAGCGCCCACAGATCCACCATCACAGCAGGGAAAGTAACTGGAATCACCTCTCTGCCTGATAAAATAAGTTCATACAAGGAACTATGCTTTGAAAGTTAAAAGCCTTTCCCCATTGAAGATGGTATTATTATTATTAGTTTCATCTTCATACACAAAGTAGTATATTATTAAATCCATATGTCCTCCTAGTTTCCTTTAATGAACACTCAAAAAAAAAAAAAAAAAAAAAACCCAAAATACCCAACAAAAAAAGTCATTCCTGTTTCCACAGCAAGTCAACACAGGATTAGGCATTTTTCCTTAATACAAAATTACAAGCCACCACCCAAGAAACAAAAAGACAACCACACCTCAAACACAACAGAATTGCTTATCCAAAAATGCATAATATTTGAAGATTTAATGCTCACAGATTAGCATAATTACTGGTATTCCTGTGGCTCTGCTTTTTTCCATATCCAAAAAGGCATCATCACTTGGAGACTCTCACCAACATCAGAGCAAGAAATGGGCAAAATGAATTTTTCTCCCATAGAGTGACCTGGAGGAACTGGGGCTGCTGAGGGTCAGGTGGTATCAGGCTGGCCAAAAGACCAACCACCAATTATAGTGCATTTGCAAAAATAAACCAACAGTGGCCAGTCATAATATTCCAGAGCCCTGGTGCTTTTTTTTCCCAAAGAGATCAAAGCTGTAGGTGGAAATAAATTAAGTAAGAGAAAAAGGCTGGTGGAGAGGGGAACTGGGCAGAGTAGATCCAAAATCCTAGCGGAGAGGAATAGAGACATTCCAATAAAACACAGAAGCAGTAAGAGGCTGCAAAAAGGCACTGGCCACTGCCCGGTCCCTTAAGCAGTCTGATGAGCTGCATTCATGTTTTGAAGGAGCTGCCTAAAATCATAGGCAAGTGCAACAATCAAGAAAAAGAGTACATGACACAGCCAGGGAACCTGTTTTTAAAGGGTCACCCTGGGAGTTGAGCCAAGATGGCAGAGTAGAGAGACTCACAGCTCGCCCTCTCCCATAAATACACCACGAATTACATGTCAAACCCATTGAATCACACAGAACACCTACTGAACTCTGGCAGAGTGTCTCTTGCTTCAAAATACAGGAGGGGTCTCACAAAATCCGATAAAAAATAAAGAAAAAAAGGTCCTGCAAGGAGGGAGCGGCATAGGAAGAAAGGCACCCTCACACTGGGACGGCCCCCTTTCCAGCCGGGAAGTGGTCAGGGACAGAAGTGGAGCTTCCGAGGCTTGGAGGAGAAAGTGCAACCACTTGGCAGACAGAACTAAGGGAAACTGACATGGAGGGTCCCTGTGATCTGCAGTCCTAGACGCGAGCCAGCAGGGACAAGCTGGGACTGGCTGCTGGAGATCGATAAACAATAAGTTTATACTGTATAGCACAGGGAACTATATTCAATAACTTGTAGTAATTAATGGTGAAAAGAATATGAAAACGAATCTATGTATGTTCCTATGACTGAAGCATTGTGCTGTACACCAGAAATTGATACAACATTGCAAACTGACTACACTTCAACAAAAATATATTTTAAAAATTTCTTTAAATAAAAAAATTAAGGGTCACCCTAAGCTAAGGTTGTGATGATGACTCTGCCTGCTTGTCCTTTTCCCAAAGGGCACAGACAATACCTGCTTCTCTCCGGAGCCCCAGGACTTCTTCCATGAAAACAAAAGCAGATAAGCATGTCTGACCACAGCCAGCTGCCTGACTCCAGAAAGCTAAAATGGTCACAGGAACTTTTCAGGTGTTGCCACTTCAGCAATCCAAAACACCACACAAAAGGATGGGTCGTATGGAAAGCACAAAAGAGATAAACTAATTGGCAACAGTAGAGGTGAATGTGGGAAAAATCCTCATTCAGGACCCTATATATTATGAAAGTTTCATTAAAAAGTTAAGTATATGCATTAAACAAACCTGCAAACTGGCAAATAAGTAGGAGGAAAAAAGTCAAGAACCTTGCACAAAGATATTTTCCAGAATAAAAGAAACAAATATGTTTTCTGTCTAGAGCAACAAATACTTTTTATCTTTGTTTATTGGACTTTTCACCCTAAATATTATGGTGGGTTTAAATCATTTCTCTGATATAGACAGAGAGAAGTCCATCTGATCGTCACACTAGTTTCTGACACGTCATTCACTCAGTCCACAAAACTTTGGGGGCCACAGACCGCCCATCTCTTTAATGCCACAAATGTTTATTGAGCATCTGCTTGGTGCCAGGCACTGCGGTAGGTAGGTTATGTCAGGGTGCAAAGATGTGGTGAGGGCACTGGTGCTTACTCTGTAATAGGTAAAGGCACACTCACACATACTCCCAATTGTACTGGAAGGCAGTATGTATGAAGTGCTGGAAGGCATTCATTCATTTGTTCAACCAACATTTACTGAATGTCTGCTATGCGCTGGGCACACAGTTCTGAGTGAGATCATTTCAACTGGGGCAAAAGGTTTCTGGAACAAGGCAGTATTTAAATGCATATTACCACTACATACAACATTGCTAAACAAATGAAGATTTTCCAACTCCCTTACCAAACTTTGTCTTTCCAAGGGAAAAACATGGTCTTTTACTTAGTTTTTTTCCATAAAACATAACTGAATTTTAAGGAGGAGAGTTTTCTAAAGTATGCTTTTAATGATGAGTAACCTCATAGTTTTCCAAATTATTTAAATGGTTTAAAAATTTGAAAACCATTTTTTGAGAAACCTCCATACTGTTTTTGACAGTGGCTGCACCAATTTACATTCCCACCACCAATGTATGAGGGTTCCCTCTTCTCCACATCCTTGCCAACATTTGTTACCTATGTTCTTTTTAATGATAGCCATTCCAACAGGTGTGAGGTGATATTTCATTGCGGTTTGATTATTCCTAATGATTAGCAATGTTGAGCATCTTTTCATGAGCCTATTGGCCATCTGCATGTCCTCTTTGCAAAAATATCTATTCAGGTCTTCTGATTTTTTTTTGAATTTTTTTAATTATTATTGAGTTGTACTAGCTGTTTATATACATTGGAGATTAACCCCTTATTAGTTATATCATTTGCAAATATTTTCTCCCATTCACTAGGTTGTCTTTTTGTTTTGTCACTAGTTTCCTTTGCTGTATAAAAGTTTTAAGTTAAATTAGGTCCCATTTGCTTATTTTTGCTTTTATTTCCTTTGCTTTAGGAGACAGGTCCAAAAAAATATTGCTATGATTTATATCGAAAAGAATTCTGCCTATGTTTCTTCTAGGAGTTTTAAGGTTTCTGGTCTTACATTTAGGGCTTTAATCCATTTGGAGTTTATTTTTGTGTATGGTGTTAGAGAATGTCCTACATTCATTCTTTTACATGTGGCTGCCCATTTTTCCCAGTACCACTTATTGAAGAGACTGTCTTTTCTCCATTGTATATTCTTGCTTCCTTTGTCATAGAGTAATTGACCATAAGTGCCTGGGTTTATTTCTGAACTCTCTATCCTGTTCAATTGATCTGTGTCTGTTTTTGTGCCAGTACCATACCATTTCGATGACTGTAGCTTTGTAGTATAGTCTGAAGTTAGGGAGTATGATTCCTTCAACTCTGTTCTTTCTCAAGATTGTTTTGGCTATCCAGGGTCTTTTGTGTTTCCATACTAATTTTTAAATTATTTGTTCTAGTTCTGTGAAAAATGCCATTGGTATTTTGATAGGGATTGCATGGAATCTATAGACTGTCTTGGGTAGTATGGTCATTTTAACAATATTAATTCTTCCAATCCAAGAACACAGTATATCTTTCCATCTGTGTCATCTTCAATTTCTTTCATCACTGTCTTATAGTAGCATTTCCACTCCTGGGTATATATTCAAAATACAAAAACACTAATTCAAAAAGTTATATGCACACCAATGTTCATAGCAGCATTATTTATAATTGCCAAGATATGGAAGCAACCTAAGTGTCCATCAACAGATGAATGAATAAAGAAGATGTGGTATACATATACATATATTAGGATACTACTCAGCCATTAAAAAACAATGAAATTTTGCCATCTGCCACAACATTTGGAGGATATTTTGCTAAGTGGACTTGGAGGATATTATGCCAAGTAAAATAAGTCAGACAGAGAAAGACAAATACTGTATGATATCACCTATATGTAGACTCTTAAAAAAATACAACAAACTAGTGAATATAACAAAAAGAAACAGACTCACAGATATAGAAAACAAACTAGTGATCACCAGTGGGGAGAGGGAAGGGGAGATGGACAATATGGAGGTAGGGGATCAAGAGGTACAAACTATTATGTATAAAATAAGCTACAAGGGTATATATGTGTATATATATATATAGTACAACACAGGGAATATGGCCAATATTTTATAATAACTATAAATGGAGTATAACCTTTAAAAATTGTGAATCACTATATTGTACACCTGTAACATATAACATTGTACATTAACTATATTTCAATTAAAATTTTTTTAAATAACCTTTTTTTCTTTCATTTTACTATTCCATATCTTGTGACCCCTCCTCCCCCCCAAAAGACCAATATCTTCTTCTCTTATTTAAAAGGGTGGCAGGGAGCACTTAACAGCACTCAGAGGCAGTGGGGCATGGTGGAAAGGCTTTAGAACCAGTCACTGGAGTTGGATTCTGAGCAATCCCTTCCCAGCTGTGTGACCTTGGCAAATGACTTAGTCTCTCTGGGCTCAATTCCTTTATGTATAAATTGGGGTCAATAATTCCTTCCTCATAGTGAGTGGTCATGAGGATTAAATGAGGTAATAAAAATAAAGCCTTTAATAGAGTGTTCAACACATATAAAGCTTAATAGATGGTAGTTATATTTTTAATAGCATTTAAACACTCGACGTTGTATTATGGGAAATAGTCCTCCTAAGCACTGCCTATTTCATAAGTATTCCTGTTCTTATTTTATTTAATGGGAAACTGGGACCTGAAGTGTGTCATAAAAAGTTGACTGTCAAGTTATGTACTTACTCAAAAAACTCAGACTTTTCCCTCCATTTATCCATCCATCCATTCAGTCATTCAACCAAAACATACTGAGCACTTGCTATGTCCCCAACCCTCCTAGAGTTTATAATCTAGAGTAGGAATTAGCAAAATGTTTCAATAAAAGGTCATGTAGTAAATATGTAAGTCTTTGCAGGCCATACAGTCTCTTCTGCAACTATTCAACCCTGACACTGTAGCACAGAAGCCCCCATAGACACTGTGTAAGTGAACGTGTGTGGGTGTGTGCCAATAAAACTTTATTTATAAAAACAAGTCATAGGCCCCATTTGGCTGGAAGGCCTTAGTTTGCCAGCTCCTCATCTAAAAGAATCTGGTTTTACTTTCTGAAAGCCTTTTGTATTTATTGGAATTGACTCCAACCTTGACCTGAGGAGACAGAGCCGAAGGTAAGGCAGTTCTTCCCACGCCAACATTCAGACCCTTCTTGATCACTGTCACTCAGTGAGTATAGAGACTGAAACAGGCCATGAAGGCAGACAGAATCTTAACTTGTCTGAGTCGTAACAAACCTGGAATCTCCAATGCCCCCACCTCACAGATGGAGAGACTGAGGCCCAGAGGAAAGAAGTACCACAACGTGTCCCTCACCATGAGGCACAACTCGAGTTAGAACCCAGTCTCCGGTCCCAAAGACCAGGGTCCTTCCTATTACCTCTTAGGGATCCTTTTGAGGGGGGGAAATGAAAATAGAGGAGGGAGGGGTTCCCCTGTAAAATCTGCCAAAAGCAACTGCTCACAGAAGCCTGCAGGATTCGGGCAAAAAGGGCAGGACATGAGGCTATCCTTGGCCGGGTGGGGTTTCGTAACAACTAACTCTGAGGCGACACAAAATCTTGATTTAAAAAGGAATTTCAACACCTGGTCCAAATTCTCACAATTAGTTGCCTGTCTAACAGTTTCAGGAGCACTGATCATTAACTTCTGTCCACTCAGGGGCTTCCAGCCACTGGCAGCTCAGCTCTCAGCCACTCCTCACGTGAACTTTCAGGCACTGCCCTCTGTGAAGGGCTATTCATCCCTTCCAGGCCCAACCCATTTTAAAGGAAAAGGTGCTGGAGTCACACAATTATAATCAGATGAGCATGAACTTATCTTCCTGCCACTCTCTCTAATCTACATTCACCCAAGTTAAAACAAATTATGTATTAACCACAACCCCACAGTTTTGTATAGCTGGTTGGTTCTATAGCCTTTTGGCACTTTCCGTCTCACTTAAGGTCAGTTTCCAGACACAGGTCAGGTTTCTGACAGCCCACTGGCACCAAGAAGAAACTAGACAGTACCTGTGAGTCCTGAGTCCTGAGTCCTGGTTGTTTTTTGTTTTTGTTTTGTTTTTTTAGCAAACATAATTTATTTTTCTAACTATCATTTATAGTTATGTTCCTACAGAGAAGTTATTTCCTAAAAGATTAAGTTTAAGTTTAGATTTCCTAGGCTAGGATATCAAGCCATTTGTAGTCCGGCATTACTTCCCAAAATACCCTCCATGGGCCTCCCTGTACCCTTCTTCCAGTTAAATGACCTCCCAGCTCCTTCCCCAGGGGCACCACCTGTCTCACACCTCTGTGCCTTGGCACATACTAACCCCTCCACCTGGTCTGTCCTCTTCTCTTTTTCCTGTAATCACCATCAAGACCCTTCAACAACCAGCTCAAATTCCATCTTTTCTATGATGTCCTCAAGACAATTAACCAGTCCATCTCCAAACCCACAATACTTTATACCATTTATTGTGCTACATTACATTACTGAGAGTACATGTGTGTGTCCCCATCTCACTTTTGAGTTCTTTAAAGGCTGGAACTGTGTCTTTTCATATTCAGAATTCAGCACTGGTTTTGGACAGACGGTTAAGTAAAGAAACGAAGCACACCTTCTACTTCTACGTGATTTCCTAATGCACATATGAGATTCAGGGCTAGACACCAGGACAGCAGCAACAAAAAGGAGAATAGAGAATGTTTCTGAAATATCTATTGACTCCTCTGGCCACTTCCCAAGAAGCAACATTCTTCCACCAAATCAACGCAAAGGATTTGTGACCAAATCCATTCACCTGCTGATAATTTCCCAACACACCTATAAAATGCACATACACACTAAATTCTCAAAATGGGCTTCTCTTTTCTTAATTGAATACATTTTTTCTGAATAAATTTTTAATGTTTTTCCTCCCCCTACAAACACCTGGCTTTACACACCACTGAACCTGGGCAAGCTGCCTGCATCCAGCCTGTTTGTAGCGTTGGAATCCAAGGGTTGGTGGGTTAAACCGCAGATGAGTTTTCTTTGTTTCCTGAAATTTCCCGTGGTAAGATGAGTTCGCCAGAATTGAACTCTGTGTACCTTCTATGTCAGAATCTAAGAGCACCTCCTTTGATCTTCTTACGTGCCTTGCTTTAAGAAAATCCAAAATCTAAAAAGCTAAATGTCCAATGTATTCTTGCCTTTGTAAAGGTACAGCATATGATTTTAGTTGACCAAGATTTTCTTACATAGGTATTTTCCGGATTCCATATGTACCTACCGCCTGAAGCAAAGGACACTCATGAGCAATTTTCTTTCCTTAGTTAAAAGGAGAAAAACTCACTTGATGAAAGTTGGCCCTTCCATGGTCCCCCTGCCCAGGAGTCAGCCTGCAAGTGGACTCAGGTTTTCTGAAGTGCCTGTCCTAGACACAGAGGAGGATGGTGCCTTAATTAAAGACATCTCTGAAACTCCCCATTCCCCACAGAGTAAAACAGACAATGCATATGTGACACACAGGAAGCTAATTCAAACACAATTTGGAAGCAGACCAGGTATTTGAGATCCACCATTTTGGAGTCTCTTTTACACTGAAACAGAGAAATTTCAGCTCCAGACACCTCCTGCTGCTCTGCCTGGAAAACTGTCTTGTTTTCCCCTTTGTTCCCAGTATGTATAGACATTCTATATATGGTCTTCATCACACTGTAGTCATTGGTTTGCCTCTCCATCTCCCTCTTGATGGCAAAGAGCTTATTTCTGGGTCCCTGGAACCCAGTTTGCCTGGTACACTGAAATGCTTAGAAGTAACTGCTGAACATTTCTTCACCTGCAGAATCTGGGATGGCCAAACCTTACCTGGGTCGGGCTATGGCCCTAAAGAAAGCATTTAAGACACTGAGTACAGCAGGTGGCCTCAGCATCAATATCCCTTTGTAGTCAGTCCCAGACAGCCACAGATCAAGTTGTATGACAAGATGACTACATCTAGCCCCAGGGACCCTGCTGATAAGTACCTGTACTCTTTTGAAGACATCTTATCTTCCTAGAATCTGGTTCTTCTGGGGTAAGAACTATATCCTTTTTCGGCAATACGCAAATTAGGTGGCTTATGTTTTTCTTTTAATCAAAGAAAATTTTTGTAAGTCCTGTAATTCTCAACAGTGTAAGTCAAAGCTAATTTTACATGTGACTGAGAGACATCATAGATGGGTTCACACACTTCTCCCCTTTCCTACCCTCTTTTTTGCCTCCTTCAACTATAGAGACTAGAAAACAAAACTCAAATTTACAGCTTCCTCTGCAGCCAGAGAGACACATCTCACACAGTTCTGACCAACGAAATGTAGGTGTAAGTCACCTGAGAGACTTCCTCTCCCTATAAATGTGTGCACTGACTGCTGCTAAAACTGTAAGATAATAAGGTTAGGCAGATATTCATTCATCCACTCAACAGACATTTACTAAACACTGAATTACTGAATTAATTAGAATACAAACTATTAACTACTGAATTAAAGTACAAATTAGGCTTCTGTACCAAGAAGCCCAAAGTTACAAAATCTTAAACAAGATAGAAGCTGGTCTCTCATATACACATTCTTTTCAAGATAAAAAGTCCAGATACTCAGTCCAGGGCTAGGATGACAGCCCAGGGATGACGAGGACCCAGGATCCTTCCATCTCACTGCCCTGCCAGTCTGAAAGTGTCACCTTTATTCATACAATCGAAGATGGCCCACATAGATTCCAGCCCAAGAAGGAGGAAGAAAGAGTAAGAGATGGCCTGCTCCTCTCCAAGAGCACAACTCAGAAGTTAAACATATTACTTCTGTTCCTATTCCTTTGGCCAAAACCTGGTCACATGACCATACTCAGCTGCAAGGAAGGCCGGGAAATGTATCTAGAGAAAAATCTTATTACTACAGAAGGAGGAGGAGGAGGAGGGAGGGAGGGAGCAAGAAGGAGAGGAAGAGAACAATAACAACAAATTGGGAGGAACAAGCAGCAGCCTCTGCCACACTTCTATACACCAGGCTCTGAGCTGGGTACTGGAGACAGGAATGAATAAATCTTAGTCTTTCTCCTCAAAGAGCTCAGAGTCATTACTACAAACTGGAAAGTGTCCATGCACCTTCGTATCACCAGAGACCAGCTAGGAGCCCTGCTCTCGGTGGATGTTTAGCAACTATGTGTGGATGTCAATCAGTAGGAACAGTAAATATTCTTACCCAGGACCAATATGATCTGGGACTTGGGAAACAGCTGTGACCTGGCATCATCCCTGCCGTCAGGAGTGTCCAGTCTAGTTAAGGAGACAAGAGGGCACAAATGCATGGAAAGATGACGCAGTAAGGAATTGCAAAGCCCAGTGCCAGATAAGGAAATGCTCCCTGAAGCCTAGGAGAACCAGAAATGGCTCTGGAGGAAGAAGAATGACATCAGTTGACCCATGCCCTCAAGACAGATCTTGAATGGGATGTTGGCTTAGGTGAAGGCAGAGTAACTAGAGGACCGATACTGGCATCAGCTCAGCACATGGGAAAGCCCTGCAAAGCCCAGTTGGACAGAGGAAGATATTGCCCTCTTCTTTCATCAGGGAGAAACTGTCCTAGATAATCCCAGCACACAGCTGCCACTCCCCCCAAGAGAGATAGGCACTGAATCTCCATATTCCAAACACAAGCCACCCCAACCCCCACCTTGTGCATCATTAATGATTTCATGGTCCTAGTTAAAACAGCATTTCCCTAAAGCAATTTTCCCAGAAGTGGCAGAAGGGCAGAGATTAGCTGCAGGTTGCCATAGAGAGCCTCAGAAGACCATCTGTGCTGGATGGTTACACTTTCACCTCCCTCAAGGTTATTTCTTAAGGTCATATGCTTTCAAAAGACCCTCCTAGTTTCAAGATTCTGCGAATATAAATCGGAATCCTGAGAGCTGAAAATTCCTAGAATAAAAGTAAGGAAACCTTGATCAAATGAAGAAGAAATTATTTATGCAAAGGACCCAGAACAATGCCTGACAAATAACAGTGCCTCAGTAAAGACTTGTTACTGTCATTTTTAGATTATTTATATTATTATTAGCTTGTTGTTTCTTTATCTGTATTCATACCCCACCTCAACCCAGAGAGAATCTGAAGTGGCTTAAGATACAACAAACAATATAATAACAAGCATTTTAAGTCTGAGCCCATAAAAATATCAGTAAGACAAGGAAATAAAATTGGTGAAACACAGTACAAAGATGGGAAGGTCATAGTATTCTAAAATTCTAAAAGTTAAATTTTCTCTGAGCTTCTTTGAAGCCAAAGCAAAGAAAGAAAAACAATTATTTACGAAAGTTGTAATATATGAAAGTCACAAACAAGCTAACAACAAAACCCCCAAGAACTCAGTTCAAAGTTTTGGTGAGCCAAATAACTAGTTTCAGGGTACTTTTCCCAGGTATGGAAAAGTTAAGAGAAAAAAAAAGACTTAAGGAAAAAGTTAAGAGAAAATCGGGGGCAGGAGAGGAGTCCCTGGATAATAAACTGAGGAATTACTGGACTAAACAAAGTCAAACAGATTTCTTTGTTGCAGGGCTTTGCAGAACTTTTCATATGTTCATTATAAGCCTCTGAAGAGCAGAACAATGTGTCTTACTTATACAGCCAAGGAGCATTTGTTTTTGTTTTTGTTTTATTTTACTTTTATTGACACATAGTTCATTTCCTATGTTGTGTTAATTTATGGTGTACAGCATAGTGATTCAGTTATACATACATATATATATATATTCTTTTAATACTCTTTTTCATTATAGACTATTACAAGGTATCAAATATAGTTCCCTGTGCTGTACAGTAAGAACTTGTTGTTTATCTGTTTTATATATACTAGGTTTGTATCTACAAATCCTGAACTCCCAATTTATCCCTCCCCATCCCCTTTGTCCCCTGGTAACCATAAGTTTGTTTTCTATCTGTAAGTCTTTCTCTGTTTTGTAAATAAGTTTACTTGTGTCTTTTTTTTAGATTCTACATATAAGTGATATCACATGGTATTTTTCTTTCTCTTTCTGGCTTACTTCACTTAGTATGACGATCTCCAGGTCCATCTATATTGTTGCAAATGGCATTAATTCATTCCTTTTTATGACTGAGTAGTATTCCATTGTATATATACATACCACAACTTCTTTATCCAGTCATCGGTCAATGGACATTTAGGTTGCTTGAATGTCTTGGCTATTGTATACAGTGCTGCTATGAACATTGGGGTGCATGTATCTTTTCGAATTAGAGTTCTCTTCAGATATATGCCCAGGAGTGGGATTGCTGGATCATAGGATAAGTCTATTTTCTGTTTTCTAAGGAATCAAGGAGCACTTGTTTTAATGGAGCATCTTACATTTTGGGAAATGCCCCTACAGACGTATGAACAACCACCACTATAATTTTACTATTATAAGACAAGACAGACAACTACTCTTTACAAAAGATTATCTTTTCTGTCTTTTTTTAAAGAAACAAAAACAAGTATCCTCCCATCTCTCCTCTCTTAATTTGGCTTGGGAGTTTCATTCTAGGTAATGCCTTATTAGCAGTCATAAAAGACTGCAACATAGGGCAGTTTTGACTTGGCAATGGACTTTCCCCTTCCCTCTTTCTGTTATCCACACATTTCTGGAGGCAGGAACAATCTGTATTCTCATCCCCATTTTAAAAGGATGAAAAAACAAATCCCACAGAAACCAAGGTCATGCTTAGTCAATGAGGAGCTGTTCCTGGAGCACAGGCTTCCCAACTCTGGACTGCAACCCTCTCCCTCGGGTCCTTCCCCTCCCTGATGAGGTGCTGCTTTTATCTCTTTGTGTGTCTGCAGGTGGGTGGCAATACTGCTGACTCCTTTCTGGCTCCGTTTGGGACCTTTTCTTTCATCTATTAATTAAATCATGTACTTTTCTTACAGGGGAGCAGAATCTTCAAAAGAGGAAAAAGAACCCTCCCTTTCAGAGCATTCAGGGATTAAAGTTCATCTGGCTATGGGATGTTCACCAGGGACTAACCGCGTTACTGACAGGCAACTGCTGAAAGCTGGTGACACATTAATATGAAAACGTGAAGAGCGAACCCAGCCGAGATGGGCAAGATTGTGGGCTGCTAAGGCAGTGTTTCCAACATTCCTGAGGTGAGGTCACCTCAGAGGACACTCGGGTTTAGGGGCCTGGGCAGAATGCCTTCAGATGAGCAGTCAGTGGTAGCACAGCAGTGACCCCGAGAGATGGCCGAAACAAGAGTGCCCTTGGGAGGGATCAACATAGGGGCATCTCCTTACACAGGGAGAGTGTGCACGGAGGTGAGTCCAGCCCCAAGGGCACAGAAAAGGCAGTCCTGAGCAAAGGTCTGTGTGCTTCATTTATTCAGCTTAACTAGGATTCTTCGCTTGATGTTCTGGGCAGGACGCTTTCCATATACCTTGGGGACACTGCAAGTTGGTTCCAGACTTCCGCAATAAAGTGGACATGGCAATAAAGCGAGTCACATGAATTTTTTGGTTTCCCAGGGCCTATAGAAGTTATAGTTACACTATACTGTAATCTGTGTGTGCAATATCACATAACAATGCACATACCTTAATTTAAAAATACTCCATTGCTAAAAATGTTAACCATCATCTGAGCCTTCAGCAAGTCATAGTTTTTTGCAATAATAACATCGAAGATCACTGATCACAAGTCACTGTAGCAAATAAAAATAGAAAAGTTTGAAATATTGCAAGGACACAGAGACATGAAGTGAGCAAATGCCATTGGAAAAAATGTCACCAATAGACTTGCTCAATGCAGGGTTGCCACAAAACTTCAATTTGTAAAAAACACATCTGCAAAGCACAATGGAGTCAAGCACAATAAAATGAGGTGTGCCTGTAAACATCCATTCAAGCACCAAAATTTTTTTTATTTAAAATAATCACAGATTCAGAGGAAGTTGCAAAAATAGTAGAGAGGTCTCACGTCCCCTTCCCCCTGTTTCCCTAGTGGTGACATCCTACATAACTATAACATAAGAGAAAAATCAGGAAATCGACTTTGGTACATCCCCAGGCTTTACTCAGATTTCGCCAGTTTTACTTGTGCTCATTTGTGTGTGTGCATGCATAGTCCACGCAGCTCATCACATGTAGATTTGTGTAACCACCATCATAATCAAGATACAGATCAAGGTCCTCATGGTACCATTGTATAGTCACAGTCATCCCCCTCCAGGTACCCTCCGCCCAGACCCTAACACCTGGCAGCTATTAGCCTGCTCTCCATCCCTAGAATTCTGCTATTTTGAGAATGTTATATAAACATATTTTTTGAGATTAGTTTTTGTTCATTCAGCATAACTCCCTTGAGAGCTCTCCAAGTTGTTGTACGTAACAATCGTTCATTTCTTCCCACTGCTGAGTAGAGTTGCATGATATGGACGCGCCACACTTTCTTTAGCCATTCACCCGTTAAAGGATATTTTGATTGATGCCAAATTTTGACTCTTACAAATAATGCTGTTAGAAAACAATCATGTATAGGCCTTTCTGCGGACATAAGTTTTCCTATGTCAGGGGCAAAGGTACAGGAGTACAACTGGTGGGTCACAGGCGAAACCTTTTTTTCAAGAAATTTTTGATGGAGTTTTCTAAAAATATATATTTCACATGCTGCTCTGCCCTATTAATTACAGTACAATGTAAATCATTTAATCTTATTTTTAATTACCTAGGGCCATTATTACGAGCCACTGAAATCTATAGAACTATTTGCCTGAAAATTGAATGGCCCCAAAGTATTAGCTGTTTTGATCTCAAAGCACTCCCATTCCTGCATCTGTTACCATTATTTTCCTCAAGGTTTAGAGGTGTGCTGCTTACATGTGTGGCTACAGAGCACCTGAAATGCAGAAAATCCAAATTGAGCTGTGCTGTATACATAAAATACACACCTGATTTTGAAGACTTAGTACAAAAAGAGGAATGTGAAATATCTCATTGGTAATTTTCATACTGATTACATATTGAAATGATTTGGGACATATTGGGTTAAAGAAGACATACTATAAAATTAATTTCATTTGTTTCTTCTTACTTTTTAAATGCAGCTACTACAAAACTTTAAATTACATATGTGGCTTGCATTATAATTTTACTGGACAGCACTGGTCCAGATGGATTTTATTTGTCTGTTTATTTGCTTCTACCAAGGTTGCTAGAGGTGACTATTGTTCAACATTGCAATACATGGTATGTTACCATTACTGACAGGTCCTATAGTGTGAACATAATGCTCTAAGATAGTGATAATTATCTGAATAAAGCCCAAGTCTTATCATTGCTTTCAAAACTGCAATAAAAAGAGGCAAAAGAAAAGAATAGATAGAGATCCAGCATACAACTCCAGAAAAAAATCAGAATTCTATTCCCAACTCATCCTCAATGAAATGATTTCCCCACATTCACACAATTTAACTTGTATGAACCTCCATTTTCTCACCTCTAAATTCTTGCCTTGCCTATTTTACAAGAGTGTTGTGAAAATTAAATGGATTATCCATATGGAAGTGCTCTGATAGTTGTAAAGTAACACACACATAAACAGAAATGCAGAAGTTTTTGGAACCAACCCCACACGACTGACTCACTAGGTTAGTCAGTAAGTACTCTCCGTCCCTTCTATGAAGCACCTGCCCGCGGTCCACGGGCGTTCCTGAGTAAGCCACCCACTCTCTGCCCACCTCTTGAGTTTTACTCTAACAAGAATCAACAGAGTTTGGTTCCTAAAGCTCATTACACAGTTTTGTTTTGTTTTGTTTTAGTAATCATGACTTCATACAGAATGCAAATTGGTAAGTCTTGTGACTATGAAAGGAGAGTTATTACTTTTATGAAGACTAAGTCCAATTCTTTAGAAAGGTAAAATAAAAATAACTCCCTCTTTGAAAAATACCACTGTATTAACTGAAAGAAGATAAGGATAAAAAGTTGGGAAGGGGGTAAATATCTACAAGAATTCCCCATTTGGATTTACACGTGCCTTTGAATTTCTAATCCACGTTAGAGAAACCCAAACTGGATGTCATAGAAGTATTAGCAGTAACACGTGGACACAAAAGAAGACAGGGCCTCCAAACATCAGACCCAAGCTCAAAGGAGAAGCCTTGGCCCTAAACCATGAGACTAAATAAATGGGCATCTAGGCATTAAGGTTAAATAAAACGTTTGCTTTGTACTTCTTCCCTATTTCTTCACTCTTTGTGTTAACTGACCTTTTTCATTAACTGTCTTAACTAGTGCTGGATAAGACGACTTCTGCTTAATCATTATCATCAAAACAAAAGGGGGAAGGAAACTCAAAAGGAAAATGTAAGGGACTAAAGTCATATTTTAAAAATAAATGATGGCCATAAATAAAGCTACATAACACATGCCCACGTCAAGAGCAGAAAATATAAAAAACAGGTTAAATAAAGAGGGAGAGTTCAGAGCTACGGATTCTTCAAGGCCACTCATTAACTCATACAAAAGACATAAAGTTAATGCAAAATTACAACATTTTAGTAATGACTGCACAGCAATTCTCCCATCATAATAAATAGTTGAATAGTCTGTATTAGGGTTCTGATAAAATAATCTGATAAAAATATATTTAAAAAATCAGACAAAAATGGTATCAGCAATAAGTAATATTTACTAAGTTCCTACTATATGCTAAGAGCAATCCATTATTTCATTAATAAACACGTGCACACAAAACCAGTAAAGCACACAACATATACATATTATTGATGAAAAAAATCTAAGATTAAAAAGGGTCAAGTAATAATACCTCTGTGGTGGTAATTCTGGGATTGAAGGCAGTTCTGGGATCAAGGCTCAAGCTACAACCTAGAATCACAAAAGTCCAGACATCAAACCTCAAGAATGAGAAAGACTTTTTCATGAGAGCAGCACTTCTCAAACACTGATGTGCACAGAAATCAGATGGGAGTCCGGTAAAATGCAGAGTCTGATTTAATAAGAGTTGGTGGTGGGGGAGGTGGTGTCTGAGATTCTGCATTTCTAACAAGTCCCAGGGGATGCTGATGCTGCTGGTCCCCAGACCACACTCTGAGTCACACCGTCCTGTCCTAGAGCAACATCCACTCATTGTCCTTCTCAGAGGGCCCGCTTCCCTCCAGGTGGCAGAGGTCATTCAGAACATCACTGCCCTCTCTGCCTCCCTAAATCCTGGTCCTCGCCAGCTTCTTACACCCAGATCAGGGCCGACCCTGCAGGATGCTGTGTGGGTAAAAGCTCCAGGCAGCCCATTTATCAAGGGCCAGGGCCAGGAGCACCAAGAAGAACAAGAAAAAAGACCCACACCTCTTGGGCCTTTTAACCTCGAATTCAGAACATACTCCTGGAAAATATGCCATTATAATAAGTTCACAAACAAGTGGTAATTTCACAGGTGACAGAATAAAACAGTTAAGAAGTTGACAGTGTCATTGGAATATCTTAAAGGAGTTAACGCCTTTTGAATTTTCAACATCCCCAAGGAGAAACACTGAAGCAAAAACAGACCCAGAAGAACCCTGAGACCTAGTACTCCTAATGTCAAACCTTCTTACCTGTTGGCACAGCATCCCAGTCTTCGAGCCTGGCTGCCTGCCCAGCTAGGCTGAGGAAAGGACAATATTCACCATCCTGCCTTCATTACAAGGGGAAATGTTAGCCTCTGCTTTTAATTAAACATTTTATACTGATTTTCTTCTTTGACCATAAAAGATATCCAACTGCATAGCTTCTAAGTGACCCACTCAGATCTAATAAACAATGTCTTTCCAGTAAAAAGAAGGCTCCCACTGTCTCCCTTGTCTGCCATAAATTTGAGCTTTCCAGTACTCATTGATTTGACAAATATCTAATGCGTATTTCTTTGAGTTGTGCCAGGCTCAACGTACTGAGCCCTTGAAGATATAAAGGCGAATTAAACACCACTCCTCCCTAACCAGAGTGCACAGTTCAGAAGGGGAGACAAATAAGTAAACAAACAA
The DNA here is from genome assembly GCF_048773025.1 of Camelus bactrianus. Classification (NCBI taxonomy): domain Eukaryota; kingdom Metazoa; phylum Chordata; class Mammalia; order Artiodactyla; family Camelidae; genus Camelus; species Camelus bactrianus. The sequence continues at coordinate 32,345,510 of NC_133551.1, forward strand.
CCCCAACAGAGAGCGACAGTGGCTGTTTAAAAAAAACAGAAACAAAAACAGGAGAGGAAGGATGGGTGTTTTTACCTCCTCCTGATTCAAATGCAAAATCATAATCCATTTCCAACTGGAAGGCGCTAAGAGGTATAAACATATGGAAAACAAGCAAAGTGACAGAACATTCCTGAAATACATTGCAGCTAGCAATCAACAACCACACACACACTGTGTGCCCAGCACTCTCCTGGGCACTGGGAGAGATGACACAGAATTCCACCGCCAAGGAGTTCCCAGTCCCCTTGGGAAACAAGATACAGAACAAGTAAAGACAACAACCACAACAAGCATTCTAGAAGTTTTTAAAACACTAATGGGGGAAGTTAGGCAGTGTAGACTGTAGCTGGATTATACAGAGCTTTGACCCTCGATGGCCATGGCAATAGGGAGCCACAGAAGATTTTTTTGAGGATAAGAAATGACATGATGAAAGCTGTTTGTGTATCATTTATATATCATATATAAATATATACAATCTTAAAATTTTATAATTTAATAATAAGAAAAACTACTCTTTACTGACCATCTATTATGTGCCAGTCACTATTCCTCCTGGGGCTTTACATGTATTATCTCTAAACTTCCTAAGAGCCCTTCAAGGTAGACATGATCATCTCCTTTCTAGAGATGAGGCAACTGAGACTTAGAAACAGTAAGTGTGTCTAAGGTCATGTGGCTAATAAGCAATGGATCTGGGAAAGTTCATCCTGCTAGTTGGATTAATACAAGGAAGCGATTACCGGCAGGGAAATTAGTGTAAGCCCTCTGGATCATCCAGATAGGAGTTACGGTGATGATATTGAATATAGAAAAGTTTATAACGTAACCCACATGGAGAGCTTCATCTACTGTTTCAAAGTCATCTACTGATGGTGCGCTGCATGGCAGCAATAACGTGAACAACCACAATATGTTAGGACCTACTACAGGCTGGGTACTATGTGTGATTAGGGCTAGGGATGCAAAGAAGACATGTAGAGAGCTTAGTGACTAGTCTACAATCACGGGCAAAGTGATGGGACAGGAGATATCTGCCCCACCCTCCTTCCTGTCTTTGGCAGCTGACCACAGGCTGCACAACTCAAGCCCACACACAATCCTGGACGCCACCACAAGGGGTCAGTCCTCCCCCTCCTCCTCCTCCTCCTCCCTCTCCTCCTCTTCTGCCTCCTCCTTTTCCTCTTCTTCCTCCCCCTCCTCTTTCCCCAAAAGGCTGCAGTCCCCACTGACTTGCTTCTCAGGGGCTCTCGGTCCTGATTCTGAATTATTCTAACCAAGATCCACTACATAATTTGCAAGGCCCAGTACAAAATAGAATACCAGGTCCCCTTGTCCAAAATAGTATTAAGAATTTCAGGACGGCAACAGCACAGCATTAAACCCACCACAGAGGCAGGGGGCGGTGTCCTGTTCAGCTGCGCAGGTTGCACACCCATGAAGCCGATCCTGATTCAAACCCAGTGACTACTTCCCTAGATAGGTAACAGTTGTACAAGGCCCAGAAAGGTGCTTGATCCTTCTACTCATTTTCTTAGGATCAGGAGACCTATTGCTTAGGAGACAGCCTCTCCATTCAATGAGCATCAGTAAATTGTGGACTCGTAAGATGACTGAAACTGCCCCAACAGCCAACACTGACTTTCTCTCTTTCCATTATATGGTTTCCAATGATTACGTGGTACTGTTTTCAGTGACAAAGAATTTGGTGGTCTGCCCTCTCAAAGGTTATGGTTAAGACAGGCAACCTGGTAGGAAAAGTCAAGGTTATAATCAGTCCCACTTAAAAAAAAATATGGCTATTAAATTTAATACACAGAGCTTGATACAAAAATAACAATAACAAACTAAGTTTATTGTTATTATAATAGTTTGAGTGCTCATAATTACCAGTTACTACTCTAAATACTTTACAAAGATACATAAATCTTCACAAAAACCTGAGATGTAGCATTAGAAACACATTCATTTGCTTTCACAGGAGGGCTTGTTTCACTCTCCGACTCCTCTTGTGAAAAAGCCTATCTATAAAGAGCTGAATTTCAGATAGAGAAAGAGAGAAACAAGCAAACAAACCTAATTAATTATTGCACCTTGGACAAGTTCCCTTCCTTCGCTGGGCCAGGTATGCTCACTTGTAAATACAGTGAGTGGCCCGGATGCCACGAGGTCCTCCTGACTTTGCCAGTCTGTGACTCCCAAGCAGGAACCCAGGAAAATTTCCTCCTCTCCATTTGACATTCCTGCACGTGCTACCTCAGAGCACCAGATGGACAAATCACAAAGTCTAGCACAGCAGATATAAACCTGAACCTGGTTCTAAAAACTAGAACCAGGACACCTGTGTTCTAGTTCTAGTTCTACCAATCACTCCCTCAGGGTATGACTTAGAACAAGTCATTACATCCCCTGAGCCTCAGTTTCCTTATCTGTAAATTTATTAGCAGATACCCAAAGTCCTTCCTTGTAAGGCACAATTCCTGGTACTGAGAAAGTTGTCAATAACTGTTATTCTCATCAATATCATTATCAATTATTATTCTCTATTTCAAAGGTTCCCAACAGTTTCAAGTAAGAAGCTTCCTTTAAATACAAAAAAGAAAAAAGTGATTTAGATTCCCCCTCCCACCTAATGGGTTTAAATTCAGTATCAATTGATTAGGGAAATATAAAATATAGAAAAGTCACTATGAATTTTTATTCAGTTCATCAAAGTGACATTCATGTGTCCTTGAAAAGTATGAACATTATTTTGCAATCACTGATGATGCTTGATCCTTAGAACCCTTATGATGATTCTGAGGACCTGGGGTGAGACCCACTGCCCTGTACCACCCATTAGCCCAGAAGGTCATTGCCAACTTCACCTTCAATCACCTTGACTTCTCAGCTCCTCTTCCCCACTCTCACTGCTCTTACTACACTGCCAAGACCTAAAACACAAGGCAAAAAGGAGAAATACACATATATAGCATTTGGAGCTGAATATATAACTACTCGTGCATGTTTTTGCCTTTAAATCTTTTTTCTCACGTGTATACTTCTGCAGGTCCAAGTCCTGAATAAATTTCTCATAACTGGATTTTATTATACATTAGGAAAAAATACCAAATACTAGAATATTAGAACAAGAATCATTCTTTAAAGCAATGCTTATTCAACTTACAATTTGCTTATAAATAAATCATCTATGGATCTTATTAAAATGCAGATTCTGATCCCATAGGTCTGGAGAGGAGCCCTACTCTGTATTCTTAACAAGCTCCCAGGTGTTGTAAATGCTACTGATCTACAGAGCAGGGTCCAGCCCCACTGCTTTGCAGAAGAGAACTTGAGGATCAGAGAAGGCAATTCTCTTGTCTGTGGTCACACAGCTCGTTAAAGGTAGGGCTTTGAGAGGAATTCAGGTTTGTTGACTTTTAGTCCAGAGCTCTTTCTGCTATGCCTTGATGTCACCCTTTTCTTCCCATCCACCAAAAAGTTTCTGGGAAAAAAATCTCATTTTCCTTTCATCAAAGACAACACACACATATAAATACACACACACACACCCCTAGAGGACAGGAGTTAAATCGTAGTCTCTCCCTCAGTTTCCAGCACAGGATCTTACAAACAAGATACTCAAAATAATATACCTCGATGGATTAATCTGATGCGGGAGGGTGGTGGAGGGGTGTCGTATTCTAATTAGAGTAACGCCTTTACCTTGTTCCCTCCTTTTGATTTCTTTAAAGACACACTTCTGATCAGCCTCCCCCTGTCTCCAAAGGTGTCTGTACCTATATACTGTCTAAGTTTCCCCTAGAGGTACTTTTCCAAATTAAAAATTAATGTACTGGGAGAAAGTTCAAAACAAGCTATTATTCTAAATCAATATTTAGGGAGGAGATAAGGGGTTTTTATCCCAGTACCAGCAGGGATTTTATGTTCCTGAATATCCTTTGCACTAGACCATTTAAGGTACATGAAGTGTTTGAAGAGTTGCACTTAGCAGCCTAAATGTTCAAATAGGATGGCTTCAAAGCCTCCCTCGCCCTCCCACCGTTCAGAAATCACTCCTGGGCTTCTGGGGCTTTCCACTGTATTTTAACAATCCTAGGAGTTCAAGAAAGCTTGCTCCATGGAATTTCTTTGCTCAGGCCCAAGTTCGTAAATAGGTCTTCAGAAGTGTCACATCCACCAGCTAGAGTCACACATTCACCAGGTTTTCAACAGATCTTTCTTTAAATGATCAGAAAACAACACCTCAAAGGGAAGAAAAATTGGCAACCTTTCAGCTGTTTCACATCCTGATTATATTCTACCACTTGGTTAAAATTAACAAGTTTAGTGCAAATACTTTGGGTTTGGATTGCGCCACACTTAGGAAAACAAGAGGACAGAAAGGTGACGCTTAAAGGTAAAACTCACTTTTCCCCTTGCAAGAGGAGCGAAGTTCCAGAGCCCCAGGAGCCCCTCTCAGTGGGGCTTCCACTGGTGCCTAACTGGAGGAATGGAACCCACCAACCCCCTGTGGCTCTGGCCGGGCTGCCCACCCTCCCTCCCACCCGTCCTGAGCCTGCCCTCTCAACCACAAACGCCCCTTCCCCAGGCGCCCCTTCACCGTACCCCATCCCATCTGGGTCATTCCCTGCATGCTGATGGCTCTGCACACGCACAGGCAGCCGCCCCACAGCGAAAGACAGCCCCGTCTGGGGGCCACAACTCACCGCTCATATTTTTCTTAAGGCCCACATTAAAACAGATTCCTCTGCCTCTCTGCCTTCCCACTGCCCATCCCTACTGGTTCCACTGTCCCGGAGCCCAGAGAAGATGGAACATGTTCCAGTCCCAGTCTATATCCCCAGTGCCCAGCACAGTGCCCAGCACATAGTCAGGATTTACAAGCTGCTAGCTCTTTTTATCAGGTAACATCGATGTGTTCCCTCTGCTTCTCCCTTCAGACTCTGCTTCCTCCAGGAGGCTTACAAAATTTTTTAGAGCTGGAAAGGGCAGTCAAGCCATCTTATTTTATAGAGGAGGAAATTCAGTTCAAACATCAAATGATACAATGGTCCAGTGAGTGGTCTGGCTGGAAAGGGCCTCTCCAGCCTCTGACATCTGTTGCTAACCTCCCCAGCCCCTCCTCGTGCCCTGCCTTCAGGCCAGGCAGCAGGACACCGCAGGCCACTGCTTCACCCAGCAGAGGAGATTGGTTCATTCACAGTCTAGCCCTGGAGGCTAGGAGAGCCAAGTTCTGCTCCAGTCTCCAGCACTGAGAAAGTCTAGGGCCTTGATTCTGATCAAGTCAGTGTGGGCCTCCGGCTCCCCGCCTGTAACACGGCAAGCCAACCTCAGAGTTACTGATGCTTACTGTGAGCGCTCTGTACGTGCCAGGAGTCTGGGAGCACTGTCCCAGCTCATCCTCACAAAAGGTAATGATATAGATATGATTAGCACCCTTAGTTTTCCAGGTGGGGAAACTGGGACTTCGAGGTTTGCCCAGGGTCGTAGTTAGCTGAGGGTTTACCTGACTCCCAGGCCAGTATTTCGACTTCTGTCTTTTTTCACTTTCTCAGGGGCCCCCTCAGCTGTACAAAGCAATGACAGTGAAGAAGGCCTTGGAGGGAGCAAGCAGAAGGTGCAGCCCCACACCTCCGGTTCCCAGCAATCAGCCCTCGCCCTTACCTAACTGCGTGAGCAGCAGTTCTGCCTAATCCTAGGTGCACACAGTAAGAGACAGCATTCTTCCCCTGGGGGCTCGGCTTCTCCTGAGATTAGCCACAGTCCCCAGGAGGCTGTTATCCCAACCCCAGGGAAGGGCGCATCACAGCCAGACAAAGCTTATCGCAGGAAGCCACCACCACACTGGGGAAAGCAAAACGCAGACTGAGTGACTCAGGTCTGATCACCAGCACTAGACGCTGGGCAAGCTAAATGCGTGCATGCCTGCCAGTCGTCAGCAGGTGATGATGAAGCAACCTCTGCATTTGTTGGAGGTGCCAGGAAGGGCCAGTAGCAAGCACTCGAATGAAGATTATATCTGGAGCATGTCCTTAGAGCATCCCCGAGAGCAAGCCCCACCGTACACCCAGCACCTTGCACTATGCCTGGTGCAGGGCAGGTGTTCAGTCGGTTGACCGATGAAGTTACTGACTCACTGCCACAGTAGTGGACACAAAGCGCTCCTCGCCGGAAATGAGAATGGGTACACAGACTCACCAGCAATTATCCAACTTGGGGTAAGTCCCTTCAGCTCAGTTTTCCCATTCCATAGCCCCAAATAATAGTGTTTCTTTCTCCAAATCCCCTGGGACTTAGCCATTCATCCCACAGCACTCTGGGACAAATGCACAGAATAATTTTTAAAGGAACAATTATTTAGAGCCTCTTAGTTAAAGGGTAGTGAGCCTCTACTATCTACACAATGCAGGACTGAAGAAAATGGCCGTAAAAGTCTAGGTTTGGGGATTACAGGTACCCTGGTATTACGGAAGGGAGCAGACCGGGAATTCTAGGACCTCAAGTGATTTCTTGAGAAATGTGAGAAACCCTGCCACCAGCTTCACCTCATAGTTCCTAAATCTTCCAGGAAAATGCCTGCCAATTCAACTGACACTGTGGTTAATTTGCCATCAAAGACATCAGCATGAAATAAAATTTCAGGGAAAGAACAAAGGAAATAAGTCACAAACTTCCATTTCTTTCTCATTCACTCTCTTTCCAAGAGGTTAGGAAGGAGAATTGGTGTAGTAGTAACAGTAATGACAGTAAAGGAACATTTTCATGATGCTATGCAGTTCGCAGCAAACTTTCACCTGGATTTCTCAATATACATAACAATTCTCCAAGCTTTATTAGCCCATTTTACAAATCAGGAAACTGAGGCTCAGAGAGGTTAAACATCTTGCCCAAGTTTGCACAGCAGATGAGGGGCAGGCCAGGCCCAAGCCCAGATTTTTTTTCTCCAAACCATGCATTCTTTCCTCTGTGCTGCCTCATATAAATGAGACATACTTCCTCTTCCCCAATTGTCAGAATGCTAGACTTGTTGCTGAAGATGCCTTAGTTTCCTGATTTACGAAATGGGTATGATAATACTAGGGCGTACCTAACAGGGTCATTGTGAGAATTAAGCAATGCTTGAATATTGCCTGGCACACACGTTACTAGTAGTAATAGATGTAATTGCTGTTAGACTGTTCATTGAAAACAGACTGCCACTTCACGGCTTTTGTACTATGGTCCCCTCCTGAAGGATATTCCTATACACACACACACACACACACACACACACACAGCCACAGTGCTCATTCCTCCACTATCTGCCAGTCTGCTCAAGGGACACTGTCATAGAGTCTTCCCTACCCCCCCCATACAACAGCGCCACCCCACCCCCACACTCACCCCATCACAAGCTCTTTTACTCTGCTTCATTTTTCTTAGCACTCACTCTCACTGGATAAAGCATTTATTTCTTTACTTTCAGACTGCTTCCCGAGTAGAGTCTTTGTTTTATTCACAGCTTCACCTCCAGTATCTAAAACAATGCCAGTCACATAAATATTCGTTGCGTGAATAAAGGAAGCCCTGTGGATTCATTCACTGAGAAATGGAGACAAACTCTTGCTTGCTATCTGACCCTTCAATCTCAGATAAGACTTTAAAGTTTACAAGATATTTTTATATCCTTCATCTCCTCTAATCTTCCATAATCGTCAGGGAAGGGGTTATAATCCCCACAGCAGAGATGAAGAAACTGAGACCCCAGATCTCAGAGCAGAGCAACTTTCTGGAGAGGCAGAGTCCTGGCTTAGCTCCTGAACCCTATTCCCACCTGGCACCTAGATGTGGGGGGTCTCGGCCTCCCTCTGAGTTGTTCTGGTCCTGGTGGAGCCGCTGAGGTTCCCGGAGAAGAGCTGGCTTAGAGAGGAGCCTGGGAAATGGTTTTTATCACAGTCGAGCACCAGATACTACAGACAGCAGATTTTTGTGAACACATTTGTCAAAATAAACCCATCAATTATTATCAATAGTTTAAAAAATGCATTATGGGCCACGGTTCTAGGGCTTACCAGACACATGTCTTCCAGGGAAGCTCCCCAGAGACACCTTTCCTGATTCCCTCTCTGCCAATCCAACCCCGTGCCTCACTTAGCTGCTCCCTCCTCCACATGTCCAGGACCTGGGCCCCTGCCTCACTGCACCGCCTCCTTCACCAGTTTCATGCTCCCCACGAGGCCAGCTTCAAGCCCCCGCAGAAGTGCCTGGAGCCCCAGCCCAGTGGCCGGCTCCCATCCAGCAGGCCTCAGCCTGCAGGCGGATCACCCTCCTGAATGACACCAGCAGGGCAGGAAATAAAACAGCCCAGGCCTTTCCTCTCCTTCACCATTGCCTCAGGACCCAGGAAACCCGACTGAAGTTTTGCTAAGCTCCCTTTTTCTCTCTCCTGCGTGAGTGCAAGGAGGCTTAGCTGGCAGCAGATGGTTCTAAGGATTTAAGAAGAAGTGCTGTGGGAAATGCAAAGAAACACAGGCCTTTCTGACCATGTTTGCATTCAAACTGCTTGCAAGTTCAAAATTTAAAGAATTTTCCCGTCTGCTTACTAAGAGAAAGAAGAGAGAGTAAGAGCTCCCCAGGGGATACTTCCCTAGGAAGAAGAACTTTCAGATTGCCTAAAGAAAGGACGGGGAGGGGAGAAGGATGCTCAGGCAGAGAGGAATCACTCACCACCCCTATCCTCGGCTGGCCCTCAGCCCTGACGGTGCCCTCTCCCCTGTGGCAGGGGACCAGTCTTTTCCACATCTTCTCTCAAGCAGAGTGTACATGAAAGAAGAGAAAGAGGAGGACTGTAAGGGGGAATTCTAATTTGTTGCCAATTAAGGGCAGAGTGACCTTAATTTATAGCAGCAGAACCCAGAGTTATCACAGATTTTCCATCTTGGGAAAACAGCTCAGCTCTCAGCTGCCCACTGGTCCCCTGGAAATAGAGCCCACAGCAGGTTTAATTGAGTCCAGATTGACTTTTTACAGGGTTGGATTCCTCATCTCTTGGAAGAGAAAGCCTTGAGATTTTCAGTTGTTCAAAGATGCATTTTTAAATTGCTAGATACTAAGAGCAAAGCCAACTGGAATGATCCCCGTCCCTAGGAAGTAAGGACAAAGCTTAGCAAAAGTGAGTCAATTCAATTGGCCACCAGATGCTGTGCTGGCTGTGATCCAGACTTATACCCTATTTTAAGGAGCATCCAATGATCCAGGCAAGGTTAGAGGAGATATCACAAAAATAATAATTGCACAAATAAATATCTAATTACAAATCATAATGAAGAATATTTTTAAATACAGGTGTTATGAAAGCAAGTAAGTGGAAACTCACTCTAGTACAGCCAGTCAGGGAAGTGACATTTAGGCCAGAACCAAAGGACTGGGAGTTGACGGGTTGGGGGAAGGATGTTCCCACAGGAGGGGACAGCCCATGGAAAAGCCACTATGGACAAAGATGCCAGATGAGGCATGAGAGGGAGCTGCAGACAGACTGGAAGGCCAGCCTGAAAATCCTGTCAGAAGATCCTTGATAATATTTTTGGTGGTACTCCTACCCGACTCCCCCCACTTTATTTCTTTAGGTCCAAGTCTTTAGATCTTAATTTCCCATTGCCCCACAGCTGCGAACTTCCTTCTGGACACTATACATCTCTTCCTCTGGTCCTCATTGTCACGTCCATGTGGGCACATTTTCACCTTGACCTTTTGCATTTTCAGAAAAGCTCAAATGTAATCAGTAAGCCTGGGCAGTGCCCAACCCTGACAACAGGGAACGCTCAGGTGGCCCTGCTCTTTGGCTTGGACCACTCAGGACACTTGCATATTAGAGAAAAACAAATAAATATTGACTCTACATCTCAAGTTCCACCTCCTTCAGAAAACCTTCCCAATAATTCCAAACAATGCACACATCTCTCCTCCTAGACCTACAAAACTTACTGTGTGCCCCTTCCTCGTGACACTTAATTACATGAATTTAGCATTCACTTGACACGTATTTGGCGATTTCCTATCTAGTAAAATATGCTGGACTGGATGGTTGTTAACTAAGAAAGACCTGGTCCCTGCTCATCAAGAAGTGGCTAGAATGGAAAGCAGCTGGTTATATGACACTGGGGAAGTTACTTAACATCTCTGAGCCTCAGTTTTCTCTTGGGAATCAAAGTGTGACCTCTTTTTATAAATACACATGGATTAAAAACACTATCAGAGGTTATCCTTGAAAAAAAGGATTGTGGTGAATTTTGTTTTCGTGTTACAATTCTGATTTTGTTTTTAATGGACGTTTATTTCTCATGAGAAAAAGCATTAAAACTGTTTCCTTTTAGGTTAAAACAAAGCAAAACAAAACAATAGCACTTTATTTCGTTGTGAGAATTAGTGAGGTACGGTGTGTGCACAATCAGGACACAATAACCTCCCCCAAAGCAGAGTCTATGGGCTCCAAGCAGAAAATCTCAGAGAGACAGAGGAGAGACTGGACCACTGTCACAACTCTCAGCAATGCCGGCTCTGGATGTCAAAGTCGTTCCTACATGCCAGCTTCTTTCTGGGACAGAGACACGGCTAAGGGCATCTCCCAGGTTCTTCACCCCAGAGGGGCTGCCCCTAAATTCCAGGGATGAACTGTCTCGGTGAGGCTGGGGGCAGGGGTTATGATTGGCAGTCTCCTGTAACCAGGCTGAAGTATGGACAAAAGCAGTTTCTTTTCCCAGTTGACAAAGGGGCAGAAGGAGGAAGCAAGGGGAGAGGAGTTTAATTCAGGGCAATAATTTCAGAAAGACAAAGTAAAAAGATTCCATTACAAAATACAAAACACCAGCCTGTAGTAGATGCTCAATAAATGATGGTGACTATTATTACAAAGATTAACATCGAGGTTTCAGGCTAAATCGAGACAAGTGTGACTTAGGAGGCCTGGGTGGGAATAGAGGCTGAATGTGAGGGCACTGGGGAAAGGAGCACAGAAGGGTGGATTCCTGAGTGTGGGAGCACTGGGGACTGAAGACCAAGATTTCAGGGAGGAGAGATGTTGAGAGGAACAGCTTGAGCCAGAGGCGCTGAGGGGGAGGAGCAGGTGCTAAGTACACAGACTTTAGGGGCCGCATGATGGAGAAAGGGCCCCCAACAAAGGTCAGCACGGATTCAGTGAGTTACTCTCATACCATCTGGGGGTATCAATCTTGTCTCCTGAAAAAAACAGTAAACTTCCTACAGAAGAGGATCTTGCCATCTAATTCTCCTGCATCCATTTTAGCTGTTGAATAAGTATTTAATCAGATGGAATTGCCAGTGACTTCTGGGGAGCTTACAAAGGACATGTCACTCGGTGGGTGAAGGAGCTGTCCCGCCCAGGTCCCTTTTCCCTTCGTTTCTCTACACCAACACTTAACAGACATGGCCACTGGCCTGTTGATTTGATGCCATGAGTCTAGGCGAAGCCACTTCCACCAACATCTTGGACTGATTAAGAAACTTTCTAAACCTGAGTCCTAAGGCTGAAAGGTGGGAGGGTTGTTTATAAAATGTTTTGACCATCTCATCTATATATATATATAGTTTTAACCCCAACACAACCATAAAATCTGACAATTACTTCTTTTTTTGAAAAAATTAAGTTGCAGCCCATGTAAGGGAGCAATGCCTCACTCCCTACACCCAGTGCTTTCATCTTGGGAAGGGAAACCAATTAGTGTTGGAAGTGCTGGTCTCTCTCTGCCTCTCTATTAACTACTCCTTGCAGGGGCCTGAGGCACAGTCTGATACAGTGACTTGCTGACAATTAGGTAGAAAACATCGGGTATGCTCAGCCCAGTGCCTCCCTTGTTCAGTGGGGAGGAGAGATGCCCTTTACCCGCTGTCCCCTGGGAGGCCCCCACCACAGGTTCTGACTCTCTGAAGATTATCTGGCCACAGGCAAAGCACTTGATTCCTTGACTTAGGGACACTGGATGTGAGTGGACAGCGCGTGCTGTGAGCAGCATAGAGAAAGAGGGTAACTCACCAGCAGATTAAGAACATTATCAACAATTGTTGTTGTCAGCAGTCTACACAGCTAATATCAAACAGACAATATTTTGTGACTGAGAGTTCCCATACAACACACAGCAATTCTCTAAAGGGAGGAGGTAAACAGCTGCCAGGGAACTAAGCATGACTCTCTTAAGGCTCGCTTTTCAGAGAAGCCCATATGGAGAAGGGCTAACTTTCCGCACGCTGAAGATTCAGGTGGGGAAAAGAAAAACAACCAACACTCTGTAGGGCATGTGAAAATTATGCAAAAACTATGACATACCCACATCGGAGTGAAATCCAAGAGGTGAGGATCTAATCTCTCTTGTGGAGAAAAAGTAGAATAAGTTGCTTTGATGGTGGTTTAAACCCATCAGGAAATGGTGTCAATTTCCCAGAATGAACAGACAGGAGACTTTCCAGGACATCTAGGATTTCACGCAGCAGGCTCTGTTCTTATCTTACGATGTTTAACCTTCACAAAGCTTAAGAAAGTCCTTGTCCTTGAGAAATATTAATATAATTGTAAACTAAAAGTTCTAAGCACTAGGAAGGCCTGTGCCAGAGATGATTATATTATAAAAGACAGGTTCTGAGATTTAGAAGTTTTGCTGCATCAAATCCTGGGAAAATCTCAAAGGAGGAGATACAGTCTTGCTGCTCTCCATTTAATTCCCAGGAGTAGCTGTGAGCATAGACAGACCACCACCCAGGCAGTGAACCAGCGCTTCCCATGATCCTCCCCACCCTGTCCAGGTCGGCACCATTGTGCTTCCCATTTTACAGATTAAGAAGGTGAGTCTCAGGGAGGTCAAGTAATCTGCTGACCTGGACAGGGTTTCACAGCAAGACTTTCAGATGTCAAAGCCTTTCTATCGATGGCTCTCCCATGGGCTGCAATCACCAACCACCTAGGAAACTCCTTGCTTTTAAGTTACTTCTCTCAGTCTATTTGCAAGTGAACTTTCTTAGGTTACAGGACCTCTAGGCTCCAGGCCCCATCTACAAATGCCTCACAAATATTTCCAAAAACAGTAGTTGATTTGAGGAGAGTCAGGCAAATTCATTTGCTAGTGAAACTGCAGTAAAAATAGACATAAATCAGTCTCTAAGAGTCACGAATTCCGAACAGTCTTTTAGAGCAGAAAGCACAAAGGGCCTGAAGTCAAAGAGGCTGGGTTTCACACAGGCTCCACCGGCTACAGTGACTGAAGGTGAGCCGCCAACCTTCCAGGCCTAATTTTAAAAGGGAGAGAGAAAGAGAGAAATAAAGTAATCCTGTTTCATTGGATTATTTGGGAAACTAATGGTAATTTTATACATGAAATAACTTTGTAAGCTGCAAAGCCCTATACAAGTGGAGGATTTAATTATAATTATATTGACTCAGCTATTTGGCTGGGATCTTACAAGGAATCTGAATCATCAGATAGAGGTTTTTTTAAAAATGAGATGTAAAATAGCATAATAATTAAGAACAAAGCCCTAACCTCAGGATAACGAGGTTCAAACCCTTGCTGTGTGATCTTGAGCAGGTTACTTACCTTCTCTGTACCTCAGTTTTCTTATCCGGAAAATGGGGACAATAATTAGTGCCTACCTCATAAGGTGGCCCTGAAGACTATGCAAGTTTAAATACTTAAAGAACTGAAAATGGTTCTTGGAACACAGGATGCTTGACCAGTATTACTGTACTATCATGATTTTCACTGAACAGGCAAAAAGTGGACTGGGATGTAGCAGCCGGCACTACAAAACAAAACCACTGCAGCAGAGGGAAAAAGGCAGACTATAGCTCTGAAATGTACTGTATTTTGAACTCTCTGGGGGACTCTTTTGGAGAGAAAAATAAGTCATCAGACTTCCAGTAAAACCCTGCTTCTTCCTCCCCTCCCCTGCCCTCTTCCTCGCCCATCCTATGCAGAAAACCTAACAGCCCCAAAGTCCTCTTTCTTCTTCATCACTCTCCCATCCCCAAAGATCAGCTTCAGCCCAGGTGAAGGCCTAACTGAAGACCCCAGGACAGTCTGGGCAAGTCCCTGGAGACCAGGGCAGCTGCAGAATGTCAGCCTCTCCCCTCTCTCCATTTCAATCCTTCCCCTCCTTCACGGCTCCCACAATATCCCACTCCTCCCCAAAGACTGCTCCCTTCGGCACTGTGCATCTGTAATTGCCAACTCTGCTCTCACTGGCTGCATAATTATTTCACAAGTGCCTATTTTATTGCCCCTAAAAGGTAAACTCCCCAAGAGCTAGTCATATTCTTCTAGATTCCCCACAGGGCTTAGCAAGGGGCTGCAGACACTGACCATGTGCCATAAATAATTTGGTAAGGGGTTTAGTTCCCTGGAAGGAGCCCAGACTCCCTGCAAAGTGGTCAGATGCAAACTCGGTCTGAGCCTCGACTCCTCCTCCCCAAGCCCATGGCAGATTCTGCTATCAGATCACAGCATATGATCACAGGCTTTCTCCCAGAGACCCTGGAAGAAACCTCAGAATCCTTTTCATCACTGCACTGCAGGGAACCAATACAGACTGACTGGAAAGATGAACCCTTTTTTGCCATCTCTGCTTCCTAGGCACTTCCCTAACTGAGTCTCTGTAACACTGGGACTTAACCACTATTATTATAACTACCACACTCTACTGTACAGAGTTGTTCACTTGTCTGCCTCCACTAGACCAGGGGCTTTCAAACTTTTGATCATGGGAGCCCAATAATAACCTAAATCAGCATGTACCAAACTGAAGCTAAAGTTTCCCAAAACAATACTGATTAGTGTAATGCACTGTGATATTTCCTATTATAGTCTGTCTAAAAATACTGATTCAGATCCACAGAATTCATCTCATGGTGCACTATGGTTTACAACTATATCTATGTGATATAGATACAGAGAGGTAAATAGAGAGATAGGTAGGTAGATGATATAGTATGTTAGTTACATAATGTTAGTTAAGGTAACATTAGCAGCTATAACTGATAAACCCCAAAATCTCAGCCTTTACTACAATCAAAGTCTGTTTCTTGTTCACATAAAACCTAAACCAGTGTAGACTGGGAGGTGGCTTCCACTGGGCAGTCATTCAGGGTGGGTTCCAGGCTGTTTCTTGTGGTACCTTTAACACATGACTTCTAGAGTTACGACGTTCCGGATCATAGCAATCCTGCCTGGGAAGTTTTTTATGGGTCAAGTGTACAAGTGACACTCATTGCTTTCAATCTCATTCCATTGGCTAGTATTTAGTCACATGGCCTCACTTAACTGCAAGGGACCTAGGAAATGTAGCCTAGCCATGTGCCCGGGAAAAGATGGAAACCGATCTGATGATCAGCTAGCAGTCTCTACCACAGACCTGCCATTTACAAAACCCTCCAAGGGAAGGACCTAGCCTTACTCACATTTGTATCTCCAGAACTAGCGAAATTTTTGGCTCATAGAAAATGTATGACCATAGGATGAATGGGGAACATGATAGATCCTGGCTAGAGTTCCAGAAGTATTAGGGTTTATGATTAGGTTTCATAAGTCTCTCCAAACTGACACCTGTGCAAAGCCTAAAGCAAAGCTGAATCCAAAAATCTGCATTAGGGCAGGTGGAAGATACCAGAAAAACTGCTTGGTGTCTCCCCTTCTATGTGGAGGCTACACAGACACTCTTCCAACACCCCCATGCCTGTCACGGAGCACAGCAGAACAATTAAGAGCACATAGACTTTTGAGGCGGATAAATCCTGGCTGGGCCCCTCCCTGGCTACAGAACCACAGCTGAGCGTTCACTATGTGAGAGGCATGATGCCGCACATCTTCTAGGCAGTATCTCATTGCATCCTCACAAGAAGCCTCTGAAGGACACTGATTTCTCCCTTGGACCTTCCCACTGCCTGAGAGAATCAATGGCTTCTACCCCTGTGTTCCCAAAGCACTTTCCAAATTCACAACCCTTTAATTCACTTGTGGTAGAGCTGTTTTGGCACGTGGAGGTACCTATCTGTTCATCTTATCTCTCCAATTGCACTTCAAGGATAGTGGAAATAGCATACACTTGAGAGTCAAAATACCTAGGTTCAAATGCCAAACCAAACTTAATAGTTGTGTGAGGTTAGCGAAGATACTTATTTCTTCTGAGCCTCGATTTTCTTATCTGTAAAATGGGGTCAGAAGTCCAACATCAAAGGGATGCTGGGACACATAAACCTAATATCTATAAAGAATTATGCCTGGCACATAGTAGGTTCTTTAAAAAGTAATGCTGTCCCTCCTCCACCTCTCCTTGAGGGCAGAGATAATGTTTTATTCCTGGACATTAACATCATATCTTGCACATAATAAATGTATGTTGAAATGTATTGAATGACAAGCTTTTCTGTTGCACAATAAAAATAAAACACACAAACCTATCTTGATCCTTAGAAGCTCTCTTTTTATCTCTCCTTCCTCTTCCCACATACTTCATTACTCTTCTCTCTTTGGGTAACATGAACTTTTTTTTTGTACTCAGAAATTTTAAATGGCTAACAGAGCACCTCAGGATTCTTTCCTCCGGCCATTATCCTTCTCTTTCAAGTTGTGCTCAGCAAGATTATTTGGCTATTGGAGCTAAAAACGGTCAGATTACAAGTGGAGGTCTCTGAAATGTAGCATTCCCCATTGCAGGATTCTGGAATTACACCAAACACCAGGGAGGGGTTGCTCTTCCCCAAAGAGCTCACTGTTCTGAAAAAGCCTTTGTTTTAAGGCTTTGCAAAACTGCCCTGTGGAATCTCCTCCAGCCCAGGTCCGCAGCACTGGCCTAGAACTGCTCACAGAGTATCTACATGCTCCCTGTAAAACAGAACACTCAAGAGTCCTACCATCTTGTAAAAATTGCTGCTGTCCGAGTCTTGGTTTGTATTTCACAGTATAACGAGCACTGTTTTGGAGCACTTGTTCTGATGTCTCTAGCAAGCCCCTGATAATGAGAACAGCTGACACACCGTGTGGTTCCTGGGTCTGTGGCGTTATGTTAGGCACCTTCTGTCAATTATCTCCTCCAATTCTCACCAAAACCCACAGTCAGATATTACTATTATCCCTATTTTGCAGAGAAAGAAACTGAACCTCAGGAGGTCAAAGAACTTTGCCCAAGGTCACACAGGCAGCAAGCAGCAAAGCCTCAATTCAAACCCTAGTCTATCAGATTCAAATCCCATTCCATTTCTGTTACTCCACACTGCCTCTTTAAATGGCTATAAAAGAAGGTCCTTTCTGTATAGAAATACTTGAGAAAATAAACAGTTTGGACTGGTCAATCTTTGGGTCCCTTCCTCCTCTTAAAAAAAATCTATGGTTCTAATGAAGAGAAGAAAGAAAAAAGGAAATGTAAGGAAACCAAACATTATGAGGCTTGGCTTATCAGTATTTAATAACAGCTTTTGGATCAAAACTCTACAGAACCTTATTTATGGACAGACAGTTACTGTTAAGCAGAACTTCTTTATACAACCTTTTCATCTGAGGATATTGTAGCCTTCTACTGCCTTTCTATTAGTGAGAGATGGGGTGTGAAATTTGCTGGCCCTGCCAACACTATCCCATTAAATTATCTGCCCTCTTCCAGTGCAATTCACTCAGAGGCAACAGTTTGAGACTCAGGCCCTGTGAGTGTCTGTGCCTAGGCGTTCGGAGCGGGGAGGTGTGAAGGAAAAAGTTCAGGTGGTGGTAGCATCCCAATGACGTAACAGCAATCCACATTTCACTGCCTTACCAAAATAAAGTGGATGCCACAATTATCCCATTCCTAAACAAACTGAAAACCCCAATCGAGCTTACTGCAACAAAGAGAGAGCCTTTTTACCGCTGTTTATTTTTATTTTGTATTCGTTAGCTTTTTAGATATTCCTGGCATGCAAGTCAGGCTCCATGTAACAAGCAGCTGCATTTAGTTAAGGATTTCGAAGAGTTCCCCCCACCAAACCCCACCACCTCATAACAGCCCCCCTCCCCTTCAACTCCAAAGAACTCTCTCAGACTCTCTCAGACTACTCCCCTTTTCTCTTGTCTGTCGACAGAACAGTCTCTCCTGGCACACAGTGGGGAATAGGTGAGGCCAGGCTGAGGCTCTCCTGTTGGAGAAAGAGGCCTAGGAGACTTGAGTGTTTCCCAGCTGGGGCTGGATTTGCCAGGGTCTGACCCACATGGGGAACTTGGAGCTGGCAAGCCAGCTCTCCCACTAGAGAGCACTCTAATAAATCACCCCTATTCCCTGAGTTGTACATCAAGATGCAAATACAAAGGCACTTCATCAAAGTACATCTCATCACTGGTTGGGAGGAATTGCCAGACATGCTCCTCAAACCACATCTGAGTTACAGTTCATTATAACAACATCATTCCTCCTGATCAGAGGTGCAGACCATCCAAGGCCTTTCCAGTCCATCTCTGAGTTACAGTGAGTCTGGCTCAGGGAACCCCAGCACAGGAAGGAATATTGAAATTGGCTGTCTCCAGTCATTTCTTATAACCCTTATAATGGTTGAGAAATCATCCCTTTGCTGCTCTTGGAAAACACAGGGATATAACACCTTTGGCCCCAATATAACATAAAGGGTGTAAATTTTAAGACAAACCGGGAGAGACTGTCGAGGGCAGCAGTCAGATGAGAGCATGAACTTTTATGGTTTGTAAGCCCTACAATGCCATTTCCTGGCTGTGTGACCTTAAGAAAGTAACTTAACCTCTCTGTGCCTAAATTAAAATGAGCTAATTATGCCATCTCCTCATGGGGTTGTTGTGAGGATTCAGTGAGTTGATACTTGCAAAATGCTTAGAATAGTGACTGGCCTGTTGTAAAGGTTATGCAAGTGTCTGTTAAATACATTGTACAAACAGAGGCATCAGGCATTTCAGAATGCTTGGGTTCAGGGAAGTACATTCTTAGTTGAGGTCAAAGGATTTGGCACCATTCTTTAGCATCTCTCAGGCCCTGTAACAGTCCAGCTAGTAGGAGGGGAAATGGAAAGTGAGGAGAGAGAGAGGCCCCATGGATTGTGTAGATCTGGGTAAAGGCCCAGGACCCCTCCACCCCTGGCAACCCAGCAGGGAAGGCAACTCATTGCCCTGGGCCTCAAACACTCCAGATCAATGGTTCCTATCTTTTGGGGATTGCAGTTTTCTTCAAAAATCAGATGATAACCAGAAACATACAACCCTAAAAATGTACATAAAATTTTGTGTATTATTTCTGGAGGGTTGAATGGCCTAATTTCAGATACCCCAAGTTAAGACCCTCTAGGCTGGATCTCTTCTCCAATACTTGCTATCCATGGTTTCACTCAATGCATATAACACTCAGGAAAGGCTCAGAAAAACTAATCGCCATACCCAGTGTGTGGAAGAGAAACGATTCGAACCTACGTCAGTTAATTCCAACACCTGTGCTCGTAACCTTTAGGTTCTACTGTGAAGTTCTACTACACTCCCTTCATACTGGAAGATGGGACAAAGGGAAAATCCTTGAAAACAAGCAATGTTACATTGTTACTAGGAAAAACAAGCATCATCACACTTTTACCTACAACCAAAAAAGTTACTCTCCGTTCATTCAATAAAAATCTATGGACCACTTACTATATATGCCAAAACATACACCATTTATATGCAGATATACATGTACATCAACATACATATAGTATATACAAAGCATTCCATTCTCCATAGGATGTTGGGTAAAATTTTCAAAAATATTTGAGATACTGTATGTGGTCCCCTTCAAACCACAGCCAAACTGGACACTAATGGATGGAAGTGACATACCATTTAGAAACTTTCAAGTCTAATCTGAGGCCTATACTCACCATGCAGGAGATGGAGAGAGGAAAATATAGACCAAAGTTGAGTTTTGAAGGACTCCTAACTAAATACCAGAAAGATAATCCCAGATAATGTCAGAGTAGCAAAACAGCCACCAGGTATACTGACTCAATATTGGAAATTAAATATTCCCAACACATTGCCAGAGGCAGTTGGACCACACCCTTTGTCTCCTGGGCCTCTGTATGGCTCCCCCTAGGGAGGATTTTCAGACGTTCCTATAAAGGTGGGGCTGGATGACTTGGTCCCCAGGTGTTTTCACCAGGAAAGCTAGCAGTCTTATTGCCCTCAAGAGTCTCTAATTCTAGAAGTAGACAGGACCTATTAAAATGGCATTGGAAAGTTTACAAAATGACAGCAAACAGTAGTAGGCCACCTCCCTCTGACTCCAAGCAGCCAAGCCACAAAATCTACAGGAGTCTGAGAAAAGCTGAGGTGGGTTCCAAAGGCCCTGAGCTCTGGGTACAGTTATAAAGGCTTCAGGTTCGGGATGGTAAGAGGTAGATGGGGAGATTGACAGTGAACAGACCAGAAAAAGTAAATGTAAAGGTTTGTTCCTCCTGGCTAACAAAACAGAAGAGTGATGGGAGAAATGCTGAGCATTTGTTTTAAATAAATAAATGAAACATATCACCCCTTAGACTGATCTCCTGAGACATTGGCTGAGTTACCTGAAGGATGTTGGATCAGACAAGAAGGTAAATCTGAGTTCCACTAGAAGCCTTGTCCCCAGAGAAAGGATCAAGCATTCACAGAAATGGAAAAGGATTTATTAGACAATAAATAAGACAGTAATAACAGATTTTAGCTCATTATTGAAGAGATCAGAATAAGCACTACTCTTTAAAAAAAAGTTGTCATGGGAGAGAAAGAAACAAATTTTAATTCATGCACATGGAGGTCCCATAGAAATGGGACCTAAAAAGTAGCCAAAGCAGGCAGCTTTTATACTTTTTAGACAAAGAAACAATAAATTTGGGAGGAATTTTTTTTAAGTTTTTTTTTTTTTTTTTTTGAGCCTGTAGACAGTTCAATGAGAATTTGGGCGACTGCTGATAACAAAATTGTCTTACACTCAGCAAAATCATTGCCTGGACATTTATTTAAAGGCAGAAGTCCAAAGAAAGGTGCACTGGACCCTCAAGTTCCCTCCCTCTCCCAACCCTGTCCCTCCCCCTCCCCATGATCTAAAAGCAACCATTGTTGAAAGGTTATGTAGAATAAAGGAAAAGACAGAGGATATAAGTGAACAAATTAAGGCGCCTCACTAGGAGCCTTGCCTTAGCTAAAATCACCTTGGTTATCTCCACCTCAATTTGCCCAGCAACCTGACATCAGAAAGATGTTTACAATGTTTTAGGCAGCACGACCCAATTTTTGCTTTTCACCCAGGTGTGTGGCAACGGACCAGATGTTTGGCATCAAGGAAGCAAACATCCATGTGACCAAGCTGTTTACATTTCATTAGGATTTTCCATCGGGAAGGAGCACTCCCTGCTGATGTACATCTTAATTACAATTAGGAGCAGTATTTACCCTGAGGAGCTTCCAGATTAGCAGAACCACACTATAGGATCAGTTTCAGAATCATCCTCAAAAAATGTGGTTCCCACTTCCCCAAAGTCATCTCTATGAAATCAAAATTCACACACAACTTCCTTCCAGGGTGTATTTTCTACCACGAAAATTATTAGCTAGACTTTGGTCAAAACGAATTCTGTAGTCATGGTCTAGGTAGTGAATAGGTCTTTCCCCCTCAACTGCTAAATAGCCCAGAGCCTTTTTCCCCCTAAAGCACAGTGCTAACTTAAAAATGAAAGATGCATGATAAAAGAGCACGGGTTGGGGCTGGGCGTGGGGGAGGGAAGAATCCAGGGGCTCCAGCACCCCCTCAAGGGATGCATGTTAAAAGTGAGGCCTAAGACCCTGGAGACTTTAATCAACTTTCCCCCTCCAACCTCGAAAGAATGAATCGTTGTCTCCACAGGCGCAGCCGGGCTCTTCCCCCTCATTGTGTACGGGCTCAGACGCAGCAAGGATCCGAGCTTCCCGCAGCGAGCTAAAACTCTCGGGCTTTCGGTGAAGTCTTTCTCTAACTGTTGCAATTGTCTTTGGAGATTACCAAAATCAAGTATGCATTAGTTGGCTTTCCCTCCCCTTGTTTGTTAACACACACACACATACACACATACACACACACACGTGCACTTTGGAGCAGCAGGCCGTCTCTGACAGCACATTTTGCACAAAGTGGCGGCGGCGGCGGCAGCGCACACGTTGTGGCCTCCATCGTGACCCTCAAGAAGGCCAGCGAGCTGGGGACGGTGGAGATGCGAGGCCGCCCGAGCCCCAGGAGGACAGGGCTTTTGTTTGGGTCGTTCAGTGGACAGCCTAGGTTCTCTCAGGCACTCCTGAAAATACAAACTCCCTCCAGGACCGCTGCGACGTGGGGTCAGGATGGACTTGTCTGAACACCGGTTGGGGCGCGTTAGGGGTCCAGCGAGAGATGGGGGGACGAAAGGCATCCCATCGCCCCACGACCCCCAACCCCTCCACGCTTCCTGTCAGCGCTGACAACTGCGGCTGGGCGCCGAGGAAGAAGTGCCCGGGCGCACCCCCGGCCCTCAGAGGGACTCCAGGGTGAATCCTCGCCTGCCTCCCCGGCGCCTGGAGTCGCGCTGGCGAGACCCCCGACGGGGCGCCGGCAGCCCCCCGAGGCGGGCGCGGCGCTTCCTGTCCGCCCAGCCCCGGGCCGGCCGACGGAAGGGTGGCCGAGGCTGGGCGGGCCCGCGAGCCGGCCGATGCGCCTCTTACCTTGGGCAGCGGCCCCGCGCGCCGCCAGCAGCAGCACGGCCAGCAGCTCCAGGAGCGGCGGGCGCGCCCCGCGGCGGCGCGGCCGGTGCATTCCTCTTCTCGCGGCGGCGGCGGCGGCGGCGGCGGCTCCCAGGCCGCGCGCAGAACATCCACGGGCTCTGCCCGGGGTCCCGGCTACCTCGTCCCGGCCGCTCTCCTCGCAGGATACCGCGGGCGTCTGCGAAGTTCTTTGTCCCTCTAACCTGCTCCTTTGCCTCAGCCCGGCCCTTCAGGACCCCGTAAGCGCAGTCCCTCCACAGCCCTCCGGTTGCAGCCTCGCCGCGGCCGGTCGGTTCAGTCCGCGCCGTCGGGGTCGCACTCGCGGAAGGCGAGTCTCGCCGGCTCGGGGTCTGAGGAGAGCGCGCCCTGCGCCCGGGGGCTGCCGTCCCGGGGCTCCCTCCGTGGCGGCTGCGGCGGCTCCTCCCGCTCTGCGCGCTCGCTCTCTTGCTCTCAGCCTCCCTCAACTTGTCACTTTTCACCAACTCTCCAGCCCAGCGCCTGCCCCGACCAATGGCAGACGCGGGTCCAGGCCGGCGACCCAGCGCCCTCTGCTGCCGCCTCTCCACACGCGGACTCCCAAAGTTGTTCCTTCCGCGCCGCTCAAAAACCCTCCTCCCCTCCCCCACGACACCTCAAACCTGCAGCGGGACCTGAGCCCTTTGGGCCCTCGCGGCCATTTGACAGAAAGGGAAACCGAGGCTCAGGGAAACTTGTCCGGGTTCGCAAACCAGTTTGTGGCTGAATGACTCAGGAGACCCAGATTCTAGGGGTCTCAACCCTGCCACCGTTAGCCGTGTGACCCTGGGTAATAGAAAATTTAGTGATACGTAGTTCCCCTTTTGAATTCCTCTTTGACCCACGTGATTTTTTCCCATTTTGTCTCTATTTCTAGTATCATCGCATTGAAATCAATGTCATCTGTACAGTTTTCTCTTGGAGATTTATTGAGGACTTCGTGGTCAGTTTTTGCCAGTGTCCCCGCTGATCTCTTGAAAGGTGTTTTTCTGTCTTCGGAATGTGGAGATGGGTGACTATCTCCATTTGATATTTATATTTATCATGTTACTTAGGCCTTCTGTATCTTTGCATTTTTTTTTTTTTTTGTCCAGCTCTTCCACCATGGGCCAAGGGGGTCATTAAAGTCTCCTACTCACAGTATGTTTTTATCCATTTCTCCTGGTTACGCATTATGAATTTTGTGATCCATAAATACTCATGGCCATTTGGCTTTCCTTGTGGAGAGGGCCTTTGATCATACAGAGTGGTGAGCACCTGCTGTGTTCCAGGCCCTGCTTTAGGCTATGAGGATGCAAGAGTCACAGAGACACCAGTCTTGTCCTAGAGGAACACCAAGAAGCCCACTTATTGAGTATCTCCTGCTTGCCTAGTGCTTTGTGTGCATTTGCTCATGAATCTTCCACTGACACTTTTAAAAAATCATTACAAATACTTATACCTCTTTGCACTTTTACATAGATTATGCTCATAATATGGTTTTAGAAACTTGAGATGCAGAAAGAGAATATGTGACTTGCCTGCAGTCACACAGACAACAGATGGCCAAGCCAAGACTCAGTCCCTTTACCGTGATGGGGCTAAAAGTTCTTGGCCAGAGCCTGGCGTATAACAAGCTCTCAGTCAGTGGCAGGGGGTGTAACTGCTGCAGCGATAGCCTCTGAAAACCCGGCTTTAGGATTTTATAATGAGCAGTCACCTTGTTGAAGGCAAGGGCTTTGTAGCCCAAAGTACGTCCCAGCAGGTCAAAGACTCGCAGCCCTCTGCCTTCGGCCAGGTGAATGGCTAACCCATGTAGGACAAACGGTCACTTATTCTTCTCAAGACTTTAGGGCAGGGGCATCCCCAGCTGCCTTGCTAGCTTTCCCCCTCTCTATCACTCTGACCTGAGGTCAGGGAATGATAGACAGAGAGGCCTTGGGTCAACCAGTTTATCGCCCAAATAGGTCTGTCCTCCAAGTTTCTCTGCCTGAGACCCATTCAGTCCTGTCTCAATTATCTCCAGGCTCTTGCCTGAGGAACTTCCTGCACAAGGTTCTCTTGTTAGAAAACTGTCTTTGATGGTTGGCCTCAATATACTATGGCCCAGAAGTCAGAGGAATCTCAGGACACTGCACATTACTGAAAAGTTCTCCATCATCTATAGAATAACTCTCAGCTGAGAGACAAGGACCCTTTCCTGTCCACCCACCCTGCCCCCAAACCCCACCCCATAACTGCTTGGCCCAGGTAGCTTAGGTAACAGATGGCTGCCAGTGCTGAGTATACAGAACTTAATGGCACTTTTATCAGTACTTAAACTTTCCAGGAACTTAATCACAGAATCATAGACGTGAGGAATGTGACAGCTAAAAAGGGTCCTGGAAATTAACTTGTATACCCACCCCCTTAACATTTTATAGAGGAGAAACATGGGACTCGGGGAGGTGAAACTTCCATGCCCAAGGTCCCACAGCTGGCAAGAGCCAAATCTGGAACCCGCATCAACTAGTCCAGACCTGGGTAAGCACTCCTTCAGTCCTCCTGGATCCCTGGAAGTTTAGCTAGAACATACTAGCTCCCAAAGGATAGGTTAGAAAAGGGCTTTTCCTGTTTAAAAAAAAAAAAAAAGACAAAGGAAATATTTATGCAATCCAGTAAATGCCAGTGCTGAGGAGTGCAGGCTGCCTCGGCTCAAGCTCCAGCTTTTCTGGTCTCTGCTGAGTGACCGTGGACACGTATCTTAGTCCCTCTGTGCTTCAGACTCTCATCTTTAAAGTGGTGATGGTAATAATAGTACCTAGTCCATACTGCTGTGAATGTTAAATGAATTAATGCATATAAACTGCTTCCATGAGTGTCTGGCACTTAATAAATGTAGAATATAAGAACATCATCATCATCTTCATTATTATTATTATTTACATATGTGAGCTTACTTAGACCATCAAAATTCCTATGAGGTCAGTGTCGTCTCTATTTTTCACAGGCAGAGAAACTAAAGTAAAATGAGGTTAAGAAACTTGCCCGAAGTCACAAAATTAAGGGAAAAACATAGGGCTCAAGCCTAAGTGAAATCTCTCTCTACATTATACCCAAAGAGTGGGATGTGCGAAAAGCGCACAGAAATGTTCCTTCTGCAGACCTCCAACGGCCCCACCCTCTCCCTTAACCAAGCCAGTCCTTGATACAAATGGATCAGATAACCCAGGAGGAGCCACTCTCCTCAGAGAGTCCTGGCTCCAGCTGCGAGGTACCCGCTGAGGCCCCTGCTGCTTAGAGAGGCAGCCATCTACCGGTGGCCTCTCCCACTAGCACACACTCGGGCTCTGTTTATTATCACTGTGGACACTTAGAAGGCACAGGCACGGGCAAGTCGTAATGGGAAGGTGGAAGAGCACTGGGATAGCGACACATCGACGGTGTCAAGCACCAAGGAGCATGTAAAAGAAACTCCCTTACATTTCAGAAAGTTGTTGGAAAAGGAGATTCATTTGGGGCATTTGCCTGATTCACCCCAAAACACAGCCTTAATTTTTCATCTCGGAGAAACCAAGTAGCATGATGGTTACAAGTGAGAACCCAGGAGACAGCTTACATGGATTCAAATCCTGGCTTTGCTCTCTTAATAGTTGTAAGAGCCTGAATCTCTGTTTTGCAATGTCCTCACCTGTAAAGAGGCATAACAGTAATACTTACCAACTAACTTTGCTCTGCAGATTTAACTAGTTAATACTTGTAAAGGGTTTAGCACAGTGTCTATCACACAGCAATCAGCCAATTATGATTGTTAGCTATTATTATTAGTGATTAAGAACAAGTGCCCTCACATTAGCTAGACCCGGCCAGATGATGTGAACAAATTATCTGACTTCCTTATGATGCAATATCCTCACCTGAAAAAAAAAAAAAAAAAGAGAGAGAGAGAGAGACATAACAATAGACCCAATCACATAAAGTTATTTCAAGTATTAAAATAATATACTATATACCTGAATATAAAAGTCTCAACACAGTGTTTGGCATAGCACCCATTCAATAAATTGTTTATTTTTTTTTCTCTAAAATTCTGCATTATGGGGTGAGAGAGGGACATAAATTTGGTGATCATACAGCCTGGATTTCTGGTGCAATCTTGATTTCATATATTTTGTTCCATTAGCTTCAAAGACCTATTTGTATAGTGGGTAAAAAAGATGATAAAAAGACTAATTTGCTTCCCTTTTGCACCCAATGTTGTTCTCTTCTTGTCCATGTCCATACCTTTGAGACGCTGTGTGTGTGTGTGTGCATGCGTGTGTGTGTGTGTGTATATGTGTGTGTAACATCTCCTTAATCTAGTATCACCATCAGAAGTTCATTAACAAGAAATTCAAGATCAGTAAGGGATTGTTATTAACTAATACCAAGATGTTATAGCCTAAATGAAACTTCTGAAAAGAAAGGACAGGAGAAAAATCTTAGTAATCTTGGGTTTGGTGAAGATTTATTAAAGAAGACACAAAATCCATGAACTGTTAAGAAGATATTGATAAGTTGGACTTTTTCAAAATTAAAAGCAATTGCTTTTTGAAAGACATTGTTATGAAAATTAAAAGGTAAGCACAGACTAGGGTAAAATTTTGCAAAACATGTCTGACTAGGGGCTTGCATCTGGAATAAACAAAGCACTCTTACAACTCAATGATAAGACGAGAAACAACCTAATTGTTTAGATGGGCAAAATATTGGAAGAAAACCCACCAAAGATGATATACAGATGGCAAGAAACACATGAAAAAATGTTCAGCATCATTAATGATCAAGGAAATGCAATGTAAAACCACACTGGGATAATACTACATACCTAACAGAGTGGCTAAAGTTAAAAAGGGGAACCATATCAATTGTTGGCAAGGATGTGGAGCAACAAGAACTTTCATATGTTCCTGGTGGGAATGTGAAATAGTACAATCACTTTGGAAAACAGTTTTGCAATGAAGAGCTAAACCTACATCTGCCATACGATCCAGCCACTCCACTTCTGGATATTTACCCAGGACAAATGAAAATCTATGTCCATTCAAAGACTTGCACATGAAAATCTATGGCAGCTTTGTTTGTAATTGCCAAAAATTAGAAACAACCCAAATGTCTACCAATGGGTGAGTAGATAAACTCTGTTGTCCATACAATGAAATACTACTCATCAGTAACAAGGAATAAATTATTAGTACATATAATAACATGGATGAATATAAAAATAATTATGCTAAGTGACAGAAGCTAGATATCTAAAAATAATATATACTACATGATCCAATTTATACGAAATTCTAGAAAATTCAGACCAACCTGTAATGACAAAAAGCAGATTACTGTTTACCTGGGGATAGAGAAATGCAAGGACGGAAGACAAACAGGCATAAGGACACTTTGGGGAATGATGGATATGTTTACTATCTTGATTGTGGGGATGGTTTCACAGGTGTATACATATGTCAAAACTTATTGCATCAGTCTGGATCCAATTAGGAGATAGAAACCACATCACAGACAAAGCAGGAGACATTTAATAGGTAGAATTATTAACTATCATAAAAGAGTAACAAGAGGTAAAGAAACCATGTATGTACTCCAAAAATGACAAACTTAAAAGAGGTTCAGATCTCACTGGAGAAGGTATGATTTAGCCCACCAGATAGCAGCAAAGTTCACTGGCTCAGCCAGACTAAAGCAAGCATGAGGCACCCCTCTTGAGAGCACCCCATGGCATGAGCGTGCAGTAGAAGTCCGGGCGCTGATCCGGACAGGAGGCTTTCCAAACATGTGAGCCTTATGGGTTCGCAGAGGGGGCTCCAGCTCTGTGGGTATCTCCCTCCCCTCTGGAGCCACAAGTGGGCTGTGGGGACTCACAGAAGGAACAGCTGCTCAACGTGTGACCATCTGAGTCACAGGTGCCTGCATGTGAGCCACATTGAAGTTTTGGCTTCCATGTCGAAAGGCTGCGAAAATGATTATCACCAGGCCAAGGCTAGAAGGTGGCAGAGAGATGGAGTTCTGGGCTTGTGCAGGGGCAGCTCCCAACCATGTTCTCACCCTCACACCTCTCAGCCCATGCTGAAAACTGCAAGAAGCCTCTTCCTCCTACAATGTCCCTCCAGACCTTGCAACTGAAAAAGCTCACTTTAAAGGAGAAAATACTTTAAGAAATTCCATTATTTATTATACAGCATATATTGAAGAATTGAGAGCAATAAACTGATAACTGACAGGCTCGTCAAATTATACACTTTAAATATATTAATTTAGTGTATGTCAGTTATACCTCAATAAACTTTCAAAGTAATACATGCTGACAGCCAAAGAACACCATTTGAGGAAATGTTCTAAACAAGACAGAGATAAAAATAAACTAGGAAAAAAGTAACGTGGAAGGAATAGACTATTTAGATAGAAGAAAATTTACACACAGACATATTCTGTCATTCACACATTCAGAGATAAGTGGAGATACTGCTTTTATGGAATAAGAACAGCATGTAGGGGATGAGCAGAGGGAGGAAGATGCAGTGAACAACAAACAACAAATAATCCTGGAAATTAAAAATAATTATTATGTCTAAAATAAAAAGAGAAGCCTTGGAGAAATGCTTTCAAAATTCTGAAGGAAAATTACTTTTTACTTAAAATTCTATACTCAGCTAAACATCTACTGACATGTGAAGCCTCAAACTTCCACGTACTCTGTGTTAGTTTCCTATGGCCTCTGTAACAAATTACCACAAACTTGGTAGTTTAAAACAATACCGATATATTCTCTTAGTTTGGTAGGCCAGACGTCCAAAATCAGTTTTACTGTGCTTAAGTCAAGTAAAGTCATCAGGGCTGTTTCCTTCTGGAGGCTCTAGGGAGGAATATCGTTTTTTCCAGGTTGCATAGCTGCATCCCTTGGATCATGGGCCATTCCTCCATCTTCAAAGCCAGCCAAAGGGCATCTCCAAATCTCTCTCTGCTTCATCTTCACATCTTCTCTCTTACAAGGACCTTTGTGATTACATAGGACCCACTTGGATAATCCAGGAAAATCTCATCAAAAAATCCTTAACTTAATCACATCTGAAAAGTCTCTTTTGCAATGTAAAGAAACAAATTCACAGGTTCTGGGGATTAGGACATGAGGATCTTTGGGGAGCCATTACTCAGCCTACCACATACTCTCTCCAAGGAAACTATCAGAGGATATATGGCAACTATTCTGAAAGTAATTTCCCTACCCCACCCCCCAAAAAAACACATGGAATATAGGAAAAAGAGAAGAGAAAGGAATTTCCAGGATGATAATGAAGGCATGTTCCAGGAGAGAAAATGAATAACTAATCAGGGAGAATTAGCCAAGATTGGAACAGGTCTGAAGACTAGGAGAAAAATCACCATCTGATAGAATCTCAAGATGATTTAGGTCTGAGACTCATTTTTGAGGAAAAGTTTTGGTGTAAATTGGTGATGAGCATATAGAAAACTAAACAAACACAAATATAAACTATTATTAACTCCATGGAATACAAAAAAAAAGTTGTACAAAAAAGAAAAATAAACATAGTATGTTGCATGGTCTTTAGCTGTAGCTAGAGATGACACAGAGATGTCTGAATCTAACCAAAATTATAATCAATTATGATGAGAGAGTGGGAGGATGGAAGTATATGGTGGTGGTGGTCATGGTTGTGAAAGAGAGCTCATATTTCATAATGGAAAGTTAGCAGATATTAGCTAAAACTGAAATATCAAGATGTAGCTATGTGCTATTTAAGATCATGAAGAAAGAATTGAAAGAACTGAAATCAAGAAGTAGGTGTGGGGAAGGGGGATGGACGATGGGAGGACACCAGAATCACCGAGATGCTCAGTAAGTGGCCCTCCTTTGCAAGATAAGAGCAGATGGTAAAAAATGCTGTTATAAAATGGACTGTTGATAGCAATAGGGATGATAATATCCCAAAATAAAGGCCAGATGTAAGTGCTTAACCGAAGATGCAACATGCACACAATTACTGTGATGAGTAGTGAGGTTGGAGGAGCAGCCAGGGAAGCCTGGCTCACAGAGTTATGGAGATGTTTAATAGAACACAGCATCCCTAGGAGTAAGATATGTTTGGCAGGCAACAAGGACACTGTTCAAAGCATTCAGCCAAAAGAAATCAAGGGTGGTTGATCAGAAGATGGAGGAGAGCTTCTCCAGTTTAAAAAAAAAAAAATCATGGGCCTTTATCAGGTTCCAGGCCAGGAACAGTTTTATGACTAGAACTCAAATGACTAAACAAGAGACCAGATCCTCAGGAAGAAGGTCCCTACAACAGTACAGCAAGTATATATATATAAAAAAAACTCTTCCCCAAGTGGGATGCATGTGGCCCTGCTGCTTGGACCCACATGCTCCAGTAGACCCTATGTTATTGGAGGGTGTCTATAATGAGAATGTTGTATGGCATTAATAGCAACCTTCAGTAGAAGAATCACAGTATAGACTTCTCAGGTTTTGTGTGACCATGCCATGTGTAGTCAAGTATTACACACTATTCAAAAACCAGCATCCTCTTCCTGATGATTAGGGCCAATTACTCCTGCCAGGATGATTACTGCTTTACTTGCCCACTGGCCTTTTGGCATGAGGAATCTAAAGGAACTGGACAGCTGCTTAAAATTCAACGAGACTCTTACTCTGAGCCTAGTGGAGGAGTTCTTTCCAGAGGGGCAAAGTCCAAGGTTATGATGAAGGGAAGCACAAATTTCCTATTTGCTATATTCAAGAGATACACACAGTTGAATATAAAAATACAGGTTGAAAGCAAAAGCATAAAAAAAAGACACACCACACCAACAGTAATTCTAAGAAAACTGGCATAGCTTTACTATTATCAGACAAAACAGTCTTCAAACCAAAGAGTATTGCTAGAGATAAAGAGTGATATTTCATAATGCTAAGAATCAGTTCACCAAGAA
This sequence comes from Camelus bactrianus, assembly GCF_048773025.1. Classification (NCBI taxonomy): domain Eukaryota; kingdom Metazoa; phylum Chordata; class Mammalia; order Artiodactyla; family Camelidae; genus Camelus; species Camelus bactrianus. The sequence goes on from NC_133551.1 coordinate 32,377,273, forward strand.
CACATAAAAATTCTAATTTTTTGTGTTTTTATGTAGATATGTTCCTAAATATGCATGTTCCTAGTAACAGAGCTTAAAAGTATATGGGGAGTAAAAATTGATAACTCTAAAGGTAGAACAGAAAATGAACAATCATAGATGGAGGCTTGAATAATTCTTTCTTACTAATTGATAGAAAAAGAATACAGATAATCAGTAAGAATATAAAAACTTGAACACTATTAACCAACTTGATTTAGTAGATGTTTATGGACCACTATATCTAAAAAATGAAGAATACATATTCTTTTCAAGCATTTACAGAACATTCATCAAGAAAGACTACATGCCAAGCAATAAAATGAATCTCAATAACTTTCAAAAACTGAAATCATACAGAGTATATTCTTTGACGACAAGTCAAATAAATTAGAAATCAATAATAAAATATATATAGAAAATCCATAGAGAATAGAAAATTAATCAACATTTTATAATAACAAAGAACAACTCATAAGGAAAATTAGAGACTGTTAAACTAAATGATAAGGAAAACACATCATATAGCTAAAGCGGCATAAAGAAGAAATTCATAACTTTAAATGTTCATATAAGAAAACAAGCTCTAAAATTATGATCTAAGCTTTCACATTAACAGGCTAGAAAAGAACAAAAGAAGCCCAAAATAAGCAGAAGAAATGAGGATAAGAAAAAATTTAATGAACTAGAATACAAATAATAGAGAAAAATCAACAAAGCCAAAATTTAGTTCTTTGAAAATATTAATACAGTTGATAAACCCCTAGTAATACTGAGTAGTAAAAATAAAAGAAAAAATTCACAAATTGCCAACATCAAGAATGAAATTATAACCATAGGTTCTACAGACAATAAAGGGCTGTTAGGAACAACTTCATGCCAACACATTAAACAAAGCAGATGACATAGACCAATTCCTTGAAAAACACAACTTGTGTAACTGGTAGAAGACTTAAATAGCTATGTACTTAGGGAAGGAATTGGAATTATTAATTTAAAACCTCTCCACAAAGAAACCCACTAACTCAGAAGATTTCAAAGGTGAATTCTATTAAACACTTAAAGAAGAAATAGTATCAATATTACACAAATTCTTTTAAAAATAGAGAAGGAGAAAACAATTTCTAGGTCATTTTATAAACTACCATGACCCTAGTACCAAAACCTGATTAAAGATATTTCAACAAAAGAAATATTCAAACCAGTATTTCTCATGAACTAGATACAAAACTCTTTAACAAAATATTGGCAAATTAAATGCAGTAATGTAAAAAGTATATAATATATTGTGACAAGTTGTGTTTATACCAGTAATGCAAGGTTGCTTTGACATTCTAAAACAATGTAATTCACAAGTCTAACCAATGTAATTAACAGATTTAAAGATAAAATCATCTAATGAGCTCAACAGTTAAGAAAAAGTACTAAAAAAAAATCCAATACCCATTTACGATTTTAAAAGAAAGATCTCATAAAACTATAAATAGAAGAGAGCCTCCTCAGTCTGATAAAGGGCATCTAGGGAAAACATCATGATTAATGATGCAATATTAAACATGTTTCCCTTAATGCAGGAGACAAGGCAAGGGTGAGCACTCTCATCATTCTATTTAGTATCACATTAAAGTACTTGCCAATGACAAAAGGCAAGAAAGGGAAACAAAAGGGATAAACATTGGGGAAAAGAAATAAAATTACCTTTCTTGGGGGTAACACGATAGTGGACAAAGAAAATCCCAAAGAGTTTCAATTTTTAAAATCCTACTACTAAATTGGGTAAGTTAATTTAGGAAAGTCTCAATATAAATGACCATATACAAAAATCCATTGTATGTCTATATATTAGTAATAAACAACTGGAAATAAAATTTAAAAATAAATTCCATTGATAATAGCACCAAATACATAAAAAAACTTATGAATAAAATTAATGCAGGAAATAAAAAGACCTCTGCACTGAAAAACTACAAAATATCATTGAAATTACAGAAGACCTAAATAGATAACTATATCATGCTCATGAACTGAAAAACTCAATACTGTAAATATATCATAAAAGCAGAAAAATATACCAGTGGAACAGAATAGAAAGTCTGTAAATAGGCTGGCACAAACGTCAACGATTAATGTTTTTATTTACAATGTTGTGTTAGTTTCTGGTATACGACAATTGATTTTTTTTTTCTTTTTACAAAGACAGCAATACAACTCAGTGGAAATAAAGAAGGTCTAACAAATGGTGCTGTACCAACTGGAGAAAAAGTGAATCTTGACTTGTACCTTGTATCATAAAGAAAAAATAATTTGAGATGAATTAAGGCTTACATGTAAATTAAAACTGTAAATCTTCTAGAATAAAATATACATGAATATCTTTGTAAATAGGAGCTAGGCAAAGATTTCTTAGGACACAGAAAGCAGTAACTGGAAAAAATAAAATTGATAAATTAGAATTTAATGAAATTAGAAGCATCTACTCATCAAAAAGCACCTTTAACTGAATCGTCAATAAAGTCACAGAAAAAAATGTTCAAAATCATTACTCATCAGTGATATGCAAATTAAAAGCACAGTGAGCTACCATTTAATTTGCATGAGAATGGCTAAAATTAAAAAGATGAAACACCAAATGTTGAGAGGATGGAGAGCCGCTGGGTTTCTCATACACTGCTGGTGAGAGTGAAAAATGTTACAACCAGTGTGGTAAACATTTTTACAGTTTCTTATACAGGTAAATATATACCGACCTTATGATCCAACAATTTCACTCTGAGATACTTACCCAAACGAAATAAAAATCTGTATACAAAGATATGTACACCAATGTTCACTGCAGCTTTATTCATAATAGCAAAACACTGGAAACAACCAAATGTCCACCAACAGGAGAATGAATAAATAAAATGTAGCATATTTGTTTTACAGACGACTCACTAATACAAAGGAACAAACTACTGGTGGATGAAATGACATGGATGAACCTCAAAACTTCAATGCTTGGAGGAAGAAGCCAGACACAAAAGAGTACTTACTCTATGGTTTAATTTTATAATTCAGCTGTAGGAGAGATTATATTAGTGGTTGGCTCCAGACAGGGAGCCCACATCTCCCTTTATCTCCCCTGTGGATAGACTGGAGAGGGATGGAAGGGGAATTCTCAGTGGTAGGAATCCTCTATATCATAATTGAGGTGGTATTTATAGTTTTGAAAACTCATCAAACTGTTCATATTAAGATATGTGCATTTTATGATATATACTTATAATTGAAAAAATTTGTTTTAACTTACATCAGAAAGCAGATGAGAAAGACACACGGACGAGTAGGCGAATGTCCAGAGCTGAGTCTGTATCACTTTCAGATTTAAACTATTTAAAAAATTTCCCCAGATTGTTAAAGGTGTAACTACAGTGATTCTTCTAGAATCTCCAGGTGATTCCAGATCCACTGCTGGGTATCTCACTCTCTGAACCTTCAGAAGGAGGCTCATAGGTAATAAATGGAAGATTTGTAGAGTCACCAAAGCTTAAAATTGCAAACGGTTACAGAGGGCATTAGCCCTGGGGTGGCAGATCTGTGTACCCACAGCAGCAAGGCTGGGAATGTAGATGAGTGAAGCCAGTGCAATGGGACTTTGGTAGCCCGGATCATTCAGGTCCAGTGGAGCACCATCCTATGGGAATGCAAGCCAGTAGACCCCACTCTTCCATTTCTAGAGAAACTAGGAATTCCAATTTCTTCCATAAAGTCTTCCAACTTTTAAATGCTGGCAGATAATTTTTAAATTATACAGAATTAAGTAGAAAAATCATGTAGAAAATAGGAGAAAATCTTTGTGATCTTGGAGTAGGTAAAAATTTTAAAATTAATGACCAAAAGCACAATCCATAAAAGAATAAGTTGATAAATATGATGTCACTAAAATTAAAATTAAAAACTCTTGCTCTTCAAAGGACACTGCTGAGAGAAGGAAAAGACAGGCCACAGACCTAGAATATTTGCAAGTCATATATCTGGTAAAAGACTTACATCCAGAGTTTATAAAGGACATTCAAAACTCAATAATAAGAAAAGAGACAACATGATAAAAATGAGGAAAAGACTCAGACACGTCACCAAACAAGACATGAAGATGACAAATAAACACATGAAAAGATGTTCAACATCATTAATCGTGAATGAACTTTAAATTAAAACTAAATTAAGATACTCTCTACCTACATAGTAGAATGGAAATTTAAAAGATTACTCCTCCAAATGTTGACAAGGATGAGGAGAAACTGGAGCTCTCATGCACTATTGGTGGGGATGTAAAATGGTACAACTTTGGAAAGCAATTTGGCAGTTTTTAAAAAAGTTAAACATACACCTACATAGGATATAGTCATACAACTCCTAGAATTTTAACCCAGAGAAATAAAACCATATGTTCATACAAAGACTTATACATGGATGGTCATGGCAGGTATATTTGTAGTAGCCCCAATCTAGAACAGCCAAATGTCTATCAAAAGGTGGGTGACAAAACAAACTGTAGATACAACAGAACATTATATAATAGAACATTACTCCATTATAACATCCATATAATAGAACATTACTCAGCTATCAAAAGAAATGAACTAATGATACACACTATAACATGGATAGAGATCAAAATGGTTATGCTGAGTGAGAAGCCAGACCAAAAAAAAAGTATATTCTGTATGATTCCATTTACATAAAATTCTAGGAAATGCAAACAAATGTATAGTAAAAGAAAGCCAAAAAAAAGAAGAAGAAAGAAAGAAGAAAACAGATCAGTTGTTACCTGGGACAAGGAGTGGATAGATTACCAAGTAGCATGATAAAACTTTTGAGGGTAATGAATATGCTTATTATTTTGATTTTTGTGATGGTTTTCATGGCTATGTTCATATGTCAAAATTCATCAAATCATACACTTAGGTATGTGTCCTTTATTTTATGTCAATTGTACTACCTCAATAACTAGATTTTTTTAAAAACAGAAAAAATTATTTAGGCCCAAAGACATCTCTGAGCTACATACAGTCCTTAAAATACCCATTTGCACCTCTGCTCAAGTCTTACTTCCCCACCTTAAGAGTTAAGAAAACTGAGACTTAGACAGAGAGTAACTTGCCCAGGTAAGAAGATTCTGTTTGTAAACTCTTTGTCTAGGGGCCAGAAAAAAAAAAGGACAAAATGATGCTGTTGAGGAAGAGGATGATTTAAATGGATTATGGCTCCTTATCTATTTTAGGAATTGTTTTCGCAATGCAAAGTGGAGTTTAATATAAGATCCGGTCTGAATCTCCACTCCACTAATTAGCTCTATGGCTTTGAGCAGTTTCCTTAAAATTTGCAAAACCTTCATCTCTACATCCATGTTAAGAATATCTACCTCAAAAGGCCCTCTTGAGGATTATATAAAATAGGATCTGCTCAAGTAAATTTTCAATAAATACTAGTTGAATAAATTTCATCTATGAGACAGATGGGTGGGACATATATTATGAATTGACATATTATAAAGCTGAAGATGAATGCAGTTAAGGGTTTGCCCTTGATCATGCAGTTAGGAAAAAGGAGCTGGATTACCCAGTCTCCCAATTCCCAGTCCAGTGTTCTTTTGCAAATAGGGACACTCACCAAGGTTACTGGAAAAACAGTCTTTAGATGGAGAGTAGGGAGATTCTTCTCAAAGAGTCACTTAATCCAGAGGTCTCAAAGTGGCAGCCTGGTGGCCACATTTAGTCTTCTGACGTGTTTAAAATCTGAAAATATTGTTTTAGGAAATTTAGGTCAACATTTAATGTTTGAAAGATTTCACATAAAAATCTGAATTTCCTGCTTGGTTTGAAAAATTGTTAGTAGATCTGGCAATACTGAGCCTCCATTGAGAAAGGGCAGTGAAGAGCCTTCAGATGGCGGGGGGTTCCCCTCAGGTCTTCCCGGTCCCCAGTATCCCTCACACCCCAACAGAAGGCCTGCCTCACTTACTATAACACAAACCTGTTCTCTGCAGACATTTATATGTGCAACCCTGCTTTCCACCATTCCACCTCACGCAGTTAACCATTATTTCCTAAGGGCCAACCATGTTTATGATCTGTCATCTAGAAATGATGATGAGCTGTGTTGACATTCAGACAGTCATTCAACAGAACGGACTCCCTGGAGGCTGCATGTGTAAGCAGTTTCCACACACACAAATTGAAGCAGAGATCTGGCAATCTTCCACATATTTGAGCAATGTAGATACTCAATCTGGACTTTTTTGGACACCAAAGTGGATCTATTTGGGAGATCCTGAGTCTCAAATGATCCAACTTGACATTCTTCCTTCATCAAATTTATCTGGCAACTGCCCTGTTTCTACAGACCTGTGCTCCAACAGCCACAACTTTAAGTGATTTTGCAACCACATTAAGTTTCCTAAGGAAACCAATGGGTATAGAAACCAGCGCTGCCCAGGACATGGAGACAGCTCCACGTTAAACCTTAAATGAGCCCATGAAGGAAACATAAAACATATTCAGAGTAGGAGAAGAGGAAACCAACAAATAACACATAAAATCATCATTTTTATATGCAAAAACTAGCACACTGCCTACAATTAGCGAATACAAATCACTTGTTGGCTGAGATAGCTCCTCACAGCACACAAATGTAAGTTAAAACGTTGGCTTGAGACCTTGGTGTACATCTGCTCTTGATCTTCTATCAATTATCAATACAAAATATTTTTCCTTTTTCAGCCCAAACACTGAATCAGGGAGCCTTTAAGGAACTAAACAGTACTAGTCAATCTAAAACCGTTTTTGAAAACCAAAGTCTAGAAATATATACATCTTCTCATTTGTCTCTCCTCCTAACTACAAAATACAATGAATACCTCAAAGTTTTGAGTATTCTGACTATACCAGATGTTGCCGCTATGAAACACAGGTCACCATGAGGATAATTGCCGTAGACAGTCAGCTACAGCTGTGGAAGAGCCACCCCTGGGAGGACAATCAGCTGACTCTCTGTGTCTATGGTTTGTCTTGTTTTACTTTTTCAGATAGTGAAATGCTGGTGGTTCCTATTTCTGTGGATTTCATTTCCCTAAAGAAAATGCACAACACAACCCATTTTCCATCATTGTTTTTTAGTAACAGAATTAAAGATCTATGCCTGGTGTGAATGGTAAATACTATCAACCAAGAGGAAAAAATTCCAAAAACTAACAATCATTTTAAGGGAATATGTTAAAAATTCTAAATAATAAACCCAGGTACCAGCAGACCCAAGACAAAAGTTGGTATTGCAATACAGAAATGTTTCTGTTTTCTTGTCTTACTTGGAGAATACCATTTACCCGAGACTTCTTTATCTCTCTAATAAATGCCAGATTTTATTGACACATTTCATCTGTTTCTTGCCATAGACACCAAAAGCTCTGGAATGTGAAGTCTCTTTTCAAGCCACCATTATCTCCACACATGTGCAGAGAGAGCACCAATGTAATTCTCCCAGGCTCCTGACTTTGTTTTTTAAACACAGTCCCCTTACACACACGGTGCATCTGTTTTCCTCTCAGAAGAGAAGCGTGCTTGATTACTCTGCCTTTTCCCCTCAGAGAAATGTACTACACACAGATGACACAAATCTTTTGATCAACGAGCTTCCAAAGAGATACAGATTCGTTCTCCACAATCAGCAAGGAAGCTGCACTCAATTTTTTTTTTCTTTACTACAGTTAAAAGAGAAATAAGGAAGGAGGGGGGAAATCCTATAAACTATGATGGAGAGGGCCTTCTTTAGGGAAAAGAGTAGAAAAACATTTGGAAGGTCACCCCAGGAAGTTGCACAGACATTGATCCCCAAAAATCATGCACAAAATACCCCTATTTGAGGAGAGAGCACTTTGGGGTTTTCCTCTTGGATGCTGGATTCTTTTTTTTTTTTCCTAATCTCATTGAACTCTGAGCTCTAGACTCATAACAATGTTTGGCGTGTATTGTCACTACAGGGTTTTTCATCCCTGTGTAATTTTACAGACGAGCTCAGAGAATCCCTGGGCTAGAGGGAATTATTTGGATTCCTGTTTTACAGCTGAAGAAACTGAAGAAGAGAAGCAAAGAGTTTCCCACTGAGACACAGAAAGAGTCTGTTTGAGGGGCTCAGTCTTCAAGGTCTCAGAGTTCAAACGCCTACTCGGAACACTACAACAGGGGAACGAGTCAGCCTTCTAAATCTAGCATGAAATGCTGGACTTTGTTACTCTCTCTCTGTAATGCACTAGAGCATATTGTGTGGACAGGGACAGCAGCAACAGAAAAATGTGATCAGATGGCAGGTCTATCCAATATAGTCTTGCTCTGCATAATTGGGTATGACTTGAGAGATCTATTCATTCTCTCCTGCCACAAACATTAGTTAAACCCCGGATGCCAGCAACATCTAAATCCTTCCATTTGATTGCATATTTGATAATGTCTTGTCCTCACAATCTAAAAAAGAAATCATTTGGGTACAGTTGAACCACATGCCATAATTCCTCTTGGAGGATGTGACTCTTGGTATAGAAAGTCAGTTTTTTGTTCACTACAAAGAACTGTGCTTCCTGAGCATCTAAGTTTAAAAAAATTTCCAGTCATAATTGGCAGAAAAGTCCCCTCGTGGTGATTTGTGAATCTAGCTGGAGGCAATCAAGAGCAACAGAATGAAAGGTGGGTCAATGCCAGTATAACCCATATCTAGTCTTGGTAAGTAATACTCATAGTCATAGTATCTGTCATGTAGTGAGCACGTTACATGCATGTTCTGATTTAATCTACATCATTCTTTTGAGTCTGATATTATTGCTTCCATTTTAAAGATGAGAAAGTTGAAGCTCGGAGGGGCAGAGGACCTCACCCATGATTGCATTCAGTGCTAGTGCAGGGGGTACAAGCAGCCTTTGAGTCAGAGGTTTGGAAGACTCAAAAACATCTACCAGTTGTAGAGTCACCAACTGTCCTAGTTTGCTTGGGGTTTAGGGGCTTCCTGGGAAGTGGAAATTTCAGTGCATACGGAGATGGCTGCTCACCCCACAAGTTGTGTAACCTTAAAGAAAGTACCTCCCCTCTCTGGACCACCCAAGAGTTTGAACCAGAATGATCCTAAGGTTCAGTGCATTGCTAAAGTCTGACTTCACTCTCTGCATAGTGACATGGGGTCATCTCTCTAGTAACTCAAGGAATCTGTAGGGTCGCTATCCTTCCTCTTCCTTTTTTATAACTTGAGTTCTCCTGTCTTATTCTGGAAAGCATCCTGTGACTGAATCTACACAGCTATAAGAGAACTCCACTGAACAAGCCTGGGCACGGTAACCTCCACTTGCATCTGCCTTAACATTTTCAAGGATACTTCACACTTTCCACATCCACTCAATCTCCCTCAGCCTATTTCCCCATCAGAATGGGAATAATAAAAACAGTATCTCACAGGGTTAATGGGAATCAAATGATATCAAAGATACGAAAGTGCTTCTGTAAACCCCAGAGAAATACAAATAAATATCCCACGCTGTTGGTGGGAATGTAGTTTGGCACAGCCATTATGGAAAACAGTATGGAGATTCCTCAAAAAACTAAAAATAGACTTACCATGTGACCCAGCAATCCCACTCTTGGGTATATATCCAGAGGGAACTCTAACTCAAAAAAATACATGCACACCAATGTTCATAGCAGCACTATATATAGTAGCTAAGACATGGAAACAACCTAAATGTCCATCAACAAATGACTGGATAAAGAAGTTGTGGTATATTTATAATGGAATATTACTCAGCCATAAAAAGAATAAAATAATGCCATCTGTAGTAACATGGATGGACACAGAGATCATCATTCTAAGAGAAGTAAGCCAGAAAGAGAAAAAAATGCTGTATGATATCACCCATATGTGGAATCTAAAAAAACGGAGAGAAAAGGGACACTAATGAACTCATCTATAAAACAGAAACAGACTCACAGACATAGTAAACAATCTTACTGTTACCAGAGAAAAGAGGGTGGGAAGGGATAAATTGGGAGTTTGAGATTTGCAAATGTTAGCCAATATATATAAAAATAGATTTGAAAAAACAAATTTCTTCTGTATAGCACAGGGAACTATATTCAATATCTTGTAATAACTAATAAAAAAGAATATGAAAACAAATATATGTATACATAGGCATGACTGGGACATTGTGCTGTACACCAGAAATTGACACATTGTCACTGATTGCTCTTCAATTAAAAAAAACATGTCCCACGCTGCCTCTTATCAGAGGGTGCAAACACAGTTCACAACCCCACCTGCACCTAGCCCAGGGTTTGCATCTACCTCATGTTCTTGTCCCACACAGACGTAGCCTGTACAGGCTGTTGAAGGTGGAATTTTATATCCCAAAGGCTCTGGATCCCTTCTTATTTTAGCCACAATTTCTGCCATTTCCTGGTTATAACTTACATATTCAGAGAATCAAGAAATAGGAAACTTGTTCAATACATCAGGATTGCTGATGGAGATTAAAAGAACATGGACGGGAATCACTCAAACTCCAGGACCACACTGGTTAAAATGTTTAGAAGAGAAAGAATGAAACTAAGTCTTTATGATACACGATTGTCTAATCTCTTAAATGGACAAAGTCATCTAGACCCAGTCTAATTAATTCAAAGAGGTATTTTGAGGATCCAATGTGACATGGATGTGAAGGGTCTTTCAAAAGCAGGTAAAGGAGTCCACAAATGTAAGTGCTGGGTATGCTTATGGATATAAATATAGATGGAACAAATAATATTGTATCTAATCTAATGCTCTTATTTTACAAGGCAAGACTGCAAGGAGCTAGAGAGGGTTAGTGACTTGCCCAAGAAGACAGAGCCAAGAACCATAAAGAAAACTCTTATCCCTTGGTGTTCAGCCAAAGGGATGGCCTTACTTTGGGATCCCCGAGAAGCAGGCTCTGAGGCAAGGATTCTAGTGCAAAGGATTTATCTGGGAAGTAATTCCAGGGACCACTGGCTGATCAGTGGGAAGTGAGACAGGGACAGGAAGGAAGCAAGTGTGCTTGACTGCAAACAGGATTCCATCGCAGACAACTGGGGTGTCACCCTGCTGGAGAACTAAACAGCATAGATCCTGCACCTGAGAGACAAGAAGACTGGACTTTTTATCCCATCAGTCATTGCATGACAGCTGCTGAGGGGACTGTCAATTCCCCCATCGCTTAAGCAGTGACCAGAGAATGCTCTTAGACAAAGGTGCACAGATTTGGCAATTGGATGTTGAGCTAGCCTGCCCAGCAGTGGTACCAGCTGAGGGGACACTGAAAGGCACAGACAGCAACTATGACTGGCACCCTGGGGGTCCAGGGTCCACTAGTCTAATGTACCAGAGAATGCTACAATTCCCTTTACCACTATGTTCCATTGTAATGTAAACCCCATGAAGACAAGAATTTCTTTTTTGGTCTATCTTGTTCATTAATGAATCCTCAAGGCCTAAGCCAGTGATGACACATCAGAGCTATTTAATCAATATTGACTGAATGAATGAATAACATCCCTGACCACTGGCCAATCTGCTTCTCCTTGAATGCTCCTCCGAGGTACTCTGGATAAGTTAAGGCAGCTGGACCCTTCCTTGAACCATCCTCTAATAGAAAGTTCTTCCTGACATCAACTTCCTATGTAACACCTCCCTGTAACACTCATCTTCTGGCTCTAATTTCCTCTGGGACCAGGAGGAATAAATCTAATTCCCTGTTTAACTTGCAAGTCCTTCAACTATTTTGGATAGCTGTGCCTGGTTTCTACAGCTGTCCTCTCATGATATGGTTTTTAGATCTTTTACTATCCTTGCAGTGAGAAGGACATGGAGTTAGGAGGAAGCCCTGCCACCTTCAAAAGGGGTGATCTTGAGCAAGTTTCTTCCTCTAAACAAAATACTAGATTAATAAAAACTACATGTCAGGGTTGGTATGAAGATTCACTGAAACCACGGAGGTAAAGCCTTAGTGTCTGGTGCATGGACGGCCCCCTTCAAACATTGAGTTCCTTTCCAGTGCCCAGCCAGCAGCTGTTGGTTATGCCCCAGCTCATCAGTACAAGGTTTAGACATGATGTCCACAAACGGAACTTCCCCTGCATCTCTACTTAAACACAGAATACAGCAGGACTATAACATTCCTCACTGTGAGACGTTTAATAAACGTGCTCAAGTCGCTCAGTGTGACTGGTGGGGAATAGAAATCACCTCTGTTAATGGACTCCAAGAGCGTAGTCACACTGTAGGCCACCCCATAGCAATATTGCTCCCTACTGTGCTTACACAACTAAACCCCAAAGCCATTTCTGTGTGGATTATTCCTGCATAGCCTGCATCAGGTACAGCTGACCTTTTAAACCTAAGTGTAGGAATTTGCATTGATCCCCACTGGACCTCTTCTTTAGTGATTCCTCTTCCCACAAGTCTGCTGCCTTTATAACAGACAAGACTACTCTAAAGAACTCTACCATGACTTCCTTGTCTCCCAGTTTACATCATCATTTGGTGGTACCTCCTTCAAGGATGAGCAGAAGACAGGGGAGATGGAAACCCCTCTAGCAATTTTGCTACTTTTCAGCTGCTCTTTTAAAACTCCTACATAAGGAGGGAAATGGAAGCTGTTAACTAGATGGTTGTAGAAGATGTGTATTTGCTTTATCCAAACTCTCTTTGACCTCTAATTCCACAAATATAAGAGAAGTGGTAGTTTAGCAAATGGATGCAAGGAAATGAGAGAATTCTAAAACACAAGCTCTAGAGAATGTCAGAAAACCAGCCATCAAAGTAGCAAAAGTGCTGGACCAGGGGTTGAAATGTTGCTTTTGAGTCCTGACTCTGTCACAAACTAGCTGGGAGACTTGAGCATGTTCTTCAAACCTGTCTAGGATTCAGTTTCCCCATCTATAATAGGAAGAGGTTTCGGCTAAAAAAAATTAACCTGTTAATAAATAAACTGTGGCAATCCAGACAATGGAATATTACTCAGCACTGAAAAGAAATGATCTATCAAGCCATGAAAAGACATGGAGGAAACATAAATGCATATTACTAAGTGAAAGAAGTCAATCTGAAAAGGCTACATACTGTATGATTCCAACCATAGGACATTTGGGAAAAACTATGGAGACAGTAAAAAGATCAGTGGTTGAAGGGGTTGGGGGAGGGAGGGATAAACAGGCAGAACACAGAGGATTTTTAGGGCAGTGAAAATATTCTTTATGATACAATAATGGTAGATACATGTCATTATACATTTGTCAAAATCCTTAGAATAGAGAACACTAAAGTGAACGCTAATGTAAAAAAAAAAAAAACCAAACAAACTAAAACTAAAACTAAACCAAAAAACAAACCCACCTTACTCCTGTCAAATAATAACAGTACCACACGTCTTATCACTTGAGTCCCACAGGCAGGCTTTGCCGTTACCTCCATTTTACAAATGAGGAAACTGAGCAGCACAGGGACGTGGGCACCAAAAATGGGACTTGAACCTAGATTTTTAGACCACAAGCTCAGGGTTCTTTGCTTTTCACCATATTGCCTATCTCCCAGATCTCAAATCCTATGAAATTTCCTTGAAGTGAATTTGTACCTATTTAGTGTCCAGAAATACAAAGGAGGTTCTCTGAAAAACCCTTTCATTTATTTTGTGCTGCTTTCTTTTATTTATTTTTTGTAGTTTACGCAGAAGGCAGCAAAACAGAATGGGCTTTTGAGACAATTACTTGCTACAAGCATGTCTGGCAAGATGAAATCTCTGAACCTCAGAGTCCTCACTTAGAAAACGGTAGTACGTCAGTACTTTCTCTCCAGGAATGTTGTAGGGATTGTGGAGGACAGTGCATGTCAAGCACTCCACACAGTGCCTGCCAAAAAATAGGACTAAAGAAGGTTCTGGTACCATCTTGGGTACATTGCACAGGCAGTGAGAGGAGTACAGCATGGTAGTTAAAAGTGTGGCTTCACATCCCAGCTTTGCTGCATACTGTTTATCTTGGGCAAGATGCCTACCCTCTCTGTGCTTGAGGCACCCTTTTACCTGTGAAATGGTGTGAACATAATAGGACTGACTTTGGAGGACTGTGGTGAGACAAGAACGAGCTGGAGCACTGAAGATGCTCAGATCTGTGCGTGGTGCATAGGAAGCTCTGGTACATGCTGGCTATTGAGATCATGTCCCTCTCTTTCAATCAGCAAATCTTAACTCTATGCTTACAACCAATTGCAAGCACTTTGGAATATACTCCTATTTGTTTCAAACCCACAGCAATGGAGCCAGCTCTCCCCACCTCTCATTCAGGATTGCATCCTCTCTGCTCTGACGACTCTGTGGCCACTGTCCCTCTACCTGTATGGACTGCTGGCCTCTCAGAAGCAAAGGGTCCACAAGCAAGGGCTCTGGGGTGGACAGCAAGGGTGGGCAAGGCTAGCTGGAGCTCTGGATTCCCTTTGGAGTTGGAGTTATGATTTAGAGATTGTTGGCCTCCCTCTTGGAGCAGAGAGGTGAGTACTCTCGGATGACAGTGGGACTCCTCTGCAAGGTTCTGCCAAGGGAGAGCGGCCGGCAGGGTGATGTGAGGTAGTGCATAGAGCGACAACAATTCTGAGGCCCTAAATTTTGGGTTCAAACCCTTCAACTGAGCCCCCACACCTAGTCCTTAGGCTCTGCTTGCTCCCCACTTTGGGTTCCTGCCTAGGGTGCGTGTTTTCTGCTCTGCAAATGCACTCAGTGCATCTGGGAATGCCAGAAAGCTCATTCCTTCAGACGCTAAACATACCTTATAAACATGTGTCTTTCCACTGTCAAAGAATGCAGGATGGAATGTTTGGGGCAGATGGCTTAAAAGAAGCTCTAGTCCACACTGCCAATTAAAAAAAAAAGAAAGAAAGAAAAACATTCTTGCCGAGGTAGGAGCTAAAATAAAGCATTTCTTCAGGTGGTTGCTATGGTTATATGCATGTGTGTTACACGCTCCTGTTGCACGCTGGTTGGAAGCATCTAGAACCTGGTGCCACAAATGCCTGAAGTTACCAGGAGTGAAGCAAAGCCATCTTCCTGAAACATCTATTTTACCTGAAGGAAGATAAAATAAAAGCTTTTATATTAAGAATATAAAATCTACTTAATATCAATGACAATTAATGAATCAGAATTCATAGTTTGCAGTTTTTTGGATGAAATACAGGACCTGGTAGTAATTTGACACTTCTAGGATGTTGGTTCCCCTCTGCCATAAGGGATGATTCTAGGGGAACGTTTTACCCATGCTGGGCCTGTCATGGTGTGAAATGCTAGCAAGAAGACAGCCTCACACAGAGGACGGAGCATGTGTGTGCGGTCCAGAGACTGGTGTGCAGGCCAGAACCCAGTCACCTACTTGCCGTGTGACCCTCCAGTTAAGCAGGGATGTTAATCCTGGTCCCATCTGCCTCCCGGGGCTGCTGTGAGAATCCGAGGAGACAATTCATGTGAAAGAGCTTTGGAAACAACAGTGTCCCACAAATGTAAGTTATTATGATTCAGCCTTGTTGTTTTTGGAAAGCCTGCTTCATTTTATGTATCACATGTATTCTCCACCCCACCCCTCCCCCCAGAGGCAGATGAAAAAAAAGGAACTTCTGAGCTGACAAAAAGAAAGGAGTCACCAAGCCGGCTCCTCTGGCCCAGCCTTCCGTCGAGGCCACGGGAGAAGCACGCTCCCTGCCAGGCTGGCGGCCCAGGCCGCGTCGCCCGTCCTGAGGGGAAGGGAGACAGCGCAGCATTCACTGCTGTCTGAATTTCATTATGTGGGTCTCCAGACAAGCAGAGGGGAAAAGTGCAGAGGAGCAGGTCAGCGTCTGAAATGTGAGAAGGGCTGCAGTCTCTGAAGAGTATGGGAATGGGAGGAAACCTAATACTGCTGCAGAGGGGAGAGGGGGCACTGCATCATGTGAAACTCACAGAGAGCGGTCAGCAGGGCTCGGGGGCAGGGGAGGCGGGCTTACCCACTGACCCACTTGCAAAAGGGCCTGGACTCTGTTCTGTCCCACTCCACAGTGACGCTGCAGTGGACACGCTAGGCCAGCCGCCTGGGTGCCCACAGGGACTAGAGACTGGGCTCGGGTCCTAAGTGAGTCCGCGGGAGTACTGATTCCAGGGGAGTACTGCTGGCGGGGGTGGGAGGGGGAGCAGGCAGTATGAACCCAAATCAGACGTCTGAAAGGGAGCCCAGAGTTTGGAACTGGAGAGAATGGGGTTGGATAATCAATCAGAGTCAAAATTACTATTTACTGGGCATTTATGTCCCTAATATGTCACTTAATCCTCACAGTAACTCCATATTATCATTCCCACTTTATGCACAAAGAAACTGAGGCTCAGTGAGTTACGGGACAGTTTCAAGAGTACATGGCTAGTAAGTGGCTAAGCCAGAGTTTGAATCCACATCTGTGCAACTCCAGGTTTTTTGATTCTAAACTCTGTTACACCCCTCTCTGAATGGGAAGTGGAGCCATTGTTGGGAATTAAATGGAGATGGATCAAAGTATAAGCATATGGGAACAAGGGGGGAAGGTCTGGATGTCTTCCACATTGGTGACTTGGTTTTCTAGGCTAGGGGAGTTTGAGTATGTACATTTGTACTACAAGAGTTGGCCACCTTTCCAAGGAGGTAACTCATGCCTAATATCAGATTTTCTGTGGGCATGGGTGAGGGTGGGGCTGCAGCCACTATTGGAAGTAAATGCCAAACAAGCAAGCAGGGACATATGAAAGAGGGCATAATGGAGGGGAACAGACATCCTGTCACTGATGAGATTTACTTTTGATGCTTTTATCAATTATCTATCACCATAAAAATGCTGCATAACAAACAAGCCCAATATTAAGTGCCTTAAAACCACAACCATTTATTATGTCTCCTGCATTTAGGGGCTGGCAGAGAAACTATGCTGATCTGGGATGGACTCAGATGATGTCAGCTAGGCTTGCTCATGTGTCTGCCACTGGGTAGAAGGTCCTCAGGGGATGGCTGATCTAGGATGACTTAGCTCTGCTCCACAGAGTGTCTCATCTCCCAGCAGGCTAGTTCAGGATTGTTCTCCTGGTGAGGGCAGAGGAACAAGAGAGAGTCGAAGTGTTTGGGACCCTTAGATATACGAGCTCTTCCGCCACATTCTACTGGCAAAGTAAGTCAGAAGACAGTCCCAAGATTCAAGGGGTGGGGAAACAGACTCCATCTCCTGATGGCTGGCAGAGTCACACTGCAAACTGCTTGAAGAACTGCAGGCATTTTTTTTTTTTTTTTTTTTTTTGCAGTCAGTCTACTGCAGGATTCAATTCCAACCCCAAAAGCACATGAAAGGCAGTGGCATTTTCTAATATTCTGGACCATGCTCACTTCCCTGCCTTTTCTCCCCTAATTACTATTTCCTTGCCCAATCTTTCTGTGTCTTGTTGGCTGAGGAGAGATACAGTGGCTCTAGAAATGGACAGACTCTCTGGGGATGGAGGGATAAAATTACTCTAGAATTGGGCAGATAAAAGAATGCTTTCTTTTTTTAGGGGTACTAAAATTCAGACTGCCTGTCCACTGACTTCATCTCTATAGTTTTCGTAACTAAGAATCTTGCATTAACAAATAGACTTAAACTTTCGCAGTAAGCCATCCCAACCTAGCCATGCATGTTTGGGAATGCTGTCAAATTCCAGGAAACAGATGTTCATTTAATGAGATGAATTTTTACTACTACTTCTACCCCACTGCTAATCCTGTGTTTGTGATCTGAATTTAAGATACTAAACTCTAGCAATTTATTTCCTATAATGTGGCTGAGATCATAGGCTCCCCAGAGGTCCACCTTTGAAATCCTTACATATGAAATTATTGGCCTGATATTTGACATTTGTATGCCAAGAACTGACTGTTACAATGTAATGGAAAGAGCAGTGAGCTTAGAATCAGAAGACTTGGCTGGTGCTGAACTCAAAGTAGCATCGTGGTCAGGCACCTGTCTGATGTCAGACCGCCTGGAATTGAATTCCAGCATGATCATATATGCTTTGTAACCTTAAACCTTAAGGTTACTTAAATTCTCTCTATCTCAATTTCTCTGTCTATAAAATGAGGATAATACAAGTGCCAACGTCACAGGGATGACATAATTCAAATGAAAGGTTTCCAAACAAGGGAATTAAATCACCATCTCAAAAAGATATCTGCATCTCCATGTTCATAGCAGCCCTATTTACAACAGCCAAGACATGGAAGCAACCTAAGTGTCTACCAACTGATAAGTGGATAGAGAAGTTGTGGTATTTGTATACAGTGGAATATTACTCAGCCATAAAAAGGAGGAAATCCTGCCATTTGTGACAAGATGGATGGACCTTAAGGTTGTTACGCTATGTGAAATACATCAGGCAGAGAAAGACAAATACTGTATGATCTCACTTATATGTGGAATCTAAAAAAACCAAACTCATAGATACAGAGAACAGATTGGTGGTTGCCAGAGGTGAGGGGAGGGGAGAGGGAAGTAGGTAAAGGTGGGCAAAAGGTATAAACTTCTAGTTATAAGATAACAGCTCTTGGGGATGTAATGTACAGCACAGTGACTTTAGTTGACAATACTGTATTGTATATTTGAAAGTTACTAAGAGAATAAATCTTAAAAGTTCTCATCACAAGAAAAACAACTTATCACTACATACGGATATCAAATCATTATGTTTTATACTTTGGACTAATACAGTGCTATAAGTCAATTATATATCAACAAAAACTGAAAAGGGAAAAAAAGATGCTGAGAACAATGCCCGCAGAGTACACACTATCAGAATGTTACTTATCATTATCAGCTCTGCCCTTTGATGCCTGAAGAAATGTAACCTCTCTGGGCCTGAATATCATCATCTGTAAAATGGGAGCAATATTACCTGTCAAACCTACAACACTTACCTTCCTGGGTCCTTAACTTCAGACCTCATATGGGTTTTCCTACCCCGAGAGCCCCTGGGAACCAAGCCTTGGCTCAGGCTGACCCACAAAGATAGGGCACCTGCAAGAGGGAGACAGGGATTTAGTCCTTCCTCTACTACTTTTATTTCCTTACCTGCCTCCCTGATTCAGGGCTAGCCGTCCTCTTCCACGTTCATGCTAGGTGCTGACACAGCTAATTCGCTCTGCTCCAGGGAAGCTGGTGGAGCTGCATGGAGGGACTCACTCCCTGCTCCATCAGCCCCCATCTGAAAAGACAGGACATCTGCCCCAACTGACCTGTGGCCCCTGGGCTCCTGAAGAAAAAGCCAGGTTGTACACAGCTTCCCTGCCCCTGGAGGCTTTCCCTTCACATGTCCTCATTTCTTGGACCGTGGTCCTGGGGAGACTAAGACACATCTTCTTTTCTGTCCTCAGGACAAGGCATGGAGCACGGTGAGGTCCTCAAGACACAATGTTCACTCTGGTTTGGGGACTGGGAAGTCGCCCAGTTGGACATGCCCAGTTGCCAAACTAGAAATTTTAACTCAGGTGCGACTCATTCCTGGTAAGTCCCCTACCAAGTCCTGGCAACCCTAATGAACGGACATTTGCTCCAAGCAGCACATTCTGCCCCATCACTACTGCTCTTACCTTAGTTCCTGTCTCATCCTGAGTCACATGGAACATGGCAAATGTTCCCTCCCTGCTCCTTCTTCTTCCTCAATGCCAAAGAAAACGTGCTCATTACTTAGACATTTTCCAGTGATTCCCCAGCTCCTACAGGATAGTCAAAATCTTGTACTTAAAACTCTTAACACTTCAGCTATGGCTTTTATTCACCCCCGATGCCATGCCACTACCCCATACACAAGCCTTGTAGCAACCAAACTGAACCCTTCCCCATGCCCCTAATACGCCACGCCCTTATCCATGAAATGTCTCTTCCTCATCTCTCTTCTAACCAAGCTCAGTCTTTGAATAGCATCTTAAATGTCACCACCTCCAGGAAGCCTCTCCAGCTCTCCCAAGCAGTGTTAGTTGTTGGACTCCACCACACTTTATACCTACTGCCATCAGCACACTGACTACATTACAGTGTAGTTGTGTGTCTATACAGGCAATCCAGATGTCAGTCCCCTAGAGCTGGAAAAGGTCCATTGAATCCACTGAATTCCAGTTCTACGACCTGTGGAAGTCTGAAGCCTCTCCTATGTCTTCTGTGAATTCCCAGGGGGTCTATATTTCCCTTGTTCCCCATCTGCAGCTCCTACTTCCACACCTACTGCCTCTAGTCTGTACAGTGTTCATCCAGGTGTGACCAGGACCATTAGGCAGGGCTGTACAGATTGTACCCTTGCACCAAACTAAGGGAGAAAAGGAGTCTGAAACACCAGCCTGTGCCCTCTTCACCTTCAGCATCCACCCAGAAGGGGTTTCTTCCACTAACTTGTGCAAATATACAACATGGGATAGCGGTGGTCCTGTGCCCTTCTTAAATTTCCAATACAAGCTCTTCCTTATAGTAAGGGTTTGTGATACAGAGACTACTTGAATCCTGGCAAGTGGGGGTGGGAGGACATGGAGGTGGTGGCATTTCTATTCTTAAACTATGGTTTTGTTTCCTCTTCACCTGGAAAATGTTAGTGCCATTTCTTCCTACATATTCCCCAGCCTCACATCAGCCCATTGGATCCTCTCATCACTCCACCTCCTGCCCCACCCCTGTCCCTCCTCCTATTTCCCTTCTTATTCCTTCTCCTACAATGTCTTTTTTTCCTTTCCCTTTCTCCCTCTTTCTCTTTTCTCTCCCCTCCTCTCATTTTTCCATGAACAGTTTAACCATTTTGTTTGTTCTTTATTTTTCTGCCAACACACAAAGTTTCACCTTATCCTGAGTAATTTATTAAGACATCTTTGTAAACAAAGAATGTTCATTCCCTAAAAGGATGTCAATTGATACCCACTGTTAAGACAACACAGGTGTCATCTTATTACACATACATCTGTTTCCCCTCCCGCCCACCTTTGCTGCCAGTTCCTTAAGAGAAGAGGTGGTGTTCCCGCAGTGCCCGTTATAGAAGATACTCAGTCACTGTTTAGTAAATGAAGAACTGAAATCACTCAGGGCCAATCAAGACCAAGCTCAAGTTCTCACTCTGCGCCCTTATTAGCTGAGGACCCTGGACAATTAACCTTAGAGCCTCAGCGTCTTCATCTATAAAAGCATCAGAACCAGGGTGAGCCACGTGAAGCACTCACTCGCAGGCTTGTCAAGATGCAAGGAGCCTGACAGTGATGCCTCCTTAAATGTGTACCCTGGGAAACTGACCTGCCTCACCCTCATCCTGACCCAGATCTGGGACATGGGGATAATAATGATATCTGTCTCATGATGATAATGATTGTAGCAGAGATTATTTGAAATGAAGCATGCAGGACTAAGCATGTCATCTAGCATATTTCTTAGTGAGCATGAGTGAGGGTTTTAACTTAATAAGTGTAGACAGTCCAAGCTGTCTTATATGAAACAGCTCAGGAGAATCATTGTTTCACGGAAGCTATTTGATACTTAATGTTTAGAGTTGTAATAATTCAAACAGATCTTTAATCATTTTCAACTTGGTAAAAAATGTTTTCATACACATATTTTTTGTCCTATGGATTGGGATGTATAGAAATACAGCTTCATGTCTCACCCTGAATCATCTTTAATGTAGACTTGTTACGGGAGACGCAGCTTCATTGTTTTATCTAAGAGTATCTGCCCACAGGAATTCAGGGTTAATTAAGCTTCATGTTTGAAACCACTGTTGGTTTTTATATTCACAGCAGCTTAACCCAATGGCCTGTCCCAATTGGCATCACAGATGTCTCTTTGTACCTCAGTTTCATTGCTCTGAAGGATGGGCACCTATCAACGTGGATGTTTCAACATCCCCAGGTTGGACATCAGCCCCGGGTACCCGTGGACGACTGCCATGAGAAGTCTCATCGCATGTCTCCTCTTTCGATTTCAAACATCCATCCCATTCTGACATGTTAGATTCTTTTAAAGTTCTCTTTCTAAAAATTCTTCCTGACACTGAATTAATGCCCCTAGAGGGCATTAGCTCAGGTATAATTTCTTATTGTACCCGTTGAGGGAAAAATATGATTCTGAAATCTATTGAACCCATCCATAAAATGTTGGCAAGCTTTTAAAAATGTAGATGTCTGAACTCAACTCAGAGAAATCTTTGCAATAGAGTGTCACAGGTTTCCTCTGGGTAGAAGCAAAAAAGCTGAGCCCCCTGGCCCCCTCCACCAGAGGCTTCCCATGGTGAAAATTTGATGTCATGCAGCTCATATCTGAAGTAAGATCATCCTCAAATACCCTCCAAACTGGTGAAACTTCATCCAGCTGTTTTCACACAATGGCATGCCAAAGAAAGAGACAGGAACTTAATCACGTTTATGTAGCTGAGAGTGATGATGGACACGTGAGAATGTCAGGCTGGCTTAGAGATACTGAGTAGTGGCGGATAGTACCTGACACAGAGCAATGCTTCCATAAATGCTATTATCTGTTATAGGCAAAGCGTACCCACCCCATCATTATATCTATGAGAAACAAATGAAGAAGCATATGCTAGAAAGGACATGAAAATGTCAATAACAGTTGTGTATGGACAGCCAGGAATTCCTTCCCTTTCTTCTTCTCAATATTTTCTCATTTCTCCTTAATGAACATGTATTATGTTTATCACAGAAATAGCAGTTATTAAATTTTGAAAAATATTTTTGAGAAGCCCTATTTTGTCTACTCTCAGCCTTTACAAATCAAATACTTTCCAGACCTCTGAAATGTTCTGAGAGAGAGGACGTGAGGAAGACTTTATGGGAACTGACAGGGAGTCATCCTCTGGCAAGAAGTCTAATCGCTTTTTTTCCCCTCCTCTTTTTCTCTTTTTTCTTCTCTAAGTGGAGCTGAATCAATGATTTGCAGCTGTGAGAGCTGCCACATTTATGCTTTTAATGATTTTTTTTTCCACCCCAAATCCCCATTGCCAAAGCTGCCTAGGCAAAATGAAAACGTATCAACATTTAAGTTTGCTGTAATTTTTTAAGCCAAACAAAAATGAATTAACCTAAAGGCAACTAGACTGTGTAGGTCAACGTTTTATTTTTCCTTTTTTTTTTTTTTTTTTTTAACACCAGGAGATTGAGTAGCCAGAAAACTGCTGGAATCTCTTTGCAGAATCCGAGCAACGTAAAGGCAGTGACCTCAGTTAAACTCCTGACCAGCCCAGCTAGTGAATAAAGTAAACAAAAATCCCACAACTGAAGCTTGATTTTATGCCCCAGCTGTGGGAGAGGATGTGGATATTTTAAAAACAAACCAACCAACAACAAAATGCAACCACCGCCACCAACTCCCAAGCACCAGGGTGTGGCCCCAGTCACCCAGAGCAGCAGTCCTCCTGCCATAAATCCTTGATGAAACGTGACTCAGAGCTCCTGGACTATTACGCTGAGCCGTTCACCCAGCGTTAATGAAAAGCCCTGCCTCAGGTGAGATTTGTGGAGGGACTTAGCATAGGTTGCCACAGCAGTTGACAACCTTGAGTGTACCAGGCACTGTCCGGATTCTTCGCAAAGAAAAAAGGAAGGGGGTCAAAGTAACAGAGCACCCCCTACCAGTCAGGCCCTCTCCCCTACCTTGTCTTGTTTCATCTGCACTATGAGACGAGGGCTACTGTTCCCAATTTACAGATGGGGAAACTGAGGCCTGAAGAAGCAAAGCGACTTGAGGAGCGTCACCCACTAAGTTAATGGCAGAGCCAGGAATAAAATTCAGATCCCCATGGTAACTGCTCAGTAGGATGGAATGGGAATTCCCTGGTGTGGAGAACACATTCTAGGAATCTCCTATAGAGGAATTCTCAGACCTTTTCCTTACACAAAAGTTCAAGTATTTCAACCCAACCCTGTGATTAAGAGTTTCTGAGTAGTTTAAGGAAAGGGAGTGGAGTTCTTTTCTAAATGCCATTCTGCTCAGGGCGTGCCTGTGTCAGCAAGAGCCAGCGTATCTCGGGGTGGAGTCTGAGCCCAGGTCTTAGGAGACGAAGAGGACAATCCCATCTTGTCTCTGAATCTTGTCACCCGATAGCCTGGGAGCCAGACTCTTTTGGTCTAATCCCAAAACAGCCACAGCTCCCTTGGCAGGCTTTATTTTAGCCTGGAGGGTTATGGGGTTAGAAGATAATGGGTAAATATTTTAGGACCAACTCCTCATAAAAGAACAAGGAGGCCTGGGAGAGGATTTCCTCAAATCTAATCTATTCCTGGTTAGCCAACGGTCAGTTTTAGGACTGTGTCAGTTCACAGCAGAAGGGCTGTGTCCTGTGAATTTTATCTAGTTCTCAACCTGATGTTAAAATCAGGAGAAAATGCTTTTTGGAAAAGTACATACCATGAGTTGGTTTTTTTTCTCTTCCAGAATTAACACTATAAGGCACTCAACTCACTTGTCTACTCTAAAGCCTCATGTCTTAATCAACTACTACAAAACCTGGCCTCTGGAACACTGGCAGGATTTCAGACTGGGCACAAATTTATTGTGGGGGGAAGGGGACTGGCATGCATTCACTTGGAGTAGAGAGATATTTACTACATTTTGAGGAGAAAGTACAGAATGCAAAGAGCAGAGGTGAAATAGATGTAAAAAAAGTAGCCCTCCTCAGCAGGCCTTGGGCCCCACAGCTGAACTGCCAATTCTGCAAGCAGACCTCTGCTTCATAGGAAAATGACCCCTGAATTTTGGCTCTGATTTCCTTTTGGTCATAATTACCTGTTATTATAATATTCTCATTACTGCAATACAAAACTCTAGAGGGCAGAGAAAATAGAAAAATGACCACTAATCCTATCACCAACCAACAACATTCTTGAGTCCCCCTTCCCACCCCCACAAGCCTTCTTCCCTCTGGATGAGCTTTATTCATCCACTCAACAAATACTAATTAAGCAACTACTACTGTGTGTCCACTGCTCTGTTCTCTTCCATTGCTGTAGTCATTGCGGTAAACACAATCTTCCCCCTTGTTCTCACTGAATAGTGCAGACTGCTTATATTTCCAGCATCAGGAAAGAAAAAGGTAACATAAAACCCCTCAAAATTAAACTTCATTCCTGAAGCCTGGGGTGATGTCCCGGGAGTGTCTTGGGTTATCCTCAGTGTGGGAAGTAACTCGGGGTCTGCAGACTGGTGGTTCCTCATTCATTTGTGCCCAGGAGAGGGGGCCGCCCTCGCTGCTCTGAGGGCTCTGGTGGTCCCTCACGTCTCGGCAGGCCCCAGTCACACATGGGCCCTCGACGAGAAAGGAGAAATGTCCTCCCTTTCCACTCCTCACCTCCCCTGACCTGAGGCTTGGATGACCTGGAGGACTTGGACACTCTGTCCCAAGGAAAGAGAACAAAAACTCCAAACAGTCTGCTCTGTTCTACCCTTCAGGCCCCTAGAAGAAACAAGACGGCAGCCCCTCGCTGGTCACTCGCGCCCTCTGTGCCAGTCAGCCTGGGGAGTCACTCACTCCAAGTCTCCCTGTGTCTCCCACACCGTATGTAAACTCAGAAACCACCAACCTCCCTGGGATCCAGTGTGGAGTAGGGGGCCCCGTGTCCACCCCCTCGCAGGAGCCCAGCCCCCCTCATCCTCCCCTCCCCCTCCCGGCCCTGAGCTGCTCCCCTCAGCATCCATCAGCTCCTTCACCCCAGCCACAGGAGGGCCCTTGGGCTGGTAGAGAATGAGGAGATGCTGGGTCCAGCTGACTTCTTGGTGGCCTCCCCATTATACAGAGGGGCTTACTGAACGTGAGGGGCCCTGAGGAAATGGGGGCCTTCCCCCCCTTCCCCATTCGTTACTCACCACAACTCCCATCACGGGCCTTGTTCTGAGAGCGACAGCAGCACACGAGAGGACTGAACAAATAATCATTGTAATAATAAAAGCAGTCAAATTTTCTCAGTGATGACAAGGAGCCAGGTCCCTTATTTAATGCTTGGAACAAGTTAATCATTATCCCCATTTTATACATGAGGAAACTTAGGCTTAGAGAGGTTCTGTGACCTGCCCAAGGTCACACAGCTCTTAAGCAGCAGAAGTGAGATTTGAGCCAGAGCAGGGTTTCTAACCACCATCCTCTACCACCTCCCGTGACATTTTCTCATACTTACTACGCGCCAGGCATTGTGCTGGGGCCTTTATACAGGTTTCTCTAATCCCAAAACAACCCTGCGGAGGAGGCTGTATCTCACAGCACCAAGTAACCCTCTGGAGTCAAACAGACTCTGCCTGCAGTCTTTTAAATTCAATTAAGGCAATCTCCTGCATCTGTGCCTGCCCACCTCTGCTTTAATGTGCCATATTGCAAAAAGCATGGATTTTAGAGTGAGACAGACTGTTCAGATTCCAGCTCTTCCACACAGCAGCTAAGGCACCTTTGTCATCTCAAGCCTCAGTTTCCCCAGACATATGATGGAGGTAAATACGATCTCCCTAACAGGGCTGTTGGGGGCGGTAGTTCAGTGAGATGACGCAGGTGAAGCACACCACCTGGCATCAGTGTCCAATAAATGGCGACACATTCGTAATAAATGCGTATTAGTAATAAACACTAAGGACCAGAACCACAGTGCAAACTCAGTGCCTATAGCCTCCGAATGCCAGGAGCACTGTATTTCCAGAGCCATGACAAATGTCCTAGCGATGTAATCAGGGTTCCTGCCTGAGTGACAGAAAATCGTGTGCTTTTTGAAACACTTGTTTGCATTTATATAGGGCATATTTGCAGTGTGAGAAATGTGCATTTTTTAATGAAAGTTTAAAAAAGTTCATTTTTTAATGAAATTTTTTGTAGCCTCCCCGTCACCTCACTGCAAAGGTTCAGCAAGTTGGGCACATGGTATGTTAGAAGAGAATTTGGCACTATTTTAACCAACACCCCTCATTTATAAGGGAAATATGATATGATGGTTTTACTTCTTGCCAGCTTGCTACTTGGAGCACTTTGAGTCATACCACCCATTCATAAAATGAGGAAAATGATACATTTGTTCAACTTACCTGGACAACATGCTTCCCAGCATCCCTCCATCTCTCCCTAATTTCCCCAAAACAAAAAACACCATTTTCCCTATGGAGATACTTTCCACGCAAATTCCAGCAATATTTGCATTAAAATCTACATGTGAAATTTTGGAAAACTCGGGCATAGTGGGAACATTTTGAATTGTGGATGATGGCAATAGAAAAAACAATTTTTTCCACTCCTATCTGACCCTACTTAGAAATCAGGTTGACCTTACAAGTAGCTCCTAACTGAAGCACAAAGAAAAGAAAACCAAGCTGAGCATCAGCGAACCCACCTTTGAGACTGAGCCTTGTCCACTGCTGGCTCTTTGACTCTGGGCAGTGAACTTAGTCCTCTCAGCCTCAGTTTGCCTACCTGTAAAAAGTGGGGAAATAATACCCACCAGCTAGAGCTGTTGTGAGGACTAGAGCAAATAATGGATTTGAAAGGACTTTGAAAACCCTGGATATCCACGTCGATGTGAAATGTTATTGGGTTTGTAATAATTAAAGTTGTCCTTAAGCAGAGGACTAACAGTACCCTCCATTCGTGTTTCAATCCTGGTAAAAAGCACTTTCCAGAATGATATCCAGCTTTGGTCTGTGGTCATACTGGTAAATACTCGTGCACAGGTGGTAAGCGACGTTCCCAGATGTGTCTCAGCCAACAGTGACACCAGACAGCCATCACTGCAGCATGGTTCCCCCTCTCTGAAACACTCTGTCCTGTTTGTAGGACCGGCATGCACTCAGCATGTCTGAAGAGTGGCAAGGAACCCAGTGGGCAGCACAGAGTGAGACAGGGCAAAGGTGGTAAGAAACGGGCTCAGAGAAGCCGTGAGAGACAGGGACCTGTGAGATCGTTGAGAGGGGAAGCCTCTGGAGGGCTGTGAGCAGAGGAGGATGTGATCTAACTCAGGTTCTAACTGGATCAAGAGGCCAGTGAGTGGACCTTAATCCTGACAAGAGGCATGGTGCCTGGATGCCAGAGCCAGTGGTGGAGGTGGTGAGAAGTTACTGGGCTCCGGATATGAGAAAGGACGTGTAGGAGAGAGTGATGTCCAGGAGGAACCAAGATTGTGGCCTGAGTACCTGGAAAGAAGACAGTGGAAAAGGTCTTGGGGAGACCAGGAGTTCTGCTTTAAGAAATACTTTAGTGGGAAGGGTTTAGCTCAGTGGTAGAGTGCATGCTTGGTATGCATGAGGTCCTAGGTTCAACCCCCAGTACCCTCACTAAAATAAACAGACAAACCTAATTACCTACCCCTCAAAATAAATAAAACAGAATTTGTTTTTAAAAAGAAATACTTTAAAGAAATACAGTTGTGAGTTTTATTAAGACATTTGCCCATATGTGATTTTTTTGGAAAGGCACACATATACACAATACCCAGTGTACTTTTCAAAGCAACTTCTTGTCCATTATCTCATTTGATCCCTAAAGCAGCCTTGTGAGTTTGCTGCTGTTTTCTCTACTATGTCAGTTAGGATTTGAGCAGAGAAGTGGAATCATTATGATCTGATACAGAATGAGGGATTTCATAGAAATTCCATAGAAATTCGGCCTTCTGTGACGTGTAAGCTGCTGGAGAAGGGTCTGTGTTGGGTGTTGTGCCCAAAGTTGATACAGGAAGTCAGGAAGGAAAGCTGGACATGAAGTGATGGAGACAAGGACACACTGGAACCTGCACGGAAAATAGGCACCCCGTGAACATGAACCAGAGCCTGTGTCCGTCTCCTACCACCTCCAACCTCAGTGTCACGGAGGCTCCACAGGAGAAGCTGTGCCCCTTTACATGCAACTGTACACACTCTGGCCCACAGGACCTGAAAAAGCCGCAGGGGGATGTGACAGAAGCTCAAAGAGCTGGGGGTCCAGGTGCAGCCCCATACCACAGAGGTGAGCTAGCAGATAGTCCCGGCTTCACCGCCACCTTCCAAATGTAGCACAGGTTTGTCTTGTAGCCAACTCTAAGTGGGAGCCACACAGGGAAGGGAATCCTGGGGAAAATGAGTCCAGCTTAGCTAAACTGACCTGGTATAAAGCCACCATGTCCACTTTACAGATGAAGAAAATTAAGACCCAGAGGAATGAACTGACTGCCCAGTGCTTCGCAGAACCTTTGTAGCAGATGTTTTATCAGGAGCCAGTTTTGCTGACTCCTAGCCCACTGGCTTTGGTTCACATTTTCTGAATGCCTGCTATTGCCAGACACTGAACCGCCGCACCCAGCGCTCACCACCACTCTAGGGAGTGGGTATTATTATCCCCAGTTTATAGATGAACATCCCAAGGCTCAAACAGGTGAAGTCAATGAACCAATACAACAACACAGCCACGAGAAGTGAAATCTGAGATTCAGATTCAGGTTGGTCAGACCACGAGCCCCACGCTCTTAGCCCATGTCCCATCCTGCTCCCAGGGTGGAGTATCAGAAGATGGCTCCCACTGAGAGAGGTAATGGCACCTCCCTCAGTTTCTCCTCTGTAGTCTTTAGTGCTGGCCAGGGGCCAGTTCCCTCCCTCTCCAGGGACTATGTAAACACATGGTGGGAAATGTTTTGGTTAGCGCAATTAGGAGCTGCACTGAAGGGAACATGTATTCCAAACACAACAGGGCGAAAGCACCAGAGCGCAGGATCTGACCTGGAAGAAGCCCACCAGCTCTTGGCCATGGGACCCAGAAGCATAAAAGTCAAGCCAGTGCTCCTATGATGCCGAGAAATTTCCCATGATTCCAAAGATGCCGGAAAAAAAATAGAGCTGGGCAGGGACAGGGGCAGGCCTATTGCTTTAGAAATGAAACCTAACTGTACCCCAGAAATTGACACATTGTAACTGAGTAACTGACTTTACTTCAAAAATAAAAATAAACATTTATGGTTTAAAAAAAAAGAAATGAAATTTAAGATTTGTAGCTTTAGAGTTATCAAACAATGCTGCATTCATTTAATTCTCTTGATGATGATGATAATGTAACAGCTATTACTCATTGTAGTTGACTGCTTGTTTTGTTCCAGGCACTCCTCTAAGCATTTCCCATAAATTAACCCAGTTAATCCTTACAATAGGCACATACAGTAGGAAGTACTATTGTCCCCATTGTACATTGGGAAATTGAGGCATGGAAAGGTTAGATAACTTGCCCAGGTAGTCTGCCAACAGAGCCTAATCTCTCAACCCGTATTTTCTACTAATCTGCCTCTCAATAAGCCTGTGAGGGAAGGAGACAGGGAAGGAGGGTGGCAGGATTATGGTTCCCATTTTGCAGATGAGGATACTGAGGCTCAGAGGGTTAAGTAAAGTGTCTAAAGCCTCCCGGCCAAACCTAAATTTGAAGCCAGAGCTGCTGAACTGCAGAGCCCATGTTCTTCCCACTCTGCCACTCGGCCGCATTAAGTTAGTGGCACATTCAGCACTTGAAACCAACTCCTTCAATGTCTTACTCAAGCCCAGCACCCGCTGCTCGCGGTTTGCTAGAAAGACTCATTGCTTTGAATACCCAAGTGGGTAATTTGGCTCGCAAAGTCAGCCGAGAGGCCAAGAGCCATCTACCTGGTGAACAGAAGGGTCCTCTCACATTTTCAGTCAGGAAAGGACCAATATTGACTTTCCCACCTTGGAAATGTTGCCTCACACCTTGGAAACAGAAGAACAAAAACAATCTGAGCTTTAGAGGTTGGGCAACCCCAGGCCTGGGCTATGGCCATAACAGTGGTCGCCTCAGTGTTCAGCCCTTTGGAGGCAATAGTGTGGCCACTCTTCATAACTGGACTAAACTCACTCACTCAGCATGGGCTTACTCGGCATCCCTTCCACATACACGCCCCAGGAGGAGGGCATACACAAGGGAGCTCACACACAGATCCCTGCCTTCGGTGACTTTATTGAGAGCTGGGCAAACTCCAGTTCCCCTCCCATCACCCCACCACCACCACCAGCACCACATCCCTAAATAATATCGAGAGACATGACCACAGGAACCATGGAAACTAGTAGGAAAATGGCAGACAAAAATTTCTTTCATTATTCACTCAGTAAGTATGTATTGGGTTTCTTCTTATTTGTCAGGTACTGTGCTAGGCACTTTGGATGTGACTCACATTTAATCTTCATAACACCCCTGTATGGTAGGACTGTTATCTTTATTTTACAGCTAAGGAAGCACATGGAGGGAAAATGTCTTGCTCAAGATCCCCCTGTGAGGTAGTGTTTTAATTCTAGAACCCAGATCACCTGACATCCAGTTCAGAGTTCTTTTAATCCCATCCTCCTAGGAAAGGAATTATAAGATCCTGGAGTAAATAAAAGACAGGAGCAAATCAGGCACAAAAGAAGAAGTGATATACAATATAAACTTGTTCTTTATCTATTTTATATACTAATAGTAGTTAGTATCTGCACATCTCAAACTGAAACATGCTGTACACCAGAAACAGACACACCATTGTAAACTGACTATACTTCAGTAAAAAAGAATGCAAAAAAAATTTTTTTTAAAGGAGTGAGATGGGCAAATCAATGGGAAGGTAATTAAAGACTTTTTTACCTACCCGTGGAAAGCAAAATGACTAAGACAGCTAGTTATCCAACAAAGCGTGGTGTTCCCCTTCCATAGTGGAGCCATGTTGCTGGGAAGTGACTGCCAAGCCAGGGTCCCCCTTGGCTGTGTGACCTGTCCTCACCAATGGAATATGAACAGAAGTCACATATGTCACTTCTGGGTCAGTGTGTTTTAAGGAGTGGGTGTGCCTTCCCTATTCCCACTTTTCCCATCCACTGGTAGGAAGCAGAGGATCTCACCTCAGACACAGCATCCCTGCATCCCTGCTGGGAGAAGAGCAGCTTGGAAAACAGAAGCTCACATTCAGGCTTGATGTGAGCAAGAAATGAAGCTCTGGTCTACCTGTCCGTCATACATTTGGAGGTTTACTTGTTACAGCATCTCACATTATGGTAACTAAATATGGCAGATGAGTGCTAGGCTCTGGTTTGCTATAGAACACAACTCACTCTATCTCTCAGGCAGTCGGAAGTCAATAAGGTACATACTTCGGCTTTCTGAGGACAAGAAAGGCCTTGGTCACAGATGTGGGCTTCGCTGGACTGAGCTCCTCTAGGCCGAGGCCGGTCTCACTGCTCTCTGCTTCCTGGGTCTAGCACAGCCCCTGACTCACATTCAGCACATGCTTCATGACCAGCTCATGATCACCTCCCGGGTTCTCACCACCAGAGCACAGTGAGTGACTGCAAGACTAAAACTTGGTGGCAAATATCTTGAAACCAGAAAAAAAAGGAAGTACTTCTAAAATGTCTAGGAAAGAATCTGAACTAAGCCTTGAGTTTCTCTCAGCCAGACAGAACTGACAAACACCACAGCAGAGGCAATATGGAAATATTTTGGACTTAACATTATACATATAACAAAACAAAAGAAGAAATCCCTCAATAAAATACCCTTATGAAGCCCTCCCCCCACCACCCTGGGAAGATTTCCTAAGTGATAAATTGAGAGTGTTCCAATCCTTCTCCTGATGCATAAGCGTCACTTGTATTCCCAAAGGATTTTTTTTGGCTTAAGAAGTTTTATGGGGAGGGCCTTGAAACACCCTGGGGGAGAGCTTATGGTAAATGTTTTAACAGGGTACAGTAGCCATAATATAATAGCCGATGTAGAAGGAAACCCAGATGGTGGCTGCAATGTCAGGAAAAGCAATTTTCTGATTTATCTGGCGAAAAGGTTTTCCCTGAATTCCAGAACCTACAGTGATGTGGCCTCATAGATAGTTGATTTGAAACCTCAACACAAAAAGGATCTCTTCCTGCTTGTTAGGGAGGGGATACTGGACTCCTACAGCTGGGCCACTCAGCGACTGGACCAACTCCCTTTAACTAAGTCGTAGCAGAATTCACATTCTTTGGCTAAGAAGAAAAAATTGTATTTGTTGGAAGGTCCACAGGCTGATAAACACGAAGGATAAAAGCCTGTATTAGATGACTAGGGGTCTGCAAATATTACTCCGTTACCTCAGGTACTGTGAAGATGGCTATCTGCACAGCAACTCTGAAGAGCAGGCATTAAGATTGTCACCGTACAAACCCATCAGCTGAGGCATGCCAACCATCCAGCCAGGAAACAGCAGGGTGTGGCTCCAAGTCCAAACCCCAGTGATGTCTAAACCCATTGTACACTACAGATGCCCCTCGGGTTGGACCCCTCCTGATTCCAGATCCAACGGGCTTCCTGTTGCTGCCTGGAAGAAAGGGAAAGAATGACATTCTTGCCTTAAATTACTCACAGTGCCTCCGCATCAGGATTTTGCTTTGCTGAAGGCTAAAACATCTATAACTTAAAGGGTCAGGAGGCACCACAAATTCACGATCTCTCAGGAAACCCCTTGGCCCCTCGCTTTGGTGCCTAGTTAATTCTGCTGCCATCACCACCAAAGGTAACAACACAGATTTCTCTTTTGCCTCCATCCTTACGAGCTCAGTCCGAACTGTGGCTCTGGTTACTTTCTTTTATGATGAGGAGCCTGAAATATAACACTCTCAGCAGTTTAGAGCACAAAACTGATTTTAATACATTATGGTACATGTGAGGCTTGAAACCCCATGGAAGCAGGTCAGATGCAGGTACTGAGCTTTGCTGTAGCACTCAGCTAGCTGCGGTGGATACATACAGCTGCCTTTGCATTCCAACCTGTTGTACCTCTAAGCCCAGCTAGCTGATTTCCCCAAGCCCCAGGGCTAGGCGGGTGCCAAGCTCATTCTGGCTGGAAACCAAGCACAGTCTCTCGAGTTCAAACCAAAACTGTTCTCTCCAGAACCCCCTGACATGCCTGTATCACCTGCCTCCCTTCCTGAGCTGCCCTCTGAATTCCTCTCTCCCAGCTAGACATGCTGCCTCTTCACCCCAATCCCCTCTCAGGAAGTTTCCCTTCTTTTTCTATCTTTGTTCTCTAGTACAATTCTTTTAAAAATTTTTACATCTCTTGGGCATCTGAAACTGTCTGTTTATCAAAAAAACTGCCTGTTCGTAAAAAAAAAATGACAAAAAGCGTCACCCACCATCCTACCATTTCCCCCCATTCCTACTTGATTTGCAGACACAATAGAGAGTGTATAATCATATCACAGATGCAATATTGGCATTTGTTGTATTCCTTTCTGGCTGGACTGGCAAACGGGTCTCATTTCCTGCCCTGAATCTGATCAAGCTGCCTGAGGTACTGGCTTGAGAAGACCCCAGGCTCAGCAGGCACGTGTGCTGGGAGCAGTCGGCAGCCTCTGCCATGGGCTCATGCTGGGGGAGAGGGCGGTGCAGGAGCACACAGACATACCTGCTTCACCCTGCTGTTAACCCTTGTGGTAGACTGCCTGAAAATACGACCTCTCCCAACTCCTCCCAGCCCAGGACAGGTATGAAGGTCGAGTCTGTTTCCTCTCCCCTTGAATCTGAGCTGGCTTTTTTACTGGTTTTGATCAAAAGAGTGCAGTGGGAAAGACACTATGACTTTTAGTGCCTAAGAGGCCTTGTAGCCTCTCTGTTCACCCTCTTGGGATCCAGCCACCATGTAAAGAAGTTCAGATGAGACAGCGCATGGATAAAGAGAAAGAGGGAAACTGACAGAGGGAGAGAGGACATCCAATCAGCCCCAGATGTTCCAGCCACCTCAGTGAGGCCCCAGACATGGGAATGAAGCCATCCTGGATATCAACCCATGCCAGGCTCCCAGCTGAATGCACCCACATGAGAGACCTGGTCAGTACCACACATGCCAAAAGAACTCTCCAGCAGAGCCCAGCCAATCCACAATCTACTTTTGAGAAATAATAAAATGTTGCGGTTTAAGCCACAATTTGGGGGCATTTTATCATACAGCAATAGATAATGCATACAATACTTGCATCTTAATAGCTGATTTTCCTAATTCCTACTCTAGACCATCAAGTCACCTCTTGTGTAATGTTTTCCTTGACCTTTCTCTACTCATATGGAAACTGCAGTTCTCTCTTTTGTGTCTCCTCTGACCCCTCACTTCTCATATCGTACAAATTTGTTTGCAAATCCATCTACCCTCCTGGACTAGACTGCTAGAGGCCACTTTCCGGGTTTCATTCACATTTATATCACCAGCTTGATGAGAGAGGGCTTGGCATGGTGGTAAGAGATCAATAAATGTTTACTGAATGAATGAACTAAATGAATGCATTGACCATTGCACTGAGTCTTACCTCTGCCCATGGTTCTGCTTTCCCTCCCCCCACAGTGGAGGCACATTTCCCTCACTTCACCAAATCTCTTATCAACAAGGATGCCCTCTAGCACCATATCCCAAAGAGCAACTTGCTCTGTCTCTATATCGCCTTTTACTCTCTCTTATTTTCCTTTATTGTACATATAACCCTCGGAGAGTTTATATACCTGTTTACTGTATGTCTCTCTCCATTCGAATGTAAGCTCAGAGCATCTGAGACTTTGTTTTCTTCACCACTGTGCCTCAGTACCTAGAACAATGCTTAACACTTAGTAGGTGCTCAATAAATAATTGCTGAATGACTAAATAAATGAATGTATGTATCATAGCAAGAACAACACATTTTGGTGGTTTTCCCACTTTTAATTTGGGCTGTCCTATGTTTCAGCTTGGTAGGCATGATTCGTGCACACCAATATCCAGTTCCCTCTTCCTTCTCAGGCACACAACCACTCATCCCAGCAACCATGTGACTAGGTGTGGCCACATAAGGAGATCAAGCCACGGGGCTCTGAGGCAAAGTGATGCTGGCATATCTGGGCTGAAGCACGGCAGAGAAGGGGTGTTCTCCCCATGAGCTCCTGCCTTGACTGTGTTGAGATGATGGAGACACCAAATCAAAGGAATCTGGGAAAGCCGAGCCACTGCAGAGAGAGCAGCTGCTCTGGAGAGTCGCCCAGAACCACAGGGGACTCTGCATGAGTCAGAAATAAACTTGCGTTAAGTCACTGAGATTTTAGAGTGGGCCATTACTGCAACACAGCACAGCCCAGCCTGATCCAAAAAAAAAAAAGCCTATTTGGTCTAAATTCCTTGACATCTGAGAAATAGATGAGGTAAATGTACGGGAAAGAGGGGACGAATGAAGTGTTTCCACCGCCCAAATACTAATCCACAATTTCAAAGTACAAAAGTGTCCGCAATGAGCCCAGCATGGTGCCCGGTCCTGAGCTGGGCCTGAGGGAACAGGGATGGATCTGACTCAGCCCCTCTTCTCACAGAGCTCACAGACGAGCCAGCGAGGCCAGCGTGTTATCACAGTATGACAGGAGGCCGCACGGTTACAGCTCTGCCACGTACAAAGTGCTCAGGGCACACACGGGATGGGACGCTGCATTCCGCCTGTTCGACGTTAAGGTTAACAAGCTCACTCCTAGAACACTCACAGGAGCCAGACTAGGTCAGACTGCCTCTGGAGTTAACGTGGGCAAACAAGGAAAGGGGCAAAGTTCCCCTCCTTCCTTACAGTACCTGCTCTTGGCTCCTGCAAGCGGGCCCCTCTCTCCCAATGTGGACGGCCTCCCCTGGCTCTGCAGGTCCTCCTCTGGGTCTGTCCTCCAAAATCAGAGGTCTACATGATGTATTAGTCAGGCCTTGCCAGAGCAACAGAACCATATATTTATTTGTTTCATTTGTTTGTTTGTTCATTATAACGACTGGCTCACACAATTCTGGAGGCTAAGTCCCAAGACCTACAATCAAGAAGTTGACAAGAATTGCCAATGACCAGCTCTAGTGTGAGTTCAAAGGCCTGAGTATCAGGAGAAACAATAGTGTAAATTGCAGTCTGAAAGCCAGCAGGCTTGAGACCCCAGAAGAGTGATGTTCCAAAGAAAGGAAAAGACTGATGTCCCAGCTCAAGCCAGTCAAGCAGAAGGAGTTCCTTCTTACCCGGTCTTTTTTGTTCTATTTAGGTCTTCAATTGACTGGAAGAGCCCCCCAGCCCCCACATCAGGGAGGGAGATCTGGTTTGCTCAGTCTACTGGTTCCAATGTTACTCTTCATCCAAAAAAGGCCTCACAGACACACCAGAATAATGTCTGACCAAGTGTCTGGGCACACTGTGGCCCAGTCACGTCGACACATGACATTAACCATCACCACTGGAGACACCTGTCCTGCCCGCTTCGCCATGGACTCACAGCCAGTTCAGCTTTGGAAGCAAAAAGGAAAGGAAGGGAATCCAACAGACAAATGCACACTGACCATGGAAGTAACTCTCATTCATTTAGTGGCTGCTGCTAGCTGGGCATGTTAGACACATTCTCTCTCATCTTTATACAACTCTGCAACATGGGAGAATTAACCCCATTCTACAGACAAGGGGCCTCACGATCAGAGAGGTGAAGGACACTGCAAGCAAGTCATTGTATCTGCTGGTGGCTCTTAGAGGTCTGTACAGCGGTCTCCTATTCCAGTTCCTGCCCTGTAACCAAGTTCCTGACCTTAATATCTGAACTATTCTGCCTGCTCCGGAGCCTTACAGTTATTGTTCCCTTCCTATGTGTTTGTAATAGCAAAGTAAAAAACCCCAGCCACCTGCCACTTGATAAAAAGCAATGTATTACTTTGAGCTCAAAGGATGTGGTTGTGGCAGCTGGAAGCAAGCACGGCAGGCAGATGAGCTAACTGCAAGGATCTCACAAACCCACACCCCTTGTCTTCTCCCACCTCCTCATCTTGCTAGTGCGCAGCCATTAAAGAAATAGCCTCTGGCTCTGAAGAGCCCCCGAGGAAGACCATTCAGAAGCTGGTGCTCTGATGGCAAGGCGTTCTCTGGGTCTATTGCCCTTGAGCCTGGAGACCTCTACCATTTCTCTGCCTGGGTTGGCTTTATAGTGTCTTTAGGACCAAGAAGTTGCTACTTCAGAATGGTCCCCTCCATTGGTCAGTTCGTGCATGTGATCCAATCGCTTCCCAATCAGGAGCAGTTAAGGAGGAGGTGGTGAAGTCAGGCAGCCGGACTGTAGGTGCAGGGTGGCCTCAGGGAGAGTCTGCTCTGAAGGACAGCTGTCATTGCAGCTCTGGTTGATGGGTGCCCTACCGGAGGACAAGGAGAAAAACCACAAGCATCAGCCAATGTCTTCATTCATTCAGGTTGCTGTAACAAGTATTAGAGCCTGGGTGGCTTCTAACAACAGAATTTTATTTCTCAGAGTTTTAGAGGATGGGAAGTCCAAGACCAAGGTGCTGGCAGATCCTGTGTCTTGTGAGAGCCCACTTCTTGGTTCATAGGTGGCTGTCTTCTCCCTATGTCTTCATCCAGCTGAAGGAGAGGGAGGAGCTCTCTGGAGTCTCTTTTACAAGGGCACTAGCCCCACTCCGGCGAGCTCTGCCCGCAGGACCTATTCACCTCCCCAAGCCCCCACCTCCAAATACCATCACACTGGGGACTAGGTTTCAACATATGAAAGTTGAGGGGACAGAAATATTCCATCCGTAGCAGCCAAGAAACAGAAGACCTTTAGGAGCAAAGTATTTTTAGCCCTTATCTTTGGCTGAGCCATCTTTAGCCCAAGAACCAGGGCATTTCCTTGGGTACAAAATTCAACTTTATTAGAGTAGGGAGCAAGCTAAACATGCAGTTCTAAGAGTTTCTAAGGACAAGCCAAGACAGTGTGTGTGTATGTGTTTAAAATAGGTCTTACTGCCAGAAAAAGAAAGAAAAACACCATATGATATCACTTATATGTAGAATCTTTTTAAAAAGGACACAAATGAACTTATTTACAAAACAGAGACAGACTCACAAACATAGAAAACAAACTTATGGTTACCAGGGGGGAAAGGGGGTAGGGAGGGATAAATTGAGACTTCCGGATTTGTAAATACTATTACATATATAAAACAGATTTGGAAACAACCTAAATATCCATCAACAGATAACTGGATAAAGAAGTTGTGGTATATTTATACAATGGAATACTACTCAGCCACACAAAAGAATAAAATAATGCCATTTGCAGCAACATGGATGGACCTGGAGATCGTCATTCTAAGTGAAGTAAGAAGAAAGAGAAATACCATATGATGTCACTCATATGTGGAATCTAAAAAAAGGGAAAAGAAGACATAAATGAACTTACCTACAAAACAGAAACAGACTCAGACATAGTAAACAATCTTATGGTTACTGGGGGAAAGTGGGTCGGAAGGGATAAGTTGGGAGTTTGAGATTTGCAATTAACTACCGTATATAAAATAGATAAACAACAAGTTTCTTCTGTATAGCACAAGGAACTATATTCAATATCTTGTAGTAACCTATAATGAAAAAGAATATGAAAATGAATATATGTATATATATATATATATATATATATATACACACATATGTATGACTGAAACATTATGCTGTACCTGAGAAATTGACACATTGTAAACTGACTGTACTTCAATTTAAAAAAAGTAAAAAAGAAAAAAAAAGATAAACAGCAAGGTCCCACTGTATAGAACAGGGAACTATATTAAATGCCTTGTAATGGCCTATCTATATATATGAATCACTATTCTGCACACCAGAAATTAACACAACATTGTAAACTGACTATACTTCAGTAAAAATAAAATAAAATAAAGTAAGGTCTTATAATTACAGTTGGGTAAAGACTTGAACCCAAATCATCCTTACTCCAAAATCCACACAAACACCATGCATCCTCCATTTTATGCAATGTCACCTGCATGGGTGATATGTTTAAAATAAGAAAATACTTGTTCTTCCCATCTGAGATACACATTTCTGGGATTTCACAGGAAACTTTTGAAGACAATGCTTTAACCAATCTTTGTTTTTGTTTCTAAACAAACCGAAAATAAATATTCATGCTTCCACTGGGAGCAGGAGCCCAACACGGCATAGACAGATTTTCAATGTAGGGTGGAGGCAGAGAGAAGAAGGGATGTGTGGGCTGGGCAAGCCCCTCAGGTGACTGGATACACGATGGGGAGGTAAACAGTGTGGGCACTACAAGGACCCTAGTAGGGGGCTGTCTAGTCTAGCTATGTTCAGGTCTGGTCTTCATGGGACAGACCTCATTTTAGTCCTCTGCAGGTTTTTTTCTAGCTTAATTTTAAGCAATTTTCTTCCATTAATAAGACAATTGGACCACTCTATGTTTTCTTATATCATTGCCATTGGAGCTGCATTTACAGGAGGACACGGGCTTTGGAATCAGAGAGACCCAGGTTTGAACCCCAGTTCTTCTCTAGGCCAGGCACTAAGCACCCTGACTCAGTTTCACCAACCCCTTGAGCCACAGTTTCCTCATCCTTAGAACCAGATAATCCTATCACCTTTCAGGATCTGGAGGGTCTTACACACAACAGATAATAAATGTTTTTGGTCTGCTGCCTCTCACTGAATGTTGCTTCACAAGTCCATTTCCAAGAACTGGCCCAGTGTGTATATTCGTCACTGTAAGAGCGATAGAGTATTCCATTGTGATTATGTGTCATAATTTGCTCTGCCATTTTTTCAATGGTGAAAATTTGGATTGTTTCCAGTTTTCTTTTCTTATGAATTGGACTGCTATCCAATCTTTACACAGATGACATTTCCCCCCTTTAGTTATTTCTTTGGAGCAAATTCCCAGGAGTAGAATTACCGGATTAAAGAGTAGAGTCTGCTCTGTTATTTACTGCCAGATGAATTCTCATTTTCTAAGAAGGCTTTCAGCTGGGAGAGTCCAGCATCCATGGTAGATCTTACAGGGGGTTTCTGTCTGCCACTGCTGTTCCTGTCAGAAGCCCTGCTGGAGAAACCATTCTCAGACCCTCATCCTGCAACTGGCACAAAGTGGTAGGAAATACGGACTAAATAGAGAAGAAAGAGAAAGACCTGGAATGTGCAGGGAGGCAGGGCTGGGAGAGTGAAGGCTGGCAGCACTCTCTGCATTTGAGGATCTGATTTGACTAAGCACTTGGGTCTAGAGGTAAAGGATGCTGGGAGAAAACGCTTCAGATAAGTTAATACTTATTGTTTTCATTCTACATACATTTATGAGCCCTTACCCAACATGGGCCAACATTATGTGGTGTCTGAACCTGCCCACCTACTCACTTTGTAATGGGGGGAAAGCAAAGGGGTCAAAGTCTGGTCTTGCCCACCACGGGCTCCTCCCAGCTAAGACACTAGAAGGGAGATCCTGTTTAAGAAGCTAGGAAAGCCAAATGAGGGTATGGTAGAGCCTCAAAGCAGAGGCAAACAACAAAACTGAGGCACCGAACAAGTCAAGAGCTTCCCTGAGATGAGCAAATGACAAAGTCCAGAGCGAGAGTAACGGGAGCACACGTGCAGTGAAGGAGAGAACTGTGCAGGGAGGGAGGGCAATATCAACCAGGACAACTTCCTCACAGTTTCTTAATTGTGCTGTTCAAATCTTAAATATCTTCACCAATGTTGTGTTCTGCTTCATCCCTCAATAACCAAGAAAGCTGTATTAAAATAGTGAAGGATTTGCTAATAACTCTGTCGATCTAACAAACAGTTTATATATTTTGAAGCTATGCCATTAGCAAATATGTTTTCTACTGTCATCTTCCTGATAAACTGAATGTCTTAGCACGATGAGTTGATTCTCTTTATCTTTCTTAAAGCTTTATTCCTCGAAGTCGATTATTTTTGCACTGATTGGACTCCAGCTGCTTTTTGTTTTTTGGGGTTTTTTTGGTTAATATTTTCCTGGTATCTTTTTTCCAGGCTTTGATTTTAAAACTTTCTGTATTCATATGTTGTATTTGAAAACCCCATAGAAATCATAGAGTTATAGTCTGAGAGTCTTTGTGTTTTAACAGGAGAGATTAATCCATTTATGTATATTTGTGATCACTGATTGATTTGGATTGCTTTCTACTCTCTTATTTGTCTTTTCTATTCTATTCAAGGTTTTACACCCACCCTTATTACCTTCCTTGGATTGACTGCATTTTTCCTCTTCCTCATCCCACTTCTCCCTCTATTTGTTTGGAAGTTAAATGCTTCCAATCTATTCTTTTCAACAAAACATGAACAGTGTATTTCCCTTTTTTTCTCAAAAAATACCATGACCTTAGAATGCCTTAAATCTGATCACGCACTCCTCCAACTTACATATTATTTCTGTCCATATTTGGAGTTCTTGGCTTTTTGCCTCAGACATTAGACATTATCATTGTTTTAGAAATTAAACGTTTTCTTAGTTTTATCTACAAATTTCCCAAAATCTCATCTCACCATATCTCCTTGTACATTCCAGCCATTTTCCTTGATTAGTATCTGCTGTTAGTAAACTTTCTCAGTTTTTATTTTTCTGAAAATTTCTATATTTTACCCTTATTCTTGACTGATAATTTTCCTGGGTATGGAAGTCTGAGTTATTTTATTTCAGCACATTGAAGCTATCAATTCTTTTCTAGCTTCAATATTTTCCCTAGGGAAGTTAGCCATCAGACACACTGCTGGTCTTTTGAGAAAAGTATTATCTTTTCTTTCTGACTTCTCTCTCTTCCCACCTCCAAATATCTTTTATGATTTTCTGGAGTTTGCCATTATTTGTATTTGTGTATGTGTGTGGAATTTGTTGTTATTCTGGATCTGAGAATTGGTTTCTGTTGTATGTCTTGTTCTCTGGAAAACAGACTCTGAGTAAAAGACGAGCATGCAGGAAGCTTTTTGGAGAGAGTGCTCAGGACCAAGGTCTGCAAAGTAAAGGAACAGCATTGGGAGTGGGATGGAGTTGGGCTGTGATGTAGTCACAAAAATGGTACCAGAGCCCATCCTGTGGGGAACTCTGACGTTTGGATGGCCCTGAAGCATTGTTCCAAACTGGGGCGATGGGGCTGAGCCTTTATAATTCCACAGCAATGACACATTGGACTGAGGCTGCACTCAAGAGAGGTGTGTGACACTGGGCAAGGCAGCTCTCCTCAGCTAAGGGCAAACTTGGGGGGTAAATGCAGCCATACCCTGTCAATTGCCAACACTCGTAGTAGCTGGTCCTGGTGGGGGCAGGGAATAGAACTTCCGCTACGTGCACCCCTCAGGACACTCAGATCTATTTGTTGGTTCATATCCTGGGAGTAGATCTTTCAGGATTCTAGTGGACTCTTTTCCTGGAAAAACTTAAAAATAAGGAGGTTAATGGTATAAACTACTGCACGGACTGCTGCACCTGGTCTCGAAGACAAAGAAGATACTCATCATCTCCTCTCTCTACTATCCAGACCCCTCATCCTGGCCTGTGGGAACAGCCATCACGGAGGCAGACCCCGCATGCTGGCCCGCAGGGAACAGCCATCACGGAGGCAGACCCCGCATGCTGGCCCGTGGGGAACAGCCATCACGGAGGCAGACCCCGCATCCTGGCCTGTGGGAACAGCCGTCATGGAGCTTCTAGGTGATGTGGAGATTCCACTTGTCAGCACACTCCTTACTGCTCTGGCAAGTGGAGGGTCTTCTGGACCCATCTGTGCAACATAGTCTTCTGGAAGATCTCCCAGCCTTATAAAGTTTATTCATTCTAGTTTGCACACTGCTTTGCACCATTTTATCTTTTTCCAACATCCTACAGAGCAATTATGGTATTTCAGCTTCACTGACTGTGGGATGTAGCCTTCTCCAAACTTTTAAGAGTCATTCTGAAAATATGTCAGCACTGTCTCCCAGGCTAATGGTCAGGGAGGGTGCTGCCATACCTATAAACTTTTCCTTGTCTGTGGTCTGTGCCCTACCTTAATTCAGCACTCTCAGAATCCAGCTCTACACACACTCTGCCAGCTTCTGTTGGTACAGGCTGGCTGTGTCCTGCAGCTCCTCTGGGTTATAGTTCCTCTCTTCCTTTTCTAGGCCTGACACTTCCCTAGCTGGGTTGTGCTGTGATTTCATCCTAT
The DNA here is from genome assembly GCF_048773025.1 of Camelus bactrianus. Classification (NCBI taxonomy): domain Eukaryota; kingdom Metazoa; phylum Chordata; class Mammalia; order Artiodactyla; family Camelidae; genus Camelus; species Camelus bactrianus. The sequence goes on from NC_133551.1 coordinate 32,421,345, forward strand.
TTTTTGTCTGGTGGCCAAAAGAGCAGCAAATAGGGGTGTCATGTGTCAGCTTGCAAGGCAAAGGCCTCCACAACGTCTTCAAGGAGGAGGGAGGCACTAGCCTTTAACAGGAAGTAGAAGGCTCCTGCTGCGGACTCAGAAGATTCAGAGCAACCTAGAGACTCAAGATTTTCAAGTACATCAGCCCAGACATCCTCCTGCCACGTCTCAGGGTCCCAGTCCTTTCCAATCAGGGATCAACACTGTTGGAGTAACCCAGCCTGAATTTAAAATCTCTGCTACTCTTATGACTAAGTCCCAGGCCTGATGCTCAGCTCTTTCTGTTCCAGACTTCGGGAGATGAGAGTCTCTACATACACTGCTGAGTATTTACCCTCAGTCTTCCACTGTCTTTCTCCTGCGTATCAACTGCTCCCTGCTACACTCATCCAACTCCATTCTCCTTATAGCTTATTTCTTCCATGTTACCCAAACAGCTGACCCATCATTGCATGGAAATACACTTGTACACCTTCCCAGTTCACCACAGTGGAAAGCTTAGCAACCTCTCTGCTACCTTGTGCCAGGTGTCATCTGCACTCCATCCACCACCAATGACAATGTTCTTACTACCAGAAGCCAACTCACAAACTTTATATTAACATCTGCATACTTAAATACTCCAGGAACCAACTACTGCAGGTCAGATTTCCTTTCCTCGGAAGCAGATTCTGGGATGCACATTTGCATGCTGGAAACTTTCTGGAGATTATTTTCAGAATAAACACCTCGAAGGACATGAAGGAATAGAGCTGAACAGAAGGAGAAGTTAAGGTATCAAAGCACTCACAGCAGTTCCCAGCCAATCCTGGGTGGACCTCTGGAGTTTGGATGGACTTGAAGAATAATCCTGAATCTAGGCGAGGAAGCTGACTTGATTCCTATGCATTCACCACTCATTGAATGCTGACTGCCCTTAGGAAGTGGATATGATCTTGGATGAGCCCAACCATTCATAATGATTTCAAGTCAAAGAGAAAGGGAACAGTGGAGCCACAGCTTGAGGACATGATATGGTCACGGAAAGATTTCTTTAAATGAAAAAGATGTTAGCAGTTTTTGGGCTACAGGGCAGGAACTAGACATAGCAGCACTATTTACAATAGCCAAGACATGAAAGCAATCTAAATGTCCATCGACAGATGACTGGATAAAAAAGATGTGGTATACACACACACACACACACACACACACACACACACACACACACACACACACACACAATGGAATACTACTCAGCCATAAAAAAGAATACAAGAAATACCATTTCAGCAACATGGATGGACCTAGAGATTATCATACTAAGTGAAGGAAGTCAGAAAAAGAAAGACAAATACCATATGGTATCACTTATTTGTGGAATCTAAAATATGATACAGATGAACTTATTTGCAAAACAGAAACAGACTCAGGCATAGAAACCAAACTTATGGTTACCCAAGAGGAAAGGGAGTGGGGGAGGGATAAACAAGGAGTTTGGGATTAGCAGATGCAAACTACTACATATAAAATAGATGAACGACAAGGTCCTACTCTATAGCATAGGGAACTATATTCAATACTTTGTAATAAGCAATAATGGAAAAGAATATGAAAAAGAATATATATATATATATAAGTGAACCACTTTGCAATACAGCAGAAACTAACACAACATTGTAAATAAATTATACTTAAATAAATAAATAAATAAAATTTTTTAAAAGGGAAGAACTAGAGGAAAGACAGTATTTCAGCCATCAGGAGGTCTATGTCCTGGTGGTGGGTTGGATGTCAGAAGATTGTAAAGGAGAGGAACAGGCACTCTCCTCCTTTCGCTAAGAACTGATGACACCATCAGAGAAGCATCCCTGAAAGCTATGGACCATTTGGGAAAATAGTTCTGTGTACAACTGCAGATGTGTGTGTTTAAAAGTTACTCATTAAACAGTCGTGAGAATGGAGAGGTATGCCTGAAACTCACACAGATGGGGAGATTCTAAAGGGAAGCAGACCTGGAAGAGAATCTGCTTTGAGAAAATCTGCAATGAAAAAAAATCCGCTGAACTTATTGAATCAGTATTTCCCAAATTTGTATGACCATGGAAGTTTTAATTTTTCTGGAATATGTTTTGACATGCCTTATAACACTTCAAAACACCGTTTGGGAAACACTGAGTCAAGTAATAACGTGAAGACTTTAATCAGTCTTCCAATAGCCAATTAGTAATCGGGGCAGAAATGGAATGAAATAGAAGGATGGCTGAAAACCTTTCCTGTTTAAAGATCTTTCGATTTGGAAAACATTTACAGAGCATCTACTGTGTACTAGACCCTGTTCTGGGCCCTAAGGACACAGAATTGACCAAGGCAACAGCCTTGCATTCAAGGAGCTGGCAGCCCGTGAGGGACCAGGGCCTGTAAGTAGACAGTATACTGAGTAACAGGTCCCTTGGGGAGGGAGCCCTTCAGTGACCAGCCAGAGCCTGTGCCCAATCAGACATGCCCTGGACACCTCCTCATCGTGAGAAGGGCCATGAAGAAGGAGGAAGACAGGAGCTGGGCCCAGGTGAGGGGAAGTGAGGAGAGACAAGAAGGGCAGGAGGAGGCCAGGATTTGGGGTGAGGACCTACCTGGACCGACTCTGCCACGACCTAGTCATGCAGTCTTGGCCCAGGCCAGTCTTTTAATCTCCCAGAGTTCCTGTCTCATTTGCAAAATGGGGACAGTAATAATCTACACCTCACAGGGTCTCCATAAGGATCAGAAAGGAGAAAAAGGAATATGAAAAAAATTACATAAACCATAAAGCACTCCACAAAGAGGGATCTTATGACTTACTTCCTTCACAAAGTGCATTTCAAAGAAAGCTAAACAAACTCCCCCAAACTTTCCACTCTCAGGGCTATTTTTATTTTGTGATTTTCCAAGGCTCAAAATGAAATTGAAAAAAAAAACAAAAACCTTCAGCGGCTGCCTTTTATATGGTAGTTTATAAGAGTCAGGATGAAATAGAAATCATGATAGCACAAGGCCCCAAGTTTACATTCTCAGAGGGAGGCCACGGGCCGGGAGAGCCAATGACTTTAGGGAGGGCAGCTGAAATCACTAACGCCAGCCTGACTCCAACTAGCCTGTGTAGTTTTAAGTGGTCTAATCAGCCCTGCTGTTCACAAACACAAATAAATAAAAATTGACATTACATCGGGCAACAATATGGCATGCCCTGCGCAATGAGAACCAGCTGAGTTTATGCACCCAACGGTTTACGGGGGAGGAGCCGTGCACCACACTCTGGGGACAGATGTCTATGTGGCTTCTTCACACACATGTTCCAGGACAGCAGTTCCCAGCCCCTCAGGGGATGCAGGCTTCTTTCAGATGGTTCTAGAGACTCGTATGTTACAGCGGCCATGTCAACAGCCTGGCTACATACTGGCTGCCACATATATGTAGGCATAATTTCCAGGTTTGCCTGCACCTACAGAGACTTTGTTCCGCAGGTATTTTCTCAATTAACAGATACTTAAAAGCACAACGACTGTGACGTGGGGGTGAAGTCTTTTATGTTAACAAGGGTCCTCTTGATCAAAAGGGTTGGAGCTCATTGTTCTAATGTGACAAAAGCCCCAGAATTTATTAAAATCAAATTGGAGGAGGCTGTGGAGAAAAGGAACCTCAGGGGTCTGAGGAAAGACAGGAACCAAACTTGTTCTAGAAATTCCAAACCCTGGACCTGCTCTTGGAGGCAAAAGATTCTTCTGCACTATTGGTCCCTCTTGCTCAGTCACCCAGTATCTGGTCCTCCAGCCTTGCCTCCCTCCAGAGGGGGCTCCACATGGTCGTGGGAGTGATCTTCCCAAAACGCAAATCTGAAGATGACATCGCCCAGCTCCAGAAACTCCCCACTGCCCTGAGCACAAAATCCAAACTCTTTCCAGAAGCTCACAAAGCTCTTGGCAAGACCGACCCCATCCCCTTTCCTCTCAGACCTCATCTCCTGCCCCTCCCCCTCACACTCTGTACTCCAGCCCTTGGGCTTTCTTGCTCATTTAGAAACAACCCACCCCCCCACACACACACACACAACACACAACACACACACGCCACCCCCAGCCTGGCCTCTGCATTTACATACATTTACACTGTCAGCTTTGGACACTGCCTCCCTCTTCATCTTTGTCTGAATAGCTTCTACTCTCCCAGATTCACATCTTGGCTTAGATGTCACTTACTCTGGGAAAGTTTGCTAGAATCTTCCCCCTCAAGACAGGTCTGAGTTACCCCCTACGGATCTAGCTCCCTGCAGTCGTGTCACGGGAGCACGAAATGTGCCTGATTCCTTAACCGCCTCTCCATCACCAGACCTTACACTTCATGAGCTTGGTTCCCTAACGCATCCCTGTGGCAGAAGGTCAGTAAGTAGGCGCTGAATGAATGTCTGAATATGTTCAATGAACATCTTCCCCATTGTGAGATTTGATGAGTAACGTTTCAGTAATGTTTTCAGGCTGAATTTTCACTCAGCCCCCATCCCATCACCCTGCATAGCCAACATCTTACCCCACAAGCCCAAGTGGCCCTGGGCACAGGTACCAGCTCTTGCTCAAGAGCAAAGCAGAAAACCACAGAAGATTCCGGCGTTGGTTACAAGGAAGAGAGATGCTTGAGTTGGGGTGGGGGAATGAAGAAAAAAGTTGACTCTGGAAAAAAACAGAAGAGGTAGCTTAAGTACGCAGAACTCTCTCCCTTTCTCTTTCTCTCTCTCAGTCTCTCCCCTTACCTCCTTCCCTCCCTCTCTGTCATCTCAGTAATTTGCTGATCAGAAAACTATTGATATTCTCTCTTGAAGTCATAGGATGCTGTAAAGAGCAAAAAGATCCAGATAGGGTAACATGTGGCCCAAAGTTACCAAAAAAGAGAGGGACAGAGTTTAAACGAGAACCCAGGTCTCCCGACGCCCGACTGCCTCCTCTTCTCAGAACACCGTGGTGCTTAAGTTGTGTGCACACTTCCCTGGAGAAAGTGTGCCACATCCCAGAAGCAGTATATGTGCCCTTCGGCAGGAGATTGCCTTAGTAAATACAAACTGCTTCTTGGCTTGCAAAGCAAATATTTACTCAAAACCCACATAGCATGGTGCACAAGTTCCTGAGAGCCCTGGGCAGTTTCTAACTCACTTATCATTTATTTTTAATTTGTCTTTTAGTGCTTATATTTTCTGCATTAGACCTGGAATAAACAGAGTTCAGAGTAGAGGTTGGGTGAACTAAAAGTACTAAGACAAAAACCCTCATCTCTGCTTATTACCTCTAGATTCTAATTTTTGACAAGTCCACGAGAAAAACCAGTCAAGCTTGGAGTCAGTGCTCCATTCAAGGGTGGTCTTTACGGCCAGACAACATGCTCTCCTGTAGGAAATGGGCTGAAGAGTTACAGAGACACATGTGGCTCTCAGCATGTGCCCCAGACGGAGACGTGGGATATATGGGTTCTGGTCCTGATCTTGCCTCTAACTAGTTGGTGACCTTGCATAAGTCACTTAACCTCTCTGAACTTCAGTTTCCTCATCCATATAACGTGACTCATGATATCATTCTACCTAATTCATTGTATTGACAACAGACCAAATTGAAGGTTGAGTCCAATATCTCTCTGCCAAGGATTTGTTCTAGGAACTGAAAAGACAGCAGTGAACAAAGTGAAATCCTGTCTTCCTGGAGTTTGCATTCCAGGGGGAACAGACAGATGATAAGCCAAACAGAAATAATAGGTCCAAAGCTAAGTTCTAAGAAGAAAAATCATCACGGTAAGGAAACAGAGGATGATGGGGTGGGTTGCCTTTTTATAAAGGGTGGTCAGTAAGAGGCCCTGTGATACGGTAAGTCCTGGAGGAGGTGCGGGAGGAGAGTCCCAGGCAGGAGGAAGAGTGGGAACAAGGCTCCAGGTGGTAACGCTTGGAGTGTTCGAGCAGGAAGAGCAAGGTGGCTGGAGCAGAGTGAGAGAGTGGAGAGGACTAGGAGACAGGATCAAGGAGGAAGGATGGGGTTCCCAAAATCTGATGTGCATAAGCATCCCTGGAGGTGTGAGGAAAGGCAATGCAGAGATGCTCCCCTGTAATAAGCACTAGTCATGCATAAGCAGAAGGCTCCCTAGACCACAATAAATGCCATCCCAACCCAACTCAAGAACGCAGAACGCCCCCCGGTTGCCCAAGGACGTGTTCCCATTTGCACCAGCTCAGCTCATGTAAATTACATGGTATAACTGCGCCTAACTTTCAGCCCTCCTTTAGGTCAAGCCACTGTGTTTTAGAAAATTTCACCTGCAGAACTGGACATTAATGTGGACATCGTTAGATATGGACGTGAGGGACTGGGCAGCCCAGCCCCCGTGCCTTCATTCATGAGGCAGGCTGTGGTTCATTACGTGAAGTCAGGCAGAGGTTCTCAGCCTTGACCCCTTGCCTTCCAGTCTCTTGCCCACTATTTTCCAAAAATCAGAGAAATATGTTTGTTGGGCCTGGATCTTGACCATCACCACCTGGGAACAGTTGGATCCACTAGCTGGTAGGTAGGGTGGAGCCATCAGCAGTCCCACGTGGGCCAGGGCAGGCCAGTCAGGGTGGGCACTGCCATAATGATGCACTAGGCTGGTCCAGGGCTGCACTGTGACAAGGGAAGGCTTAAGCCTGGCCCAGAGGACACTGAGTAGGGCCTGGAGAGAAGGGAGAGAATATTTTTAAGCACCTAGCATTTTCTAGGCAGTAGGTTAGACTCTTTTCAGTCACAATCACATTAAATCCTCACTGACCTGCAAAATAAAATTGCTGTTCTATAGAAGAGGAAACTGAGGTCCAGAGAGGATGAATAAATCACCCAATGCCACACAGCTATTAAGAGGTCACTGGGGCGTTGGAAGTCACTGACCAAAGACTAGCCTCTTTCCATGACACCACGACTGCTGTTTTGAAATGAGTTACTTTATCGTGAGACAAGTCGTCCTCCCTGTCATCTCAGGAGTCTGGAGAGATGGTCAGATTCTCCAGACAGACTGGGGGTCCTGGTGGAGGAGGAGAGTCCATGTTCCCCAAGGGCTCCACTGACCTGGCCCTTTAAAGAAGATGCCCATCTCCTCACCACCAGGGCCCTCATCCCTGTGGTTCTTTCCATCTGGGCAGGGCCTTTGGCACTGGGCACCCTATCCCTCTTCACACGACCCAGCACCCAGCTACCGAGATCCACCTCTGCTGCCCCGGGCCAGGCGCACTGAGTCAGAGATGTCGGCACTGACATCTGTGTCTCCCCAAGTCTGAACCACTGACTTGTTTTGTAACTATCTGCCTCCGCTTCCTTCTTCCTTCTTGGGCTCGTTGGCACTCACTCTCATTCGCAGGCACCCTTGTTCATGAAATATCATCTGCAAATATGGGAATCCCTGCCCCAGCCCCACATTGTTGATATCTCTGGAGTTGTTTATAAAAATATCCCTGGCGCTCCCTGCCTGGCGTGGGCCCGCATCGTGTTCCACTGGCAGGCAAGTTTTACCAGCCCGATAAGGAGTCCTTTATTTGCCCTCCAGGGAAGTTGTGACTCACATCACCAGCTTTCCTTCCCTTCTGAGAGCCTGTGTTATCCACAAAAAGGGCCATTATAAAGGGCATGGAGAAGACGAATCTCAGTCCTCGGTTTTGTACATTTTCTCTAGGACACAGTTGAATCAGTGATAACTTGGGACCAATTAGTTTGAATAGGAACTAATTAGTTTAACTGGAGGATGGTTATCTCAGTGACTTGTCTATTCACCTTGGGACTGGCTAGTTCAGCAAGGGACTGAATAGTTCAGGCGGGATCTGGTTAGCAAAATCAAGGGCTGGTCAGCTCCTATTTGCACTGGAAATTAGCTCAGGGGTTGATTAATGTATTTTTCTGGCTGATTAGCTCAACGTGTTATAGCACGAGGCTTTGGAGGACAGACCTTGATCTTTATCTCCCAGAAAGCAAGTCAGCATCCCTCCGCGAGCTTCACCAACCACAGACCTCAGGTCTAACTGCAGGGAGCCAACAGACAGGTGCGGGGAGTATGAACGGGTCCCTGCCACACAGCGGCATCACAGAAAAGAGCTCACACTGTCACTCATCTCTAGGACACTAGGTCTCTGCACAGACAAAGAGAACAGTCACAGGAAGCACACGAGATAACCACGTTCATCCCTGCATTTATTCAGCAAAGCTTACTGAGCATCCGCTCTGCTCCGACGCTGCCAGGTACTGAGCGTGCAGGCAAGACAGGACGGTGCACACCGTTTGACGGCATTTCCCAGCCTTCCCTGCAGCAAGGCGTGGCCACAGGACTAAGGTTTGGCCAGTGCAATGTGGGCAAAAGTGATGTGCAAAAGTCCCAGGAATGGCCTCTAAAGTCTCCTACACAACCCTCCACAGTCTTCTCTCTTCCTGTGTTTGCCAGCAGAGGCAGAAGGTCCAGAAAAGGACTTGGAGATCCTACAGGAGCCACAAAACTTATGGAGCCTGAGTCCCTGATCACTGCACAGAACGGAGGCCTCTCTGAACCCCAGGCTATCTGGACTTGATACGAAGAGAAACACATTTTCATCGTATAAAGCCACCAAAACTCAGGGCTCGTTTGTGGCCTCATTTAAACTACCCTAACGCACAGTGCTTCACCTTTGACTCACTGCACTATCCGCAGACCTCACCTCTGTCTGTCCCGAAGAAGACAGGCCACCCAGAGAGCCCTCCGACTTCCTTCTGCTACATCCCTGACCGGCCTATGCATCTTCACCCTTGCTCTCCTCACCCCACTCCCACCAGGTGAATCCATCCACCGATGCCTGATCCCATCCCCCTGTTTCACACCTGCCTTCTGTTAACTATCCTCTGCCTGAAAAATATACATTCAACTCTCCTCTTTCCTTAAATAGAAAAGAGTTCCATCTGGAAGTTGGGTACTTGAGGCAAGTCATCCTCCTCATCATCCCAGGAGTCTGGAGAGACTGCCAGATTCTCCAAGCAGATTTAGGGTCCATGTTTCCTGGGAGCGCCACTGATCCGGCCCTTTAAAGGGGAGGCCTATCTGCTGAAATAAAGTCTGTAAAAGCGAGCTGTTTATCCATCCCACATCCCCCTAAAGCAACCAGCCTGTTTGTCTCTGCCCCTTCACTACCACATTTCTGATGAACAAGCATGAGCTGCTATTTCTGTTTTATCACTCATGGATTCCTTAACGCACAGAAGCCTGGATTCCTCTCCCACTGCTATCCTAATACTTTTCCTTTTTTGTACTGAAGTATAGTCAGTTTACAATGTGTTAATTTCTGGTGTACAGCATAGTGATTCAGTTATACATATAAATATCCCATTTCATATTCTTTTTCATTATAGGCTATTACAAGGTATTGAATATAGTTCCCTGTGCTATATAGTAGGACCTTGTTGTTTATCTATTTTATATATAGTAGTTAGTATCTGCAATTTATCCCTCCCCGCTTTTCCCCTCTGGTGACCACAAGTTTGTTTTCTATGTCTGTGAGTCTCTTTCTGTTTTATACATAAGCTCACTTCTTATTTTTTAAGATTCCGCATATAAGTGGTATCATATGGTATTTTTCTTTCTCTTCCTGGCTTACTTCACTTAGTATGACGATCTCCAGGTCCACCCATGTTGCTGCAAATGGCATTATTTTATTATTTTTCATGGCTGAGTGATATTTCATTATATATACACCACATCTTTATCCAATCTTCTGTTGATGGACATTTAGGTTGCTTCCATGTCTTGGCTATTGTATATAGTGCTGCTATGAACACTGTGGGGCATGTATTTTATTTAACTAGATTTTCCTCTGGATACATTCCCAGGAGTGGGATTGCTGGAGCATATATAGTAACTCTATTTTCAGTTTTTTAAGAAATCTCCATACTGTTTTCCATAGTGGCTGCACCAAACTACATTCCCACCAACAGTGTACAGGGTTCCCTTTTCTCCACACCCTCTCCAGCATTTATTGTTTGTGGATTTTTTAATAATGGCCATTCTGTCTGGTGTGAGGTGATACCTCACTGTAGTTGTGATTTATATTTCTCTAATAGTTAGTGATAGTGAGCATTTTTTCATTTGCCTATTGGCCATGTGTATGTCTTCTTTGGAGAAATGTCTGTTTACGTCTTCTGCCCATTTTTAGATTGGGTTGTCTATTTTATTGTTATTGAGTTGTATGAGCTGTTTGTATATTCTGGAAATTAAGCCTTTGTCAACTGCATCACTTGCAAATATTTTCTCTCACTCCGTAGGCTGTCCCTAATATTTTTCATTCAAAGGTCACTGACGACCTCCAACTGCCAAGTCCAAGGGTTTTTTCTCAGCTTCTTCTAGCCTAATTTCTCAGAAGCACCTGACACTTGACCAGCCTCTCTTCTAACAGGTTCTTGCTTAATACTCGCAGCCCTCCTCTCTCCTGGTTCCTTCTGATGCCCCTAAATGGAGGAATACCACCTCCCCAGCCTGTATTCTGCTTTCTACGATCTCTTTTCTTTCAGAATCCTCCTGTTTGGCAAATAGGGCTATTACCACTACTAATCATAACAATTATTAACACTCATTGAATATGTGTGACAGATGAGTGCCAAGCACATCACATGCGTTGTCCCACCTCACCCTAACAAGAACCCTCTGGGGTTGGTGGTGTTATAACCCCACTCGACAGATGAGAAAGTAGAGGCCAAAAGCAGAGTTAAGGAACATGTGCAAGGCCACAGCTGGCAAGAGGCAGAACCAGACAAGGCCAGTGCTTGCCCAAGGGAAGCCTTCTATTTACATTTGGAAAAGGTCAGATGCAGCCACATTCACAGAGTGCCTGGCTGGGTAAGCAGAAGCAGCGGCCAGCCCCATGCGCCCCGCAGGCAAGCCCCTCATGCAGAACAGAGAGTGCAGGAGTGTGCAGGCTCTCCTGGAGCCAGAATTCACACCTTGGCCTCTCTGACGTCAGAGGCGCCGTGCCCCTCCCCAGTCCTCTGCCCCAACTTGGCAGAGCATTGTGAGAATTAAAACTAAACAGACCACAGATGGATATAAAGCTCTGGGCTTGGCGTTCAGCACGTAAGACATACATGCTCTAAAGTAGTTACTATGATTGTCGTTATTCATATCACCGTTCTCATCCACTTGCAAAGTTTCAACAAGTGAATTTATCAAATATTTAATTATCTCTCACCTGCCAAGCAGGATGCTAGATACTGAGGTTACAAAGATGAATAAAACACTGTCCCTGCCTCACTGCATTAAAAATCTGGCAGGAGAGAAAGCCACACAAACAATGAACTAGAACAAGAAGCCACAAGTGCAGTAACAGAGGTGGTGCAGAGTGCCAGGTGAGCACAGAGTGGGGAGCATTATGCCAGCTTGGGGCAGGGATGGAAATGAGGGGAGTTTGGTGGCACCTTCAGAGAGGAAGGGACATTTCCAAGCATCTGGACCATGAGGAGGGATCATCCAAAGAGGGAAACTGCTTGAACAGAAGCAGCATGCAGGTGGGCAAGGACATGGTGTGTGTGACCTGAAGTTGGCCCTTGGCAATGGGAAGTCATTTAAAGCAGTAAAGCAGGGCTATGACGTGGTCAGACCTGGTTTTTAGAAAGAAAGCCCCGACATCTAGAATAATGTTTGGCACACAGTAGGTGCTCAGTAAACATGTGATGGATGAACAGCTGAACGGAGGAATGCAAGAATGAAGAGCCTGAAGGAAACCTCTTCCCGCTAAGCACTGAGACATCGCACGTGAATGTCAACATCCTCCAGGGTGGGGTAAACATGCACGCTCACGCATTTATCATAACCTGCTGGTGGAACAAACTTGGACTTGGAGAACGTTAGCACTGGAGGGATCCCTGACGAGGAATCGTTTCTGTCCAACTCTACCAGCCCAGAAGCTGAGGCCCAGAGAAGGAAGCAGCTTGTTGAAGGGATTTGTCTCCGGGCCCAGCCACAACTTTGGCTTTTGCATCATGGCTATCCTTGCAGCTGGTGCCTAAGTTTCCCATTTGATTGGGTGCCCCAGTCAGGAACTCTACCTCTGCTGAGCACACCCCCCATGTTTCCACCTCATGTCTTGCTTATACGTCAGTGCCCCTGCCTGAATGCCTCCCCTTGTATTCTTTCCAAAGAGTCGCCATCCTTCAAGGCTCTTTTCCTCCAGGAAGCCTCCCCTGATTACCTTGGCATGAAGTGCTCTTCTCCACTTGCAGCAGCTCTTGAATACGCCTTATGTGCCAACAACTGTGCTCAGCAATTTACAACCTCTGTTACACTTCATCCTTGCAGCGGCCCTGTGAAATAGGGGCCGTTGTTACCCCCGTTCACAGGAAAGGAAACGGAGGCATCATCAATATAGCAAAAGCGAAGAGTGCTCCAGAGAGTGGACGAAACACTCTTCATGGATTCCCTCGATTATCCACACAACAGCCCCATTAAGTGGCACTGTGACTATCATTTCCACCTGACTGCTGAGAAAACTGAGGCTCAGTGAGCTGAACTTGTCTAAGCACCCGCAGAGATGAGGGGCTGGTTCCAGAAGCAAACCCGGCATTCTGTCTCTAGAGCCCCACTGCCCAGAGTCACCCCAGCACAGGCAGAGCCAGGGAGCCAGCTGCCCTGAGCACCCACACTTCATCCCCTGTGCTGGACAGTCTTCCATCACCCCAACTGCCATCCAAACTACACTTGGCTCTTTCCATTTGTTATTAAATAGCACGTTTGTGCCGATATTTAACTTCTCTAGCTGGACTGCAAGTGCCTTCTGGACAGAGAATGTGCCTGTGAGCTCTTAGCAACCCTCAGGACTCCAACAAAGTGCCAGCAACACAGGGGTGTTCACCATTATTGATTACTTGATTGATTAATGAGACAACTCAGCGACGGGGGTCATCTTGCATTTTCTTGAGAATGGAGAGGTTTGTGAAAGTCAGCAACTGCAGATTCCATTTACTTTTCAAAAGTTATAAAGTAGATCTTATGACAAAAATATTGATCTTATTGTCATGTGCTCAATTAAAAGAATACTGAAATTTATATTTCTCTTGAAGGTGGGTTGCCTTCTTTGAATGCCATCCTTACCCCTAGAACTACCAATTACTTGTTCTATATATACTGCAGATCAACGGTCCATGAAGGCACATTATATCTTAACACTGAGGAATGTTTTTGTTAGGTTTTTGGCCCCCTAGACTCTTGTCGTTATAGCCTAAATCCCATTGATTTTATACTGGACCTGATTTCTTTATGTGAATTTCCTCCCTCACTAACCTAAGAACCTCCTCCCTGAGAACACATTGTAAAGTTCTGAAACAGATTTCTACCAAAAAAAAATGTAAAACAAATTTTTCTTCACTGCCAGGCTTTATTTCCTCTGCTCCTGTAAGAGGTTAGATGTTTTCTGCAGGTGTCCTCCTCCAAACTGCAGCTTTAATCTGGCATGTGGTCGCCCCCTATTGGTGACAAGTGGAGAGTGACTTGCTCTGGAAGGTTAGGGCAGAAAGTATCTTGCCTTGAAAATTTCCCGATGCCTTTGCAGCTGAGGTTTTGTTTGCAAGAGTAAATCTGCCAGCCCAAAACAGACATATTGTACTCACCGAAATAAAAAGCTTCCCTGAAATTCTCAGACCCCTCCAGGACTACCTGTGCAACTTTTACATTCTTTTTCTCATACCTCATCCTACGGTCTTTCTCTCAGAGCTGCTCCTGAGGAATTGTTTTGTTCATCTTTGTATCCTCTGCACGTAGCACAGGTCTTGAGACACAGTGAGTACTCCAGAAAAGTTTGTTAAATATATAAAATAGCTAACCAACAAGGGACTACTGTGTAGCACAGGGAACTATATTCAATATCTTGTAATAACCTATAATGGAAAAGAATCTGAAAAAGAACAGATTTTTATATACATGTACAACTGAATCACTTTGCTGTACACCTGAAACACTGTAAATCAACTATACTTCAATTTTAAAATGAACAAAAAAGAAATTAAAAGGGAAAAAATAAACCAAAAAAAAAAAAAAAGAAAAAGTTCATTAAAAACAGGTGTGGATAAATTAATGGAAGCATGAGAGGATGGGAGAAAGGGAGGGAGGGAGGGAGGAAAGACATTCTCTCAGTCCCTCAGTTCAAGGTGAACTACAGAGGTGAACGCACTGGGCTTATAGAGTCATTCAGTCGTTACCAAGGGCTTCAGAACTTTCCCCAGCAGATTCTAAAAGCAGGATAAAACCTTTTTCCCTTTCTCCCTTTCTCCTGTGGCTGAGTGGATAAAAGCCTGGTATTGTTTAAAGTGTGGTCATTAGGGTCTCAGACTCACAAGCCGTATTTTTCACTTTTTTCCTTGAGTTTCTCGGTAATTACAGGGCAGCTGAGGTCTTTTCTCTTTTCTAGAAGGCAGAGTTGTGGCGACTAGCCCTGCAGAGCTGTGGTGAACATCTGCAGGTTGGACTATTCAGCACCAACCCCCCTTTCCATTAGGGGGATGCCTGCTGGGGGAGCCCAGGGGGAGCAGCGCCCTGCCTCATCCTGGCCCCCTGGCAGCCATGATCCTCGCAAGGAACCCAAGATCCGCCAGCTGAACACTCTTGCTTAAATTACTTCTCCTCCCAAGTCTCAGACTTTTCATCTGTACAGTGAGAATAACAATAATAAGACCTAACCCATGTATAGGATAGAAGCATTTGAAATTGTTAATATTTAACCATTTGGACCTGTAGAAATGACAATTCCATATGGCGCAACAAAATACTTAGGATTAAATAAAATTATCCACAGAAAGTGCTTACCACAGTGCCCGGCATGGAGAGATCAGTAAATCTGTCCCCAGACTAAGTTCCAGCAGAAGTTTTGCAAATTTCACACACTTAGGACATTGGAAATAAATGTCAACAGTTCTTGGATAGAAAGGGAAGAGGTGATGAGCTCACAGACATAGAGAGAATGCAAATGATTGTTTCAATTAACAGTATCTCTCATGCACCTGCTCTGTGCCAACCACTCTGCTAGCTGCTGGGGATACTGATGAGAGCCCGACAGACCCCTAGGGATCCTGAGAGAGAGACATCAGACTTGTATTCAGCACTGTTACCTGCAGAAGAAGAGGAAAGTCACTTATGTGTGTTCTCCCATTTCATTCTCACAAAGCCATGAGATGGGAACTAGTTGTATGTGTAAATGAGAGAACTAGGTTGAGAGTTTAGCAAACGTCCAAAGACAACAGCCAGTAGGGGATGAAACTAGATCTAGAATCCAGATAAGCTAACCAGGGTGCTCAACGGTCACAATATGTCAGCACGGTGGGCTGGAAGCTTTCCTGAGGGCCACCAGAGCTTTGAGGCCTCCTTCTCAACCCCCTTGCTTCTCCTGGCCCCATCCCCACCTCACCTCTTCTAAACATCTGATTGGGTAAAACACTGCCTCCCACACCAAAGGGTTTGGTACCTAATCAGAGACTCCTAGTAATTCTGAGTCCAGGAGGCAAAACAGCATCAGTCTGGCAGGACTTCCTGGAGATCTGTGGGAAGCCTTCTGGCCCTATGTATTTTTTAGCCTCTCCAGCTTGAGCTGGTTTTAGAATTTTCATGTCTTCTCTTCATCTCCATCCAATGGGGTCCCAAGACCCCCAGTCAAAGTTGTCTTATAGTTGTAACCAAATGCCTGAGGCGTGGAGAAGTTATTGGCCCTGGGTGCCCCGCCATTGCACGCTGCCCCTCTGTTACCTCTTCAGCCTTTGCTGTGGCCTTTCTAAAATGGGTGCAGCTGTGGATTCATTAATTTGGTAGGAAAATACCTAAGGCCAGCTGTGTCCAAGCAATACCTTAAGGGTACAGATGTTGCCGGTGCCCACCTGTCTCCCCTCGGGCCTTCCCACGTCAGGGTGAGCCGGCCCCCAGACACTCAACATCTGCACCTCTTTGCCTTAGTTCTTCCTTTGCTTTTGTTTGTTTTCTAATGGAGGAAAACTGCTCTGCCTGTACAAGGCAGGACAGACAAGTCCTAGAACCCATACTCTAGGGGGCTGCACTCCTCTGGGGGTCTGTGAGAGCTGGTGTATGAATGCTGCAACTCCCAGGCTCCCAGGGCAGGACAAGCCAGAGGCAGGTATTCTGCATTGGCTCCCAGAGTCCCCAGTGGGGTCCCGTTTTCCGCAATGGTAAGGTCACTGATTGAAAACGGATTCTTCCTTTGCTTTCTTTCCTCCCCTGCCTCACCTCCCCACCCCCCTGCTGGTGCTGGGCACCTCCTAAATAAACTGTCCACACTTTCCAGGTCTTGGAGTTGGCCTCTGGGGAAACCCCAGTCAAGGCCAGCTGTACACAGAGCTCACATCCTGCCCTCGGGGACACACTCAGATGGCAGCCACTCGCTGTGCCTCCAGATCACTCTTCTCTGATTATTTATTCAACAGTTATTAAGGGAAGCTTGTGATTTCCTATGGATAAATGTTATGAATAAATACTGCTTTCCTACGAATAAATACTATTTACAGAAACAACTTAATTACTAGTTCTTGTCTACTGGCTGAAGCAGACTCAACGTTCAGGAAAATTGGACAAAATTTCCCACCTTTCAGAATTCTGGTTCTGTCTTCAGTTTTCTTTGCTGCCTTCCTGAAGTGGACTTCTCAAGGAGGCGCTTTAAAGGATTTCTAAATTTAGCTGATAAAATGGTCATAAGTTCCCAGCAAAGAGCACTAACCATGTACTCACTCTACGGTTTTCAGAACTTCATCAGCCTGTGACCAACTATGGATTTCACAAAAACTCAATGCAGATTGGCCAGGGCTAGCAAGGAGCATATTTCACTCCCAATGACGGATGCCATCTCCCTCAGGCGGAGCAGCACCAATTTCTATTTGGCCAGTTTAGTCCAATGATGTTTTAGTCCCCTGTACAGATCGGCATCCTGGCTGGCCGCTGCCTGGCCTGCCCCTTCGTTCACCTCCGCCCATCCCCACGGCGCTCTGCCTGCACTGTCTTCTCTTCGGCACCCTTACTTCTAGGCATTAAGAGACTCTGAAGACAGCAGAAGTTTTGAAGCGCCAGGGCCAGATGCTAAGGTGAGTCCCA
This sequence comes from Camelus bactrianus, assembly GCF_048773025.1. NCBI lineage: Eukaryota > Metazoa > Chordata > Mammalia > Artiodactyla > Camelidae > Camelus > Camelus bactrianus. The sequence goes on from NC_133551.1 coordinate 32,438,481, forward strand.
CTGCACGTCACTGAGACTTAGGACATGGCTTCTGCGCTGCCTTCCTCTCCACCCCACCCGTACTCCTTCCCCAGACCCTGGGTGGGAGCTATCCTGCTGCCAGAACAATCTGAGAGTCACAGTGATGGGGAGAACCCCAGGATGTGAACAGTCCTGCTGAGGCTTCCGAGCAAGAAGGCACATAGGAGACTCTGCCTGCAGCAGGTTCTTGAGGAGTTACTGAGCGTTTCTGACTCTTTTTTCTAGACAACTGAGAGAAGTGGGTGAAACACTGACTCAGTGTGACCTGACAATTATTCATGGAGAGTCTACTGTGCCTCAGCACCACGTGAGACGCCACGCAGGGGGAAGGATGCTGAAGATGTATAAGATGTGGTCTGTGCATTTGAGGCATTTATAGGCTTCCTACCAAGGAAATGATTTAAATACAATTACAGAATTAATTTTAACTAATTAATTAAAATCTAATCAACTTAATTTAATTAGAATTTAATTAAATTAATTGAAATGAATTAACAGCCTGAATTTAATGGTGGTAGTACAGACCACTGGTCCAACCTTTGGAGAGGGAGGGGCAATGTGTAGAGAACAAGAGATAACTTTGATTAAGCACCTAATACTTACTATGTAATTCACAGCCAGCTTCTCAGTCAACCATTCAACCATCTTATGAGGCAGAAATTATCATTATTACCATTCTCACGATTATTATTTCCATTTCACAAATGAGGAAGCCAGGGGCTCAAAAAGAGCAATTTGGTTACACAGTTATGGAGGGGGCCGAGCTGGGATTTGAGCCCATGTCTGTCAAATTCTAAGTCTTGTGTTCTTCAGTATTACATCCAACCCAGGGTTAGAAGGAGTTTATTTGGATTAATGTAGTGAGAGAAGTCCTCAAGGGACACGAAGGATTTGAACTGGATGTGAGAGTTGGGGAGGATTTGGATGGGCAGAGAGGAAGAGGGAAGTCACTTTGAGCGTGGGAAGCAATACAAAGGTGATGTTTCATAGGATGTTCAGCACCTAGAATAGAGTCTGGTATATGGAAAACTGTAGGCTGGGTGGGTGGGTGGATGGATGGACAGGTGGGTGGGTGGGCAGGTGGAGGGGTAACTGGATAAGTAGGTGGGAAGGAGGATGAGTGCATGAACAGGTGGGTCAGATAGGTGAAGGAAGGGATGAATGGAAGGGTGGGCAGATGGGTGGATGGAGGAATGGATGGATGGAAAATGCCACTACATGAAAGGCATGATGGTCACTTGCAAAACATGAACACAGAAATAGGAATGATTTTTAATAAGCATATCAAGATTTGAACTTGAAAACTAGTATTGTCTCTCAAATGTATCAGCCTAGAGAGCCTGTAAACATATTGCCAGGAGGGTTCCACCTGCCTTAAGAGTCAAGATAGTTAAGATCAAAAGTAGTTTAGGTAGTTAAGATCAAAGACCTTGATTTCAATGTGTATTTCACTATTTCCTAGCTGTGTGACTTTGGGAAAGTTTCTTAACTTCTCTGGGCCTTGGCTTCTTCGACTATATAATGAGAATAATACCTCACAGTATTCGTCAAAGGAATAAATGAACCAATGTATGTAAAGCTCTTAACACAGTGCATGGCATTCAATAAAAGTTAAGTAAACCTCCAACACAAATATATACCATGGGGCTAATTAACCTGGGGCTTTTTTGTGGCCAGGAGCCTACCTGACAAGCAAGATCTATCATTTATTAAACCATTTTCAGGGAGACAGAAGCAGCCTAGATAGAAGCATGCTAATTAACGCTTCTAAATAAACACTGTGACAGGCCAGAAACCAGAATTTAGAGCCAGCAAGCTTCTAAAATCTAAAAGATACTTGAGCAGCACAGGAACTTTAAACGCAGAGATTTCTGGATAGAGTCATTTTTCAATCTGAGCGCACTTATTGTTTACTTAATGAAAATCAGGGGACTATGGTTGGGAAAGAATGGCGTCCATCCACACGGACCCGGCGGTCTGCGGTCGTTGCAACTAGAGTGCGGCCACAGTGCGGAGGCACCGCGCGATTTACTCACAGCAGCGGGTGTGGACCGTGGCTGAGCCCCTCGGATTTCCCCGCAAGATCCACCTTTTGAGTTGAGAGCAGGGGCTCCGGCGAAGCGAGCCACAACGCCGGGAGGGCCGGCTGGCCTCCGAGGTCGCTTTTCCCACCGGAGGTCCCGGATGCTCCCGGGAGGTCTCCCCGCGTGGCGCCGCGCTGGCCGGGGGGCGGGGCCGCGCGTGACCTCTAGCTTCTCCTACCTTCTAAGGCTTCTGTCTTGGTCCCTGAGGCGCAGGGGGATGCTTCTGCCTCACCCCGTGTTCTAGGGTTCGCTCAGTGGTGTCTTGTTCGTGTGAGAGGAGCGAGGTCAGGACAGACCTCTGCCTCCCTCCTGGTGACGTCACTCCTCCGTCCACGCCTTTCTCCTCCCCCAGGCCCTCTTCCTCGAACTATAATGGTGCTGCTTTCTCCCTCATCATACTGAGCCTCCTTAAGGACAGAGACCATGTCCTTCCTTGCTCACGATTGCATCTCCAATTGGCATTTAAGTATTTGATGACGACGTATAGGAGGAAGGAGGGAAAGAAGGAAGTTAATTTCTCAGTGACCTTTGAGAAAGAATTATCTAGAAAAAAAGGGATAAGCCAGCGTTCAGTGGCCTGTGTGCCTTTCACATGATCCCAAATACAGCAAAGAGCATACAGTAGCTACTCAATAATTTCTTGTTACCAATAATTGCTTGTTACTTCATCCTGCCAGTTAAGATCACTAGAATGCCTATGTCTCGAAGATTTAAGATTTCCTGGAAAAAAAAAAACCGTTTTGGGCAGCGTCTCTGCCTCACCTTTGGGGAAATGAGTAATGGGAGATGTCGCGACCAGGTCCAGGAGAGGGCCTGGAGCCAAAACCACAGAGGCGTATCCTCAAGCTCCCTAATGAGAGTGGCCTTAAGTGAGTGTCAGGAGCTGGAGCCTCTGGAACAAAAGCAGTCAGAAAGGCAAGAGCTGGGAACACGGGACCCGGGGTGGATCTATATGATGCAGGGGAGGTGGTCTGAATGGATCCCAGACTGCCCCCAGCAGGGCCTGCAGGTGCTTCTGGCGGTACAATAGCTGGATATGCTGGAAGCATAATGGAACAGTCAGGGTGAAAGGCAGGCAGTGCTGTGGGGTAGGTTCTCCATTCTTCCGGTGGTCCCCTCTGCTCCACGAGCTGTCTCATCCTCTCCCCACCGGGTTCCCTTGTTCCCTGCTGCAGCCCCATCCTCAAGGAAGGAGACAGCTGGCACCCTCACTCACATGGCTGTGCAGGGCTTGTGCCGGTCACTTGCTTGCTGGCCGTGATCCATCCCCACCCTTCTCCTGCTCTACCCTGAATCTCACTGCGTCCCAGCACATGTTCCTTAGTTTCCTTTGTCCATAGGATTCTGGCTGGGTTCAGCCAACAGGAGGTGCTAGCGGTCAACAGAGGGCTTGGGCTGGGGAGAAGCCAGGTGTTTCGCTCCCTTTGTCTCAGCTCCAGGCAGCATCTTTAGCAGTGGTCACACCTCCTCTGTGGGTCCACGTCCCACTGAGCACCCTTCTCTCGGTGGTCTCAGCTCTTGGCAAGCAGCCCCTGCTGTGGGCTTCTACTGATGAGCCAGGCCACGGGGCCCCTCCCACAGCCCTTCCTCCAAGGTTCCCGCTCCCACTAGGCAGCTCTGGTCCTGGGCTCTCGTGATACATCTCCTCCATTCATTCATTTCTGGGTCGCCTGGACTTCCTCTGGTTACACTTTAAGCCCTTCAGACACCTCTGTAACAAATTCCCTGAATTAAACCCCCTCTATTGAGTCCTATTTCCTGACTGGACTCTGACAAATACAGGCTTAATCTGTTATCTTTCCCAGTGGGCTGTTCATTTTAAAAGAAAAATATAGACTGAGGGCAACGTGTATCACAGAGGAATGAAATATCGGAATTTTACTTTACAGGCGAGGGGAGATTTAGGACTGCTGGCCTCTCATAACACATCATGTAAGTAGGTGTGTGCGTCTTCTGGGTCAGTTGGACTCTTGAATCACAAAGAACAGAGACTTGTTCCAAGTGACCACCACATCAGAACAGAGGAAAAAAAACAAGAGCTGACCCTGCCATCCAGCATGAACAGACACTGGAAAGCCAATGTAGACCCAAAGCTAGGACCCTGGGCTTGAGGTGTGCAGTGGGCTTGGCAACAGCCCCCAAAGATATCATGTCCTAATGGGACCTGTAAATGTCACTGTAGTAGTCAGCTCAGGCTCCCATATCAAAATACCACACACCGGGTCGCTTAAACAGTAAAAACGTAGTTCTCACAGTTCTGGAGGCTCAGGAGTTCAAGATCAAGGTGCTGCTCATTTTGGTTCCTGTTAAGAGTTGTCTTCCTGGCTTGTAGACAGATGGGTTCTTTCTGTGTTCTCTTATGGGCTTTTCTCAGCATGTGCACAGGGAGAGAGAGAGTCTCTTCTTACAAGGCCACCAATTCTCCAATGCTGTCCACTAAGGGGTGATTAGGACCCCACCCTTATGACCTCATTTAATCTTAATTGCCTCCTAAAAGCCCAATCTCCAAATATAGTCACGTTGAGGGTTAAGGTTTCAACATAGGAATGGGGGAGGGGTGTCCCCACACAAAATCAGTTCATAGCAGTTACCTTATTTGGCCAAAGGACTTTGTAGATATGACTAAATTAAGGATCTCGAGCTGGGGAGATTACTCGGGATCACCCAAGTGGGCCCTAAATGCAATTACAAGTGTCTTTATAAGAGAGCCAGAAGGTTATTGGACACAGAGGAGAAGGCAATGTGACCACAGTGGCAGAGTTGGAGTGATATGGCCACAAGCCAAGGAAAGCTGGCAGCCACCAGAAGATAGGAGAGGCAGAGGGGATTCTCTCCCAGAACCTCTGGAGGGAGCACGACCCCTAGACACCTTTATTTCAGACTTCTACCCTCTAGGACTGTGACAATAAATGTGTCGTTTTAAGCCACCAAGTTTGCCACTATTTGTCCCAGCAGCCACAGGAAACCAGTACGAGGTGCGGCTCACGGCCCGCTGCTCTGCCTGGAGCGAGCCGCGCCTGCTCACATCTGCTCCGCCCTCTCACCTGCTTCTCATCCTCTGCCGTATCTTTTCTCCAGCTCAGAGCCCCCGCTTCCTCACTTTTTCTGCTCTCTAATGATGCTGGCTTACACTGAGCCTGTCCCTGTCCTCTCCGGCTCCTGTCTGAATTAGAACCTCTCGGTTTAGGGAGCCGTTACTCACTTCACTGTCTTCTGTAGTTTGTATTTTGCCTAAGGGCACACAGTTTGCCGGACGGTGCATAGGTTGGCTGCTCTGAATTCAAGGGCCCATCTGTGGTCCAGGTGCCCCTGGCCTGACGGAGATGTGAGAAGATGGCACAAAGGGACACTGGAGCACGTAGGACTGTCTCTCCCTCGGAGGCTCTGGGAGGAGTGCTCTCCCTTGACCAGGGCTGTGAGTGTGACTGATGGTGGGGCTGCCAGATCTGGCTGTGCTCAAACATTTGGAAAATTTTAACCCAAATGATAGGCACTTGGTTCTGAGGCAGCATGGAAGAAATGAAGGAGAAAATAATCATTGGTCGAGCTAACTGTTCCTAATGAGGAATTACCAAAAACTTAGAGGAGGAGCAGGGCCCTGGTTAAATGTGGCATTCTTCCTCCGTGTCATGTTTGTGTTTAGTCGTGGGGCTGGGGCTGTTTGGATGAGGAAGAAACTGGTCTTCCTAATTTAATTGTTCAAATAAATTAAATTATTGAGTGGCTGAATGAGGCCTGTCTACTTTGTCAGCTCCCCGGCCTGCTGGCCGTCCTCTAACCTGGAGCAGGGCTTCGCAGAGGTTAGTCCCTTCAGGGCCCCTGGGGGCTCCGTGGGTGGGGAGCGTGGCCGGAGACCTGGCTTTTCCCGCGAGCTCGCAGGCGGTGCTGCACTGCTGGTCTGCACACAGCGCTTTAGGTCACAGGGCTGAGGAGCAGATGAGTTTCTAAGGACCCAGTTCCATGGATGTTTCTAGGTGCGCCTTGAAAAACGTAACTGGGCCAAATAATTTGGGGAAAGAGTGGGTAAAACAAAGTTCATCGGGCTCCCTTACTCTCAGGATGTCTTGCCTGCTTACATGCCCTGTGACTCAAGGAGAGACTGATTATATGCAGTGGTTCCCAAATTTATTTAACCACAGGATCTGAGTTCCCATATATGTCAAAGACTAGGATTGTATAAAGTATACTTCAGGAAATGCTTCTCTGGGAATCCAATCTTTACCCCTTGCTTTCAGCCCAAGGCTCCAGGGGGAATTTTTAACAATGGGAAGGAGCAGGAAACTGCATTCTTGGCTTCAGAGCTGGGCTCTCCCTTCAGGCAAAGACTTAAGCCAAAGATTAGCAGCTCTTAAGACTGAAGAGTATGTAAAGTGTAGTGTTGGAATAACACAAACCTAGGTTTGAGTTCTTGCTCCACAATTTACTAACTATATGACCTCGAGTCAGTCATCCTCTCTGAACCTTGGTTTCCTAATCTGTAAAATGGGGATATTAGTGTCTTCCTATTTGGTAGGGTTATGGTGAGAAATAAATGAGTTGAATGCCTGTAGAGGACTCAGTATGTTGCCTAGTACATTGTAAATGCCCAAAGGAAGCTCTTATTATTACAATGATGCAAAAAATGTCACAACACTTCATATGCACCCTATTTTTCACTCCAGTTTTTTTATTTTAAGTGAGAGAGAGAAGGAGACAGGGAGAGAGAGAGAGAGAACATGCAAACATTCTGACTTGGAAGGGAACTTGTGCTTTGAAGCTGACAAGTACAATTTGTCTTGAGACTGCCAAGCTCTTGGGTTGAGCCCTCATATTGGAAAAAAGAGACAAGTGAGATTAATCTGGGGCCTTCATTACTTGCTCCATCTGGCCTGGCTTGGCACGGCCCCTTCCCTCTACAAACCGATTACTCCTTCAAAAGCCTCAGCAGAGTGGCCTCTAATGGGTTCTGACATGGCAGGAATGGTGCTCACACAGCACAGAGATAAGGGCCCCAGCACCAGGGCCAAAACACCCCTAGCGCTATGGCCCAGATGCTCCATCACAGAAGAAAGAAATGAACTGAAAAGGAGCCAAGGCCTCTGGGCCAGGGTGGATCTCAGGATTTCCAGGAGCACCTGGTCCCCACAGTGGGCGCAGCAGGAGCGAGGCTCACAGGGATGGGACTGGTGACCTGGCATATCTGACTGGGGCGTGTTCCAGTGTCCAGGGGCACTTTTTAATCTGGCTTTACAGTCACACTAGGGCTAGGGAGGTACTTGGAGGAAGTGAAGAGTTGTTGTTTTTAGACGTTTACCAGTAAAAACCTGCTGAGGAGCCATCTCACCTTTCCCCCGTGCACGTGGCCGCCCCGTGGTGGGAGGGGCCATGGGAACGGAACTGATGTTCACTAGCACCTTCTATGCCCCAGGCAAGGCGCCAGGTGGTCTCTGCGACATTGGCTCTATCACCAGCACAAGGCTGAGAATGAGGCATTACTGTTTTCTTATTGAGAGAAGGGAAGGCATTTATCCTGGGTCACCCAGTAAGTGACAGAGCCAGGATCTAAACAGAGGATGATCCATCTGTGGGTAGATGGTGGTGGTTTGTGCTATTTTGCATCGTCAGTAGCAGCCTCTGGATTTGAGAGATTATGAGTAGTGAGAATCTTCCACAACCTCAGGAGGGACTGACACTCTCCTAGGAGATTGTAAAGCAAAAAGGCTGACAGGGAGCCTTGGAGCCACCCTGAGAAAGATGGAGTGGAGTTCTTAAACCAGATCGATCAATCGATCCGTCAAGGATTGTTTATCTTGGCTTTGGAGACTGCCAGTCTCTGAGACAAAGGCTCTGCTTCTGAGCTGCTGTGAACACGCAGCTCTTTCAAAGGGCCATGAACTTTGTCTGCTGGGGCCTGAGTTGTCAAGGCCAGGCCCAGTAGCTCCCAGGGCCTCAGAGAAGTGAGTTTGGGAGGCTTGGCGAGTCAGACTGTACAACACTGCCCCCTCCTGGGAGCAAGATCCGTCTGGCCTGGCCAGGCAGAAATCCAGCTCAGAATACCTGACTAAATGACGTGTTAGTTTCTCTGCTCCCCGACCCTGGGAGCCTTCTGTGGTCACATTATGAATCAGGACTCCCAGTGTTTATTGATTAGTTAACAAAGCCCACGGAGATCGAAAGCATGGGCTTCCAAATCAAACACTGACCCATTCATTTCAATTTTTTTTCATTCAACAAATATTTACAGAGTACCTGTTTTGTGCCAAGCACTGTGCTAGGCACGGAATACACAATGATGATCAAGGCAAATGGTCTCTAACTGCATGAATTTTATAGTCCAGTGAAGAAAATGGGCTGTAAACAAGGAATTGTCTTACTGTAAACAAGGGATTCGTTCATTATTACTGTGACGAGTGTTTAGAAGGAAAAGCACATCATGCTGTAGGAGCACATAATGTGCAAAGGGAGAGGAGGACTCTGGCCTGGTCAGTCAGGAAAGTCTTCCCTGAGGGCATGATCTACATGCAGACAAGAAGGATGTGCAGGAATTAGCCAAGCAAAGTGATTTAGGAGAACAACATGGGTGAAGGCCCTGAGACAGGAAGAACGGGCTGGAGCATTTGAAGAACTGAAAGAAGCTCTGCACTGATGGGCCATCAGGGAGAGATAAAGAGCAGTGTGAGGTGAGGGCAGAGGAAGAGGCAGCAACCAGATCTCACAGGGCCTCAGAATGCCATGCTAAGGATCTGGCCCTATGTTGGTCAAATCTCCTTATAAAGTTACATATGACAAAGACCTAATGCAAACCAGTGTAAGTTGAAAAGGTGATTTATCAGTTCATATAACTGGGAAGTCTGGAATTAAAGCTTCAGGTATGGCTGGATCCAGGAGTTCAAAGAGTATCATTAAGACTTTCTTTTTAATGAATTAATTGTCTTTGCTTGTTTCTGCATTTCTTATTAGTTGGCCTGATTTGCTCCTGCACTGACATAGTCTATCAAGCTGGTAGGAAACCTGTAACCAGTATTCACCAGGCCTATTTCTTTATAATCTATGATTCAAAAGAAAGACAAAGTTACCCCACTATCTCCATCTTAAAAGGGAAAATCAGGGAAAGGCTCTAACTGGCTCAGTTTTGGGCAATTGCTGAGACCACTGGACGCACTGGACCCATCACTACGTCTACAGGAATGCGATGCAATGATTCGCCTAACCTGGGCCATGTTCCTCCCACTGGGGCTAGAATGTGGGTGGAGAGTGAAGAAAGGAGAAGGAGGCACCATGACAGACAGCCCCAGGGTCATATGGAATATGGGAGAGATTTCCCCAAGAAAAAGTGGTACTGATTGTAGAAGAGACGTGGGCAAAACTGTGGGACATACAATAACGTTGACAAAACACCAGCATAATTAGCAAAAAGCCACGAGAAACCACTGAAGGGTTGTATGCAAGTGAAAAACAAGATAAGGTTTGTAAAAAAGAAAAAAAAAATCACGCTGGCTACTGTGAGACTAGAATGGAAGCTCAAGGGTAGGGGCGGAAAGGACTTCAGATTCTAGGCAAACAGAACACCTCCCAACTGCCTAGGAATTATCTAGAAATGCACAGCGAAGAGCCTTCTAAATGCACAGTAGAAGTTGCAAGAAAGTGCAAGAAATCCTCACGGGAGCAAAGGCAAGGAGGAAACTGAAAAACATACAGTTAAGTGAGTGGCTGAAGCTACTTTTCCTTGGAAAGTTCTCCCAATCTTAGGCAACCAAGAGACTTCTATTTTAACAGTCACGTGGGGAAAGGGGAGAGGGTCTTAGGCCTAAACAAGATGGGTATTAGATCTGAGAACCTTGCTACCCCTGCCCACACCCCACATAAAGCAGGGGATTTTAGTGATTGGTGAAATAAAGGACCAGGAAAAAAATGTACCCATTGTCAAGGAGAGATAATAAGACAGCATTTGTGTCTTGCTGGGCTCTGGGTAGGAAAAAAGCCATCTCCCTTGAGACTTTATAGACATGAGTCTTCTCATGGGTTTGGGGTTGAAAGTCATTCCACATTCATGGTCCTGAAATCTTACTTTAAAAAGAGTCTGGGGGTGGGGGGCAGGGTATAGCTCAGTGGCAGAGTGCATGCCTAGCATGCAAGAGGTCCTGGGTTCAGTCCCCTGTACCTCCATTTAAATAACTAAGTAAATAATAAATAAACCTAATTACAACCCCCCCAAACAACAACAACAACAACAACAACAACAACAACAAGAGTCTAGACCAGCCATACCCTGGGAGTGCCTGCAAGAAACAAACACAGACTTCTCTGGAGACCCTTAATCGAGGATGCCCCCACTGAGTATGTGCTCACAATCCCATGCTGAGGTTTTCAGCCATCTCTTTCCCCCTGTGACGACCACATGGACCGTTAGCTGGCCAGCGGCCACTAGGGCCTTCCTGACCCCTTCCCAGTCCACTTCTGATCTTCCAAGCATCTGTCCTCATGATTCCACTTCCTGCCTGTGGCCGGAGGGAGCCCGCTCTAGCCCTGATACTTGCATCAATTCTCTGGCTTGGAACTTCTGTCTCCTTCTCAACCTAATTTGGGGTTTCCTTTAGTTACGAGGCCCCTGGCTGCCCCCAGTGGCAATTTTCCTCCCCCTCTTAGGCCCAGCCTGGCTCTGAGACCCTCCATCCTGGCCTGAGCCCACCTGCACTATGCCCTCTAAGTTCACCGGGCCCCTGCGTGCTGGGCCAAGGCAGAGGCAACACGAGAAAGGAGAAGGGGATCCAGGCAGGCTCTGGGTTGGTCCTCACCCCAGTCTGTGGCATCTGGTGGAGGTGATGTGGCCTAGTGGACCCCCTCTGCCCTCCGCCGTCCAGGCCCGAGTCAGACAGTGGGTGTGGGAAGCTCCCCAGAACTGAGGAGGGCGGTCCCTGACGGTCCTCCACACACCATGGCCTGTGGCGGGCAGGCTGGCAACGCAGAGCGCTGGCACTGAGTTCTGAGGTGGAAATCAAATACCTGTCTGACTTAGACAAACAGACGCAACACAGCAGCCTTTTTGAGAAGAGCCCCCGGCAGGTCAGGAGCGCTGAGGGAGTGGGTTGGCGCCTGCGCCCTGCCCTGCGGGCCCGAAGTGGGGAGAAAGGCCCGCGCTCCCGCTGTCCTGAGAGACCAGGGCAGGGCCTTCACAGCCCCGGCAGGCCAGGCGCCCTTCCCAGGCAGCCCCGCACGGTGTGGAGGAGGGTGAGCCGGGCCCACGGGCTCGCATGTGGAGGTGGCTCTGCTACCAGCGGTGGAGAGAAGCTGGCTCAGGCCCTGGGGCCCGCCATTCCCACAGCCCTGAGTGCGCACCCGCCTCCCCCGGTGCCCGTGCAGAGAGTTGACACTGTTGGTTTACTTGCCTTTGTTCTTGACCAGCACTTGGCCCCCGTGTAGTGTGGTGGCTGGCACGGAGCACGGGCTCAGTGAACAGCTGTAGGTGCACTACAGATTTCCATTTTCTTGCTGCAGACAAGGGAGGTTAGACTCTTTCTCTAAAGGACTTTCCTTGGCATACAACTTAGAAGTGTAGACTCAGAGACCCAGGGCAGGAGTGTGGTCTGGCTCCACCACCGACTATTTCGAATTTGCAGCAGGTTATTTAACCTCCTTGTCCTTCATCTGTGAAGTGGGTGTAATACAGCATTCATCTCATGAGGGTGTTGTCAAGATGAAGTGAGGGCACCTGCAAAGCACTTAGCACCCTGCCGGGCCCACAGTGGGCGCTCAGCACACGTCAGACTCTGAGTTTATTTAGTGTCTGCACACATGTATCTCATCATTCATTTGCACAGTCATTCAGTTAATGAGCAGAGTGGATGCCAAGCACTGTGAACACAAAAATGAACGGGAAGCCTCCATACTGGAGGAGCTCCTAGTTTAGGGGCACTTGCTCTGTGTTAAAATGAGAGTTCCTCAGACACGGGAGGCCACCCATCATACAATTCCATGTCTATGAAATGTCCAGATGGGGCAAATCCATAGAAACTTTCTCCTTTATCATGATTGTGAGACAGTGCAGAACAGGGGAACACTCGTTTCCATTTCTTTATCTGGGAAAATGGCAGCCTTCCTATCACAGTGCAGAAATGAAGTCAGAAACCAAAGGAGACCGAACTTTTATGAGATGGGATGTTTTACGGGAACAACACTGTCCTGAAAAGCAGATAGACTGCTACCTTTCCGAGCCTTTCTGTCGACTGGAGAGCGGCACTCTGAGCCACAGAAGACGTGCTTTGGGGAAAACAGTTATTAGTCCGCACCCGCAAATCCGACTTAATGGATCCAGGCAGAGCTTCCACATTTGGTAAAAGACCAAACCAAAGCCCTCAGGAGTCCCCACAGGACAAACAGACAGACATGAGACACGCTCTGACTGGCAGTGACCTCACTTCTTTTGGATAATGACATGCTAGGTTTGAGGGGCTGCTGCTTGCTACTGATACTAGGAAGGGAGGGGAGCCCCTCTGTCATCCAGAAGGACCTGCCTTGTGCCCTGCGAGTGTGGGGCCCTGGGCTCGCCTGCCCATCTGGTCCCATGGTGGCTGCTGGTCCATGAACCTGCTCAGAGCAGGGCCTTGGGGCTCAGGCCTGCCTTTGATTCTACTCCTTGAAGAAAAATAACTCCTTTCTGGCTTCAGGCTAACTTGGTAGAACCCTGCTCCACCTACACCCCTCAATGAACTTCAGCAGCAGTGGGAGAGAAAATACTTTTTAACGTGTAAATCTAGTTTTATTCAGTGACCCTGATACGTATCTCCCATCTGCTGCCAGGATCCACCCCGACCCTCTGTCCTGGGCACTTTCTCACCTTCAGCCTCTAAAGCTTCATGAAAAAGTGTTTGGTTAGCCAGTTACTGGCTGTAAAATTTGGTCACCTACCTTGCCACCTGTAAAATGAAGATAATCAGACCTCACAGGTTGGAGAGGTCACAGCATAAGGGAACACTGCCACACAAGAAGCAGATTTCACTCAGTCGTTCCCCAAATTGTTCATTGAACTTTTGCTATGTGCCAGGCATGGGGCTAACCCTGGGTAAACACTGGTGAAGAAGGCAGCCCCCGCCTTCTGGGTGTTCCAGGGCAGCAGGAGAAATGGAGAGTAAACACACTGTTAGCATCGAGCCCAGTCAGTGCCGTGGACAGGGCACTGCTGCAGGAATGCTAGACAAAGCTCCCAAACCGGACACTGGACGCTCAGGAAAAGCTTCTGGAAGAAAACAGTGTTTAAGTTAAGACCTGAGGAAGGAGTGGGAGGTGGGGAATATGGGGGAGGGTGGGTGGGGAGGAAAGGTGATTCAGGCAGAGAGCAGAGCAGGTCCAAAGGCCTGGAGACAAGACAGCACAGAGTTTCCTGAGAACTGCAGGTGGCCCCCTGACCAGAGCCTCCGACATGAGGCAGGAGTTAGAGGAAGAGGAGCTGGTGGGGTAAGCAGCAGGCAGGTTTGCGGGGGTCTTGTATGCACACAAAGGCAGTGGGACCTCAGCATTTGAAAGAGCACTTAGCTGGTGCCGAGGAGACTGGATGAGGGGACAAGAATGAAGGCCAGGGGCCACGAGGAGGCCTCTGCCGTAACCCGGGCGGGATGCAATGACTGTGCGTGATGGCTGCGGTCACTTGTATCCAGCCCCCTTTGCTGGGGGTTCAGAACGTAAAAACATGAGGGGTGTGTCTCCTACACATAATGTTTTCTGGCAGATTCTTATACAGTAAGGCTGATTTCGGCCTGATGAGCCAACAGGAAATGCAGCAGAAGCAGCGTGGACGAGCTCCGGGGCAGAGGCGGCAGAGCGACCTGGGCCCAGAGCCGGCCTCCCCAGCGCTGCAGTGAGCTCAGCCTTTGCCCTCGTTCTCTGTGGGGCAGGGTCTGCCCCTGGAAGCCTGGCCACTTCCTGGACCCGGGGAACAGCCCTGAACAGGAATCTGCTTCTCCGAGATGAAAGCTGAATGTCAAGAAGGAGGGGAAAAGTGAAATTTCAGGGTTGGGCCCCAGACAGTTCAAGCCCAACTTTCTCCCTGTAATCCTCACCACACCCCAAAGAAAATAGGCCTGACTCAGACCACGTCAATCCTGGGAGGCGGGGAAGCTTGGCTGTGAGCTTCTGGCCAGCCTCTCAGGGTTCCGTCTCCCGGCACTCCAGGGGCCACAAGTGTTGGGGTGTGTCTCTGGAAGCCACAGAGAAGGAAGGGTGGCCCGTACCCCTGCCCACACCCACAGCCACACGGCCCCACCACCTCCTCTTCCTCCCTTGAGCTATCAGCTCCCAACGCTGTAGCCAAGTGGAGTCAGGGAAAGCAGCTAAATTACAACCAGGGTTGAGGAGGACATTTTTGAAGACGTTCCAGGGGCCACAGACCTGGGAGTACCTGCAGCTGATTCAACAGATGGGGAGACAGAATAGGGTCATGAAAAGGGAGGGAAATTCCACTTCCACCACATGGTAGCTGAAAACCTGGGGCAAATCACTTAAACTTCTGTTGGGCTTCAGTTGCCTCAGCTCTAACATGGGCACAGGGTGTCTCACTTGGAGGGTTACTGAAAAGCATCTACCCCAACATCTGAAACACCACAGGCGCTTGGAAAATTTGGATTCTAACAGCAGGTGTCTCCTTACGCAAGTCCTAAGGCACTTATCCCATCCAGCCTTCCATCCATGTGGGACATCAGCCCTCCAGCAGTCTCACAGGCAGCAGGGGTGGGGGGGGAGTGACTGTGGGCTTCTCACAGCATCTTACACTTCATGTGGCTCCATATGTGTTTCCTGGCTGACCGATACATCAGATACCAAGATCCCTGGGGTGGGGGGTGGGGGGCTGGACAGCAATGCCCAAAACTAACAGGGTCTCTGGCACCCAAGGCACATAGTGTCACCGTCTGATAAGTGAAATACAGGGGCGTCTGTATGCCTTTCTTCTACCTGATAGGAGTAGCTTGGAAGCAGCCAGTCAGTACAAGAGGCAATACGAAGCATCGGTAAGCCGTGTAGGACTAGAGGGACTAGAGCCCTTGCACAGGGGCAGGCCACCCTCTTCCATGCTGTGAGCATGAATGACTAGCTGAACCTCATCTGTGAAATGGGAAGATTCCAAGTAGCTAGCCCATAGCGCTATGGGGGGGCATCTAAAGAGCAGATGGAAAGCACTCAGGACTGTGCCTGGCGTAGGGCTGATGTTCAACAAGTTCTAATCTTCATCTCATCACTGCTGAAGCTCAGTTCTGCTTGCTGGGCTGGGCTCTTTTGTTAAATGTCAACATTGGAAATCTCACCCCAGATAAAGACCCTGCCGTCTGGGATGGGGCGTCCACCCCAGGTGGGGGAGGGAGGGATGCAGAACTGGGCTGTCTCTCTGGAACGGTCCATATGGCACGGCAACTTTGCAGGAAGTGCCTTCCAAACCACAAAAGGCATTTCAAATATTAGTGTTAAAGTTTTTGTTTCTCCTATACTTTAAAATCGAGAAACAATACTGTAAACATAATCCTAGTTCCCACTTATTTGACAGCCTACCATGAATGAGATACTGTGCCCACGGCTTTTCACAGATGCACTTGCTTTGTGGTCTCAGTGACCCTACAAAGACAGAACCATTTTCATGCCCATTTTAAAGATAAGGAGAATGATATTCAAACGTCACTCAAGTTTTCAAGTAGGATTCAAACTCACATCTGTTACCTCCCAAGTCTATGCTTTAAACTACTAAGTTACACTCATGGGCCTGAATATAAATGTTCAAAGATGAATTAGATGCCAGTGGGCTCAAGATTCCAGCCAAATGCTAGTAATCCTGCTCTCAGATTCCGGGAGCTCGGCCTCTGTCCCCTCAACAGGCAGCGTGGCATCTCAGTACCACAAGGCACAAGGCAGTGCTTTGCTATTTAAGATCTCCTGAAAACTATCTTCCTTTCCTTGTACCAAGTTAACCATGTCAAGCTTAATTTATCCACCTTGGAAAGATCCAGGGCTCAGTTGACCCTGCAAAGATTTGAAATTATAGTTCTTGAGTCTAATTTTAAACCTAGCACAGAGAACTTTTTTTTTTTCCTAGGTAGGACATCGAAACAAAATATAATACCCTCTCCCCCTCAAAAAAAAAAAAAAAGACATCAAGAAATGGTAGCTTATTTTGCTTTAATATCCCAAAATATCTGTGAATGGGAATATGTTGCAAAACAAGACGGAAATCTGTAGACAAGTACGTCTCACTCTGACGGAAGACCTGATTGGAGAGAAGGCACCAGAAACTGCGTTTTGCTGGATTCCATGTAAACAGTAAATGGGGGAGAAGGTTCACAAAGGAGAAAGGAACTTGCACTGTCATTTCAGGATTTCATTTAAGGATGAAAGCTGGCCTCACTCGCTGACGCTCAACCTCCATCTTACACTGTAGTGTAAACAGGACCTGGTGGCTGAGGAGACAGACAGCCACACGGCCGCAGTGCACAAGGACACGAAAAGAAACTGACGTGAGTGTAAGCCCCTGGGTCCTTTTTTTCTCTTTCCCACACGGCTCCTGCGGGCTTCTTAATTGGCAGTGCCTTGGAATCATGCCATTTGTCAACAATTGGTTAGTGGAAAAACTGAATCCTAAAAATGCCTGGGTGAACACACTTTGCTTCTGTCCATGCTCTTCAATCAGATGTCTCGGGGGGTCTTGGGGTGGAGGGACGTACCGCATGTGGCCTGTCTTCTTAGGTGATAACAGTGGGTGCAGTGCGCCCCGTCCTTTCCTGGAGTTGGGACACCTTCAGAGCAATGGAAATGAGGGGGGCCAACATGACCTGAGGGAGACACAAGAGAACAACCTTTGACATCACTTTCTCTAGACACAGATCCATAGCTCCAGCCCCTACCTGGCCTCTGAGCTCCAGAACCACATGTCTGATTGCCTATTCCGAAATCCTAAAGGCCCCTCAACTCTACAAGCCTAAAAGCAAAGACTAGGTTTCCCCCAAACCTAGTTCCAGTATTCCCTATTTCAGTGAATCGACACCATGGTCTGTCACATAAAGCAAAAGAACAAGTTACGTCTTGTCTCATGTCTCATTGTCTCTTGTCTCATAAGAGTCATTCCTGACACTTTCTCCTTTCATGTTCCCTTTGTCCAACCTACCAGCAGCCCAAGTGACTTCCTTCTGCATCGCTCTCATGGGCACCAGTTCTCCCCATCCCAGTGCCATAGCTCTTGCTGAACCAAGTCCTCCCTCTTACCTGGAACAATAGTGTTTCCACATTCACTTCTGCATCCTCCAATTTTTCCCCACACTGTACCCAGAGAGATCTTTTCAAAATGCAACACCACCTCCCTCCCAGCTACCTCTCACTTAAGGAAAAAAGAAAAAAAAAAGAATTCTGCCGTTTCTTAAATAAATAAATATTTTAATATTAAAAAAAGAAAACTATGCATCTAGTTAAACTGCCCATTTTACAGATGAGGAAACTGAAACGCAAAGAAGTGAGGTGATTTGACCAAGTGATTCAAGGGCAGAGTCAAGAGTAGTACCTTTTCTATCACCCACTGTGCTTTCCCTCATCTAAATCTCCACCAACTCACTGTACCTGGAAGACAGTTGGAGAACCACTGCACAAGATGACTACACCACTTGCCATTCCCCTCAGGGCTCCAACAATCCCAACAAAGTGCTGAGACTGGGGTCCAGCGGCTGCAGAGTCGGGGAAGGCATGTCCTCAGCTGGAGCGGTGGTACACCTGGGTGTGTGGGCACCCTGCATCCTTCAGTGCCCTCCCATCTCCTGAGGGCTACATGAAATGTATCTACCATGTGCCAGGTATTCAGACAAAGAAACGTAATTTCCTTCCTCTTTTCCTCTTGCTCTATTATTATATGGGTCTACAACATAGACACTACTGCCTTTGATTTTAGTTTTAGGGATTTCTCAACACCGCAGGGGTCTGGCAATGACTAGTGCTGGTGCCTGGTCACTGAAAACACTTTAAAAGTGAAGCATCCTCTCGTTTCTCTCTTTTTGTAATAGTAATAATAATTTAAAAAAAACCGTAAGAGTCACTTTCTCAAAAGCTAATCCTATATGCAGGCACAGTGTTCAGAATTTTGCATTCATTGTCTCCGTAAATCTCTGTAACACTGCTGCAAGGTAAGTAGCCTTCTGCCATTTTACAGACAAAGAAACCAAGGCTCACAACATTGAAAAGACTTATCCAGGGACACACAGCTATTAAGTGGCAGGCACCAAATTTAAAATGAGATCTCTCTAACTCCAGAACAGATGCTCAAATGCATCATGCCAGAGGGTTCCAAATGAGTTTCACAGGATTCTAATTAGGTGTTAGCAGGAAAAAGATTTTATGGGAAAATAGGCCTGGTGAAGGCTATTTAAACAGGCGTCTTTACTGCAAGTCTTCTCAGAGCTCTAAGGTACAGTGTATGTTGTGACCTGCCAAGAAGGGGCTGTTGTACTGTAACACTTCCTAAGCTTGTTTTGGCTCTGGTCGGGGAGCAGCTCCCAAGATGAGAAACGCAGGTGGGGAAACCCTCCCCTCCAATTGGGTGGCCGTCCTCCAAGTTCTGTACCACCCTTGGCCTCCCAGGGTCCCTTCTCACTCTGACATACTTCTGGAGACTCTTTGGGTGGGGTTGGGAACCCAAACACAGGCTGCAAGTCCGAAGACTCCCCCATAAAGACCTTTCTTGCTGGGTCATGAAACAGTCCCTCCCTCCCTTCCCCTGACCTCCGACCAAATCTAGAGCCAGTGTGTGTTCTGCCAGGGCAGGTGATCAGACCAAGCAAAGTGGCAAATAATCAGTGACAGGCCGGAACACCAGATCAGGGGCTGATTTAAAGATTAGTTATTTTGAATCTGCCACTTACTGGGCATGTGAACCTATTAACTACTGCGTAAACTTTCTGAGCCTCAGACTCCTTATCTGTAGTAGGGATATTAATAGATTAAATAACAGGTGAGAAAAATAATTCTCATTGGAGAATAAAATGAGTATGTCCATTGGGGTAATGGGTTTAGAGCAGAGCTTGGCAAACAGAAAGTGCTCAGATCATTGTTAGCTATGACTGTTGTTCTGACCTGAAAGAGACAGGGAGGAAAGGGAGCATTCGATCATTTGGGAGATGGATGGTGGAAGCACGATCATTCCCTCCAACAGAAAGAAGGAGCCAGGGCGCAGGGCGTGGACGTTACCTGGGGGTCCTGGGAGATCTTGGCGACGTCCTTCTCATAGCTGTCGATGTACAGGCGAACGGTGGCTCCCGCACTCCCGGTGCCACTCAGTCGAAAGATGATGCGAGAACCATCTGCAAAAATGAGCCGCAAGCCCTGGGAAAGATAACAGAGGTTTTTTTCCCTACATGCTGGAAGGGAGACTGAAGGCTGGCAAATTGTGAGGGGTCCATTTGGAGATCTAATTTCATCCATACCCAATCAGTCAGGGGGCTACAGCTGAGCCCCGTGAGTCTGACCTCAGTCAGCCTGTCACCAAATCCAGCCAGTGGGGGCTGAGCTTACGGGGGAGAAGCGTTCCCAGGGTTGGGTGGGAGACTGGATCCTGGGGAGGCTGGCTGACACAAGACCTGCCCTCTCCACGCCATCTCCCTGTGATTTATGGATTAGCCATTCCAGTTCAAAGCTTAATAAACAAGTTAATATATAAATAAACTGCTAGATACAGAAATCTGATTTCCAGATCAGGAGGGAATCATGGAGAGAACGGGGTGAAACCAGAGCAGAGGAAGTTTCAGGCAGAAGAGAGGAAGAACACTGTAAAATGGGGAGATGGAGACTCAAAGAGAGAACAGGAGGCCATGTGCTCTAAATGGCAGAGGCCAGCTATTCCCACCTGCCAGGCAGGATCCAGTGGTCAGTCTCCACCAGCCTGGTGACTCAAAGCAGGGTCATGTGGGTGTAATGCCAAGCCCAGCCCCTAACTCTCTGCCCTCTCCCTTCCCTCTCTGGCTACATCTCTTCTCCTCAGTAACCTTGATTCAAGGAAGAAGGCTGGGGACTCTTGAGGTAGGAAGGCTAGGCAAATTATGTGAGGATCCTTCAGTTTTGATGAGTCTGTCAATTCTTCCATAAAAAGAAGAACTTTGCATAAAGCCAATGACCGACCAGAAGGAAAGATACTACCTCTCATCTGCTATCAGTCACCAGGCCCCTGGCAAAGGGCTGACCCAGCCTGCAGCCCTGGGTGCCTGGTGCCCAGTGAGGGAAACTCTAAGAGCTCTGTCCCCATCCAGACACAGCCTGGGTCTCGACTGTGATGTACTCCTATGCACTGCGATGTGAGGGTGGGATGCAAGTCACGTGCTACAGATAGTAACATCTAATGTTTCTAAGTCTGTGGATCGCTTGTCTACTTTCTTCTTCTTGTTTTAGAAATTAGAACATGTATCACAGAAACGTCTGTGGTGATGCCACTCTCCTGCTGGCATTGTTACAACCTCTCAAGAGAAAAGGAGGAGTTTGAGATCTAAGACAGCAGCTCTCCATCTTTTTTAGGTTCTAGGGCTCTTTTCTGCACACACATTCAACAAGACATCTTGCAGAGAATTCTGCAGAATGTAAAAATCCTTCTGGAGTCTAGATGAAGCATCCCAGAATGAGGGCAAAGGGGTGTGCAAAGAACCAGGGCCAAAATCATTTTGCCTACAAGTATCTGTGCAAATCACGGGTGACTCAGCAGAAAGCCACTTGAGAAAACTGGGCAGCAAAGGAGAAATGACCAAGAGGCCTTTCTCTTTTTCTCTCTTAAGATTTTAGAGCTGAAGCTCTGAGGCCTCCCTCCCACATACACGTACGTCTGTTCCTACCTGATTTCTTGAAATGCTTCCGTCCACCGGATCACTGTATTCAAAGTTATCAATTTTCTCCACAGTGTAGACTTTGTCACCTGCCGAGAACTGTTTCCCCACGAAGGAGCGGTCAGAGATCAGGGCCTCCAAGTCCTTCATCATTTTGTTCGCACCCTCAGCTTCCACCTCTTCGTAATCATACCTGGAAGAAGTCACCACTCTGAGGCCCGCGGGCTAACATCAGATCACACCAGTGTGCATCTGCGCTCTCTCCATCGTTTGTTTGGTGCTCCCGCCAAACCGTCCAACTTCAGAAGAAGCTGGCAAAAGGACGGTCATTCTCCAGGGACGGAGCAGGCCAGGGATGAAAGGAAGGGTTTGGAGGGTTTCAGGAAAGGGCTAGGAGCTTCTGAATAAGCAGAAAACTACCACCTTTGCTCTTCTACAGAATAAAGGCTCTTAGAAGCCTCAAAGGCTTTTGAGAGATACTGTCTAACATTTAATCACCACATCCTGAGGACTAGAAACAAAAGCAATGTTATCTCTGGAGAACGGCTGCATAGAGGCCCACGTGACTCAGGCACTTCTCCTCCAAACTCCGGGAGCTTCTCTGGGATCCATGCTGGGAAGGCTCCCAGTCTGGGACCTGCCTGAGGCTGCTGAGAGTTTGGCTAAGGAGAGTTCCAGTCTCCACAGGAGCTTCCTTAAGTAAGGCCAAGTTTTCACTGACCAGGCGAAGGAGCCAAACCGTAACTCTTTACATCTTGAAATGCCTCCCTCCTCTCAGTGAGAGTGGATTCTGGCCCATGGCGTTCTGGGGTCACCCCGACAGAGGAGGCCCCGTGTGGATGCAACAGGGCCAAGAAAAAGAAAAGTGCACCACAAAGGAAATTCCACGACTATTTTTTTTTTCC
This sequence comes from Camelus bactrianus, assembly GCF_048773025.1. Classification (NCBI taxonomy): domain Eukaryota; kingdom Metazoa; phylum Chordata; class Mammalia; order Artiodactyla; family Camelidae; genus Camelus; species Camelus bactrianus. Next base: position 32,460,288 of record NC_133551.1, read on the forward strand.
TCCAAGAATGGTTCTTGACTTCTTTCTTATGAGGTTAAAGACTCTTAACAAGTGGCTTTTCTTGACCTAATGGTGCACACACACCCTCTTGAGAGAGTTATTTTTTAGAGGCTCAAGATAGAAGAGCCTATATTTATTTGTGATAGTGAAACAAATATGATATGTGCAAGATGACACCTCTGAGACATGAGAAATACCAAAGAATTAAGGCCAACTATTCTGGCTCCAGGATTCTATGAATTAAGGACATCAGTTCCCTTAATCCTGAAGTCAGCTCTTTCCTGCAGTTAAAATGATAAACAGCAAGAAATTACAACCAGGTGTTTGTGCTTTACATCTGTGACCTTTGGGTGTTGGAGGGAAATGTTCTATAAATTCTAGGCACAGAGGGGTATAATGGAAAGAATCTGGGCTTTGGAATGAGACAGAACGAGCTATGAATCCAGCCTTTATCAGGTAACTGTGCAACTCTGGGCAAGTTGCTTCATCTCTCAGAATCTCAGTTGCCTTATCAATACTGTTTTGAGGCGGATGTGAAACAATGCGTGCAGAAAGCACTTTTGTTAAGTAAATGGAGGGTGTAATGGAGTCTTAACTAAATGCAGGTTCTAAGACTTGATTTGTAATATTTGGTGAGTAGTCATTTGAAATTAATAAAAAATACGTTAAAACAGTTTTTAGATGGAGACTTCTAACTGATTCAAGAGTGACCCTTTCTCTGCACAAAGCATCCTAACCTTACTCCACCCTGGCTGCTATTCACTTGTTAACTGATTCATTTCTCATTCAAAGCCTGTTTACACAATGTCACTACGGATTAGGTATCCAGCGATCCCATGGAGCACAGAAACAGACATGGTCCTGCCTTCATGACACTCTAAGCTCTAGAGAGCTCCTGACTGCTGTTCTGAATTACTAGGTTTTTCTGGTTCTTAGAAAGTAGAGATTCTTGCCTTGGTTCCCAGGGCTACTGTGGGTACCGCGTGGCAGATATTACTTGTACCTTCCACAAAAGAACAACTTGAGGGAGGAAGACAGCAACAAAGTTGTCCAAAGTTGATGAAAGGATTCTGATTACAGAGGCCAAATTGCTTAAGGTTGAATTCTTCCTTGACTATCCAGAGATCACAGACCACTAGATCTGTGATGTTTTTAAAATTCTCTAGTCTAACTCACCTATTTTATAGAAAAAGCAACTGAGGTCCAGTGAAATTGTACCTTTACATTTCTTCCAGATAAGTAGTTTATCTACTATCCCTCTTCTCATATTTCTTTTCCATGATTAGAATAGTGAGGTCCAAGGGAAAAAAATTGATAGTTTTTTTTTTTTTAACACTTACAAGGGGGGAAGCAAATTGGAATTGGTGAAAAGCACAATTAGAGAGAAATGTTAATGCTTCTTAAAAATAGAAATGCGCATGGTAAAGACAGGTTACTAACTATTCTAGGTATTCTGTCCACTGCCGAATCCCCAGTGCCTGGCAGAAAGCAGGCACACAGTCGACACTTACTGAATCAATGAATGAAGTACTGACAACTACACAGCCTTTGGGGACCTATTTTAATGAGTCAGAAAAGTTGATTTAGACTAAGCATAATTGTTTCCGTAATTTCATAAAAAGTTTCCATACTTTCAGTGTCCCAGAGTTTATAAAACACTTTCAGACTCATATTTCATTTAATCCACTCAATAGCCGGACTGTTATTTCCACTTCTACAAATGAGAAAACTGAGTACAAGGAGAAGTTAAATGACTTCCCAGTCTACAAGGGAGCAGAAATAAAATGATAATCCCTTCTTCTGAATCCAAATCCAATGCTATTATCATGTCCACCGGATAGCTACATTAAAAGGCAGACAAAACATTTATTCTTTTGAATACGTTAACTAAAATTTTTAAGCCCTGTTCTTTATGGCTAACATAATAGCTGCCTTCATCTCGACCCTGACTGAATTATTTAAAAAATCCCTAATTGATAAAGGTTGAATGAACTGGGGTTTTATTATCACTTAAGACAGGAAAGAATTTGTATGCATAAGAATTCTCTCTGCCCACTTCCCCATGCTACCTCTGCATCCAGCCAGGCTGTAGCTTACCTGGTGAAGAAATTCCGGCCATACTTTTGCCAGTGATCTTTGAGAATGTCCTCCACACTCTGTTTGCGGGTGGCTAGGATGGATAGCCAAGCCAGGACAGCCCAGAGTCCGTCTTTCTCACGGATATGGTCAGAACCTGGTGGGGGGACAGCAAGCAATTGTGAGAACCAGGATTTCTCCAAAATACTTGGGGCTAAACTCAACAGTAAACATGATCCAACCACAAAAGTCCTAAAACTTTACTGAGGAACTTGAATACATGGAAGGAACCACGTGCTAAATAAAGCAACATACTACTGAAAAGAAGCTGTTGCTTCCCAAAGAAATTTAGAATTTTATGGCAAATGCCAATAAAAATGTCAGTGAAATAATTTGGTAGAACTTGGTATATCAATTATAAAACATGAATGTGAGTGGAAAAAACAAATCTTAAATTAATAAAAAACAGAACATGACCATTGTAAATTTTTAAAAATTAAAATCTTCTGGTAGCTGAATGGAACAAAAGAGAGCACCCACAAAGAAATCCAAACACATATGAGACTTGAAAAAGTGATAGAGGTGTCACTTTAGGGCTGTAGGGAAAGAATGGGTTACTTTTTAAATAGTATTTGGATAACTAGCTAAACAGTTAGAAAAAAATCAGTTTTCTTCCCTATAAAACACCATACCAAAAAGAATTCCATATGGATTATCCATTCAAATGTAAAAATTGAAAACCTTTAAATACTAGAAGATATATACAATTTTTTTAAAAATCTGAGATTTTTTTAAATACATGTAAATTCAGAATTCAAAAAGAAAAAAACTGTATTTGTCTACTTAAAAACTAGCATTTCTATCAGCAAAACTACTATAGATAAAATTAAAAGGCATTGGCAAACTAAAAAAACATTTGCAATATAAAGGAGATAATTTATTACGCTCAATATAGAAAAAGCTCTTATATATTAATAAGAAAAAAAAAGCAAAAAATAGAAAAACAGACCAGGGATATAAATAGGAAATTCACCAAAGAATAAATACAGGTGCCCAATTAACATTAATAGAAAGTTGGATTGTATTTAAGAAGAGAAACTAACGTTAAAACCACAATAAAGACACTGCTACTTGTTTGACAAATGGCCACAGATTTAAAATGAGAACACCTAGATCAGGGGAGGTAAAAGGGAAATGGGATTCCAACAGACTGCTGCCGGTGACGTGCTGTCCTTCCAGAGAGCAACTTGGCAAAAAGCATGAAAGCCTTAAAAATGGACCTACTTGTGGATCCAGGAACTCCAGTTTTAGGACATCATTCTTTAATCAAAAGGGGTTTGGTTAAATAGACTATGGAACTTCTGTCTCCTGCTAAGGTCCTTGCTAAAATCTTTACCAAAAATAACAAATTGGCTCCTTTGGATGTGCTTATTATATGCATGGAGACCCTCTTCTAAGAGCCTGATGTGGAACAGAACTCTCATCTTCTGCTTTTAACCCTGTTATTCTAAAAAAAAAAGCAGATGATATTGAGCTCTACTTTCCGAATTCTGAAGAGGACCTGACGCAATCCCTCTATAATGCTTTGTATATTTTCATGCCTTGAATTCATTATGTGCCCATCTGTCCTTCTTGACTTCCCACTTGGTCTTATTCTCCTTAGAACTGTCAGAGTATCTAGCACAATGCTGGCTAGGAGGCATGAGGTAAGTTTGTTTCCTTCCCTTCTTCATCCTTTTAGACCCAGCTCAAATGTCCTCCCCTAGCTGAGACTAGCTGCCCGCTTCCCTAGACAGTTATGAGCTACTCTCCCTCCTCTTACAGTGACCTGCTCAAAAAGCTTCGTGCAGCACCATGCTCCTTGTGCCTCAATCATCCATTTATGAGCCTTTAGCCCCACTAACCATGTATTTCTTGGAGGCATCTCTTATTTATCCTTGTAACTAAGTCTGGTGACTGGCATAGCACATGGAATATATTAAATAACTAATTGTGAAGGAGTGCAGGAATTAATTAATAAATTAATTAATCTACTCCAACATCTTTTTCTCTTTTTGGCTCATAAAAATACACAACTTTTTGTCCCCCAGAAGAGTCTCAGTAAGACATCACTTTTAGAAGCAGCAATTCTCAAAACCTGGATGCTGGCAGAACTAGAGATATTAGGCAATACTTTTCGCACTTTATGTAACAGATTTTAGAAATGTTTGCCTAATTTTATTAGCTATGGACTTTTATTTGCCTTTACTGCTATTTCAAGGAACAGAAAGTTAGCCCTCTGGCTCCTACAGCTTTTGCAAATGATGTTTTGGCAACAGTTCACTCTGAGCAGTAAGATTCTGGCAGCTTCCCCAATATATTGAGAATTCATGACCAAAGTATACAGCTTGGAATTTTTTTCTGTGAGCCCCTGGGGTTTTTTTTCCCATCCTTCCTCCCTTTTTCTTTTCCTTTTCTTGCAAGGGGTGGGGTGCCAGACCAAAAATATAGGGGGCAGTGTTCCTTTGTTATGTAGAAATGAAAATAAAATCTAAAAATTTTACCCAACTCTGACCAAGTTACTTGGAGATAACTAAGTCACACACCTCATATTATAAACCAAGCATCAGCCTTGAATAATGTAAATATTCTATTCCATTTACACGATCCCTAGCCTCTGAAAATTTTGACTAGTCTCACTAATCACCTTAAATGTATCAAAACTCTACGTAACTCTGACAATACTCAGAAAATCTGGGTAAATTTCATTTTCTTTAGGGTTCTGATGAATGAAGACGAGTTACTAATGAAAAAAAGGCAATGATATGTGAATGTATTTCTTAACCTGCTCTTATTTCTGCAGTTGCGGCAACTATGGTTCAATGGAAACGCTTTATACTTAAGAGTCAGAAACTTGAATCTGAAACTTATAAGCTGTTTGAATTTGGACAAGTCACTTAACTTTTCTAAGCTTCAGTTTCTTCAGCTCTATAATGGGGATAATGCAATTTTAGGACTACTATGATAGAGAGTGGAAATATTTTATAAACTGTTGAGTACCATATAAATGCAAGATACCATTATAAGGGAAAATAAAAAAAAACTTTTAGGGAAAATTAGTGCTTTCCACTACCTCTTTAAGCTTTCAAAAATAACACTGCTTAACTATACATATTAGGGAAGAAAATGGAATATAACCCAATATGCTCTTTTTTCTTCTGGGCAGTGGGATTACTGTGCTTTTTTTTCTTCTTTCTTATCTAATTTTTCTATTAAGAATGTGAATTACTGGTACCATTTTTTAATTTAAAAAAAGCAGCAGCCAGGCCCATGTAACTGCAGGGAAAGGGAAACACCATCAGCAGGCACCACTCACCCTGGCTGCTTGTAGGCCTCTTCACACTTGCTCCAGCTCGCGGACCGCGTGCATGGGGATTCTGCCCTTTCAGCATCTTCAAGCACCTGTCACTTTACTTCGGCCTAATCAGCACCTTGTGATACGTGTAAACTCTGCTCAGTCAGGGCACGCTCTGGTTCTCAGCCAAGAAAAATGTCAACCCCTAATGAGGGAGCCAAGAGCCAACGGTTTAGGGATTAGGTTCCATTTACCGGTGTGGGCATCTCGGGGGTGCCCGGGCTCCTGCCCCTGCCAGGCAAGGCCTGTGCATGGGATGCGGCAGCTGAAAAAGAGCTTCACAGAGTTCTGTGAAAACCCGGGCATCTGTCTCTCTGTCTCTCTCTTTCTCTGACCATCTCTATCTCTCCTTCAATCTCCTAAACATGCTGTTCTCTCTGCCTGGAAATTCCCCTCCACAAATACTGATCAGCCTGGCTAACAGCTCCTGCAGTTACTTTCACCTTCCTCCTTATCTGGGATGCCTTCCTTGTTGCCCTCTGTGCTCATCCGTAGTCTGTCGCACCTCGCCCGTTACCCGTCCTACACTATGAATTGTATCCCCAGCTATTTCTGGCATGCAGTCAGCTCTCAATAAAGGTTTGCCCAAAGAATGGTCAGACCCCAGATGACTGGCTGGGAGGTTCAGTAGACCAGCTCTGTCCACAGTGCAGTCCTCTTTGCTTCCACTGCACAAGACTTCCCTCTGAAAGGGCCAGTAAGCTCCTTAGAAAAATCTTTTCCAGACCACTCCAGTCCTCAAGGGGGCTCTCCCTCAGCAACCCCTGGACTTTCCATTTAGCAATTAATCCTGCACGGCCTCATGACTGCCCCTGGAACTTTGTTCCCTTTAGGGGAAAGTGGTAAGCACCTGATAGGCAGGAAATGTGTCTTAACCCAAACTCCATTTTATACTCAGCAAAGTTGAATCAGTGCCTAGCAGGTTCCAAGTATACGAGAAAATACTAAGATGAATAATATGTATTCTCTGACCTCACAGATGAGCACAGACACACAGGTGAGGGAGACAGACGTGCAGGTAACAGTTTAACTGAGTTTGTTATAATTAGGGTCTCAGTTCTGTTGGGATATTCCGTCTGGGAAATCTCTGGAGATAGGATGCTACCCTTGTGGGGGCGGGGGAGCTTTACCTACAGGAAAAAGTACTCAAGAGGTATGTAAACTAGAACAGAGAACTAGATGGACAATCTAATCCCCTGTACCACAGAACCAGGCTAGGCACGCTGAATACACAGCTCCCAGAGCATCCTCTACTTCTTCTGTCACTTTGTACACTTGTAATTACCTGGCCAGGGTCTGACTTCCTTCCCCAGGGACAGCCTCCACGGAGCCCTCCACAAGAGGGCCATGCTTACCTCTGTGTCCCCAGAGCCTAGCCCAGTACCTAGGATACAGTCAAAGCTCAATAAACATTTGAGGAATGAGTTGATGAAATGAAGTACAAACATGAAGGCCTTTTCATAACAACTTAAAAGAAAACTGCAAAGCATGAATGCTACACTTCTTCAAGGTATCATTCCTGTATGAGGCACCATCACTGGAGCCTTTTAGAGATGGGATGAGGAAAAAAATGTATTGTTAATCTCTGGACCTGGCCACATCAGAATTTACTGATATATTTCCATATGATACCAAGTTAATCCTCAACCTAGTTTCCTATCCCTCTTTCCCAAGCCCCTCTTTTTCCCGAGGAGGAGTTTCAAAAGCTGTGACGTTATATTCTGTTCAGTGACTTCACTTCCTATTTCTTTCCCAATTTCCCAACAAGTTCAAGGTGGGACAGAACTGAGAGCTTTTCCCTCCCCAATCATGTATAGGCACACACATCATCATCCACAGTTAGGCGGAAAAATAACTGCACCATGAGATAAATGAAAAACAACAGGTTCCCCCTGTCTGGCTCTGGGGCCCTAACAAAACACCTTTATCCCTGATGCTTGTAATGCTGATGTCTGAGGAAGCATTGTAGCCTTGGTGGTTACAGTAATCATGTGAGACAGCTGCTGTTTCTCCACCATGAACAGACTGATGTACACTTAGTAAGGGTAATATTACGGTTGTGCTTTTAAATGTCAGTGGCTTGTTTTATTTGATGAGCCAGTTCTCCTGACGTCTGACTCCTCTGTACCTCTGCAAGCAAACTGCTCCCTTTCTTTTATAGAAACTCATCTCACAAAGACCTGGGGGCCTCAACTCTGGACTATGGAGCGGGAGTGGTGCTGAGTCCCCACAAGGATCCCAGACTGCTGCCCGAGGTGAGGTGGGCATTCTCCATCAAGGTCGTGTCTAAGCAGAAGAGCACTGACTGGTCCCTTACAATTCCTGCAACACGCAGGAAATTATGTCGGATAACTGTTGAAGCCCTTTCCTTTCCAACACCAGGATTCTGTCTGTCTGAATTGAGGGTGCCAAGTGAAAAGCATGTTCTCTCATTCATTCAACAAGCGTTTGCTGAACACCTAATCTATTCTGGGATTTATCGGAGGCTCTGGGTGTATGGTGAACAAGAGAGATGTGACTCCTGTCCTCATGGAGCTTAAAGTCTAGTATTACGAACAGACAAAAATCAAGTAATCATAAATAACTGTAAAATTACAGCTGTAATACGTGCAAGGAAGAAGTGGGCAGTGCCATGAAGGCCAAAAATAAGGGGCTCTGATCCACCCCGGCAGGTTAGGGAGGCTCTCCTGAGAAACTGCCTCTGCTCTCACCTGGAAAAATACATAAATAAATGACCCAGTATTCAATTAAGCTCTAGAATTCAAATATCTCAGAGCCTGTAGAATCACTAATGTCTGCCCTGAGAAATTCTGTAAAGGAATTGTTGGAAGCATTTGCCAAGAAGGGACATAGTAGGTGGAAATTAACTCCTCTATATTAAGGAGATCAGAAATTCAGTTAAATAAATTCAGTGGCACTCACTCACAGCAGTGGATACCCATGGCTGTGCAGCCTGGTTTTTTAAATGTTTATCTCCAGAAATATTATAGAACAATTGTTTTTTTTTTTTCCAAAGAGAGAGAGAATGAGTTTGTGGATTATTTCATACTGAATTCTCTCTTTGGATATGAAAGATATCAAACGGAACATAAAGCCATGGTTGGCACATAGTATTTGTTGAAAGAGTTAATAAATAAATAAGCAAGAACAAACTTTAACAGGAATAATTTAAGGTCTAATACTTGGGTTCAAAGAAATCAATTCCACAAATGTAATATGAGGACTTTTCTTGGCAAATGCTCCTGAGCAAAAATTTAAAGGGGTTTAACTGTCTACAACATTACATGGGCTAAACAGTATTATGAAATATCCTAAAGGCTATCATAAACGCAAGTTACAACAAGACAAGTACAGGGTCCAGTGCTCTAGAAACAGTTGTTCCACTCTGCTCTCTACACGTCAGGTCAACCCTAAGGATTTGGGCTCAGTTCTGGACATGACCTTCTAAGAGGGCATTGGTGCATGGGGCGCATCTAGAAGCTGGTGCTGGGTGTATGAACGATGTGGTGAGGAATGACTGCAGGACTAGGAATGGGTGGCCTGTAGAAGAGAGGACCTGAGATCTGTCCTCTGGTGTCTAAAGGCCTGTCATGTGAGGAAGAAGCAGCTTGTGCTGTCCTGCCTTCAGGCCTGTCCCCAGCCAGCCAGCACCTAGATGGCTACTTGGCTCTAGGACTCTGAGCCACCTTGCCCAGGGCTACCCACATGGGTCTGTGGGGCAAAATGTTACTAGATGTACCGTCAAAAAGAGATACTGCATTCAACTCTATTTAGGTAAAACTGTACAAACATGATTCCTTATAGCAGAATGGTTTGGAACCTTCAAGTGCTAATATCATTGTGAATATCCACATTGTGAATATAAGACAGTCTTCACTCAACTCAGAACACTTTCATGTAACTAGTATCCTTCTGCACACCCAAACGCCCTGGGAATCCTTGCTCTAGACTTTTCCCTTTTCACTAGTCTCAGCACTGAAATAGGTACATGGGGTCAGGAAACCAAAGGTCTAGACATGGTACCTGCCTTCAAAGACAGCTTCATCCATAAGGAGGAATGAGTGATACCAAGCCTGCACTGGAAAACACTTGGGGGATTTCATGGGAGAAGACCACCTCACAGGTCCATTGGGTGTTTATCTAGTGCCCCGTGGGGCAACATGCACCATCCATTTACAAGGTAGGAAAGGACTGAGCAGTGGCCTTGTTATCTCTGACTGAAGACCTAGAACCTTGAGAAATCATGTAGCCTTCTTTGTAAACATTGTTAAACCCCCAAACTCATCCATCTTTTGTAATACCCTCTAATTCCATCGAGCCAATTTATTACCAAGAAGTACTGCCACTCCCTCAAGGATATTAAATTGCTTAGGTATTTTGTCAACAGGTGTCTCAAATTTACCAGCTCATTTTACCCACCCTACCCTAGGACTTGCAGGAAAAGAAGTGAAATCAGTATTCTGTTCTGTTTAACCTAGCATGAATTGCAACTCAGTGGCAAGGCTGATAGAATGCTAGGTTTTGATCTCTTCTTTGCTAAAGGATGGAAGACTAGTATTGAAGGATCAAAAAGGTTGGTCCTTGTACTTCAAAATATTGGGTAGAGACAACAGGAGGAGAGGAAATAGAGCCACTGAAGTACCTTGCAACCTGACTGGAGACAACATGTGAGAAAGGGCCACACGCCTGAATGAATGTTTAGAAAAGAGAGACTGGTGTAAGATGGGGTCATTGGGAAGGTCACTGAGGTGGGACTTCGGGTCAATCCTGAACAGGAACAGAAGAGGAGGCAAGTGGGGTCTAAGGGTCTTGGGACATCCCCCAAAGCACACCACGTTCTACTCTTTCATCATACCACAATTTACATACAGATCCTCAGGGTCAAGGACGTATTTTCAGTTTCTTGATCACCTAGCAACTTAGTTTGACCCTAATGGTCTCCCTCCACTCACCCTTAATAAATCACAACTGGCCGCTACAACAAACTTGCACCTATTAAGGACAAAGATTTAATGCTGTGCTGAAACCTTCTCTTAAATAAAAACGAAAAATTGACTCACTCCACCGTATTTCTTCCTAGAAATGAAAACATTTATAAAGGTTTCCTTGGCCACCAAGGAAAGAAAAATATGTTTATCGCTCTGTTTAATCCCCACAGATTCAGTGAGCATGCTGCTGAGAAGGCCCCCAAACTTCCTGTCTCAGGAAATGTGATCCTCTGGAAGTAAAATTAGCCCTCCCTGGCCGAACATGCTCGCTGCTTTTCAGATGTGTACACTTCATCAGGGTTGTTATAAATAAGCTGTATCTTGACTTAGGACACAGCAGCTACCGTTGCTATTTCAGTGCTGCCTTAGAGGCTAAGCTTTCACTGCAGGCAGCATTTACAGGAGAGAAAACGGCGGCACAGGCTTGCACACTTACCGGTCCCGAAGCTCTCCTCCCCACAAAGGGACAGCTTGCTTGCATCCATCAAATTCCCAAAAAACTTCCAGCCAGTTGGGGTCTCATACAAAGCGATCTTTGTGGCATTAGCCACCCTTCAAAGGCATGAAATCAAAGTTACATCACAGCAGGACTGCGAGCGTAGCCATGTGATGCATGGAAAATAGCAACCGTTATTGTAATCAAGGGTCCCATTTAGCATCGCTCAGAGGTACACATAATTCTCAGATGGGTGGAAAATCATACAAGAAAACTTGTGCACAATGGGCTATTCTGTGTGGAGTCAGAGGAGCGGGGAGAAGAGGAAGAAGAAAGAATTCAGGTCACAGAGTTTAATATTTTAGAAGAAGCAACAGTGGCAAAATGGGCAAGGCTGTTTGGGGGCTATTTAAACCCGAGTGTTTTGGATACAGACAGCATCTCTCGCCATTCCATAACGGACAAAAGAGTGATGTTCTGACGTGCCTGTAAGCACAGAGTCATAGAATACGGGGTCTAGGAGGTCAGTAGTTTACAGAGAAGGAAACAGGACCCAGAATGTTATGTGATCAGTCCAAGGTCGCACGGCCAGGAAGACCCACTGCCTGCTGTTCAGCCGCCCAGCCAATGCTCCTTTCGTTTCCCCAGAAGGCCCTGCCAGGACAGAGCCCAGTGGGGTCTCTCATTTGCACCAGCTACATCCACATGGATCCATGGTACCCGTCCCCTCCAACACATCTTTCACTTCTCCCTGTTTGTCCTTACACTATTTGAAACCTTGAAGGGACTTTTTTAAAGATCCTCTTCCCTTTGAACAAGAAGAGTTACCTACATGTCATTCACTCTTTCAGTGAGATGTGCTTTCTAAGATGTTGGTCTTATTGCTAGCAAAACGATACCATGTTTCAATTCTAATATTTAAGGAAAATTAAATCTATGATTTTAAAAACTGAAAATACAATAAATTTTTTTCTGGGCAATGAGGTACTTTCCATTGTGATTCTTTATGTGGATTATCCATTTTTCCAAAAATTGGGAGTTAAACTATCCTTGCGTTACACAGAAGGTAGTTCAGGACCTGATAGATCTAATGTATGATGGTGCAGCCACAAACCAGCTCACGACTTCAGATGGAAGGTGTGGAGGCAGAAGTCCCAGGTTCTAATTCTAGATTCTAATTCTAATTCTAATTCTAGCTGTGGGGTCCTGGACAGAACTGCCAGCCATTCTTTCGGTTTCCTCTTCTTTAAAATAAGGACTTCTATGAAGATCAGTTGAGATGGTGAATGTGAAAAAGCACTGTGCCAACTACAAACTACTATGTGAATATTAGCCATTACTTTCTTGTTAGCTGAAGTAAAGTCAGCATTAGTTCTGTAAAACACACACTCACACGTACACACACACACCCAAAACAGGAAATCAATGCACGGTCCAGTGGTTGGGAGCAAAGGTTCTGGGCTCAACTTCTGCTTGCCATTTACTTAGCTGAGTGACCCTGGGCAAATCAGTTAATGTCTTTGTCCTTTTGTTTTCCCACCCTGTAATGCAGGGTTATATACAGCATTTACTTCCTGGAGCTGGCCTGAGAATTAAGTGACTTATAACATATCAAGTGCTAGCATAAGGTCATTCAATAAATACTAGTTATTATTAAAACAGCCTGGATACATACATTCGCCTGTTTTTATTCATTCACTTGTTCTTTATCCTTTCATCCAGGAAACCTTTATTGGACACCTAACACGATCTAGTTAATATTCTCCCTGGTTTGTCCTCATTTGGGACATGTTTTTTCATTGTTTTAATGTGATCTGATAGGCTATCCTAAAGCTTTTGCAAATGAGATAATATTCAATAAATAAATCAATAAGCAACTCAGAGATATTAACTGTTTACTGTCCCTGGGTCCCTTCTTTCTCAAAAACTGAATGTATTTTTTTAAAAACTATTTTAATTTCTATATTTCACATTTTAGATAAGTGAACATTTACTATGTTTGTGTCTGTGTGGACATCGGATGGGGGCTGAATGATGAGTGGTTTTTGAAAGTTCTGTCTGAACACTGACCTTACATCAGACTGCTCCTTCACCCAAACTCTGGGCACACTGCTGAAGAAAAGGGGGTCTCTAGAATGATGTCTTGACTACAACAAAAATGCCATCCACTCATTTATTCATTAACATTGCATCATTCATTTTTCAAAATGATGTGTGTGTGTCCTATTATATGCCAGGCACACTATGGTCAGGCAGCGTTTAGGATGGTAAATAAGACAGTCTTTTCTCTGTAGAAGTTTTGAGTCTAGCAGGGCAGACAGTCAAGCAAACAGGCTATCAGAACACAGTGTGATAAGTTCTGGGATGGAAGACATGCAGGGTGCTAAGGGAACACAGAAGGGGGACATCGAATCCAGAAAAAAACTTCACCCATTCTTTTATAAAATAAACACTTACGTAGCACAGACTATGCATCAGACACCCTTGCTGGAAGAGGGGGAAGGCTGTTCCCAGCACTCTGATGGGCTTGGTGAGAGCCAGGGGAGTGGAGAGACCTACCGGTCCAGGGCACCGCTGGTGGGCATGCTGCGCGCAAAACCGCGGACCCCAGTTTGCTGGAAGTATGGAATGCTGAAGATGTTGGCAGCAATGACGGCCACGGAGTCGGAAGGGTTCACGAAGAACCCATGCTTGCCCAGAATCATGTTTCGATCCTTTGGGAGAAGGAGGATTCAAAGGAAGATTTTTAATCAAAGTGCTGAAGAAACCAAACTCCCTTACATGGAGGTTTTATACAATTTAAAAAGGATACATTTATTCAGACTGGGTTCTAAACTCTGGATGTTGTTCCTAATGGATCTGTGCAGTAGCACTGGGCCGATGGCACCTCCACGCCAAAGAGCTAAAACTGTTTTCAATTAAAGTGCAAGCACCAACTCTTCTGGGTCGAATTCTTTGTTCTCCCTCCAGAGGCCAGCAGAGTTTAACCGCCCGGACTTTTTCCAAACTCTGGAACCAGTCACCTCTCTTCTCTCCCAGAAGAGACAAGAGATCACAATGAGAAAAAATGTGGGCTGTTTAGAGTCAGGTAGGTCTACAAGGCATCCTTCGAGGAACAAAGCGGATTTCCTAGAGGAAAGGCTTCTAAATCTGGGCCCCTCCATTTGGTGCAGGACCCAACAAAGCATGGGGTCACCTTCGTTGCTTCCTTGGTGCCTGACATACAGGAGGCACTCAAGTAACAGAGTACGGAGGGAAAACACCCGTCATGCACTGCAACAGAAAGATGCACTCAAACAATGCCTGCTGGGGACTCCAAATTTCCCCAAATTCTGATATGGGAAAAACTATATTCTGGAAATAGTGAATTCCAACTGATGTTAAAGAACAACAGCGACCCCCCAAATATATTTTCAATGATGTTAACATATGTAGCATTTACTATCTCTGAAATACCAAACCCAAGATACATCCCCTCCTTGCCTGTTATATATTCACCATACTCACCAACGTAAATGAAAGAACATGTTTATTTAAAACATTAATTGTAGCAAAGGAATAAAATGTTAATTCTCTCATTATAGTTTCATCTTTCTGCTAATGTGAATGAACAGATGAGTCTATTCTAAGGCCAGAACCCTTCCCAGAGATTGAATAAGTAGCCAACTGCTGGCTGCGAGCAAAAACCCACCTTAGGATGGGTACTGAGAACCCAACCAGCTCATGAAGCACCAGTCATGCCATCATAACCAGACCCCGATCACCCTGCCCCTCTTAGCAAACATTAAACACATGGGTTACATTTCAAGGACTCTTATTCTGTTCAAGAAGGTCTTCCAGTAATTGAGCCCTGACTCCAGGTGTAATGAGGGAGCTTGACTGGCACTCCTTGGCCCACAGGGCCTGCTTTTTCCCCATCTGTAGGGTCAGACCTGACCTGCATCAGGGTCCACTTAAATGCACTTGTACCTACCCCATCTCCGTCAAAGGCAGCCCCAAAATCATGCTCTCCTGTCTTCATGGTCTCCACCAGGTCAGCTGCATAAGTGAGGTTGGGGTCAGGGTGGTGGCCTCCGAAGTCCTCCAGAGGAACGCAGTTAACTGCCGAGTTTGCGGGGGCACCGAGCTCTTCACAGAGGATCTTCTTCACATACGGTCCCACCACTGTGCAGGGCATGAAATGAAGAACCAGAAAACAAAACATCTGACAGTGTGTGAGGACTGGGGGACAAGGTGGAGGCGTTCTCGGGAGAATGGCATGAACAGCAAAGAGAACGTGCAAACTGTATGTAGCGGCTGGTGAAGAGAGAAATCTGACTAGAGTAGACAGTTCTACACAAAGGAGTAATGAGAGATTAGGTTGGAAGGGGTGGGGCCAGGAGATGAAGGAAAGACTGGGGGGAAGGGAGGGGGTGAACCATTACGAAGACCCCACCACACACCCACGCCAGCTGCTGCTCAACTGTTTTCTCGCCCAGTCCTTCAAAAAGGCTCATGAGGCACTCCAGCTTAGTGCGTAAGACCCTGGACTCTGGAATCAGTGTCTGGGTTCAAATCTCTGCTCTGCCAATCACTGGCTGTGCCACTTTAAGAAAGCTGTTTAATCTCTCTGTGCCTCTGTCTACCCCGTCTGCAAAATGAGGACAGTAATAGTAGCCACCTAAAAGAGTTGATCTGAGAATTGAGTGAGTTAACAGAGAGGAAGCACATATGTTACAAATGTCTGCATGATGATGATCACCTCCAATTTACAGATAAGAAAACTGAGGTTCTCAGATGAAGCTATTTGCTCAAAAGTACACAGACAGGAAGAGTGGGAGCTAGGATTCAGAGCCCTAACCTTTCTCCTCTGTAAAGCTACTTGACAAACCAATTAAAAGAATACAACCAAACAAATAACAGTAACAGTGGACAACAGGAAAAACCAGTCGCACACTTTAATGGTGGCAGCCAGTGTAACGACCAAGGATGTTCATCTCTAAAATGCTGAGAACGTGTTTTCACCAAGGAAGGTTTGACACCAATATAAGCCACAGAGGTCAGAATGGTATAGAATCCGTGTCTTCCATTAGGGGCTTCATGTTAAGGAGGCTCCTGACACACACATAATGAGGTCAAGGCCGCCAGGGCTGTGAAGGGGACAGAAACTGAAGCATTCAAGGAACAACTGAAATGCCTGGAGAAAGAAGTCAGCTTCGTGACCAGCTTCTCCTGGCCCAGGCTCTGCTCATTCCCCTAATGGGACATCTATTTTTGAGCTTTCTTGCATTTTCTACAGCCATTGCCTCAGCTGGGAATGACCATCACTCGACTTTCCACCGCCCTAGATCTTTCTTCATAAAAGCTGAGTGGTTGCCACCTCCTCCAGGAAACCTCTCTTGATACATTTCGTCAAACGATGCCTTCCTCCACACCCCAAGGAGTATTCAAGGAGAAGACCTGAAATTCTATCTAACCCTGGTCTTGCTGGCCTGGCAGTGGTTGGTTTCCTACCCACCTCTTCTCCCCAAGCGTCGCAAGCTCTTTGAAGGAGGTCCCAACTGAGTCCCTGCCTCCCCGCCCCAAGCATACATGTAGCAGCTACTCAATACATGTCTGTGAAAAGCTTTGATAAGTCAGAATAGCATTTGTCTGAACAGAGCAGGAGACCTGTTCTGCGGGACTCCAGCGGCAAGTTAGGCCCCAAGGGGAGAAGTTCCAGAGATGGAAGATTTCGGCCCATCAGGAGAAGCTTCCTAACTCACTGTGCTTTTGCAGTGTAACAGGAGGCCCTGGACCGTATCATTGAAAGGGTCTTCCCCAACCAGGCAGGCAGATGGATTCCAACACCAGGGAAAATTCCTGCCACTCAAAGATTCTAAAATTCTAAATTATTACAAAACAGACAACCTAAGTGCTCAGGAATCCCCATATTCCTACATGGAAGAGAACTCAGGGTTCTGGTTCACAGTGATGGCTGCCGTCCCCACTGACCTGGCCACACAACCCACAGAGGAAGAAGAGGGAGAGACATACATCCTCTTGCTCCTGATTTAATCCTCAGCTTGCTCTGGTCATCTTCTAAGAAAAGGCACGTGTGGGGGGCAGGTGAGTGGGGGTGCACGGCTCAGGAGTGTGGTTATCACACAGAGCAAACAACGGGCCCCCTCGGAAATAGACGGGGGCATTTAGGAGGAATGTCAGGCATCTTCTGAGGGGGAGGGAGAGGCCACAAAAATAGCTGCATGTTACTCAAACCCTGAGGCTTAATGTGGAAACACTGACCTTCACACTACCTTACCGTGAGGAATTTCTGCTGCATGCAATTAGATTTTTATCTGCGTGAATATTACTCTGAGATGGTTGCAAAGTAACTGTTTAAAAACCGTCAGAGAGAGTCCTACGAAAAGGCTGGTTAAAGCATCAATGTACACAAAGTCGAGCGCTGCTTCATATCTTTGAGAGAAGGGAATGGAAGAGAAGCAGCCCCCTACCTCCATGCATGGCGTCTATTCGGATCTTTAGTCGGTTTGGACCAGAAAGTAGTTCTTTCAGTGCATTGAAATCAAAGATGTTTCTCAGCATCGTAGCATAAGCTTCCACCGAATCCACGATTTCCACTGTGAGAACAAGCAACATGAAAAGATGGAGGAACTAAACACATTTAGAAATATTACCCCTTGAAATGACTATATTGCTGTGAACATACAATGGCTATTTTTAAAGGACATTTATGGAGCAGCTCCCATCTGCCAGGGCTATTACATGACCTCTTATTCAATACTAACAAATTTCCTAAGAGGTAAATGTTATCCGTCCTGTTTTATAGACGAGCAAGTTCAAGTTCTGAAAGATAAAGTCACCTGCCTGCATAGCTGGGATGGGGCACAGGGGGGATTCTGACAGAGGTTTGCCTGCTGGTAAACGCTATGGTGCTGCCACATTGATTCCCTGTCTGTCTCCATGAGAAGTGCATACTGGTGTCAAAAATAACAGAAAATGTAACACATACTTTTCTTTTCTTTTTTCCAGGCCCACTGCCATCAAGACTTAACAGTAAAAAAGCAGAGAAAAATTTTTTAATGAATCACTTTCATATGCGCTGCTAAAGGAATAAAACAATATAAAAATTGTTCTTGTTGCATTTTCAGGGTTCTGAACATTTTCAAAACATGAAGAGTTTAAGAAATTCTCTCCTGGTGTTTTCTGAGCCCTAAGAATGTCTTCAAGATGTACCAAAGGACCCCTTTCTCTTTGCTGGGACGCAACTGTCTGCTCCTGGTGGGTAGGTTCAAACAAAAAATGCATCCCATAAACTTGCAGTCCAGAGGAAAGAATACATGTTAGAGCAGAGTCCAAAAGTGAGTCACATTGCTAACCAATTCATCCTTGTTTTATTAATATGAGTAATTTTATAAACATTTATTCTACCAATTATTGTCATACTTTGGCATTCAACAACAAAATGTTTATCACAGCCGCTACAGAGGGAGTTTCAGTTTAGCCCCCAAAATGGTCTAAATTGATTTTCCTGAAAACAATAGATAATAAAAGCTCCGTAAAAGACAGCTGTGAACATAATCTTATAGGTCTTCTCATCAAGGCCGTTCCTTTGGGAGGTACAGAAACTGAGACTAAGAGATTTGGAAATGACTTACCCAAGGTCACACAGCTGATCCCTGGCAGGGCCCCGACCACTCAGGTCTCTAGGCTCCCAGACCCAATTCCACACCTGCTAATTAATGCATGCAAAGCTTGGTGACCACAACCTTTCCAAAGATAAAGACCCACGTTATTAAAACCTTGAAAGGAAAACCCCTTAAGTCGGAATGAGGAGTAGGTAGAAGAGGGGAGTAAACGTGCCTGTGAAAGGTTTGAACTTGTTTTCCAGGTCAAACTGCTGCTTTCCCAGAACCCCTAGGTCTACTTTCAGCTCAGGGCAAATTGCATATTCTTCGATTGTCTTGCTGATTTGGAAAATCTTATCAGTTATTGCTTCTGGGGCAGGACCTGGAAATCAAACAGCAAACAGTGGGTCATGTCGCGTGGCTGACGTGGAAAGACAAAGAACAAAAAGCTCAACGATTTCTCTTCACTAGCACATCTTGCCGTGCCCTCACTTAGGCAACAAAGTTTCAGGAAAGTTTTATAAAAGAAAATATGCCAATGATCATTCACGCATGGTTTCTCAAATTCAGGATCAACAGAATGAGAAGCATCTCGTTTCACTGAAAGGAAACAAAGAGCTCCCTTGCTAAGGATCAGAGGGAGAACCCTCTCCTCCCAAGGCCTCAGTTACCGGTTTGTCCTACGGAACACAAAACTGGCTGTCCTCACAATGACAGCAAACTCACCGCCATTGGAAATATTGAATTTGATTCCAAAATCTCCATTGGGCCCTCCTGGGTTGTGGCTGGCTGTCAGAATGATCCCACCAATGGCTTTGATCTTTCTAATGATGCAGGACACAGCAGGGGTGGAGAGGATCCCATTCTGTCCAATAACCAAGCGACCAATCTAGGAGAAGAAACCCAGAACACACTTTAACATCAATAAATCCAGAGCTACCACACAGAAATGCCAGAACAGGCAGATGGACAAAGAAATGCTCTACTGGACCAGAAAAGATGTCCTTTAATGAACATCTGAAGCTTGTGTTGTTGTTGTTGTTATATTGAAGTAGAATGTTATTATTGTTGTTGAGTAATATTATTATTGACATAGAAACAGCATCACTGAACAAAGTCGTTCCTTTAAGTAGATTTTGGGGACTTTCAGTTTTAGAATAGTGTATGATCCGGGGGTGCTGTGAGGCTCTGGCAAGGAAGTACAGAGTATTCACAACAGAGCCTTTTCAGACCAAGTTCATAATTTGGACACATTAAAAAATTGTGAGACAACTGACATTTCTATCCAATTCAATCACACTTTCAATCCACACTGGGAGAGAGGATATAAGTTTAACTAAGGAGTTTTAACCCAAAGACAAGGCTTTTATAAACTAAAATATCTGAAAAAATTAAAAGGACAAACTTGATATGAAGAAGGTTACAAGGTGTATCTCATAAATTTGTTTCCAGCCAAGCCTGGATTGTGATATAGGGGGTTCCTCAAAGTAGGACATGCCTACACAGGCAAGGGCACCCCTGGGATACCTCCTGGGCCCAGGGCGGGGGACGCTGGGAGTGTCACTGGGTAAACCAGCCAGAACAACCTACACCAAAGAGCTACTGGCGGTACTTTTGTTGAGCGTTCTTAACTCACCTTCCTGTATCTCTCAGACGGTATCAGCACAGCACCTTTGCTAAAATGACAGTAATTTCAATCTGTTTCAACATGACCCAAGTTGGAAAAGAAGGAAGAAGTTCTGTCTGTTCCTCTGACTAGAGAAGACACGGCTGCTATGTGAAAAGATTTATAAAACGAGGAGTTTGTGCCCTTCCTCCATCCTCCCCCCGAGAGAAGGAAGAGACAGGAATGTTTTTAAGTTTTCCATTTGTTATTTCCTCTTGCCCAGCTCGACAAGGTGGAAGAAATGACTTGATGGTGGAAGATGTATTTCTAATGTCGAAAATGCCCATGAGATACCTGGATTCCCTGGGAAGCCTTCCTGGGTCTGTTAGCTTTGCACCTTCCCGTAGGTCACTGAAAGCTTGACTGCCTTATAACTGAGCCCCTCCACTACCAACCACCTCCCAGGAAGCAGCTGCTGGCTCTCATACGTCTCTCTCTCAACAATTTCAGTTATACTAATGCATTTCTTACATCCTGCCTCCCTTGGGAAGTGGTAGCTCCCTGCCTCAATACATTGGGTTGGTAATGTCTCACCCCTCCAGCAGTTTCCTGGTAAACTTCTAATGAAAATAAAAGCCTATGGTCGAGCAGCTCCATAATTTCGATCGGAGGAGCTTACAGATGGCAATTTAATCAGCTTAGTGGCTGGTGGAGTTAACTGAAAATTTTGTGCATCAAGCACACTGACTTTTACTTGGGACCCTGTGAATACTTACTGTGGAAGATGAAACTGATAAATGAATATTAAGCTATGCCATCCAAGTCACCCCCTAATTCTACCATTCCTTATGGTGAGATCTGCAGTCAGAAATGGTCCAAGACTGAGAAGATTATATGAGGAGGCAAGAGTAAGAAAGTCAAGAAAGGCAAAGGGAAATCCATGGCAGGTTCTTTCTCTTGAGCCCAAGAACAGGTACAGCTGGCCAAAATAGTCCCTTCCAGGGCAGACTCTTTCCTGTAAATTATCCTCAGGAATATTCATCTTCAGTCTGATATTGGGGAGACATGACTCTATTATCCTCCTTCCCTTAAGGATGTCTGGAGCATTGTAACTGCTCCTGTCTCAGTCTCCCCTGCCTCTCTCCCTCCAGTACCTCTCCTGCCCTCCCCTGCCCGAATCCACCAGACCTACTTAGGCCCACCTAGTTCATCTCTCTAAACTGTAGATCTGTGTCCCTCCTCTACTCAAAAACCTTCTCTGTACCATATAACCCAAAAATTCCACTTCTAGGTATAGACAAAAAGAAAGCAGGGGCTCAAACAGATATTTGCACACCCATGTTCATAACAGTGTTAAAACAATAGCCAAAGGTGGTAACAACCCAAATGTTCATCAAAAGATGAATGGATAAACAAAATGTGGTATATACATACAATGGGATAGCACTGTTTTAAAAAGAAAGGCAATTCCGATACAGGCTACAACATGGACGAACCTTGAAAACATTATACTAAGTAAAATAAGCCAGACACAAAAGGACAAGTATTGTATGGTCCCACCTGTATGAAGTACACAGAATAGGCAGACTCACAGACAAAACGTAGAACCAAAGATTCCAGAGGCTTGGGGGAGAGCGATGGGGAGTTACTGTTTAGTGGGTACAGAGTTGCAAATGAGAAGATGAAAAGGTTCTGGACACAGCTAGTGGTGATGGTAGAACACTGTGAATGTAATTAATACCACTCAATTGTACACTTAAAAATGGTTAAAATAGCAAATTTTATGTTATGTATACTTTACCATATTTTTTCTTTAAAACCCTTCCCTGGGCCCCAAGTGTCTACCAACTTAGAGATACACCCTTAGCCCTGCACTGAGAGTCCTTCACCAAACAGCCTTTCCTGCCTTCCCTCCTCGCCCACTACTCTCTTATGAATGAGTAACTCGCATCCTGCTACCAAGCTGGATACCTCACTCCCCACCCCCAGCATTTCATAGTCAACCATGATAGGAAGCAAACTTTAAAATATTCCTTTTACTTGACAATAGGGCCTAGTGGTTTCTCACATTTCACACACACAAAAAACAAGTTTCATTTTCTTTGCTCGGCTAGTCACACACACAGGTTCTACTCTCATTTCTAAAACATCTCTAGGTTTAAAGCTCTGGGGACTGAATTAGATATCAGTACCATAAAGGGAGCCCCACCAATGTCTTATTTTGTACATGAAAATTGCCTGTAAATGCAGACAGCTCTGTGCAAATAAAATCAGAGGCAGAGTATATTCTATTATCCATAAATGTACCAAAGAAAAGTGTACCAAAGAGCAGAAAAGAAATGATCTCCATTTGGCTCACTAGGCTGAAGTGCTCTCCTAGAATCAGCTCATGGGTGGAGGGGTGTTGACAAAGCTGAGGAAGGAACGCTGACTTCTACCAAAACCTGTGGCAATAAATCACTTCCCTTTAGATTGCCTCCCTAAGAGGATCTGCCCACAATCAAAGGGATGTTAAAATAGTGAGAATTTAGGATATGTTAGGAAAGGAAATCAAACTATCTAGGATTTGATAGGTTTTATCAGATTAAAGTGCTTTATCAGCCCACTAAACGTTTCACGTGATTCAGCTGGGGAGCATGACTGCTTTAACTGCAGCACTATTTTTAATAAGAAATGTCCTTGAAAAGACTTGAAAATATTGCTCGGGCTGCTTCAGCTCTAACAAATAGGCAGTTACCGTATTTAGTCAATTATTATCACTTAAATGTATTATTTAGCAAACCTTCAGATCATAAATCTGAGGAAGTCTATAGGGTCTGCCTGAATTACATATTCCTACCACCTCTTCCACATCCTTTAGCTTTGCACAAAAATGAAATGAAGCCAAATATATCACAGCAAAAGGGACAGTGTACCAGAGCCACTCAACAATCTAGATATATGCAGAGAAATAATGTTCCATTTGTTCTCTCCCAAAAGATTAAAAGCATCTTAATACCATTCCCTTTGCTGCTCTCCTCAAAGATGAAATTTACAGCATGTCACATTTTATCTTAAAAATATGTATGCTTCATAATAATTTCATGTTTGAGTGCTTCATCAGCAAATTTTACATGAGAGGCATTCAGATTCTGAAAATGGGTATAAAGGACACTTCACGTTATAAACAACAGGATCTATAAACACTTCTAAATATAATTTGATAATGCATGGTTTTTTAAATTTGGCCTTTGCAATCACACCTGCTTAGCATATTATTAAAATAGACTGAAAATGAATGCCCAACGTGTTTGGCTGCAATGCTAAATTTTATGTTCTTAGAATCAGAATCACTTCCAGAAGGGAATTACAACAGATTTTTAAAATTTATGAGTACTGAAGGACTGTGTGCTCCAAGTTATTGCTAAGTGCAATCTAAAACACTAAAAATGTATTTTTTGGTCCCGCAGAGGACTTTCCAGAGCAAAAACAGCAAAGTCCTGATGCCTGCCTTCCTGTAAATCAGTGGGACTGTGCAAACTGTTAGATTATCAAGATCAGTGCTTCCTGGTGCAAGATTCCTCCTGATTTGGTTAATTCAGCCAACACAATTTTTCACGAAGCAGTGCTTTAGCAGAGCCTCCTTATATTATAGTCTCACAGGAGTTATTATCTCTACCCTGCTGCACAAATTCACCACACACAGGGCTTCTTTGTGTTCAGCGTCATTATAAGCGGGTTCCCCCATAACAGGTCCTCTTGGAAGGCTCACACCTAACATTTTCCAATCCCCTCCTAGCATTTCTGCATGACTACCAGGATCCACAAATAACAGCATGCCCTGGCTTTTGTTTTCCTGTTTGACAAGTGACTGAACTTCAACAAAGGAGCCATTGAAAGAAAACAAAATCCTCCTCTCTTTGCTACTCATTAGAGCCTCATACACAGGAGAGTATGAGTGCCCCTCAAAACTAGTTAGACTGTAGATAAGACAGCTTAAGGCTGGGGTGCTTTAAATGCTTAAAGGCAACAGGTACTTTTTCAAGCAACAGGCACAGAACACAACATAAGAAACTGAACTTACATTTCCGTATCCCAATGGGACTGATGTAATTTCAGGGGTAATATCACAGTATACAATCTCTAAAGTCCCAAAGAAACCTGACTGGATGTTAGTAGCACTGAGGTGTATACCACACACAAATCTTTGTACTTGTGTGCATTTGTGCAAAATTAAGAGGTTATGTGGACAGCCAGAAGCACAGCAATACTTATTGTATACCAACCCCATTGGCGGCTGCCATCTGCACTATTGTTTCTATTGCCGATTTATTAAAGTACCGCCCATCTCCACCAACCACCAGTGAGGATCCCTGGCGATCTTTAAGGTCTATGGAAAAGAATATGCTCTGGATGAAATTCTCCAGGTAGCACGGCTTTTCCTCGAAACAATAGGTTTTCTTCCGTAATCCACTAGTTCCTGGCTTCTGGTCGTGGTAGGGAGCTGTCGCAAAAGTCAACAGAGGGAGAGGACCTTCTTCCATTTTTCTATGTTTCCCAGAAATCCATTCATCAAAATCACTCATCTTTCACTTCCACCACTTGGCTCAGCGATGGTGTCCAGAAAGCAGTCAAGGGTCCCCAAAATAGTCTGTCCCAGCTGAAGCTGCAACAGCGTCTCCTGAGTAACTAAACTACAGGTCTTGCCTGGATGATCCCTGTCAGTGAGGAAGCGGGGTTAATTCCTGCTGTCGTCGCCCCTTGTGAAAAAGTTAAGGGCCACCCACCCACCCACACCCACACACAAAGCAGATCTTCAGAGTTGTTTGGATGAGGACATTCTGCCCACATAACCAAGCCAAATACCCTTCAATTATTTTTGCCTCATTTCCCCGTTAGGGTGGAGACAGGTCCAGAGGGCGCTGCAGGCAGCAGACTTCAGTTACAAACACGAAACGGCTGCCAGACTCCACTCCCAGAGCCAGGCAAAGGCGGAGCCAGTTCGGTCCCAAGAAGCAGGTTCGTCAACAGGACACCCTGGTGT
Organism: Camelus bactrianus; assembly: GCF_048773025.1. NCBI lineage: Eukaryota > Metazoa > Chordata > Mammalia > Artiodactyla > Camelidae > Camelus > Camelus bactrianus. The sequence goes on from NC_133551.1 coordinate 32,485,418, forward strand.
GGCGCCCACTGCTACTGACACCCCTTAAACCGGAGCCTCCCTGGGCAGTCATCACTGAGAAGGCCATCTGCAGCTAAAGTTGTTCCATGCCATCTCGCAAGTTAAAGGTCAATCTTAAAATGGAAGTGAGGGATCTCGGTTACCTCTGGTTTCCTTACATCACCGTCATTTTGATACCCAAGTGATTTTTTTACTTCCCACTTGCAATGCCAGTTAGAAGGGGGAAAAAATCACATAACAGAACAGATCTATTCACTGGTCTACTGGACACCGAAGATGTAACAAAATAGTATTCAGTTCTAGAAGAATAGAGACCTACAAATATGCCCTGAACGAACAACAGCTTGGCCGTTCCCTTGAGCTTATGGAAAAGTGGGGCTGAAGACGCACCAAATCCTTGAAAACATAAGCAGAATGGGGGGGAGGGGTGGGGAGTATGTTTTTCTGAGGGCATGAGGCTTCATTAAGTTATTTGGGAAAATAACATGAACATAAGGTTAAATTTTATGTTTTAATAGTCTCAGTTTTACAGTAGACTTGACTTTGAAGAAAACATTTTTTAGTGAAGTTTAAGTCCTTTGCATTTAAAGATCCTAAGACGTTGAAAAAATCCTACCTGAATACATTTAATATCTAATGCCATTTCATTGAGATTTTATTAATAACCTATTTCAATAAATACACTTGTGTTCTTTATCCGACTTGGCAGAAGTTGTCAATTATGAGGCTCCATTGTCAAGGTTTCAGTGAGCTTGTTAAGGATGCTTAAAAAGTAAGTCAGGACTAGTTACATCATGTGGCCGGGGAGTGTGACGTGCGCAGAGAAATAAAGTTTTCAAAGGGAAAGTCAGTAATCCCTTGAGAAACAAAATTTGAGTATTTTTTCTGCTAACTTGCCAAGCCAGGTCTAAAAGCAAACAGGCCCCTGGGAGCAGCAGGCTGCCCTCTTAGGGCTAGAATGTCTCTGTGTTTCAGGGTGGCTTACACAGGACTAGCAGAGCTAACAGGCCCATGAGCAGAAAGCAGGCTATTAGCAAGGGAACCTGGTCTTCAAGTGGCAAACGGGGCTGGCCCATACGCAGGGAAGACCCGAGACAAGCCACAGGACACATCTATTATGTTGAAAACCAGTCGGCCAAAAGACAATTGCTTCTTATAGCTTATTTTTGCCTCCTAGTTTTTAAGACTCAAATTCTTACGAAGTAAGCTTGCTTTATGAACAATTTACACACCTTATGTTTCAACTTACTACAAATGCATATTTTTAATTCATATTTTTTCAGTTTGTGACAAGTTTTCTCTGGTCCTAGATTGGCTTGCAAATTATGCCAACATTTGCATCTTGACATATTTAATAATAACAGATCCAGGTTTATGAAATACCAACCCAATAATATTTTCATTGGGAATAACAGAGCAACAAACCACGTAATTGGCAGTCTCCTTCACGAGATCTTGAAATCCCAGCGTAGACGCAGGGACACTTGGTTGCAAGGGTGCTCCAACAACCCCAACCAAAGCCTCTCTGCCCACACGTTCCAGCACGTTCTCCACTGGTGGTTGGCCACTGTCTCAAAGTTCTTTCTGAAGCCGGAACTGGGAGAGTAACGTTTTGTTGGAGGCTCTTCTCACACATTTATTTATTTTATTTACAGTTTGTGGTCAAGGCAAGTTAATTCCATAAAATGAGAAATGATGAAGAATCAAGGCATAATTATGAAAACTCAAACTAAGTGTTCAACACAAAAAACATAAGCATAAAAGTGGGTTTGTCAACATAAGATCTACTGGGTTTTATGTCAAAGGGTGGTGAATGCTTGCTTTTTTCCTCCAAGACAGTGGCCATATCAGATACTAGAACACCTCAGCTTATCAGTATGTGTTCATATGAACCAAAATTTGTCTTTTAAAAATATTTTTTCACACTGAAACTGTTGTAAAAGCTACCCTTCTCCAGAATTAAGCCTGACCTTAGGCCTAGTACCAGTTTCTAACCATCTAAAAATTCTCTGCTACAGAAAGTATTCCAAGTGTCGCTATTCTGATCCTTAGAGGTTAAAATATATATATTCTAAACTAGTTTAAAAGGATCATTGTGAACTTAATAATGGTGGTGCTCTTCCAGTCCTGACTTTCCAAAACCCTCAAGTGCCACTCTGGGGTTCACCATCGGTTTGCCCCTCAGTTTCAAGGTTTTTAAATATTTCTCCCCAGTAATGCATCTTCATAGTTTACAAAATATTTCACACAAATGGAAATAGATAGCAGTGTTTGAGCATCAAGAAGTCATACCTGTGAAACCTGTGGCATCAGGTCACCAGGTGAAACCCACCTTGGATGGCAATGTCTGTGTGGACACATACACTTTTTTACTTCATTGTATATGGGCCAGCTTTACAGCAAGGCATGGACCGGGAAGGACACCCATCTCTCATGGCTCTTGCACGTGCCAATGAATATCCAGCACTTTGAGCACAGATCAAATCTAAGGCTTCAAAGGAAAGTGTTCCACACCCAAAAACAAAGAGTATAGTTTTCACCAACTATGTATGTCGGCATGGTGTTTGTCCACATGCAAAACTAAACCAAAAAGATATAGTCCTTGCCCTAGAAAAGCTTCTATTCTAAAATGGGCCTGAGACATAATTTTATGGACACTGTAGAACTCAACCCTGTATAAAAATATTACCAGAAGCAGGAATGTTAGATGGACTGTGAAGTGTGGTAAAAAAAAGAAGCATTAAAAACATTAAGCTTCCTAAGACGCTCAGAATAAGTGGGGCAGCTATTAAGAAACTCATTTGTTTTAGCTCTCTAGCAAAGGTTGAACTTCATCTTCGGAAACGTTACTGTCGAGCATAGCGAACCCAATTTGGCCTAATGAATTCGCCTGCATTGCCAGTGCTCCTTCACAATGACACAAATTACACTTAAACCATATGGGGGATTTAAGGATTACTCCCCTCAGACAAGGAACTTTCATACTGGTCTTGGGTCCAATCAATTTTGAAGCGGCAGAGTTATGAACCCCTTTGCTCCCGGCCTCGCAGACACTCCAGCTCCCACTCTGAGTAGCAATGATGCTTTCCGAGTAGAACACAGCAGAGACAAGACTTGCCAATATTTTATCCATTATATCTTTTTTCTTTTTTTCCATCAACAAATACCCACTAGGTTGCTAAATGCTATGTCCCGGGCTCATGGGAGGGCTGGACCCACGGTCTGAAAAGATTTACCTCTACACACCAAGAATTAGTCTCTAGCAAATGCCACAGGTGTGGGTACAGGGTATAGAACCTGTCTCTCAGCGGAAGGAACAGAAAGGAAAGCTACTAACTGGGCTAAACGCAGGAGGGATCATTAGACCCCCACTTCCTCCACCCCCACACCCCCACCGAGCCCAAAGCCCTGCACTTGTGACAGCTGCAGGTGCCCGAGTGCTTGGGGTTTCTGACCCCGTGACGGGAAACACAAGCTGGGAAAGTCATTCATTTCTCCAGCCAACAGTAAGTAAGCATGTAGTGAATGCCAGCCCCAGGAGAGGCACTGCGGGATAATGCAAAGACCACAGGGCCGGGAGCCAGACACAACCAGGGCTCAAATCTTTGACTCTAAAATGTATGAGAGGTACAATCTTGAGCAAGTTACTTACTTCACAATATTGCAATATCAGACCACCTGAAGCTAATACAATGTTGTATGTCAATTTTACCTCAAGATTTAAAAAATGTATCCCTTAAAGAGAGTTTTAAAAAAAGAAAGAAAGAAAATAGTACCTACTGCACAAGTTAATGCATAAAGATACGATGAGTTAATAAATGTAAAGAGCTTAGCACTGGCTGGCTCCAGTGCCCTGTGAGCCCTACATAACGGTGACTGCCTTATGACTGCCCTGAACCAATCTGAAAATATGCAGCTGTGTTTAATACCTATCTATAGGTATTTGTGTTTCAATAGGCATTAGGAAGTATCCTTTGAAGAAAAGGAGAAACAACATTAAACTGTAAAGAAGGTACAAGGCCAGAAGAGTTGTAAGGACCTAAGGCTTGCTTAGAACCAAATAGAATCCCAGGTTCAAAAAAACCCAAAACAAACAAACAAAAGACTCCTGAAGCATATTTTGGAGTTAAAAACAAACAAAACAGCTGCCCGGGAGTGTGTATGTCCTTTAGCATTCGCCAGTCTGTCGTCTCTCTGCTTACCCACCCATGTGTCCAACAATTAGTATGTAACTGACTTTTTGCATTCATGTCACCAGGCACTGTGCACCACAGGAAGATGACAGACTCAAGTTGTCAAACTTCTGCTCGAAAAGAAGAGACAAACAAGTCGAGTCATTAAAAAATGGAGTAAAATCTGGGCGCTCACAAGGGAGCTCTGAACGCTCAGAAGAGAAACAAGTTTTGGAAGGCACTCCCCACTCCACAGATGCCATTCTTAATTTGTGTGGTTGAACCTAAAACCATCTGTCCAATGTAAAGATGCTCCGGGCTTAGGAATCACTTTCATACAAAAAGTACATATGAAGAAGACTCCTGTTTCATTAGACATTACCAATAGTCAAGCATTTCGACTTACAAAAACAGCAATGTTTATGGTTCATATAACACTTTTATATATGTATCTTTTATTTTATTTCCTTTTTGGAGGATCCTCAAATTTTTCTTTCATTTATATTCCTTAAGAATATTCATCTGGTGCTAATAGAGTATTTTCCCATATTCTGGCTATTACCAGGAACCTTGTATTAAAATCCCTTGGTAAAAGGAAGGCTATTCTTTTCTACTGCTTTATTTTCAAATCATTCATGGCTGTATGTTTCCCTCTTGTGGTAGAAAATGGAAACACAAGCGAGATTTCCCAACAGCCTCCCGAGAGGTGGGCTGACCCGCTGCAGTGGCATGACACAACTCCAAGGGGACCATTCACCTGGAATACAATAGGGATCATGCCCCTTGGGGTTTTATGGCAGAGAGTGGCTGGCCCTCTACCCAATAATTAAAATGTGGAGGATTTCTGGACTTTTAAGAAGAAGAGGAATGGTGAGTTTATTCTGTCTGTCTCATCACTAAGGATTTTCCAATTATGTGGCCTGGCCAAACTAGGATGTCCAGCTGTAAAGACATTGAATGAAGGTGGCCACAAGGAGGGGGGCGTCATTTTCTATGGCCTTTGTGAGCCTGAGTTTCTATGAAGTGGGGCTACTAAAACTTCCTTCAGAGGTTCCGATGTTAAAGGAGGAAAGGCACGTAAATAGATCCCAGGTGACTCTCCAAGGGGTTCTGTCCAAGTGCAAAGCATATGAGTCGTGGTGCCTGTGCAGCCCCCTGCCCTTGGTGGACCGGGCACAGGCGCTGTGTGTTGAACTGTACACCCCACAAACCAAAAACAGATGTTGAATTCTGAACCCCAGATACCTGAGAATGTGACCTTATTTGGAGAAAGGGTCTTTGCAGATGTGATCAAATTAAGATGAGGTCAAAATTTAATGACTGGTGTCTTTATAAGGAGAGGGAGATTCAGAGACAGACACTAGGGCCGAAAGCCAGCGAAGACAGAGGCAGAGACCAGAGATGTGTGCACCCGTGACTGCGGGCCAGCACCAGCAGCCGGGGAAAAGCAAGGGAGGATTCTCCCCTGGAGCCTTCGAGGGACGCGGCCCTGCCAACACCTTGATTTGGACCTGTCAGCCTCCAGAACGGTGAGGGAATGAGTTTCTGTTGTTTTTAAACCACACAGTTTGTGTTACAGCAGCTCTAGGAAACTAATACAATAAAAAGGAGCCCAGCTCCACGGACACTGATCCCTTGGAAGCTGGGTGGCTGGTGTGAGAGGCCCCCGGGGAGAGCCCTCCCCACGCCTCTCTTCTTTGCCCCAGAGTGTTGGGGCAGATCAGTAAATAACACGGTATGTGCCATGGCTTGGTTTATACACACAGGCCTCCCCCCGTGCTCAGTGGTGAGGCGCACAACAGCCCCTCCTTCATTCTGTAACCCTGGTACTTGGAATGAAGTATAGTGGAAGTTAATAAATGTTTGCATGGCTAAACTGTTGGAGTGAGAGCGTTAAATGACCTCTGTGACAAGGGTTTATGATGAACAGAGGTGAGTTTTTCCAGGCAGCAGTCAAGTAAGTTGTCCCCTCTCCTGAGACCAACCTCAACTATAAAATTACTCCCACCATCACCAATGACTCCCCAAAGCACAAGGCATCCCCAGCAGAGCACCCTCTGCCTGCAAACTGGCGTTTCAGGTAGTTTCTGTAGCACACAAGACTTGTGAAGTAACAATTAGGAACAGAACCAGAAATTGCAACAGCAAAGGAAGTGGAGCTGGGTTAGTCTCTGTGGTTGAGGCCAAAAGCTTGTGCTGCTTCCAAGAGGAGCAGTGGGTAACTGCAGACAGAGACGGGGAGGTCTTCACGGTGCTCATTCGAGTCGGGTAGGAAAGTGATGAGCGGAGAGATGGGGACTAAAGCTAATAAGAGCAAAAGGTCACGGCCGACACAGCGTCCTAGCCCCGTTACTAACGTCAAAGTCAGATCTATATAAAACAGTACAGCCACACTGTACCTCTCTCTCTCTCTTTCTTCTTCTTCCTTTTTTTTTTCAGTAAATTTTTATGTCTGTAAATGTGTGCTTTAATTTAGTAAACTGTGCATCATTCATTCTACAATATGGATTTAGATCAACCAACCCAAGTTAAAAGACTGGTCCTGATGAAAACATTAGGTTACATGTTATGTTATCTGCTGGTTAAAGACAGACAATCTCAGCAAACAGATAGTGTCTTCATACGTTACAGGGCAAATACTGTGACCCCGGCCTCCTTATAAATAGCTTTTTATGCTTGTTAACCTAAGTCACCAAGATTCTCCTTTCCCATCAGGGTCATAAGATCATTCTCAGACTGGGGCTTAGGTTGGGTTGTGCATAACCGAAAGCCTTGAGGTTAAGTTCCTGCGAGAGGATAACTCATCGCTGGCTGCCCTGCTGCCCTCCTCCCTCCCTGCATTTCAGGAGTTAAGATGAGCTCTCTTTTAAAGTCAAGGCCTGGCGGATTACCTCCCACAATGGCCTCCTTGTTTTGTCCCTGCGGCTGCCTCTCCGGAGAATGTCTCCACTTTTTCCTGGCTTGCTTTCCGTGATCCTCAGGACCCGGCATGAATACATCTCCCCTGGAGGCTTCCTCTGACCACCTCTCCACGATCTCCTCCCTAGGCTCCCAACGACCCCCTAAGGACACCGTGTCGCACTCTATGCAGCGTCCATTGAACAGCGAGGATCTGAAACAGCCTGTGCCCCAAATGCACAGCCCAATACTGAGCCATGAGAGAACACCCAGCATGCATTTGTAGGGTGAAGGGATCCCCTCAAATGGTGTTTAGGAGAAGCTGCCCAAGCAAGCAGATCCAACTTTCACTAGAGGCACCACACTAAAGCCCTAACGAGTAGAACTGATGGGCAAATACCAAACACTGTGACAAGTACTGAGCTACTCAGGGACAGTTTTGCTTAGCTGGGGGCTGGCATTGTGTGCTTTTGAGATAACTGAGTATCAAGCTGATAACAAATTTCAGAAACCTAAAAATTCTGTAGAACAGGTCCCTGACCTGACCCCAGGCCCTGTGCATGAAATGCTTACTCTCCGTAAGAAAGACATTTCTGTTCTGAAATTTATAGGCTTACAGGTGTGGAGTATCTTGATAGGTTACTGGCAAACTGGAAGAAGAGAAGTGAAACTGAGAAGCTGGGAGCTGCCTAAGGGACTATTAGCAAAGAGAAGGTTAAAGCATCTGTATTTCCCATCAAAATTCCCACTGTCCAGTGTAGCAACCTGCTTATTATGACTGTGTGTGAGGAACTGTGCTGGGTGACTTCCCTCACATTACCTTATTATTTCTTAAAGACACCTCTATGATATATTGTTTTAATTTTACAAATAAATAAAGAAAAAAAAACAGAGTTAAAGCAGTATGCTCAAGGTAAACAGCTAATAAAAAGCATATTTGAGCATCAAACTCAAGTCTGTCTGATATCAAAAGTTACACTGCAATAAAATTCTCATGTAAAAGAGGTAATTTTCATGTCCCACTAGCACTCTCAAAATGGCATAGTATCTTTACTTTTTGGTTATTCTTTAGCACATCTGAGTTTTGGACTTTGAGAGGTGCTAGATAAAATTGCATGTAGAGATTTGTTTTGGCAGGAGGCCTAAATCAGTCCAGTGGGGTGATTGTCCTAAAGCAGCAGTGGAATTTCAAAACAACCATAATAACTCACATTTGAGTTGTACCTTAGAGTTCCCAAAAGCTTTGCATGACCATGATTTAACTTAACTATCACAGAACTCTCCAATAGGGCAGATATTGGAATTAATCCCATTTCACAAGTGAGAAAACTGAGCTTTAGATCAGTTAAGCAGAATACATGGCACAGTAAATTGCACAACTGAGATTTGAACCAAAATCTTCAATTTCAATCCATCACTATGAACTAAAGTCATTTGGTAGGACCCAGGGAGACACAAAGTGGCCTGTCTTCCACTTGACATTATCTAGGAGTCTAAGAAGCACTGTGCATTATGGAGCTCTGGAATCCTGTCAGTGATTACCATTAGTGTACTTCTAAACAGGACCACAACGGTATTAGCTATATGCATTAGACCAGTGACTGTGCCCTGCCTCCACCCTCACTTCAATCTCAGCTAAGGTCTCCCTGATTCCTCTTTACTATATGCACTTGCCTCAAAAATCACCTTGTCGGGGAAGAGAAGACATCTTCGTTCCTCCCTTCCCCCTCAAGGTGGGGCTGGGTGGCTCTGTGCTCCTGTGACTCCCTGTACTTCTCCCCCTGGAGACTTGAAGGGGAGTAAAGCCCTGCCAACACCCTGACTTTAGACTTCTGGTCTCCAGAATGGTGAGAAAATAAATTTCCATCGTTTTAAGCCACCCAGTTTGGAGTCATTTGTCATGGCAGCAACAGGAAACTAATACATTAGTATTCACACCATATTTTTGTAACTAGCTAGGGACTCTCCTCTACTAGCATGAATCCTGAGGACGGAGACTTTGTCATCGGTCATCACCTTTGTGCCGGCAACCATCTCACACCGTGCCTGGTGCACAGAGCACTCAGCAATACTGGATGAATAAGAACACTCACGCAGACCAGGATGTTCACAGAAATGCCAGCACACATTTCTCACATCTTCCCATCTGCAGCATGACATCGGCCTGGGCCAGGTAACCACTCCACAGAGCCATCCTAAAATACCCATCCTCAGCCAGCCACTGCTAGCGCTGACTCTAGTCAGGGGAAGGCCTCAAATCAATGGGCCGGTGACTGACACTTGCAGCAACTGTGAACCTCCGCCTCACAGATCAAATTCAACAGCTAATGTACGGACAGAAACAGAATGAGACAAGCAGGTGGAGGTGATGGCAGACACAGAAGACCCTCCACTGGCTTCAGAGTTTGGGATAATCATAATAATCATTAAAAGCATCAAAATCTTCTGTTTACTAAATACAATGTAAGGCACTATGATAAGTGCTTCACAAATTCTACTTCATCCCCACATGAATCTTTAAGGCAGATGTTATTTATTCTTTTACACCAAATCTATTTACAGGGTAGCTGGCTCCAGTGAATTTTATGGTAAGAGTGTTTCTTGTGGATCTGGCCTCAGAGGACTTGGTACCCACTAGGTGGCCCAGCCTAGAGAGGCATTTAGCTTTCGTGACAGGAGCCAACCTTACTCCCAGTTCCATCTGCGTTTCCTACACTTATTTCCCTCTTGCTTCATTTTTAAATGGATTTCATTTTGCTCCACAGAATGCATTTTTCGAAGTCCTCATGGGGGCAGCATAACACAATAGCTTTGTTACTAAAGCAAAGGTCTTTCCCCATCCGCACCTACTTGTGCCATCCCAGCTCCATTTTCTGGCCTCCTTGCCATCATGCGACGATCTCTCAGGATCGAGGCAGGCACGGGCTTAACATCTGAGGTGTCTGGGCTTTGTGGCTTCGAGCTGACAGGACTCCAGTCCAGGGGCAGGGCCACTTTGTCTAGCTGCACTTTCACAAACCTGCCTATTGTGTACAATTTCCAAATGCACCCAAGCATGTTGAGACGTTTACCAGGAGGGAAGAAAACTAGGTCCCCAGGCCACTGAAATGAACTGCAGAAGGAAAGGAGAAGGCCAGTCTCCCTCAGCACGGACTGTCTTCTAAGACCCCTCTCCACACGGCAGTGTGCTTGAACAGTATAAAAGGCAACACATTTTGAACTGTTATACCAGAGTATTTTCATCTAAATTAATATTATCTCCTTCAAAACCACCACCATGGGAAGCAACATATGTATTCAAACAAGCTGACATTTCTAGAACTCTTTTTCAGGCAACTGTCTTTACAATCTGCGGCACTTTCTTTGAAAGTCTTCAGTCATAACAAATTTCATCCTTTGAGAATAGATCTGAACTTTGGAAAGAGACAAAAATTGGCTGGAGCCATGTCTAATGAATAAAGTGGGTGATCAAATCTTGTTACATCGTTTTAGGTGAAAAATGAGGCATGACTATAAAATAATGTGACTGGTTTCCCTAGGTGACCCATAAACCGACTGGCTGAAAAATAATTTCCATAGAGGAGTTTCAAAATGCTTTGCGCGCTAGACGCATCACTGGAGTAAGTGTACGGTTCCCAGAGTGGTGATTCGGCAGAGTACAATACTAATTTGGATATATAAGTTCAAATATGTTTGTAAAAAAAAGAAATCTGATTGCTTACACTCATGAAAATGAAGAAGCTATTCTCCTGGACAGATTTCTCCTCCTTTTTTTGACAGCCTGGTTGGCTTTGGACAAGGAGTCTACTGAGAAGGTAGACTCATCTCCTTCAGAAAGACTTCGCTGGACACACAACCCCTCCCACACACCCCCACCCCAAGCTGGGGCAGGTGTCCCTGCCCTGAGCACCTGTCCATAGCCATCTCTTTTTCCTTAGGTATTAGTGGTTATGAAACTTAGGGGTGATTGTCTGTTTTTATTTTCCTTCTTCAACTGGGGGCTCCTTGAGAACGAGAACATTATCTTCGACTCTGTATCTCTGGTGTTCAGACAGTGCACACAGAAGCACAGGACACTAACTCCTGCCCTTGACATGAACCCTTTGCGTTTGCTTCTCATGCACGCAGGCCTTCACTTGCCAAATAAAATTTCCTCTTCTTGGCAACCAAAATTGAAAATCCAGTCCATGTAAAATCCACCCATATAAATGTACGGAGACCTAAGGTACAGTAGTGGTTGCTTAGGAATGAAGGTGTAGGGGAGCAAGAAGGAGTGACTGCTAATGCATGGGGCTTCTTTCAGGGTCATGGAAATGTTCTAAAATTAGATTGTGGTGATGGTTGCATAACTGTAAATATACTAAAAAATACGGAGTTGTACACTTCAGATCGGCGAAATGTGTGGTTTGTGAATTACATCTCAATAAAGTAGTTTTATTTAAAAAGTTCTCCACAATGGGAATGACTGTGCCTTGGCTCCTTTTGAAAGCAGTAATTGAAATAAATCATACTCAAAGTCTCTTCAAAAAAATCCATGGAGGTGGGTGGGAAGGGACAGACTGGGATTTCAAAATGTAGAATAGATAAACAAGATTATACTGTATAGCACAGGGAAATATATACAAGATCTTATGGTAGCTCACAGAGAAAAAATGTGACAATGAATATACATATGTTCATGTATAACTGAAAAATTGTGCTCTACACGGGAAATTGACACAACATTGTAAACCGACCATAACTCAATAAAAAATATTTTTAAAAAAATCCAGGGAGAGGCCATAGCTCAGTGGTAGAGTGCTTGCCTAGCATGCACAAGGTCCTTGGTTCAATACCCACTATCTCCATTAAAATAAATAAATAAGCCTAACCCCCCCCCAATCTAGTTACCACACTAGAAACACACCTCACATTTTATATTTTACAAGTTACTTCTGCATGTACTGCTTCATTTCCTCACTAGAACAAACATTTCATGTGTCTCTGGCCCACAGTCACAGAGTCAGGAAAAGAGACTAGGAACTGTCCCCTCTGTTCCTAGAATTCATAAGATGTTACTGTAGAAAACACAGACACCCCAGGGCTGTGTTCTGAATACCAGATTCCCACTGGGGGTGGCTAAGTACACTGTCAGTCTGGGTAAAATTTTAAGCAGTAAATGAGCATTTGGAAGACACCTCAAATTCTCTTCACTGGGGCTAATCTGAGTTGTGTTTGTCACTTACACCCAGTTGGGTCTGACTAACATGGCGTCCCTCTACATTGGTTGGGGCCATTGAGGGTCAGAGGAAGGTAGGAGGCAAAGCTGATACCTCTGGGGGAAGAGGTGGGGAGGGATGTGTTAATACCTGCATCAGGTTGGGTGTGATTAACTTAGTGTCCCCATATTAGCCAAACGCTGGTAACATAAAGTTCTCCCCCCAAGGCCATACTGAGGTTTCCCCACAAGTGTCATTCAAAGAGTTTCCAGGTGAGAAGGGGCTGCCAGTTACTTTAAAATATGTTATTTCATGCAATACTCACAAGAGCTTCTCTGGGTTATGTATTATCATTTCTAATCTTTACAGACAAGGGAGGAAAAAGGATCAGAAATTGAATAACTTGCCCAAGAGAACCCTCCCCAAGTCCTGTGATTTTTATTCTTTGTGCCTAGAATTCTTCCCCCAACAAATTGACCTTAGAAACTCCAACTCACCCTTTAAACCTCAATTCCGCTACCATCCATCAGTGAAGACCTTCTTCGGTCATCTTCCCCGCCGCAGGTAGAGTGCTCCATGCTCTTGCCCCTTTAGTACTTGGCACATACCTCCCTCACAACACCTAACATCCTGTGCTGTCTGCTTAGTCTTGTCTACCTCTCCCTCTAGACTATGTATTTCCTGAGGGCTGGAATATATTGTATCCCAAGTACTCAGCACAATGTCTGATAAGACTCAAGTACATAATACATGTTTAATGAAAAATTTATTGGTCATAAACTATATGCTAGCTTTAAGTGCTGGAACACATTTCAAGTGTATTCCACACACTTCACAATTCATAATTCAGGGCGATTGACTGAACAAGGATTCATTGAATGCTACGTTGTCTTAGGTACTGCAGAGAGGAAGTGTAACATGTACACTGATAATTTCACTGGGATTGGATTCATCTATTCTAGAGATATCTATGGGGAAAGATTAGGGGGGAGAGTGGCAGAGAGGGGATGTTGGGGAAAGCTTTCTGAAGATGCTATCTGAATTGCACCAGAAAAGGAGAAGCATACTTAAATCCCTGGTGAGGAGAGAAAGAGAATAAAATCAGAGAGCAGTAAGCTAAGGACAGAAACCAAGGGAACAGCTAGGGTGTGGGTAGGGCAAGCAGTCTACATAGGAACTTTCAAAAAGACGAGTACAATCAGGAGAGAGTGATCATGGCAAGGGAATGAGAACTTTAAGAGTCCAAAGTCAGCAGTGCCAAATGCAACAGGAAGGTCAAATAAAGCAAGGCCTAAACAGTGTTCAATGGATTTAGCCACCAGAAAGTCCTTGGCAAGAGAAATGTCAGTGGAGTGGTGGACGAAGCAGAAGCCAGATTGCAGTGAGGGGGTGAGTGAACGAGAGGTGAGAAATTGGTGACAGTGAACACAGGCAACTTTTACAAAGATTGGCTAAAAGGGAGGGAAAGCAATACAGCAGTAGCTAAAGGGTGATGAGGTTTTAAGAACATATATTTTCAGTCTTAACCAACTCTTTCCTTCCCACCCCACATGCACATCCCTAATATTCTCACTATGCTGTAAGTTCCTTAAAGACAAGTCTTGCTGCTGAATCATCTTTTTATTCCACATATCACTCTGTACATAGTAGCTCAGTATTTGTTGAAGGAATGAATGAAAAGCAAGTTCAACACAGGTGCTAACAGAGAAATGAAGGGATCTACTGGGATACAGCTTCTGTTCTTCTTTCAAGGGAATTTGGGGTTTTCTGAAAAGCCAGGAGCATAAAGAAAACAAATCCAGACAATCTTCACTCACTGATGCTAATAAACGTTTGAACCAGGAAGGCAGATGTAGACTGGGCCCAGTTTAGATTTGAGATGCTACTGGAAAATAGATTTTTAGATTTAAGGGTCCTTTCATTCCCATTCTCAGAAGCTGTTCAAGTTCTTGGAATTGGCTGGCCTGTCTGTACTAGGTTCTCAGTGCTGCCACTACAGTTCCTATTTAACCTGTCTCAGCTTCAGCTTTCTCACTGAGGCAACTTTCTCAGCTGAGGCAACTTTCTCACTGGCAACTTGAAGGTGCCCATAATAGCTTCTACCTCATCAGGCTGCAGGAGGATAAATGAGATATTGCCAAGTGAAGTGCTTTTCACAGGGCTTGGCAAAATGGCACTCTATATGTTAATAAAAGAAAAGAAATAAATTATTGCTAAAATACATAAAAATATTACTAAAGGGAATGAGTTCCAGAAGAGGTGGGTACAAGTCAAATCTACATTAAATATAGAAAGAAAACTTAAAAAAAAAAAAAACTCAGAAAACTTTTTTTTATGAGTTAGTGAAAACCAGTCCTGATTTACCTATTTTATAAATCCACATTTCTAAGTATGTACCAGGTTTACTGAAAAACCTACTTCAAAGCTTCATCTGAATGGACCTGCCTAATTAAGTCAGTTAACGTTCCTTGGGGGTGCAGAACTAAGGTGTTGCGTTAATTTCCTGGTCTGCCAAGGCTGCTTGCAAAAGAGCGCCCATGGGTGTGTTTTAATGAAAATTCAGCTGCAGTCCCCTCAGTGGAACAGATCCAGAAACAACACCAGGCAAAGAGTAGCCTTTTCAAAAGCCTGCGCCCCAGCAACCAGGCCGCCCGAGGGCAGAAGCTCCATCCCAGCAAACTAAGGGGTGGGGAGGGACCCTTTGTAACCGCCTCCTTAGATCTGCGCGCTTGACCACTGTGGGGGCGGCTGCACGGAGCCTCGGGTTCACAGTCAGCGGGAAACGCCAGCCCCAGACGAGAATAGCAGGCAACTCGGCAGGATGCGAGAGGGTTCTGAGCAAGGAGGCGGCCTCTAACCTTTTCCGGGTTAGGGCGATTGCACTCTGTTCAGTAACTGTATCTTCACCGGCAGGAAAGGCTAATATAAATGTCAGAGGCCTGGACGGCGGCAAGGGGTTGGGGAGAAGAGAGAAGGGAGGGGCAGGCGGAGGAGGGATGGGCCTCCCAAGGTCAAGCCCGGCTCCCCCGCTCACGCCTCCCCGGGGCCCGGGTAGGGGGGTAGTGGGAGGAGGGGTCGGAAGGGCAGTTCTACGGGGCTGGGTGGCCACTCTCCGGCCACACCGAGGCCCCAGGCCGGGAAGGGCGAGCGCAGAGGAGCGTGGGGGTGGAGACTGCGGCGGCAGCGCGCGGAAGTGGCCCTGCGGGAGCAAGGCGGGAGTCGGCGCGTCTCTTACCCCGTTGGCGGCGGCGATGCGGACGATGAGCTGGATGGCCTCCTTCATGTAGAACCTGCCGTCGCCGCCCACCACCAGGGTGGCCTCCGGCCGGTGCGCCGGCTCTACGGTGGAGATGATACTCTGGATGAAATTCTCGGCATAGTTGGCGCTGCTCTGAAACACCTTCACTCGCTTCCGCAGCCCGCTGGTGCCCGGCTTCTGGTCTTGGTACGCCTTGGTCTTAACGGTCACGATCTTCACCATGGTGGCGACTTGCTTCCTGGGGCCCGAGCGGACTCTGCCAACCGAGGGGCGGCCGGAGCTGTGGCTGCAGCTGCTTTGGGATGAGGGCGCGGAGGAGGTCGGGGTAACGCCGGCTCTCTCGGCCGTGCTCGTCCCTCCTCCTTAAAGAGACAGTGGACAGGGCCCTCCCTCTGCGGCCAGCCCACCTCCTTGCAGGTCCCGGAGGGTGGGGAATGGGCAGCGCTCACCCCCAGGCCTCCTGTGAGATGGGTGGAGCCTCTCTGATTTACCCTCCCCTCCTAAGCCAATCCACTGTAAAATGAAATCGGCAACTCCACCCCTAAGTGGAAGAGCAGAGCCTAGGTTGAGGACTGGGTCACAGGGCAAGGGTTGGAGGCAGAGTGGGAAAAATAAAGTAGGCACAGCCGGACTTAGGAGACTTAGGAAGGTTGCGCTTACATTTTTCCACTTCATGATGGTGTGAAAGTAATAAGCATTCGGTAGAAACCATACTTCTAATTTTGATTTTTGATCTTTTCCTGGACTAGCAATGTGCAGTACATACGCTCTCCAACCTCTGGTGATGTTGAGATGTGTGTGACGGGCAGGACGCAGCTCCCCGTCAGCCACCTGATCAGGAAGGGAAACAACCCAACCCGTACACTTAGAACCATTCTGTCCCCACACAACCATTGTTTCTCATTTTCAGCATTCAGTAAATTACACGAGAAAGTCGACACTTTAGTATAAAATAGGCTTTGTGTTAGATGAACTTGCCCAATTGCAGGCTAAAGTAATTATTCTGAGCACATTTAAGGTAGGCTAGGCTAAACTATGATGTTTGGTAGGTGTATTAAATGCATTTTCCCCCTTCTGATAATTTTAACTTATAATGGGTTTCTCAGGAGGTAACCCCATCTAAGGGGAGAAAGATCTGTACACTGACTTCCTGTGGTTTGGCTAGAGTTTCATATGTAAATAACTTTCTGGAAACACATTCTGAGGAATAGGAGGAGTGCCAGCCTTAGCTAGCTTTTATCACTCCTTATTCTTTCTGTTTTCTCTCTAAATACTAGAGTATTTGTGTTAGAAAAAGGAGGCAACTCTAAAGGTCTAATTCGACCTACTACTTTACATATGTTTATTGATGGACCACACACTTTAATTCCACTGGTTATGGTGGGTATACCAATAAGTAAGGCTTATTGAATATAATGTTTCTAACCCTTCCTAAAGTACAAATTTTACTTTTCCCTATTTTACACTTACAAAATGGAGATTCAAAAAATAAAATGGCTTGTCGAGATAACTACATGCAGGAGGCCAACTCAGATGGGTGTGGCTCCAAAACCAAGGCTCTTACCATGATTTGCCTGCCTGTCACCAGGATTGAGAAGTAGGAAATGTACAGGGAAGGCTTGATAAACATGTACAAATACAAGTTAAGGCTGAGTATGACTACCATCAAAATAAGTTATTCATGCAGTAGAAAACAGAGGAAGAGATCAAGAAGGACTGGTAGCCATAAAGGGTTGGAAGATACTTAATGAAAGAGACTCAATTATTAAGAATCTTCAGTCTTTCCTTTAGATTCAGCATCTCCCTTGAGCTGGTGAGAGTGATTGTCTCCTCTGCTTGAGAAATGTGTCTTTACAAGCTGTGTGACCTAGGGAAAGCTAGTTAATATCTGTGGGCATCCCTTTCTTTACTATAAAACCTATCTTAGAGAATTTCTGCAAGAATTAACAGGGTTTTGTATGTCAGTAGTTCTCAATCATGGATACACAGTAGACTCACCTGAGACACTTTGGTAATTACTCATGCTCTGCTCCAAACAGGTTCAATCATAATCAGCTGATGTAAGTAATTCAGGTAGCATGATGCCTGAAACATAGAGGCCATCAAAAAATATTAGCTCCCTTTCCCCAATTCCAAAACCAGAGTGTATCATTAACCTGTGAATTTGATTATATTCATGCCCCTTTAACGATTATTTGGTGTATCTTGATCCAGCAGGAAGGCTGACAGATGCAAATGACTGCTGACTTGCAGAAAAGTGTTGATATACATGTTGATATAGGTGTTATGTAGATATAGATATGGGTTTTGATAGTCATTATAGATAAATTTCAGGGGCAAATAACATGTGAAAACTGAAACCTGGAGGGGGAGGGTATAACTCAAGTGGTAGAGCTCACATGCACGAGGTCCTGGGTTCAATCCCCAGTACCGCCGTCAAATAAATAATTAAATAAACGAACCTAATTACCCCCCCCACCAAAAATTAAAACAAAAGAAAACTGAATCCTGGATTGCTGGTAATGATTTCTAATATTTAATGTAGAAGTTCACAAAGCTTACAGAGTAGTATCATCTTATGAATTAAGCAGTATAAATCAACCCCTTTTTTATGGACTAGAGAATTGGGAATAGAATGTTGAATGTAATCAAGGTTACTTGGCTCCAAAAAAATGAAAATATAGCATAGAATCACTGAGTCTTAGAAATACCTACCTCTCAGAGTTGTATGGATTAAATAAGATATTGAATACTGGGCTCCTCACATAGTACTAATACTTACTCAGTAAGTGGTAACCCATTGTAAAACAGTGGACTCAAATTCAGATCCCATGGGCTCAAATTCAGATCTCTATTCTACACTCTTTGGAACTAGGGTGAGGCTTTTCATTCAAGAGGAATAGTCCCATACTTCTCTCAACTCAGAAGTTGTAACAGTTAGCTTTAACTACATAACAAACCACTCTAAAACTTAGACAATCACCATTTATTATTATTGCCCATGATTTTATGAGTTAACTGAGTGGTCCTGCTGATCTGGACAAGACTCAGCTGATCTTGGCCAGGCTCCTGTGGCAGGTGGGCCCCACAATCCTCACCTTCTGGTAAACATACCATTATGTAATCCCTTACTTTTCTTTTTTTTAAATTTATTATTTATTTATTTGTTTATTTATTTATTTATTTAACTTTTCTTGTTGTGTAACAAATTACCACAGAGTCAACAGCTTAAAACAACACCCATTTATTGTCACAGTTCTATAGGTCAGAAGTCTGAGCAGGTTTGGCCGGGTTGAATGTTCATAGTAAATATACAACAAGGCTGAAATCGAGATATTGGCTAGGCTGGGCTCTTATCTGGAGGCTCTAGGAAGATTCTGCTCCCGAGCTGATTCAAGTTGTTGGCAGGATCCATTTCTTTGCAGTTGTAGGTCTGAGTTCCTTGTTTCCTTGCTGGCTATCAGCCAGGCTCCACTCTGCTCCTCACGGCTGCCTACACTGAGTCCTTCTCATGACTGCAATTTCTGACTCCCTCTTCCACCATCAGCCAGAGAAAATGCCTACTTTGTAAAGGGCTTGTGTGATTAGATTAGACATACCTGGATACTCTCCCTTTTGCCATGTAACAACTATCATGGAAGTGATATCTCATCATATTGACAGGTTCTGCCTACACTCAAAAACTGACTTAAAGAGAATTCCAAGTTGTAGTGCTGAGAGAAGCAGCAGAATGATTCCTGTTCCCTCCGGGGTGGCAACTGAAGTAGGAAAAGAAGCCACTGGACCTGAAGTGCCCATACAAACAGAAATGAGAATTCTTTGCTGTGTGGACAAATGACCAATAATTACACAGGATGATTGTGTGCCTCCAGTGTATCAGAGGCCAGGTATTCTTCCCCAGTGCTTTGGTGCTGTGTACCTAATGATAGCCCCAGATGGACTATGTCAGTCAAATGAAATAGAAATCAAGATGAATTCTAGAAAAATAAATATTATCTCCTGGACACCTTTCTCATGAACTGATATTTGTATCTACTTGTAGAAATCTAATTCTCTGCCACCTGAGGAGAATGGACTTTTGGAAACATTAAGTTGTAATAGAAAAAGGAAGTTCTCTTTCCTGCAGTTAGAATATGGTGAGATGTGTACCCCTTTTGTCTTCTTCCTGATTCATACTTTTTCATGCTTATACAGTAGATCTACTTTCATTAATTAATCCTAATAAAAATCAAAGATGCAGTCAAAGATTTATCAAAAGATATTCTAACTCAGAAGTACTCATAGTATGGCCCTAGGTAAATAGTATAATATGAAAGAAACAAAACTCTATGTATATTATCCTATTTGAGTGTTTTAATTTTTTTCCTTAAGAAACACACATGCAAAAGACTAGAAGGAAATAGGTCAACATATATAACAATGTTTACCTCTGGGCTGTGGGATAGGCTAATTTTAATTTTTTTCTTTATATGCTTTATATGGATTTTCCATGTTTTATATCAGGTATTTGTATTATTTTATAATAATAATACATTTTATTACCTCTTTTAAGTGATAATTCTCATGTTATTTCATTAATGAGTTTTCTTTTATCTTTTAGATGGTATTAATTCATTCATGTATTGATTCATTCACTCTACAAATATGTTGCTTTTGAACTTCTACTAAACACCAGCTCTTTAAAAGGTGTTAGGTGAACAAGTCAGAATGGTCCCTGGTCCCACAGAGCTTGCAATATGTTGGAGGAAACAGATACTGAATAACAAATTATAATTGTGATAAGTGCTACAAATACACACTGGTGTTTTAAAATGTAAATAGGAGGATCTATCAGGGAAAATATCCTGGAGGAGGTGATGTATAAGCTGAGTACTGGAAGAGTAAGAAGTAGTTGTTGGCCAGGTGAAAAGGATATTCCATCCCATGAGAGGGAATGTTAAGGCGGAAGGTCTGAAGTAAAGGAAATTTTGTGTCATCAAGGATTTAAAAGGCAGCCAGTGTAAATGTGACAATGAGTGTGTATATGTCCATGAATAACTGAAAAATTGTGCTGAACACTGGAATTTGACACAACATTGTCAAATGATTATAAATCAATAAAAAATGTTAAAAAAAAAAGATGTCAACAACAGAGGAAGCTGGGTGTGGGGTACACGGGAACTCTCTGTACTAGCTTTGCAATATCTCTGTGAACCTAAAACTATTCTAAAATAAATTGTTTATTTAAAAAACTGCAAAAAAAAAAAAAAAAAAAAAAAGGCAGCCAGTGTAACTGCAGCATAGAAGCTGAGGAAGAGAGTAGGGGGCCTGATCATGTCAGGCCGTCTAGATGGTGTCAAACATTGGGATCTTCATCATAATAGCAATGAGCAACCAAAAGCGTGATTTTTTTCATTTGTGGTAGAATATACATAATATAATTACCACTTTAACCATTTTAAGTACATTCAGTGGCATTAAATACATTCACATTGTTGTGCAGTCTATCACTGAGATAGATGGTACCACTGTCTCCAGAAACTTTTCTTCAGCCCAAACTGAAACACTGTACCCATTCAACAATCACCTCTCATTTCTCCCTCCCTCAGCACTTGGAAAGCACCAGTCTACTTTGTCTCTATGAATTTGACTATTCTATTCTCATGTAAGTGGAATCATACAATATTTGCCCTTTTGTGTTTGGCTTATTTCACTCAGCATAATGTCTTCAAGTTTCATCCCTGCTGTAGCATACAGAAAGGGTTTTAAAAGCAGAGGAATACTACAATCATAGTAGCATTTTTAAGAGATCACTCTGGCTGCTGTGTGAATGAATGAAAGGAAAAAAAAAGTGGGTGAAGTGAAACTAGATGGGCAAGTGGAAAGCTACAGTGGCTTGTACTAGGGTGAAGTCAATGGAGATGTATGGAAGCAAATAGACTCAATATATTTTCAGGAGGTAGACTCAACAGAACTTGCTGGTAGACTATATGTATAGGGTGCATGACAAGGAGTGGTGTTTCCTAGCAATCTGGGACTGGGACCACTATAAGAAATGTGGGGTTGAAGGGTAAGATGAGTTCTGCTTTAGACATGTGAAGTCTGAGGTGCCTGTCTTGCATCCAAGAGGAGTTACAGAATAAGGTATTAGACATAGAGGTCTAGAGTTTACAAAAAGGACCTGGCCAAGTGACATGAATTTATAACCCATTAGCATATGGATGCCATTTGAAAACGTGCGAGTGAATGAGACCACCCAGGGAGAGACTATATAGCACAGGGTAAAAAATAGAGTCCAACGCCAAGTTCTGAGAAACTCCTCCGTTTAAAGGCCAAGAAGTGGCAGTGTGAAAAAGTTAGGCTTTTCTACCTTCGAAAAAGAACTTCCTTAGGAACATCAACCCAGCAGGATGATTTAGATGTGTTTCTTCCCTGCCATCCAGCCTCGCATAAACCTGAGTTCAAACCTATTGGGTTACACTCAAAGGGAAGGAAGATTTACTTGTCAAGTAAGTTACTAATATGCCATTTAGGAGCTTTCCTATAAACCAAATTATCCAGAATTTCATTAGGTTTGATCTAGGTCAAGGAACGAGCAGTAGGCAATTCTGTGACAGGGTTAAATGATTTCTCTGCCTACATATACAAGTGTGTATAAATGGGACGTAGGCTACAACTTTGCTTAATAAATGTACAATGCTTGGTCAAATCCCATTTCCAAATACACTGTTCATCTATTCATTTTAATGGACATGCTGGGGATTGAACCCAGGACCTGGCACATGCTATGCACACTGTTCTATCACTGAGTTATACTACCACCTTGGCCCCTGCTGTTCATTTAAGCAGCTTTACCTTCACCATTCATAAATCATCATTTGCATTCTAACGAAATGATTTTAAGAAATGTGTTCACCATAGGATATCAATATTTGATGACTTTAACAAATTGCAAATAGTATATACACGGAATTTATAATGAAAAACACATATATGGAATTTATAGTGGAAACACTGGATAGTGAAGTCAGTGATCTAGTGGGATTAACCATTTAACGGTTATTAGTTATATGGCTCTTACAGAAATTGATTATCAAAATAAAAAATACTGAAAAATAATTCATTAACATATAGATAAGCCTTTAGCACCTATGTGGTATATAATAAAAACATGTATCACATTGTTAAAAACAAGACACAACTCGGTATTTGTTCACACTCAACTTCCTATCTGGTGGTATCAAGAAAATATGTATTGAGGTAAAATATATATTAAAGAATACTGGAGCGGTCTCAAGTTTAGGCCTAGAATGGTTACCCAAATCTCTCCCCTACACGAGAGTTCTACTAGGTCTGAAAAGCAGTCTCTCAATTCTGAGAAATCTGATGGAATAGGTTAGTTGTAGATAATCTTCTACGAGAATTTTCATTAGTTAGTGCTGTCAGATAACTAACTGATGATTCCACATCCCCACACAAAGTAATACTGAACAACATTGCAAAAGTCATTTTAGTTCTTTGTTAAACCTAAATCATAGGCTCTTTGTGGCTGGAAATTTAGTTCACTATGTTAAATTTTGATCTGTTTGTAACTTGTTGTTTTGACTTGTTCCTACATATGGAAGCAGTATGAAACCATTTAATATCTATTTTATTTGTATCTATGTTATTCAAGTGCTTAAAACTTTTATTTGAATTAACGTTAATGGATATCTGAAATCAGTGATTCTGAAATTAAGTTTGTTCCTGTACCAAAATAATAATAGTTTCTGAACTCATGTTTCAGTGTCAAATAGTTATTCATGAAGCTCTATGTGAAAAAGATTGGTATATGATAAATTGGACTCTCCTTAGAATTCATTTTTGGAATCTACTACAAAGGATATCAGAATTAATTTATATGAATATTTGATATGCAAATATTAATAATTTAAATGACAAAAGATAAGATTTTTAAATATATAGATTATGAAGGACATTTTAAAGAGATAATGAATGTCTTCTGTTATCCCATTTCATCGATGTTCTTGATTACAAAATCAAGATGTTGTGGTAGGCTAAATAATGCCCCCCCAAAAAAGATCCATGAATGTCATCTTTTTTTTTTGATAAAAAGGGACTTTGTAGATATAATTAAGAATCTTGAGATGGGGAGATTATTTTGGATTAATCAGGTAGGCTCTAAATGCAATCACAAGTGTCCTTATAAGAGGGAGATTTTGACTTGAGAAGAGGAGAAGACAATATGACCATAAAGGCAGAAACTGGAGCAATGCAGCCACAAACCAAGGAATGCCAGGAGCCACCAAAAGCTGGAAGAGGCAAGAAAAGCTTTCTCCTCTGGAACCTCTGGAAAGAGCACAGCCTTGATGACACCTTGATTTTGTTCAATGATACTGATTTTGGACTTCTGACCTCCAAAACTACAGGAAAATAAATTTTTGTTATTTTAAGTCACAAAGTTTGTGATGATTTGTTACATTAGTCATAGGAAACTAATATAGATGCTTTAATTTTACAGAGATGTGTGAGCCTGGAAATTCATGGCCTAATTCTCTAGGGCCTAAAGTGTGACTTCAAGTGGTCAGCAAGAGATAGAATAAGAAAAAGAAGGCTATCCTAGCACTATTTACAATAGCCAAGACATGGAAACAATATAAATGTCCATCAACAGATGACTGGATAAAGAAGATACACACACACACATACGTATATATATATACATATATATATATATACATATATATATATACACACATACATATATATATATATATATACACACACACACACATATACACACACACACATTGGAATACTACTCAGCCATAAAAAAGAATAAAGTAATGCCATTTATGGCAAAATGGATGGACCTGGAGGTTGTCATTCTAAGTGAAGTAAGCCAGAAAGAGAAAGAAAAATGCCATATGACATTGCTTATATGTGAAATCTCAAAAAAAAAAAAAAAAAAACCAGACATAAATGAACTTATTTACCAAATAGAAACAGACTCACAGACATAGAGAACAAATGTATGGTTACCAGGGATAAGGGGTTGGGAAGGGATAATTGAGAGTTTGAGATTTGCACATACTAACTACTATATATAAAATAGATAAACAACAAATTTATACTGTATAGCACAGGGAACTCTATTCAATATCTTGTGGTAACCTATAATGAAAAAGAATATGAAAACAAATATATGTATGTATATGAATGACTGAAATAGTACGCTGTATACCAGAAATTGACACATTGTAAACTGACTATACTTCAATAAAAAAGAATGGAAATTTAAAAAGAGAGAAAAAAAGAAAAAGAAGACTATCCTAAGGCTCTACCAATGACTAAACAACAGGGGAAAGTATATCAGGTATAGCACAAATAAAAAAGGAACCAAGAAAATCATGGAGGTAATTATTTCCAAATTTTTTTTTGCTTAAATTATCTGAACAAATTAAATTTTTTCTTCAGTTGTCTAGGAGAGAGAGTCCCTGTTTCACCTACTATGTAGAATTGAACACAACACACTCTGAGTGTTCTATATACCACATTGAGATTCTGAATATTCCTGATCAGAAGTAGCTTAGATTGGCTTTAGCAATTTTTCCTCATGAGTGAATTGTTCTATTTCCTTTTTTTGACATTACTGACTCCTATAGCTCCTGTTGTATATTTTCTTAATTTTGAAGATATCTTTGAAATAATTTATATTCATTACCTTCACTTACTTTCCTTTCATCCATCCATCCTTCCATTCAAGTCACCTATGAAATACTTACTCAAAACATAGTACAAGATACTTAGGCTCAGATTTGTCATATAAGATAATATCCCTGTACTCAAGGAGTTTAAAGTAGGAAAGTACAGATGTATACAAATTAATAAAATGTAAGAAACAAGGCATGAGTCACAAAAGTATGGATTTTAAAAGCTAGTATTAGAATAAAAAGGTTCAAATCAATAATCTAAGCTTTTACCTTAACAAACTAGGAAAAGAACAAATAAACCCAAGACAAACAGAAAGAAGAAAATGATGAAGAGCAGATATCAATGAAACTGAAAACACAAGAACAGGGAAAATCAATTAAACAGAAAGTTGGCTCTTGGAAAAGATCAATAAAATTGATAAACCTCCAGCAAGTGACAAAGAAAAAAAAAGAAGATACATTTTAGTAATATCAGGAATGAAAAGGGGGATATACAGAACCCATAAATAATTTGTAAAACCTCTATGTGCATAAGCATGACACCTAATAAAATGGGCCAATTCCTCCAAAACAACAAACTACCAACTACCCCCAACCCAAGATGAAATAAATAAACTGAATGGTCCCATAACTGTTCAAGAAATTGAATTAGTACTTAAAAACCTCCAAAAAAATCTCCACACCTAGATGGTTTCAATGGCAAGTTCAAACAAATATTTAAAGAAGAAATAACACCAATTCCATACAATCTCTCCCAGAAAATAAGAGGAGTGAACATTCCAGACTCACTTCATAAGGCCATCATTGCTCTGATACCCAAACCAGACAGACATTACAAATCGAGAAAACTAGTGACCAATATCCCTCACGTACATA
Source organism: Camelus bactrianus (assembly GCF_048773025.1). Classification (NCBI taxonomy): domain Eukaryota; kingdom Metazoa; phylum Chordata; class Mammalia; order Artiodactyla; family Camelidae; genus Camelus; species Camelus bactrianus. The sequence goes on from NC_133551.1 coordinate 32,511,513, forward strand.
ATCACAGAAATGCTCAGTAATATACTAGTCAATTGAATCCACAATATATACAAAGAATAATGTATCGCAACCAAGTAGAGTTTACCTTGAGAATGAAAGGCTAATTCAATATTTAAAAATCAACCAGTGTAATCCACCATATTAACAGTTTAAAGAAGAAAAACCATAGGATGATGCAAAAAAAAAAAAAAAAAAAAGGGCAGAATTCAGCTTTCTTGGCAAATTAGGAATAGAAGGAAACTCCCCAAACCTAATTAAGGGTTTCTATGAAAATATCTTCAGCTAACATCATCTTAATGGTGAAGGACTGAATTCTTTACTCCCTAAGATTGGGAGCAAGGTAAGGATATTCACTTTCACCATTCTTATTCAACATAATTATGGAAGTCTTAGACAGTGCAATAAGAAAAGTAAAAAAGAAAAGACATACAGATTGGAAAGAAAGAAATGAAACTATTTGCAGATGACACATTTTTCTATGTAGAAAATCCCAAGAAATCTACAAACAAAAAATCTAGGACTATTAATTGAGTTTAGCAAGAGTCTCAGGATATAAGACCAACACACAAGTCAGTCATATTTTTATATGCTAGCAATGGACAACTGGAAACTGAAATTTAATAAAAAGACTTTACTCATAAAAAAAACTTTAGCTCATAAAAATAAAATATTTAGACATAAATCTATTAAAGGATATATAGGATTTGCATGCTAAAACTATAAAATGCTGATGAAATAAATAAAAGAAAACCTAAATAAATGAAGAGATATACCATGTTCACAGATTGGGAGCATCAACATAATAAACATGTCCGTTGCCCCAAATGACTGATACATTTAACACAGTATCAACTGAAATCCCAGCAAGACTTTTTGTAGACATAAACAAGCTAGTTCTAAAATTTCCTTGCAAAGGGAAAGAAACAAGAATGGCTAAGATGACTTCGAAAAAGAACAATAAAATTGAAGGAATCACATTACCTGATTAACAAAACTTACTACATATAAAGCCACAGTAATCAAGACAGTGTAGTATTGTTTATACTGGATAGATCAAGGGAACAGAATAGAGAGTCTAGAAATAGACCCACACACATATATGGGTCTATGTGGTCAGTTGATTTTCAACCAACGCATAGGAGCAATTTAATGGAGAAAGGACAATCTTTTCAGCAAATGGTGTTGGGATAATTAACATCCATATGGGGAAAAAATGAACCCCAATCTAAACCTTACAGCTCACACAAAAATTAACTCAAAATAGACCATAGATATTAATGTACATAGTAAAACTATAAAACTTTTTGAGGAAAACAGGAGAAAATCTTTGTGACCAAGGGTTAGTCAACAACTTCTTAGACCTGACACCAAATGCATAATCCATTAAAGGAAAAATTGGTAAGTTGGATTTTACCAAAATTAACCACTTTTGCTCTCCATATGATACAACTAAGAGAATGAATAGACTAACTATAGACTAGGAGAAAATATTTGCAAATCACATATCCAACAAAAGATATGTCCAGAATTTATAAAGAATCCCCAAAACTCAACAGTAAGAAAACAACCCAATTTAAATGGGCAAAAGACTCACTGAAGAGGATACATACAGATAATAAAGAAGCATATGAAAAGTTGCTCAATATCATTGGCCATTAGGTGAATGAAAATTAAAACCACTGAGATACCACTGCACATCTGTTAGAACTGCTAAAATAAAAAATACTGACAATACTAAGTGCTAATGAGGATGCAGAACAACGGCAGAACAACTCTCATACATTGCTGGTAGAAATGCAAACTGGTACAGCCACTGTGGAGAACACTTCGGCAGTTTCTTAAAAATCAGACACTTAACATATGATCCAGCAATCTCACCTCCAGGTACCTGCCCTTGGGAAATGAAAACTTATGTTCACATAGGAACCTGTACCTGAATGTTTATAGCAGCTCAAATGTTTATATTGCCCAAAATTGGAAACAACCTAGCAGATGAATGAATGAACAAATTGTGGCACATCCTTATGATGAAATACTACCTGGTAATAAAAGCAACAAACTATTGATATACCAACGTGGACAATTCTCAAAGGCCTTATGCTAAGTGGAAAAATTCAGTCTCACAAGGTTATATAATAACACGATCCCATTTATATGACATTCTCAAAAAAAGAAAACCATAGTGATGGAAAACGGATTAGTGATTGCCAGGGGCTAGGAGTATGGACCTGGAGGAGGGGACCATAATGGATAGTACAAGGGAGTTTTTTGGTGATGGAACTGCTCTGTTTCCTGATGGTGGTGGTGGTTAAATGAATTTACACATGTGTTAAATTAATAGAAATGTACAACCTCACCTCCCCCCAAAGAAAGGTCAAATTTATTGAATAATAATTATTTAATATGGAATTAAAATCTCACAGAAGAAAGTATTGATTTTAAAATAGAAGCTCAAGAAGCAGAATAGTTCCTTCTGGATTGGGGAAAAGATTAAAGGGTTCATGAAGGATGCAGCATTTAAAAAATGTATGTTAAAAAGTCCAGTGTGTAATACTTGTTCACAATCTATCTTCTCTGATAGACTATATATAATGAGGCCAGGAACAATGTCTAGTTTGTTCACCTCTGTATATGCAGTAAATAAAGCAGTACTCTATACATATTAGGCACTCAATGAGTATCTGACTAATTGACTTATTGTCTATGATATTAATATGCTGAGATACAATACAGGAAATTCTAGGAAAAGTGAAAAACATGAGAAAATGCCTTAAATTTCCTTTGTTTCCCCCTATCCTTTAAATCTCTCTTATCCCTTCAAGGATAGTTGAAGTTCCTGCTCATCCCCCCGATTCTTCCTGCCACACTAATCTTTCCAACTTGTCCAAACTAGTTCTACCTAACATAGTCTAATATTTTAGTGTAGTACTACTCAGTATTTTAAAGCCTAGGGCTCATTTCCTTTAATCGTTATTAAAAGGTGCCTTTTTCTATTATTTAAATTTTAAAATACATCATACTGCATGACTGAAAGCAAATCAGAGCACTACTTAGCTTCAAACCACACTTCTTTCATTCCTTCACTCCTCCAAGAGAATCTTATCACCTCTCTCCCCCCAAATTGGGCAAATCTTCCCTTCCTCTTCTGTTCTGATACCCTACCTCATCACTATTTATGTTCAATGATCAATGTTTACTAATTTAAGATGTAGTATTATTCCTTAATAGACTAACATGTAACTCATTTCCTCAGCTCTTTCTTTTCCTGAGGATAGAGATCATGTCTACTACTTCTTTATTGTAACTAATGCAGTGTGTTATAGACACTTGTTAATTACATGTCCTTGCACACCATTCACCAGTCTACTTGTCTTCTAAAATTGCTACTGCTCTGCTAAGAAGAAAACACTTCTTTCAAAAAGCTAAATCCAAACAATTTTTGCAACATGATTAGAAAAGGCACAGAGAAAGGTACTTTCTAGTAATGCTGCATAGTCATACCTGTAATAGCCGGAAAACTTACAATGCTGGTGTTCTGTAACTGGCACTATTGCATTTATGTTATATGTTGACATTAGCCTCATACAGATGACTGAACTTAAACTGGCTTTGAATTTAAGTTGGATGATCTTGTGTTAAATTGTAAAAAATAAAATTAAGACTATGAAATATTGCCTATTTACCAATGGTGTCTAAAAGAAATTGAAAAAATAGTTTTTAATTTGAGGGGAATAGAATCATATCTCTAACCCTTTACAAAAAAAATTAGGTCTTCTTTTTTAACATTCATATGTATCTTTAGAAATGAATTGTGTAAAAAACAGAGAATCTACTTTTAAACTACAAATCAACTGTGGTCAAATATCACAAATACAGGCAGCTGCCTACTTTTCATCTTCCTTAGACAACAATTAGCTGTAGTTAGTAAGTACAGACACTTCAAAGCAATCAAAATTCTTTACCCCTTAGACTTTCAGCAGCCATTCCTAGTTCCTGGCCCCTAAATTGTGTCTCCACATGAATCCCATCCACTTCCCTTAAATCAATTCCATTATTTGCCTTATTTTTCCTCAAGTCATTACACAGTTCTTATTCTTCCCAGAAATCAAGCCCTAGACTGAGTAGCAAAAACAGGCATATAATCTTATGTAATGCTATCAGGGCTATCTCAATATGCCATTATACTTAAAACTTCATGAAGAAGTAACAGTCAGTACCCTTTTAAAAGAAGAAGATTTAGAATCCACTTAACAAATTAGAAATAATTTTTATATATTCTCTAATAGTGGGGTGTATGTCTGTGTATGGATGTATCCACAATACACAAAATATTTCCCCAAAGCAGTCTTAGAAGTCATAAAGGATTTAATCCATTGCTAAGAAATAGTATCAGCCTCTCTCTCTCTCTCTCCTTCTCTCTCTCTCTTTCTCTGTCATATGTGTGTGATAACGAATAATGAAATAATAAGCTCACCCTCTGGTGGACAAAACCAGAAATACATTTCCATTTTCCTGGATTATATCCAAAATATGATTAATGTGGAGTATTAAATTTCTGCTTCATATTTAACCAAGACCAAAAATAGATCTAAAAGAAGGCCACTTGCTTAAAAAAACAGGTCTACTATAATACCTAATGGAAAATCAACAAAATTATTAAATATAGTAATTTAATAATTACTTAAGGCAGCATTTGATACTCAACACTAGTTTGATTTTAAAATATTGAAACCATAGAATTTAGAGTAGGAAGGCATTACAGTGATCATTTAGTCTATTCCCCTCCTATTTAAAACTGCAAGTTAGATAATAAAAAATTAAATTTTTATTTCATTTTGTTTTAGTTGTTTAATCTGTTAATTAATGACATGAAAAACAAAGTCTGCATAAATAGAACTGAATAGTAATGAGACCTTTTCTCATGTTTCTTTTCTTATGTTTCCATTTTCAACTTACAAATAGCCCAGGAATTAGGAAAAAATTATACCACATGTAAGTTTATTTTAATTTCCTGCCCACTTTATTCGACCATTGAACAGATATTTATTGCATATCTATTATGGTTTCTACGGCATGTGCTAGAATTACAACAGTCCCTGCTTTCAGACTAGTGAAGAAGGGTACAGGTAAACAGTAATTCCAGTATAGTATGATGAGTGTGACAATAAAGAGTGAACACAAAGTAATAAGGCTACTAAAGTAGTAGGAAACATTACATCCAAAGGGCTGGAGGTGAGGGAGAATGTGGAAATTGGGAGAAGCTACAGAAGTATGGTTGGAAAGAAGCCTGAAAAGGAATGGTCAGAGATTTAAGAAAATCTGGAGAATATGGTGTCCCAGAGAGATCAACAATGTCTAACACTGGAGAGAAGACTTAAACATACCCACTGGATTTAATGATAAGGAACTTATTGGTGTCCTTGGAGGAACAACCACCAGTTGAATTAGCTGGAAAGAATGAACGGGAGTCAAGAAAGTGCGTACAGCAAATGTGCACAATACTTCCAATTCCTTTTGCTGTGAACGGGAGGACGATAATGATACAGAAAGATGGGGAATAAGAGGTTTCTTAAAGGTGATGAGTCTAGAACATGTATAAAAATAATGTAAAAAAGGCAATACTGAGGGAGTGTTTGTAGATAAAATTCATTTATAGGGAGATTTTATGCAGATACTAAGTAGACAGGCAAGAATGGGATCTAGAGCACAGGAGAGATTTGGGGCATTTAGATGTCTTTTTTAAAAAGCTGAATCTTTGTGCTTTTTAAATTAAACAACATGCAAAATTACCTTTGAAAATAATACAATCTGTGCAAAACTACCCTGAAAAGGGGTAGCACCTCTCAAATTTAAAGAAAACATTCTTGTATGTTAACTATATTTGGTTAAATAAAGCATCACTATTAACCTACAAGTCTCGTATTTCAGGACTTGAATTAAATGTTTCTGGATCGCCTAGTACCACAGTACTGAACTAACCCTTAAAAAGTTATTTACTTAAAGGTCCAAAAACGTCACCCAGTGTTATATTCATTAACTAGCTGATTCCCTTGGGTTTTCATTCACTTGGAAGAAAATTTAACTTGAAACAAAATATCTTTCTTTTCTACTAATTGAAAATGGGTCCATAAGATAGCTGGAGTTTTCTTCCTCTAATAAGTGAGTGATGGGAAGGAAAAAAAAAGGCTTGGTATGTCTAAGTGGTGACAGCAGTGGAAGAAAAGGCTTAAGTGCTCACTATTCTTTCTTGAGTCTTCATGATACCATTTGATGTCATGTATCATCCTATTATAAAGTCTTCTTAAACTTGGGGCAAAGATAGCAACTTTATTATATGCTTTTGATAACACAGACAGATAATTTATTTCCTGCAACTCAACACTCAGTGAAATAGAACATGTGGTCACATTTATTTGACTTCTAAAGCATTTGGCAATTAATAAAATGCTCTCAAGATTGCATTACCTTTTAAGACATCATCTGAAGAATTCAAACTGCTAGATAATGACAACCCATTTTACAGACATCTAATCAAGGGCCAAAAATCTAAGTGACATTTAAACTATGTGCTAGCATGTGCTGGGTAAAAATAATCTGCTGCTTTACTGGTATTCATATTTCAAAAGCTGACATTTAGTAGCCAAGTATTCTGTTACTGATACGGTTACACAGTTCTTAATTGCTTAATATAGCTTTTCATGCACTGTACTACTTCACTAAATGCTATTTAGATTTAATATCTATTATTTCAAAATACATTTAATTAAAAATAATCCACAAGTAAATTCATTAAAAATTCACTGTCAGAACAAAATATTTGTACTGTTATGATTAGATTTTGGCTTCTTCAATACAAAAATGAATTTCTCCAAATTTTGCTTTAATTATATTTTCTCTTTGGAAAATTAAATATGGTATATAATTAAATGGCTGTTTCTGCATTCACATTTTCTTTTTTTCCCTTTTAATGATTTTATTAGTGTAGTCACAAGTTTGATATCCACAGTACAGTGATAACATAGCTGAATACAGTATTTGAAATAAGTTACAAAAGTGTGGCAAGTTTTAAAATGTCAACTCTGAGTGATGGTGTGTTTCTCATGCATTTTCATCTGTACTCCCGAACTGCACAACTCAATCTGTGCTTATCTTCGCTGGGTTAAGGTGTATGCCTCAGCTAGGTTGGGGCAGGAGCTGTTTGCCTTTTTGCAGACCCAGATTTTCAAGAGCAACAGTGTTGAACTCAGGCATTCCATGGAGCATGTTGGCAACACCAAGTTTTGCTTTGGTTCAGGTAAAAATGCAATGACTGACTACTGCTTGTGTGAGCCACCTGATTCCCCAAGGCTTGGGCTAGCATAAAGGGTATTTCAGTATCCTGGCATGAGACCAGCAGGCAGTTTCTGTACATGTTCCCTTGGGCAGGAGGCTGGGGTAGTGTCTAGAACTGAGACTTGCACCAACATGCTGTTGGTGACAGAGCTGGAACCAAGATTAAATTCATAGTAACTTTTTTTCATCAAAGGTATTAACAGTCCAGGCAACAACCTGAATGCTTTTTAGTTGGCCACTTCTTCAAGAGGATACAAAATTCTTTTGCGTGAGGAAAGCTAGAATTCCATATAGGTATCACAAAATATTATGTATGCTCCAAGCAAACAAAATGCCCACTACCGCAAACAAAATGCCCACTACCACAAACAAGGGCTGTGTCCAGAGTGTCACAGTCCCATCCCCTGCATGGCTAAGGCTCCGAAGTCTGTGAGTTAAAGCCATTACTACTTGTCTGTCTCATCTTATAGATGACTGCTGGCAAGAGAGAGTAAATAACACTGTTACTGTAAAGTTGCAGAAACTCCATATAGATTTTCTTTAGATCATCAGTAGCCATATTTGCAAGGCCTTTGACATCAAAGAAGATTCTGAAGTTATGGTTCAGGCACTCTGCCCCAGTTTCCCTCAGCGTAGGGATCTTCTCATCAGGAATATTAGTCCTGAATCTGTGATCTGCTGCAGGATTAAACTTTCTAATTTGTTCAAATGTCAAATCACACATCAACCAGTCCTATCAGTCGTTGTAGCTACGTGTGCATTAAGACAGGAATCTCATCAGAAGTAAACTCAACGTCCAACTGTTCTCAGCGGTACTGTGACCGCCGCTGCCGGGCACCGGCGGGAACTCGGCCCCAGGGCTTGAGCACCAGCAGAGCCCCGCGGAGGGCACATGCGCAAGGCTGAAGAGGTGCAGAGGCCGCTGGCGAAGAGGCAGGCCCTGAAGGAGCTGCACGTCACCAACCACAGCAGCAGCAGGAAGGATAAGGGGACGCGGAGGTCCCCTGGTCCTCCCGCAGCCACATGCCTGTGACTACACCAGTGAGGAGGCAGTTTGGGATCCATTGGGCTCCTGGCCAGGCCACAGCACAGGGATAAAGCACAAGGCACTTGGTGCAGCTGGACTATTTACATTTTATTTCAGGGTTTTTTTTTTTTGAGGAATAAATCAAAAGTGTATAGGATTTTATAGAATTCATTTGAGTATTACTTTTTAAAAGCTTACCTGTAATTTAACTTACCAGTCATAAATGAAATGTGTCCAGATTTCCTGTTACATTAATAAGAACCACACATTAAAAAACTATTTCTATTTTAATAATAAAGGATATAATATGGACATGAAATGTAAATGCATATAAGTTAAAGATGATTATTTATGTATATCAGTTAAATTGATTAGCATTTAGTTGATCAACAAATAACACACTAAACTTTGAAATAATTCATCTTAGTTTGATAATCTCAAGCAAAATTATTTCCTAAAAACAGTGTTTAAGATATAAGGGAATACACACAATAATATATCCATTCTTGTCGTTCATTCAGAGGCATTACATGTTGACAAACCTGCATACAAAAATAGAAAGCTTTTACTTTCTTTTTATAAAGTGTAACGTTTGGTCAGTTTTTCAATCGGACATTACCAGAACCTATTTGAAAAATATCCTTGTGCAGGGATAGATAAAATTCAGATAAAATTCTAGAGTATTTGTCCTTAGCAGGGATCTGCAATCTAAGATCTGATGTCTAACAGGATAATCCAGCCTAAATTCTACTATAACATAGTAACTGATAGTTGGTATTTGTGAATGTGGGTAAAGAGGGATGGTGGGAAGGGAATATCTTTTCCTTACTAAGCCTAAAATACTTTTAATAATCCTCACTGGGATAATAGAAAAGATAAACTCTCTTTATCCAGTTTTAGAATGTTTTAGGATTTCTTGGACAGTATGGAGAAAGAAAGGGTAAGAACAGAAAGCTTTTTTTGTTTTTCCCTTGATTAGACTAGCTTCAGGGTCTAGTTATCTCTCCCTATCTTTAATCTCCTGGCTGAATCAGAAAACTGGAGTTCTGCTAACACCAGAACTTCAGCTGTTCCTAGTTACTGACTTAGCTGGTTATATAAAACTCAGAGGCATTTTCTCTTTTAGGTTATCTCAGAAAAATCTTAATAATGTAGATAAAATATGCTGAATTATCAAAATTCCTATTACTATTAACACTACTTCGTATTTCTATCTAATGTTCAAAAATGCTTTCGTATATATCATTTTTTCCCTTTACATTAATTTTGTGAAGTACCTAAAACTGGTGATATTATGTTAATTTTAGATTTAAAGAGACTGGCACAGAGAGGTTAAGTGAATGTCCCATTATCACCGAACCAAATACTGAGAACTGGATTAGAACCAATCTCCTACCTCCTAGTACAGGATGATACTAATATAAATGTCATACATAAATAATTTTCTACTTTACATCTACACATTTATTCATCACATTAATAGCAAGAAAATTTTTTTCAAATTGATAAAACAAAAGGCTTTAATTAGAAAACAATGCATTACCATTGTAGATTTTGGTGCCACTTCTACTGCAAATATGTTGAGTCCTCTGTTGTTTACGCAGTTTTTACTTAGCTCATTGTTGACGTGAATAATCACTTTATTATCTGACTACAAAAAAAAGATTTCATAAATTGTTAATCCTTTCTTTACTAAATATATACAAATAAAATGATAATTACAAAATATTTTGCAAGTCTTGCGATAGAGGTATTCACAGGGTTCTATAGAAACATAGAAGATAATATAGAAATAGAAACATGAGCTCAGACTAAGGTATCAAGGAAGACCTTACGAAAGAAGTGAGACCTTACGGAAGAAGAGATACTAGATCATAGATAACAGCCTCTAGGATGGAGAACAAGCAAGAGAAAGCAGGATGGAGCTGATAAATGAGAGAACTATAGGAGTCAAAGTATTCCCCTGCTAAAGAACCTGCAGTCACTTTCTAATGACTACAAAGAGGCAATATAACATTAGACCAGCTGGAGTCATCTCTCAGCAATTCTACTACTTAGCTGTGCGACCTTTCGCAAGTTATTTAATGACCCTGTGCTTCAGTTTCCTTGTGTGTAAATGGGGATAGTACTTACCTCATTGGGTTGTTGTGAGAAGTAAATGTGTTAAAGTGCCTGGCACATGGTAAGCTCTAACATATTATCACTACCTCATTTTGGTGAAGGGAAATTTAATTTTCCTTGAGGGAAAAGGAGGTGGAGGGTTGAGAAATGAAGAATTGCCTTCAGAGCAGAGGAACTGGGGTAGGGTAGTGACTCTCTTCCACCCTTTATTCCTAATAAAACATAGAGGGCACACACACCAAAAACCCACCTACACAAGAATCAAAAACAAACAAATAAACAAAACATGGAGAGGAGAAAGGGAAACATGCCAGATCTTAGGAATCACTCTCCAAGGCTTTATGATCTATTTGAAGACTGCAGTCTACTAGCTGGGGACTCTGTCTTATTTCATCAAGTCTAAACTCCTCTACCTTGTTTTCAAGATAACATATATAATCTGGACTCATTCAGTTTATGTTATTTACCTTCCAAATACTCCTCCAAATAAAGCTCTCTGCTTCTGCAAAGGTGATATTCTCACTTTTTCATCCATAGTTCACATTAACTTTTTCTTATGTTTCTCCTTACACTGTTTCCTCTGTTTCTAAAGGCTGTCTCTCTATATGTCTAAATCCTAGTTATCTTTCAAATCCCATACCACATGCTCAAATCCCACATCACAGTTCCCTTCCCCTGAGTCACAAAACAAACCCTCCCCCAACTTCTGCAGTCCAAACTAACACCAACTACAAGAGATATGAATACAGTAAAACTCTTATTCTCCAATCTCTTTCAAGACTATCATTCTGACTTAACTACTAGCCCAGGAACTCTTTGAAAGCAGAGACAATGTTATACTTTCTGGTGGCCCTTACTGTGACTAGGAGCATTAGTTACATAATACATACTCACACCGACTAATCCTCAGCCTAATCTTAAGCACTTCAAGAAATTTATGGCAGACATAAAAATAATATAAATCTCATCGAGGAACTAAAAGAAATAAGCCAACAGTTCTAAAAACCCAGTCATCTTGTGTAAGATTTTTATAAGAATTTGTAATTTACAGAAAACTGGATATCTCCCACTTTAAGAATTTATGTATGTATTCTCTTGATGTGCAATATCAAGAGGCAGAGAATGTGGCCAAAGCGAGATATAATTGGCCTGATAAAAATAGGTCCCGGTCCCGGACAGTAGAATATATTTAATTAGATAAAATTATGATAATCTGTAGGATTTCTGATATTGAACAGCTTGTGTGAAAAGTTGGGCTAATTTTTTTTCTTTACTTTGTTTATAATTCTTTAAAACATGATGTTTATTATTTAAAACAGCTATGTATGTTTAAAGACTTTTAGTAACAAACTAAATAAAATACTTTGTACCCATATTATACTCTATCTTCGTACCCAAATATATAACTTTCATAATATTTTAAGAGAAAAACAATTATGTCATAAAGAAATACAAAAAACAGGTATCTCATAAATAAATATTATACATATAAAAATATATAAAAATTATCATGCCAAGTTTGAGTTAGAAACCTGAGAAGAAAAAAGAATAACTTATCCATTATAAACATTATTTATATAATGAGATGTTTAATTACTCAGCAAGAATAGGGTAAGAAAGAAGATGGAATATATTAGTAAACAATGTGGTTATGAGAACCGCTTCATAACAGATACCTTGTTTTCAATAACTGATGTTATCCAGGTGTCATGCTTATAGGTATGTACAATTATATTTTCATAGCCATCTATTACTTTGGCATTGCCTTTGCTAAGAACAGATTTACAAATGGCCTTCTCAAGTTGCCCACTGCATGCCTCCATATGGACAGCTTTAATTCTTGGTTTGCATTTATCTGCATAGATATTGATGACAAATGGGCATGCCTGAAATGAAAGAAAAGCAAACCTTGTTTTAGCCTTTTGATAGAATTTAAAATAAATGATTTATTTCTCTTCAGCAAATGGTGTTGGGAAAACTGGATAGCAGCATGTAAATCAATGAAGCTAGAACACTTCCTTACACCATACACAAAAATAAACTCAAAATGGATCAAAGACTTAAACATAAGACAAGATACAATAAACCTCCTAGAGGAAAATATAGGCAAAACATTATCTGACATATATCTCAAAAATTTTCTCCTAGAAGAAATAAAAGCAAGAATAAACAAATGGGACCTAATTAAACTTATAAGCTTCTGCACAGCAAAGGAAACCATATGTAAAACAAAACGACAACCTACAGAATGGGAGAAAATTTTTGCAAATGAAACCGACAAAGGCTTGATCTCCAGAATACATAAGCAGCTCATACGACTTAGTAAGAAAAAAACAAACAACCCAACCCAAAAATGGGCAGAAGACCTAAACAAGCAATTCTCCAAGGAAGAAACACAAATGATCAAAAGGCACATGAAAAAATGCTCAATATCACTAATTATCAGAGAAATGCAAATAAAAACTACAATGAGGTATCACCTCACACCAGTCAGAATGGCCATCATTCAAAAGTCCACAAATGACAAATGCTGGAGAAGCTGTGGAGAAATAACTGATGCTATCCAGGTGTCATGCTTATAGGTATGTACAATTATATTTTGTACATATATACAAGGGGACGCTCCTACACTGCTGGTGGGAATGCAGTTTGGTGCGGCCACTGTGGAAAACAGTATGGAGATTTCTCAAAAGACTAGGAATAGACTTACCATATGACCCAGGAATCCCGCTCCTGGGCCTATATCCAGAAGGAACCCTACTTCAGAATGAAACCTGCACCCCAATGTTCATAGAAGCACTATTTACAATAGCCAAGACATGGAGACAGCCTAAATGTCCATCAATAGATGACTGGATAAAGAAGATGTGGTATATTTATACAATGGAATACTATTCAGCCATAAAAACTGACAACATAATGCCATTTGCAGCAACATGAATGTTCCTGGAGAATGTCATTCTAAGTGAAATAAGCCAGAAAGAGAAAGAAAAATACCATATGAGATCACTCATATGTGGAATCTAAAAACCAAACCAAACCAAACCAAACCAAAACATAAATACAAAACAATTACAGACTCATAGACATAGAATACAAACTTGTGGTTGCCAAGGGGGTGGGGGGTGGGAAGGGACAGACTGGGATTTCAAAATGTAGAATAGATAAACCAGATTATACAGTATAGCACAGGGAAATATATACAACATCCTGTGGTAGCTCACAGTGGAAAAAAAATGTGACAATGAATATATGTATGTTCATGTATAACTGAAAAATTGTGCTCTACACTGGAATTTGACACAACATTGTAAAATGGCTATAACTCAATAAAAAAAGTTAAAAAATAAATGATTTATTATTAATATGTTTATCATATGATTTAAGAAGACATACTACACTTTCTTGCTTATCCTTCTGATACACTTTTAGAGGATAATTTTAGTACTATGAATTGAGTAATAAAAATGCATGAAAATCTAATTTTTGGTAGCATATTAACTGATAATGTTCCATATAAAAAAAGAAAGAAAACTCCTTTAAGCCTTAGTACCATGCTTCCATTTGGTTTAAAGCGAACTCATCTCATATTAGTCATTTAATTTCCTTTCCTAACTCTAAGGTTTCAGAAAGAATTCACTGAAGGGTTCTAAAGAAATTGTTTATATTTGAAACTTAATGCATGAATATAGAGCACTAAAAAGAACTAAATGTAGAAAAATCAATTCACAGTTTAAAGTTAGTGTAAAAGCATCTTTAAAATCTGAGCTCTAAAGAGATTTTCTGCATTTAGAAGTAGATTTTTCTAATGTCTACTCTTCAGTCTTTACCACAGCCTATAAGACGCTGCATGCAGTAGCCTTTGCCTCTCTATACAACCCAGTCTCCTGCCTTGCTATGCTCCAGTTACTCTGATCTTTCGGATCCTAGAACAAATAAAGCTCTTTCCTGTATCAGGGCCTTTGCATGTAGTGTTCTCCCTGTTTGGAAGATTCTTTCACATCTTTTCACATGTGAACCTCATCTTCCTCCTTTAGGTTAAATCTTAAAATGACATGTCTGCAGAGAGAGCTGCTCTGGTCCTCCAATCTCCTTCACTCTCCTTCTGTTCCTCTCTACTTTGACACTAGCTTGTTTCCTTCAAAACATTTTCAATGATTTTATTATTCTATATTTAATTAATCATTCTCCTTCATGGAGTGTAAATTCTATAAGGGAGGGAATTTTGACTATTTTATTCATCACTGTAACCTCAGTGCCTCTTTATTACAAGCTTACCCTATGACAGGCATTAAAATGTATTTGTTGAGTAAATGAAAGAAATCATACACATTGACAACCAGCTTTTTATTTGGGGGACAAAAGATAAAACTCTGAAGTTAGTAGAACTACTGGCATTTTTATTTTAAAAAAGTTAAAAAATATTTAATGACTCCAACCTTTGGCAATAATAAAGTTAACTTTTAAAGAGCTAGTAGAATGAAAAATCTTTGGACTAGAAAGCAGAAGATCTAAGTTTTTAATTGAACTTTGCCACTTACTAGCTACGTGATCTGGGGAAGTCACTTAACCTCTGTGAGGCTTAGTTTCTTCATTGAGAAATGGGGATAAACAGTAAACATTCTACCAAGAGTTGCTGGAAATATCAAATAGGTAATATGTGTCAAAATACTTTACAATATAGAATTCTGAAAGAAGATGATAATAATTATTATTGTGGCATTTTAAAGGTTCATTTTTTCAATACTGAATAAATTCTGGTATTATTTTGCATTTTTCAAGTCTTGCTTATGTGTTTTATTCAACCAGAGAGTATCAAAATTTAAAGATTCACTAAAAGTAAACATCTTAAAAAGTCCTTGTTAAAGACATGTTCTCTAAAATCTTTTAAATAAAATCTTACCTACTCTAAAAAAGCTACCCTTTATGCTATTTTTTCCTCTTCATGGGCTTGATCTTTTATTTACTTATTCTTTTTATCCTACTAAGTTAACATAGGAAGCATACAACAAGGAAGAAAACTTTTCATTGTTAATTGTAAAAATATTAACAATCTATAATAAGGAAGATAGGGAAGACTGTAACAATAAAACCTCGATTAGGGCATACCCCTTAAATTTTGCACAAAATGTGGCTCTTAGCTATCTGTTAGCCAAGATAAAAGTGAAATGGAATGTATTACATAGCTCTTAAAATCTAAAAAATGAAGTAAATTTTTCCTAGTTCTGAATTCTGAAAGGAATTTATACCAGAAATTCTTTTTTAAAAAGAGAAGGAAAAACTAGACATATGTTTTGTTTACCAACATTCAATAAAGGAGTAAATTATTTTTACGGTGACATAGGTCACTGCTCTTGCAGGAGGAACAATAAAGTTATGTTGTCTTTGAAAGAGGATCTGCCTTTATAAGTTGATAGATGGAATGGATAACCTATAATTCTAAAACATGAATTAGGGGGTTTAATAAGAAAAAATAAAGTAAAAATGATGGCTGATTTGTCTGATTGTGGAGGAAAAAAATAATAAAAGACAGAGTGCATAGTAACTTACAGAATGCTTAAAATAAAATGAGCTTTGTCTTGGTTTACTAAAACCATTCAATTAATGAGATTTCAAACAATCCTAAGCCCTTTCCTAAATCCTAGCTTGTAACTGATACTTTGGTTATTCTTTGTAACAACACCTACTAACTTAATATGCAGGATCAAAATATAGCTCACCTAGACATTAGATTACTTACATAATAAATGATTCAAGAAATTACCAAAGAAATAGCTATGGATCCAGAATTCTTACAGGCAAAAGACTCTACAGACATATTCAAACCAATTAGAACACAGCACATAATATTATAAATGAATTCTTCCTCGATTATCATAAACCTTTTTTTTTATAAACATGAAAATGTAACATAGCACATGTCAAAGAACCATTGCCTATCAAAGTCAATACCATAACTGAATTGCCTCCTTGTCTTAGATCACTTACAAGTATCAGTCAAAACTAAATCAGTCAAAATATCTTCAGATTTTAAATGAATCCTTTAAATCAAATGTTACCATATATATATATATAGATATAGATATATAGATATATCTATATATCTATATCTATATATATCTATATCTATATCTATATATATCCCTATCATTAGTGGAAACACTCAACATTTTTATACTAATTAATTCTGAATTTTTACTTTCTCCTTCTTGTTATAACATCTTCTGATGTAATACTTTCAATCCAACAACTCTATAACCCTTGCTGAATGAGGAGAATCTCTTCATTATGATTCTGTAAATCAAGACATATCCATGCGCAGAACAAAATTTTTGGATGCTTCAATACCAAATTCCAACTTAATACTGTTGTTATTTGTTAATAGGGTTTTGTTGATGGGGTTATATTAAAAAATAAAAAGGACAACACCAGGTTTGACATACAATAAGTAGCCAGGTCTCTTCTATAAAATCTATTTCCTTATCAGGAAACAGCTTAGCTCAAATGATTAAATTATGGTTCTCTCTAAGGCATATCAAATTACTAACAGGCTAAAATACATGTAAATTAACAGCTAGTATACTTTTAGAATAACTGGCTTTTTAAAGATATTATAGAAAAATGGTGTTTTTGCACTTTCTCAAGTATCCTTTAAAAATGAACAACAATTATTTGATACTAAAATAATTGCTATCATGAAGGAAGAGACTGTAAAAGAAGTTCTATAGAAGCTAATATACTATACTATAGATACCACAGAAATACTTTAGAAGTATTACAAAAATACTATAGAAATACTTTTAACAGATTATTATACTAAACGGGCTACTCTGACTAAAGTCCTTACGTAAAAACATTGTATGAAGTAAGAATAACAAAATAAAATCCATGGAAAAGTTCAAAGATTCCATTGTAGATACACAAAATTTGGCTTGCCAAATTCTGAAAAGACACAACAAGCACATTAGGTTATAAGGACCATGAGTATTAAGATCTGGCAAAACCAGAATGGCCACCTGGACACTAGATAAAACCTTCCATGAAACAACTCATTCCAATAAGGACAAATTGGCTATAATAGTAAACACTAAGGAAAAATCTTTCTAGGATAATAAAGGATAAAGTCACTCCATGCTTTATCTGTAAGTAAATTAACCCGGAAAAACTGTGGGACGTGAAATGAGACTATGCTCTAAAAGACTCTCTGAGCTTTTCCCAATTGAATTTGTACAGTTGCCTCTCCCGCCATGGTTTATGAATATGTAGCACTAATAATAATACATTTATTTTCAGAATAGATCAAAATATTTGCCTGTTGCAAGGCCACAACCATCATGACTGCTTAGGACATTCCAAATTACTGATCCCATAACAAGGGACACATTTAACTAGAACAGTTATTCATAAATTTGAGTGAGGCTCTGCTCCTTACTCAAAACGCTTTTTGTCTTTATGATTCCAAAATCTCTGGGAAAATAATAAGGGCCTTAACAGCACTGGAAAAATATATCCTTTAAAGATCCTAAAGTGAGGTTTTCCAGAGAACCTCCAGAAGAATTAACTGTTAAAAATCTTTCAATAAGCATATGACCATACGAAGAAGCAGCTTCCTCTCGAGACCACTGGAGCAAGATTCTTCTACAGGTCACACTCCTCTCTGCACACTCTTGTTTATTCAGAGCTTTCCTCTTTACTGATTTAAGGGTGTGTATGTCTGACCTGGCCTATCATGTTCTCCTTACTAGTAACAATGACTTGCCTAAGTCTAGGCTTTAAGGAAAATGTGTTTGAACTATGAAAAATATATAATGCAGTACTTAACTATTTGTCAAAACACCAAGAAACAATATACCCACAGTTCCACAAAGAATGATTATATGTCTTGTGCAACTCCTATGTGGAAGTCAGACTATTTAATGCCAAATCAGAATCAAGGTAAGTTATTCTGTGCAGCTACTAGTTAGGCCCCTCCAAGGGTGTGACTCCCCAGCACCCTCAGTGGGCTACATTTCCATACATATACTCCGAAAGAATAAAGCTTTTCTGGAAAAAGACCCCTGAAGATAGTAAGCCCATTCACAGTAGTTACACTACTGCAAATGATCACCACAAAATTGTTCCTTCATTTTGGTTGACACAGTAATTAATGTAGCCTAAGCCCTGAGGGCACAACAAGCCAGTTTAAATTCTTTAACTCAAGCAGTTATAGATTAAAGGCTTCGATTTTTCTTTTGCTCAATCAGGGAGGAGTCTGCACTAATGCTAATACTTCATGCTGTACCTGGATTAACACTAGAACAAGTAAAACCATCTACGAATGCAAAAGGCTATACAAAGTTAGACTTGGGGAGTCCTCAGGACTCTTCTTGGCCAAGTCTGGAAAACCTAGAGTCATGATTCTGGAGTGCCCTCCAGCCCTTTCTTATAATACTTCAAGTTGTCCTTGTCTCAGTTTAAATGTTATCCAGAATCTTAAAAATGTTTCTGTATAGTTACTGTCCCAGCAGATGACTTAAAGACAAAAACAGGATGAAATCATGATATATGCACAACCTGAAAATTAAATCTTCACAGATGAAACCTCTTCAAAGAGATTCAACAACAGTGGTTGAGTTAATCTTTAATGGTTTCTTCTATGGCTTTAGCTGAATGAAAATCAAAAGGAAAGACTGGGAATAAAAAAGTTTCCACAAACTTATGAGAAAACTGATCATTCTGTTGTCATGGTAATGAGCAGTCATCAGAACATGTTTTAAACCTGTTCAACTGATCTGCAACAACTCATCTCAGTGAACACACTTTTGGAACCAGCCAGTGTCAGCTCCTCACTTCTGAAAGCCCAGGCATCAGGGACAGACTCATGTAAATAAATATACCACCGAGTGCCAACCAATCAACAGTCTCACCCAAGTAGTCATGCTTCCCCTAAACCCTTTGTGAATACGATGAACATTCTGCTTTGCATGAAGAGACTGCACCTGACCAGCATAGCTCTCCCTTGTAGTAAGCAATCAGTTCAGCCTTGTCTTTTTACTTCAGTTATTGAGTGGTAGTCTCATCATCCTTTGACATTTTCATTGTATGATTTTTTTGGAACTTTCAATGATGTGAATGTATTATATATTCAATAAAATAAATTTAAATAAAAATATTTTTACCTCAGAAACCCGTCTTGCCTATGATTTCAAAGGTCAGTGCCATCAGTAAATGCTATGTCTTAATTTGCTCTTAATGAATTCCTCTATTAAATGAATGTATGTGCAGCATACACAGTATTATTCATAGACTGGATACTGATTTTGCAAGATGCTTACAAACGTGGGATTCACTAAATGTTAGGTTAAAATACGATGCAAAAGTTACTATAACTATTCACCTCCTATTAATAAAAATGGCAAAAACATAGAGAACTTCTCAAAACAGGTTTATGAGAGATTTCAGATCATGTCAAAACAAGGAACTAAACCAAAATCTCAATACATCAAAAAGGCAAAATCTGTTGATGCTACTGTTACTGTACTAAGTTGATTTATTTGTAGAAGGGGGTATTATTTTTAATTTTAAGAATATAAACAAATGTATTGCTATCTAAATGTGTGGCCTGAAACTCTTAAATCCTTTACTTTAAACTTTATTAAAGGACACAAAATATAAAATTTAAGAAATAGGCTTAATTTTTATTATCCCTCTGGTTCATTGTGAGTTTTATTCAACTTTTATACCTTATCATGTTAATAAATAATGCCAATGATAGCGAATACATACATATTGCTTTATATGAGCAAAACACTGTTCCAAGTGTTTTTACAAATATTAACCCAAGGAGTACTCTTTGTAAAAAGATTAGAATTCCAGTTCTCATACAGACACATTCTCCTTATTCTGAGAGAGTCTTTATTTTATTAGGACAAAAAGTCTCCATATGGAAATGAAATTTTAGCAACTCAAACAGCCACTGCTAATTAAGAAATATAATTTTTAAAATTACCAACCTTTTTCCTGCATATCATATGCTCACATTCCTTTGTTTCTGAATTATTTAAATGTTGCAGTAACTAAATTTTAAGGAAGAATTTGCACAAACTAACAGAAAAACACGGCTGCACCCAGGATTCATTCATATATTGAAGATTTTGAGAGACCAATTCAAAAGTCTTGTATCAGGAAAATGTTCATGGGGTAAAATATCATGTACATTGAATCCACTGCAAACGTTTAAGATTGCTTTACCTCTGTCAGTTCCAGAGCTTTATTGTAGCCCATCGAGTGTAGAGTTACCCAAAGGTCACGAGGATCTCCTTCACGATCGTTGGCTTCCATTAGGTTCAGATCCATAAAGCCCTGCCTTGTTAGTTCATTCTTCTTTGTATCAAAATTCTCTGTCAAAACAACCAAAAGTTTCTTTCTTACATAATTTTAAAATTATATATTTAATAAAATGTCTATTATATATTATTATTCATAAATGTTTGTTTTAAAGGAGGCCTTATGAATCTGTGAGCAGTGTAAAAGTGAAATAAGAATGGCTCAAAACATGTTTGAGAGATAATGTTCTCACAACTCAGCGTAAGCACCATCACAGTGCATGATTTAGTTTTTCAACAAAATCTGAAGTTATAAATAATGCAAATACATTCCAAAATTAGAGGAAATTTTAATTTTTTCTGGGTAAATTCTAACCTGCTTGCTTATCTAGAGTATATATTGATATATATTTTAAAAAGTAAAATGCTTCATATTTATTTGCCACCCAACTGAATTTGATGTAATACATACCCCCCAAACTATTGGTGTTTCAAAAAGGGAGGTGTGGATGGTGCCAGATTTAAGGAGACTTCTATATACTTAGCTGTTCTGATTTAAACTGAACTGTCCCCTTGTCCGTAAAAAACTGTTAGATAATGGAGAACATTATGCAGTCCCAAACAAATCTAAATGTGTCTATTTTAACATTACTTAAAAGCAAAAATTCATGTAGAAGTATCTAGATACATATAATTCTTCCATTTGTCTATAATAAAGACAATAAACAGCTACTCACTTTGGATTATGTTCTTTTAACTGCCCTACAACAAAGAAATATTTTATTTTTCAACTCCTATCTGTAATATACCCAAAGCAAATGGGTACTCTTACCTGAGTTCCCTTTTGTATACATTATTGTGAGGAAAGAGGCAGAGACAGAACTGTTCAAAACTGGTTGGCTAATAAACAGTTTAAAATGTTTAGAGTTTGTAAAGTGACTCATAAGTTTTGTAAGAAAAAAAGTAAATGTAGACTAAATTAGATCATAGAAATGGTAGCCTAAAATGGAGGCTGGAGTTACTATGTAGTAAAAAAGATAAAAAATTAATATTTGATACACATTACAAAGAAATCATTACTTTCAAGAAAAATGTATCTAGATAATATGTTATATAAACTATCAATAACAAAACTACTGTTAAAACTTAAAATTACCAATCTTCCATTAATTTTTTAAAGTTTATTAATACCCAACTTCAAGACTTATTTTAAAGCTACAGTAATCAAAACAGTGTGGTATTGGTGAAAGACAAGACAAACAGATCAGTGGAATACAATAGAGAACTCAGAAAAAGACCCACAGAAATATATTCAACTGATATATGACAAAGATACAAAGTCAATTCAATGGAGAAAGGATAGTCTTCTCAACAAATGGTGCTGGAACAACCGGACATCCACATGCAAAAACATAAATCTAGACAAGGACCTTACATCTTTAACAAAAATTAACTAAAATGGGCTATAGACCCAAAACACAAATCTGTAAGGCTTCTGGAAGAAAAAAGGAGAAAATATGGATAACTTTGTATTGTTGAGGTTTTAGATACTACACCAAAAACATACAAACCAAAAGCATGATCCATGAAAGAAAAAATTGACATGTGAGACATCATAAAAATTAAAAACTTCTGCTCCATGAAAGACACTGTCACTGTTAAGAGAATGTTAAGAGAAAGACTAGAAGAAAATACTTGCAAAACATACATTGATAAGGACTCGTATCCAATATATGCAAAGAATTCTGAAAGCTCAACAAGAAAACATCTCAATCAAAAAATAAGCAAAAGATATATAAATGATAAATAGGCATATGAAAAGATGCTCAACGTCATGTCATTGCAATTAAAACAACAATGTGATACCACTATATGCCTATTAGCACAGCTAAAATACAAAAAAACTGGCAATATCAAATGGTGACAAGAATACCATCCAACTACTGTTGAATTGAAATGAACTGAAATGAGCTGAAAACTACATACAGACAAAAATCTGTACATGAGTGTTTACAGCAGTTATATTCATAATTGCCCCAAACTGGAAGAAACCAATACGCCCTTAAATAGGTTAAAGAATAAACAAACTGCGGTACATTTATCAAGTGAAATATTACTTAGGACTGAAAAGAAATGAGCTATCAAGCCATGAAAAGACATGTTGGAAACTTAAATGCATATTGCTTAACAAAAGAATCCAGTCTGAAAAAGTTATATGCTGTGTAATATTCCAACAATAAGACACTCTGGAAAAGGCAAAACTATAGAGACAGTAAACGATTAGTGGTTGCCAGGGGTTTGAAGGGATTAATAGGTAGATGAATATGTAGAGCATAAGGAATTTTCAGAACCATGAAATGATTCTGTCTAATACTGTGATGGCAGATACATAACATTGTGTATTTGTCAAAGCTCATAAAACTGTATAACACAATACAACTCTAACATAAATTATATATTTCAGTTAATAATAATGTATCAGTATTGGTTCATCAACTTTAAACAATGTACCATCCTAATGCAAGATGTTAATAAGAGGGGGGATTGGGAGAGTGGGGAAAAAGGCTGCATGGGAGATCTACTCAATCTTTACTGTAAACTAAAACTGCCCTAAAAATAAAGTCTATTAATAAAAAATTTTTTAAAAAGGCATCTTTAAGTCTAAAAAGGTTTATAAAATGATCTTACAGGTAAATAATATATTTTCTTATTAAGAGGAAGGATAAATGAAATTAATATTACATATAATGGTTAGAAAGATTAGTATTTCAGAACTTAAAAAGCCCATTTCTTCATAGCATTATTAATGTTGCTGAAGGAAACATTTCCCCCAAGTCATTTTTTAAGTCAACCGTTCTTGGGGACTTTTTGTGGCATGGTACTGAAGGTTCAGAAGCTTGACTGTCTGGATTACAAATTCAGCTGTGAAATTTTCTTGCTGTACAATCTTGGTCAAGTGACTTACCTTCTTCGATTCTGATTTCTCATTTGTAAAATGAGAATAATAATAGTATATACCTCAAAGAGGTAATGTGTAGAAGGGCTCTCACCTGATACATGGTAAACCCTCAAAAAAAAAGTTAACTATCAATTTTACCAATTTAATTAAATTATTAAACTAAAATTTTATTTAACAACAACTTACAGTAAGAAAATCCTAATTATGATTAACTCTTATGGAATGTGATCTAGTGCCAACAACAGAGAATCAAAATGTTATAACATTAGTTACAAGATGATTACATCTTCCTAGAAATAATATTCTATGCTATCAATCTTGTTAATCAAAGTTTAATATTATAAATCAATATACATTTCTTATTCTTCATTACACTATATAAACTTTCAGTTAAAAAGATATATTTTTAAAATTTTTATATTAATAACATTTCTACCATATTTGCTGTTTAGATAAACAGATTTATCAGACTCCCACCTGGCTCACTGACTCTGCCAAGCTTAGACCACTTCAAGAACCAGAGGAATAGAACACATCTCTACCCTAGTGCCAGCAACATGTGAGTTAATCTCTCTCTTGACTGCATTCTAGCCTTCTCAAATTTCGTGTTCTGTGATCTACAGTTGGCTATGGCTTTCTAGTTTTCCCCTTTGACCTTTCAGTCTTTGGCTTAAATACGTACACAAGTCCTACCCCTCTTCTCAGACTTCTCCTAAGTGACAACTAACTGCCTCATTCTCAGTATTTTTCTTTCCCACATTAATATTTTTAGCTTCTGTACATCCATGGATGAACTTTACCAATTCAACTCAAATATAAAAAATGAAAGAATTCTTAACATATATAAACAACTGCCTAGAAACCGCTTAATTTTTAACACAAATCTAGCCGATTAGCTCTTTGCTGCCCTCTTCTGGGCAGAGTTTGGGACTCTTAACCGCTTCAGTTCCTTTGCTATCAGAGCTAGGACAAAGTTTTTTACATTCTAAACTCCATAAAGCATATAAATTATGATTAATTTACATTTTCTTTTAACTTGAATACTACACCAACTATGAATTTAAGGAATATAAAAGTCTAAATTTTTACAGTCTACAAACAATGCTATTACTTTGAAATTGTCCTAATTGCAATCATATTCCATGGATAAGTTTGACATTTAACTTCTTAAGGATGAAAGGGTGCTATATATATATTTTTGTGTGTTTGTTTGTTTTTAACATATCCATTAAGAAAAAGAAAAGTGCTTACCTCTGCAGACAGCCCAAGCATCTTCATCACATTTCTCACCACTTGTTCTCAATTCAAAAAAATTATATTCTTCAAGGCTAAGAAGACCATTTCCATCTAAATCAATTACTTCAAATATATCTGATAAAGTTGACCTAAAATTATAAAAATAGAGAATTATTTTTTGTCTCTAAGGAAACTAGATTGAAGGTTTCTATAAGGATAATTTTCAAAAGTAATACCAAGGCATCAAACAGTATTTGTGAATGATAAAGTTCATGTATCCAAATGTATTTTTAACTCATGAGATAAACTGCATGAGATAAACAAGCTTCTAAAGCAAACACAGTATCTCAATACATAGTAGGAACTCAGTGAATCATAGTTTCCTTCTTTCTTCTCCTTTTTCCAATTTACTTTCTTCTTCCTCTCTACCTGCAGCCAGGTCTTACCGTGTATATTTAGGGTATGGGAGAACTACCTGAGTATTTGGATTTAATATCTGACAGTTATCTAAGTCAATAGTGCGCCTAGCAGTATCTATTTCTAGTCGGGGAGAAATCCATAGATACGTAACTAAAGTTGACTTGCTGAACGTATGGAACCCGGAAATGAATGGCAACCTCAGACCCACGAATAGGTTACTTATAGATGCCTAGTGGATGAGTTGAGCTATTGATTAGAATCTGGGGGTGGGGGTGGTGGCAAGCCAAAGGAAAGGATGGAAGACAGGCTACTGATATACATCCAGTCTAGATGTTATATTTCTAATTTTAATAAACAAAACTTACCTAAATTCCTTTGTAAGAAATAATTCCCCTGATTCATCTCTATACACAAGTTGGGCTTCTTCTGCTATTGGTTTTATTTCTCTCCTTAGCCTACAGCCAGTTGTGGAAGGAATTAACCAGTAAATTCCAGGTCCTAGTTCACCAGTCCACCCAAACACCTTTTCTCAAAAGAATTTTAAAAAGAAACAAACAACCACCATGAGTCTTAATGACTTATCATCTTTCTTATGAAAAGGGAGCATTATGAATAGTTTTTCACCAATTCTATTATGTTCTATCACCAATTCTATTATGTTCATCAATTCTATTACGGTTCTATCAACATTTTATAGGCTTCAAAATCTTTTTGTTAATGGTAAGCCTAGTAATATTAGATGTGGTTTTTTATATCTTTTAAAAACAAATGCCTGAAACTGTAGCAGGTAAGAAGTAATATAACTTCTAAATCTTCCCAGTAATCTTCGAAAATGTTTGTGATGCAAATATTTCAACAGGAAGAAAAGAGAAAAATTTTAGAGTAATTTGTCCAAGTTACAGTTGCCCAATTTGATTCAAATATAAATATATGATCTCTAGTCAGATTTCAATGTTACAAAATAAAAATTAAATATATTTAAAAGAGTTCACTATTTGTATGAATTAGCCATATTTGTAAAAATCCAATTATGTGGACAAAAGCACTGGAATTTTACTATTATCTATGTAATATGGATGATAAAACACGATGGCAGAGTTCAGATAAACCTACTTTATACAAAAATCTTTTCATTACAGGATATTTATGAGTGCCAAGACACTTGTATAGAAAAAAATTTTATTCTCCTCTTCTATAAAAGAGAACAAAATGGCATCCCTCTATCAAACTTCTAGGTGCTTTCTGGAGCCAAATGGTTTCCTATAAAAAGGAGGGGTTGCCACTGTCAAATATATTAAGCCTAAGCATTTTCTAGTCGTGTATAATATCTAAGCTAACAGTTACTTGTCCTTCGGCACAGAGTAACCCTAGGGAATTCTGTCTGGTATTGTGTCCAAAAACTCCTTTCAAATCTCAGGTATATTTTAGGTCATCCTAGGGACTCTTAGCAAAACAGAGTTGCTCATCCAAATTCTGGGTTCAGCCCTATTCTGCCCTCAAAAGTCAGAGGAACCATAAATCGTCCTACAGTGACCACATCCTAATCCTATTTTGATACAAGAAGCAACCCAATAAAAGTCAGGGTCATTTTGAAGACTAAAATTGACCCAAACCGTCCTTTGGAAACCATAATCTTTTAGATTGCCTAGAGGTAGAGTGATATCCAGGAGTGAAAAGCATTTCTTGCTGCTTCCTAATATATGTTATCCCATGACCCTCCCTTATCTCCGCATATAACCTTGAACTGCCACTGTGGTTGGCAGATGGAAAGTCTTTCATGGGCACAACACTCTTCCTAGAGAAAATAACTGTGAAACTAAAACTAAAACTAAAAATCCTTTGTAAATATGACATATTACAGATAAACAGAGGCCTACATAGTAAACAGGCAAATAAAAACTCTTTCAAATTTTATTATTGGCTTGCTATGTACTAACGTTTTTACATATGCAATCTCATATGAAAATAATTTTAACCAAAACACAGTTGGAAAAGATATACTTTGTGGTCAGTTCTGAAGAAGAGTCTAGTGAAAACATTAACTTCTATCATTTTATTTGTTTCTTAGCTGTAACTATTCTTGTCTGTTAGGAAGCCTACAATAAAGACTTTTATATAACATTCCATCAGGGAAAGGTTTGTCTGTCGTTGGGCCTGTATAAAGATTAAATATGATATTGCAGTAAGCCCTTGAATAGTATTATTCCTGTTGTGTAGCAGATGTATTTTGTAGTCCTCATAAAATAAATAGCCACATTTATGTATCTGCCTCACATATTTGGCCCCTGAGTAAATATATAATTAGAAAAGATCACGACAACCCCATGGGCAACATATAAAATCATTTTAAAGCATTTCTTCAGATCAATTTATTTTGGACCCTATAATATGAGTCAAGCCTGAGGATAGTAATTTTGAAGTTTTTCTTTTTACAGTAGTAGAGGTAAGATAAACATCTAAAGGAACTTTTTCAAAGTCTTGAATTGCTTGTATTTAGGGAAAAAAATCCACTGGCATCAATCATTCCTACTGAGTATAACCCAAAAATGTTCACATGTGGGGTATCAGGGCATTTAAAAAAGAGAAGAGTGAAGTACAATGTCACACAACCTGCACATTATGAAGCCAAGATTGCCTATCAATCCTCAATTATTAAATCTCAGCAAGTAAGAAAAAGTCTTCAAAATGAATAAAACATATATAATATGAATAGTGTTTTAAGTATTGTATATACCTTAATTGGAAGGGAAGATTTTAAAAGTTAAAAATACATAGAAAATATTATTCTCCTCAAACTTGAGATCATACTATACTTTAAGTAAACATAAGAAAATAAATTGTATACTTCTCTATTTCGTAGTTCAGTAAAACATGTGAGCTGTAGATTTGCTTGACTCTCATTTTCCTTAAGAATATACAAGACAGTATCAACTGATAACCAAGGGGATGGTTTTCCTATAAACAAGAAAACCCAAATGTCTTAAAAGAAGCAGTCACCACTTAGTCTTTCCTACCTAAAAAAGAAGTTAGTGGTTTCTTTTCTATTTCGATTTTATTTTAGAAATACACATCCCATTTTTATATGTAAACATAGCATTTGCAATAAGGCACATTCCTCTATACAGTGACCTTGTTAGAAACAGTCTCTATATACACACTTTCTAAAAATCATAACTTTTCTTGAACTCATCAGAGAGCCAAGGTCTAAGGCAAGCAAGGAGCCTGAAATCCAAGGAAAAACAAAACCTTTCAAGAAGAGAGGGGATGCAAGCACTGGCTTACCTGTGAAGGAGCATAGGAGGAAGAGATGTTAGACAAGATCTATATACTGATCACTCCAAAATTTATATCTCCTGCTTGGACCTTTCCTCTGAACAACTGCCTAGTTGACATTTCCACATGGATTTCTATATCTAAAACTGACCTTCCCAATCCCCGACCCCCCAAAAACCAACCTGTTCAGATACTCTTCTCTGTCTCAGGTAAGAGCAACTCATTCCCTCCAGCTGCTCAAACTCAAAATCCTGGAACCATCTTAAATTTTCCCTTCTCTCACATATCATCAGGAATCTAATCCATCAGGAACCAATCCTCAGAAAATCCTATGGTTCAACCTTCAAAATATATCCAGAATCTCTACTTCTTATTCCCTGTACACCCTGGTTCAAAGCAACGTCAGTTCCCTTCCAGAATTCTTCAATAGAGTCCTAGCTGGATTCCTTGCTTTCTCCTGGGTGACCTTTAATTTATTTTCAATAAAGCAATCTGACTGCTCCTGTTAAAATACAAGTCAGGTTATGTCCTGTCTCTACTCAGAATCCTCTAAAGGAATTGAGAGTTAGAAGAATGATTCTCCCACCATAACAATAAGAAGAAAATACATGCACTACAAAATCATAACATTTCTTGAACCAATCAGAGCTGAAGTCACAGGGCAACCAGGCAGCCTGAAATCCAAGGAAAGAGACACTTTCAAGGAGAAAGAAGATGCAAGCACTGGCTTCTCCATGGTGGCACACAGAGAAAAAGATGTCAGGCTTATAAGAGGAAGAGAGAGGGCTAAAGAAATATTTGAAGAAGTAAAGATGGAAAATTTTCTAAAAATAGTGATAGATAATAAGGCATAAATCCAAGAAACTCAGAGAGCCCCTAGCAGAATAAATACCAAAACAAACAACAACAACAACAACAACAAAAACCTTCTCAAAAAACTCAACAGCATCAATAAGAAAAACAGAAAAACACTTAGACAAACATTCAAGCTATTGAAAATCAAAGAGAAAATCTTGATAGCAGCCTCCTAAGAGTTCCCAATTTCTCTCAGAGTAAAAGCCCAAGTCCCTATTTAGGAAAACAAACAAACAAACAAACACCACTAAAAAAAGCCCACTCCAAAACTCTACCTGATTTTGTCCTTGTTTCTCCCTGTCTTCATCTTCTGCTGGTTTCTCCTTACTTACTTCAACCTAGCCACTCCAGCCACCTTGTTGTTCTTCTAACACCAGGCACACTCTCACATCAGAACCTCTAAACAGACTCCACTGGCCACTTCCTCCACTTTTCACCCATCCCTTCCACCACCCCTATATCCACAAAGCTTACTCCCTTGCCACCTATGGAAAACAGCAAAAATGTCTGTCCCTCTATATATCCACAGCCCTTTGCAATGTGACTTTACAGCTCCTTCATCAAGAGATCAAATCTATTTCTCCACCTTATAAATCTGTACTTGCCTTGTGACTTGCTGTGAATAACAGAATGTAACAGAAGTAATGTGCCAATTCTGAGTCTAGGCCTACAGTGCTTCTGCTTTCTCTCTCAAATTCCTGTTACACCATAAGAACAAGTCCTGGCTAAATTACTAGAGGATAGGAGATTATACAAGGCAGAATCAAGCGGTCTCAGCTGAGACTCATACAGAGAAGCGAGCCCAAGCAAGATGAGTTAAAGCCAACCACCAGCTAACCTGCAGCTGATCACAGATATATAAGTGAGCCCTCAAAGAAAAACCAGCCCCAGCTCAGACCAAAAGAAC
Source organism: Camelus bactrianus (assembly GCF_048773025.1). Taxonomy (NCBI): domain Eukaryota; kingdom Metazoa; phylum Chordata; class Mammalia; order Artiodactyla; family Camelidae; genus Camelus; species Camelus bactrianus. The sequence goes on from NC_133551.1 coordinate 32,541,947, forward strand.
TGTCCAGCAGACCTGCTCATGAGCAAATGTTTAACTGCTTTAAGCCACTGAGTTTTGGGGTAGTTTGTTACATAGCAGTTGATAACTGACATACCTCTTTCAAAGTCTGCTCAAATGTCAACTTCTAATGAAATATACACTAACCACCTCTTTTCAGTGGCAATCTATATTCCCTCAGCATTCACAATGCCCCTTTCCCTCTGTTTTTCCCATAGCACTTACCACCTTCTAACACATTAAATTAATAAATAAACCTGATTATATCTCCCACCTCCCTCCCTCCCCAAAAATCATTAAAAGTATATCTAGGGAAAACACCCATATAGCCATTTTTCACTAATTAAACATTATGTAATAACCACTTTAAACTCTAGGAAATTATTAATGTTGATCAAAAAAAGAACATTACCATGAATGCAAAGATTATTAATAAAGATTGTCTAAGTCATGTGACATAGGACTTTGAAGGTATTCAAAAATACTTGCAGTTCAAATTTGTCCCAAATTATGTTCCTACAAAAGCTCTCTTAAATACATCATAAAAAATTGATAAATGTAAAGAGTTAAGGATTAATTAGCAAATAAAAAGTTAATTCTATGTCAAGAGGAAACCATGTAACATTCTGTTTTTGTTTTTAAGGTATTAAAATAAAACATACTTTAAACCTGTACAAAAACAATTTACTTGCTTTGCATAATACAATAACCAGTCAATATAAATGATTTTATTTAAATGTATGTAACCACATGTTTCTTAGGCAGATTATTTTCTTCACTAATTAGAACCATCAAATACTTACATAAGTATTTCCAAAGTGGGCATAAGTTGATATTTTAAAAAAAACCAGAATATTTAAACTTGCCTTCATCTTGACTCAGGTTTAATGGCTTAATTGTTAGGTAAACCATGGATCTCTGAGTTATTTGCATCTTGTATTGATGACTAATGATTTCACCATCTTCTTCCAAGAAAAAGCAACCTTTTGAATGCACACATTGCCACTCCTGAAATGAAGGGAAAAAAATTCAAACAATATTTATTAAAAGTTTCCAGCATGCATAGCAATGAAGAGAAACCTAGAGAACATATAAAAGAAATGTCACATAGAGCTAATGCCCTCCAGGAATTTGCAACATCATTAAGAAGTAATATTAGATAACAGAAAGTTAGGAAAAGATATAATGGAGAGTAGAAATATGAAAAAAGTACAGTTGATGAGAGTGGGAGAAGTACTGAAACAAAGTAATAAATAAACATACTGCTGCAATAATCAGGGTGAAATTAGTGCTTAGAGCATAGTAAGAATGAAGAAGTAAGTACTGCTAAGACTGGTATGTTGAAAGAAAAAGTGATAGGATTTGGTATTTAAAAGATAAAGTATGTGAAAACCAAAATAAGTGTTTCAAGTCTAGGCAACTAAAAGAAGGCCATAAACTTCATGGTCATAGCAAAATGCTGATAAATATCAGTTCTGAGAATTCTATAAAATTGGCTCTACTATCTCTTGGTCTTAAATTCCTCCTCCTAGTCCAAACTAACTTATCCGTATAGAATCTCACAACTAGAATTTCATAACAAATTTTACTTCAAGATGGCAGCTTTAGCAAAAAGTAAAAGATTCTTTATTGAAGGTATGAGAAATTGTTCCATTACCATAGATATAAGCAAAAATGCTTTCCACTCTATCATTAGCAGCCTTGCCTACCTATAAGACTTATTTCTGTTCTACTCCTAATAACTTCCAAAATAGAATATTAATGTTTTGACTTTATAAAGGATGATTTTGAAAAATTATCTATATTTAGATAATAAACTCAAGGCTTTAATAACATTAAGATTACTTAAAAGGTAAGCAGTAGCTGTATAACAGAAATATCAAAATTATGCTGTATAATAATAATATCAAAAATATTATTAATACACTATAGAAGGATTTATTACTGTGGCACCAAAAAGGCAAGAACAAATGTAATTTACATTAAGATTGATATCTCACTTTTTCAAAGGCTAAATCATCTTAACATATACTTACACATCATGTCTCTCCTATGTAAATTATAATTATTTTCATATTTTATATTATTTTCATAGCACAAAAATACATTTAGAATTAGAAATTTAAAAATAGGGAAAAAAATCCCCATAGTTCTACCAATCTAGTTTGATTTTTATGTAATCATTTCTATTTCTGGCCTTATATAAAAACCTATTTTATATATTCTAATTAACACTATTTTATGTTCTGCCTTTTTCCTTCAATATTATATCCAAAACATTGTGCTACTGAAAAAGAACATAGTTGGAGAACTCATATTTCCTGATTTTAAAACTTACTACAAAGCTACAGTAATCAGAACATTGTGATACTGGTATAAAGACAAATATATAGACAAATGGAACAGAAGAGATAGCTCAGAAATAGTCTTACATATATGGCCAAATGATTTTCAACAAGGGTGCCAAGACAACTCAATGGGGGAAAGAGTCTTTTCAACAAAAGAGGCTGGGAAAAATGGATATCCCAGTGTAAAATAACTAATTTGGACCCTACCTTACACCATATACTAAAATTAACACAAAATGGATCTAAGACCTAAATGTAAGTTATTAAAACTACAAAACGGTGAGAAGAAAACATAGGAAGAAAGCTTCATGTCGCTGGATTTGGCAATGATTTCTTGGATATGACACCAAAAGCACAAGCAATAAAAAAATATATAAACTTCATCAAAATTAAAAAACCTCTGTGCATCAAAGGACACTATCAACACAGTGAAAAGGCAACCCATATAATGGGAGAAAATATCTGCAAATCATATACCTGAAAATGGAATAATATCCAGAATATATTAAAAACTCCTACAAGTCAATAACAAAAAACTAAAAAACCTCATTAAAAATGGCCATAGGACTTGAAAAGATATTTCTCCAAATAAGATACACAGATGGCCAATAAGCACATGAAAAGATGCTCAACACTATCATCAGGGAAATGCAAATTAGAACAGTGAGATACCACTTCATACCCACTAGGATGACTATAATAATAATAAAAAACCCCACAGAAAATAACAAGTGCTGACAAGGATGCGGAGAAATTGGAACTCTTGTGCATTGCTGCTAGGAATGTAAAATGATGAAGCCATTATGGAAACAGTTTGACAGTTCCTCCCCAAAATTAAACACAGAATTACCATATGATCCAGTAAATTCCACTTTTGGGTAGATCCCTAACCCAAAAGAATTGAAAGCAAAGACTCAAATATATAAAATATCAACTGACAAATGAATAAACAAAATATGGTATATACCTACAATGGGGAATCATTCAACCTTAAAAAGGAATGAAATTCTGAAACTTGCTGCATACGGATGAACCTTGAGGACATTATGCTAAGTGAAGCAAGCCAGACAAAAAACAAAAGGACAAATATTGTATGCTCCCACTGACATGAAGTACCTAGGGTGCTTAAATTCAGAGACAGAAGGTAGAACGGTGGTTGCCAGGAGCTCAGGGGAGGAGAAAACGAGGAGTTACTATTTAATGGGTACAAAATTTCAAGTGGGGATGATGTAAAAGTTCTGGAGATGGATGGTGGTGATGGTTACACAACATGAATGTATTTAAGGCAACAGAACTGTACACTTACAAATGGTTAAAATGGTAAATTTTATGTTATGTATATTTTAGCCCAATAAAAAAAAAACTTTGCTAAGCAATATTCACATTTCAATTTAACTGGTTCTGTAATTAGCCATTGAGTTGGTATGCCACTACTTACTTAACCATTTCTAAAGCGTTGAACATGCAGTCATTTCTCATCAGTATAGATAATGCTAAAATGAATACTATTTTGTTCAAATGTTTTGCTTCTGATGAATAATATCCTGTAGAAGAACTTCAAAGCAAAAAATATGTACATTTCAAGGCTAATGACATATGTTCCATACTGCTTTATAAAACAGTGATGTAATTTTACAATACCACCAATAGTGTATAATGTAATAATTTGTCATTACATAACTTAGTATGTAGTGTTACCATTAAAAAATTGGTTGGGGATGATTTCTTAAGCAAGGTGTGGGTACATAAAATATTCACTAGAGTATCTCATATATTTTCTTATATGGTATCATAATTATTTTTGCAATAATTTATATTAATGCAATAAAATAATACAATAAACTAAAATGGTATTGTAATAATTTTGCCTTAATTTGAATTTCTTTGATTCCTAGCAAGGTTGAGCATTTCCCCATTTGTTTATCATTCTGTCTCTTTTTGTGTGAGCTGCCTATGTATCCCCTATTGTCAAAGATCTATTGCAGACTTGGTATTTTTCTTACATGTTTTAATAAATTCTTTTGACCTTTTATATATTAACCACTTTTGTAAGTTCTGATGCATGCATTTTCTCTATTTCCTTTAATTTTATTTTTGTTTTTTTTTTCAATTATGTAAGTTTTCCATTTTTATATTGATCTTTTCTTTGGAGATTTCCTCCTAAACTGAATTTTAAGAAATTACCACTATTGCTGACTATTACTTATCCATTAGTCACATGCACTGTCACACCTTTGGGGTATAAAAGATATGTGTACTTTTAATTGAGAAATTAAAATGTGATCTTAAATTACTGGAATTCATCTTCACAAGAATATTTCCCATGACAGAAACAAGTCATTATATATGATATTTCAACAACATCCCTATGAGACAATATGGAGTACATACAAATTAGTCACTTTAATAAACAGGCAAATTGAGATACCCACATGTTATATGGGTTCAGAGATTTACAAGGAACTTGTAGAAATATTAGGTGTAAAGTCTGGTACTTTCGGATCAAAGCTTTTACCATTAGATCACGTTTCTAAAAGAAAACATACTAAGAGTACTAAATTCAAAATTTTTATAACATAATGAGGTTGAAACTTGAGCTTGAGTCAAAAGTTCAACTATTAATGATGAGTAAGAGTATGTACAGACTTTCATTTAGGTTCCCTGTAAATCTCTTCAGTGGGAATATACTATGGACTAATAACAGATGCTATCATTACCTCAAAGCCAACAGCCCTTAATATAATCAACATAACCTTGGAAGACGATGACTGCCCCAGAGAACAAAGGAAAGAGACACTCATATGGAACTTAAGAGATATTACCCTTTGAGACAGTTTGAACTAAGATTCTGACATTAAATTTTTTCCTTTCAATCAATTTTTACTATAGCATTATTAGATAGAACTTCATCTAATATACTTTATGAATATATTTTTTACATTTACCCATCTGGAATGGCAAAGGATGCTAGTTTAGAATTACAGAATATTAAAGGTAGAAGTTTAAAAAGCAATTCAGTGAAGACTTCTCCTTTGATTGATGAAAGTCTGAAAAATAAAGTGATATGCTTAATTCAGAATTCTCGATGATTGCAGAACCAGATCTGAAACCTAGGCATCCTTACTTTCATTCCAAACTACCAGCTATATTCAGAATTCTGAGGTTTTTTCACACTTAAATATCTCCCATGATTTTTTTAAAGCTAATATTTAAAGAAATTTTGTGTTTATGAAATTATTATAAGTATGATAAAGTATTATCACTCAGAATTATATATATATTGAAGTGTTAAGATAAACATGATTGTTTGGTTTTCTTATTTAAAAAAGTAGATTTTAGTAGCTAAAAAATTTCTTAAATTTGTATTGTAATCATGGGTGAGGCAGCCTCCTACTTCCTAGTTAAAAAAATGTTTAAGTGAAACTAAAAAATAATGTGCTTTGCCTGGTACACTGATAGTGAACAGGATTTGTGGTATTTGGGAAACTCAAAGATGGAAGAATTTTTCCATGTGCTTATGGTATTTCCAGGTGACAGAAGATGTCTTTATAAAATTCAGCTGGGGAGGGAGTTAAATATTTTTATTAGAGGTCTTTCCTAAGTTCCAGTTCTAGAAAAGGCACAAGTAAAAGAGACTATATAAGTTTTTTTGGAAAGACAATCAACCTGAATACTGCAACACATGATTAATAAAGCTGGAAAATGGTAAGACAACAGTTATTATAAACAGGAAGAAAGACAAATGCCCTATTATTTACATCAACTAAACTTCAATGTGATAATCAGATTATTTTGAATAATAAATAACACTATTAGGAGAATATGTAGCTCTCCTGTTTAAAAGGAAGAATTCAAATTCTTAAGATCTGCCAGAGTTATTAAAGACACAGTGCTTACTCAACCCCAAATTCCCTTTAAAACAAACAGGCTTTCAATCACACAAAGTTTTTTCTCTAGGACCTAGACTAAAGTGTTATGAATTAAAAGAAAAAAATACTGACAAATTGGCTGGCTCATTGAAATAAATCAATTTGAAAGGGTTATAGATTAAGTTGACAGTTTGAATATCATGAGAAAAATGGGAGAATGCTGAGTTTAAAAAAAATTTAAATGATAGACTAAGAAATTCCACATATGATATAATTTTTGATAATATAAAGCAAAAATAAAATAGTAGCTTGTATTTCTTACATAGGGCATAAGGTGGTGCTATTTTCTACCAATTCAAGTAAATTTATATAAAAGGTAAAAGGACTGTTAATTCAATTATTTGTCATATACAAATTTTATTTATTTTCATTCATAATGTATAGGGAATTGCTTAAAAGCACAAACTAAAAATAGTAAAGTTGAAAATTATAGCTATCAAAATACTTAAATATACACAGTAAAATGACATTTTTCTTGGAACACTGTAGAGAACATGATTTGTTTTGACATATAATTCCGCATTATTAAAGTTTTAGTGAGGTAGAATTATTAAGCAGTAGATCTGCCACAGACGTAGTCAAAGAAAGAACTTTAACATCATCATCACTGTTGTTTTTTTATACAGATACCCTGTGTCACATACTTTTTGTTAAAAGGGGTAATTAGACTATTATTAAACTTTTTGTTATTAAAGAATTATAAACTATATATACTTTTTAAAAAAGGTTAAATGGATGATTTATAAGGGGACAAATTTATATGGATTGCCACCTAATTGACAAGTTGAATTGATCAATATTTTGAAAATCTGAGAAACTTTTATAAAAAAAGTATTATTTAGAGTCTTCACAAAAATTAAGTTAGACAGCCATTTCAAGTTTAAAATGTTTATATTCGTCTTGTAAATATTTATATAAAGAGATAGACCTATACCTCAATTTTAAAAAAGGAGAGACATATATAACCTACATGTTATACAACATTCATATACAACATGTCTGTTATACGACACACACACACACATATATATACAACATATATAGGCATATTCTAATTAGGAGTCTGGATATAATATTGCATCTCTGGAGCTTTCTCTAATTTTAGTCATGACTGTCAATTGAACCTATGCTTCTCTCAAAGAAAAATTTCTGATAAAAACCTAAGTAAGCGGATAAAATTCAGGATTAAAAAAGAATAATACTACAGTACCTACGTATAGTATATAAAATGTAATACATGTATACTCCCTTTGAAGGTTGTATTTTCCTCTTGTAATTCAGGTCTTTTACCAACTGTGTGGATTTACGGTTTAAAATCTGGCTTATGCACACCCGATTACAATAATTTTCTAATTTCTGAAGACCCTTCTTTTCTGTCCCAATTCCATACTTCTCCACTGCACATGAAATTGAGGTGCCCAAACTTGTTTAAAATAGATTTAAAGTATTTGAAGGAAATTAATTTAACAATTCTTTTAGTAATTTATTCTATCAATCTCGATTTAAACAAATTATACAATAACAACATTCATAACCAAGTACTTCTCAGAGTTGTTGTGAAGGTTAAGAAATATATAAAATTTAAGAAAATTTAAAAAATAACTTCAAAATAAAATGCAAAGAACTGAATCCTGCTGAATAACAAAAGCGTCACAGATTTTTTTTAAAAATCACTTCAGCTCATGTAAGAAACATTGGAGAGCAGACAACATCAAGATGAGAAAAAGGACATAAAGAGTCAGGTAACTAATATGAAGTCTATGAATTATTTCCAAAAGACATTAAATTTTATATGAATGTCACAGAATTTAAGAGTTGAAAGTACACCATCTTTTAATCATTAAATTTTCCTACTACCTTTTACCTAATTCCTAATTACCTTTTCCTGCTCTTGATGTCTTAGATTCAAAACTTTAGTCTTTTGTTAATTAATCTTGGCATTGTCTATTAGATCTGTCTCTTCTTTACTATGTTCAAGGCCTACCTTGACCTAGCTGTCCTTACTTTATATTTGCATGACACTATTAGCCTCTCAATAGTCTTCCTAATTTGAGGTCTCCATACACAACATACAACATAATAGAAGAATAACTTTTCTTAAACTACACTTTCACCATGTTACTCCTATATAAAGACCTACAGTAATTTCTTAGTTCTATAATAGTATTAACAACAATATTATTTATTAAAGTGAAACTATATCTCTGGCACTGTGCTAAGTGGTTTATATATGTTAGATGACATAGATTTTTCAAAAACATAACTATTCCCAACTAAACATAATTATTCCCAATTTATGGATATGAAAACTGAAACTCAGAGGGCTGCTGAATAACTTATTAAAGGTCACACAGTTATTAAGTGACAAAGCTAAAATTTGAACACAGGTCTGTCTCTATTCAAAGGTTTTAATCTGCACTTTAGAACAGTGTTTGGCATAAAGTAGTCATTCAATAAATATTTGTTGAATAAATTAATGAATAAATGAAATACTATGCTATACCAGCTTCATATATTGTTAATAATGAAATGAAAATTTTTATTTTTTACTTCAAGGCCCAGTATGGTAAGCAAAATAGCTTGCATGTTACCTTTTTAATGAATATTTGTTGAGTTGAATTAAATTAAAAGAACTACATTGGTACAGGCCCGATTAACAAGAGCATGACAAAGAGAAAAAGTTTTACTATGGCTTTAATATAATCCATTTTAATATTTATTTATAACTTTCTTTATATTGGCTAAAATTATATTTATTTACACTTTAGAATCAGGTAAACGACAATTATTTAACTAAGTTGATTTTATTAGCATTTAATCTAGTTGCAAAATACAAAAAGCTTCCATTGGTAGAAAATAATATTGTTGGAACACTAAATATTGCGTGTGAACATGTTGGACATGCACACCAAATTGCTTAGGGTGTATAGATTCCTAAACAGTCTGAACAAAATTCCTTGGAGATAATGTTTTAAAATTTTAATATAGAACAAATGTCACTGTCCAGCAATTTAAAGATATAAGGGACTTCAGAGTTCAATAACAAATACAGAGTTGTTATTTGAAACAAAAATGTAGCTCTTGAGAACAATCAGTTCAGTTTTCTAACAGTAGTTATAGTATGTGGTCATAACCATTTTTCCCCCTTTTACAGAGGTCTCTAGGTACACATTTTTAATGTATCCTAGCAGTTTCCAGTTAATGTTTTATATTTCTGTAGCTATTATTTCCTGTTGAAAGAAAACTAGTAAAGGTTGAGTCTAGGAAGGGAAAACAAAGGAAGATCAATATTAACACTTTACAAATATTGACTTAGCAAAGTGACTTTGTTGTCTTTCTCTCAAAGGAATTGATACTGAATGAATGATTTATTTATACGAAACATCTATGAAAAGTATTTGTCAAACAAAACAAAAAAATTGCTCGGCCAAGTACATAATTGCATAATCTAGTTATCAAGTTCAAAAACTGAAGAGTCATCATTTTCGAATTCAAGACCTTTTAATAATATTCATCATTTTCACTTAAACTGTATTAGAACTGGCTTATAGGAAGAAATGTTGCAATCCACAGAAAACCTCAAAGTTCACAAACTACTTGTTCTCTATAAACACCAAACAGTTAATAAACTTAATGTCAAATTTGTTTTCAGAAAATATCGTATCTATTCATTTAAAATACTATACCTTTATTGAGTTTGGTTCAGTTAACTTTGAATTTTGGTTACTAATAGCACTCATGGTAATCGTGAAAGAAACAGATGTTTTGAACTTTCTAGCTGTTGCCAGTAAAGAACTCCTGGTGTCACCTGTAAAAGGTAATAGTTATTTAGTCTCACATTATGAAAAGTTGCCAATAGGAAGTCTGTTTCTAAACACAGTGTAGTATAAAAGGTCTATGTATTAATTTTATTCTCTTTGTTCTTCCTATTGAAGTAAAGTCAAAAGTTTTATATTTATCAGGCTTTAATGGTTCGTAATTTATGGTCTACTAATAAGATTCTTTATTTCAATATGTCACCTTTTAGCCTGAAATTTTAGTTTTAATAAAATATAATGAGCATAGCCAAGTCAAGTTCCGTAATAAAATTTTACTTCAATAGATTTTTATAGCTAAGTGAGTCTAGAAATGTTAGCTAGCAAAAGTTGGATTCTCATTTTTTTACCACTGATAAGCTAAGATGGAAGGAAAAATTTATCTGAAATGTGATCCTTAATTCTTGAACAAGAAAAAAAAATACCTTTATTTGGGAATGATTCCTGATCAGTATTTCTTAGGATTCTAGGCGATGGTTTTGGTATTGGTGATGGGTCCCTTTCAGGGCACTCTTCAATGTGACTTCCAAACTGTTGACGCCTCAGTTTACTGTCAACCTCCAGTTTTTCTAGAGTAGTTTTGAGACATTGTTCATTGGTTGTCATATATAATTTACAAAACTACAGGAAACAAAAAGTATTCCAGTGGGTAAAATAGTCAATCATACATTTGGGAAGAGAAAGAAAATGCATATTAGCAGGCAAGGGATAGACTGATAGATGGAATATATTTCCTGTTGAACTAGGTTACTCATTTTATTTTCTTGAATCAGATTGACCACCCTCAGGTGACCTAGTGAAATGCAGCCATGATTCAATGAGGCCATACTCTGAGTGAAAATAAAATGTTACACAAAGAGAGGTGATTTATTATTATTTTTTTTACGAGACATGTGTAGACTTGCGTTTGTTCTAAATAATTTTTATGATCCTTCCACTCCAGAAAAAGCATATTTCTAAGAAGAGTCTCTGTATGTGTGTGTGTATGCACATGTATATATTTTAACTTGTTTTTATTATTTTAATGTAGTCATCAGATTACAATTGTGGGACTGGGAGAGATTAAATTTCAAGTCCAGTTAGTACATAATATATAAATAATTCATTATCAGTATTAAAAAGATGTGCCCCTTTAAAAATACTTTTTCTATACAGTAAGCAAATTCACATCAGTATGAACTTTTGTACCTTGATGTAGTCAAATTTGCCATCAGCATTTACATCAGCCAAAGTTACTATGGCATTTACTTCTTCTCGAGTCATCTTCTCACCTCTCTGAAAGAAAGAGGATTTATTTTAAAGCAATATGACTATCACTTTGTTATGCGTGGAGAATGGAAATTAATTTTAGTCTTTTCTACAAGTATGAATATATGGTTTAATTAAAAATCTCAGAATAAGTATTATGTCCAGCAAGGATGAAACTGTTATATGAAATAAAATTTCACAATTTTATTAAATTTTGTAAAAGTGTGCTGAATTTCGTTTACTAAATTTCAACAATATATGTCATAGATTCAGCAATAACTATTAAATTAAGAGCAACAATATTTCTCACATTGTATCAAAAAACAGAATGGTTTCTGAATCTTATTTATACTTTAGTTCTCTTTTACTTATCACATATGAACCTATCACTGATTTACAAAGAGTTCTGGGCAGGAAAGAATTGTAAAGGAGCACAAGAGGATTACAACATGGTCTCAATTTTATACTTTATCTTTTATTCATCCAGAAGGATCCTTAAGTAGTTTACAAACAACATACACGTGATTCATTTCACCTGCCCATGAAACAGTTATTTTTTATGTGCACTTTGGTAGCCAAAGCTAGATTCCAAGTTGTTTTGCAAAATATGCATATTACCAAACAGTTTCATAGATCTTACCTTTGTTAGAAGTTTATAAAGGTCAGTGTGTAAAATAGAGCCATCATCATTTACATCTAATTGCTTAAATGATTTTAGTAATTCTGCTTTTGAAGTAGGTTTTTCCTTTCTTAAAATTATACAGAAATCATCAAAATTCAGTTTTGCAGTTTGAGGAGTCCAATACTTATTAATGGTCTTTTGGGATGGATTTCTTCCTGCATGCTGAAGAGCTGCCCAATAAAACAAGTATTATTTGTTATAGCAACATTTGGAATTGGTATTTAAGTGTATTTTTTCTATAAATCATTATATACTACAATATTATACAGAAGTACACATACACCAATATATTACCTTCAGTGTTGATAATCTAGTGATATCAGTGTATGCCTGACTTTCAAAAATGAAAATATACATACATATTAACATATATTAATGTCAGAATTAAATAGATTTTTCCTATTTTGGCAATGGGGTCTCAACTTAAATAGTTTAATTACTAATAATATCAGATTTACCTCATAAAACTGCCTGGAGGAAAAAAAGATTAAAAACAACCATCCACTTAATTGTTTTGAAGACATAAGAATAACCATATTACTTTTCTGGTTCAACAAATATCTTAATGAAACAATCAAATCATTAATTTGAGAATATTACTGTTAATAAGTCAAGATAATTAAAATGTTCATCATTGCCAGCTATTAGAACATTAATCATGCCCTAAATGTCAAATAATGCACAAAACGCATCTTACTTGTAGCCATGGCCCTGCTACAAATCAAGAATGTGAACATATTTTGAGAGACATCTATTATGGAGATGCAATGGTCAAATTACCTTTCACTTTTAACCAGAACACTTAAAAATAGTCCTATAACCAGTTATTCATTAGACATTGCTATTTTAAAAGCCATGCCATCCGTTATAACTATGAGAGGCAAAGAATTATGATCTGACAAAGGCATTGTATATTTGCATGTCCTATTACTCACATATAATGGTTTAAGCAACTGCAGATATTTTATATAGTTGAATAAAAGTAACTTGGTAATTTGCAAATAGACTAATGTCTACATATTAAGACTTAAGACTATCTAAAATGATCTAATAATATGTTTCCTAAACACCACAGACAAAAATTAACAAGATTTTAAAAGGTGTAATTGTCCCAAGTTGTGCTACGAACTTCTATTATAAAAACTTTATATTGGGTATTTCCAACTATCTTAGGTAAGATTTTACAATTCTATACATTGTCAATCAGCATTAAAAATTGATTATCTAGATATTCTACAATTTAATGTAATAAGGAATAATATATAAAAATAATTTAATTAGAGAAATATCTTCAAGGAAATAGAAACAAGATCAAGGTAATAAAATACAGACATTTGTGAGCCCATTATATTGAACATTCATTGTGCACAAGGATAATACAGGGTGATTTTTTTTTTTATTTTCAAAGTTACAAGCTTCTTGGTTCCTAAGAAGTTTTATAATCTAAATGGGAAATCCATACCTGAAGTGTAAAATTGCTACTTGTGATTAAGATTTATGATAATAACATATTAGGAGTTGATGGACTAAGATAAATGTTCTCATCCTCCAGATCAAGCAAGTGCATTGTACCTAGATAACTTAAACTTTGGCACAGAAACAAAAACAAGATCCTCAACTAGAGGTGACTCTCAGAGTCTAACAAAAGTAGCTATAGCAATTGCCATCTTCCATTCACCTAGAAAGCCTTTGTGGAAATTAATAACAGTGGAGATAACATAATTTTTTAAAATCTCCACAGGTTTATTTTGGATGTACACAAACGCAACTACCATGCTACCCTAGGAATAAAACATAAGTATCCTGCCTAGAGTATAAATGCACAATTCCTTAATTCATTTATCAAGAGAATCATGAAAAAGGATCATGTGTTTTATGGTTCCATCCCCAGCCAACCTCCACCTTTAAAATCTGGGGATACAAGTAGGACCGAAATGAAGTTGTGATTTAAAGTCAAAAGTCCATGTAAAAGAAAATGGTATTTTCTGTCCAGCTTTGGGAAACAGACGTAAAACTTTCTCACAAGTGGCAGCTCAAATGCTTGTTGCTATCTTTAATATCAAAAATTTTTTAAATGTACTGTTAAGTTGTTTAAAAGAACAACTTTGTCAGAATAAAATTTATTATGCCAAAACATGTACTAACTAGATATTTCCATATCTAATAAATAGGTATAATTTAGTAACTACTAACCTAACTTTAATCTTTAGTTTTAGAATTAGTTGGAAGCCCTTATTAAGTCCAGTAACAGCAAACACTATGTAACTGTAGATGTTTAAAGGTTTATACCAAAATACTGATCTTTTGCCAGGGTTTGCTTTAAGCTTTGACTTCAGTTTATAGCACTTATATTACTTACAAGTTGGGGAAAAAAGGAACTCTAAAGTTCTGGTACTGGTACTGCTCTATCCTACTTTGACATGGAATGTCAAAGCGCATGTTCTGTGCATAAGTAGCAGAAGGATATAGATGAAAGGCACAATAGTTAAGAAAGAGACATCAGTGGTTCACACAATTTTAAAAAATCTAGATTATCTGAGATTAATCATTACAATTTTATAAAGAGTATTCCACCATAAAACCAAAAATTGAAGAGACAAACACTCCATTATCTTCACAGATAATTCTATAAGACTGATAGCACCTTAGTAATACATATTAATTGATTTACAAACTAAATGCCATAGTAGCAGAAGGCATGTTAAACTTTTAAACTAAGTAGATTCATAATCTCAGCCTATTTTCAAAAGAATAAAGAGAAAAAAACAAAGTTATAGTTTATAGTAAAATACAAATTTTAATCTTTTCAATTTTTGTATTTCCCAAAATGGATTTCCTCAAATAGCAATCTTATTACATACAAACCCAAGACCTGCTGTGAAAATATATTATATTTTTTAATTTAAGGAAACTGCTTCTGAAGTTGGCAAAACAACTTTGTTTCTGTAATTGTAAAGTTATTAGCCTTGATGAAACTGACATGAGTATAGTGTTATCTGTTATTGTTGTTCACCATTCTCTCAAGACTAAACATCTCCAAGTTATTTGATACACCTAGTAAGGAGCAAGTTCATTGGTTTGGGGGATATCTGCAACCAGAAGAATTTAAGATATAATGGAAAGAAGCAAAAAAAGACCAACTCTCTCAAGTCCTCCCTCCTAAAAAACAGAACAAAAACCAAAACTCTTAATTCTCTTTTAAAGTTTCATTAATTTCCTAATACTGCTCTTTTACAATCATTCTACTCATTTTTATTTTCCTTTACATTTTCCCCAGTGTAGGTCAAATTCAGATTAGTGATTCAGTTGCCAAAAGCATTGTAATCTATTATTATAAATCTTAAAATACCAAGGTTAAGAATTTTAAAAATATTTTTAAGCAAGCAATTGATGGAAGTTTTAAAAATACTAACCTAGTCTATAAACACTGAAAGTTTTATTTTGAAGCTCGTGGACTATGTAGTTACATGAAACAGCGCAATAGCATAATTTAGTTCCATTCCTCAAACATCACTAAGAAACTGGAATGATTCAACAATGTAATTCTAATTCCAGTCTTTCCAATCTATTAACTTTCAACAAATAAGGCAAAATACTTAAATTAAAGAACAATTACCTAAGTAAAGTTGATCTTTAGAAATAATGTTATCTAAGCTGCTTTTGAAAACAGTTAAATAGGCAGCTCTACAATTCATATAAAATATCTCCTCTTCAGTTAGTGGAAATTTCTTTGATTGAGGACTCTCTGAAAGCGTTGATTTCTGACTGGAGAAAGCTGCATCACTTCCTGGACTGCTGGCCATCCTATTAGAAAATAATTTAAAATTTTGTTTTAGTCATTTAATCCTAAAATGCAAATGTCACTTTGCCTTTCAAATGGGGGGAAAATCAAGATTAAGTTTTTTTGGTTTTTTTTTTAAGATTACGGTTTTTATATGTGGAAAAAAGATAAACATTATAATATTTTATGGTTATATTATCATGTTAAGCTAGAATAAGCCTCTGGCAGTTGATTTATATATATATAAATGCTTGTTGCTATCTTCAATAACAAAATATTTTTTAAATGTATTAAGTTGTTTAAAGGAACAACTTTCTCAGAATAAAATTCATTATGCCAAAACATGTACTAACTAGATGTTCCCATATCTAAGAAATAGGTATAATTTAGTAACTACTAACCTAACTTTAATCTTTAGCATATATATGTATACGGGAGCCAAAAGAACAAAGGCAAAACAAAGATGTAACATAAATACAAAAGAAGAACCATAGGGCAAAGGAAAGGCACACATCTATTCTCTCAAAATTAGAGGACAGTCAGTTGAGACTTCATAGGGTTGTCATGAGGATAAAGTAAATTAACACATATGAAGCACATAGAACAGTGCCTGGCATATAATAAGTGCTAAATAAACTGTAGATAGGGTGAAATTGCAAAATAATGAGAATTTGAATATAATGTGATTGGCAGTTGGTATCCATCTCCACAGTAAGGTCAACTGTCTTTTCACTAACATCTCAATAATGCAACCCCACGTTTTAAATGACTGAATTTTAAAAATCCCATGTATAGCATTATCCTGAGATTTTACTGTATCCTATGACTCCCAATAATGATGTTAATAACAACAACAACAACAACAACGTTTGGGATTCTATAGCACCTCTGCTCATAAGAGCTTAAAGAACTGTATATATCTTGATTTATACCTACTACAGTGGTCAGGTATTTTTTGCCCATTTATACATAAGGAAATTGAGGGGCAGAGATGTCATTCAGCTAATAGTAAGTAGCAAAAGGCAGTAAATTTCAATAACAGTTTCTTCTTTATTAATGTGAATGAAGGCTTCCTGAATAACAGTTACTATGAAGCACTAAATTGTGCTGGTGTTCTAACAGCTTCCAACATTATTTTATCCAGCTTTGACTTCTAAAAATACATTCCAACCTAATAAATTGAATATTTCAAGTTCAACAATAAGACGACACAGGTAGGGTCCCCTTCAGGACTCATTGGATTCTTACTCAGGAGGCCTAAATCACTTGCACCTTCTTGAATTATATAGGTCTTTTACACTTGGGAAAGAAAGATAATAATCGCTTATCGTGGATGAAGTACCCTATTTATAATACACAGACCGCCTGCCTGACACTTTCATATTATACCAGATTTAGAAGGACCCCATAGGGATGTGGTGTCACAGTCTGGTTACTGCAAATTGTATCACTATAATTAAGCATCATAGTTTTAAACACATATGCATGCACGCATCTCCTCACAAATGTGAAAGAAAACTGTTCCAATAAGGAAGAGAATGAACGTTCATTTTGCAACCAGCAGTTTTAAAATGTAAGTTTTTTTTTTTTTTTAAGATCGTCCTCGAATACTCTTTCCAAACAAGGTGACTCCCTTACGTGAAAATCCCACGGCAGAAATGTTCCAGAATTCTATTTTTTCCCCCTCTCTGTGACGAGAGACTAAACTGAATCTTAAATAAATATATAATTGCACCCCTCAGGCTTGGAAACCTCCTGCATTTAAAAGTCCAGCCAGAGACCAAGACAGGGGCCTAGAGAGTTCACTGCAGCAAACCGCTCCATAAATAACCAGCCACACAATAGCAAGAAAAATAAACTGTTAACAAGCGCCTAAGGCTTCTAAAGGGCAAGGCGAAGGCAGAGCGCCATCCAGTCACCGTCCCTACACAGAGAAATACTTTCACAGCTGATCTTGGGCTACATCTCTCTATTTCTGTATTCCTCTGGGCATAACACTGCATTGACATGTACATTTCAGGTACAGACATGGAGCAAGTGTACGGAAGACGGAGAAGTAAAAGAAGCAGGTGGAGAAAAGGAAGCCTAACAGTGAGGGACGCAGCGGGCGAAGACACAGACAACGAGCTGCTTGATACCTAACTGCAGGTCACAAACGAGAAAGCGCAAGCAGTTCTCCTCACGGATTCCACGATCCTCTCACAGCCGCCGGACCGTCCTCGGCCTTCCTTCAATTACCATGGCAACTGCACCTCTCCGCCACCGGAAACAAGGTATAGAGCACCTCCCCAAACGGTCCGGCTAGAAACTAAGGACAGTTTATCCAGAGCGACCAGAGATGGCTCTGTCCCTCTTCTGTCGGGGGGCTCTTCTAGTCAGAGTCGTGAGAGAGAGTCCTGCGTTGCCCTAGCAGGTACTGGGTGCGGCCCTAAGCGTAGACTCCTCTCCCTCCTTCCCGGCATACATTGGGATCCCTTGTTGCCGGGAGAGGGTTTTCGGCGGAAGGCGTTGAGTGTGACACAGCGTTGAGTGCCCATTCACCCGCGCTTTTCAGACTCCGGCGTTTCCCTCGGAAGAGGCTGTTTTCGGGAGAGGTTGCTCAGTGGTTGTATCCAGCGGCAGACGTGCCTCCTCGAATGTTGAAATGCCGTAAGTATCTCTACCCGAGGTGTTTCTGTGTGTTGGGCCCCTCTCTGTGCTAGAAGAGTGGATGTTATGTGGTCCGTTAACCTTTTTCGTTTTCCTACTTTTCTGAGGGTATATTTGTATCTTCGTCGACAGTTCCTCGTGCTTGGTACTCTCACCCCACCTCTGCTGCTTTCCCAGCCGTTCTTACCCGGTAGTCTTTGTCCACTTTAATTCTGATTGTCCAAGGCTTTTGACAGATTATTTACAGGCCGCATTTAGTGATGTATTGCTTGAAATAATTCAAAATGTGGTTAACATACCAAGAGTAGGACAGTGTAGACTTGAAACACGCCGTGTAATTTGTTAAAGCCCTTTAGTACATAGATTAGTGTGGCGAGTTCATATAAACCTGTGGGAGAACACATGGGCTGGTTTCCAAGAGACCTGGATGCAGCTCTCAAATGAGGAAGCGTAGCCAGTTCTGTAAAGAACTGTCCAACGTTGGGCAATTCACTTGTGAACACTGGGCTTCAGTTTTCTTACTTTTCATTGCCCTGTGGAAACTTTTTTTCAGTACAATAAAGAACTTTTTCTTTGCGGTGAGGGGGATAACATGTGAAATTCTCTGGCTGCCTCTTGTCCCCAGGCTGGTTTAAGTACCCACTCCTGTGCTCTTCTAGAGTAACTTACTCCTCGGTGATTTTCAGGTTTGAGCCAATGCAAAGTAACACAGGGTCGTGGGAGGGAGGATATTTGTATCAAATAGGAATTGACATTAAAGTGGAAAGATGTGCAGATATAATAACCTACCTTTACTGAATATTTAGTTATGTTTTGGGTACTGTATTTAGCAATTTACCTACATTTTCTTATTGAATCCTAAAAAAAGGACCTTAGGATGTACGTATTGCTGTTACCTCAAATTTCCAGAGAGGGAAACTAAACACCTAATAAGGTATCCTACAGACAGGTTATCAATAAATACATGTTTCACTTGTACCCTTAAAAGTTATGGATTATTGAAGAGGTTTTCCTTTCCCCAGAATTAAGCAAAAAGACTTGTCTCCCTACCGTTGCCATAGAAAAATAACCCAGTTAGCACTTCTACAAAGCTGCAAGGATAATGTGGCAAAATCCCTACCAAATAGGAATATAATGGAAACTGGGGTGTATTTGCTTAACAAGTGGTGATACTTCCTGAACTATGCTCCTGTTCTGCTATAAGTAGTAGGGAACCAAAAAAACAAAACAAACTGTTAAATATGGAACTTTTGGACAACCATTTTCCTTACGTATTAACAGGTACATGTTATATTAGAGGAGTCTGTAGTAATTATATTCTGACAATACATACATAACCTTAAAATTCAGGTTAACATCTCAAATATGTAGCATCTTCACTGAGTTTATTTTGGCAAAGTGATTTAAGACCAAATTAATGGTCTTAAATGCTAAAGTATTTTGGTAGAGGATCTCCCCAATTGTTAGTAGACTTATTTTTCAATGTAGTTAAATTGCAGGGTCACAAATAGTGTTGCAAAAAGTCAATATAGCAAGGTACATATGAAGGTGGTATAGTTTTAACTGATGTTGAGATAATGACTTTTTATGTACTTGGTATTTTTAGTATGGAATTGTGTGATCCATCTCCTTTCTAATTTCTTTGAACCTTGACTGGAAAAAATGTAATGAGTAACTGTGGAAATATACATGGCCTAAATGAATCTAAAATAAATAATAAGGAGCAAATGCCCAGTGACATTAGAGTGGGTGGATGAACCTTAAAAACACTGAGTAAATGAGCCAATTCATAGAAGACTACATATAGTATACTATCTTTATAAAGCTTAAGAACAAGCAAAAATAAACTATCATTTAGGATTATGTATGTATGTGATAAGACTTTAAGGAGGGAAAAAAACAGAGAAATGATAAACAGAAAATTCAGTTTAATGGTTGCCCTCTGGGAAAAGCAGATGGAATAGAGAAGGAGCATACAGGTGTACCCATCCAGATTGGTAATGATCTAGTTCTTAAATTGTGTGGTGAGTTTATGGGTGTTTATTTTCTTATTATGCTTCATAATTTGATTATTTTCATGTATTCTTTAGTATGCATCATATACCACTTAAAATGTTATTAAAGGAATTATAGATTACTTATCTTGAATTAAGTTCTTAATAAGTATAGTTTTCTCTGCCTTCACTTTGGTCCTGTAAGGCAGATGCTATCTTGGAACTGGGGAAACAAAAGAATTAGAAAATGCTGCTCCTAGTTTCATTAGGCTAATCATTTTCCCTTTCAAATTTGCTCCTCCTGTGTATACATAAATTAGTGGCACCACCATTTCTCTGTCTAGGTTGAAACCTTAATTTTTTTTTTTTTATTTGAAGACATCAAAGTAAGGCAAACCAAGGTTTGAATCTTGGTTCTGCTGCTTTACCAACTGTATGACCCTTAGATTGTTACTCAGTGATATCATAGATTAGTATAGTTATTCAATAAATATTTATTAATTGACTAAGTAGCTGCTTTGAAAAGATTTCATCTTATATAGACAAATTTCACACCATGTTTATATTTACACAATACTAAAGTCAGTCACACTTATATAATATAATAGCTCTTGCCATAAATAATCAAATCCCATTCTAGTGCGTTTTTCCACCTTACGTCTTTTCCTTTGCAAAGCTTCCTAGTACTTCTTGCTTAGTCTTTCTAATTGGTGTGGATCATCATGCTAATTCAGCCAAGAACATTCCATCTATTCCTGTGAGAGTTAATTTTATTCTGTTCCAAGCTATAGACTGAATTAAGGTTATAAAGTTGAAATAGCTTTAGTCTTGGAGGAAACTGTTTTCAACAGAATTTCTGTGGGGTTCATTCTGATGATGTATTCATAAAAATCTGAGTTTTCTGAGAGAACTTTAAAATAGACTTTCTTTTCCTTAATAATAGAAAATATATAAATATTCTGGATATGATAAACTATTTTATTACACCTATTTGGGTTTGTAGTCTTGATGGTAGTAGTGCCCAGTACAGTGATTTTTACTGTTGTGGATTGATTATAAAGAAAAAGGGAATGAAATAATGTGTCAGGGCAAGTAAAAGTTAACCATTTAATAAACATCCTTTGAATCATAGTAGATATTCAAAATTACATGAATTCTTTTACTTTAAATGAGTTGTTAAAAGAAGACAGAAGTTGTTAATACTTGATGTAAGTATGAAAAACATGAATTTTAAACACAATTCTTTCCTCCTTATAAAAGTCAATGAAAGAAGTAAAGACAGAAATTATGAAGGTATAATACAGCCTTGTAATAATGGCATGAGGTATTTGATAGACTAAGCCTTGAGGTACAGGTAAGGAAGAGTTAAACTTGAAACTTTACAGTTAAGCTGGGAAAGTCTCTTATAGTTAAGGGAGTATAAATGATCCTTATTTGGTATGGATCCCTTGGCTAGTGAAATTAAATGTACATCTTTGGAGGACAGCATCCTCAATTTAGACCCCCACATTTTTCACAGGTTAAGATCAACCAAATATCCAAAATTATAGATAACCAAACATAAAAGGAAACAAATTACTATGAGTGAGTTAAAATACGTAGTAACCAATGGATTTAGATCCCAAAGACTTTATAAAGTGAAATTGTCAGAGATACAGTATAAAATAATTGAACAGAATACTTAAAGAAATAAAAAGTTGAATCACAAAAATTAGCAAGTAATGAGACTACCCAAAATGACCAGGCAGATTTTAAACTACAATGATTAGAATGTTTAGAAACAGAAAAATACAATTGTTGAAATAAAAGCTCAGTAGATGGAGTTCCATTTCAAAGTAGCTTATATTGGACTGACTCTTCCATAGATAAAAATTTTAAACTCTGGACAAAATATAAAAAACAACTTCTTGAAGGCACTGGAGAGTAACCATACCAGGCAGAAATTGGAGGGGAGTTGACCCTTAAAAAAGAGAACTACAATGTGCAAAGTTTGCATTTAAATTTTTTTACCCAAGGGCAGTCCATTTGGTGTATTACAGCTAGATCTCAAGCAGAAAGCTCCAGTTTTACTGGCTCAAAGAGTTGAGATAAAAGCTTGGGATTACCACAGTTGCTGGAAAATAAAGAGAAGATCCTAAAAAGCAGATAACCCCCAAATCTGGTTATAAATTGCCAGAATCCTTGGTGGATCCCTTAACTGCACATGAGTTGAAGATCTTCCATGAAGCCTGGCAGGAAGTGACAGCTGGGATGATGAACAGAGATTTCAGCTGCTGCCCATCACTAGGGAGACAGATTTTACAGTCTGAGTTTAGTCAAGTTCAATTCCTGCTAGAACAAAACAACACTATTAAGAGTAAGATAACAGAATCCAGAGTCTCTCTGTCACACCATCTGCAATGTCCAGAATACAATAAAATGCCAGACATGCAAAGAAACAAGAAAATATGACTCATCATTGAGAGAAAAAATAAATTGAAATTGACCCCAAGATGACCTAGATTTTAGAATTAGCAGACAAAAGCTTTAAAGCACCTACTATAAATATATTCAAGAACTTAAAGGCAAAAAAATGTGGTCATAATGAAAGGACACATGAAGGATCCTAGAAGAGTTTTACGTTTGCGTAAAGTGGTATATTAAGTCTAAGTGAACCATGATATGTTAAAAGGGCATATTGTAATCCTCAGAGTAAGTTCTAAAAATAATGCAAAGAGGTGTACATAAAAATCAATAGAAGAATTGAAATGGTATACTAAAAAATATTTTGTTGACTCAAAAGAAGGCAGATGAGAGGAATGAAAAACAAATGGGACAAATAAAAAACAAGTAGCAAAATGTAGATCCAGCTGTATAATTACATTAAGTCCAAGTGCAGTAAGAACACCAATGAAACTGTAGAGAACATCGGACTAGATTTTAAAACACATATGTATACTATATATGTGTATATATACATATATGTGTGCATATATATATATATACCAACTCATTTAATCCTCTTAACACTGATAACACCCTAATCTGATGCCAAAATACGATAAAGTAATTGTAAGAAAATTGCTAGCCAATATGTTTCATGAACATGGAATCAAAAATTTATAGCAAAAAAATTAGCAAATATAATTCAGCAATTATAAAAGGGACAATACATCATCCAAATAGACTTTATCCCAAGAATGCAGTTTTTTCAATATTTGAAAATCAGTGTTTTTAAACAGAGAATAAAGGATGGTTTTTTATCAAAGCTGCAGCTGCCTCTACCTAGCTGCTTTGGTCAAAAAGGAGCTCAGAGTCATACCCCGAGAAAAATAAAATTCAAAAGACACATGCACCTCAATGTTCATAGCAGCACTATTTACAATAGCCAAGACATGGAAACAACCCAAATGTCCATCAATGAATGACTGGATAAAGAAGATGTAGTGTATATATATACACACATATACACATACATACACACACACAATGTAATACTACTCAGCCATAAAAAAGAATAAAATAATACTATTTGCAGCAACGTGGATGGACCTGGAGATCATCATTCTAAGTGAAGTGGGCTGGAAAGAGAAAGAAAAATGCCATATGATATCACTTATATGTGGAATCTTAAAAATAATACACAAGTGAACTCCTTATTATTTATAACTTAAATGATTGATTTCTTGAATATGTGTAAGCACATTTTATTGTCCTTTATGATTGGACTACTGCATTCTGTTGATTCTTATTTTGTGGTTGACTTTATTCCTTTGATAGCTATGTAGGGCTAAAAAGCTAAAGCTCTAATCTATTCTTAGAAACAATCATCAGTACATATATGTAAACTAAAAAAATAATGTGTAGTATATTGTATACATGTATTTACATGCAGTATAATATATATGTGCAAACTGTAATAATTATACCTAATAAAACTGAAAAAGGAAAAAAAAAAAAAAGAAAAGGAGTGAAGAGTGACAGTTTTCCTGGGTGGTCGCTGTTCTGTTTGCTGTAACCAATCTGCAACATTTCAGAAAAAGACAGTTCCCATTGTACCTGCCATTTCTCAGCTGTGCCAGAGGAAGATTCCATGATGCCCAAAGTTGAGCTTTCTGCTGAAAGAGTACTCTGGAGTCATGACAGTGTTGGAACACAGCAGCCTTAGGACCTGGTTTCCCCTGAATTTTCCTTGCTGTGTCTGATACCGAAGAATCTTGAATATATCAGCTTGTTGCTAGAGCTATGCTTTAGAATAAGATCTGTTACTAGTAAAGATGTCTTCATCTGTGATTGTGGATCTACAGAGTTGGGAGAGAAACACTATGGGAAGAGGTAAGCTAGGAGACTATAGGCTTTTTTAGGTAGAGACATTGACCTTTGTTTTTTGCTAATGTTGGTACCTGGCATTTAAGTGACCAATTAAATACTCCTGGATATGGATGGATAGATGGATGGATACATACATACATACATACATACATACATACATACTAAAGGAGATAATAGTTCTAAGCAAAACACACCTATTCATGATAAAATAAAAAGTCAGCAATCTAAGACAGAAGGGAATTTACTCCTATGAAAAACTTAATAAATACCATACTTAGTACTGAATACTTTTTCTAGGATAAGGAACAAGGCAAGAATTCATCCTTTCACAACTTGTATTCAACAGAGCACTAAAAAGAAAGGAAATGCATAAATGTTGGAAAGGAAAAAGTAAAATTGACAATCTGCCAATGATATGATCATGAACATAGAAAATCCTAAGGAAGCTGTAAAACAAAATTATTTAACAAAGATGCAGAGCACAAGATCAGTGATATAAAAATCAATTATTTTTCTACATTTTAACAATAAACACCTAGAAATTGAAACATTTTTCCATTTATAATTATGTTAAAAAATAAAATATTTATGATTTTTACAAGAGACATACAGGATTTCTACTGTGAAAAATACAAAATGTTGCTTAGAGGAAAATAAAGGTTTAAATAAATAGGGGCATGCTTATGGACCAGAAGACTCTTTATTAAAATGTTAGTTCTCCAATTGATCTTTAGATTCAATGCATTTCCTCTCAATCCTAGCAAACATTTTAAAGAAATGGAAAAACTGATTTTCAAAAATTTTTTGAAAGGCAGAGGACTTACAGTATCCAAAATACTCTTGGGAAAGAAGAATGAAGTTGGAGTACATACACTAACTAGACTTAACTACTAGATAAAGTGATAATGAAATCAATGTGGTTTAGGCATAAGAGCAAATAGATAAAATGGAAAAGAAAAAAAAATCCAGAAATAGACCTAACAAGGTGCCAAAGTAATTCAATGGGGGAAAGAGAAGTCTTCCCAAAACCATATGGAAAAACAAACCAAGCAGCCTTAACTTCTATCTTATACCATATATTAAAAATTAAATTGAGATATAGCATAGTCCTAAATGTAAACAGTAAACTTTCTGGAAGGAAATATATAAGAATATTGTTACAACTTAGGGTAGATAAAATTTCATACAAGGTTCAAATAGCAACTATAAAAGAATAAAATTGATAAGTTAGACTATATCTAAATTTTAAACTTCTCATCAAAAGACACCATTAAAAATGAATTGCAAAGTAATGACTAGGAGAAAATATAAGACATATCAGACAAAGGACTTATATTTAAAATACTGTAAAGAACTCTTACAACTTAATAGTAAAAAGACAAAAACCTCATTAAAATAATAATTAAAAGACTTGAACCAATACCTAATAAAAGAAGTTACATAAATGACAAATAAGCATTTGATTAGACATTGGGGAAATACAAGTTAAAACTAAATTGAAATTCTTTTTAATACCCAGTGAAATGACTATATAGCTGACTCTTGAAAGACACAAGTTTGAACTGCGAAGGCCCACTTACATGCAATTTAGTACTACGCTATCTGTGGTTGGTTGAATCAACTGATGCAGAACCACAGATACAGAGAGCCTACTGTAAAGTTATATGTGGATTTTTTGACTGCAGCGTCAATGCCCCAACCCCCACATTGTTCAAGAGTCAATTATATGTGCATTTAAAATTTTAAGAATATTAGGTGAATATTGAATCTTAGTAGATTTGCTTTGCACAGAGGTATGAGTTGGCACTTCTTAAACTAGTTTCTGTATACTCTATACTTGAGAGAGTAATAAGCATATTGCAGATAATGGGAGCTATTGAATGAGGAATTTAAAATATGTTGCCTTTGCATTGGTGATATCAATATGATGTCATGGATATAAAGATGTAGGTAGATACAAAAGTGTGTGTGTGTGTTTTCTGTTGTAGCTCTGTCCATTGCCTGTAAGTAGTGAAATAAATAGCAATGAACATATTTAGTGCCCAGATTTTTATTTCTAAATATCGTTGTATACTAAATAGAACCAGGTCTCTTTGAAGCAAAAGCTAATTCCAGGGATGAGGCAGAAAACTTTTTTGTGCTGGAAAATAAGGAAATGCTCAAAGAATTATGGGTACATAAGGTACATTAGAAGCAGTATAAAAAGGGAACGGTCCAATTGCCAAATCTAGGACAATGGCACATCCCAATTCTATAAAAATAATTTCTATATATCAAAATAAATGATAGAAATTGATTATAATCTGTTGGAAAAAATAAAATTCCATGACTCTCTAGTAATATACGTAAGTGAATAAATAAGGAGAGGAAAAAGGGAAGCTAGTACTTGGAGTAGAACGCTAATAAATATAAACATGATAGGATTAGAAAATCATCAGTGGTTCTTTAAAAGTGTTGGGAGAAAGTTTATGAAACAAGATATTTACATATAAGGTTTATTTATTACATTGGAGAAAACTGGCAGATAGCATCTTAATGATCAAAATAGAAACCAATGTGACAAACCAATATCATGCTCCTCAAGTTATAATCAAAAGGCTACAGCATTACTTTTGTGATATTTATGGCAAAAAAAAGTGCATGACCTCATCATGGGAAAATACTAGATAAACCCAAATTGACAGATACTCTATAAAATTACCTGATGTATACTTTTGAAAAATATTATGGTCAATAAAAAGAAAGGTTGAGGAATTGTTTTAGATAAGGGATATTAAAGAGATGGGAAAATTAAATGTGATGAATAATCTAGGATTGGATCCTAGACTTGGTGGGGGTGGGGTGGAATTGGCTGTAAAAGACATTGGAAAATGAATATTTGTATATATATGAGTGACTGGGATATTATGCTGTACACCCAAAATTGACACATTGTAACTGAGTATACTTCAATTTAAAAAAAAGACATTATTGGAACAAGTGATAAAATTTGAATGTGGACTATTGATAATAATATTGTATCAATGATAAATTTTCTGATTTTGATCAATATACAAAAATCAGCTGCATTTTGATACACTTATGATGAACTACCAGAAAGATAAATTAAGAAAACAATACCATTTACAATTGCATCAAAAAAAGGTACCTAAGAATAAATTTAACCGAGAAAGTGAAAGACTTATACATTCAAAACTATAAGACATTGATGAAATAAATTGAAGAAGACACAAGTAAATGGAAAGATATTTTATGCTCATGGATTGGAAGAATTAATATTGTTAAAATGTCTATACTACCCAAAGCAATCTACAGATTTGGTGCAATCACGATCAAAATTCCAATGGTATTTTTTTCAGTAATTGAACAAACACTCCTAAAATTTGTGTGGTACCACAAAAGACCCCAAATAGCCAAAGCAATCTTGAGAAAGAACAAAGCTGGAGGCAATGTGTTGATTTAAAACTATATTACAAAGTATAATAATCAAAACAGTATGATATTGGCATAAAACCAGACATATAGATCAATGGAACAGAATAGAGAACCCAGAAATAAACCCACATGTATAGTCAATTAATTTACAACAGAGGAGCCAAGAATATACAATACAGTACAAAGGACAGTAAATGGTATTGGAAAAACTAGACAACCCCGTGCAAAAGAAGGAAACTGGACCCCATTGTACACCATAAATAAAAAAAATTGACTCAAAATGGTTTAAACACTTGAAGGTAAACACCTGAAACCATAAAACTCTAGAAGAAAACAAAGGCCATAATCTCCCTGGCATTGGTCTTGGCTGTGATTTTTTAGATGTGACATCTAAAGCAAGGGTGATAATAGCAAAATAATACATCAAACTAAAAAGCTTCATCACAGCAAAAGAAATCATCAACAAAATGAAAAGGCAGTCTACAGAATGGGAGAAAATATTTGCAAATCATGTATCTGAGATGGGATTAACAGCCAAAATATGTAAAGAATTCATACAACTCAGTAACAAAAAACAAAACAAAACAAAACAAAAAAAGCCAAAACAAATTAAAAAACAAAACCCAAAAACCCCAAAACATCCCAATTAAAAAAAATGGACTGAGGATCTGAATAGAATTTTTCCAAAGGAAACATACAGATGGTCAACAAGTACATG
Organism: Camelus bactrianus; assembly: GCF_048773025.1. Classification (NCBI taxonomy): domain Eukaryota; kingdom Metazoa; phylum Chordata; class Mammalia; order Artiodactyla; family Camelidae; genus Camelus; species Camelus bactrianus. Next base: position 32,570,854 of record NC_133551.1, read on the forward strand.
AAAAGGTGTTCCACATCATGAATCATCAGGGAAATGCAAATTGAAACCACAATGAGATATCATTTGACACCTGTTAGAATGGCTTTTATCAAAAATGACAAGAGATAACATGTGCTGATGAGGATGTAGAGAAAGGGGAAACCTATGCACTGCTGGTGAAGCCACTATCGAAAACAATAAGGAAGTTCCTCAAAAAATAAAAATTGAACTACTGTAGTATCCAGCAATTCCACTCTTGGGTATTTATCTAAAGTAAGTGAAAACACTAAGTCAAAAAGATATATGCACCCCCTCCATGTTCATTTCAGCATTATTTACAATAACCAACACATGGAAACAAGCTAAGTATCCACCAATGGATTAATGGATGAAGAAAATGTGATGTTATATACAGTGAAATATTATTCAGCCTTAACAAATAAGAAAACTCTGCCATTTGCAACATGGGTGGACCTTGAAGGCATGATGCTAAATGCAGTAGGTCAGAAAAAGAAAGACAGATACCATATGATCTCACTTAAGTGTGGAATCTTTAAAAAGAACATATTCATGTAAAAAGAGATCAGATTTGTGGTTAGCAGAGGTGGGGAGTGGAGAGGGAAGAATTGGAAGAAGGTAAACAAGAGGTACAAACTTCTAGTTATAAAATAAGTTAAGTACTGGGGATGTAATGTACAGTATGATTACTATAGTTAATAATACTGTATTGTATATTTGAAAGTTACTAAGAGAGTAGATCTCAAAAGTTCTCATGAGAAAAAAGTTATAACTGAGTGGTGATGGATCTTAACTAGACTTAAGATAATAATTTCACAGTATATACATATATTGAATCATGTTGTACATCTGAAATTAATATATCAATTATATATCAGAATATTTGGCTGATTTTGATAATCATTGTGATTATATAAGAATAGGCTTGTGTTTGGAAAAGAACAGAGAAATACTTATGGGTAAAGGTATATGATGTCTCCAACTTATTCTCAATAGATCATAAAAAAGATTTTGCATAAAATATATATGTGTGTATGTTTCTCTAGAGAAAGCAAGTGAGACAAAGTGTAAACAAGTGTTAAATCTGAGTAAAGGAGTAACAATCTTATTTCTAGAATATTTTTAACTTAAAAAATAAAAAATTGAAAGTTACCCCCAAATCCTTATCAAATTATTAAAAAAATATATAGTAATGGATGGATTAAAGAATAAATTAAACACAATTGAAGAAAGAATTAGATAGCTGGAAGACAGATCTGAGGAAATTGCCCAAAAGATAGCATAGAGATCAATGGTAAGAAATAGGAGTTTAAAGATATGGGAAATGGAATGAGGAAATCTAAAATTTCTTCTAGAGAGAGTCTCAGAAAGGTAGAATCAAGGAGAGTTAGTATTTGGAGAGATTATGACTTAGATTTTTCCAAAACTGATAGGAGGTAAGTCCACATAAGAAACTACCTTAGAGCTAAGACTGTTAAGATGACATCCTTTGGGAACCTACATTTGAGCTACCTTCAATAGGATCAAAGGATTATAACAAATTAAATATATTATTGAATTTAATACTAAAGTTTTAAGTTACATAAGTTAATGATTTTTTAAACACCTTTGTGCCAATTACTGTGTCAAGTTTCAGGGATTCAAATATGAACAGATACTGTACTCTGTAGGACTTTTAATTTTAGTGGGAGAGAGAGTTCAACAAGAATTTTTAGAACTCATAATCTAGGGGGAGGGTATAGCTCCCTCCTATGTGCTCCCATGGAGCACATGCTTAGCATACAAAAGGTCCTGAGTTCAATCCCCAGGACTTCCTCTAAGAATAAATAAATAAGTACACCTAATTACCTCCCCCACCAAATAAATAAATACACACATAGAACTCATACTCTACCAGTTAACACATAAGGTGCTAATAATATGAATATTTCAAGTGAGGGAGGAAAGACATATATAAATATTTCAATATAAATTTAGTGAGGAGGACATGCATAAGTGCTCTAGGTATAGATTTGGGAAGATCTTTAATGCAGTCTGAACGGTGTCAGGGAAAACTTCTCAGACACAGACTGTGCTGAAATTTCAAGGGAAAGGTAGACATCAATGTTTGTTTTTATTAATTTTTATGTTGTAAAATATAATACATATAAAAGGTATGTAAAGTATCACCCATCTGCCATGTTTAATTCTGATGAATCTATTTGGCCCCTTTTAATAGGCTCTTTTAAAGGATTTATTTATGTCCTTTATATATGTATGTGTAGTGATACATGCACTGTATGTATGTATGTTTCTCACAGGTAGTAATAGTAGTGAATATTTTATTAATACTCATTTTTAAGAGTACCCATTAAGGAGTGAAATGATCTTTTGGCATTTTTCATTATATTCAACCCCCAAAACATTTCACCTTCCATTTACCTTCTGGGATCAGCATTCTCAAATATATCCCTTTTACTTCTGTAAGAATTCTTTAGCTAATTCTTTATTAATCTTTTGGTAAAGAAGCTTTTGACATCATAGACAAGGATTGCTCAATAACTGGTTAAGGTTTTGGCCAGTTTCATCATGAAGAATAACAGGATTAATCATTTATTTATGTGTATTCACATGGTGACGATATTGCTACATGTAGTGGAGTGATATTCCCACTTACCCATGCTGTGATAAAGAATTATTATGTGACCACTGTGAATGTTGAACACAAAATGGCATAGGCTTGAGTGAAAGGGAGAATGGGAAAAGGATATAGGAGATCCTTCTCCCTTCTTTACTCATTCCCATACACAGAATGGAAAATACATCATTTCAGATTTCTCAATTTATACCTAAAGAGTCACATGGGATGTGAATTTGGCCATTGCCTTTCATCAAAGGATTGCTAAGAATCTTATAAGCATAGTCCCTAATCCTCTAAACACTCTTCTGAAGTTGTAGCTGGCAATATTATCATCTCCGTTATAGAGAGTAGTAAATGGAAGCACTGACATACTAAGTGATATTTTTATCTTCCATTCAGAAATTTCCTAGTGGCTTAAAGGCCAGTATTATTATCAACTTTATGAAGCTTAGTGAGATTATGTGATTTGCCCAACCTTAGGGGAAGAATTTGGCATAGCATCAAGGTTCCCTGAGTCTTATCTGCCTTACTAAGTTTATCTCCTCCCCACACACATACTCTTACCCTCAGCTCTGCTATTCAAAATAATATTTAATCCAATGTTTTAAAAGTCCTGTAAGGGAACCTCAAATCATGTAGCTTTATGAACCTTTGAGGTGTCATTCCTGGTTCTTAATTAGGAATCAAATGATAGTTCATTTTTTTCCTTGAATAATTTTTTCATATTGTAATAATGTTACATAATGAAATTCATCCACTTGTTCTGTTCTGATGAATCAGAGAATTCTGTTCTGAATACTGCCATGTGGCAAGTTAAATAAATTAGGAGAGGATGGTCTTAGAGAGTAGTGTAGCTAATTCTACAAATATAGTTACTTTCTTTTTCTGTCAATATAAAATTGCGTATCAAATGTGTTTATCTTAAATTCTCACCAGCAGTAATGCTGGTAGCAAACAGCATTTTGATCCCAGTAAACCTAAACCTAGTACACCTAAAGATGGACTATAGTATTTAAATTGTAGGCATAGGAAAATTTGGGTTAAGTTGAAAATGAGAAATAACCTGTAGAGGTTATAAGTTTACCCATAAGGAAGAGGTAATTAGGGTATAATAAGTGGGTGCCCATTTAAAAATGAATTATTTACTTCTAAATTGTGATGATATACATAGCATAAAATTTCCCATTTAACCATTTTTAAATGTACAGTTCTGTGGCACTTAAGTACAGGTAGCCCTTGAATAACTTGGGGATTAGTGGAACCAACTCTCCTTACAGTCAAAAATCCACCCATAACTTAACAGTCAGCATTCTGTATCCCTGGTTCTGCATCCACAGATTCACCTGTTCATTGTGTACTACTGTAGTACATATTTATTGAAAAAACCTCGAGTATAGGTAGACCCTCAAAGTTCAAACCCGTGTTGTTCAAGGGTCAACTGTACATTCTTGTTGTTGTGCAGCTGTCACCATCATCCATCTCCAAAACATTTTTCATCTTGCAAAACTGAAACTTTCTACCCATTAAACATTAACTCCCTATTCACCCCTTTTCCCAGCCCCTGGTAACTACCTTTCTATTTTCTGTCTTTATTAATTTGATTGTTTTAAGCACCTCATTTGAGTGGAATTATATATTTGTTCTTTTTTGATTGGCTTATTTCACTTAATATAATATCTTCAGAGTTCATCCTTGTTGTAGCATGTATCAGAATTTCTTTCCTTTTAAGGCTGAATGATATCCATATAATACCTATATACACGTATGTACACACCACATTCTGTTTCCTCATTCCTGTGTCAATGGACATTTGCATTGCTTTCACCTTTTGGCTATTGTGAATAATGCTTTTGTGAACATGGGGGTACAAATATCTGTTTGTATCCCAACTGTCAGGTCTTCTAGATATATAGTCAAAAGTGGAATTGCTAGATTATATGTTAATTCTATGTTTAATTTTTTGAGAAACTGCCAAACTTTTCCACAGCAGCTATACCATTTTATAGTCCTGCCAGCACAAGAGTTCCAGTTTCCTTATCCTGGCCAACATTTATTTTTTGATAGTAGCCATCCTAATGGTTGTGAAGTGGTATCTTGTGGTTCTGATTTGCATTTCTCTAATGTTAGTGATAATGAACATTGTTTCATGTGTTTACTGGCCATTTGTATACAGTCTTTGGAGAAATGTCTGTTTCAGTTCTTTGCCCTTCTTTGAGTGCCCATTTTTTTAAAACTAGGGTAGTAATCACAAGAGCTGCTTAAAAATTTTCAAAACTATTGGAGATATATCATTTTTAATTGTTAACTAATACTGGAAGCAAATGAATAAATACATTAGGAAAATGTTTATCTCACATATCTAATCAAATTTTGCCTGTCTTCCTTTGTGTGTTTCATCTATCTTTTCCTCTTTGTTTCTGTCAACATCATCCTAATCCACTTAATATCATCTCATGTTTGTGTTATAGTTGTTCATGGGTTTTAAAAAAAGGGTAAAAGTGTATAGTAAGTGCTTAATTTAATAATTGATATCTTGACACTGGGCCCAGTTCTAACAGAATGGTAAGAATATATAGTCATAAATTCCTCTAGTAGGTTTGCTCTTCTTTAACTCCTTCCCATCAATTCAGCAAGGATTAATTTTGAACAGGACCTGAAATCTGAGTTTCTCTCTCTCAGGCTATGTGATGGTGGGCATATCACACCAGCTCTTCCCCATTGGAGGAACTAAGTGATTTCTTAGATTTCTCTTCGGCTTGTCTGTTAAGTGTTTTTATGACTCAGGATTAGATGCCTGAATTACCTGAAAGCCATATTACCCACAATAAATCATGTTTTCAAATTCTCACTAAACTGTTAGAATGGGAGATAACAGTCTAACTCAGCTCACTTTCGTATTTTTACATATTTTCTTGAGCTTTTTAGATAAACAAGATCTAAACTAGAAACCTTTTAAATACAAACATTTAGTTTCTCTAAGAATCAACTGCCACTAATAAAGCAATAATATTTTGAACAGTTAATATCAGGGTGAGGTTTGTAACTAAAACGTGGCATTGCATATTAACAGCCATTTTTTTTAAAAGAAAGGATAAAAAATAGTATATTGTGTACTTTTAGTTTTTGATTTCTACTTTTGAAGTTTTATAAATACAAAAACATCTCACACACTTGAATAGGGCAATATATATTCCAAAGCTAAATATAAGTACATTTTGGGATTATCTGCCATTTTTATTTTTCATACCTCTATTCTCTTCTTGCTTTGTTGAGAATTCACACTAAATGAATTTCAAGTGGACCTCTAAAAGATAGGAGTTTTTCTTTAAACCAATTTAGTTAATCTCAAGAAATAATGTTGTGTGATAGGCTAATGTAGGTATAATAGCAAAATTAAGTGAACCATTTTGTTTTATGTAGTACAAAACAAAATAAAAAAATTTTTTTTGCTTCATGCTCAAATTCTCTAATATTTTAAATAACAATTTCCTTTTCTCAGGGATCAAGAAAGTACTTTTAACGCAGCACTTGTCACTGGGAAAACTAGTTTTAATTTATATTGACCTTTTTCTCCTTTGAGCATTTAGTCTGCATTCAATAAAATGTTGATGACTGCTCTTTAGAAGACAGCTGTACGAAATAAAGTATTATAAATATTCAGCTTTCCTTTCTAAGCATTGTCACCAACAGCTGGGCATCCAGTTTAGCAGAACAGATTTTGCACAGAGAGAGCCTGGCGTGTTCCTGAATCAGTTTAGTGAAGGAGACAAAAAATAGTTTCTTATGGATTGGGGACTTATAAAGACATAGAGCATCTGTTCCTCAGTTAAGTCATAGTCTGGTAGCACTGAATCATGTTTAAAGCTAGAATAATGTGCAAAACTTTTTCACCTTGCTCATACCTTTATTGTAATACTGAGTGCATTATTTCTGCAAATAATATACTTACAACATCTCCATTGAAGGTATGTAAATTATTTTGCTTTTTTGTATAATTTTTTCTTAGTGGTATTTTAAAACACAAAAATATTAATTTTTACTGATATTATTTTAAAATAAAACTTGAATGTTTGAATTGTATGATAGTTCATTTATATAAAACCACATATAGAAAATCTATTTAAATATTTAATTATGATTTCATCTTGATATATGCTATTAAAAAAAACCAGTTTCATCATTGCAAAAATTACCTTCATAGATATTCTACTTTAATTAGTGAAAGTAACTTAGAATCTTTGTTTATATAAAATATTACTCTTAAATATTTGGCTACTTAAAGCGTATTAAATCTAAGATTGCTTTAAATATTTTGTTTGCAGAGTTAAAAGATCACTGAAATTGGATGGTCTGTTAAAAGCAAATGTAAGTATTTACTTATCAGTTTGAAATTGTGTAATAAGATTTTGTTTTGGGGCGAGGATATAGCTCAAGTGGTAGAATGCATGCCTAGCATGCAAAAGGTCCTGGGTTCAATCCCCGGTACCTCCTCTTGAAATAAATACATAAATGAACCTAATTACCTCCCCTCACCAAAAAATAAATTAAACAAAAAAGAGAGAGAAAGTGAAAAAAAAAAAGATTTTGTTTTAATTTTTTAACAGCTAATTTACCCTTATACTAAATGTAAAAAATACCCAAAAACAACAACAAAAAAACCCCACATTGTGACATAATTGTGATTGGTATACCATTTTCTACATATAAATTTTTTTTTTTGTAAATCTCATATATGGAAATTCCTGGCCAGCTTGAGGTTTTTATTTAAGAGGCAAATTATTTAGAAACCTTAATGAAATAACTTAGTAGAAATTAATTTACTATTTATAGAAAAAATACTCTGCTACTTAAATGCACAAGAAATAAGATGGAGCAATGGCAATGCTTTAATCTGCATTCTGTAATCTGCTAAATTGAAATAAAAACATTAACAACAATTTTATATCAAAATGTAATTACCTCCCTCAGCTCTGCTGGCATGATTAAACAATAAAATACTAACACTGTAGTAAATTTCACCATGGTTGTCACAATAAAAATAAAATTTGTACTATTGCTATTACTTTTTGTAAATCTAGTCACAGCACATTCCCTATGCCAGCATATGATGACATATGTTGGCTTATTATCTTTTCATACCAACAATGGATCTGGATACAAACACTAATACCGAGATACTTATAGCCTTAGTAATTTTAAATGCAAGTAAATTGGTGAGAAAGTAAATTAAAACAAATAGCTAGTCAATTAATGGGCTCCTACAAAATCCCATATGAGAATGCCATTTCATGAAATGGGTTTTGTATGAATTTCTCTTTGGAAGACTCACTGGTATTTAACAATTTACCATTTTTAAAACGTCCTAGATGCTTTCTTAAAAAATTTAAACAAAGGTGGCAAAATACTGCAATGCCACTAAAAAAATCATTAGCGGTGTAATTAGCAATTTAGAATACCATTATCCAACTTGTTCTTTACAGAATGCAGCTGTGACTGTAATTTTGCATCTGTTTCTTTGGTCAGAATGGTATTTTGGTAGACGAGTAGTCCAGCTTGAAATGAAATACTTTTCTTTCCTGCCCCAAAACTGTTCTTTGGGAGGTGGTAACATTATTTGAATGGAAGAGAATGGCCACTTAGGAATTCATTCTTTTCATGGAGTACAGTTGTCATCATGGCAAGCTTTTTATCCATTTTTCCTCCAGATTAGGATATATCAAGGTAGCCAGTGACACAGCTAATATCCTGTATTAGAAAAATATATTGTTGTGTTTGGCCCAAATTCTGTACTTTTAAACCAGTTGACTTAGCTTGGTAACACATGGCCACCAACTGCTAAATGCAGATTCCTAGCATCCTAACCTGGGCCTTCAACATTTCTATTTTCTGACCTATTTCTAATATTTATTATTATTTCCGATATTTTTAGCTTTTCCACTCTTGCCTCATCATTTATTTGTAGCTCTTACATCTGACAGCTTTTGCTCTGGTTCTAAGTCTAGGCTTATTTCCCTAGCTGCATTTATGCTTCTGTCCACTCCAGTAACAACTTAGTACTGAAGCAGCCTGGTTCCCAAGAATCTTCCCGCATGCCAGTGATCTGATTGAGGCTGCCTTAGCTCATGCAAAGGAAAATCAGACATTCAGGACATACAACATACACCTATAATTCTAAGAGTACCTAATTACTGTGAAGCTACAGAGAAACTAGTAGTAAATTTGTGGTCAATTTGCCTTACCAATGTGATGTTGAGGAAAAAAGACTCTGGTGTCCGAGGAAAGGAGATGATCCTTATATGCCAGTTGTTTGAGGTGGTGCCTGTTCATCCTAAACAACTGGTGTTTCCTCTCCCACAGATATTTAGAATTCACAAATCCCAGTATTCCCACTGCGACTACAAACTTTTATGGAAAATAGTGCTCCATGATGTTAAGGCAAGTCTGTGAAAGTAATTTTCCTTATAATTCTCCTAATGGGAGAAACAGAGGTATGGATCATCCCCTGTGATCGTCCTTTAATATATAGAGTATATACTACAAGTAGTACCGCTATTTGCTGAACCTCCCACATTGTTGGGGGCTAGAGGGGAGTGATGAAGTTTTTGATATATCATTACCTACAATGTTGTGATTGCTCAAGTTATTGCACTCCAAGCACTATTTCTAGATGAATTTTCAGAAATGAAGTTGAATTATTTATTACAGACTATTACAAAGTGGCTGTCCAGGTGAATATATAGCAACAACTGGCTATCTGGTCAGATACCTGGCCAGCTTGACCTAATCTCTTTCAGGCCACCTCAGAGAAGGAATGGGAGAAGCAGATGTTACATGTGGGAAGGGAAGGAGCATACCTACCAAGGCCAACTCAATTGGCCTTGCTAGAAGGAATGGCAGGGCAGGTTTTGGAGAAATTTGCTGATTTGACATATATACTCAGTCGAAATTACTCCATGACCATTAGTAGGATACTTCTAAGTCTGATCATTCCCACGATCTAACCTTATCTTATCTCTCTGAGACAAGGCTTCCACTGACTCCTGAAATTAAAACTTTGGACTTGAGGGCACTAGGAATTTTATAGTTCACATTCTATTGGCTTACTTACTGATCTGGTTCCAGTCTACTACTTTCTTCTCTCGCTCCTATCCTCTCCTTCCTTTCTTCCTTCCTTACCTTTTTATAAGATAATGAACTCCCATGCAGCCACCACCCAGCTTCGACAATTATCAGCATTTTGCTAATCTTGCTTCATATGTTTGTGTGTGTGTGTATATATATACCATATATGTATCTGAATATTTTTCCTAGAATTTTACAAATTCCAGACGTATTATTTCATCAGAATATTCTTCAGTATGCATTTCTAAGAGATAACAACTTCTTTCGTAATTATAGTGCTGTTATCATACCTTACAAAATTAGCAGTAATTCCTTAGTTAATACCTTTCACTCAGTCCATATTCACATTGCCATGGTTGTTTCAAAATGTCCTTTTGTAGTTGGCTTAGTAAAATCAGGATCCAAACAAGGTGTACACATTGTAGTGGTTCTTACGTATCTTAGTTCTTCTAAAATCTTTTTATATCTCACCCTTTTTCTTGTAGTTTATTTTTTTTTGAAAAACTGAAACTTTTGTTATAAGTATATTCCACATTCTAGATTTGGTTCTTTTCTTGTGGTGTCATTTAAATGATTTCTCTAATTTTCATATTTCCTATAAAACTCACAGTCAAAGCTAGCAGCTTAATTAGATTCTGGTTCAAATTTTTGGTAAGAATGCCTCATAGGTAATCTGTATTTCCTTTTGCATTACCTCAGGAGGCACACAATGATCTTGATTATTGGTTTCAGGTGTTATCAACCTGTTCTACACATAATAAAATTCCCTGTCAATCTTCTAATGTTTTCTTTTTTAATTCATTGATGATTGTTTTCTAGATCCCTTATTTCACTACAGTTACTCATTTCATTACAGTTACAGTTACTGTTTTTACTTTTTGTTCTCGGGAGAATTTTGATTACAGAGAATGCACTGCCCATTACCTAGCTTCAATAATTGTCAACACAAGGCTAATCTTGTTTTATTTATATTCCCATGCATACTTCAGTACCCCCCATACTAGATTATTTTGAAACAAATGTCAAACATCATCGATATCATCCATACATACTTCAGCAATTATTTCTAAAAGATAAAGATTTTTAAAAAAACTATAAGAGTACTATGTCTCTCAAAATTAACAGTATTTCTTTAATCATCAAATAAACATCTTTGTTCAAATTCTCCAGTTATCTAGTATACTTTTTGACAGTTCTGCTTCAGCATTTTTCATTGGGCTATAATTCATATAACATGAAATTCATCATTTTAAAGTATACACCATTGGTTTGTAGTATACTTGTTACGTTGTGCAGCCATCACCACTATCTAATTTCAGAACATTTCCGTCACCCCAGAAAGAAATTCCATAGCTATTATCAGTCCCAATTTCTTCCTTTCCTCATTCCCTGGAAACTACTAATTTACTTGCTGTCTTTATGGATTTGCCTATTCTGACCATATTGTGTAAATGGAATCATACAACATGTGGCCTTTTCTGACTGGCTGCTTTCATTTAGCATAACACTTGCAAGGTTTAGTCATGTTGTCACATGTAACGGTACTTTATTCCTTTTTATGGAATCCTAGTCTTTTGTATGGATATATCACCTTTTATTTATCCATTCCTCAGCTGACATTTGGGTTGTTTCCACATTTTGACTATTATGCGTAATGCTGCTATGAACATTTTTGTATGTTTTGTATCAACATGTTTTCAGTTTTCTTGTTTACATATCTAAGGAGTAGAGTTATCATGGTAATTTTATCTAACTTTTTGAGAAATTGCCAAATTCTTCTACAGTGGCTGCACCATTTTACGTTCCCACTAACAGTATGCTGGTTCCAATTTCTCCACATCCTCATCGACACTTCATCTGGCTTTTTGATTCCAGCTATCCTACTATGTGTGAAGTGATGTCTCATTGCAGTTTTAATTTGCATTTCTCTGATAATGTTCTGATGTTCATGTAGTTATTGACCATCTCTATATTTTCTTTGGGGAAATATCTATTTAAATCTTTTATCCATTTTTAAATTGGATTATTTGTCTTTATTGTTGAGTTATAAGAATTCTTTATGTATTCTGAATTCTGTTACCTTACCAGACATGATTTGCACATACTTCATCAGTTCCGTGAGTTATCTTTTCACTTTATGGATTATATCCTTTGATATACAAAAGTTTTACATTTTGATGAAGTACAGTTTAATTTTTCTTTTATTGCTTTTGCTTTTGGTGTCATGTTTAAGAAACTGTTGCACAATCTAAGGTAATACAAATTTTCACTATGTTTCTTTCTAAGAGTTTATGGCGTTAGCACTTACATTTAGGTCAAAGACGTAATTGAGTTAATTTTTGTACATAGTATGGCAGTAGGGGCCTGTGGCTATTCAGTTGTCCCTGTGATATTTGTTGAAAGCTATTATTTTCCCCATTGAGTGGCCTTAGAACCCTTGTCGAAGATCAGTTGACTATAAATATTTGGATTTATTTCTGGACTCTCAAATTGATTCCATTTGTCTGTGGGTCTGGCCTGCCACTAACCACACTGTCTTGATTACTGTAAGTTTTCAAAATAAAAAAATTTAATTACTTTAAATTTGTAATTAGGAAGTGTGAATCCAACTTTGCTGTTCTTTTTCAAGATAAAAATGCTTCTCATATTCCATATCCCTTATAAATTCCATATGAATCTTAGGATCACTTTGTCCATTTCTGAAAAACAGACATTTGGAATTTTGATAAGAATTACGCTGAATCTGCAAATCAGTTTGAGGAATTTGCCATTTTAACATTAATAATTCTTCTAAACCATGAACATAAATAGGATATATTTCCATTTATTTTTATTTTCTTTAATTTTTTCAACAATGGTTTGTAGTTTTTAGTATACAAGCCTTGTGCTTTTGGGTTATATTTATTCCCAAGTATTTTCTCCTTTTTGATGCTAATGTAAGTGTTTTTATAATTTCACTTTAGATTGGTCCTTGCTAGTGTATAGATACACAGCTAATTTTTATATATTGATCATGTATTGTGCAACTTTGTTGAACTTGTTTATTAGCCCTAATACTTTCTTATAGATTATTCAGGATATTCTTTATATCAGATCATGTCATCTGCAAATAGAAATAGTTTTACTTCTTTCTCTCCCATTGGATGCATTTTATTTCTTATTCTTATTTATTGCCCTGGCTAGGACCTCCAGAACAAAGTAGAATAGAAGTGGCAAGAACAAATATTGTTGTCTTTTTCCTAATCTTAGAGGGGAAATCATCCAGTCTTTTACCATTAAATATGATGTTAGCTGTAAGTTCTTCCTAAATGCCCTTTGTCAAATTGAGACAGTTCCCTTCCATTCCTAGTCTGATAGTATTTTTATCATGAAAGGATATTGGATTTTTATCAAATGCCTTTAAAGTATCTATTGAGATGATGGGGTTTTTTTCTTTATTCTTTCAATATACTGTGCTGCATTGATTGGTTTTTGTATGTTGAACCAGTCTTGTTTTCACAGGAAAAACCCCATTTGGTCATAATGTATTAATTCTTTTTTTTATCTCTGGTTCCAGTTTGCAGGAATGTTGAGGATTTTTGCATTTCATTAGGGATATCAGTCTATAGTTTGTTTTTTTTTCCCCCTTATAAGATATTTCTCTGGTTTTGGTATCAGAGTAATGCTGGTCTCATAGAATGAGTTAGGAAGTGTTGCCTACTTTTTGATAGAGTTTGAAAAGGATTGGTGTCAATCCTTCTTTAAATGTTGGTGGAATTCAGCAATGAATGTCTCTGGTCCTGCACTTTTTTTTTTTTACAGGTCTTTTTGAATTGATCTCATCTCTTTGCTCGCTATTGATGTGTTCTGATTTTCCATTCTTCATGATTTAATCTTGGTAGGTTGTGTATTTGGGGGAATTTGTCCATTTCATTTAGATTATCTAACTTGTTATTATACAATTGTTCATAGTATCTACCTCTTAAAATCCCTTTTATTTCTCCAAGGTCAGTTACAATATACTGCCTTTCATTCCTGATTTTAGTAATTTGAATCTGATTTCTTTCTTGGTTAGTCTAGATAAAAATTTGTCAATTTTCTTTTCAAAGAACCAACTTTTGAATTTGTTGATCTCTGTTTTATTATTCTCTTTTTCATTTGTTTTCTCTTTAATATTCACGTTTATTATTTCTTTCTTTCTTCTTCCTTTGGATGTAGTTTGCTCTTTGTTCTAGTTTCTTAAGGTGGAAGTTTGGCTTATTGATTTGAGAGCGTTCTTTTTTAATGTAGGTGTTTAAATTTCCCTATAAGTACTGCTTTCTGTGCATCCCATACATTTTTATATGTGTTGTGTTTCATTTTTCTTCTCCTCAATGTATTTTATAGTTTCCTTTTTGTTTGGTTATTTAGAAGTGTGTTGTTTAAATTCCATGTATTTTCGTATTTTCCAAATGTCCTCTTTTTTTGGGGCAAATGTCTTTTTGTTTTTAATTTCTGATTTCATCCTATTGTAATTAGAGAACATTCTTTATATGGTTTCAGTCTTTTTAAGTTTACTGAGATTTGTTTTATGGTCTAACATATCTTCTTATCCTGACAAATGTTACATGTGCACTTGAGAAGAATGTGTATTCTGCTATTGTTGGGTGGAGGGTTCTCTAGATGTCTGTTAGGTCTAGTTGGTATGTAGTGTTGTTCAAGTCTTCTCTTTCCTTGCTGATTTTCTGTCTAGTTGGTCTATCTTTTATTGAAAGTGGAGCATTGAAGTTTCTGAGTATTATGGTTGAATTTTCTATTTCTTCCTTAAATTCTGTCAGTTTTTGCTCCTTGTATTTTGGGGCCCTCTTGCTAGATATGTGTGTATGTTTGCTTATTTATTTACTTATTTATAATTGTTACATCTTCTTTTTTTCAGTACTAGTTAGTATTTACTTATTCATTGTGTTTTCTCAGAAAAAAGAAGGGGAAGGGGAATGGATCAGTATATAGCAAAAGAATAGCAGAAAGGTAAGGAAGTACCCAGCACAACCATAAACACACACTAGTGATAGAGTCACCAAAACTCAAGGGAGCTCAGTCTTCTGTAGTTAAGAAATGAGAGGAAGGGATCAGGGAGAGAACAGACCAGGTACATGCTAGCCTTCCCTCCCCATAAATTTAAGAATTAGTGCAAAGCTCTGGTTTCTAGTAGTAAGTATGGAGTTACATTTATCCATTTCCTATTAAACATAAATTTTGACTTAAGTTTTTTCACCTACATAAAAGTTCCCAAGTGACTTGAATACACATTCATCTTCCCTTTTGGTCTCCCACTCCCTCTTTCTACTTGAAACTCCCCCATTGCTTGTCTTTTTCCTGTGATAGATTAAGTAGGTTTGGTTCATCTATACACCAGTAAAAGTGTTTGTCATGAATCACATCAAGAAATAGTCTTAACTCTCAAGGTTGGGCACAAGGGATGACATGATTCCAAGCTTCTTCAGGTTTTTTTTTTTGCACAAATCATTCAAGAGTTCTAGAGGCAATCAACAACCCAATGTATATGACTTTCTTTTTTCCTATTGAGTCAACCCAATATTTAAGAACATTTATAAATTTAGTCAACTGTAAAGATAATATGACCCCAAAACAGCATTAGAAATAAGATTTATCCAAAATATAATCTCAATTCTTACATCACTTGTTATACCAAAATTAATTTGAGAAGTATCATAGATATAACATGAAAGCCAAAAGCATAACACTTCTGGAAGGAAACATAAGAAGCTATTTTTGAGACCTGAGAGCAGACAAAATTTCATACAACACAAAAAAATATCAACCGTAGAAGAAAAATTTATAAATTAGACTTCATCAAAATTAGAAATTTCTATTCATCGAAAGACACAACTAAGAGAATAAGTAGGCAAGCCATGAATTGAGAAAAAAGTATTTGTCATGCATTTATCTGACAAAAGGCCTGTATCTAGACTATATAAATAAAAATAAAAAGACAATGCAATAAAAAGTGTACAAAAACTTGAACAAACACTTCACAAAATATTTACATGGAAAATTAGCACATGAAAAAGTGTTCAACATCATTAATCATTGGAAATACAAATTAAAACAACTAAGATATACTATTCCCACTCACTAGAATAGCTAAATAACAACAACAAAACAGAATAGCTTGAAAAACAACACTGTAATGACTAAAACAGCCTAAAGGTTGGTGAGGATGTGCAGCAGCTGGAACTGTCATTCATTGCTGGGAGTTTAAAATGATACAGACACTTTGGAGAACTAGTTAGCTTTTATTTCACATATAGAAAATAAATCTATATTCATGTTATAGCCTGGTAATTCCATTCCTGGGTTTCCCAAAGAAACAAAATCGTATATCCACAAAAAGACATATACAAGAATATTCTTAGCAACTTAATTCATAATAGCCCCAAACTGGAAATAACTTAAATGTCCTTCAACAGGAGAATAGGAAAGCAAATTCTGGTATATTTATATAAAGGAATAGTACTCACAATAAAAAGGGACACACTACTGCCACACATAACATAGATGATCTCAAAAACATGTTGAATAAAAGATGCCAAACACAAATGTTATATATTTATATGAAATTCAATAATAGGCAAAACTATCTGTGGTTATAGGAACTAGAAAGTGGTTGGTTCTGGGCTGTGGAGTGAGAACTGAGTGGAAGTGAGTACTGGGGAATCTTCTGGGATGATTGAAGTGTTCTGTATCTTGAGTGGTGGTGGCATCAGTGTATACAATTGCTGGAACTCATCAAGCCAAACGCTTTAAGATATGTGCGTTTTATTATATGTAAATCATACTTCAGTAAACAAAAATATATTTGAGGTGGTATTCACTTTATATTATGAAAAATGTGAGGACATATGAAGGAGTGCTAATAACTGTGAAAATATATCATTAAAAACTTCTTGAGCATTATACAGTACAAGAGAGTAATAAAATAGTGATGTCTTTAATATTAAAATTAATATTGTGATATCATTGTGGAACAATGAGTAAAAACAGAAACACCAGTGTATTGACTTTTTAGCCAGTATTTTCTTTTATTTTTCCTGTTAAAATATTTTTGTCAAAGTAAAATTTATATTTTGAAATTCACAGATCTTGAGTATACAGTTCAATAAGTTTTAACAAATGTATACCCCTGTGTATCAAACAATCAAGAAATAGAATATTTTCATCACCACAAATTTAATATATTGGTTATATCCTTTCTCTGCTATCCGTGTAAGGTCACTGAGATAAGTACAGAATGTTTTTGTTCTCCATAACTACCATTAAAAATAACAAAACCCAAATATTGTTAGAATCATTAAGGAAGATAATTGTGGCAATTGATAAAATGTTAGTGGTATCTAAGACTCTTCTAGGAACTCTAGGCCCAAATTGTGAAAAATCCCTGAGACAACTAGTATTTAGAATTTTCTAATATAAATTGCATAAGTACTAGTGATGCATAATAATATCTTAGGTGAGACATTCCAGTAACCTAATTAACCAGTATAAAGTTATAAAGAATTATCTTCCTTTAGCTACACTAATTTTTCTTCTGTTTCTTGTTGTTCAGATACTGTAGTACCTGTATTTTAAATATTTTGGTGATAGCATAGGCTAGTAGTTCATAATAATAATAAGAGATCTATTATATCCCAATATTTCATCCTGGAAGAACCCTTAGTTAGTACTTTCAAGACTATTTATCATAGGTAAAAATCAATAAAATACAGGCACCTTTTTGGTAGAATACTCTTTAAAGAAGGTGACCAAGCAAGCTACAATTTGTGAAAGATACTGAAGGAGAATGTCATATATATTTGAAATTACAGAGAGAACATTCATTTCTTTTCTTCTGGGCAGAAAAATCAATGCCCAGATTTTAATTTTGCTAATGTACAAGGTTTGACCTCCTTATAGAAAGTACAGTGGCATTTGGACTTACCATAGACAGAATCTTTCCTTCTTTCTTTCTTTCTTTTGTGGTGCAATGTGAAATGTCCCTGAATCAATAAATATTACAAGCAGGTGTAAATTATTATAGAAGTAGTTGTGACTTATCTGATTCCTATTTCCTTACATTTTGCTTGCATCCTGAATTCTTTCCCTTCTCTAGCCAAATCTGTTCTCACTTTCTTCCTCTATTTTTCTAAAGGAACTAGAAGATAACACTCATCATTGCTGAGTGTGAGACTTTTCAATTAGTGGCTCAGTCTTCTCTCAAATCCCAGTCTTCTTAACTCTTCCTGTTGAGGGAGATTAATGAGTAGGCCAAGTCCTTCAGTGTTTGAGGGCTGGCAGAATGGAAATTCTTAAATAGATTCTAGGGTCACGTTTCAGCATCTTCAGGGTTTGAAAAGCAGAGGACCTTGGTAAAACTTTGAGGGGGAAAAAGAACTTAAAGAAGTAAGATTAAGCATTTGTGTTTATTTGTATGTATAAGAAGACAGATACATAAAAATGCATTATTTACTGAAGAATATTTAGTAGGATGGTAGGAAATGGTAGATTTTCTTTTTTCCCCTCTAAGTATAGTACAGTTGTAGACAGACATTCTTTCTTTTAATCAACACAGATCACCAAAAAAAAAAAAAAAAAAAGCAGAAGAGAAGTCTTATTTTTAAGGTGAGGGGAGAAAATTTATACACACACACACACACACACATATGCACTCCCATACATTCACACTAAGACTTATTTTATGAAAGCTAGAAGATTGTTTTTGAGGAGAAATGTGTGATCTACAGTTGCAATGTTTAGATATTTGGCAATTGGAAAATATAATTTTTTGGTGAAAATAGGAAAACAGATTGACATAAATGTACATTAGGGTAGCGACTTTCATTTCTTGTACATACACAGTGAAATAGTTCTGGGCAATAAATTCTTAGAAAAGTGGGGTAGGATTGGATAAATGTCATAGTTTATGACTGAATCCATATAAACAGGTGAAAACTCAAGATGGAGAGGTAATAATAACCACCTGATAAAGAGACTTAAAACCCTTTCACCTTACAAAAAAAGATTGCTTTACAGTTATAACTTGATATTATCATTTGATTTTTTAAAAGATATTGGTTACATTTGTGGCTACTGTGGATACATAAAATAAAAAATGGAATGCCTTTTGTTCCCCCAATACAAAGAAGTATTTATCATTTAAAATCTTCACTGTAAAAAAATGGATGCTGTAGATTCTGGAACTAATACCAAGATTATTAAAAAAGGTGACACAGTCACTATTTCTGCCATGGTGTCTTAAAAATAAAGAATAGTTGACAGTAGAGAATTATATAACTGTTTCAAGTCAGCAACCAAGCTAAAGTTTAATTCTACAATGTTGGCAACATATCATGAGTCTTCAGACCTTTTCTTTATTCCCAAAATCCACCCTATGCTGTCTGTTTCACCTCTAGATTTCAGGTTTTTGTACCTTTTATTTTTACTTATCTAAGCCTCACCCTTCTTCCTCATAAGAATCCTTCCGAGAGATTACTGCTGCCGGCTTTGATTTTCCCCCTTCTCTGAATTTCTGTGGTACACATCCTAGCTTCAGACCTATTCTTTCCTGTTTATGAGGCCAGAACAATTTGTTCTATTCCTGTGTACACATAAGTTCAAAAATGCTGGGTGATTAGTAAACATTATAGAAAACAAGTTTAAAGTAATTCAGCAAGCAATGAAAACATGATAATGGATGTTTGGAGGAAGTGGATTATGAATGACCCCCTAGACCGAAGAAGGACTAGCTGAGGCCCAAATGTGCATAGCCTAAGTGCCTGGGACTACAGGTATCATCTAATAATGGATGAATGAACCAATGAATGAATGAATATATTCTGATAGAGTGGCCTGGCTAAGTTTACTGGACTGTTCCTTTTAAATCATTCATTGATCACACATTTTTGAGTTCTGGAGTACAAAGATGAAATAATATTTTCAGAAATTCAGATTATAATGACATAGACAGAAATATAAAAAATTATTAAAATTTACTGACTCCAGTTAAGAGGTATGCACAAGGTTTATGGGAACACAGAGTAGGAAGCTACAGAGAGGACTTATGTAGGCTAGGCCAAATTCTCAAAGGCCTTAAATCCCATACTCAATTGTTTGAACATTATTTTGTTATTATTAAGACAAGACACTGTGTTAGAGCAACTTTGTGAAGGTTAAGGACATCGCTGATCCTCCCTAGGATTTCCTTGTAGGTCTTACTGAGAGTCACTTCTGAGAGTTCCCCTGGCCTTTCATAACATCAAATTGAGATGCCCTAATTAGTGTGGAGAACTGGAAAATGTACATAACTTGAAAGAACAATGTTCACTTTAAAGGTAATAATTGAGAATATTTAAAATTTAAAAAGAAGGGGAGAGGTATTTTGCTCAATGGTAGAGCACTGTGCTTAGCATGCACAAGGTCCTGGGTTCAATCCCCAGTACCTCCAGAAAGAAAGGAAGAACGGACTGAAGGACCTCTCCCTCACCACCTCCCCCAAAAAAAGAAAGAGCAAGGAAAAGAGTATTGGTTTGAATTTTGCAAGTTTTCAAATGTATTTCCAAAGATCTATAACTAAACATAAGTATTTTTGTCCCAAATTAATATTTATTTCTAGTCATTTGATTCTCCAAAAATCACAAGGAAAAAAAGTATTACCTCCTATTCTCCAACAACTGGAACTTGTCAAATGAGCCCATTTGCTTCTCCCACAAGCTTTAAAGAACAAGAGCACAAAAATGGACCATCAAATGGTTAGTTGAACATTCTTTTCCACTTACTGTAAGATTTTTCTAGTTATTGGTTAAATCAGAATTTTGATTGTATAATATATGGATCTTGCTGCAGCTGATTTTTCTCTTCTTTTTTAAAGAATTCAACATAGACTAGACGAGAATATAGGTAACACTTTGGACATAAATGTAAACTTTCTAGGCAGTTATTTTAAAATGCTACTGCAGACTTTGTTCCCTTACTATCCCATCCATTAAATAGAAATTATGGCCTGACTGCCTTCAGCCACGATCAATTATAATGGTTACAGATACGCTCCTTAACACGCTGTCCATCATGTGCATACATTAAAGGCCACATGATTCAGGTACTGCTACACTGCAGTTTAAGAGTGATACTTCTAAATGTTATTTTTATCCATGTTGTCCATTTAGTTTTACTCACATTTCGTGTCTTTATAGCCTGCTTTTATTTATTATATTTCATTACCTTCTTTTCCTTTAGTATTTTAAATGTATTTGCAGAAGTTTTGTAGAATTTTTTTTTAACATGGAATTCTTTATTTTAAAGTATTATTAGTTTAATTTTGACCATACATATTTCTTGTTCTCTGGTAGTTTATTGCTAATATATTTATTTAAAAGATACAGAAATCTAGATTTCATAAGTTTAATTTTTAATATTGTTAAAGGTCATGAATCAGTGACATGTCAAGTTTCTATAGTATAAAATATGAAGTAGGCTCAAATTTAATAAAGTATATTTTAGATATGCTTTGATTAGCCTGATTCATATTTTATTGTTCAATATTTATTGAGTGCTAAACATATACTAGAAGCTATACAGAAATAAAGTCTCCTCGTTTTACCTAATTTGTTGTAATGAAACCCATAATGAGATCTTAAACTTTTGAATGACTTTTATTTTACTTTAATCAAGTGCTTTTTATCTTAAAGCTACCACTATTAGGTTTGCTTTCACAAAAATATATGAAGATGTATATGTTTTCTACAGGCTCTATAGTTCTGGGTTTTTTTTTAATTCACTTGAGATCTTAAACTTTTGAATGACTTTTATTTTACTTTAATCAAGTGCTTTTTATCTTAAAGCTACCACTATTAGGTTTGCTTTCACAAAAATATATGAAGATGTATATGTTTTCTACAGGCTCTATAGTTCTGGGTTTTTTTTTTAATTCACTTGATATTGTCTTTTGTTTAAAGTTAAAAATTAGTGCCTTAGAGATGACACATCTGAATAGACTTTAAGTGGATACATACTCAATTTCCATATTGAAATTAAATATGGACTTAAGAGAACATTTCTTCTGCCCATAAAAAGATTGGTCACATGATCCCAGTTGACATTTAGGTGGATAATTATCACAGATTATAGTACTAGGTAAGCTCTTTTTTAAAAAGTCAGAAGGCAACGGTTTCTGGGTGCTTGGTAATATTCTATTTCTATATGGTGGTTATGCTAGTTCACTCTATAATTATTCATTAATCTGTATCTATGTGTTTTATATCTCTTTCATATATATCAATGTATCACATTCAGAAGTCTCAGAATAGGAGAATGCTGTCTAGGATCTTGTATCAGATTATGTCATTTATGATCATTACATTGCTTGTCCTAATATGTCATTTTATATATGTTTTAGAAATAGGAAAGTGTGACTCCTGTAAAGTAATTTAAGTTCCAAATGAAGTCACAACTTCTATTAACAATTCTCATTTTTAAAATATTGTACATAATGTAAGGTAAAATTTAAGTAAGTACTTTTACTTAAATAACATTTTCAAGGACATTTTAGGTGCTACTCACTTCGCATCATATTTAGGATGTAATTCAAAACTTCTTCTTGACTTTTAGGGCCATCCATCATCTAATACCTGACCACTTTACCTGCCTCGTTTTCTACTGCCCTTACCATGCTTACACTACTTTAGCCACTGTTACTTCTGGCCGTTTGTCAGTCGTGCTAAGCCCCTTCTCCACAGGTCATTGTACTTGGAATTCTCTCAATCTGGGATAGTCCTCCTCCAGGTATTTTTATGTACTTTCTATGTACATTTGAACCATATGCTGTGTAAACAGGTGACAATATTAAATTTAAATCCATCTGTAGTTATGAAAGGAAAGAAAATCTGGTTTTAAGTCTTCTCTCTGCTTACACTCCATGGCCCAAACATGCCCCTAAATAATTCAGGAACTGCTACACTACAATGAACTTCCAATCCATACGTTTAAGATATATATGTGTATTTATATATATACACACACACACATATTTATTTACTGTAATATATATTTATTATATTTATATATGTTTGTATGTATATAATTATATTTCTGTCCCCTCCGCTACCCCTTAGCAAAATTTTCCAAGCTATTATCCTTTTCAGAGAAGAGGAAGGATGGTAAAACTGTCCTCTCTTTTACTCCCAAGATTGCATCAGATTTTTTTAATATTTAGGGTAGAGGGATAAACAACAAATTTGCATAGTCAAAGAGAGTACTTGTAAATAAGACAATAGATCTCTAGAAATCACCCAGACTGTACAGTGTAACAGCACAGAGAAATAAAGAGATGGAGAATGTGATAAAACATTAAAGAGAAATGATGGTAGAATAAGCTCCAACATATGTCAAATAGAAGTTCTACAAGAAGGAAAGAGAGAATGGAGCAGAGGCAGTACCTAAGATATAAGGACTGTCGGTTTTTCATAATTGAGAAAAGACAGGAATTTCTAGAGTAGAATAGTATGCTTCATCGAGCAGGATGAATTAAAACAAATTCATACCTAATCATATTGTGGTAAAACTGCAAACGTCAGAGACAAAGAAAAGTTTTAAAAGCAACGAGACAATGACAGACTAACAGTAGACTTTCTCATCAGTATCAATAGGCTGCTGCAGGAAATGGACTAATAATACCAACTAAAAATCACAGTTGATTTTTTTATTCAGGAAGTAAGAATAAAATAAAGGTATTTTCAGACAAAGTTGCAAAGAATTTATCATTCACAGGTATTCCCTAAAAGGACTACTAAGGAATATACTTCTATAAGTACATCCTCGTAACTGAGCCTCAAATAAAGGAATGAAATGCGAAGAGCAATAGTGAAAAATGAATTAGCAAACATGCTGGCAAATCTGTAAATATAATTATAAAAATGTGATTACAAATTTGGCTGACTATAAAGCAAAAGGAAAACAATTTGAAAGGAAGTTATAAACAAATACTAACAGACCATGCATGGCAGCATGGCAGGAAGGTGAGGAAATAGAAAGGGATTACAAGTTTTAAGATACTTGTAATTCTCAGGAAGCAGATGGAGTATCTGTCAATTAACTTTTTAATAGTGTTTTTGTTTACTTGCCTGTAAAATGGGGAAAATAGTAATATCTACCTCAGGATTGTCATGAGCATTAAATGAATTAACATACAAAAAGCACGTAAAACAGTGCCTGGCATACAGTAAGTGTTCAATACACATTTTAACTATTGGTATTAATATTATTATTATTTAGACTTAAAGAAAAAATATAGGATGATTTAGTGTAAAGGGATAGTAAAAAAAAGCAAATACTAGCTTTTTAAAAAAGCTAAGAGTTGGTGTAAGAAAATATAGGCCAAAATAGACTTTAAGACAAAAAGGCTTTATTGAAGATAACAGGAATTTTTACATAATGAGAGAAGGAAAGATTCACTACCAGAAAAGGAATCCTGAACCTATGTGCGTCTAAAATAAAACTCAAACAGAACATGACGAAATAGGACAGGATTACAAGGAGAGACTCACAAATCCCTAATCATAGTAGGACATTTTAAACTACCTTTTTCAGAAACTGATAAAATGGATAAAAAGTTAGGAAGTATATAGACAATTTGTCTTTATCATCATTCAAGCAATATTATTTTTCTCCAATTTTATTGAGATAGAATTGACATACAGCACTGTGTAATATAGTTTGTGTATATAGCGTAATGATTTGACTTACATCATGAAATGATTACCAAAGTAAGTTTGGTGGACATCCACCATTGCATATGGATATAAAATAAAAGAAAAAGAAAAAAAATTGTTTTTCTTGTGATGGCAAGTCTTAGGATTTACTCATTTGACAATTTTCATATATAACATAACAGCAGTGCTAATTATATTTATCATGTTGTATGTTACATCCCTAGTACTTATTTATCTTATAACTGAACTTTATACTTATAACTGAAGTTTAACTACCTTCCTCCAATCCCCTCTCCCCCTGCCATGTGCTTCTGGTAACCACAAATCTGATCTCTTTTTCTATTCATTTTTTTGCTTGGTTTTGAGGTATAATTGACATACAACACTATGTTAGTTCCTGGTGCACAGCATAGTGATTCAGTAATATGTCACATAATGATCACCACCGTGAGTCTAGTTATCATCTGTCACCATACAAAGATATCACATTATTTTTGACTATATTCCCCAACTGTACGTTTCATACTTGTGACTCATTTGTTTTATAACTGGAAGTTTGTATTCTTAATCTCCCTCAGCTATTTCTCTCATCCCCACTCCCATTTCCCTTCCCTCTGGCAACCACATGGTTTTTCTATGTATTTATGACTGTTTCTGTTTTGTTATGTTGATTTATTTTGTTTTTTAGATTCCACATATAAAATGAAATCATATGGTACATGTCTTTCTCTGTCCGACTTATTTCGCATAGCATAATGCCCTCTAAGTCCATCCATGTTGTTATTAATTGCAAGATTTCATTCTTTTTTAATGGGTGAGTAACATATATATGCACACACACCACATCTTCTTTATCTATTCATCTATCGATGGGCACTTGAGTTGCTTTCATATCCTGTCTATTGTAAATAATGCTGCAGTGAATATAGGGGTGCGTATATCTTTTTTAATAAGTGTTTTCATTTTCTTTGGATAAATACCCAGGAGTGGAATTGCTGGGTCCTGTGGTGATTCTATTTTTACCTTTTTGAGGAACCTCCATACTGTTTTCCATAGTAGCTGTACCAATTTACATTCTCACCAACAGTGCACAAGGGTTCTCTTTTCTCCACATTCTTGCCAACACTTGTTAGCGCTTGTCTTTTTGATAATAACCATTTTGTCAGGTGTGAGGTCATATCTCATTGTGGTTGATTTGCTTTTCCCTGATGATGAGTGATGTTGAACATCTTTTCATGTGCTTGTTAGTCATCTGTATGTCTTCTTTGGAAAAATGTCTATTTAGTTCCTCTGCCCATGTTTTTAGTCAGCTTGTTTGTCTTTTTGATGTTGAGCTGCATAAATTCTTTGTGTACTTTGGATATTAACCCTTTATCAGACATATCATTTACAAATATCTTCTCCCATTCAGTAGGTGGCCTTTTCGCTTTGTTGATAGTTTCTCCTTTGCTATGCAAAAAAGCTTTTTAATTTGATGTCCCATTTGTTTGTTTTTGCTTTTGTTTTCCCTGCTTGAGGAGACATATCCAAAAGAGTATTACTAAGACTGATGTTAGAAAGCTTACTGTCTATGTTATCTTCTAGAAGTTTTATGGTTTTAGGTCTTATATTTAAGCCTTTAATCCCTTTCAAATTTATTTTTGTGCATGGTGTGAGATTTTTATTCTTTTGCATGTAGCTGTCCAGTTTTCCTATCACCATTTATTGAAGAGGCTGTTTTCCCCCATTATATATTCTTGCTTCCTTTGTCATAGATTTATTGCCCATATAAGTGTGGGTTCATTTCTGGGCTCTTTCTGTTCCAGTGACCCATATGTCTGCTTTTGTGCCAGTACCACACTGTTTTGATTACTGTAGCTTTGCAGGGTAGCTTGAAATCAGAGAGTGTGAAACTCTAGCTTCATTCTTTCTCAAGTTTTTTTTGGCTATTTGGGGGTGTTTTGTGTTGGAAAGTATAAAATATTTAGAACTGAATGATAATGAAAACATATCAGCACTTACAGGGAAAAATTTATACCTAAACACTGCATGACACTTAAAGATTCCTTAGTGGAAAATTTATACTTATAAATGCATTTATTTTAGAAGTAAGAATGATTGAAAACTTAATGAGCTTAGCATTCAACTCAAAAAGATAGAACAGTAGCGCAAACTCTAAAAAGTAGAGGAAAGGAAATAGTAAAAGATGTAAACATGAATTATTGCATAGAAGTGATTAATTAAAAAAACAACAGGATCTCATTTGCCTCTTAGGCTACAGGCTCCAACTTTATCTGGCAGTAACTTTTTTAGAAAGAAAACTAGTGTGTGACACCTCTTAAACAAATCATTTGAACCTCTCTGGGTCAAGTTCCTCAACTTGTAACTTTTGTTTTGGGACCAATTGATGCCTGAGATGTGTGCCAGCTGTAAAGTATATGTAGCTAGAAGCAGCATGATACCAGACTAAACCTATTTGAACTTTAGATTAATCTATTAATAAACAAGCATAGCATCATGGTTAATGGCATGCTCTTTGCAGACAAATGGCTGGCTTTAGATCCCGACTCTGACACTTACTGGCTTTGGGACTTTAGGTAAGTTATATAACCATCTGTGCCTCTGTTTCCTCATTTATAAAATGAGAATAAGAGTGACTCTCTCAGAGTTGTGCAGATTAATTAGTTTATGTATATATTTATAAAACGTTTAAAACACTACCTTGTCCTAAAGATACTTTATAAGTGTTAGCCATTATCATCATCATCATTGGTTACACTTCTAAACGTTGCAATCTCTTGAAAGCTGTCTTCATTAGTTGAAGAACAGGCTCCCAGGAGCCTTACCAGGAAGTCCAAATACAACCTTGAAAGTAGTCCAGATTCAGTGATGGTATCACAAGTGTTTCGTGAAACTGCACTTAAGGGGAGTCAAGTGCACAACTATATATAGATAGATGTGTGTGTGTGTGTGTGTGTGTGTGTGTGTGTTAACATACATACATCAAAGAAGCAAAGTGATTTTAATATGGAGCATTATTGAATGCAGATAGTATAATATAAAATCCAGGAAATTAGTATTAACCTTTAGGCAAAGATTTTATGAAATAAAGGTTTAATGTGTACTGTGAGTTTTCATTTGTGGTTTTTGATAAAATGTACTTTTTTTTTAAGAGAGACAGATTTTAATAGATTTACTTCCCCAAAGTTCTCTAAGATCATAAATAAAATAATACTCTTTTTTCCCTTTCATCTCACTAAACAAACTCTTAACCATATTAATTTATTCTGTTTGGAATTTAAGGATACAGACAAATCAAATAATGAAAAGTTAATAAACAAGAGAGGTAACTAGTACTATAGCAAAATTTCTGAATCAAAAGTTTTTCTCTTTGTGGCATTAAGGACAATTTTTAAATAACAATTTAGTTATGGCATAATATTGAGGAGAGAAGACATAAGGTCCAAAGTAACAATGAGGGAAATTGTTGTTAATCAGTTTCTGAACCAACTCACTCAATGAAATTATAAATATCAGGGAATAGAAAATATACTTTAAATAAGCCTTTCCTCTAGTAATGGAAGCAAATAAGAGTAATGGAATAAAAATTAAATGATGGGGAAAATGTAAACCATCATTGGGTAGTTTGTCCTGGACAATATATTCCTAATATGTTAAAATTATATTTAAGATTTAAAGAAATTGCCTTCATGTTATGTGTATTTGGTTTTTATCTGGAAGTACTGGATCTTCCTGCAGTATTCTCTACAACTATACTGTACAGTACATGTACATGTTGAGCATCTGGAATTTGACTCATCTGAATTGATGAGGTGTAAATACATACCAGATATTTAAAACTTAATGTGAAAAAAAGAATATGAATTATCTCATTAATAATTTATATTGATTATGTGTTAAAATTAGAATATTTGGGGTATATTGGATTAAATCAAATATTTAAATTTTAAGCTCTTCCTTTTTTAAAAATTTTGCTAGTAGAAGATTTTAAATTACGTAAGTGGCTCACATTGTATTTCTTTTGGAGAGTGTGAGCTAGTTTTTCATGGTACATTATGTCAAACAACTTTTTACAAAAATAACAAGAACATTGAGTAAATAATAATTCCTGTGCCAGTTGTTGAACAGATAGAACTACATTAAAATACATAGTTTGAGGAGGATGCCAATGTTTATACATTTTAAAAAGTGATTTCTCTTGACTGATTTTAATTAGTAGTAAAGGTTTGGATTATTCATTTTGTTTATTCATTCAATAAACATTTACCAAAGGCCAGTATATGTAAGATACTGAGAATCTTTACCTATGCTAATGTGTCCTCAAATATTCATGCACTGAATGTTTAACATGTATTTTGCATATAGCACTATAAATTACTGTAGAACAAATAACTAAACAGTCAGCTCATAAAACAGTTGACTCCCTGACCACTGATAAGTGTAAACATCATGTTCTGCTATAAAATCAAATTTATATTTCAACCCAGCACACATTTGAGGGGTTATAACTTAGTCATATATGTGCCTTAGTTTCATTTGTGACTGTCAACTTGTGAAAGTTTAGCTAAGCGATGGCAGTAAATAATAGCATTTTAAATGGATGTAATTTAATCATTTATCTTTTATTAATACCTAAAATAAATACTTTAATGAATGAAATATTTTAGTGGGCACTGAAGATCTTTCCAAGAATTTACTAAATCAATATACATTTTTTATTAAAGTATAGCTAATACACAATATTGTGTTAGTTTCAAGTATACAGCATAATGATTCAGTATTTTTGTAGATTATATTCCATTATAGGTTATTACAAGACAATGGGTATAATTTCCTGTGCTATACAGTATGTCCTTGTTGCTTATCTATTTTATATATAATAGTCTGTATCCATTAATCCCATGCCCCTAATTTGTCCCTCTCTCCTTCCCTTTCTCTTTTGGTAATCAGAAGTTTGTTTTCTATATCTGTGAGTCTGTTTCTATTTTGCATGTATATTCATTTGTATTATTTTTTAGACTTCACATGTAGGTGATACACAATATTTGAAATATTTTAATAGGCACTAAAGATCTTTCTATGAATTCACTAATCAATATGCATTCAAACAGTCACATACTTTTACCCCTAAAGTCAAATTTATTTTCTAGTAATATCATGAGGAACTCACTATTTTCTACATATTAGTATCAACAATCCCTTGTTGTTAACTCTGAGACAAAAAACAGGGGTTAAATAATGTGAACTGGAATTTGAATATATTTTTGATTAAAATATTTGATGAAAGTATCCTTTATTTAGTAAAGTTTACTAATGTGTTTTAAACTAATTATATTATCCAATTGGATTTATCTAGGTTTCTTTTAAATATACCATGCCCCAATGGAAATTTTATTCAAAAGATTGTTTTTTCTGTATAATGTCATCATGAATAAAAAATTAGGAGAATGGGAAATAATAAAAACCAAAATAGCTATTGAAAAGTCATTCACAATAGTGAAAAAGTTTCTCATATTTCAGGATACTTTTTCTTTACCTACTTTCTTTTCATTTATCTACCCTTTTATTTTCTGTTTAAAATTTGGCAGTTTAATTCTATGTAAGATTTGACAGTTTTTGCCTTAACTTTATGTTCTTTTTATTGTACACATATAGGAAGGAGGAAAACATGTATAACCAAAAGAAAGGAATCTACTACACAAGACAATGATGAGTAAGTTTGTTGCTTTTGAAATAATGTACACAAGTGTCTTGAAAGAAAAGCGTCATATTTGTTAAAGTGATAATTTAAGATAAATCATTTCTTTGTAGAAATTAATAAATAGCTTATACCTGAGTAGAAGTATTCTTTCTTAAAGAAGTGAAATACTTTATTTATGATGTGTTTTGCAGGTTTCATATGGTGGTGATGTATGATACCTTAATTTAAATACTCATTTAGCCCAGTTCCCCCAGCCTACACATAAGAGACTAGCTTAGGGTAAAACTGAAGAAAACACCCTTTTCGGACTTAGAGGGATAGAGAAGTAAAGCATTATTTGGGAACATAATGCCTAACAAATAGCTGGTTCGAGAGCTAGGAACACAGTGAAGCCAGCAGAGTCAAGAGATCTGCAGCGACGTAGAAGGCTTACCTGCCAACAACCAACCATTTTCCTATTGGCCTGTCAAGGGTGCTTGACATTATCTGCAGAACGTTACTGCCTATGTACTCTGGAAAGAATATTTATATCTACCCACCGAGGCTGGAAAAATTGAGTTAAGCAGAACAGGGAGTTAAATTTTCAAAGTAGTTCATGTATTCAGCTCATTTACCTTTTCAGCTGTATCTTCTGTGTGCTACACAATATGATGGATGGGTAACGATGAGGAAAATGAAACTTCTACCCATTGGGAGCTTATTGTCTCATGTTATAAGTTAATACACATCCTCTAACTTAGAAATGGGTTATGGGTTATGTTACAAAAGGTTTTTAAGTATTTGAGTGGGACTTAGAATGCGTTTTCTGTACAAATTATGTTGTAATTTGTGATCATAACCCCAGGTCAGGACTACATGATGTAGCTGAAGTACAGTATTAATCAGTAGTTGTCTACATTAAGAGATATAGAATGTGAGTGCCACTTAGAGTACGAGAAAGACAAAGGGAAGAGTTTCTCCAAGAGCTCTCCTTGTTTGGCGTCTCTTCCATCTACCCCTGTACCCCTTTGTCTGTTTTTACCAGCTGCTTTCCCTAGTCACACTCCGCTCAGCTCCAAATATTTTCATGTGCCCCTCCCCATGAATATTTTTGTTGTAAATTACTACTCATCCTTCCCCTAACCAAAGTTCCAATTTCTTGGTGAAACCAATCTCAACTAGGTATCATAAGGAAAGCATTCTCTTTTTTGTCTAACTCATTTAATAGACAATATATGTACATAGTAAATAGACAATATATGTACATTTTTGTTTTTTAAATAGACAATATATGTACATAGTAAAAAAAACTCAAATTGTACAAAAGGACATAGAAAGCAAGTGGCATAACAATTTCTGAATCACATATCTTGTAGTTGAAAGCAGTTACCTGCTAAACCAGATGAATTTCTGATATAATTATATGAAGCATAACAAACTCAAAAGTAAAAGTAGATAGACAGGGAAGGAGAAAATATTTCTGGACAACAGTAATACTGTGTAAACAAACCGAACTTAACTGTGGCTTTCCCCTGAATCAGCTCCACTTAAGCTATCCTAACTTTTCGTAGTGTTTTCCCCTTTGTCGTCTTCTTACCCCATCAATCTGCTTACAGCTCCAGATTTTTTCATAATAGCTCTCATAGCAGTGAGCTTTCAAGTAGCAAGGAGGGAGCAAGAACTTTTGTTATTGGTCACTTAGGAATTTGCCTGTATTTATTTAATTTCTCTCAATATTGTTTGTAAAGATCCCTGTTATTTGTGTATATCACTCCATGACTTGGTATTAGAATTAGTGAATGTAAGTATAAGCCAAGACATTTTACAATATATAAAAATTATGTGTTTCTGTTTGTTTTTTTCCACCCATTATAAAACTACTCAACCTAGTCAATAAAGCCATTTTATTAGCTTTAATAATGAATGGGTTTTGTATTTATTCCATTTGTTTAGATTTCTTTTATTATTTTGTAAAACCATTCTAAAGACTTGGATTTTTAAAATATGAAATTAAATGTAACATTTCACATTTATAGATCAATTTTAAGTGATTGTAACATTTTATGTTTTGTTTTGGCAATTGTAGTAGGTTAGGGTTCTCTAGAGAAGCAGAACTACTAGCAGATAGATAGACAGACAGACATATATTAATAATGGCAGTAAAATACATTATTGATCTAATGCTTATTAATTAATAATGGATTAATGATGAATTTTGTATATTTATATAATTACATATGTAGATAGATTTATTGTGAGGAATTGACTCATGCAATTATGGAGGCCTAGTCCTACCATGTACCATTAGCAAACTGGAGACCCTGGAAAGCCAGTGGTGTAATTCTAGTCAGAGTCCAAAGGTCTGACAACTCGGGGAGTCAGGGGTGTAAATCTCAGTTCAAGAACGGAAGAGCAATGTCCCAGCTCAAGCAGGCAGCCAGGGATCTCATCCTCTCTTCCTCTGCTTTTTGTTCTATTCAGACCCTCACTGGATTGGATGATGCCCACCCACACTGGGGAGGGCAATTTACTGAGCCAGTTGTTAGTAAGATGGTTGCACAGCAGTGATTTTCTAACTCCATCATTCCTTTTATTAGTTGGCCTCTTTGAAATTCATGAGTTCATAGTGAGAGAAGTTATTTCCTTGCCTTTCCCCTTTCTGCATTTACACCCCTTCTCAAAGATCTCTGGCTCCTAACAGCAGCAATATATTTGCACGTTTGCTTATTCCTACAACATACACAAAATAGTTTCAGAATCCCTGTACTCATAGCACTGCTGAAAACAACCCTGCAAGGCTTTTGTCTTTAGTTAGAAGGTATGTAGTCAGGTTACTGTGTTCAAAACTACTTGGATTAGTTCTTCATTTGAAGAATTATTTATTCATTTGAAGTAGTTAGGTTAGCTTGTTTCTGTTTGTATTCAATTTTATTTTTTTCTCTCATCCCTTTTTGTTTATTGACTATGTAAAACATTAATATGGTTCTAAAAGTCAAAACCTCACAGAAAAATACACACAGAGATGTGTTACTCCCTGTCCCATTCCTTCTACCTACTCCCTGTAGGTAACCAAATCAATTAGTTTCTGATTTACCTTTCATATGTTTATTTTTATAACTTTTAAGCTGTTTTGTTTATCTTATTTCTCTTCTTATACAAAGATGGCACACAGTGTATACTCTTTTACACTTCCCTTTTCATTTATGAATATGTCATGAAATTACTCCCTATTAATCAATTTGGCAAGTTTTAAATGTAAGAATTCTCCCAACAAGAAAATATAGTTCCATGTTCTAGGTTAAAAAGATTTTTTCCCCAGAAAACAAGCAGTTACTGACATGTCAATAAAGCTCATTTATATACAAACACCTACATATTAATATTTTATGTGAACTTCCATATTCTTTAAGCTTTAAAAGGAAAATATATAATTCACTGCCATTGGCTTTTCTTCCTCTTGGCAATTTCTGCTGCTGCTGGCACAGCTACAGAAGTGCAGTAATGGTGACTGTCCTTCTGCAAGGTTTATTTTCATTAAATTTATCTTCATAGAATTGTAGATTATGCTGTTATGAGAAGTACAACAGAGAGATCATGTGTCCCCTTTTTCCACTTTCCTGACATGATAACATCTGGGAAAAGTGTAGTACAGTATCAGAACCAGGAAATTGATGTTGACACAATGCACCGATCTTTATTCAGGTTTCCTGAGTTTTACATATACTTATTTGTATGGATGTATGTGTATTCTATGCATTTTTATCACATGAGTAGATTCATGTATCCACCTCCACAGTCAAGATATAGAATAGTTCTATTACCACAAGGATCGCTCCTCTCCTGCTGTATCAAGTGTGTTTTTAATCACTGGTTTATTCTCTTGTAGGCAGAAAAGTAACTTTTATTTCTATACTAATACAAATGAAACTCTTTTTAATAGTAATATTATAATAGTAATTAACTGTTTTAATAGTAATATTAGTACTGGGCTTTGCTTTTGTTTTTTATCTATACAATTTAATTGTAACCAGTAACAACAATTGAGAATTTTCAGTTTCTCTTTACTGTATTTTTAACTATTTAATCATGCAACAAGAATATTGACTTATGAATCACTTTCTAGGGGTAAGTTAGTTGAAAATGTTTATCAAAAAGTTAGAATGAAGATATAGTTATATTCTACAGGTGAGTGAAGACTAAGAGGACAATCAGTATTCACTTTTATTTTCAACTGTTTAAAATTTTTGCCAGGAAAGAATAAAAACTTCCCCCCAAGCATCAATAACAAGACAAGCATGCTCACTTTCACCATTGGTATTCAACATTTTACTGGAAACGTTAGCCAGAGCAGTTACACAAGAAAAGGAAATAAAAGCATCCAATTAGACAAGAAGAAATAAAACTATCTCTATTTGCAGATGACATGATCCTACATATAGAAAATCCCAAAGAATGTACAAGAAACTACTAGCACTAATAAATGAATTCATCAAAATTTAAGAGTATAAGATCAACACACAAAAATCGATTATGTTTCTACACACCTGGATCTAAAATGGAAAGACATCCTGTGTTCATTGGCAGGAAGATTTGATATTGTTAAGATATCAATACCTTTACCCAAAGGGATCTACAGATTCAGTGCAATTAATCCCTATCAAAATTCCACAGAATATACAAAAATTATTCAATCATTAATAGGGATGAGGTTCCAATACTTGTTACAACAAAATGAACCTTGAAAACATGGGAAGTGAAATAAGCCAGATGCAAAAGGACAAATATTGTACGATTCCAATTATATGCTATATCTAGAATAGACAAGTTGAAAGAGATAGATAGTAAACTAGAGATTATCAGAGGCTAACTATTACTGCTTACTATTTCAGAATTTCTGTTTGTGGTAATAGAGAAGTTTTGGAGATAGATAGTTGTGACGGTTGTACAACATTGTGAATGTAATTAATACTAGTGAGCTATGCACTTTAAATGGTTAAGATGGCCAGTTTTATATATATTTTGCCACAATAAGAAAAAACATTTTAAATAAGAAAACAGCTACAGAGAACAGCTAAAGAAAGCTTCCCTGAGAAAGCCTTTGAGAATATAATGAAATAAATAGACCTAAGTACAGGAAAAAATTCTTTTGACAAGAAGTGTCAATTTTTTTTTATATTTTCCAGGTTTTTTACCTGTCTGTCTTCACAGAAAATGCCATTAATTAATTTTGGTGTGCATAAGAATCTCCTGGAAATATATATTTCTAAGCCTATCTAGTGATACTCTTGATTAGTAGATCTTGAATGCAGCCTAGTAATTTGTATTTTTACCAGACTTAATGAAAGAATTCTGATGCCAACGGTAAGTGAGTTACACTTTGAGAAATGTTGTTGTAAACATAGGTCAAAAACACCTCAATTCAGCGTCTTTTCATGTGCATGTTGGACATCTTTGTGTCTTTGGGAAAATGTTTTCTCAGCTTCTCTGTCCTTTTTTTAATCAGGTTGTTTTTTGTTGTTGAGTTGTAAGAGTTCTCTCTGTATTTTGGATTTAACCCATTATCAGATATATGATTTGCACTATCTTCTCCCATTCGGTAGGTTGTCTTTTAATTTTGTTGATAGTTTCCTTTGCTGTACAAAAGCTTTTTAGTTGGATGTAGTCCCATTTGTGTATTTTTGCTTTTATTTCCCTTGCCTGAGGAGATATATATAGAGAAGGAGATATATCTAGGAAGTTGTTGCTAAGACTGATGTCAAAGCACATACTGCCTATTACACTGTTGGTGGGGTTGTAAGTTGGTGCAGCCACTATGGAAAACAATATGGAGATTTCATCAAAAATTAAGAATAGAACAACCATGTGATCCAGTCATCTCAATTCTGGGTATTTAGCCAAAGAATACAAAAACACTAATTCAAAAAGATGCATGCACCCCTATGTTCATTACAGCATTATTTATAATAGCCGAGATATGGAAACAACCTAAGTGCCCATCAATGGATGAATGAAGATATAGTATATATATATAAACACACACACACATATACATACAGTGGAATACTACTCAGCCATTAAAAATGAAATCTTGTCATTTGCGACAATATGGATGGACTTTGAAGGTATATGCTAAGTGAAGTAAGTCAGAGAAAGACAAATACCATATGATTTCACTTATATGTAGAATATAAAAAACAAAAACAAAGTAAACAAGCCAAATCAAACAGAAACAAACATATAAATACAGAGAACAGAGTAGTTACCAGAAAAGAGAGGGTAGAGGGAGGGTAAAGCAGGTAAAGGGAATCAGTTGTGGGGTGACAGATGGAAATTAAATTTTTGGTGGTAAGCATACTGTAGTGTATACAGAAGTGGAAATGTAATGTTATACACATGAAACTTACGTGTTATAAACCAATGTTACCTCAATAGAAAACTTTAAAAACACCTGGGTATAAGTCATGAGTGCCCCCTGTTGTGTAACTGTGAATGTTTAAATAATTTATTTGTGCTTTGGTCTCCATATCTATAATATGGAGATATTTACCACAGAGAGTTGTTTTAAAATCAAATAGGATACAACTTGTATAGTAATAAGTACAGTGCCTTATACTTGGAAAGAGCTCAAAAAATGTTAATATATTTCATTGTTATAATCCAGTTATCATCATCCAGAATAATTTAGATTAATAGAGTTAGATAAACAGAAATCCAGTGACTGATTTACCTTTTTCCATATGAGACATAATATTGTGAGGATAAAGGAAAACCTGCTCACTGAACTTATTGTGGTAATCATTTCGTGATGTTTGCAAGTCAAATCATTATGCTGCACACCTTAAATGTATACAGTGCTGCAAGTCAATTATATCAATAAAACTGGAAAAATAAATTAAAAAGAAAAACCTAGGGATTTTATCCCTGTTATATACATGTAACTCTTAGGTTTCTTGAGATTTTATGAAAATATAATCTCTTGCAGGTAGTGACTTTCAGGTAAGTTTTTGGTAATGGAATTAAAAATTCACTTGTGTCCTTTGTGAGTATAGTGTTAGTAGAGTAGTAAGGCACTGGAGTTTAATTTCAGTTTGGAAGAAATGGAGATTGGGCTAGACCATTATTTTGAGCAACAGTTTGTGAAAGAGAGAATATTTATTAAGTAGAAGGAGAGTTAAGCAGCATCAGGGGCCCAGCAAAATCATATATGTACTTGTAATGTTAACCATCAATACTGATGTAAGATTTCTATAGCACTCTCAGCATAGGCCAGGAGTGAAGAAAAGAAATAGGGAGGAAATCCAGGATTACACTTTAGAAAGACATGTGTGTGGCAGAAAGTTAGGGGCCTGAGACAGTTATCTTTTTCTTTTTAAAAATTTTCCCAGCTTTATTAAAGTATAATTGACAACTAAAATTGTATGTATTTAGTGTATAACATATGGATTTGATATATGTATACATTGTGAAATCATTACCTCAGTCACGTTAACTAACCATCAATCATCTCACATAGTTACCTTGTTTTCTTGGTGGTGAGAATGCTTAAGATCTACTTAAGATCTATTCTCTTATCAATTTCAAGTGTACAACATAGTTTTTCTAACTATAGCTACCATACTGTATATGAAATCCCCAGACCTTATTCATCTTATAAATGAAAACTTGTACCCTTTGATCAGCATCTCCTCGTTTCCCCCACCCAACTTTCTCAATGATACAATGAACTGATGAGCCATGAAGTCTATGGTTGGAAGGATGTTAGGAAGAGAAAAATGAAAGATAAGCATATTTCACTTGGATCTAGGGATGGATGTTCACTGGACTAGGTCTTTTGGATTTTGTTCATTGATCCATCAAATATTTATTGGGTACCTAGCACACTATAGACACAATGCTTGGTAACTTGGTTTATAACATACAAGGTAGACACTATCCTTGCCTTCATGGCACTTACAATTTGGTGAGGAAGGCAGATGTCAAATAGTTGGATGTTACAGAAAAGGGCAAATCAGGATCTTTAACAACTATATTCTTTTAGAGGTTTCACCTCTTCTTTCACTACATCCACAATGCCTGCACAGCTAGTGTAGTAGACACCATGGGTTGCATGCTATGGAATCTTGAAGAAGTCAGTGGGCTCTTTTCCCATCTGCTTTGCCTCCCTTCTTCCACATCTAGGATGGCACAGCTTGCTAACTACCTGTATCAGCAATTTTTAATTAAAAACCACCAATTTAGTGATAGTTTCTCCTTGTTATTTTAGTTCTTCCCTCAGAATATATCTGGGAAATTTTATAGAGCAAAAGAAAATGATGAAGCTAAATTTGAAGCTAAGAATGGAAAATAATTGAAAGGAGTCAAGATAGGAAAAAATACCCAGAATTGGAGCAGAATAATAGTTTTGAAAGTTATGTTACATATGACTTGCATGAGACTGAAGAAATTACTGTGGAAGAAATTAAAAGCATAATTAATGGATTCATCCCTCCCATGAATTTCATGTGGCTGAAGCACCCAGTTTCAGTTATTCTTCAGAATAACAAGATTTTCTCTTTGAGGAAAATGAATTTCACAGTGAGACTTTTCTAGGCAAATTGGAAAATGCACCTAAAATCCTGAAGTTTTGGCATATGGTTTTCTCGAGAGAAAAAGAGATTCACGGTGAACATACAATAAGAATCTGCCCTGAGGTAAGGCAGTCTGGCAGAAAATGACAAGCCTTGAACAACTTTCTGTTGTGCCAAACCAACTGAATCATAGTTTCTTTTTAAAAAGTATCTTAGAGGACTAACCGAGACGCTTAAAAAATACTTGTTGCTTAAAAAGAAGATGATGCTGGGTTTTTACTCTACCGATGGACAAAAAGAAGCTTCCTTCAAGGAGAACTGAGATTTTAAATTTCTCGAGTTGTACTACAGTGGTCTTTAGCCATAATATAGGATTTGACCAAATCTTATAAGGATTCTGTGAAACTGGAGCAGTTACTGGGTATCTGGATGCAGTACGCATCAACATCTTCATAGTTTGCAGCAGTCATTATAAGATGAGGGATTTGATCCAATTTAGTCCAGCCAGAGGCAAAGTTGTTTAAGAAAGAAACAGTGTTCTATAAAATATGAAAGGCACCCACTGATACTTTCACTCACCAACTTGAAAGAAGGAACCACAATGACTTAGAAATTTGTAACAGAAATGTATTCTGAAGGCAAAACAAACGATTGTTGGTTTTCAGAAGTAAATAAATTAATGAAGGAACATCAAGATGATATTAAAGGCCATGGGACTCTTAAGTAAACAATAATACTGTCTTAGGGCAACAAAGTAGAATTTGAACCATCCATTGAAAATATAGAAAAATGCAATCAGCAGCAATAAAAAAACAAAATCCACCTGCGCCCCAATGTTCATAGCAGCACTATTTACAATAGCCAAAACATGGAAACAGCCTAAATGTCCATCAGCAGGTGACTGGATAAAGAAGATGTGGTATATTTATACAATGGAATACTACTCAGCCATAAAAACCGACAACATAATGCCATTTGCAGCAACATGGATGCTCCTGGAGAATGTCATTCTAAGTGAAGTAAGCCAGAAAGAGAAAGAAAAATACCTTATGAGATCGCTCATATGTGGAATCTAAAAAACAAAAACAAACAAACAAACAAAAACAAAGCGTAAATAAGGGACAGAAATAGACTCACAGACAGAGAATACAGACTTGTGGTTACCAGGGGGGTGGAGGGTGGGAAGGGATAGACTGGGATTTCAAAATTGTAGAATAGACTACACTGTATAGCACAGGGAAATATACACAAAATGTTATGATAACTCACAGAGAAAAAAATGTGACAATGAGTGTGTATATGTCCATGAATAACTGAAAAATTGTGCTGAACACTGGAATTTGACACAACATTGTAAAATGATTATAAATCAATAAAAAATGTTAAAAAAAAAAACAAAACCAAAATCCAGTCCCCAAGACAAATGGGATTCAATATGAGAATTGCCACGTTGTCTAGGATGAAGACAGTGGCAACCATTCTTCCAAAAGCTGCTTAGCAAGCAGTTTATCTCCAAAGTCTATGAAGCCTTCTCACTGAGTCAGAAGATACAGAAAAGAACACAGCTCCTGAATTTCTCAAAATTTAACAGTTGAATGACAGTTGAAAAACCATTCCTTGAATTTGGTTGCCATCAAGATGGGTAAAGGAGTTGATTTCACCTAGCAAGTTGTAAAAGGAGGAAGAGGAGAGGAAAGGAAAATGAAATAAAATCGACAAGAACGATGGAGTGTCTACTGCTCTACTTGGTTCTGCAGTGGAGGCAAGTTTCCCTGCAAAAGCAGTTTAGGCATGTGAAGGATATCTTGATACCCAGAGAACTTATACTCAGTCCCTAAACTCCAAGGTTGTCAGACAGTTTGCTTAGCCTGCTGGGTAACTATCTTAACTTGGGAGAGAGATTTACTATCAGGTCTGTTGGGGTTGCTACATTGCACAACTCTTGGGGGCGCCATTCACACCTTACTCTGATCAGAGCTGTTTGGAATGATTCAAGATGGTAACTGTGCAGGACCCAACCCTTTCCACACAATTCCCTGAGGGTAGTCAGTTCCTTAAGGTATGGTAAGACAACGTGGAGAGGCTCTGCCTGTCCTCCCAGGAAAGGGCCGCAAGGTAAAGAGCTCCTCGGATTCCTCCTCATAGCAAACTAGCTTCATTGTGTCAGCTTTGCACTCATGAGGCACTTAGTTGGCTTAGGTATAATGTAGAAGGTGGAGGTTCAAAGTCCTGTTTGGGAGTCACTTAAGTCTTCTTGCTCCTTAAGGCTTTGGGAGCTCAATTAGAGGAGCTGAAATCCCTTTATGATACTCTCTCTCAAACTGAGGTTCCGGTGGTAAGCAACTGGGGGCTCAGACAGATAGATGACTTCTAATTGAAAATGCATAATAATAAAGGAAACATTTTTTTAAAAATCACCTGTAATCCACTATCCTCACATAAATTTTAGCTTTTGCATAATGGTTTCTCTCCGCTCCTTGCTTGCATGCTTAGATATATAATTATATATCTTATTATTATATATCTTAATTATATTAAGACTGTGTTAAAGCATACTGTAACATATTCATTGTGTATAAACATTTAATGTCACATTTATCATATTTTTAATAACACAAATGTTAATGGGTAACACTGATATAATTTTGAAAAGCATTTAAATAGAATTTCTAGTTTCTCTCATAAAATCGATAGTATAGATTTGTGTTCTTCGAAACAGTAGTCACTAGCCAGCCACACAAGGCTAATGAGCATTTGAAATGTGACTAGTCTGAAATGAGATATGCTACGAGTGTAAAGTATACACTGAATTTTGAAAAAAAAAGTATAAAATATTTCATGAATAATTTTTATATTGATTACAAGTGGAAATGGTAATACTTTGGATATATTGGGTTAAATAAAATATATCATTAAAATTAAATAAGTTCATCTGTTTCTTTTTACTTTTAATATGGCTACTATAAAAATTTTAATTACATGTGTGGCTTGCATTATACTTCTATTAGACTGCCCTGGTATAGATTGTCATATACAGCTATGAGATCTTAAAATTGGAAAAGAGACTAAAATTACAGCCATAAGGAAATGGTTAAATAACCTTTGGTATGTTTATTAAGTACAATATTGTACAGCCTTTAAAATTACAGACACATGAATGTGGTCAAATATATATGTGTGTGTGTGTGTGTGTGTGTGTGTGTGTGTATAATGTTATATTAAGGAAAGAAAGTGTGATACAAAGTTATAGAAATCTTTTTAAAACCTAAGTGAATTTTTCCAGAATGTTAACATGCTAACTAGAGATATATTTATGAGGTAGAATTGTAAAGTGAAGTTTTCTTTGTTTTCAAATTTAAAAGAGTGTGTCTTTTTCACATTGAAATATATTAAAGCTATAAAATTTATTTTTTCATTAAAAAAATCACTGGGTAACATTGATTCAGAGACTTAGAGTTAGGTAAATAAGGAGATGGCAGTGTATTAGTTTTCTGAAAGTAGTGTGGGGAAGAAAGGACAAGCCAACTGCATCTTCTCTCCTGCTGCCCAGTTGGGATGAGAAAGTGAAACTCCAAAGGACAGGTTGTTTGGTAAAATATATTGTTTGTATAGGAATGAAATCATGAAGGAGGAGTATTTACATCTTGTACCACTTTTAAAAATGTAAAGAAAACCTGAATCTAAGATGCTTTTAGAAGAATTATAGCTTTGAAAATGACTTGATATGTTTAAGTGCTTGATCTTGCTTAATATTTTTTCTTCACAGATTCATGGTGTTGCTATCTAAAGTTGAGAAATCATCAGAAGAAATCATAGAAGTAATGCAAAATTTAAGTAGTATACAGGTTTGCTTTTTTTGGCATACAATTTTTCATATTTCTATTACCCCATTTGAAAAAGAGTAGGAGAGAAGCCACGAAAATCTAATCCTGGAAAGAGTTTGCAGAGGATATGTTCAGTTTACTTTTCATGGGAATTTTTCTTATATGAACATTAATTAAACATAATATTTTAGTAATATATGGCTTTTTCACATTTAAAAGTACATTTATTAGTTATGTTTAGTCTTTTTAGTTAATAAATTTTCTATTTGACTATTTTCAAGTTTACGATAGTTAACCTAGAAAAAGTTAAATTTTATTACCACAGAGTTTGTTTTTCAGATGCAGGAAGCAGTGTACCTTACTTTCACTAGACTTCTCAGTAATATTTGTAGAGAACTTAACTCATTTAAGATGATTTTCTTTTAGGCTTTGGAGGGCAGTAGAGAACTGGAAAATCTCATTGGTATCTCCCGTGCATCATGTGTCTTGAAAAGAGAAATGCAGAAAACAAAAGAACTAAGTAAGAGAAGTTTATGAGTTTTTAATGGTGTCTCTCCATTGCTTGTTTGCAGACTTAGAACAGGAAGCCACTTACCTTTTGCAAGGATATGTTATTTCAGGGAATCTTCTTGAATGTGAAGGGAAAGAATGTACCTTGCAAACTGGTGTTAGGCTTTTGTTTATGTAGTTCTCATTCTTTAAAAAAGATATAAAGTATAGCACTTTGTACTTGGTACTTATATGTTTTACTTCAGATTATTATTTCTTATGAAGTTGTTTCTTCTAAAATGAGAAATTACTCAGATTCCATATTAATTTTTAACATGAGGTTTCTTTTTCTTTAGTGACAAAAGTAACAAAACAAAAACTATTTGAAAAGAAGAGTTCAGGACTTCCCAAGGAAGGTAGAGTTGTGTTTTAATTTATTATATAATTTTACATTTACACCAATCACCATGAGCTCTTTTTTAGTGTGTTCTTTTAAAAGATCATGAATCTCATTTGAAAAACATTGTATTGCATTTGGCAGAAGATCATGTCAGATAAGACCAACTTTGCTGACAATTGAACTTTTGAGATAAATTTTTCAATTTAAGATTTAAATTTTTTCTTTTTATTAAAAATTCTTTTTGAGAATACAGACACACGGGCAACAATGTGTTAATATATGGCAGTTTTTAATGGTAAATTAGGATACGCAAAGCATAAAAAAGTTGCTTTGTAACCAGTGTTGTGAAAACTTTCAGACTATTAATGACATTTGTCAACTCATGCCTCTGAGCATTTCACACTATGAGAAACTAAGCATATTTTAAGTTCCCATAACACATGCACATTCACACCTCAGTAAGCAAAATAAATAGTCATAGACTGTAAAATATTAAAACCTTTAAGCCAGTTTAAGAGAAATCATTTTAATATTACTGACATGAATGCTATTTAGTAATCTCTGTAAGCAGAGGCAGGCCTTGAAGTGGATAGCCATGTTTTACCCTACCATTTTTAAGTACCACAAGTACCATTTGTTGAGGACCAATAATTACTATGTTCCCAACACTGTGATCAATAGATCTTTACAACAGCCCTGCAAGATAGCTATAACTGTCATTATATATAAGGAACAAAGACACGAAAAATGTTGAGTAACTTGCCCAAATATACTATTACTTGAGTGTCATAGCAGGGATTCCAACTAAAGCCCAGTCTGACCTCCAAAAGTATGTATGGTTTTTGCACTATTCCATATCATCTCCTCCTAAAACAAATGAAATCATTCAGTCATCCCAGCTTTCCGATTCAAACAGGAAGCATAACTGAAACTGGTTCAACCAATCTAGTATGTTAGTCTGTGTTTAGGATCTTTAACAAAGCCGTGATGGGTTTGCAGTGGAAGCTGAGATTCCTTGCTGGTCTGTTCCAAAGGCCAGCTGGGTCACGGCAGGGCCGCGGCTGTGGCAAAACTCTTCCAAAGTTCATGTGGGCAGGGAGCTGAGCAGGCTTCCTGAGCCATTCAGTTGAGCAGCTAACTTCCATTGGGAGCCAAAGAATTTAAAGAGTATGAAGGCAGCCCTTTCCTTGAAAAGGCTTAAGATCTCTTCTTGCCAATGCTGTGTAACTTGATTTCAGTGTGTAACTGGTTTTCAGTAGTTTTAATCTCTCCTAACTTGACAGATTTTAGAGAATAACAATGGGAAATTAGAATATTTCTTACTTCCCAACTAGGGGAAATCTTTCTTCTGTATATTCTATGGC
This sequence comes from Camelus bactrianus, assembly GCF_048773025.1. Classification (NCBI taxonomy): domain Eukaryota; kingdom Metazoa; phylum Chordata; class Mammalia; order Artiodactyla; family Camelidae; genus Camelus; species Camelus bactrianus. The sequence continues at coordinate 32,615,634 of NC_133551.1, forward strand.
AATGGTGTAATTTTTTTTTAATCTGTAATTTCCTAGAACTAATTAGAACTAGGCTTTACATTAGGCTTTTGCCAACAGTTTTGAGAAATGAGGAAGGGAAACTGTAGAACAAACAGGTGAACTGTCACTGCTAGAAATTAATGGGAAAAAAATTCCCAAAAGTATTATTTTCTTCCCTAAACATTTATTAAGACATTAAAGTTATTTCCATGTGTTAAAACAGTCATCTCCTTTCACTTATCCAGTATATACTGATCTTTTGTGTGTTAATTCATGATCAGCCTTAAAACTATTTTCTAGTATTTTAGACATTAAAACTGACTTGCCCATTACCAGGTTTTTCCCTAAGAACTGAGTGTTTGTTCATGCATAGAGGAAATTGTATCACTAAATCATGTTTTAAAGTTTCTAATAAGCATTGATCATGTGTTGTGGTTTAAATGAAGACTGAGTTAAGATATATTAAATATATAATATCTATGTAATATAAATTATATATTAACATATATTATATACATGAGACTATATAAGTCATTTTCCATTTCTGTTTCTTGGCAAGAACTACATTAGCTCTTTATATTTACTGGGATATTCAAATCTTCATTAGTTTTTCAACTTAATTTTTAAACCAATATTGCCTGAAAATAGATCAAAGCATTTTTTAAGTAATTTGACTTTGAGCTAAATATTTTTACTGAATGCTTTTCCCTGTTTTTTGTCTGGGTTCTAATACGTGCATTTTTTAATTTTGGAGGGATTTTTTTTTCAGTTAAAGATGATGCACACCAACACATGCACATTATATGTAAAGTTCTTTGCTATGTTAACTTTCACCCCCTTCTATTTATACGTTCATTTTAAGAGGGGTTAGTTTTTTTGACAGTTCAAACTAATTTGCCTTATTTTTACTTACTTGGGGGTCTAGCCTTCAGCTTTTTGTAGAAATTTCTACTTTTTTCTTTTACTATATACTATTACCCAGAATTGTTTAAATTTCAAAATGTTTTGAGACTCTTCATAAAGTTAAAAATTATATAATATAAATATCAGCCCTATAATATGTTTTGGATTTGTTTTATTCATAGGTAATTATAAAAATGAGAATAAACAAATTCCTTGTTTCACTATCAAAAGAATGTCCTTCAGATATTTTTCTCTTCAGAGTCTTAGAAAATTTTCCTAGAATAGTTAAAATAGATAATACCAAAAGAATTTCAGCATTTATCCTGTCATTGCCCCTTTGAATTGGTCCTTTAGTTCTGTTTATTTTTTCGTATCAGTGCTAGTTTGTTTAGCATCAGTTGCAGTCTTTATCACAGGCAGAGGAGTATAATTGTAAAGATAACTCTAGTGTTTTAAATAAATAGATGTCTGACACATATTCTTAAGGCTTTATATAATCTACTCAAGGGAAATTTAAAACATACACAATAACATGAAAAGATACCCTGAGATTTTCATAGTTTTCAGAACTGGACCTTGCAAATCAGGCAATGCCTTGGTAGAGAGTATGAATAAAAGAGGATCTCCTCTGCTAAATACAAATTTTTTAAACAAAGGCTTCTTTCTTTTTTCAGTTACTTGGGAAGTAAGCCTAACTTCACTTTCCTTAATAATATTGGCTTTATGACTGTTAGAAAAATAATGAAATGAAAGTTTCTTTTTCCTACTATAGTTAGATATGAATTTCCAAAATTATTTTTAATTTGTTATGCTGAAGATTTAAAGCATATGACCATTTCAGTGGTTTGATACAAATGGAATGTCACACTACCATCACATGGGAAGGCATGAAATTTATTTACTTTACATAATCAACCTCTACATAACACAACTTGATACAAATATTCCTAAGTCAATAGATGGCATTATGCTGTATTTAGTATTTTCATATTTTTCTAGAGATATTAGAAAATACCATCATTGTTTGCCTATGACTGGTACTTCCAGTAAACAAAATGTTTTTGAAAAGAATGTAAGCAAATTGTAGAGCAATTGCCAAGATATGAAATCCAGACACTTAGATATGAAATTTAGACACTTAGCTTCAGTCCAAAACATATTTTATCTGTTTTGAGAATAATTGTGTAGGTTGAAGTATGCATATTTTAAACGAAATGTAACCATCTGAACTTTACATTGTTCAAAAAAGTTGATTGTTTCAGCTGTTTATAATACAAAATATTTTAGAATTTCTAGCAATGGCCTTAAAAAGAAAAAGCACAAACTATAATGTTCTGGTTTTCTTTAGCTAACTTAATGTCTTCTTACATTGTAAAATTCATCTTGGTTATAGGATTTTAAAGTTTTCAAATTCTTGGACCACAGGCCAAATTTTAAACTCCTTCTGTTCTAAGATTATAAAATATTTGGATACTGCCTTTTCATTCTAACCACCCACTGAAGTATTTTTTAACTTAAAAATATGTTGTTCTTTCCCCCACTCAGTCTTGAAAAAGTATTCATCATATCAGCTAAATAATTTTACTCCTAGAAAACAACTACCCTTTCCTTTTTTTCTATTATATCTTAACATTAAGTGATATCTTTTTTCAGACAAATGCTCCAGTTTCAAGTCACTGAGGTTTGAAGTTTAGACATGATAAATTTTAGGAGAAACAACAAAAATCCCCATATGCTTTAACATTCTCAGTTTATCCAGAGATAAAAAATAGAGATACTAGTTTTGGTGACACAAATATACATTAAGGTACAACTGTAAGTCCTCAGCTCTTTATAAGGATTCAGCTGTCACATATGCTGTACGTAGGTCATACCGTTCCTGTTAATAATGTTAATGCTTGTTTTACACTATTCATCACTGTTTGGGGGCTGCATTTCAACTGCTTACTTAGTATCTGTCTAGGATTTAAAGGAAAACAAACTGGTTTATTAGTTTTCAAAGCCTTTTAAATAATTTCTTCCATGATTTAAATTTTTTATACTTTACTAGAAGTATGATGCTTTTATCTTCTAAATAATAAGTTAAAAAAATTTAACCATAGATTTGAACTCATTTAATAGCAATTATGTGTTTAAGAGGTGTAAATAACTTGCTATCAGACATTACAAATATCCAGGTGCTCTGTATGTGCTGATGACAACAAAATTGAAACGAAAGACTGTAATAATTCTGACTGGTTTTCTCTGCAGAAGATATTGATTATTTGTGTGTGGTGAGAGATTTGGAAAATTCAATTAAAGGAGTTGTGCAAAGGTTTCATAAATTTTCCTTCTACAGCGTGTACACAGACATTGTTGCGTATTAAATCAATGCAGCACTTCACAATATATTTTCTTTGAAACATAAAAATAAATAACATTTAAACAGTTCTGCTTACTACAGAAACAAATTTTATTTTCTGTGAAGCATTTAGTCATGTGCTATCACTGACTCATACACATTTGCCAGCTGTAACAAATTTTATAGACATTTTCTCCAGAGACATATCTCACATACTATGAATTTTTAAATGAGCAAATGGTGAAGAAGGGATGTCAGCAATATAAAAATTGATCAGTTAAAAGATAAAAGCATAAGTAAAGAGATTTGTATGGTAGTCTTAATAGGTTTTATTAAATAAAAATACTATAAAAAGACAGTAATGAACAGACTGAAGACTAACTGTTCCTGAGGTGGAGAAAAATTATTCTGGCACATTTAGTAGAAATTGATTTTATGTCACCTGACAGGTGAACATTTTTTTTTCCATTTTTAACTCTTAGAGTAGTCAGAAAAGCTTCTCACAAAAGTGTTAGATAAATTCTCTAAGTGATTTTCGTTATTTTAAACACATCTATATAATAATAAAGCAGATGTTTATAGTGTTATATAACTAATTACATAGTTAAAAGCAGGACTTGGACAATCAGCAAATATTAGGTGATTTTTTTTCCCTCCAGCTCAGACCTCACATAGGAGATAAGTAGTCATTTAGTCATTTTAATTCACACTGTTCACACCGTATGCTTCAGTCCTCTGGAATCTCTCTTTTTCAGGACTCCAGGCCTCTCTACTGTTTCTCTCTCTACCTGGATTGCACTTTCTTGCTTCTCTGTGTAGCAAAACTGCTCATTCTTTAAGGTCAGCCTTTAATGTCACATCCTCTGAAACTCTCCCCAGCTCGCCTAGGTAAAAAGCTAAATTGCATCTTCCTAGTCTTCTACAACACTTGTCTGAATGTTTATAAATGTGTGGTGTTGTAGTGTTGCAGTTATTGTAATTGTCTGCTTACAAGGCTCTTGCTGGGCTTCTCCTTAGCAAACCAACAAACAGAAGTCTTACAGAGACACAGTAGCCCCAGAGCCTAGCACAGAACCTGGATAAGAGGTCCACGGTGCATGTTCAGTGAATGAATAAAAACAAATGGCCACTCTAAGAATTTTTTAAGTGAATTATCCAGATATTTTCAAATACAGATAAATTTGCTGTTTCCTTTACATGTCTCATTCATTTAATGTTGAATGCCTACTAGGAGCCAGGCACTGTTCTAGCTCTGGGGATACCCTAAGAAACAAGACAAACCAAGTCCTGCCCTTAGGATTATAGAATCCGGCACAAAAGACAAGTAGTTATAATAAAGCATAAGCTCACATTATAATAATAAGTTTCCTGGCAGTTTTCATCCTAAGTTTTTAAAGGTACATTCTGAAACAGAATCAGGCAAATCTGTAGGATGCTGAAACAAATTTACAGCCCCAGAGCTGTTATTTATAATGTAAAATAAAACTTTATGTTGAGGTTCTTTATTTTAATTTCATTTTGATTCGTCATTTATTCTGCATCATATACTGTGACAATTTTAAGCTGTTTTCTAAAAAAATTTTTTTCTTTCATATAGAACTGTGTCATCTTGACAGCTATGAATTCCTTAAGACCATTTTAAACTGAGGTATTGTTTCACCTTTATAATTAAGTTTAGCTTTGTTACATCTGTTTTTTTTAGGTGGAAATATTTTAATTATATTATCAAATGTAATGTTGTCTGTCTATAAAGAAAATAGGGACATGAGCTTTAGTTGAAATTATATTTAATCTATCCTTATAATTAATAGGAGGGTAATCTGACAAGATCGGTGGTTAGAGGCTGATTGAAAAAGAACAATGTTGAGCCTAGCAGGCTAGTTTTCTAAGAGGGCATGTTTTTAGTGAGTATAAGGAGGGCCCTTTATTGTGTACCTTTAGTGAAAACAGCTAACTAGATACTGATGGGATAGAGTTTCTGTAGAGCATGTCTGACTGAACAAGTCTATTTGGAAATGTGCTGAATTGATTAAGTAAATAATTACATATTAATTAGTTGTACCTTTCCTTCAAAATAGTTCCTGTGGAATCAGCAATAAAAATAAAAATGATACATTGATAAATAGCTTACTTACTATAACATCTTAGCTAGAAGCATTATGAGTCATAGTGTAATATTAGTGTATAGTGTACCTGTAACTGAAGGTTCACATTAAGAACTAGCATTATCCCAGCCTTGGTGGCATCAATATTAAGATTTTTAGAAGCTAACTAGATGTTACCTGCTATCTCTTTGAAAAATTTAATGCAAAATGAAAGAATTCTATTCTATAATGAAAATACCTTTCTTTGTAAATGGTTATCTCAAGGGATTAGTATCTTCTGAACAAACTAGCTGTTTTTAAAATATTTAAAAATCATCTTCCACAGAAAATTGTGTCACTTTAAAAATATTCATTCTGTAGTATACAACAAATAATGGCTTATAATAAGAGCTACCTTTTATCGAGCACTTTCAATGTCCCAGGCACTGTTGTAAGCACTTTATACATATCCCATTTAACCTTCACAACTATTTATATGAAGTAGACAGTTGTTATCTTTGTTTTATAGATAAGGAAACTGAGGCACAAAGAGGTTAAGTACCTTGTCCCAGAATCACCTATGAGACAGAGCCAGGGTACTAACCTGAGTAGTCTGTAATCATCAATGAATGTCGGGTCTCATGACTGAGCAAGGGTTTTAGATCCTATGAAGTAGTAAGCATATAAAATAGATACACAAATACACATAGTCATTCATTATAGGGTTAAGTGTTTTATAGCATTTCTGACCCATGGAAATCCAACAGAGAACTTTTAGATGGTGATCCTAAATACATAGTTATTCACATTTGGCAAATGAACAAACACATTTAGTATGTGACAGTCTCATTAATGAACTTTTGGGAAATTTAAGAGTACTGAGAATAGCTTTGTGCTCATGGATTCTAGTAAAGATCATCACACGTTAGGGGTGTTCTTCTGAGTCTTTAATTTGAGTAGTACTTTCAGAAAACTTGAAAGAATTAAGGTTGATTTACCAGCCAACTTTCCTTTTAGTGGGAAGCAACAGAGAAAAACAACAGTGAAATGAACTTGACTTTACCTTTGAGGCATTTCCCAGGGTTCTTTTGATTGTATTTTCTTCTCACTTTGGGTGCTTTTTTGGTGAGCTCCTCAACGCCTTGACTTTTTTTTTAAGTTCTCACCTTAGTGTATATGGTTTCCAAATCTGTTTGTGACTCTCCTTCTGAGCTGTAAACTCATAATCTCAGCTCCCGTACATCGCTCCCCCCACCTCCACCCAGTTGTTTCTCCTTGTACCTTTCTAGGGATTACATTCATCCAGTGATAAGGCTCAGCACCTTAAAATTCTGTCTCTTTTTGTCTCTACAACCAAACTGCCACGAAGTCCTATCACCTCCCAAAATGTTTATTTCTTCCCATGCCCACTGCACTGGTTCATTCCTTCATTACCTCTCATCCAGATTATCTGCATCCTCATTGTAACCTGTCTGCTCTTTGGTCTCATTCCCCTTTGAGCCTGTCCTGCTGGACAAATTATGCTTTAGACGGTATCACTCCACCATATTCATAGTAAAATCCAAATTTATACCAGATTCAGAACTCTCCTTGGTCTGACCATAGCTCACCTTTCCAATTTGTCCTTGTACCTTAGTCACTCCAGATTACTTGCCATTCATTCTTAGACATATTCTTCAGAAAGTACCTTCTCATTTCCTTACCTTTGCTCTTGTCTCCTCTGCTTGGCATACCTTTTCCCCATCATCAGAATTTTACCCATCTTTCAAAACTGCTCGTAACTCACCTTACACTAGGTTTCGTCACATCCCTCTCTTGCATGCTGTTCTTTTATGCATTTGTCACAGCTGCCCCATGATATGACTGAGGGAAGATATTAAACTCCCTAATCTTGTCCTGTGCCCCAAAAACCTCTGACAGTCACAGTACTCCTAATACCACCATGGCCAAATTTTGTCTGCACATCAACTCCTGCCCTCCCTCACACTTCAGTGATTATTCCTCCCAACGTATATTGTTCAGTGGGGGTAAGCACCCCATATAAATTCACTCCCAGAGCCTTTAAAAAGTGAAGCTTTTAAAAACAATATTAGAATAAGGGAGACTGTGAATAAGGGATATGGCAACTGATAGGCCACAGACAGTATGAAGACCAGCAAAAGGGGTGGAGAAGGCATGATTTGGGCTAATGTTAACAGACGATACTGTAGAGGATACTGAGATACATTATCTAGAAACAGTATGGACAGATCACTTGGTTAACAAGTGTGAGGCTTAGTATAAACAAAACGCTTTGCATAATGCCCACCTAGTATTCAAGCTAAGGATATAAGATTTATATACATGAAACAATAATATAAGGTAAGCTGTGATAAGTGATACAAGTTCAGACCCTTCTTTCCAGGAGTCTGGCCAATAGCAAGTAGAAAAAAAAGATTATGAGTCTAATAAGGATCAAAGTATCAACTTGATTAGTGGAGGAATTAATAACCTCCAACATGGCAGGCTCTCTAGTAGAAGCGTGGGGTAACTAATGTGGGTTGTGTCTGAGGCAGAAGTAGACCCTCTCTCCTATGCTGAGTCTAAATCCTGAACCCTGTGTACTCTCCTGAACTTGAGGAGAAAGTTGGATCTTTGAAATAGACCCACGTCCATGTGCCTCTGTAACAGTAAAGACCACAGACCTGTCTGGTTGCTGATGAGACAGACAGAACGTGCTGGTCTCCTTACAGCATGAAATTAGGAAGCACAAAGGCCCACTGGACTTGAGAGTAGACAGTGAAAGGGAAACTAAACAGTGGGGAAGAGTGTTGTGTAAGAATAGTGACAGAACATGACTAGTGAAGTGTGGACTGCTGTTCTGGACCTCAGTCAAATTTGTCAGTCTTCCATGGGCTACAGACAGCAGAAGAGTTGACAGAAGCTTCTTTCTCTTCAGAGTGAAGGGCTAAACATTCTGCTGTAACTACAAGTGAAGAATAAGCAGTAGTATAGGATACACAGCGTAGACCACCTCAGGACGGCGTGGTTCGGGGATTATTTAAGGGTTCATGATTTTAAAATCACTTCTAGTTATTCCGCTCTACATTATCTCTCACAGAGCGCCATCCAGACCCTAGTAATGGAAACTTTGTACTTTACCAGGAAGCTGGAACTTGAAAAGTGGGTAATTTTGATGGCTGTGTAAACATACTAGACAGAAAGAACAACATGAACAAAGGAGGCAGAGAAGCACAATGACTGAACAGCAGATTCCAGCCATGTCATTGACCGTTACGGTCTCCAGGCTAATAAGTTCAGACTTTACTCATTAGGAAGAAATGGACCAGGGAAGATTATTAGGGAAGTAACAATCCAAAATAAGTTTTAGAAAGAATATAATTGCTATGTGAAAGATGACTCCTGTCAAAATACTACTCATGAACTGTATCACTGTATCTAAATTTCTTTTCATTTGTGTTCTGAGATATTCATTTCCAGAGCCAGTATGGCCATGTAGAGACAAGACATGCTGCTGCCCCCTACTCTGGTGCTGGGATACACATCACACTGAGCAAAGCATTTATTTTTGCTGGAGCCTGAGTTTGGCCTCAGAATCTTTCTCAGCACAGCGGTCCTGGCAGCCTTGATCAACTGATGACACTTCTGTGCAGGCCCTGGCCTTGTAACAGAGCACAAGATGTGCACTAGGTGTCCAGCACCAGCTCTGCTGCCCACTTGGGCTGTGTGGCCTTAAACACAGCACTCGGTTCCCCAGAACCTTAACTATAAAATACTTAACCTTGATGATATTTACCTTGTGGATTGTATAAAATAATTGGCTTAATTAGTACCTCCCCATAGTAACTATTTAATAAGTGGAAGTCTTCTTTCCTCCATAGTATTATCATTAGTTCTGATAACTGTATCAACAATGCTTAAAATCTATAGGTAGTCAGACCAGACTCAAATGAGTTGGCAAAAATTGGTTGTCAAGTTGGCAACCTATCTTCTTGCAGGACAAGAATATATGTGGACTGTCACGAATAGGGAAATATAGGGGTGCACCATGTATTGCTTATTCATAGCTGCCAGCATAAGCAAAGAAAGGGATATTTCAGGAATTGAAGAGTCCACATGCCCTATGGGACTATATGCCATCAGTTGCCATTGGCTGCTTTTTTCAAAGGCTTCCTCTCACACAGGGTCCTAAGGGCAAGAACTTCTACCACCACTAGGAGTCCCCAGAGGGACATACTCTGAATAGGAATGTCAGTAAAGACTGTTTTTTTTGGGGGGCAGCTGTTGAAGGAAACACCTGCTGAAAGGCCCTTAAGCTTATAGACAAAAGGCATGTAAGATCTGGTGTTTTCAGTAGGTCATGTTGGAGTTTTAGAACTTTCCCAGAAGTATCTCAGGTCCATCTTCACAGAAAGTGAAGAGTGCTATGTCAGAGTAGTCATACTGACAATTACTTGTGAAGGTGAATCTTGCTTTGAAGACTGAAAAATAAGCAAATGAGAGATTATCAGTACCTAACTAGGCACCAAATTACATAATAAATTGGTGTTTAAATCATTTCTTAAGTCATGTATGAGACGCACGTTAATTTGGAAACTAATTCTTGATGACTTAATAATCATCTTTTATATCCTGCAGGCATTTAGAAGCAATGCACTCCCTACGAACGCCAACTTCTGTATCTGCCTGATCGTATTTAAAGGAACAGAAGAAATGTTTGTAATTAATCTGCCCAGTAAATACCAGATCATAGCACTAGGCAGGTGCATATCTAGATAAAATTTCTTGCAGCTAATTTAAACTTTCTACACACACCAGTAGATAATCTCAATGTAAATAATACATTTCTTCTTGACCCTTTCAAGTAAGCCAACATGTAGAAGAGGATCTTGACTTATATACTGTATCACGTGTACTTCTGTATACTTTTAGCATTTGTGGATAGATTTAATAAAGCATTTATGAAAATGGCATCTTTGGTAGAGCTGTATATTTTAAAACTCAGATTAAATCTAATGGTGAGTGGAATTAGGTACCAGTTTTCCCATTTAAAACCCCAGATGTATATTAGTCAGATTCTTTTAAAAACTTTAAAAATTTATCTAGAAGTTTATTGTGTAGCCATTATCTTAGGGATGAGTTTTTATTATATTCTAGTTAGTCCAATGCTTATAGAGAAAAAATATTTTCAAAGTTTAAAAACTTTAACATCTCCTTTTATAAAATATTGGAATACACTTTTCAGTATAGACATTTAAATATGAAGTTGTTTTTACTGAACTACACAGATTCTACTGACTTTAAAGAAAAGACCTATCTTATGGGGCAGTATGTGACCCCCTTCAAACTATGCTGAAGCACTGTTTTAAATTTATTTTCTATGAGGTTGTTTTGTATCATCATCTGTGCTGTCACAAAATAAAGGAGAAGAGGGAATCACAGAATGTGTTAAAACTTAGTGTGTTTTTTAAAATTTCTAGACTTTTCTTTAAATTTCTAGACTTTTCTTTGGCCATTTAGACAAGGAAAAAAATGCTGTTCCTTTGGTACTTGCCCTGACTCTTGACAAAATTTGTATAGAATATTACTGTCACTTAATTCACTGTATCATGAATATAAAAATACTATATGAAAATCTGAAAACAAAATTTAACAAATTAAGTTTGAAAGTAACTAATTTTCCATTTAGGGAAATTTCAGATTCACCTTTTAAAATGAAAATTATTTTTTAAAAGCTAATTGAAATGATACTAAACAGTAACCCAATTAATTAACCTAATTGCCCTCACTAATGATTTTATTGGTACTATTTAAATAAGATTTTTAAGAGGACCTGCTAAATATTAAGAATACTTTGTGATGCAGTCCTCATAATAGGACGTTACCTAATATACCAAAAAAGGATAATTCCTTTGTGTTCCAGCACTGAAAACTAACCTTAGAATGTAAGGCAAAACATATAAAAAAGCCTCCATTAGTCAGGAAATACAGGGTTAAGAAGTAGATTGGTTTCATACATAATCCAAGTTATTTAGGTATGTGCTTAATGCTATTAAGTCAGTTACTGTATATTTGACCTCTTGATATACTAAGCTTTTGCCTTTCAGAACAGCTGGGTCTGCTAAGAATCATTTCCCAGTTCTCTTCATTGTAGATCAGATGACTCTCGCTTTATCACCCTTGGAGGCCACATGAAGGACAAAGCAGAAAGATCCACACACAAAACTAATGTTTATATGGGGGGAGGGGGGAGACAGAAGGCAGTGGATACACTTGGCCCTGATCTTCCAATGAACATAACAGAGGAGAGACCAATTGAGACTTAAAACCATTGTGTTACCCCAACCATTATTTAGTTACATCCTATCCATCTCTTACTCTCCTTCTATTGAACAGAGAGGCTGCCCTGACTTTTGTAAATGTTTCAGTCACTTAGTTGTGGTTTATCATTTGGACAGAATGCTACATCGGGGATTTTTCTCCCCTCCCTAAGGCTTGAAGGGAAAATGACTTCTGTTGCTTCATATTTGATACATGAACATACACCCTATTCTTTTCATTTTAAGAAGCAAACCTAAGTTTATTGGCAACAGAGAAAACTGCATTTTTCAGAAACAGCTCTTCCCTCTAAAATGAACTTGAAAATAACTTAGAAGAGTTCATTTTTTGACAGATATATTTTAGTGAAGAAAGTGAGAATTCTTTAGTATTTTTGTGTTAAGCTAAATATCTTTAAATTAAAATATCCCTGTAATCCTGAATTTAGCTAAGAGAAATGCTTTGGAATTGCCTATTTCTGTGATCTTAATTCATCACTAAACATTTTTGGTATTTTGGTACCTCATCCCTCAAAGTTCACAGTGGGCTCTTCTTAAACTGGTTTTCAATATATATGAGATACCTGACTTTAAGATAATTGCTACAAGTCTCTGTTAAAGCTACAGTGTAACTCAATATGATTAGATTAAATCATCTGGAAATGTATTTTTATTTAGAATTTATCTATAAGATACCTTGATTATGTGTGCATTCTATTTTACTGTTTATTTAATACTTTCATTTTCAAGTAATGATGTTTCTTTATTCCAACTATTTTAAAGGTTAGAACTTCCTCATCATTGATTTAAATCAACATCTTGTATTAAGTGCGAGTATGTGATTACAAAAAATAAAAAAAAGACTACACCAGCCAGCCAAGATGCTGACATCTGGGCACAGTGATTACAAATGGTGACCATGGACAGCGATGTTCCTGCTGATTCGGCAGCCATTCAAGGCTGCTTTTCAGTGCTGACCTGCCCTTTGAGTCTTTATGCACATTTGCTTTGAGAAAGAAATACTTCTTGATTTTTTTGCTCTGTCTAAACCCACTTCCTTTATCAGACTTAAAAACATATTCCTTGTTGCATCAGCCTGTGGCTTTCCATGTCTAAAACTAAATTTTCTTTATGTGTATATATATGTTTGGCTTACATTATTTTAAAATAAACCACCACTTAGTTATTATGCTTTAATGGCTATCTTATTAAAGAAATATATTCATTAAAAACATAGGTTGATGGAAAAATGATTGTTTTATTTTTATTACAGAGACTAAAGACACATCTTTACATGAGAACATGGCTATAATAAATTATTTTTACTACAGTAAAGATGGGCTTCTTCTAACACAGAGTGATACAGTATTAACAGAGCTAAGTTAACATGAAGATGATATGGATCAATGCTTATGGCAGCCCTGAACCGTGTCCTAATTAAAAAACAGAAGGATGAACTCTTGTATAAGGCCATTTAACTTAAACGGAATGATCCTGAAAGTTTAGAACTAATGATCATGAGTAATTAAAAAGACTTCACTCAAACCACTTAGATTTAAATCCAGGAAAATTCATCATTTAATTGCATTCAAGTAAATCAGAGTTCTTGGAAATAAATAAGAACACAGTTTTAATCTCTCTGCCTTCTTAAAAAAAAATTCAAATTTGCACTTGCAGTAAGGCATGTTCAAACTTTAAGCATGTTTAAATTGCCTTCTCATTGTAAGTTAAAAGATTATCACAAGTTTAATCCCTGAGATATAATTTATAAAGAATGAAACATACATTATTTGCATTCTAAAATGTAAGGGAAACTAAACCTGAATACCAAAAACAGTGATTTCCTTCAAAAAGAAGAGCTAAATTCTCCTATTAAGCACATTGTATTTGCAGGTTTTTTTCAAGACAACAAGTTATAGAATATATTTCCTAAGTAAACACTGGTATTAAGGACATTTTTCTCTTATTTTCCCATGTGAATATTAATAAAACTACAATATGTCTTGGCCACTCAGTAGTTAGAAAATAAAAGCCTCCATTGCTTTGGTCCCCATATACATTTATTTTGTGTAGATGACAGTGACTTTTCACCACTTCCTTTCCTATAATTCCATGATTCTCAAGATGATCATTTCATTTATACACAACCAAAAAAGTTCACAAGACCTTGCAGCACTATGGACATTTCACATTGTGGGATATAGCTAGTTGATTTTCTTCGGATTTCTTCCATTTTTGGAATCCCACATGATGATAATGTTAAAGTACACCCAGAAGAACAGGAAGTTTAAGCAGGACACAAAACACACCAATACAGAAAATAGGTCCGGTAGTCTCTGAGGAGGATCCAGTGTGACAGTCATCAGTGTCAGAAGGACCATGGTGATTACTGAGAAAAGGAACTACAAAGAGGGATAAAAAGTGTCACTGCATAGTATGAAAGATAAAATTTAAATGCACTGGTAACGTTGATCTGTAGTTGTAAGTGAGCAGAATTAAAAGGGAGAGAGTTGGGGGTTCAGTCTCTTCTGATGGATCTCAACCTACGCTGTATGAGTTATCTAGGATTTTTTAAAAACCTCAATTCTCAGACCACACCCCAGACCAGTTAAATCTGAGTTTCTATGATAGGCCTTAGCATTTTTTAAAGCCCTCCAAGTAATTCCCATATGTAGCCAAAGCCTATCTTACTTTTCTTCAGTGCCCGGGTGGTAAGAAAAGTATCTGGAACAGATAATATTTGCTAGCTGGGGTTAAATTCACAGCATGCTCCAGGCACTGAACCCTTATAGGATATAAAACTCTAAGATAATCTAAGAATTCATATGTGAAAAAGTTTTCTACAGCAAATGCAAAATTACATTTCATAGTCACAACGCTTTTAGTGAGCTAGTTCTGTATTAAAGCGTGGTGGGGCATGTGAAAAAAAAAATGTACTCTGGCCTCAAAGAGCTTCCAATTTACGGGAATGCATAATTAAATAAAAACACAAAGTCACATTTCATTAAATGCCAAAATGAGTAGTAGAAATAATTATTGCATTTATTGTAATTGCACAGCAGTTTTCTTCTCTAGACCAGTAAGTACACTGTACCACAGAACCTTCCGCAGTGATGGAAATGTTCTATATCTGTGCACTACAAGAGTAATTGCATGTGGCTACTGAACACTTGAAATGTCCCTGCTGTGACAGAGGAGCTGATTGGGGGGGGGGCAGGGGAGGTCATTAGGTCTATTTATTTATTATTAGTTTTTTTTTTAATGGAGGTGTTGGGGATTGAACCCACGACCACGTACATGCTAGACATGTGTTCTACCACTTGAGCTATACCTTCCCCCCAGGAGTTGAATTTTTAAGCTTAAATCCACAAATGTCTAATGTCTACCATGTTGAACAACATAGCTGTAACTGTGAGACAAAGACCAGCCAGACAAGGACACAGAAGCTGCTTAAGTAAATGTAGAAAGCAAGCAGTGAGAAACAGTAAGTGACTTTCCTGGAGGAAGTCGGACATAAACGGAGCCCTAAAAGATGCTTTAAGGGCTATATTATGACACAGCTGGTAAGACCTGGAAAGAGAGTAACACAGTGATCATTCTAGATGAAAGAGTGGGAAGGATGGAAGTCAAAAAGGCTTATAGACAGGTATAAACAGGTTTCAAGTATCCTCCAAAGGGGAAATACGAGTCAACCTTGGGAGGGGATGAAAATTTCTGAAGTGAAATCATCAAATTAAAAGTTTCAAGCTTAAATATGGCACTGATTGGAATGTCATGATACTATGATCCTGAATCAGTGTTAAAAGACATGCTAGAATTCTCTCATTTTAAACTCGAGCCGTTACCCCCATTTGTCTGCTCCTATTTACAACGAAGTTTCCTACGAGAATTGCCTGTAACTCGTGCTGTCCAATTCTCCCGTTCACTGGTGAGCCCACACCAAGCAGGCTTTCACCCCAGTCACTCCAGTAAAGCTCCCCTGGCCAGTGATCCGTAGTGACCTCTGCTGCACTAAATCCGATGGTCAATTTTTATTCTCTTATTTATCTCCCAGCAGCATTTTAAATAAGACATCACTCCTATCTCCTTGAAACTCTTCCTTCACCTGGCTTCCATGACACCATACTCTCCTGGTTTCCTCCCACCTCACTAGTTAATCCTTCTCAGACTTGCTGAATCCTCCTCAGTTTATAATCACACCTTTGGTGAGCTCATCCAGGGATGTGACTTCAATAACTATCTATACAATGAGGACTCAAATTGCTATCTCCAGCCTGGACCTCTCCCCTAAACTCCAGATTCACATATCCAAATTCTTAATATCCCCACTTGGGTAGCTAATAAGCATCTAAAACTAAGTATACATATAAACTATCTTCAATAATGATGACTTCTCATCAGAAAATATGGAGGCCATAAGGCAGTGGGATGGATGCAAGTCAAATTGCTGAAAGAAATAGCAAATATACTCTTCAAAAATGAAGGTGAAATTAACAAAAAGTCAATACATTTGAAAATACTGAAATAATACAAAGTATGTTCTCCAAATACATCAGAATTAAGTAGTCAAGGAAATCTCCAAGTATTTAAGCACACACAAATAAATATATATCAAAATTTATGGAATACTGTCTAAAAGTGGCACAAGGGGTATATATAGGTTTGAATGACTGTATAAAAATAGAAGAAATCAACCACTTGACACAGAACACAAAAATAATAGCGAAAATCAATGACTGAAAAGTTGGTTCTTAAAAATAACAGTGAAACCAACAAACTTTAGCTAGGCTGACCAAGGGAAAAAGAGAGAAGGTACAAGTTCCCCAAGTCAGGAATGAAAAGGGACATCACTCCTTATCATACATAAAAATAAAAGATAAGGGAAATTTATGAACGGCTGTAATACAACAAATTGGATAACAGATGAAATGGACAAATTCTCAGAGATACCACTGAAATTGTATAAAGAAATAGAGAAAGTCTGAATAAACCTAAAACAAGAGATTGAATTATTCATCTTTTTTTAAACTGAAGTATAGTTGATTTACAATATTGTGTTGTCTCAGGTATATAGCAAAGTGAGTCAGATATATATTTTTTTCAGTTTATTTTCCAGTATACATTATTACAAGATATTGAATATAGTTCCCTGTGCTATACTACTGTAATCCTTGTTGCTTATCTATTTTATTTATATTAGTTTGTATCTGTTAATCCCATACTCCTAATTTATCCCTCCCCCAAGAATTAATCATCTTTAAGGTCCCATAAAGAAAGGTCCAAGAACAGATGACTTCACTGGTGAATTATACCAAATATTTCTAAACGAATTAATACCAGTTCTTCATAAACTCTCCCAGAAAGTGGAAAAAGAACACTTCCTAACTCATTCCATGAGGCAGGTGTTAACCTGATTCCAAAACCAAAGACATCACAAAACTACAGACTAATATCCCTCATAAATATACGATACAAAAGTCTTCTACAAAATACTGGCAAACTCAAACCAATGGCATATAAAAAAGATGATTTTATATCATGATTAAGTGCATCCCAAGAATGCAAGGTTTAGTTCAACATACAAAAATCAAACAATGTAACAAACCCTATTGATAGAATAAAAGGGAAAAACCACATGATCTTATCATCAGACACAGAAAAGGCCTTTGACAAAATCCAGCACCTTTTCATGATAAAAACACCCAAACTAGGAATAGAAGAGAACTCCCTAACCAAAAAAAGTCTGTACAAGTCCCACAGCTACATCATAGTTAATGGTGAAAGACTGGATGATTTCCCCCTAAAATCATGAAGAGAAGATGTCCACTCTCGCTCGCTCTTTCAACACTGTAGTGGAGGTTCTAGCCAGAGTAAGTAGGCAAGGAAAAGAAATAAAAGACATCCAGGTTTGAAGGGAAGACATAAAACTGTCATGATTTGCAGATGACACAATCTTGCATATAGAAAATTATAAGGAATCTACTAAAAACGTAGTATAGAATACAAATCAATATAAAAAAATTGTATTTTTATGCAGTAGCAGTGAACCTTATGAAAACAAAATTAAGAAAACAATTCCACTTACAAAAGCATCATAAAGAATAAAATACTTAGAAATGAACTGAATAAAAAAAGTGCAAGACTTGTACATTGAAAATTACAAACACTTTTAAAGGAAAGTAAAGAATATCTAAATAAATGGAAATACATCCTATTCTGTTCACAGGTTTGAAGACTAAATCTTGTTAAGATGGCAATACTTCACAAATTGAAATACATATTCAAAGCAAATCCCTATCAAAATCTCAGCTGGGTTTTTGGAGAAACTGTTGAGCTGATCCTAAAATTAATATGGAAATATAAGGCACACAGAATAGCCAAAACAATCTTGAAGAACAAAGTACAGGGTTTCACATTTTCCATTTTAAAACTAATTATTAAGTCAGTAATCAAGACAGTGTGGTAACAGGATAAGGATAATACAGATCAGTGGAATATAACAGAGTCCAGGAATAAACCCTTACATTTAAGATCTGTTGATTTTCAACAAGGGTGCCAACACAATTCACTGATGCTGGACCAACTGAATAAAGCTGGACTCCTACCTTACACCATACACAAAACTTAATTCAAAATGAATCAATAACCTAAAGATAACTACGGTTATAAAACTCTTACAGAGAACATAAGAGTAAATCTTCATGACCTTTGGTTATACATAGTTTCTGAGATACGACACAAAAGCACAAACAACAAAAGAAAAATAGATATAATAGACTTTCTAAAAATGAAAATCTTTGTGCTGTAAATGACACCATAAAGAAAATCAAAGAGCAGCTCACAGAATTGGAGGAAATATTTGCAATCTAGTAAGAGACCTGTATCAAGAATGTATAGAGAACTCTTAAAACTCAAAAATAAAAAGACAACTCAATTAAAAATGGGCAAAAGGAGGGTACAGCTCAGTGGTAGAACGCATGCTTAGCATGCAGGAGGCCCTGGGTGCAATCCCCAGTACTTCCACTGAAATAAAGAAATGAATAAATAAACCTAATTACATCCCCACCCACCACCCCTCCCAAAAACTGGGCAAAAGATTTGAATAAGCATTTCTCCAAAAAAATTATAGTAAGATGCTCACCATCATTAGTCACTAGGGAGATACAAATCAAAACCACAAGTACCACCCACTATGTGTGGCTGTAATA
Source organism: Camelus bactrianus (assembly GCF_048773025.1). Taxonomy (NCBI): domain Eukaryota; kingdom Metazoa; phylum Chordata; class Mammalia; order Artiodactyla; family Camelidae; genus Camelus; species Camelus bactrianus. The sequence goes on from NC_133551.1 coordinate 32,634,487, forward strand.
AAAAAGACAATTACAAGTGCAGTCAAGGATGTGGAGAAATTGGAGCTCTCATATTGTTGGTGAGAATGTAGAATCTTGCAGCACTTTGGAAAACAGTATGGCAGTTTCTCAAAGTGTTAAACACAGAATTACGATGCCTAGGTATATGCATTATTCATAATGTCCAGAAAGTGGAAGAAATCTAAAGTCCATCTACTGAAGAATAGATAAACAAAATGTGGTATATCCACACAATGGAACTGGAAATAGAAAAGGGATGAAGTATTGATACATGCCACAACACAGATGAACCTCAAAAACATGCTAAGAAAAAGAAGACAGTGACCAAAGACCACATTTTGTATGATTCCATGTCATGGACCAAATTGTGTCCCTGCAAAATTCATACGATGTGACTGTATTTTGAGATGGGGTTACATTACGGTTAAATGAGGTCACAAGGGTGGGGCCCTAATCTGATAGGGCTGGTGCCCTTATGAGAAGAGGAAGAGACAGCAAAGAATTCCCTCTCTACACACACACACACACAGAAAAGAGGCAACATGAGGAGACAGCAAGTTTGCCTACAAACCAGGAAGAGAGGCCTCACTAGAAACTAGTGCTGATGGCACCTTGATCTTGGACTTCTAGCCTCCAGAATTGGGAGAAAATAAACTTCTGTTGTTTAAGCCCCCTGGTGTGGTATTTTTGCCACAGCATCCCTAAGAGACTAATATATTCCACTGCTATGAAATGTCCAGACAGGCAAAGCTATGGAGACTGAAAGTAGATCAGTGGCTGTCCAAGGCTGGGGTACGGGTGAGGGTGGAATGGGGAACGACTGCTGAAGGTACAGGGTTTCTTTTTTGCGGTGATGGAAATAATCTAAATCTAGGTTAGGGTGGTGGTTGTAAAACTGTGTACATACTTAAAGCAATGAATTGCATGCTTCAAATGGGTGGATTTTATGGTGAATTTATGTGCATTATATCTCAAAAATGCTATGTAATGAAGAAAGATATTAATAATTTTTTAAATAGTGCCCTTCCTTAAAAACAAAACAACTTAAAAAAAAAAAAAAAAAAGAAAAAGCAACAACTTACCAAATGTAGTATAATTCTGGGAAGAAATGTAAAACATGGAAAATATTTCCTAACAGAAATGGAGAACGATTTCAGTTGCAGTTCTTCTTCAGAAGTCTTTTCAAATATTGAAAAGGAAGTTGCGCAAGCTATAAAAAATGCCATCATTGTCACCACTGAGGGCATTAGGAGTTCATCCTTCAACAGAAGAGGCAGCATACTATATGGGAAAATAAAAAAAATCAAAAGAATTGTCAATTCAAGCCATAAATACTTCATAAAAAAGTTTTAACGAGTTTACAAGTACTATACTGAAAACACTATACTTACACTGGAAGTTGGCTTGACTCACCTAAATGTTGACACAAGCAAAAACCAAGTAGACATAAAAGGAATTTCACTTAAAACTAAGCAGACTGGTCTAGAATGACAAAGAAAAATATTTTAATCTTACAGAATATAATTTCAACACTTACTTGTAAAAAATATGAAATGTTTTATCTGTCTGATTTTTGAGGAAGCTAAAAAAAGCCCCCAAACCACAAAACACAACCAGCAAGGTCTCCATGTGGACCAATGATTCACTTTTTTATAACCCAATCCAAACTAAATGAATCTAGTTGCAGAGGACATGTCAACTCCTCATAGTAACTGGAAAACTTCTTCCAGTATCCATTAATGAAACATTTTTTTTTCTCTGTCATACAAACAGTAACTTGAAGAAAGGATCACATAAACAGATCTGAACATTCAGAGAATAAGAGCTTTTTTGTGTGTTTCATCCTACTTGGTAAATATGAAATGAATTCCTGGTATAGTGGTTTTCAAACTTCTTTTTAATCATCTTCCATGTGACATAAGACTCAGCTAAGTTAGAAACTAAAACACAGGATCGTCATCTGCCCCTGAAGAGAGGACAAGAGAGGCAAAGAAGTAGTATAAAGGGTTTGTGATGGCAGAATAAAAGAAAAGAGGAAAAACTGCGTAGGAAGAGGCTACAAGAAAGAGCAGTAGTGTAGAGAGAGGAAGCGTCAGCACCCACAGACAGAACCGCTGGCTTATCACACAGCGGTTTAGGCCATAGGTCCAAACTCTGTGACCCCCTTAGCACCACCCCTGTTCACACTGCCTTCTAGATTCAGCTGCGGCAATGCTAGAGAAGGACGGGGCTAAGTCCCCATCCCGTCCCTGTCTCTTACTTACTGTATAACTCTGAACAATTTATTAAGCTTTTTCTTATGTGTAAATGAAAATAATACCTTGGATTGTCTTGTTAAGTAGTTGAAAGAACTCTTTTGCAAGTATTATCTAGTATTTTTTTAAATAAAATAAAAATAAAAAACTTTTTACTAATAATGGTGCTTGTTGAATAATAATTATTTTGTTGTTATATTAGTTATTATTTTGGGTCTCCTTAATTTAAAAGGTTTGAATATTCTCCTCCTTTCTTAGAAGGATGACTTTTCCTCATGTCAACTAGCATATGAAATGTAAGGCTTGGAATTATAAACTGACTAAAAATTACTGCACTAAAAGAAAATAACAGGACTTCCAATTTCATTGCTTGATGCTTTTAAAATCAGGATGTATTCATGTTAGTAACAAGCACACAGTAGGTGCTCAATAAACATTATTTTCTCTTTCTGGATCTTAAATTTTTCTCATTTAATCATTCAGTATTCATTTATTGAACGTAAGCATTTACTGAAAACTAATTATGTACAAGCACTGCTCTGAAAGGAAGACAGCGATGACTATAACTCACCCCTTAATTTCAAGGCACTTAATATTTACAATCAACCAGCAAAACCACTCACATCTTCACCTTCTTCTCTGAGCTTTCCCTTTCACCACCGTGTTCAGATCCCGGCTCCCTCCCCTTGAGGAAAATGCTGCCCCCTGCCCTCTAGACTGTGCCTGTTTTGTAGTTTCCATAGCCTTTTGGCCCAGAGGAGGGAGATCACCTCCTCGCTCTTCATACAACTTGCACACCAGCTCTCCCTCCCTCCGCCCTACAATCTCCAGCTTTGACTCATGTCATCGGGCTTTATCTCCTATTATTCCTCATCTTTGTTATTATCCACCAGCCACAAGGATCACTTCCCTCATTACTCAATGATTTCAACTCCTTACACACTGTCACTGTCTACAGCCCTATGCATCTCAATTCTTGGCAGCGTTAACATACACACAGATGATCTTCCAACACCCTACCCGCTCATTTGCTGGAACTCCTCTCTTCTAGTGATCTCATCTTCAACGCTCAACCTTAGGGTCATACTCTAGACTGCAGGCCCTCCAAAATCACAACTCAACAGTTGCATTCTGACCGCTATCTCCTATCTTTTCAGTACTCCAACAATCTTTTGACCCCACTAAGACCTGCAATCCATTGTTCCTACCATATCTTCACGTTGCCTCACTACTTTGATGTCCTTTTCCCTTCTTACCCAGGTTAAATTCTAAGATCAATCATTATAATCACTCCCATGTATTCACTCTCAAGCCCCAAGCGAGTTATCCTCATGAGACATAAACCTGGAAATACTCAACTCTCCACCTGCACTTACTCCAGACTTACTGAGTAGCTGCTCTGGAGGGAAACATTCACCCACACTAACTATTCTCACTTCAAATATATGCTCATGATATTCAAGTGTCCAGCAATTACTATATATTTTCCTAGTCTGTTCATACTCTGTGTCTCCTTAGAAAGATAATTCACACCTTCTCCTCTCTCCTCATATACCCAACAGCTCCAACACTCTTGCCTTATGACTCTGCCTTCCACATCAGTAACAAAACTGAAGCAATTAAAGGAGAACTTCCACACATGGCACCATCACATCTACTCTCTCGCCAGCATCTGAACCTATAGTGTGTTCCCTCTTTGTACTAAAATGAACCATGGCGCGCACCTGTCCACAGCCAGTCCTTCCACTTGCGCTCTAGATCCTGCTCCACCTCCCTTTCTGAAGGACATTGCTCCAGCAGCTCTTACCTCTCCCCCGTGTCATCAATATTCCCTTTCTACTGACCATTCCCATGCCATTATTTTTAGCTTCTAACAAACAACAAACCTCTTTTGACCCCACTTTCTCGACCAGTTATTGCTCAATTTCTGTGCTCCCCTTTTCAGCAAAACTCATCTAAAGAACAGCCTACCTATCTCCCACGATATACAAAAGTTAACTCAAAATGGATCAAAGACCTAAATATGAGACCTAAATCCGTAAGTTCTTAGAAGAAACGTGAGAGTAAATGTTTATTACTTTGGATTTGCCAATGGTTTATTAGATATAATATCAAAAGCACATGCAACAAAAGAAAGGATGAATTAGAATTCATCAAAATTAAAAATTTTTATGCATCAAAGAACACTATCAAGAAGGGGAAAATCCAAAGACTGGAATAAAGATTTGCTAATCATATATCTGATAAAGGTTTAAGATCCAGAATATATAAAGAACTCCTAAAACTCAACAACAACAAAAAAGATAAACAATCATCTAAAACTGGGCAAAAGACTTAATTAGCAGGCATTTCTCTGAAGAAGATATACATATTGCCAATAAGGACAGAAAAATATGCTCAACATCATTAATCATTAGGGAAATGCAAATCAGAACCACAATGAGATTCCACTTCATACCTATGAGGAGGGCTAAAAAGAAAAAGAAAAAATGACAGTAACAAGTGCTGACAAGGATACAGAGAAACTGGAACCCACATACATTACTGATGGGAATGTAAAATGGTTTGGCTTCTGTGGAAAATAGTTTGGTAGTTCCTCAGTAAGTTAAATACAGAATTACTATATGACCCTGAAATTCCACTCCTAGGTATAGACCAAAGAGAACTGAAAACAAGTGTTCGAACAAAACTTTTCGGTTAACGTTCATAGCAGCCCTATTCCCAACAGCCAAAAGGTGAAAACAGTCCAAAATGTCCATTGACTGATGCATGGACAAAGAAAATATAGTATATCCATGTGCTGCAATATTATTCAGGCATAAAAATGAATGAATGATAATGTGCTACAATGTGGATGAACCTTGAAAATATTATGCAAAGTGAAAGAGGTCAGGTACAAAAGGCTACATATTTTATGATTCCATTTATATAACATATCTAAAATGGGCAAATCCACAGAGACAGAAAATAGATCAGTGGTTACAAGGATTCGGAGGTGAGGAGAATGGCGGAGACACTGCTTAACGGGTTCAGGGTTTCCTTTTGGGGTGATGAAAATATTCTAGAAGTAGACAGTGGTGATGATTGCACAGTTCTGTTTATTTTTGCTCTTGTTCTTTGTGCTTTTGGTGTCATATCCAAAAAAAATTCATTGCCAAGAACAATGGTCAGATTACAGGTCACTGCCCTTCTACAGGGTAGTAATCCTGGGGAAAATTCCACGTTTGAAAGCAATGCCTCTCCATAGTTCCATCCCCTAGTACTAGGATTTGTGTAGGGTCAGCCTAGCCTCACATAATAGCGGTCAGATCTAACTCAAGTTTAGATTTGGGGGGACGAAATGACACTGTAGTCCCAATCTGCAGCGGTATGAGATTATTTTGTTCAGAGCAAAGAAGGTTCTCCACAGGCCAGCCCAGCTTATTATAAGGCGCTGCACTGAGGTTTTAATCCAAAGCACTGCCTAATAAAAGCAATACTTCCTTGTATCTGTCATTGGTCATTTCATACATGTACCTTCCACAGGAACCTAGGGAACACAGGGTAAAAGGTGGGACAGATCTAGGGCAGGATGCAAGTATTCCAATGTGTTCTAGGCAAATATTATTTTAACATTGAGATACTCCCAACTGTCGCCCAATTTCTATGAAGACCAGGAAAAAATTTTAATGCTCCTAAAACAAAGGAATCCAGTTAGGATTGCCAATAGGGTCTAAATAAAGGTTTTGACAAAAAAACAAAACAAACAAACAAAAAATACACCAGACAGGAGGCAACACATAAAAGCCCCTTAAGAGGTTAATGGAGAGAACAAGACTATTGAATAGATGTGGAAATGAATGAAATGGAAAAGGCAAAGAGGACAAAGAGGCACCAGCCTGACGAGAGCCTCTTGGGAAGACACAGTTTTTATTAGCATATCGAAAATACCAATGAAAAAATAGGAAGAGTTAAGAAGTCAGGAATGATTCTATAAAATTTTTTTCAGTTTAAAATACATCATAAAGAAGTAAATCTGTAAGATCATCATTCTGGAAAAAATATAGTTTTATGAAACAATTTTATACAACTATGTAACATTTGTGTAGTTTTGATTTGTATTCAGGTGATTATATGTAAGTAATAAATTTATTTATAAATTATAAACACATAATAAATAAATAAAACACATAATTAAACCTTTTTACTTACAGTGATACCAAAAGAATGGACTTTTCATGTACTTGGAAAGAAAACAAAAAGAATGATAGTGCACAGCTAACCTTTAAGGGAAAAGGGGGAAAATCAGATATAACAACTTATAAAATCTAATAGCAATTTAATTATGAATCTGATTAAAAATCATTTCAAGTAAAATTTTAAAAGTTTAATATGGCTTCTAGTTAAATGGAAAATATACATACAACTCTAGTAAGCATAATATTTTATTTAAATTTAATAATCAAAATATTTTTTAAAAAAATAATTATTATAAAACTACATTTAACCATTAAGACAAGTTCACTGAGAGTCAGTTATTAATAAACAAAACTACTAAATACTTCAGATGCAACAATTATACCTTCATCCTCCCTTGGAATCTCTGACACTTTAAATTAAAAAGCATGAAGGACAAGAAGGTCAAAAACTAAAACTGGCAAAATAAATTGTAGTATTTTTAAAATGTGCACTTAAATAAAATACATTAAATGTTTTATAAAGTAATCATTAGCTATTTGGGGTTTTAAATAAAAGATTACTTAGATCTATTTTCAGGAGTTTATTTTCTGCATATTAGACATCTATCTATATACATCCAATCCAGTTGCTCAAGCAAAAAGCCTGGATTGCTATCTTGTACACACTACAGATCCAAACCATCAGCAAATCCTAACTACACCATCTCCTAAATACAATATCCACCTACTTCTCTCCATTGCCCTCTGCTGATGGTGGCAGAAGAGTGGTTGAAGCCACCCCCGTCTTTCCGTGGGACCACTGTACTAACCTCCTAATTTATGGTGATGCTCTTGCCCGCTACAGTCCATTCTCCATTTAGCCACCATAGCAGATCATGTAATTTCCCTGTTTAAAATCCTCCGATAGCTTCCCATTACACTTAGGATAAAAATCCAAACTCCTATGTGATCTGGTTCCTGCCTTCCTCTTCCAGTCTGTTTCTTACTGTGTCCCTCACTCATTTCACACCCACCACTTCATACTTGTCCCTTCAATGCAGTGAACATGCCAAATGTGTTCCTGCCTTAAGGAAAAACTTACTTTTGTCAAGTCAGAGCCCACATCTTCTTGTAATTGGTTCCTTCTGGTCATTCACTTCTGGGCTCAAATGTCACTTCCCTAGAAAGGCCTTCCTTTACTCAATCTAGAGTAGCGTTACCTAACCACACCCCGAAAGCCTGCTTTTCACACAGCACTGTTTTCTTCATGGCCCTTATTTCTCCCGGATATTTTCTTCTTAACTGATTCACTTTGCTTATCGTCCTTCTCCTGCCACTAGTAGGAAGGACCCCAGTTACGAGAGCAGGGATACTAGCTGTCATTCATCTATACACCAAAACCTAGAAGAGGACCTGGCACACTAGAAGGCACTTAATAAATACTACTTGAAAAAAAATAAATGAGTCATACTGCTGCTGTAGATATGTTAGTGCTATCAATTACCTCAATTATAGACCTATACTAAGAAATAATTCAATCTAAATGGAAGGGAAAAGATTTTAAAATAATTATAATGGGAAATATTTTTAAAGTTCTCAGAAGTACTCAATAAGAATTTAAAACGTTACCAACAAAAATAAAATAAGTAATTAATATGGCTTTTTTATTTTTTAAACACAGTGGCTGGTATTAAAACACAGCAAACAGAATAAAATTAGGAAATTAAAGGAAAAAAATGTTCTTTTCTGGTTAATAATCCTAAAAGTAATCATCTCTAACACTGCTACAGTTACTCAAACTCTGAAATTCAATTCTATTCTATTATCTTTGAAATACACCTTTATTTAGGAGGAAAAATAACATCTTACATAAGCTTGCAAATATTTCAAGTTAGGCCTACTGAAGACGTCAGAGTATTAGTAACCACATCCCTCCTGTTCTAAACATCTGCTAGAATATGAACCATGGATGACTTAGTATGCTCAGAGTTCATTCACAGAATGAAACAACAGAAATCGTCAATAAAAAGGTAATTTTAAAAAGAGGAACATGAAACTATCCCTTTCGCACTGTGGTACTAATAGGCACTTTGAAATATTCGACTGGTATGCCCTGTTCTGGCCTGTTTTTAGAACGCAAGGGAAATAAGAGGCAGTCCCAGAACGACATCCTAATTTCTAAAATGTCCCTTTGTAAGTCCAGTAAGACTCACTGTTTTCACAAACTAAATTTTCTTGATATTTTTAAAAGACATTCTTTAATGTCATCTTACACACTAAGGTACACAGGAACAAATTTTAAATACTACAGAAATACAGCCAGTAGGAATTTGTAAACCCACTCAGAGAAACTCTAAAATGTAGGACATATACTCAAACTGACACACGTCATCTTCCCAAAATGGAGATCTGTCCCCTCCCCTTCTCCAAAATCTTTTTTGGCTCCTCTTGCTCACAATTCAAATTCCAACTTTTTCAGCCCCAACATTCAAGGCCTTACACAATTTGATCCTTTCTGACACTTCTCTCTTACCATATCCTCCCGCAGCCTCAACACACACACACACAAAGTCACACAAATTTCACTGCTTAACAGCTATTCCCAGTAATCCCTATCCTTTCCCACACTGGTACCTCCAGGCTCTTCCTCCTGTCTCAGATTCTCTTCTGTTACACAACCACCGATTCCAAATCTTGCCCAGTTTTCAAATTTGGTTCTAATCCCATTTGCTTTAAGAAACTGTCTAAAATCTGCCCCCACACTATGAAAGCACTTCATCGTACCTGATGGAATACCATCTGCTTTACAGCAGAAAGGCTTCAGCCAGTCTATTGCCACCGTCTTCTTCTTTGTATTCCCTCACTGACTAATATAAAAAAGAAATTAAATAGCTGCTGAACTAAACTGAAAGATTTAGTGTCCAGCCTAGTGTCAGCCTAGTGTCCAACACAGCACCTAAGTATGTCAGACACTCAGTCAATATTCATCAAATAAATGAATGTCATATGTCTCAATCCAATAAACCCTGCTCAGAGCAGGAAAATAATTATCTGTATTTTTAAAAGATCATTTGCAGCAAGAATTAAGCATCTAAAGTAATGAGAAACTTACCAGAGTAAATTTGAATCCTTTGGGAGAGGGGTGAAGTGTTAATTTGATACATGCAGGAAGCAGGCTCAAAAATGTAAAGCAAAAGCTAAAAAATTAATAAAAATTAAACATTTGTTTCCTTTGTAGAGGCATATAGCTAAAACAAAGAAATATTTTTTAATGTAAGGATCACATTACCTATCAACTTAAATTCATTTCAAATTAAAGTTTTTTCATGTATTAAATAATAAACTTAAGACCAAATAACATTAAAATAAAATCTATACACTGAAATACATACACACTTTAATATATACACAGTTATATAATACAGAACAAAACACTGTAGTACTAAATGTTGTTTATGTTACTTTGGTATTCAGTATCAATTATGAAGAGATACAAAGACAGCTAAAAGTCAATTATCAAGAAACATAACCAGGTATAAAGAGAGAATGCTATATTTGTAACACAAACATTCATACAATTTACTCAAAAGAGAATCTTTCTGACCCTCCTATCACAAAAGTTGGTTATCTGATCTTCAAGCCCATGGTAAATCAGGAAAAAAAAAAAAAGGCTAGCAAGGGAGCGGGAAGCTGCTAGCGCGCTTCTCCGAGATGGCGCAGAAGGAAAAACAACTCTACAAGCAGAGCAACCTGGAGCCGCTCAGTACCCTGGCAAACAGCCTTTGAAAGCCCTGTCATTATAATGCAGAACAGTAACTGATTTTCCCCCTTGCAGTGGCTTGGTGGTGTGTCAGCCCGGTTAGTGTGCTTTGTTAAGCTGGGCTGCAAAAGATACGCCCCAAAGAACTGGAGGAAGGAAGGAGGCAGCACCAGTTCTGCAGCACACACACACCTTCTCCTAGCTACTCAGACACGAGAGTTGGTGCTGCTGTGAAGATGTAATTAAAGTCCTTATTCAGTTCATTTCAAGTTAATCAAGGAGGGCTGTTTTGAGCAGAAGCCCTTTACAGGAAGGCATAGGCCTCCCCAGACCCAGAGACTGAACAGCTGCTGAGGTCTGCATAGCTCTTCCTTCTACCTAGAAATTCCCTCCCGAATTCCAGTGGGCGTAGCCCCCACAACTGTATAAGCCAATTCCTCATAATAAATTAATACACACAGACACACACAGAGTGATCTCTTACTCATTCTATTTCTCTGATCGAATCCTGACCGATACACCACTGAAAATCATGTCTCTTCAAGATCATGTTAAATCACGCTTAGTATACTCTGTTTAAGGGGGGTGAAGCAGTGAACGATAACTTTCACATAAAGTATTTCAAATAAAAGAGTTCTGCTGTAAGGGGGATAGGTTTACATCATGCGGAATGTTCTCTAATGAAGAACACCTTACCCCCATGATGCCAGATGACTGAGGTATTGCCATGACACTTTTAGAGCAGCTTATAAAACACTAGATACAAACTGTGTCTCTTACCTGATTATTATCTGGATGTGATGTGGCAAAATATCCTTGATCTTCAGAAAGACACTGAAGCTGCACCAAACATTGGCTACTTTATCCTTAAAAGAAATTTGTTAGTTTTACATTCTTGTATAATTCAAAGAAATATTATACTCCATGAAGCATGGTCTATATTCTCTAAATAAATAAACTTTTGAGACTTGGGAAGTGTTTGCTGACAATTTCATAACTAAGTTGATTAAACTCTTCAAGGAACACACACACATACACACACACACACTCAAACAATGAGATTTTTCTCTTTTTTTTGCAACTGGAGGTAACCTAAATCACTGGCAAACCATAATATAGATGTTCCCAAGAAATATTTAATATTTTTCAAAGAACAGCACGTCATCTCTAAATACTGAGGTTATTCATCTTTGGAAATTTTTCTAAGAAATGTTTTCTTTCCCCTAATTGGTAGAACACATATTGTTTGATCCATTTTATAACACATCTGAAATTATTCAGAGTAACCTACTGTCTACTAGCAACAAGAGTTAACTGCTAATAAATCAAGAAGTTTAAAGACACTGGCAGTTATGCTAGGATCACTTGCAAAATTGAATTTGTAGCTACAGCTCTCTGCTTGTGAAACCCATCCTCCACACAGTTGCTTAATTCACAGCTGTGGAGGCGTAACATCAAGAAAGTACCCATCACGGACAACTGTGCCATCCGACTTGCCTCTTGTCAGACCAATGAAAATGCTCTTCAGATGTTGACGGCAAAAAGTAAATGGAGATGACCAGCAACACCATCAAACATGTGTGGTACTCACTTTTATAATTATCATGATAAATACCAATTCTGAAATGGGAGGCAAGGCAAACAACTAGTCAGCTTACATGGAGAATTACACTTTTCTTTATATAGGTGTTAAGGTTAAAGTATATATAAAGATGACATTAGGAGCGTAATTCTCAAACTTTAAATTACAGCTCGGGCATGCATGAGCTATATGAATATCTGACCTCGGTTTTCTGATCTGTAAAGTGGGTATAATAGCTACCTCAGTGCTACTGTAAGGCTCAAATAAAACGGCATGTTAAATGTCTGACACCTAGTAAGTGGTGCTAATAACAACAATGATTATGATTATCGGTCTCATCACTGTCATCATTCCCACTGACACGCAAGTCACACATACCTGTTCCTTCACAACACCAAATTATTTTAGTCTCTTTTATAATGCTCTTTCCATCCTGCCATAGACCCATTGAAAGATATTCTATAGCAATTTGTATATTCAAAAATTAAAATGATACATATGCTTTCCTAATTCTTTTTAAAAGAACTGTTTATTCAAAAGCAAATTATCTATAAATATGTTGTCTCTGTCTAACTTTATTAATAGGCCTTTTTGTTTCAGAAAAATGGTTTGTTTAATTTAATTACTAAATCTAAATCAAATTATCCATGCAATAAAAGTTTAACAAGAGTGATTAAGCTAGCATTAAATGAAATCAAATGAATGATTCTCATTAAAAATTACTATGGATGAAGGTTATATATCTCACAAGGAATTATGAGATCTTTCTGAAGCAAACATGATTATTAGTTTAATAAATAATTTCCTAAGACTAAAAGGAGAATATAAACCAAAAGATCACAAAGCTGTTAACTTTGTAGCTGCAACTTCTCACGCTGTCTTTCATTACGGACCCTATTTCATTAGCAAAAAGGAAACTCAATTATGGATCTCATGATGGCTTAAGTATTACCTATTTGTGTAATGTACTAGAAAATGCCAGCTGAGCTAGAGGTTATGTGCCGGATTAAATAACTGGCAAGGAACGACTGCAAGAGGAGAGCAGCTCAAGTTACTATTCCTTGTGCGTCTTCCACATGAAATCCCCAAAGGTCACAGGGAAGGTACTGTAACAGAGAGGAGTGAGGGGGAAGCTTTGAAACATGCCTCAAACAATCCACGATCCACTGGAAAGAGTCTTCTTAGAACTTGCAGGGTTTGTTCCCTTTCTGTAAAGAACGGCATCCAGCAGAGAAGGAAGGCAGCCACAACAGTACAAGCTAGCTTAATTAACAACACAAACCTAGAACAAAAACAAAGGTAACCGGTAAGAGAGGGAGAGGTTAGTAATTCTGAGTCATCAGAGTCTCACTAAATGTAATTAATGCAAATGTATAGTAATGATACATCTATGCCATCAATACAGGCTTTAGATAAGAGTCTACTTAAATCAGAGTTAAGAAATTCACAACTACCAAAACGCATAATGCCCCAAAAAAAAGACTATCACCATCCTTATCAACATTTAACTTAGATGACATTCCTATGAAGCTATGAAGAAAAGTGTCAAATTAGGACATTAGTATTAGGACATGGTAATACGTATATAATCTATTATGTTCTAAGAGGATGAAATCCTACAGCAATGTTCTAACAAGCCAATCCACATTACCTCCAATAAATGTACACTGATCAAAATATTTCTCTAGTTATGAAGATTTAAAATAAAATAATACAGAACATGACTTAATCTCTCTTTCCCACTCAACCCATGGCCACCAACACATTAATAAGAAATCACCAGATGGCAAAGTGGGAGACCACCTCCCTCCAGGTAAGTTTGCCAAATGAAATCTCTGAAGTAGTTTTTTAAAATTCTTCTGTTTAAAAGCCACTTACCCCTTTCCTTTGAGGCCTTTTTTAAAACACTTGCCAAGCAAAAAGCAAAAAAATGGCAAAGAGTGGTAAAGTTCCATCTGTTTATAATTTATAGCTAAGCAAAATGCCAGTGACCCTAGCAGGTCCCAGTCATAACATACTCCAAGAACACCCCACAAAGCAAAGCCAAGGCTCACAGAATTATATATGTTCCTGTGTCAAGGAAATTATCTCAGTAATTAAAAGAGATAGATTTTGCATATTATAGAACATTTTTATGTGATTTTAGAATTATATATAGTGAAAACTATTTCTAAATACAAATTCAAAGTATTGAATTGATAAAAATTTGAAATTATATACAGCAACCTCAAATATATTAAATCTACTGCTAAACAAAGCAACTGATTTGTTTAGTTTTGAAAGAACTCTAAATAGTTAACACATAGCTTTGTTTTCTGCTAGGCTGTTCATAACATTACTATAACATACCAAAATCAGTGCTCCAAAAGTTACAAAAAAAAAAACCCCACAAAAACACCAACCTTACTGATATCACAATACTTCCTCTAAAATATAAATCAATCAATATAAATTAACATACGTGCTTAAGTAGAAACTAATAACACTGTTACATGAAAACAACATCACAATTAGATTTTCAGTTGAAAACGGTGAGCTGAGCACTCATGTTTCCTCCTCTCCTTCCCAAGGCCCTGCTTAAAATGATAAGGAAATTTTTGAAGTATAAATTCACAGCCATAAGGAGAACAGGAAAATGGGTTACAAGAGATGAAGATTTCAACACCTTTCTAGAAGACAGAAAGAGGACAGACACATGGCAACAAACAAAACAGGCTAAAAGAAGCCACAGCATAGCGACGGCAGGAGGAAGCTCAGGCAGCAAGGAGCCAATCGGCCCCACAAGCCCCTGGAGCGCCTGAGTACGCTGAAAGGAAAACAAGAGGATTAGCTGAAAATCCCTGGATGGAGAAGTCAAATCTCATCTACCCTTGTGCAAAAATTACCTGGCCGCCAAAACATTTACCCCCAGGCAACACAACAAGGAGTATTTCTCCAAAGAAATGGAATAAACTATTTGGGCAGCTAGTGCAGAAGTTAACTCTAACGCAGACTCCTCCACATTCTGACATTTAGGGACCCCAGAGTACCAGCCAGCTCTGTGCCTTGTGCCTTACAGTGGACCAAATGTGTAGAGAGCTCACATGCAGCTTTCTCTTCTGCCTTGTTCTTAGAATAGATACAGGCATTTAAGGAAATCAAACAGGCATTTAAGGAAAACTCATGACAGAAAAAGGATCAAAGTGAAAAGGATTAAAGAACTTAGAAGAATGGAAATAGTTCCGGGAACAGTATGAAAAAAAAGTAAACTGAAATTTAAGATATGCTTAACAGTACAAGTGGAATTTAATAGAAGTGTCAGACACAAAGTCAAGATAATCTTCAAAACCATAAAACAAAAAGACAAAGAGATGCTGAAGATGGAGGTGAAAGATCTAACATCTGTCTAGTAAGCTCAAGAAAGGGGGAATCTTATCAAAGGAATAATTTACAAGAGTTTCCCAGAACTGAAGAACAGGAGTCTTCAGAATGAATGACCCATAGAGCGTTCAAAACAATTGTCAGAACAAATTGCCAAAGAAATCATCACAATATTTCAGAGCCCAAAAAGTAAAAACAGTAACAACAAAAGCAGAAGCAGCAGCAGCAATCATAACAGATAACAGCAGCAACAAATACTTATGTAGTGTGTGGTATCTCCCAGGTACTCTGTTAAATGCTTGACAAACATGAATTCACTTAATTTCCAAAAAGTTTTAAAGTTCTTATCATCTATATTTTACAAATGAGAAAAGTAAACAGTGGTTAAAAAAATGTGTCCCCATATAATGACAAAATCCCCAAAAGCTTCAAGAATTTGACTCAAATCAGAGGAGACACCACTACAAGTTTCCCAGAATGGTTAAAAGGAAAATAACTGACAGCTGGTGAAGGTGAGCACCCGGGCCCCGGACAGCATTGCTAATGAGAGTGCTAACTGGCAGGTCATGCTCAAAAACCATTTGGGTATACCTACAATTAAACATGTGCACACGCTGTAACCCAGCAGTTCCACTCAAAAGAAATATGTTTACAAGTGTACTAAGAGACGTTTACAAAACGTCCAAAGCCGCATATTCATCATGGCCAAAACCTAGAAACACTCCAAATGTCTATCAGCAGAGCTATGTCTATTCATGCAATGGAATATTGTAAAGCAATGAAAGTAAACAAACCACAGTTACACACAACTATACAAGTAACTTTCACAAAGAAAATGTTGAAGCAAAAATACCAAACACAAAAGCATAGCTACTGTGTTGTCTCTTTCATATAAAGTTCAAAACGTGGGGAGAACAAAACTGTATAGTATCAACAGTACGTCTACCTTTGAGAAACAGGAGGAAGAGGTACTTGGGACATGTACAGGTGTAGTTTCGGATACTGGCAAGGTTCTATATCTTGACATGAATAATACTCTGACAATTCATTTAAATTTTGTGCACTTTTCTGTATGAGTGTTAATACAAAGCAAATATAGTTTAAAAGATCTTGTAAACAACTTATTTTTCCTTTTCTTTATATCAGTGGTGTTGTTCTTTGGCTGTGATTCCACAACGCAAAAAAAAAAAAAAAAAGAGCTCAATTCGGAAAGTGGGCAGAATAAAAAATATGATGGAAAAAACTACAAATCTGAATATCTTTTGCAAGTCCTTTAGCAGATACACATTTTCATTTTATAACTAAAACAGACTGGCATCAAAAGGAAAAAATTAAACAATCATATTGTGGATTATGTTTATTTTTTCCTTTGGGACAGATGGAGACAGATAGTAACATTTAATACATTAGAAGACAAACTAGAGAGCCACATACAGATTTTATCACTTCCCTCTATAATTTGTTTATTTGAGTGCTCCTTATTTTAGGTATCAAAAATTATACACATAAAATCCACGTATTTAATCATTCAGTTTTAGTTCCTGAAGCTTCCAGCTACCATCTGTTAGAGAAATATCTTGTTTCAAAACTCAAAAACTGTAAAACTATTTTTCCTTGGTCAGTGTCAGATAATATTTACAAAAGATAGAAGGTGTTTCACCTTTTTAGAATTAGGAGAGCATCACCATAAATTCTGGCATTCTTTTTCCTACTCTCAAGGAGAGCTAATTGGTTACAAACATTCTGTTCTCAAGCCAAATGGATTTGAAAAAGCATTTCTACTTTTACTAAATCTGTACTTTACCCTTCAAGTAAAAGCTTGGTGAAGAGATTCTTATATCATTTAATAAATAGTTTATGGGGGAGAGTATAACTCAAAGTCATAGAGTGCATGCCTAGCTTGCACAAGGTCCTGGGTTCAATCCCCAGTACCTCCTCTAAAACAAAGTAAATAAATAAATAAACCTAATTACTTCCCTCCCCGCTGCCACAAAATAGTTTATATAAGCAAGAACCCTAGTAAATAAGAATTTACTAGATGACAACATTATACATACTATGCCCAGATTTCATGATATGCATCTGACTTCATTTCTAAATTAGTAAAGGATACTGAAAATGTCCATAATCGATAAGAATAAGGCCTGGATACAGCAATATGCATAATACTTTAGCAATCTGTAAAGAAAAGTATTTTGAAATAAGAAAGTAATCTGTTACTTGAATCAAAGTAAAAGTGCAGTTTCATTTAACACAGTAGCAAATGATCCCCTCTTACCTTCTACTTATCAAAATACTCCATTTTCATAAAAGAACTCTTTAAACACTAGTTTTCATGGAGGTGACATAGTATATACTTCAGTAAAAAGGGGAAAAAAATCACCAAAAGGTATTTGTCAGAGAAAGCATGTTTATATATAAAATCAGAAGTTAATCTAAAACTTAATCTATATAAAATGCCCAAGGAGAATATTCATTAACTGTGAGTATGAGAATATATAACAACTTTTCAAAATGCATTTCAGTTTAGTCATTCTCACAAGCCAACTCAAAATTCATATTTACCAATTAAGCAATAAATTTAGCATGCTGTGTAATTCAGCAGTATCTAATTTCTAAACTTCAGTGCATCTCATTACTATCATTGGGCATTAAAATAATTACTCTAAGTTAATGTTTCTAAATGAAAATTAATTGGCAGAAGATACACTGTTCCCTATCATCTATTTCCAAAAGCATGGCTTCCTTAAACTCCATACTTAATAGTTAAACTAATAAAACATTTCAGAGATGAGAATGTCAGGTTACTGTGAAACTTACTCTTTTCTTAATTGAGATTTCTTTTAAACAGCAACAGTACAAAACCACTGCAGGTATATAAATCAGCAAATCAGCAATTAACACTGAAAAAACAAGCAAATGATTTTAAGCATGAGCCCATCAGGATCTACAACAACCTCTTAACTGCCTCCCTCCAACCCTAAGTGGGAATTCTATTAACACAAGGTTCTTACGCACTCTGGACAAGTCCTTTCCATGTCTGTTCCTTTCTGTTCCCTTCACCTGTGCCTAATTTCAACTGCTATACTACAGAGTCTCTTAATTTGCTCTAACAAATTCAGTCATTAAATCAATTAGATGTATCCAGAATCAATTCTCTCTTTGCTCTAACTTGGACTTAAAAATTAAGAATACTCACCTGAAAAAGGATATAGATATGTATTATACATGTATAACTGAATCTCTCTGTACACCTGGAACTAACACACTGTAAATTTTTTTTTAATTAAGAATACTCAAAGCAAGAGTAGAAAACTCCTCCCCCCAATATCTGTATACTTCAAGTTTTCTGATATGAAAAATACCTCAAATGGAGAGATGCATAGGAGGATCTTTTTTAATGTTGATATTTATAAAAATTCATAAATTTTTTTCTAATTAAAACATACAAAGAGCTTGAAAGGACCAGGTGAGAAGGAAACCAAAAAAATTGAAAGAAAAAAAAATAAAGCAATTCATAATTCTGAATATTCAGTTCTTTCAGAACAAAGAAAAACTAATATATTAAGTTCTTCAACAGTACAACAATAGCTATCCAAACAGCCTATTTTTATCTCGTACCACACATATTTAAGTATTCAGAATAAGGTAAATGGTAGTAAACTGTCAGTGTTAGATGTCTGCAATCTATCTTCAGTTCTAGATGCCACATTTGAGATGACATTGACAAACTGGAACATATTCAAAGGAGCACAACCAGATGCCTCAAAACCATCATCACATTCAAGAAACTAGTCATCTAGGAAACAGCTAAAGTATCTAAGAATGTTTAACCTGGAGAAGTGACCTCAAATGCCTGTAGGATGTTAGGTTTATAAAGGATCAGACTTGTTCTATGTAGCCCAAGGAAACAAAACCTGAAACTAGTGAAGGTTCAAGACAAGGAGGAAATTTCTAATGACAGAGGCGCTCTGAAGATAGAACAGACTGTCTCCACAGGCTGTGAGCTCCCTGCAGATACAGGCACTGGCTCAGAAGCTGAAGATCACGTAGTGAGCTTGCAGTGCAGAGAGGACTAAAGCACATGGGAAGAGCTGAGTCGTGTGGGAGAGGGAAAGACAGGCAATACAGGTTTTCTCTTGGCCTGAGATTCCATGACAGGATGAATAGTAAGGAGAACAAACTCTGACTCAATTTAGACTAATTAAAGAAAAAGCCCAGGCTTTCATTAAAGTCTAAGTCTTTGTAAAGCTTTTAGAGAAATAAAAGTTTATTACTTTCAACTCTTAGAACAGCACAAAATAAATGCTCAATAAACATTTGCTGTAAAGATTAATTTGGCAACACTGCACAGCAATACAATGTTTGATATACATCTGTAAGATTTACTTTAAGGAAAACGTGAAAAGGATTTGGAATTAGGATATAAAAGCAACAGCCTAAACAAATAAAGCTTCAATTTAGAGCAAACTGACTTCAGGTGAGCTATTAATATTACCCTCTACTGTGCCTCAGTTTCCTCAGCTTAAAATAAGGATAACAGTATTTACCTCATTGGGGTGTCCAAAGTATTAAGTGAGATAATAATAAATGTAAAGCACTCAGAATTATTCTAGTCTTTTGTTTTTTAGCTTACATATACACTTGCTCACATATTATACATATATATGCACATGTATACTTACACAACTGTAAAAGTCAGTAAGAACAATAGTAGAATCTTTTATCAATTTGTTTAAAAAACTTGTTAAAATCAAAATTTTACACTCAGTACCTGCTGCTCTTTTTACCTGTTGTACGCATGAAGAGCTTATGCGCCTGACTCTCGTATCCACGTGACGTATGGAGAGCAATCCAGTCTGGATTTATAAACTCTGCCCTGCAAATCAAAGCATATATACATACACTTTATTCCCCATCACTTTTAGCCATGAGGACGTCTGAGGACATGTGAACCTACTTTGAAAAGTGGCCATTGCTCTTACAAAGCCAACAGAGTTAAGGCTTAAGCTTTAGTCTTCGCATTTAACCACGTGAAAGTGATTAAAGCTATAAAACAGAATCTGCCCTGCTCATCTTCCAACAAACCCATGTAACGTGTTCACTGAAAGCCCTACTGTCACAAGTCCTCCCATATGAAAGCAATCCGATGTGTCACATTTCTTTTATTAAACGTATACTTAGTAAAGAGCAATACACTAGTATTAACAAGACAATCGTAGTTTTATAATTTATAATCTTTTCAGTTATTATAAGAATAGGCTATGATAAACAGCTATTAATCACAAATCATTGCACAGAACTAAATGTAATTGTTAAAAATAAGTTTTCAATCATATTACATTACCCTGAACACTGCAAAGGATAACTGATTATCATGAAGTTTGGAGACTTATTTTTAATTCAGGAAGCTAATTTTTACAAAATATGAAATAGTAAAACAAATGAGTTCAGATGATACTGTGAAGAAGTTCCTCATATCTCTGCTGACACACTTCAAGTCTGAAATGGAATACCACTATGGAGTAGAACTGGGTCCGCCCCAGACAGAAGTGCCTAATCTTCTCTAAACCATTCCATTTCTGTAAAAGAAGAAGGAATTCCAATCCCGATCTTAAATCATAAATGAAACACTACAGTAACTCTAGTTTCTAACTTGACAGGTTACTCAGAATACCATTTAAACCTTTATTTTTCTTTTACTTTGGGCCATTCCAGGAAAAAAACCTTTCCCCTGTGCACAACTAACCAAATTAGACATACTGCTCAGTAGTCCATGAGTACATAATGGTAACATCTCTACTTCAAGACAAAGCTAGATTTTTGTATCTCTCCCTAGCCTTTCCTCCAAAGAAATGATGGGAATGTTCAAACTCTGATATTTAACTTTCCTACAACCCAATTATAAAGGTATGGTGCTCTACAAACCAAAATACAATAGTAGCTACAAACAATCTCTCCTCTATTCAACAAACTGTTCCTTACTACATCTGCTAAGGGCATAAATATTTAGAGTTATGTTAAGGAAGAAAAACTTACACATATGCACACAAAAGACTATGGTAAGCTGTAAGAGGTGGGTAATCCAGTCCCCAATACTGTAAATTATTATCACTGCTGTTAAAATACCTGGGGAAAAAAAAGGAAAAAGAAAGTATCATTTCATTAATCAATATTCAAAAAACACACAAATATAACATCTCACTTCATTTAACTTAATTAAAGTGAAAAAATATGTTAAACAAGGTTAAAAAAAATTAACCTAAACCTTCTTGTCTCTTCTCCTTCTAAAAAAATTTGTGAGCTCACAAAGTTGTTATTGAATAGAGTAACTAAATAATTTATTGTCTAAACCAAGGTACCCTTAAGAGTGAAAGAGGAAGCTACTACCAAGACATGGAAACAACCTGAATGTCCATTGACAGATGACTAGATAAAGAAGTTGTGGTATATTTATACAATGGAATACTACTCAGCCATAAAAAAGAATAAAATAATGCCATTTGCAGCAACACAGATGGACCTAGAGATTGTCATTCTAAGTGAAGTAAGTCAGAAAGAGAAAGAAAAATACTATATATCACTCATATGTGGAATCTAAAAAAAAGAGGGGAAAAAAAGGACACTATGAACTCATCTTACTAAACAGAAACAGACTCACAGATACAGTAAACAATCTTATGGTTACCAGGGAAATGGAGTGGGAAGGGATAAATTTGGGAGTTTAAGATTTATAAATGTTAACCACTATATAAAAAAACAGATTTTAAAAGTTTCTTCTGTACAGCACAGAGAACCATGTTCAATATCTTGTAATAACCTTTAATGAAAAAGAATATGAAAATGAATACATGTATATATGTGCATGACTGGGACATTGCACTGTACATCAGAAATTGACACATTGTAGTTTTAATTAGTTAATTAGCCACACAACTGCCGGGATGGATACAGCAATGGAAAACCACTGAATAATTTCAAGAATCACATTTTGACCAATACAATTTAACTTGATTTTCAGCTTCTTCTAAGACAAAAGCTATTTTTTCACTTAGTTTAACCTTGAGATCCACTGGAGAAAAGCAAAAGAGGCACTGAGAGTAAGCTGTAAGCATGCAAAGATATATTCACTAACAGTAAAACCCTTGGTTGGATGGGGAAGAAGGAATGGTAGGGCTAACAACTGTACTCCCTTATTCCTATGGAAATGCATGAGAAAGAAGAGAGAAATTCATGGAAGACAGCGTAAAAGTGTTTCAAATAACGCTTCAAAATCTACCAATAGAAACAAGGCAACTAGTTATTCTCCTGCTTTATGTGTCTTAGATCTACCTGAAAAATTGGATAAATAGCACTCAGATACATTTTCCCACTGAATTCCCATATAATCTCAGTAGATGTTTTGTCATAAAAAAAAAATCGCTGCTACACAAATCACAAAATTAAGTTCAAGAGTGCTATCATTAACTTCAAAATGCAATTATTTCTAACATATGGGTATTTTTGCTTTTTACAAAAATATATTTTAATTTGAAATAGTTCTTAAAGAAAAGTTTCAAGAACAGTTCGAAGAACTTCTGTACATCAAATGTAAAAATTTATTTAATGAAAAATACCATAAGAAAAAAATCAAAGATGAGAACAAACAGGAAGATATTTATTTTATACATACACATACAAAAAATGATAAAAATGTAGAATACTGTTATATATTGTTAAGTACTGTCACAGAAAGACTTTAAGGTAATCCCCATGAATCCATCTTCTGTTGTTCCTGCCTTGAGTGCGTACAATCCCTTCCCCCTGAGTGTGGGCAAGACCTGTGACTTGCTTACAACCAATAGAATATAACAAAGATGATAGGATGTCACTCTTGTGCTTATGTTTTATGTACATGTAAGATTCCGTCTTGCTAGCTAAGCTAGAGAGACTCCCTTTCACTGACTTTGAAGAAGCAAGCTGTCATGTTTTAGTAAGTGGATATATTAGAGAAGCCACATGGTAAGAAACTGCAAGTAGATTTTAAGAGATAAAGGTAGCTTTCAATATGAAACCAAAGCCCTTAGTCTTGTAGATGCAAGGAGATTAATTCTGCCAGTAAGTTGAGGGAACTTGGAATTGGATATTTTCCTAGTTGAGCCTCTCTGATAAGAATGACTCCCCAGATGAAAACTGGATGGCAGCCTCCTGAGATTCCGATCGTAATATTGAACTAGGCTGCGCCCAGACTTCTAACCTAAAGAAACTACAATAATAAATATGTGTTTAAGTAATTACCATTTGTAGTCATTTGTTACACAGAATAGAAAATTAATGTAACTGTTTATTTTGAAATCACATAAATCATTACAAAAAAGATCAGCAATCCATCAAAAACATGAGAAAAAGGTATGAATATGCAATTTTGAGAAAAAATATGATCAGTAAATACATTAAAAGATGCTCAATATCACAAGTACTCAAGGAAATGAAAATTTTAAACATCTGGTGACATTATTATTAAATATTGGTAAGGGTATGCAGAAAGAGATATTCTGGTGTTAGTATCCATTAAAACTGGTTACTTTGGAGATTCTACTTCTAGGACTCTACCTAGAAAAAACATGTATTCATGTAAACAGGAGAAATATACTTTATTTAATGATTCCCCTACCAAAAGATATTTAGAGTATTTCAGGTTTCTCCTTATTACAAATAATGCTGAAATAAACAGTCATTCCCACAATTTCTGATTTATAAAACTGTGATTTTGTTTAAAAAGCAACATACTCGGGGTAGGTGGACTCTTCTCCTAGCCCCAAGTATAAACCATGCCTACACTGAGTCAGGTGTTTCTTTCCAATAATGATTGCTTTAAGGATGGGAAAGATTTTGCTCCTCAACAAAACGAGAGGTAAAAATAAGGTATTCCTGTTTTTCCTGATTGAATGTAGTTGTACAAAGTCATGGTGCTCGCAGCCTGGTAGTCATCTACTGCCCATGGGGTGAAAAGCCTCCAGATGCCAAGAAGAAAGTACAGAAGAGAAGAAAGATGGAAAAAGCCTGAGTCCTTGGTTGCTATCACTGAGTCACTTTACCAGCCTTGCAAAGACCTACTGACTGAGATAATTATTTCATTGCTTAAACTACTATTACTTAGGTTTTCTATTACTTGATGCCAACAATGCTCCTGATTTCACACAAAAGGAATTTTCATCATAAAATTAAAGGAAAAAAAAGTTCAGTGTTCCTCTATTACTTACAGTTATGTATAATGAAATGGAAAAAAATGAGTTTTTAAATTTAGGATTATAAAACTGACATTTTTAAAGTCAACCTGATTTTGATTGATCCTCATTTCACATGTTAGATAACTATGTCAATTAAAAGAGTTCTGGCTACACTATAGCTAACTTTCTAGATGAAGACAAAAAGGCTTTACTCTTGGAAAACTGAAGTTAAAAAATAAGTAACCATTCTTCAGCCACATTACTAGGTAACAATAATGGCAAACTAACCAAATTTGACAAAATTAGCCCCCAAATTCAAAATATTAAAAATACTATTTCCAATATAGATTTATATCCACTGTTGACAATAGTCAACCTGCCCCAAGTATATATTTTCTGTTTTATAAATTGTACCACTGAATGATAGTCATTATGAATCACATATCAATGAACTTCAAACTAGGAAAAAAAGAAATCATATCATTTAAACGTGAATCTGAAACAGATCAGTTTCTCTTATAATTGCCTGGTATATATTTTGGGTTTTTCAGTCTATCCATACTCATCAAGAGACATTTTCTGACATTCATTACAGTAAATCATACTTTAATTTTTCATGAACTTCCTGAAGTACTCTATGATAAACCAGTGATAAATCATAATTCTTCATACTATCTGTCTTTGTTTCTGAGCTTACTGTTCCAGATCCTCGTGCTATACAATCCTTGATAAAAATTTCAACACTATGAAATTTACCACAAAGATTACTTCAGGCATTTCATAATTTTTAAAGACTAACAGACCATAGTCAAAACCCAATCATACAATTATTCTCTGAGTTATACATTTCTGGTTTTTAATAAAGAAAAAGAATGAAAATGAATAATACAGTCAACTCTTGATTATCTGGGCCAAAGCAGGAGAATACTGGTACAAAAAAACCTAAAACTTTAGATGTATCACTGTGAGAATAGCCCAGCCACTCTGCTGGAGTAAGATTACATTCTCACTTTGGAAACAGTGTTTTCCCCACCAAGCATTAAGTCAAAAACTGAAATTTATCAATTTTCTCTATTCTTTCAATACTAAACATGACATTTAATTTTGTATTAAAATCTTTCTTGACAACTACATACTAAAGAATAGCCAAGAATGTAATTATTTTATCCATGTAATATTTACAAAAGAATAGAAAAGAATTACAAAGCCCAAAAGCAGTGATCTGGTTTGCCTCAGCAAATGTCATCTTATTCGACCAACTGAGCAAGAGAAAAACATTGAGAATGTGCTAATAACCTGAACAGTGATACTCTGGTTAAATCAATGTCTGAGGAGCTGTAAGATGCTCAAAATAGAGCAATAAAGAATAGTATCAAATATTTAGCTGACCTGTATTTTAAATACTCCAAACTTGGACTAGGGTATAGCCAACTTATTAATAGAGAGCTCAGTATGAAGTTCCTGTATATAACTCTTCGCAAAGGAGTTATATAAAAGCAGTGACCAAAGCAATCAACAGAACAGTATGAATAGTTTGTAGAGCCAGTCTGAATAAAATAATCTACCAGGTATCTAATAAGTAAGTAATGTCATCAACTGTTACCAGATCATGTTCAACAAAAATGACATACGCATGGATTTCTGTGAAGATGTAACTACAGCTAACATTTATTGAGAGCTCGTTATATTGCAGGTGCTGGTCTAGGTGCTTCAAATCTATCATTTTATTCAATCCTCACAATAACAGTGAATGTATTCTATTATTTCCATTCTACAAGTGATAAAACTGTGTGGCAGAGATAGTGAAATAACTTGCCAAAGCTGACACTGCTAGTAAAGAGCAGAGCCTGGGTCTGAACTCAGGCAGTCTGACTAGTACTTACACTCTTTACCACTAAGCTGCTTTTTTACATCTCAGATGCTCCTAACAGAGAAACTTCGTGAAACCTTCAGAAGAAATATTCTTAGTCCATAAACTCCCCCAGTTTATGTCCTGAGGAGCTTCTGTGGCACACAGTGTACTATCCTCAAAGTTCCAGTTCAGTACCATATTCCAGCTGGTAACTGAGTATATGGATAACTTTCAGGAGGATGAAATTCCAAAATGAACCAACAATATGTAGGGTAGTAAATGTGACATCAGACTACAGGGAGATGAGGATGCTCAAGATGAAGAAATATGGTATCTTCCTTTTAAGTATCTTCAAATAATCTACATTAACTGACTGATAAACTAATAAAGTCAAGTTAAAATTATCCATACCATTGTTTGATTGGTAAATTAAAAGTAATTTCTTGCCAGTGTCGCTGAGCTTCATAATCACCAAACATAGGGGGTTTTCCAGCACCTAAGAAGAAAGGTTAAAAAAAGCAAAACAAAAATATACTTCAGTGTATCAGTGATTTTACTTCCTTATGAAAATTTTCTAAATTACAGAGATAGTGTAAATGGAAGAAAAGAACACAGAAGTTATGCAAAAAGTGAGAAAGATGAGGTCTGAATCCTTGTACTGCTAGCACGCTGAGTGACTATGTGACCTTGAGAAACTACTTAACCTCCCTAAGTCTCAGTACATTAAAAAAAGGATCAATACTATCTACCTAAGGACTACTGTAATAAAGAAGATAATGAATATAAAATACTCAGTATAGTACCTGGTACAAACATTCAATAAATACTGTTAACATTAGTTATTAATGTTAATTAGTTTTTAATTAATTAGTTGATATTACTAATCATAAGATACCCAAGTTTACTTTTACTTCATGAAAAAGACCGTCAACTATACTGTCCAATAAGTATCATAACACAATAACAGTAACAAATATCTGTATTTCACAAAGGGCTTTTACAAACTAAATATAAATAACTTAAAGTCAAGTATAGAACCAAAAACAGACTATATAATTACAAAGACATTGGTTAGGTCAGACTTTGATGTCAAATGAGTTATATAAAAACTGCCAGTTTATGGTTTTTTTTTAATTTCAAAATTACAAATAAGGGATAATGGATCTTTAATAACTAACAATTGTTAGTGTCTACTGCATGTCAAATACAACAATGAAGTATTATTATCATCCCCACTTTATAGCTGGAAAAACAGAGGCAATGGCCTCCCAGGTAATGAGTAGCAGAGTGTGGATTGGAACCTAGGCAGACTGGCTCCTACTCTATATTGCCTCACAACTTGGTTAGGTAGGTTATCAACCTTAAACCACTTAAAACTACATAAAGATAATTCCATTTAGTAAACAGTAAACAACTATTATTTAGCTAGCAGTTGACTACAAAATTGTGAGAAGGCCCAAAGAGGTACAGTATATACAGAGGTTTCTTAATCAACAAGTGAAAATCACATATCGTCAAATATCCTCATTAGTCCATTAGGAAGGTGTGCCACATTGGAGAATGACCTATTATCGCTCACTGGAATGTAATCCAGATTTTCCCCAGCTCTGGAAGACTACATTAAGTATAGATTTTTGCATTTAACAGCTATTATTATACTGCTATTCTTTAAATGTTAGCATCTCAATCTAAGGAGATACTCCCACTATAAGATAATCATGGTAAAAGCAGATTAACATCTCCAAAGCATATACACATTGAGTGATTACCACGAGGAACTACTCACAGCACACAGACACATATATACACCCCCCATACACACACCTATCCCATCTCTCTCTTAGAAAGTATCGTATCTTGTTCATTTTTGCATTCTCAAGATGTAATTGCATCTAGCAGATTCCCAGTAAATGACATAGCAAGGATGTCAGTGTCATCACTGTGATATAGCAAGGATTTTAAGTTTAAGAAGATTTGATTTTTTGAGTCCCTGATTTTCCACTTACTGAAAGTGCAACACTAAGCAGTTTGTGATGGAAGACCAATTAATTATGCCAAGGCTACTTCTAACACAATACCCATATATTGGTTCTTGCCCCCAAAACATCTTTAACTTACTGCCTGACATTTTGAAATTCCATGCCTCTGCTGTTACTGCTTACTCCATTTTCATACGTTTCTTCTATCAACTCATATTCAACCTTCAAGAACCATCCCAACTGCCAAATTCTCCATGAAATCTTCCCTTATAAATTAAAAACATACTGATCATTAATCACTGACTTCTCATAATACTTGTATTTTCAGTATCATATATTTTTGTCACATGATTAAACTATCTTCTAATCACTACCCAAATAAGAATTTTAGCTCCTATGGACATGGAATGTCATTTTCCAGAGTTTAAAAGGAAACATATTGCTAGGCATATAGTACATACTTTCAGTTAAAACTTGCCTAGTTAACTGAACGGGATGGGGAGATGAACCTACAATTAAAAAAATTTAAAAAAGGAAAATAATTCCCTGATGAATTAACTGCATTTCTGCATGTGCATTTTATTGATGTGTATGTGGGAGTGTGTGTATTTTTCTCTTTTTTAAGAATACAACCATTGTCTATGGGGAGAAAGGAGTTGATTTTTATTTTTTGTTTGTTTTGTTTTTGTTTGTTTTTGGTCCACTGGGATAATAAAAGTCATAGAGGATGTTAAGCAATTTCCTACACCTGAAAAAAATCCAACTATCTAGATTTTCTGAAATTGCTCTAGACTTGTGGTCAATGTGGAAGAATTTATTACCATTCTCTAACAAATAAAAGAATGGATAATGACTCTCTTTAGGGTTGAGAAACAAGTTTCTATCCAGAGTCTGACCTACTTCAATAAATTCAGCTGACACTGGCTATGAAATTAGTACTTAAGTTTTTAAAACTGCTAAAGTGCCCTTAAAGTAACCCAGAAGGACAACCCAACTGTACCTATGGGAGCTTCACTTGGGAAGGGCAAAAAGGATTCCTTCCACTGTGATTAATTCTACAAATTCATTTACATGAGATTCAGAATTACGTAAAGAAAACATATTAATGTTTATTTACAAAGCTTAAATTTTGTCTCATTTTAGGAAAATGAGCTTAAGCACCTCTTAAGTGTTCATTTTATTAACTGCTGAACTATTTAAAATTATGTTAGAATTTTAAAAACAAGTAGTTTCTTTGATAACAATACATGTTAATTGCCTTTCCTTTGAAATTTTAAACATTCTAAGAGAAGAGAATGTAGCTAAAATTTTCCATAATAACCGCCCTTAGTGAGTAAGAAGACACATTACAAATAGCAATAAGCTGAGAGAAACTATAAAATATATTCATTTCCAAAGAAGAAATAAAGGACTAATACAAAGCAAGTTCACCTGAGCTTCTTCACTCCAGTGCTTCCTAATTCTTAAAACAAGAAAAACAAAAAACAAACTAAAATAAGCAAGTTAAAAACAAAAATTACCCAAAAAAAACCCAGTATTTTATTTCATAGAAGGAAAAACTCTCATGGAACCACAGATGTTATACTCATTGATAAATCCTCCCAGCCTCCTATGATATGGACGTTCTTCACCTATGAATGCTCAATGTTAGACTATGATGGACAGAATCACCATTTTTCTTAATCCTTAGCATTTTTATTTTTCTCATCTAAAAATTGACAGAAGTATTTAACAACCAACTTGCCAACAGGCAACTACAAAAGATGCCTACAAATATTCTACTAATGTGCAATAACAATACTCATACAGTAATCCGAAAGTACTCTTGTTCTGTTGACTTTCTTACAAGACAATTTAAGAGTAAGGTTTAAAATAAGTAACAGGAGTCCTGTTTTCCAGTTGAGGGAAGTAACTAAGTAAACTCAGACTTAAAGAGAGAAATGTTAGCGTAAGTATTATATGTAAGCCACAGGGGTGGAAAAGTATCACATATGCATATTGTCCTCTACTCAATTTCCATTAAGCATGTGATTATATAAACCAGTAATACTGAAATGGTGTGATTTTTAAAATTATATTATTTAACCTTATACCCTGATTTTAGTTTTTTCAATTTTATCTCAATATAAAGAGTGCAAAGAAATTAATGTATCTGTCAAAATTAGAAGATAAAAGGAAAATTAGAAGACACAGGACTGCAAACTAAATAATGACCAGGAATAATACAGTGCTGAAGTAAGAAAAGGGAATGACTAACCAAAGGACCAGTTATGGATTGAAAGCAAAGGTAACACAAATCACCTATTTCATATGACAACTTTTAATTAGGCTTTTCCTCAGCTCTCTTCACTCCACTCCAGCTATCAGTTAACTCCCTCCTTCCATTCCCTAAAGAACTTCTTAAAAGTTGCTATGTCCACTTGTTAATTCCCAGTTAGTCTTTATTTCATTATGGTCTGATAATTAGGAGGCTCACAATGGTCTCCTAGTGATCCTTTATCTATTTTTAATCTTTATTCTACTTGACATGTCTAAAACTTGACACTGTTGGCCAGTCCTTATTACCTAAAATTCTCTGATTTCCTGGCTTCCAGGATAACAACTTCTCCAGGATCTAATCCTACATGGTTTCTTCTCAGTCTCCTTTAATCATTACCGCCTTCTCTGTGAAGATGATCAGCAGTTACATCTGTTTTCTTCTTGCACTACAGATGCTCCCAACTCTGTGGCTTCAACTATCATCTACATTAACCTTTTGTAAATATCAGAATAACCTGTGGAGCTTTAAAAAATACAGATGAAACTAGTGTCCAGCAACATGAAAGACTTAGAAGGTCAGAAAAACTCCTCCAGCACAGGACAGTTATATGTTTTTAATTATTTATTTTATATACTATACACATACAATTTTAATGTATGGTTGAATTAGCAGCAAAATAAGAGAATTCCTTAGAGGCCAGAAACCATTTTTTTTTAAAGCGTAGATCCAGAAGAGTAAGAATTTGTCCTGAAGGTATCCAATGATCTTACTGAAAAGCTCTATGCAGTGAGTAAGCAGGCAAAGCCTAGTACCTGAACAGGTAGGAATTCAATGTCAGATAATCTCTATTAGGATGAAAAGCACAATGCTTTTGGAGAGATGGTAAAGATAGTATTTATCTTTGCCTTGGCCCTTGGTCATACAGGAAAAAAGAAGTTTCCTGAAAATTCCTAACTGTAAGCCTATATTCACCCAGTTTGGGGTCTGAATTCACACTAAGCATTTGCCAAAGAAATCTTAAAACGAGAATTTAATTTGATGTTCATTAATAGTGTTCCAGGTGCCTAGCAAGAGAAAACCCAAACCCTCTGGAAAAACACACAGTAAACTCAGGTCTCAAAGAATTACCACAGATAAAAGCTCTAAGTAATATGGGCTCTCAATTGGAAAAAAAAAAACAAAAAAAACCACTAAACTCATGAAGAAACAAAATACCATAAGTTAGAGTCAGCAGAAACAACAAACTATGAAATCAGACCACAGACATTAGAATTTTCTGATAGAGAATATAAAATAATCATGGTTAGTATGTTTAAAGATATAAGTGAAGACATAGAATATGGAGATGATGATCAGAAATGATAAAAAAGATCTGAAAAAGAAACAAGTAGAACTTCTGGAAATAAAAAATGTAATAACTGAAATTTAAAAGCTCAATAGACAGTTAAAAAACAGAATAAAAGAAAAATTAATGAACAGGAAGATATATCTGATGATTATGAAGAAAGCAGTACAAAAAACCATGAGATGGAAAATACAAGCAATTATAAGACACAGAGGAGAGAATGAAAAGACCAATATTTATCCAATAAGAGTTGCACATAGAGAAGAGAAATGAGGGAGATGCAATATTTGAAGAGATAACTGAAGATTATAAGTCAATGCAGTGAAGAAATTGTCTATTTTATTCTCTGCTATATCACCTACCCTTGGCACACAGTAAGTGTCCTATGCAAATCTGTTAAATGAATTAAAGACCAAAGATATAACATATATCCAACCAGAGTTCTACAAGGAAGAAAAAGAATAAGACACAGTGGCTGAGCAGTTTCTAAACAGACAGAAGGCACCATTCCTTAGAATCAGAAATCCCAGACAATCCTAAAAGGATAAATTTTTTAAATATTCACACAGATACTTCATAGTGAAATTACAGCAAGAGAGAACAGACAAACTGCCTACTAAGGAATAATAATTTGACAGCTGATATTTGAACATCAGCAACAGAACTAAGATAACAAACAGAGATTTTCAAAATATTAGGAGAAAGTAACTGTCAATGCAGAATTTCATACTCACAAAAATTTTACGATTGAGAGCGAAAAAAAGGTATTGTCAGACAAAAATGGAGTTTGCCAACAACAGACACACACACACACCCTCCCAGAGATGTACTTCAGGAAGAAAGAAAATGACCTCTAAAGAAGATGTAATATGTAAAAAGAAGGGTAAGCAAAGAAAATATGTAATTGTATTTACTATGTAAATATCAATTGTATAAAACAACAGTGACTAACATCTAAAAATCATGAAAGAACTAAAATCTTAGGCAATAATAACATTTTAATTTGCGGCAAGAGGTAAAGATTTGTAACTACAAATCTAAGGTCCTTGTAGTTCAAGGAGAGGATATAAATATGAACTTCCAATTGTTAAGTTAAATATATATGTGAAAATCTCCAGACTAAGCCCTGATAGAACAAAATAAAATATAGCTTCCAAACCAGTAGGAAAGAGAAAGTGGAATTACAGAAGGGAATTGGTTAGATAGATTTATACCATAGGGATTCAGAGACAGAGAGTTAAAGAAAAAAGATATACCAAGCAAAAATTAACCTAAAGGAAACTATCAAAGCTATATTAATTTTATAGGAAATAGGCTCTAGGACAAAAGTATTACTGTAAATAAACAGGGACACAACAGTGAAATCATGTAATTCAACTCACAAGGAAAAAAATCTAAA
Organism: Camelus bactrianus; assembly: GCF_048773025.1. Lineage (NCBI taxonomy): Eukaryota > Metazoa > Chordata > Mammalia > Artiodactyla > Camelidae > Camelus > Camelus bactrianus. Next base: position 32,667,645 of record NC_133551.1, read on the forward strand.
CCGCCTAATAATACAGATCCAAAATATACAAATAAAAATTGACAGAACTACAAGGAGAAACTGCACCTCTCTCAATAACAGGTAGATCAGCTGAGCAAAAATCAGTATGAATATTAAAAAGAGCAAAAATCAGTATGAATATTAAAAATTTGCATCAAAACAATTGATATTGAGTAAATGGATATATGCAGAATAATAAACTGGAGAACATATTTGTTTTAAGCACACACAGAACATTTACAAAAGTTGACCACATATTAGGCCAAGTCTCAACACATTTCAAAGAATTAGTCCCATGCATAAAGATTCTCCTATTACTACGCAATTAAATTAAAAATATCAGGGATAATTTTTAAAGCCTAAATATTTTTAAAAATTTAAATATACTTCCAAATAACTCATGAGTCAAAGCATAATCACAATAGAAAGTAGAAAATACTGTAGGGTTGTACTTGAAAGGAAATTTATAGCTTAAATGACTGAATTAGAAAAGACAAACTTAATGAGCTAAAGCATCTGACTGAACAGTTAACAAAAGAACAAACCTAAACATACTATTGAGAGGATGGGCAAAGCTCAAATTAGTTTTTGAAAATACTAACAGAATCAATAAACATCTAATAAGACTAATTTTTTTAATGAAACAACATCAACTATACTAGAAATAAAAAAAGGACCATAAGCAGTAATACAGCAGAAGTATAAAAGGTAAGAAAATATTATGAATAATTTTATGCCAATACTTTTAAAAACTCAGGTAAAATGGGCAAATTCCTAGAAAAATAAAATTATAAAATAAATCAAGAAGAAATAGAAAGCCCAAATGGTCCTATAACCATTGAAGAAATTAAATCACTAAATATTTTCCCACAAGAAAATTCCAGTCCCAAAAAGTTTTGCTAGCAAGTTCTAACCAAGCATTTAAAGCACAAACAATTCCAATCTTTCTTACTATCCCAGGTTTTAGGAAAAGAGGGTATACTCCCTAATTCATTTTATGCAACTAGCAGAACCTTGATAACAAACCTGACAAAGGCATTTTAAAGAAGTAAAACTGCAGGCCTATTTTACATGTGAGCACAGATGCTAAAATCATAACTAAATATTAATAAGCCAAATCTAGCAATATACTTTTTAAAAAAGATAACATACCACAGTTATTCTAGGAACGCAAGACTGGTTCAATGCTAGAAAGAACAAAAATACACTCAATAGTGAATTAAATGCACTCATTAAAATTAGGAATAAGACAAAAATGTCTGAATCACTACTTCTATTCAACACTATAAGGTCCTAGCATTAAAAAAAAAGAAATAAAAAGGGTAAGGAGCAGAAGAGAAGAAATAAAACTGTCATTATTCACAGATCACTTTTTTTTTACACAGAAAATCCAAAAGATACTTCAGATAAATTATTAGAATTATAAGTTTAGGAAGGTTGCCAATATAAAATAATCAACCACATTTTTATACCCCAGGAGCAAGCCTTTAGGAAAGTAATTTTTAAAAAACCATACTATCTAATGGTGAGGAAGAAAATATTTAAGATACCTAATAATACATCTAAGAAAGGATATGTAAAATTTCTATGTAGAAAACTGGAAAATTTTGTTGAAAGACATTAAAGAAGATTTAAATAAATGGAGAAACACACTATCTTAATGAATTAGAGGTCCTACTATGTAATGATTGCCAATTTCCCCAAATTAATCAATAGTATAGAATATAATTCCAATCAAAATCTCAACAGCATTTTTCATAGGATTTTAACAATCTGATTTTTAAAGACATATATGGAAGTATTAGCTTTCTATTGCTCCACAACAATTATTACAAAATTAGCAGCTTAAAACAATATTCTTTTATAATCCAACAGTTCTATAGGTCAAAAGTCTGGGTAGGCTTAACTGGGTTCTCTGCCTAGGGTTTGACAAGACCAAAGTAAGGTGTCAGCCAGTCTGGGCTCTTATCTGGAGGTCTGGGGAAAGAAATCACTTCCAAGTTCATTCACACTATTAGTTGCAGGTTGGAGGTCCCCATACCTTGCTGATTTTAGCTGGGGGCTACTCTCTGCAACTAGAGGCCACTCCTACTTCTTCTCATATGGCCCCCTCCATTGTCAAACCAGCAACACTGCTGAGTCCTTAAGCTCTGAATCTCTATGGGACTTCTTCCGCTGCCAGCTGGAGAAGTTCTCTGCTTTTAAGGTCTCCTGTGATTACTGTGGGCAAACCTGGAAAATCCAATGCAAATCTCCCTATCTTAAAGTCAACTATTCCATATAACATAACACAATCACTCCCAAGTAGATCTCATCATTTTCACAGGTTCTGGGAATTAGGGCAGAACATCTTTGGGGGGCATTTAAGAATTCTTCCTACTACAAAATGAAAGAGCAAAGCCTAGAATAGCTAAGAAACTAGTAAAGTGGAACTATCAGGTGGGAGATGCAGATTTGTGGGAAAGGATGGACTACTGTTTTTCCCTATCTCACATGTTATACACAAAATTCAGTTCTAAGGAGATAAAGCCTTAAAGAGGAAAGAGCAAAAAAAAAAAAAAAAAAGAGGAAAAACAAATCTTACAACTTTTAGAAGAAAATCTTAGGAAAATATCTTTGTGACCTAGGAGTAGAGAAGGATTTTTAAAGATACAAAAGCCACAAATCATAAAGGAAAAAATTAAAAATTTCATTATTTTGAAATCAAAAACTCCTGTTCAACAAAAGACATCTTAAAAGTGCAAAAAGATAAGCCACTAACTGGGAGAAGATATTTGCAATTTATACAAAGTTTAGGTTCCAGAATACAGAACACATAAGAAAAAAAAAAATATATATATATATAAAACACATAAGAAAAAAAGAATAGAAATGTACAAATGACATAAGCAAATACCACAGAAAAGGAAACACAAATGACCAATAAACCAAAAAAAATGCTCAACCTTTTAAAAATGAAGGAAATACAAATTAAATAAATTCAAACTAAATGAATTCAGCAATGAAGAAAATTAAAATTAAAATCACAATGACTTATCATTTCACTCATTCTAGCTTGGCGAAAATTCAACAGTTTAACACTATCAAATGCTGTGAAGAATGGGGAGTTAACAGGAACTCTCCCACTTGGAAACTGCCTCAACATTAGAAAGCCTTAGAATGGACCACCTACATAAAATGTGCTCCAGGAACTGGCACAAATGATTTCTAGTTCATCTCTTGTTCTTGCTTTGTTCTAGCTCTGAAGTTAGGTGTAAGCTTAGAGAGAAAATGGAAAAAATAAGACCCGCCTACTTTGGTTCTAGCCAAGAACAAAGAAGTCCTGCTGTTTGCCCTGCCTAGGGCACCAGCACCAGAAGGCTGCACTGGAGCATGAAGCTGAAGCCTAACTAATAACAAAGTGTTTTCTGTGATCAGCTGAAGATGGATTTATGTGTTCCCGTGCCCCTAGCCAAATTCCATCTCTCGAAATTCCCCCTTTCCCATATGACTAAAATCCACTCAAATCTTAACATACCCAGAAGAGAATTCATTATGTTCCCCCACTGAATCTGCTCTTCCTCTGTTTTCAGTCTCAGAATCTCTAAACTTAGAAACCAGACTTATTCTCAAACTCTTCCTTATGTATCCTCATATGAAATTTGTCATTAAATTTTGCTGATTTTTACCTAATGTGGCTCTCAAATTTATTCTAGCCCAGGCCCTCATCGTCCCTTGCCAAGCCCACTGCAATCAGCTACGCACAACTTCAAATAAGTACTATGAACATAGGTGAGGCCACTGCATATAGATGCTGCCCGTGTGGTCTTTCGACCATCAGTCTCTCCACTTTCTACTCCAAACACAATGCTGCCTCTAAAGCTGTCTTCTTTAAAAAAAAAAAAAAATCTGATTATGTAAACTCCTGGCTTAAAAACCTCTATTGCTCAAAAGATAAATCCCTCACACATTATTTTGGCTCACAGTCTGGCTCCAGTTTATTTCTACCACTGCATCTCTTATTGTTCCACTTACCATGCACCCTGTATTCCAGTAACACTTACGTCCTCACTACACTTCAAAAGAACTCCCGTTCTCTGCTCATGCGATTTCCTCTTACTGGAATACTCTTCCTCATCAACTTTTCTGCCTAGTAAAATCTTTCTCTCCCTTTTAAAACAAACTTAAACACCACATTCTAAGCCATTCTCATCTGAAATAGAAGTCCCTTGCAATCCCAGTCTACTTTGTTTACATCACACTATTATTTTAATGTAGCATATATTTACACGTCTGCCCTACCCACTAGACGGAACTTCTCTAGGGAAGTAAAAGTGTGATTCTAGGACCCAACTACATCATGGAGTGGGGGGTCTCCCCGACACAAGCAAATCTCTGGACACCATTTCAATGGTGTCCCAAATCTCTGGTATCCCATTTCAACTCAATTCTGACACTATCAACCCAGAGATAGCAACAGACTCCACAAGTTATTGGTTCAGTCCTACAAGGCTGCATCCCCACACCGCCCACACACTTCAGACATCAGTCTCAGGACCTACTTGTCTTGTACTGCCTACAGATTGCAGGTTACAAAGACCCCCTCCGACTCAGGATGCCAACCGCAAGTCCAGGTTATCACGTGTACTTCTGACCGACAGACTGTAGATCAGAGGTACCCACAATCTCCTCTTTAAGTTTGATCAATTTGCTAGAGGGACTCACAGGACTCAGAGAAATATTTTACTTACTAGATTACTGATTTATTGTAAAAGGATATAATTCAGGAACAGCCAGATGGAAAAGATGCATAGGGCAAGGTATGGGGAAAAGACATGGCGCTTCCATGGCCTCTCCAGTCATGCCATTCTCCCCACACCTCCATGTGTTCACCAACCCGGAAGCTCTCCAAACCCAGTCCTTTTGGGGTTTTATGGAGGCTTCATTACATGGGCATGGTTGATTAAATCACTGGCCATAGGTAAGGATTCAACCTCCAACGCCACCTTTCTCCTCCCCAGAAATCAGGGAGTAGGACTGAAAGTTCCTACCCTCTAAGCAGGTTGGTTCACCTGGCAACCAGGCCCCATCCTTAGATGGGGTCCCAAAGCTACATCATTAACATAAGAAAAGACAACTTTATCACTCTCACTTTAAAAATTCCAGTGGTTTTAGGAGCTCTGTGCCAGAACCCAGGATGAAGAGCAAATATATACGTCTCATTATGAATCACAATATCATAGGAGGATACCATTTATTATTCTTGGTCTAAAGACCCTAAAGACCAGACCTAAAGACTTGATCACCAGCAAGACCTATTTTTGCAGCACGGCAGACACTCAATAAATATTCTGGGGTTAAATGATCTGATGTGAGGATCAAATGAGATAACAGCTGATTAATGAGTCATTAATGTGCTAACTATATTCCTACACTATTAAAAATAAAACACAATTCACAGGTATTATCTCAATCCCTTAAAGTACTTATTAATATTCTCACTTTGCAGAAGTACACAAGATTCATGGAGATTAAGAACCTTCTCGAAGATCAGGCTGCCAACAGGTGAAAGAACTAAGATTTGAACCCAAGTCTATTGCGGCATTCAAGTGATTTTACTTCCTCCATATTCCTTAAACTCATTTCTCCACCTTTCAACTATCTGCCTTAACTCAAAGCTTCTTTCTCAGAAGCCACAGAGCAGAGTCATAAAAACACTGATTTTGGAATAAAATAAAACTATATTTGAGTCCCAGTTGTCTTGTATTGGTTACCTCATTTTCCATTTGTAAATTAGAAACAATACCAATCTTCAGTGGTTGTGGTAAGTATTGAGGGAAATGCTCAGTGTCTAGCTTTTGGTAGACATTCAAAAAATAGTAGCTTTTACATCTATTATTAGGATAGTCTCATTTGTCTCTTTACCTCCAACCTTCTTTCTATAATCATTTTTCATTACAATAAAAGTTATTTAAAAAATAAAGCAGATAAAGAATAAGGACCTACTGTATAGCATAGGGAACTATATTCAATATCTTGACTATCTTCAATAATGGAAAAGAATCTGAAAAAGTATATGTATGTGTGTATATATATATATATATAAATATATATATATATATATATATAAAACTGAATCACTTTGCTGTACACCTGAAACACAACATTGTAAATCAATTGTACTTCAATTTAAAAAAAAGACATATTATGTCTCTGAAAAAAAAGTTATTTTTTTAAAACACAAATAATTTCCAAAGCTAAGAGTATAGCCGAATCTCTAGCCACTCCCTCTCCATCCTTTTGGTTCCTTCTTCTTATGCTATCCAATACCGAATATTATAACCATGCTCTCATGCCACCTACTGTGGCTTTGCACATGTTCCGCTGTCTAGAATACCTTTCCCATTTCATTTGCCTAGCAAATTCCAACTCATCCTTCAAACTTGAACTCAAACATCATCTTCTCCAAAAACTTTTCTCTAATGCATCCTATCATTCATTTCTGTTACCTTTGAACCTCACACATACTTCAACATTATAATTATCACATTGTATTGTGAATACTTATCTACTAAAATATGGGCCCTTTAAGTACTGGATTCTCACCTTGTATTTCTAGCACTTAACACAGTGCCTGGAACCTGAGAGGTATTAAACAAATATGTACAAGGTTAAATTTAATCCCATCCCCAGTCTCTAAGACCACACTCCATCTATTCCCCCTCCCTCTCTCTCACATCATTCCCAATCTTATCCTCTACTGGCCTTTTCCTTCCAGTGTAGTAACATGCCTTCTCTATCCTAAATAAAAAAGGCTCCTTTGATTCCGCTCCCCTCTTGAAGTACTAGATTATTTCTCTCTTCAATGCCTAATACATAATTGTTTCTCAATTTGTCATCTTCCCAGTTAGAATACATTTTTGTTTTCTCATGTCACAAAGCCCATGCTTTTATTTACTTCTTACACAAATTCTTTTTATTAGAATTAGATGTTTAAGTGTATTTTCTTGACCACACCAATAAAATATGAAATTCCTCTCTGTCCTGATCAGAAAACATCAAACTATTACCAAAAATAACCCCAAACAACAAACAAAAAGCCAAAATAAATTCCCTATCTTAAACAGAAAAATGTGTTACCTGAATAAGAATTCAGAGAAACTGTCCACCGTACTGTTAGTCCTATTAAGACCACAGCTGTCATCAAGTACCATTTCTCCATATTTCTTCTTCAAATTTAGGGAGGGGGACTTATGCGGAATACTTTTAACACGTAGTCAGTTACTTCTTTTCTTGATCAGAGAAATGTTATCAATTCTTTGGAATTAGGAGTTTGACAGGATTTTAAGTGATGCTTCGTTTCCAAACAGTTAAATATTGATTTTTATGTCAATGAAGAAGCCTGAAGGGAAAAAAGAAAAAAAGATACCAAGACTTAGCTGGGCATAGCACCTCCAACAACAAACCCATTAACCACAGAAAGATGAAGAACTGGGGGTGGGGAAGCTGGGGAGGAATCGAGGAAAGGGGATAGTTTTAAGTTTCTTATTTCCCAGTCTTCTAGTTGAGAAATGTACTTCAAAAGGTAGCTCTCCCTATTAAATGGGACTCAGTATATCTAAAGGTATAGTAAGGATCTGCTCTTGCAAGGAAATACTTCTGAGTGAAGACAAACAACAGATGTGTAGACAGTGGAACAGTCAGTTCTAAACAGAGCATATGCTCACCTACAGGTAAGGACAAGACCAAAAAGGTAAACAAAGGGGTGATTTTATCTTTGGTATAGAGAGAAAGAGGAATTTTATCTTTCAATTTAGCTTGAGAAAAATCTTCCGCTAAAGTAATTTACATAGTTTAATTTTTACTTCTTTTCTTCCAAAATACACTTGCACTAACTACACCAATTTTCCATCCTAGAGAATGAAACTTTGCAAGAATCAGTAAGAATAGCCCCAACTCTGAGGAGAAAATACAAAAGCAGTAAAATGCAATTAACCACTTACATGCTTCATTTTTTTCACTTTTTCCCTTGGGTTGGGGGGCATTTAAAAGTAAAAAGATTTGAAAAATTGTAGGCCATTTTAACCACAGGATATAATTTAATTTAAATATTTTCAGAAAAATACCATTAACAAATCAACTGAAAAATTTAGGGGAAAACTGGCATAGTCCATCTATGGGGCAAAAAAGTATCTTCTTACTTAAAATAAAAATAGCAAGGGACAACTCTAGAACAAGTAAGTCCAGCATCTCAATCAGGCAGAATGACTCAAAGCATTTAATAAGGCTATGTGAATATATTATTCAAATTTGGTTTATATAAAAATTCCCCTTGTATTTATTCCTTCCTACGGCATCCACCTTTGATCATTTCACTGTTCACTAGAAATTCTACCACAGAGCCAAGATAAGAGGAAAAATTAAGATTAAATCACTTTCCAATGTTAATTCCAGGTTTGACACGGTTTATAGGTCATTATAAACTTCTCAAATCCCTTTTTAGTCTAACTTGAAAAGCCCCTTTTATCAACATGCTACACTATATATTCCAGAATCACAATGTAACATTCTATTTTCTACTAAGACATCAAGCTGAAAATCAATTTTACAAATCTAATTTCTGGATTTAAAAATACTCCATCTGGGAAACATATCATTAATAGGACCAAGTTAAATCAATTATTCACAGTTCCATAACCATCTTTAAGTACTTCCCCAAGAACCTTAAGTAACAAAAATAAGACAACCAATAACACTTAACAATCATAATGAACTTAAAAAGATCATAATGCTTAACTAGTAACATGCTGATCCAGTCTGCTGAGAACACAATGGTATGACAGCTAACTGATGGATGAAAGAATCCTATCCAAAAAGATTTGGACAACATCTATAATGGACCAAATCTAACTCCAGAAATCATGACAGGGATAAATTCAAGTAAATTCAAAGTCCTGTATTTAAATGTGAAAAACCAGCAAAATCAACGACCTGAATACTGAAGAGGAGACAACAGATAATAAATGACCATGATTAGTTCTGTATGGAACCAGAACTGATAATTAATGTTACATTAAATATTAGGAAGGCTTTTCTAACAATTAGAGCTGCCCCCAAAACTAAATGAGCTTCTTGAGAAAGGAGTTCCTCTTCAACAGGTTCAAACAGAAGCTAAGCAGCCACATTACAAGAATATTTTTAGGGTTGAGAACAGATAACTAATTTCTACACTGCATTCTAAATCTGATTTTGGATGCATATTACATGCCCAAATTAACATAAATCCTGACAATACAAAAGATGATTTGGTTTCCCCACATGTCAACTTATGCTCTAATCCCCAATAGTTGCCAAGTATTGCCACTTTTGTAGGGTTTCTTTGATGAATAAAACAGATAGGTCATCCCATCCTCCACAAGTGGCTCATGCTATAAACTGAAGGACATCAAAAACATCATCTCCTGACATCTGTTATACTTCGAATAAAATCCAAATATCCTAGCCATAAGACCCTCTATGATCTGACCTCTGCCTACCTTTCCAATTTCATCTCCTCCCACTTTCCCACAAGGTCTCCCCTCTTTTTAGAACCTGTCAATTTTCTTCATACCTCAGTTCCCTTCCACTCCTATTCCCTCTGCTGGGAATGCTCTTAAGCCAGCTCTATGGCCAATCTTTTGTCATTTATGTTATAGCTAAAGTCATCCACTCAGTAAGTTCATCCCTGACCACTCTTTTAATGTCTCCACTTCTTGTTTTTACCATTACCTTCTTTTATTTTCTTCCCAATTCTTTTTACTATCAGAAATTATATTTTCACAAAACATGAAACAATCTCATAAACATAATTTTGAGATTAAAATGTAGACACAAAAGAATACCTATTATATGGTTCCATTTACAAAAGGCTCATAAATGGGCAAAACTAATTTTGTGATGCCAGAAACCAGGAAAGCGTTTACCTCTGGGGAGGAGAGGGGATGGTGACTGGAAGTCCCCAGGGATGTCTTCTGAGAAGATGCCGTGAATGTTGTCTCCTGATTTCAGTGGTGGTTAAAAGTCCTGTTTACTTAATGATAAACCAACCAGTTACAATTTATGATTTCTGTACAGTATCTTCTTGTATATATGCTATATTCCAATTTAAAAAAGTATAAAAGAAATTACATTTATTAGTCAATTAGAGTATAAGCTCCATGCAAGCAGGGATCCCCCTATCTTAGTCGCTGCTCTGATCCTTGCACTTAGAACAATGTTGGCAGAAAGCCGGTACTGTGTGTGTGTGTGTGTGTGTGTGTGTGTGTGTGTGTGTGTGTGTGTGTGTGTGTGTGCGCGTGCGTGAAGAAGGGAGGTTCCTAATTTTACTGAGTCCTTTGTGGTTAAAGATATTATGTAAGGCTTTTAACCGATCTCTTCTTGAACGGTAATAAGGGCTCTTTATTACATTTCCCATCTGTAAAGCAAAGTACAGTAACTTCCTAACCCACCCTCGCTCCTTGAAGTCGCCACGCGGGCAGCAGTTTTCAGTCCCACTTTGCCACGAGGGTGCGTCTGGACAGAAGAAAAGTCTGCCGTCCACTCCCCAGGGCCGAATCTGTTCCTTTTATTCTGAAAGGTCCTTTCCCCAGGGTGGACACCGCATGAGGCAGTGCTGCTCTCCCAGGCGAGCACGTCTCGCCAAGGGGACCCCTCCTGACTCTTTCTCCGGCGGGCCAGACCCTCGGGGCCGCAGGAACAGGATGCCAAGCCACTGCAGCCCGGGGTCCCACCACGTCATCGCGTCCCCCACTCGACCCCCCAAGCGGGCCTGCTGACTGGGCTGAGGAGGCTTCGCGCGCCGAACCACTGAGCGAAGGGGAGCCGGGAGCCGTGCCGCCAGCCCCCAGGCCCTCCCCACCCTGGCCCGGCGCTCCAGAACCCCCAGAGACCCGGCCTCTTACCCCGCCGCCCGCAGAACGCGGAGATTCGCGCCGCCGCGGATCCCAGGAAGGCGCCTGCGCGCTCGCCCCCGCGGCGGAGGGCCCCAGCGGCCTCCCTTCCGCGTCCGCGTGCTCGCGCGCCGCACACGCGCCCGGCGCGGGAGCGAGCCCGTCTAGCGTGAGGGGAGGGGCGGGGAAAAGGCGCGGAGAGAAGGAGGCCGGCTTCGGAGGCGGGGCACGAGTGTCCGGAACCCGAGAGGCCTGGCGTCCCGGGTGAGGCTTGGGGCAGGTGGAAAGCCCCTTGCTCTTCTTTCCTGGGATTGCGGCCAAGGCCCGAGCGGATGCTTAGTCCACGGATTCCTGTCAGGGGCGCGTCCTGGCTCGCCTCACAGAGTGGACAGTCCCTGGCTGGTCCTCATCAGCGGGCAGGACGTCTTCCTCTGCGCCATCTTCTGCCTTCCAGGAGCCAGAAAGCTAACCTGCTTCACTTTCTTAAAGCTGCGTACCTGCGAAGAAGTCTGCGAAGTCACTTCATGGGAGAAACAGTATGAAACATCCGACCATTTTCGAGAGCCTGTAGGTGATGCAAAAGAACAACGCTGCCGTCCAGTAGCCACCGCGCCTTCCCCATCAGGCAGCTTGGATCACCTGTTCCCAAACTTGCAAGTAATAACCACATTCCTTTCCCCTGGTCTGAAAATGCCCTCATCCTCCCAACCCCCTTCTGAATTCTGCCATTCTATATAAGCCAGCCCCTCTAATTTAAAATCAATAAGTATCAGCAAATATTTGGCTGTGTCTATGGCTTTATTCTAAGTGGATCTGAACAACTGTTTCTGGAGTGCAGTTTCTTCATCTGTAAAATGACTAAGTGGGCTAGGTAACCTTCCAGATCTAAAATTTTATCCTCCTCAATTTAAAAGACCATCGGCCCTGGAAATATGGAGAAATATAATGGCCAAGTCCCTGCCCTCAAGAGATTTAATTCTCATTGGAAAGGCATTTTCATGCAAAAAGTTTAGAAAGCAATAGAAGAGCACATGCTAAGTGTCAGATTATGCATTAAGCACTGAGGGAGTTCTGAGAAGAGGGTTCACTGTAAACTAAAAGCTACTGGGAAATGCTTTCCCTGGAGGAGTCAGCTGACCTCTGAAGAAAAGCCCAGGCTTAGTAAGCCTGGAGGATGGGAGTAGGACTCCTGAGAAAGGAAATGGTTCAAGGCAAAGTTGTGGCAGTTGAAAAGTACAATGCATTTCCTCCAGTTTAGATGGTGGTGATGAAGCTAATTGTGGAAAGCCGTGAATACCAGGCTGTGGTGTTTGGAACTTATTCAATTATCAGTAAGGGGCCATTAAATGACTTTTAGCATTTAATGACTTTCAGCAAGTGTACAGTACAGTGTTAGAGAAAATTTAAAGCAGTGATAATGGATGAGATGAATCAGAAAGAGAGGTAGACATCATTACAGTAGTCCATGCATGATTAGACAAGGGCCTGGACTGAGATGGCAATAGTGGAACTGGAAAGGAAGAGATCAGTGCAAGAGGAAGCATACAGGTCTTGGTAACACAGTAGATATGTAGAAGAAGGTGAAGCAAAGGAGAGGGAAAAGTCAAGCATGGCTCCCACAGTTCAAATCTGAATTACCAGAAAAACTGAAAGATCGGGGAAGCCTGGAGGAGAAACTGGCTTGGAGGGAAAGATGATGCATTGTATTAAGTTCAAGTTGACATCAAGACAACAAACTAGTAATATTCAAGTGCCAGTTATGAATCAGAGCCCAAGAAAGAAGCTGGGGCTAAAGATCAAGATATGAAAGTCTTCATTTGGCTGAAGAATGATAGAGATAGTACAGAGGGAAAATAGACAACCATATCTGAGTACACACATATTTAAGGCTAAGAAGAAAAAGGCAAGCTGATGAAGTATATTACATGGGTAGGAGGAAATCCAGTACGTTGTACATTGCAGGATCATAAATATTAAGCATCTTATAAACAAGAACTGGGTTTGGCAAACAAAAATTGTGTTGTATTAAATCTAATTGGCTCTGTCAGTTATAAGAAGCACCATTATTTTATGCACCACTAAGAAAGAAACAAGTTACCATCTAAACTAGTTCTGATTGTAAAACATATAATTTCACAAATATCAATATGTGATAAAAGATATATCTTCAAATGATAGTTGTTATCAGTCTTTCCTTTCTGCCTCCCAACCCAGTAACTTCTGGCACAGTGTTTAGAACAAAGTTGGTGTTTATAATATTCATTGAATAAATGGTGGAAGGAACTTCAAAGCCTCTAATTCATAACTGAATTGCCCCACTACTGCATCTATATACCTACTCCTGCTCTTTTCCTCCACTGGGTACTATCACCTCTGAATGTCTAGCACCTGTACATAACAGATGTTCAGTAAATGCATTTTGAATGAGGTCATTAGGGTAGACCCTAATTCAGAATGACTGGTATCCTTACAAGATGAGGAAATTTGGGCACAGACATGCTTACACACGGAGGGCAATGTGAAGACATGAAGAAGATGGCAGTCCACAAGCCAAGGAGACAAGTCTCAGAAAAAGCCCTGCCAACACCTTAATCATGGACTTCTAGCCTCCAGAAGTATGAGAATATAAATTTCTGTTGCTTAAGCCACCTAGTCTGTGGCTTTCTGTACAGCAGCCCTAACAAACTAGTATATACCTTATCAAAGGTACTCAAAACTCAATGTGATAGGTGAACGTCCTCACACAAATCATACTTTTATAGTAGTTTCTAGTCCCTTCCCTAGATCACTTCCATCTGCTAAGAAAACGAGCCCTTTTCTATACCAGGCCCAGGACTGCACTGATTCTAGGTGAAAACCGTTTATTTGATCATAGCTATTCTTTGAAATAGAATTTTTTTCATATCTGTACTTCTCCAATTGACCCTTTCAAGTCATTTTCCATTCTTTTGAAATCTCCACGTTTCATCATATCTTTGCCCCCTCCAGCGAGTTAGAGTGAACCTCCACATTTCCAAATTTCCATATATTCATTGGCAAAATAGTTGTCTCTTTTATATACTAAAAGTTGTTCATATCCAATTGACTTGCTCCTTACAAAAACTCTGAAAGAATGGTAGAACAGATATTGTTATCCCCTTCTGACACACAAGAAAGCTTGAGAGCAACATTCCCCAAAGTATGTTCCACGTAACTGTCATTCTGTGGAATAACTATTGTCAAAAAAAAAAAAAAAGTATGAGAACAATCTCTTGATATAGAGATAAGTTTGAAAACAATGTGTTACACAAATCCAAAAAGGATTCCTTATTCCAGGTTTTCCCGGAGCCTTTTATGTGTTGTTACACATCATGACTCTCCAAGGGAATATAGAATTTCCAGACTTATTTGACTGTGGAATCTTATCCCCATACCATACCCCAACTCCCATGTCCCATCCTACAGAGTGGTTCATGAACATACTTGTTGGAAATGCTGGTTTGAGATATTGTGTAATTTCTCTAAGAAATACAGTAAATGGATGTCAGGACTATAATTAAACATAAATCTTGGTTATTTTTATTCATTTTCAAATCATTTTCATTTTTGCAAACAAAAAAAGACAAAATATTGACATGATGACTGTCATTAGTATGACTATGAACTTCGAAAATTAAGTTAATTATTAAACAAAATTAAATGGAAAAAATAAATCCCTAAAAAATCAGAAACAAAATGAAACAAAAGAACTTAAATGTGTATCCAATTGGTGACTCAACTACACAGAGAATAACTCTTACAAGGGACTTTAAAACATAGTAATTTAATGGTGAATCCCTAGTGCAATACACCCTAAGAAAAAAGACCTGCTTAAAAAAAAAAAAAGATTATTGTTAGTAATTGTGTTGTTGACATTAGAATTACTGTTGTTATTGTAAGACTACTGTATCTGTAAAGTGGGATAAAGAATATGAAGATTTATATGATATTCAGATTCCATCATCCTGATATTTTGATACTAGGATTTTTGGTGTGGGAAAGAGGTAAGAAAGAACTTAAGTATCAATATGAACTCATGTTTTATTTTACTGAACTATTGAAGGAAAGGAGGAAGAGAGAAGGGTATGGAGGGAAAGAGGGAGGAAGAGGAGGAGGGGGAGGGAGGAAAAGAAGGAAGGAAGGAAGTAGAGGAAAAGAGGGAGAGAGGAAATAGAAAGAAAACATTTCCCAGCTCTTTCTACTGAAAGGACTGAAAACAAAGGTCAACTGAATAACAATGAGCATCCTTAGCACACAGACTGTGGTCTTGAAATACCATTCCTACTAAAAAAGAATGGGAGATCACTGGAGAAATAGCTCATTACAGGTTTGGAAAAGAAATACACAAAAACAAATCTGGAACATTTTGTTACACCAGATATCAAGGAAACTATCAAAGACTACCGAGGTCTGTGTCAGAAGGACTCAGGAGCCACCGTGAAGAGACTCCCATGGGCCACTGATGGAACACCCTGAGCATCAGTGAGCTTAATAACTACAATGAACTGAAACACATCAAATGTGAATTGTCTGCCACATTGTCCATGAGCTCATAAAGGTACTTTAAAAAAAGAAAAGGTCACCAATGGAGGAAGCTAGCTAATTACCCATTATTTTTTAAATTGGTAAATAAAGAAAAAGAATCAAGCAGTTATTCTGCCTTTGTTATATAAATTACTCTGGTGAGTAGCCAAATATTTGATATGGCAGAGTCTCCTTATAGAGTATTTAGCCTACCCTTTCCTTCCCTATCCTCCTCCTCCTTTCTCTCCCCCTCCCTTTCCCTCTCCCTCTTTAACACACACGCACACACGCACGCACGCTTGCACGCAAGCTCATGCACATGCGCGCACACACACACACACACACACACACAGACACACATACAGAATCTACCTTGTTTCAAACTACCGCCTTATAGATGAGATGAATTGCTTTAGGACTTCAGAAACTAACCTCCTTTGATTGGGGACCAAAGTAGAATCAACCTAAAACTGCATTATCTACTGTGAATTAGAATGACTTAAATTTCTTTATTGCTTAAATGAAGCTAATCAAGTTCATTTATAGTTACTTATGGATATATTCATTTATTCAATAATTATTGAATAAATAGCCTGCCTTTAAGGAGTTTATAGACTAGTATTATATATAGCCCAGGAGAATAAAAATTATTGTTATCTTTACTATCTATTTCAGATACCATTTAGAATTATTGTCATACAAATATAGATCTTTCAACTGTATATATAATATATATACACATAATCATACAATGAACATAATTTTGTCCATATGGACCATAAAATACATGTTCTTGCTACATGGTTCAGTGTTATTGTAACAGAATCTAAGAACAATTTTAAGAACAAACATTTATATTTTTGCATCTGTATTTATATCTAGATATAAATAAGACGGAAGAAATATAAATTTGTATAAAGGTCCACAGGTATAATTTGGTGTGGAAGTCTAAGCTCTATAAAATCATAAGATTTTTAAAACTCTGTTTTTAAAAGTTATTAAAATATAGGATGGTGCTTATATCTTTATAGATAAAAAGTGATCTTTAATGTGGCAATGTAATGTATTCATTGGTTCATGGACCCCAAACCTCCAAGGAGTGTCACAAATCTACGTCTCTCTTAGCCCAGGATTTTCAATTTAAATTTTAATAAATGATATATGATGTAACTTAGCCCAACATATTTTGGAGAATTACAAACATCTATAATTTCCAATAATGAGTAACACTGATGGGTCAGTGTTTAAGTAGATTTGTAAAGCCAATGTGATAACACAAATGCTACTTTATTACTTTATCTCCAGTGTCTTTCACAACTGAGTGGATTGTCACACTCTATTATGTGGCACACAGATCCATTGGCTAGAGCTATCGTGGTACTTGTCTAAAACGGTCTTTGAAAATGAAAATTTGGGCTAAATATAAAGGAGGTAACCTGCCAGTAAGAAGTATTCAAACCAAAAAGTCTCCCCGAGGGAAATGATAAGAACTCCATTTTAAAATCATATAAATCAAAATGGTAGGAGGTTCCAACTTATAAATTTTACTGTAAATACATCAAGATTTAAAGTCAGATTTTTAAATGAATTTTTATTTATAGTGAGGAATAAAAGTCCATATCAGGGAAACAGAGTAAGTTACAAAATAAATCCTTTCCTTCCTTCTTGAGTATTTGCTTTTGCTCACCAATTTTTTAAAAAGATTGCCAAACTAAAAAAGAGCACTGAGGAGAGGGGTGGGACACAAAATATGTAGCATGTGATTTTTTTTTTTATCACCATTTTGTTTTACAGTGGGTTTGGGGTTTGGTTTTAATGAGAAAGGAGATGGCAGATATTGTCAATAGTAACACTCTGCCTCTAGGAACATGGATTTAAAAATCTAAATGAGATACCACACGTGCCCAATAATAGTAGCTACTACATATCACCTGAATGATTCTCATAAAATGAAGGGAAGAACCTAGGTGCTTTGATGGTGTGGAGGAAAATAATCCTTCCTGGATATGCAGTGAAGACAGGTTTGGAAAAAGCTATCTATAAAAAGTTATTTTCTATAATTGATGGAGTTAGTTTTCTGGAATAAGAGCTGAACTGAACAGAACTAAACTACTATTGAATCCACAGTAGTCAGTTAATAACCTCTAGGTGCCCTTTCTCCTCCAGGATTTATTTCAGGATCTGGAGAAGAGGGCTAGGAAGAGGAAATTATCTTCTCCCTTCAGTTGATACCCAAATCTGCAACCCAAGAAATGTATGATCAGAAAAAATGTAAAACAAACAAACAAAAAACAACGAGAAGTTTTCCCCCAAACCCCTATCCAAAGCTGTGGTGGAGTATCATCGTGTTTACTTTTCAAAACACTGGAGCAATTGTTCTTTATAACTGTTCTTGGGAAAGAGTTGAACTACTGCATTACCCTAGGTATACATCTGGGCTGATTACAAGGGTGGGGCCAGAGGAGTACTAAATCCTGTTTAAATAAATAAGAGGGGCTGGAGAAGAAAAGTGTGAAAAGTCATTCTCCAAAATAGACCCCAGTGAAATGCAATTACGATTTATCAGATACCCTGCATTTTCATCTCCAAAGAATTCTACAGAACATTGTGGTTTAAATGAAATGCACCAAGGCTGGAATCTAGTTACATTAAGCCCTAATTTGACTCCTAGGTTTGTTCTCTGCTGGAAGCTTTCTGTCTGTGTATACTTCTCTTTCCAAATGAATTTTCCCTAGAGGCATCAGAGAAGTGGAAAGTCTTTTCTCTGGAGGCTCCTTTTCCAATTTTGCCTCTCACCTTTGTAAAATACTTAGCTCCTTTAAGCCATTTCACAGTGTGAGATTTAATTACATTCTGGGTTGCTTTTTTTCTGGTCCCTCCTTGGTGTCACTGATTTGATCAAAACCACCAACTAGAGATTTTATTGAGTCCTAAAACCTAAGACACCCAGACCAAATTTTAGAAAACCTTGTTTTTTTACTAAAGTTCTCTATTTTCTCAGCATGCTTATCTTACATTGAATTAATGAAGTTTTGGTGGCTGTTTAAATAGATTAAATGTCACACTTTAAATAGAAAGAGAAGGCTCTTACCTAACTGACCTATTTTTCATCTGTGATTTAGAAAAAGGCGAGATTAGCATGGATATTGCATTTTCAAGGACCTCACCACTATTAAATAGACTGTTAAGTGCATTTTATGGCTGAAGAGTCTGTTCTCAGTTCAGTCTACAAGACGTGCTAAGTTCATCTCTACCTGCTACATTGAACATTCACTGACTAAAATACTTTCTGTGGATGTAATACCTATGCTCTGTATCTTTTAAGTACATAACTCTAAATATTTTAGGACTAGTAAAACGTAACTCAATAAAAGTCCCAAGAATATGTGTTGTCCCTCAAGACAAATACAGTGTTCTTATTTATCCAATGATATACATCCTGTGCTCCATTAGCAGCTGCATATCATAAGGTGACCAGATGTTGAAAACTAACATAGTCACTCATAAAATGAGATTCCAAGTCTTCTTTGAACCAAAAAAGCAACAATAACTGGTTAAAACTCCATCCTCACAACAACTTAACTTGCTCTCAGCGTTTCAAGGCTGTAAAGGAAGTGGTTGATGGACTTCTAATGAACAGACATATTTTACCATTCATTCTCACTGCAACTTGGACCAACTTCAGCATTTTTCTCTTGTTGTTTCCTTTTAAGTAAATTTGCCTGGCTGTTTACCTTTTCATTTAGGTGATCTTTGAACACAAAAGAAAATATCAGTGGATAAACATGAGATAAATCCTTAATTTAAAAATCAAAAGTACTTATATAAATCAAAAAATTATTTTCCTGTGTCCCTCCCTCTTTCATCAGTTTATGATCTATTGTACTGTGTTAGCAAACCCAAAAAGAAGTAGGTCTGTTAAAGGAGAATTCTGTTAGAAAGCCTACTTCCCTGCTTTTGCTTCCTTGACATGCCAGAACTTTGATTTTAATTGTTCAGTAGACTTCATCTAACCCAGATATCCATACGTAATAGTAATTACAGATATTCTTCAATTCAGAGCTTTATGTACCCAAAAGATCCCCTTATGGGGAGAAAAAGACTATCCATTCTGAAGGTTCCCAATAGCCCAGACATACATCTCAATCATTTAAGCCTTTTAAATTCCCCAACTTTAACTTTCTGTGAAGAAATTCTATTAACCACTCTAAATAAAGAAAAAATTTCTTTTGGTTCTTCTTCCTTTCTGCCACAAATGATATAGCCTTTCCCACTCTGCCCAGCTGGCATTACTACACTTGTTCTTCTACATTCTTATTCCTCTTTGCTAATGCCTCCCTTCCAGCATCTTATTCATTCCTCCTTATGTTGTAGTTAGTTATATACAGGTTGGCCAGCCACAAAATGTATGCTTCTTAAGAGGAAAGTAAATGCCTCATTCTTTTCTATAGTCTTTATAATTTTCAGTGCAATATTTTGAACCAGCTGGTTCACAATAGACATTTGCTGAATTAATTTAAAAATTCATTAACTAACCAATTAATAATCAATATTACAGTAATTAAAGACTAAGCTGAGCTGTTAGAGAACTCCTAAATTCCCAGTGGGACCAACAAGAATACCTTGAATATACTTGAGAGTACATTTTTTTTTTAAATATCCCAAAAGAAAACATCATCTAGGCCCCTTTGAACATTTTATAAAGCAATTTTAATGGAGTTATTTATGACTTGGTAAATTATTCATTCTACAGAGGCACTAAGTCTAGGTCTCATTAAAAAAAAAAAAATGGAGGGCTGAGGCTAGATTACCTAGATAATTCAAATTCCATTTTACTTTTCTCAGAATTACTTGGATTCTTTCTTTAGTCTTTTCCTTTGCTTGGTTGAGATGTAGCCTTTAATGTTCTTAAGTCCAGCCACAAACAATAAATGCTGGAGAAGATGTAGAGAAAAGGGCACCCTCCTACACTGTTGGTGGGAATGTAGTTTAGTGCAGCCACTATGGAGAACAGTATGGAAATTCCTCAAAAAACTAAAAATAGACTTACCATATGATCCAGCAATCCCATTCGTGGGCATATATCCAGAGGGAACTCTAATTTTAAGATACATACACCCCAATACACACACACACACACACGTATATATACACACACAATATACATACATATTAAAACACATATACACAATATATAAACATATGTATACTATATATATATAATGGAATACCACTTAGCCATAAAAAAGAATAAAATAATGTCATTTGCAGCAACATGGGTAGACCTGGAGATTGTCATACTAAGTGAAATAAGCCAGAAAGAAAAAGAAAAATACCATATGATATCACTTATAAGTGGAATCTAAAAAAATGAGACGGATGAACTTATTTATAAAACAGAAACAGACTCACAGACATAGAAAACAAATTTGTGATTACCAGGGGAGGAAAAAGGGGTGTGGTTGGAGGGATAAATTGGGAGTTCAGGATTTGCAGATACTAACTACCATATATAAAATATAAATAGCAAGGTCCTGCTGTATAGCACAGGGAACTGTATTCGGTATCTTGTAGTAGCCTATGATGAAAAAGAATATGAAAAGGAAAAAATATATATGTATAACTGAATCACTACGTTGTACACCAGAAATTAACACAATATTGTAAACTGACTGTACTTCAAAAAAAAAAAAAAACACAATAACATCAGAAAAATAAATAAAGTTCTTAAGTCCAAGACTTGTCAAGTTCTCTAGATCAAAGATCACTAAAAGCTTTTCTTGCAAAAGGAAGTCCTACTGTGGAATTAAGAGCACAAGACTGGAAGTCAGAAGACCTGGTTCTAATCCTGATGCTGTTACTACCCATGTTTTCTTATCCAAAACACTTTACCTTTCTATCCTCAGTTTACTTACTTATAAAATTAGAGAATTTTTATACTAGATAATCTCCAAAGTCCCACCCAATTCATAAAACCCTATTAATTTATTACAAATAGCATTGATATTTATTTGTTTAATTAAGTATTGGGAAAAGTAGTATGTGCATGTGTAGATTAAAATTGTCCACAAATTCTTTGAACTTCCTCCCTGTAAGAGATAGGATCTCTTTCCTCAGTCCTTGAATGTATGTGGGCTGGCCATGTGACTTTCTTTGACTAACAGAATACGGCAGAGGTGTTGTATGAGTTCCTCTGATTCTAGGTCTCAAGAGGCCTTGAAACTTCAGCCCTTGCTCTCCCTGAACGCAGGCAACATATCAAGAAGCTGAGGCTGACCTGCTGCAGACAGATGGCTCACAGGACAGCCAGACACTTTAGTGAGTCCATGTTAGATCATCCAGCTCTTGTCCAGTCCCCAGACAAATGCAGCCACATGACCAAGAGAAGATCAGGAGAACTATTCTGTGAGCCCACCCTAACTGCAGACCCTTAGAACTGTAACCAAAGAAAATAGTTGTTTAGCCACAAGTTTTTTGTTTTTTTTAATTTATTTTTTGACTGACAGATCCTGCCTCAGGTTTATTTGTACAAACAGGACAGGTAGACATGAGCCCCATGCAGACAGCAGCCCAGGGGTTGCACTAGTCCTTATATCCTCACATCAGTAGATGAAAGGCTCTACTCTGGAGCTTTTGTGGGGGCCTGGGCACCTTTGGGAGCCTGAGCCTGAGCTGCAGCTGCAGCTGCCGCCTTGGTCTGAGCCTTGGCCTTTGGCCAACAGAGCCTGAGACCCTTGGTGATGCGGTCATGAGCACGTTTCCTGAGCTTGGGGTGAGCAATGCAGGCAAGTTGACTGAGCTTGTGGCTGTTGCCCTTTGGGATCTCGGGCTTGACTTCCTTGGGCTTTCCGAGAGCCTTGACAGCCTCAGCATGTGCACTCATGGCTTTGGCGTTGTTGGCCTGCATCTTCTTCAGGCCCTTCTTGGTGTGCTTCTTGGTAAAGAGCATGTTCCTCAGGAACTTGGGGTCCACCCCCTTTAGCCACTAAGTTTTGAGGTGATTTGTTATATGTAGCAATAGATAACTGGCATAATACATCTGGTAAGAAAAAAAATTTTTTTTCAGAACAAGCAAAAATGCTTCTTTTTTCCTCCCCAAAACCTGAGTTTCCATCCCCAGAGGCAACAGCCCCCACAATGGGAGCATATTCTACACGCTGCTATGCATTTTGTTTGATTCCTTTAATATAATATAGAACTTACTCTATGTCAGCCATATAAATGGCCTTGGAGCATTC
The DNA here is from genome assembly GCF_048773025.1 of Camelus bactrianus. Taxonomy (NCBI): domain Eukaryota; kingdom Metazoa; phylum Chordata; class Mammalia; order Artiodactyla; family Camelidae; genus Camelus; species Camelus bactrianus. Next base: position 32,690,332 of record NC_133551.1, read on the forward strand.
TATTCTGCAGATAATATATCATAATTCATTTAACCAAACCCCTTCAGATGGACATTTAGGCTGCTTCTGCTTTTTTGTTAATTACAAACATTGATACAACGATCATCTTTGCACACACACACTTATGCATACATGTAAGTATATCTCTATATCTATAGGAGGTGGGAATGGGGACCAAGGATGGTGCTTCCTTACTCAGATATGTGGAGAGTCCACACCAACAAACGGCTATCCAACAGCCAGAACTTGGGAGGCAGTCCTATTGTCCAGTCAATGCCCAAGAGGGTGATTCCTGCCTACCAAAGGCAACTTAGGTTTTTGTTTAGTTTTGTCTCCAGGCCAGAGTCACTCTATTGTTCTCGTGCTATGTGTTCTCAGTGCTGGTTCACTATAGCAGGCTTCTGAACTTCTGCCAAAAGCTACAGTTGTCATATCCTTTGCCCAGACATCTATCATTTGCTGGGAAGTCTACCTAAGCTTTTGACAATGAGCACCAGTCTCATCACTTCCTCTCATGGAGGGAAGCCTGTCCCCAGAAGAGAACTACCAAACAGGTAAACAGTAAACACGGATAAAAATAATGCCTAGATTTCTCTGCATTATATTCCAAATAGGATACTTGGTTTTACTTCTCTTTCCTCTCTCCACTCCAGCTCTCACCTTCTTTTGTGCTTTCTAGGGCCCTTCTTCTGACTGTAATTTTTCATCTTTCACCTCTTCTTATAGTTTTGGATCAGGCTCAACCCTCTCCACACAACTTATCAATTTATCAGGAACATAGGCTTCATATGACTCTGGTTCAAGGCAGACACCAGCACTCCCCAATCAAAGGCTCACAAATGCTTTCCATTCTCACTTTCCAAAATCACCTGAACCCCCAATTATGAGAAGCACAGTTTCTGAGGCACTCCATCACTGTGCCTTAGGCTCTGAGGGAGAATGACACCCAGCACATAGGACAAAGCCTCTCCCATGGCCTCTTCTCCCAGAGAAAAGACACCTTCAATCACATGCTCCCAGGTTCTACACCCCAGCATAACATTTTCTGCTTTCATTAATAGTGAATTGAACCCATCTACAAAACAAATGAGGCTGGAAAGTGAGAGAATTTCCTACCCTCCCTTGTAGCTACAAGTAGACATCGTGTCCCATTGAAGTCATTGATATGTAGAGGGAAGTCAGCTGGGAGAGCACTCATGAAAGTTTTTCCTTTTCTAACAAAAGGGATAGATGCAGTGTGGTCTTCCTGCATTAAATGCGAAAAGTATATCTGGAGCTCCGACAGCTGTCTTTCAATCATAGATGATGTATTAACTTTCTATTGTCAAATTACCACAAACTTAGTGGCTTAAAAAACAAATTTATTATATTACAGTTCTGGAGGTCAGAACTTTTCCAGTATTTAAAGGCTGCCTGCGTTCCTTGGCTCATGGCCCTTTCCTCCATTTTCAAAACCAGCAGCACAGAATCTTCAAGTATCTCCGTTTCTCTGACCTCCCCTTTTTTCAACACATCTTCTCTGATTCTGACTCTCCTGTCTCCCTCTTATAAGGACCGTTGTTTATATTAAGCCTATGTGGATAAACCAGGTTACTTTCCTCATCTCAAGATTCTAAACTAAATCACATCTACAAAGGCCTTTTGGCCATCGAAGGTTATATACTCATAGGTTTTGAGTACTTGGACGTGGACATCTTTTGAGAGCTTTTATTCTCTCCACCAAAAATAATATGCATAATGACCAAAATCTGAGGATGATAAAATGGAAAGATGGAAGAGCCTAGATGCTTGAAAACATTACAGAATTACAGTAACCAGCACTGTGGACTGCCTATCTCTAGATAATAAAATATCTTCATTGCTTAAGTCACCATTAATCAGGTCTTCACTTTCTTGCAACTGAATACATTCTGACTGGTACATTGCTTTCATTTGTGTAAGATTTACCATGTTGGATTAAATGAGATTGTGTTTGGAAAAGTTTTGTTTGCTTTGGCCCTATTGAATTCCCTGAAAGCACCATAATGTTGCTTTCCTTTAAGCCTTCCTACACTATTTCTTTTCTACCCTTTCTCACATGTACCAACCCCTATGCCACCCACCTTCACCTGGCTAATTCATCATTTTGATCTCTTCTTGGACATCTCTCCCTGCCTGCCGAGAAGTCTTCCCCAACCTACCTCTGCTCACCAACACCCTGGTTAGATATCCTGCCTTGGTGTTTCCATGGCAGCGTGACCCTCTTTGATCATACTGTTCCTATCTATAAGCTCCTCAAAAACAAGAGACCTGTGTGTGCCTTACTTTTGACTGGATCCAGGTGCTAAAGGGTATCCTCAGGAGTCAGCTTCCCCTCATCCTTTGGGGCTGCTTTTCTTTCTCTTGCCTTTATTCCTGGGCAGATTCTTCCCTCTTGGAGCAAGATGGCCACCAGTAGCTTCCAGCTTACCTTTTACCAACTTGGCAACCTAGATGGAAAGAGAGAATCTCTCTCACATTAGGTCCAGAAAAAGATCTGGCCTGACTCTCACTGTCCTAAATTGGGCCAGGCCTTGGCCACATACCAACTTGTGGAGCAGAGCTATGGGGTCAGTCCCACCAGAACCTCAGGAACTGAGAATAAGGGAGGGGAAGTTTCACAAAGGAGAATCTGGGCTTTGCTGCCAGAAAATGAGCAAACAGATGCTGGGCAAACAAAAGCAACTGAATATCACTAAAGAAGGCAATACATAAAGTGTTCTTTTCTTGAGCACTTGCTATGTTCCAGATACAAGGCTAAGCCATTTTTATTCATTCAAAAAACAGTTACTACACCTACTACGTGCTGGGCAAGAGAACAAGAACGATATGGCCCTTGTTCCCAAGGTGCTTAATATTTGAAGAGAGTTTACAAGTACTATCTCATTTAATCCTTTCAGCCATGATAGGAAGTAGGTATTTTATTTATCCCTATATAACAAATTAAAATATAAAATGGCATATAGCATAGAGTGCTTAAGTAACTTGCTCAAACTCTCATGGCAGTGAATGGCAGAGCTGGAATTCAAAGTTTATCTGAGGGGCCTCACCCTAATCTAATACACACGTTGCAAGTGTAGATGGGAGATGAAGTGAAAGGGGACAGCATTGCCCCTAGTGACCTACAGCGCCAGGGCTGTTCCAGAGAATGCTGACGACCCAGACAAGACACTCCATTCAAGTTAACATGGATATTAAGGGCAGGTAGAGAAAAACGTATGTGAAAGAAGGAAGACAGACCCTTGTAGTTTTCAGGAGTGAAGGGGAACCTGGGGACCGATTATATATTTCAGTTCATTTTTAACATAAATGAGCCCTCATCCTCCCTCTTTGCTCCTTTCATCACCATCTGTAGTCCTTAAGTTGTAGAACCCAAGAGCTGGAAGATGAGTTAAAGAGCTTCTAGTCAAAATCTCTTCATAACCCAGACAGCAGCCAGTGTCTCCTTGCCTCTTAAGACCTACTGCAATTGATTCAAGCTCCCACTCCACCTGCTCTGGAAAATCCAATGCTCTTCCCACATCACCAAAAAAACCTAGGACTTATTCTCACGGAAGCTGCTTCTGGCTCTATTTTGTCTTCTAAGTTCTTGATCTCTATATTGTTGCTTCTTCTTCATCTCAGCCTTGTCATATATTCAAATATGGAATTCAGCCCAATTAATACATAAATCTCCTGCACCTCATCTTATACTAAGGAGAAAAGTGAGGCATGAAGAGGCTAGAAAACTTGCACAGAGTCATTCAGTTACGAGGGGCAGGGCTGGGCTGAGAAGTCAGGCCTACTTCCTACTTCATCATTTGCTCCATCAGGCACTTTTGTGTAGAGCAGAAGTCGTGAAGAAAACTGTGGTGACTGTTTCCCTATCCTTATGACCTCATTTAACTTTATCTCCCAAAGACCTTGTCTTGAAATACATTTCTGTGGAGGGTTAGGACTTCAACATATGAATGTTGAATGGGACACAATGCAGTCCATAGCACAGTCCCATTAAAAGTTAAGGAAAAAACAATGTGTCATCTCAGAAAACATTTTCATCTGACTTCTCAACTCTTGGTAAAGTCTTTTTTTTTTTTTTGTCATTTGTATTTTTAAAAATTTTTATTGAAATACAGTCAGTTTACAATGTTGTGTCAATTTCTGGTGTACAGCACAATGCTTCAGTCATATAGGAACATACATAAAATCATTTTCATATTCTTTTTCACCATAAGTTACTACAAGATATTGAATATAATTCCCTGTGCTATACAGTATAAACTTGTTGTGGTAAAGTCTTAATTGTAAAGCCAGTGAGCTATAAATACACCCTTAAGCTTTCATCAATAGGGTAAAAGAACTTGCAAATCAACTAACAATCCTTGAGTGCCTACTATGTGCCAAGCACTGCTTCAAGCACCTTACATGCATTGACTAAATTCATCCTCACACCACCTTATTAGGTAGAAACTATTTCAATTCCCAGTTTGCAGATGAAGAAATAGAACCTGTCCAATATCACACAGCTAGTAACAGGCAAGGCTAGGATTCCAACCCAAATAGTCTGGCTGTAAGCCTGTGCTCTTAGCTATATTTCCACATAACTTGTACTTTTTATAGTCATTTTAAATAAATATGGTTATACAAAAACAATTGGAGAATAATATGTGTGAATTATTTTTGTATAGCTTATTCATATGAAGTGCTTAAAACTATAATTCTAAATTAAAAAGCAAAAATAGAAGTAATTGAAAATTATAGCCAACGGAAATCAGTAATGCAGGAATAAAACATCCCTCCTAAAAATTTGGGGAGTTCCATCTATCTACTTATGTCCTATATAATGGGACCACTGAAATAGAGCCAAGTCTTGCCTTTGTTAGTAGAATATTGAATCAGAGTCCTCAGTGTACCCTAACAACACTAAATTTTTTTTGTAAATATCAACTATAATTGGAAACAGAAGACCACAACCCAATTTGGATGACCAACTGTCCCAGTTTGCCTAAGACTGTCCCTCTCTTCCAGTCCAGGACATTTGTAATTCGTTTTATAAATATCAAATATAATTGGAAACAGAAGACCCACTCCCCACCTGAAACTAGGATTACCAACTGTCCCTGTCTGCCTGGGACTGTCCCTGAGTTCTCTTCTAGTCCAGAAAATGTGTATCTCCTCTAGAACCAGAAACAACTGTACTCATCCAAGCACGTTTTTTGTTTTGTTTTGTTTTACTTTGCCATATCTTTGGGTTTTGGTGCTCAAAAGCCAAAAATCCAACATTTTGTTTCTTATGGTTTCCTTCTTCTGAGGCAGTGATGTCCTAGTTTGAACTGGAGAGAGGGATGGGGTTAAAAAAAAATTACAGCACAAGAGTCCAGAAAATATTCACAGGAAGCACAGTTCTCTGCTTTCAAATCCCCAGATTCATCCACAGGGGCATTTACCCCAACTTGGGGAATCAGTCTGGCTTGGGGAAGGTCCTGTTTATACTTACCAGTTTCTCCCTGGTTGCTTCTTCTCTCTCTTCTCCAAGGCTAGGAAACTTTATAAAACTTGGCTAGCTGAGAGTCTTTATCTGTTGTTCCAAAATCAATTGTTAACAACATGAACATTTTCTCCTGAGTACTTTGGCTTTTGACAGGCAAGGAGCCCAGTTCCTTTCAAAGCCTTCCTTTTTGCCATCAACTTCAAAATGTCTGTTTTAAAACTCAAAAACTAAGCAGACACTTTTTTCCCTTTGAATTTCTGCTGTAACAAATAATAGTAGATAATATACAAAAATTTTTTAATAATAATGGTACTGCCTCATGGGGTTTGGGTGGTCCCAAAATGAAAGAGAATTAAATGAGAACTAACTGTACACATTGTCTAACCCAAGTTGTACTCTACTATTGTTTGCTGGCCAAGCACTGTTGTAAGCACCTGACATGTGTTCTCACAACAGCTTCATGAGCTACGTAGGTACCTTTATTATCCTGTAGTTACAGATGAAGACACTAGTAGCAGTAAGGTTACATGGTCACATGGCTGGTAAATAGCAGGGCTGAATTTCAAGCCCAGGCTGTCAAGCTTCGGTCTGATCTCTATGCCACCCTGCTTCTGCACCTGAGAGGAAACCGAGTTGTAGGAAATTCTAAGGGAAGAATTAAAAGTTAGCATTTCAGAATATTACTGCAACACTCTACTTTGAACTGCATCAGAAAAGTAAGATGGAATGATGGATGGATCAAAAGATGAATGGCTGGATCAATTACATGATAGAGCAAGTATATTAAAATGTTAATGGTAGAACGGTGAGTATATAGGTCTTTGTTGCAAATGTTGAAAATGTTTCAATTTTTCTGTATGTTTGAACTTTTCCAGGACAAAATGTTGAATATTCTCCCCAAATATTACTCCAGCATATCTGCATCCTGAGAAGAGCCATTCAGGTGCTTCTGTCTTTAAAAAAAAAATTCTGCTCTATGCAGCATCACATTGCGTGTGACAGCACTTACTTAATTGCTTAACTGTATAGGATAGGGAAAGGGGCTCTGAAATAAGAGCCAGCATAGTGGACTAGTCTGAAGACCTCATCAAAGTAGTCTAAAAGTGTCCCTAAGGAAAAAAAAAAAGTAGCTCATGGTGAAAAAGAATATGAAAATGAATATATGTATGTTCATGTATGACTGGAGAATTGTGCTGTACACCAGAAATTGACACAACATTGTAAACTGACTGTAACTCAATAAAAAAAAAATTTTTTTAAAGTGTCTCTAAGAAATGTCACTCTGAGCCCCATTTCTACAGATTGTGGCAAGTAGAGAAAAAGGGAGGAAAAAAAGACTACATTACTATGTTTAGCACAGAGAATTAACCAGCAGAAAGTCTCCGAGATGAGAATTAGTAAATTAACATATTTTAAGAAAGGAAGTTAGACTCTGAATGCAAATTATTTGCAAATATTCAGATTGTATCTTTGGGCTATTAATATTAATATAATAATAAGAAAAGCTAACATTTGTTGAATGCTTATTGTATACCCAGGACTATTCTAAATACTTTACATGTATTAACTTATTTAATCCTCTCACCAATTCTATAAGGGTAGGTAGTATTATTGCCCACATTTTACAGACAGGGTAACTAAGGCACAGAGAGTTTAAGTAACTTGCACAAGGTAACACAGCTGAAAGGTAATAGAGCCAGAATTTGAAATTAGGCAATCTCATTTCCACACTTAGGCTTTTAACTGCTCACTCCCTTATATTGTCTATTGTCAGAGTTTTAAGTAGTTAATTGATAACCCTTCTCTTTCCTATCTAAATTTAGAATGAATTGAGAAGTAGACACAGGAGTCAGAGATAAGAAACGTTAGCTTTATTTCTAATGAAAGCTGAATTAAATAATATTCAACCAGATGGACTTGCTTATAGTTGCTCAACTAGTCAGACTTACCTACCCAGTCATAGGCTGCCCTGAACAGCTGCAGAGCTCAACCACAAGCACAGAGCATGTTTTGCTAAGGGCATGGCATGGCAGAGGCTGAAAACCAGAATGCATCCTCTCTGTGAGCAGGCAAGTCCAAAATGTGCAGAAGTGGCTGATCCACAAATGCCTGGTTCCTTCTTCTAAACTCGCCAATCAGATAAATCATCCTCCCTCCCTCAGAAGAGAAGGGAGTAAGAAGGAAAGGCTCACATGTCCTCAAGTAAAAATTTCTCCTCATGGAAACGTATTGAGTAGGAAATAGGTATTTTCTGACTTAGCACTTCTTAGTTATTAAATTCAGCGGTATAAGAAGGAAACAAACTGGCTACACACACGCATGCCCGTGTGCAAGTAATTTGGAGGCTTCCCAGAAAGTGTATACATTATTTGAAATTGAGGTACCCTTAGGAGAACCTGGAAAGATAGAAATCAAAGAGGAAAAACTCCTTCCAAAGCAGTGTCTAATTGGGATAATCCACTGGAGGCACTAAACACATTTCCTGGCATGTGGTAAGTGGTCAATTGATCTTCTTCACTTGTATCTTTGTTATCACTGCTATGCTATTGTTCTGTACTCAGCCACAACTCACTCTCTGTGTGAAAACACAGGAAAGAACCATTTAAGTGGATTCCCGGCCAAGTCTTGTCCAGAGGAGAGAAACATTTTACATTTTATAGCACCATGAATTTTGCAAAGCACTTTAACATATATTATTTCATTTGATTCCCAGAACAACCCTGCTAAGGCAGATATTACAATGGAAATTGCATTTTGTGCAAGAACTAGATTCTAAAGTAACATATAAGGTTAAAAAAATCAAATATAATAAAAATTAGTCACAAAATCCCTTAAGTTTGCCCTTATAATATACACGCATACCGTCTCCCTTAATCTAATTGTCAGCATTTCCTCCATTGTTGGAACAGGTTGATGCCTCTTCGGTTGAACTCTAGATATTAGAGATGGCTTGCATTTGGAGGCCATGTGGTACAAAATATAAGGGCAGTATATATAAACATTGAGAGCCCATCCTATTTTCTGTAGCAAGATACAGTGTCAAATGCATAAAGGAACAGAGACTAACTGGAACCAGCAACCTCATGCCTCCCTTGCTTCATTTCCCTGTACACCATGCCCACTGAATGGAATTCATGGCAGCTTCACATTTAAATGTTTTTTTCTGTTCTCTCTTTTGTCTCTTTTTCTTTGTGTTTCTCTCTCTTTCTCACACTTTTAAAGTGATGTTTGGTTTAATTTAAGCAAAACAGATTTATAATGTTTAGATTATCATAATCTAAGGCTTACAGTTTCAAGTGGCTTAGCTAAAATCACAAGGCAGCAAACCCAACTGACTGACTTCTATTCTATCTTCCTTTAACTGTACAACATCACATCCTCCCATTAACCAGATAGTGTAACTGAGGTAGTCTTTACAAGCTAGGAATTAGGTATTTGCCTGATCAGATACAATCTAGGCAGACAGTAACTTCTTATAGTGAAATCTTAGTGTACATCTAGAAAAATGTTAAAATGAATACACCTAGACCAGACTTCAGCAAAGACATAAGGCACATGTCCTTGCTCTTGTGAAAGTGCCATCATATCTTTAATGACTATTGTCAAGACCTCTCATCCACAAGATTGAAAAATACTTTGAAAGTGAAAAAGTGATTTACCAAGTGGCACTACAGAGTAAATTGTTTCACATTTGTTAAGTTGTGAGAACACAAAAATGATACGTAGCTCAAGCAGATGGAAGGGATAGTGGTATCAGCAACATCATTTAAAAATATCAAGTGTAACAACTATGGGTTCATAATATCAGAGAAAAAAATAAAGGTAACCTAATAAAAACATGACCACTATAAAAATCAGCAAAACTGTAAAGCATTAATAGTCGCCATTTCTGAGTGCTCCAAATACCACAGTAAATCTTCATACTACAGTCCCCATCTCATAGATAAGAAAACTGAGATTCAGAGAGACCAAATAGCTTCGATCAAAATCACATTTCAGAAATGGCAGAGCCAGGATTTGGTTGACTATCAGATCCAAAGCCCATGCTCTTCCCAGAACATCATTCTGCGTCTCAAACCCTTCCTAGTAAAGGAATCAAGATTGAAAATGCAGTATAGCTATCTCTTACACAGTAAGTTTTTAGCTCTTCTAATTTAATAAAGTTTTTTCTCACATTTCATCTCATTTATATAAGAATATTTAAAAGCAATAGTTAAAGTAGCCCATTAAGTGTGTGTGTGTGTGTGTATATATATATATATATAATATATTGAATGTACTATACTAGAATGATGGTTCCCAAAGTGGAGGGTGGATTCGCTCATAGCCTCATGTGGGGCTTCTTTACTTTATTCATGGGGCCCCAAGGGTGGTAGTGGGGGGGTGATTCAGTCCCCTCCCCTGAAATACAATATACACTATCAGTATCAGAGTGAAGGAGTCATCAAACTGCTAGAAGTTTGAATCACAGATATCTTGGAATAACAGATATCTTAAATCAAGACAAAGTGAAATTAAGGTTTAAAAAAATTTCTGCATTTTTAAACAGTCACTCAAAAAGATCTGTTGGCTGTTGAAATGATAGGTATGATACTATAATTCCTCTCTTTCCTCTCTTTTTTTCTCTCAGCTAAATTTATAAGAGTGGTCCTTACAGAGAAAGACAAATACTGTATGATATCACTTATACGTGAAATCTAAAAAAATACAATAAACTAGTGAATATAACAAGAAAGAAAAAGACTCACAGATACAGAGAACAAATTAGTGGTTACCAGTGGGGAGAGGAAAGGGGAGAGGGGCAACATTGGGGTAGGGGATTAAGAGGTACAAAATATCATGTATAAAACAAGCTACAAGGATATATTGTACAGCACAGGGAATAAAGCCAATATTCTATAATAAGAAAAGATAGTGGTCTTTATATGGGCAAATACAGAGTCTATCAGGTACTTCCAAGTTCAATGTCAGGGCTAGGACTAAGAATTAGTCTTGTCTTTTAATCCAATCTATTAACTCTTGTACTCGACTCCCTCCAGCAGCAAGAGCAACTTTATCATAAAGTCATAATTCCTGATGTATGTGGAAAGGTGATGCTGTTGAAGTACCATCAATAAAGCAGATGTTTCACGGTGGTTGTGATTAATTTGTGCTGATCTTGATACCACCTTGCTCTTGTAACCAACATTTACATTTGCAAGATGGTAGAATTTGAGAGATGGCTTACTGGTATAATCTGTAACAATGGGAAAGAAAGACGCTAACTGGGCTATATACAGACTAAATCAGTAAATCAACTATACTTCAATAATAAAAAAAAAAAAGACTAAATCAATAGGAACCACATAAACTAGATATATATTTGCAAAAAAAAAAATGCATAATGTGTATAATACTAAAGAGCACATCATCTTGATCCCAATTGGAGGGCAATGGCCAAATAATCTGGGATTTTCTTTCTTCTCTGTATTAAATAGTAGAATCTATATATTATTTAGGGAAGCCATCTAAGGTCCTAGTTTCATATGGTTAATGGTTTGGATAACTGACAGGTAAGAGATTTAACTTTTATGCCAATGTTTACAACAATGAAAGAGAAATTAAATGATTTAACTTTCTAACAATGCTTTTTTTAAAAAAAAAAAAATCTGGTTAAAAAAAAAAAAAAGAACTTAAGAGTCTAACAACCATCCACAAAACTTTTACTACCAGTATAGTCTGAACCCAACCCTAGAGGAGGTGGTAAATAACCAGGGCTCTGCAAGTAGGTCTCAGAGCAAGGCCCATGGACAGCCCTGGAACATGTTTACTGAATACAGAATCCTGATACTTTCTCAAAGCTTTAGCTTTTGCTCAGTTTTCTCCACAAACAGTAGTCTTAACATAAAGGCCAAACCACAGTGGATTCTTTGTGCTTCAAGATAAAGAATCCCAATGAGTAACAACATGATCATCTTTAATATTGAAATCTAAGCAAATTACTCTGAAATTCTCTATACTTTACTAAGGAAATAAAAGAGTTCTATGAAAGAAAGACACTCTAACAGAAAGAGATGCCCCTAAGTGCAATGGACGTTTTGTGAGGTAGTGATTCTTCTTCTACTGGGAGAACTGAAGCAGAGGCTGGCTGAAAACCCCACGGTACTCTAGAGGAGTTTTCTTCATTAGGCTGGAGGTGGGAACTGTCTGCTGGTATTTTAGGCTAGGTCAAGGAATTTTCAACTAATTTCACAATGGCAGAAAAAATATTACACTTTTTAGATCTCTAATAAATGCTTTTTAAATTCCTTCATTTAAAAAATTAACATGATGTTTATAAAAAGCATATATTATTAAAAAAAAAAAAAAAAGAGGACTGAAGGAAAGGAATGGGAAGAAACAGTCCCCTCAACTCGAGAAAGGCCTCATTTGATCAATCAACAGCCTTTAAGGGTCCTCATCCCCACTCCCATGGTCCTAGTTTGTCTCTTAAATTAGTCAAATAATTTTGATCGTCCCCTTTGTGCTCAGCAATGTTAGACAGTAGGAACTCACAGGGTATCGTTGGCAATGGTTCATTGGTTGGCACCCTGGGCTCCAAGAAGGCACAACTAACCTGAGCTAGGAGGCTCAGGAGGGCTTTCCGGAGGAGGCGTTGTCTCCCGGATGGAGCTTCAGAGCAAAAAGAAAATTTAAGGTTTGGGGTTGCTAACTCGCTACGATCCTGGGCATGCGCCCCTTGCGGAAAAGGGTAACGGACAAAATGTGTGGTTGATCCTTTGGAGAAAACTGAGTCTCGCTTACCATCTGTCGAGATGAGAGGGTGGAAGGGATGGAGGGCGAAAAAGAACCAAAGCTCCCCTCTCCGGTAAGACGGGCACCGCAGCTCTTGTCGCCGGATCCCAGAGATGAGCATTCCAAATGCCCAGTCCGTTGAAGCGGGAGCGGCGGGCTAGGGATGGCGGAGAGGAGACTTCCTGCCACGCGTTGGCGACCGGACGCACAGGCCCGACTCGGGGGGCACTGTCGTCCGTCCCCCACCCTGGCCTTGTCGCCGGAGTTCTCACGACACTTCTTAAGACCTCCAGGGCTGTGACTTAACCAAAACCTAATACAGCTGTCCCTGGTTCCCCAGAGATCCCAGGTTGGGGCTTCTCGGACACCGGGGTTCACACCGCGGAGATTTGTTCCGGTCGCGAGTCAGTGGGGCGCTGCGGGAGCGGGTGTCTTTTACGGATGGGTTTCTTCCCTAATCAATTCTCTTCTCCCTTCCTTCCCTCCTTCCAGGCAGGGGGAGCTGGAGTCCCGCAGGCTAGAGCAAAGGTGGACCCGGCGTGGGAGGGGGTGGGGACACCCGTGGGGACCGACTCCCGACACCAGAGCGATGAGGCTGGGCCTCTGACCCCTCGGAGTGAGGGTAGCCACGGGCCTGGAATTCCAGCCTCCTTTCTTCCCCTCCTAAATTACGAGGCAAGAAGGGGATCGAGCCGTCGGTCGCCGCAGAACGGCCCAGCGCTGGGCGAGCGGCACGGCGCGGACGGGTCGCGGCGCAGCGGGCGCCCGGGGTCGCCCGGCCGCCCAGGGTCTAGGTCTTGGCCTTCCGCGAGCTGAGTCCCACTAGTCCTAGTATTTCTCTGCATTTGTCTTTTTCTTCTCTCCGCTCTTCCCAGCCTTCCTTGTCCCACTGATCGCTTTCTTCCTTTCCTCAAGTAGGACATCCTTCCTGGGTAGAGAACAGTTTTTCCTCCGCTGAGTGTTTCCATAGCTTACAACTTGGGCTGCTGAGTGACCCTGGGGAAGTCACGGAACTTTCAGGGCCAGGGTGGAAAGAGGGAGCGGGTGTTCTGTAGGGCAGTTTTTTCTGAAGATGCCTCCAAAATTCAGCCCCGGAGGACTCAAACAAGGGAATGACGGTGTTCCCTCTTCCTCCCCACCTCGCCACTGACAGGATGGAGCTGTATGCATAAGCACAAAATTATCTGAAGAAGGAGGGTTTTTGGTACGAGTTTTATAGTAAAGTAAGGGAGGTGACTAATTTAATCCTTATTTTGAAAAATTAGGATATAAGATACCCCTCGGGAAATAAAAATAAGATGATGCTTTCTACGACTCCTTGGCTGATTTTGTAGCAGTTCAAAGTTTGCTCTCAGTACCTGCTCTTCCTTGGCTGGCTGGCTGGCCTTCGGGGAGCAAGGAATGCTTGTACATTCCTAAGAGGGTAAGGGGAGGTGATGGGGATGGTTAAGAGAGAAGTTGGCTCTGGGTGTAATTCTGCCAACTGTTCGAGTGAGGCAAAGGGAGGGTGGTCTTTTACACGGGTTTGGGATCTGGTTACCTTTAATTCGCCCCGTTGGCTGCGTATTGCGCTAATGGGCGTCTGTCAGCGTAGGGCTCAGGTTTCCGCACTTGCCTCGGACAGTGGAAGCAAAGGGGCAAACAGCAAAGTAGACCGCTTAACCAAAAGAAATATACCAGGCCTCTGGAGCTGGGGTTGCAGGCTGAGAGTAGCTGGGCATTATGGGCATCTCCTCAGGCCCAGGGCGAATCGAAGGACTCAAGACCTGGAGGAGACGCCACCTTTTAAAAAGCCCTTTCTGACCAGCCTGTTTTGCTCCATCCTTTCAGATAGCAGGGGGCTAGAATAGGCTATGCAATCCCTCATAGAAAAATTCATCTTTCACACCTAAAATCTAGTTGTTCAAAACCAAGCCAAACACTGCAGGTGTTTGAAACAGAGCTGTTTGTCTTTCCAGAAGCCATTAACAAACTCCTTACATCCCCTTAGGTCTTTACAGTTTATACAACATATTTCGCTGGCACCAACTCGCCTAATCCTGCAAGTCCAAGTGACAGGTAGACTCCTCAATTCTCGTTGTGGGGGCAAGGGAATGGAGAGGCTCAAAGAAGCCAAGCAGTTTGTGCAAGGTCACAGTCAGGAAATGCCTGTTCCTAGTCTGGGACGCCCTCCCCCTCCGGAAGGCCTCTCTCGTTCCACTGCTTCCTGTCATCCCTTCCCATGAAATAGACATACACACAACCGCCCCCCTTCTCCCCCTTGACTCAACCTAGGCACTCTGAAAACACCTTTCCAACCTCCCTATGCCACCTCCTAGACAGGAGCTCATCCACTAATTATGCCACCATCACAGACACAGGTGGAGTATAACGGACACATGGCTCTGGAACTGACTTTCTTTCAGATCACATTCTCTTCAGGACATTTCTTCAAGGAACCCATGTTAGTTAAAATGTGCCCACACACAGACACACACACCAGCCTTTCATGGTCCCCTCACTGCCAAGACTCTTCGTATAAGCCACATAAAATAAATAACCTCAAATATAACTCTTAATTGCTTCCAAGTCTATGTTTCCTCATCACTAAACTTTACTGCTTCACAATCTTTAGGGCAAACTCCCCTCGGGACTCTGTCCTTTCCAAGACAGAGGCCGGAGAAAACAGCTTTTCCGAGATTCGAGCTGGGTGTCCCAGTCAGGGAGGATGAGAAAAGAAAGGGTGCTTAGAGCCTGGGAGGGAATGAGAGGTCTCAGAGGGTTGGGACTGGACCCTCAGAGACAAACGGGGAAGTTTTCCATCTGCTCGCCGCCCCCTACAGGCCACGTCCGCCATTGCAGCAAGAGTCCTACACAGCCGGTGCCTGTATTTTGCTCTAGTCTTCGCACGCATTTTCCTGGACCTCCGGATCCACCCTCCTTTCTCCGAGAGACTGAGTACCGGGACCCCACTCAGGGACTTCATCCAAGGGATGCTCTAGGGGCCACAAGCCTTGGAACTGGATGGAGTTTCTAGAAATGAGTGCCGGAGGAAGTGGAAACCAGTTTAAATTCGTGTGTAGCCGATAGCTAAAATCCTCCCCATAAAAAATTACCTGCTTCCCCTCTTTATTACAAATAAATCTGCCTAAGTGAAATAAAAAGCGGATATCAGTCGTGTTGCCTTTAAATCTCAATGTAAAAGGGGGATTTCAATGCCTTTCTCGCTAGTGCCCGCGTTCGGTCATATCAAATGTGGGTTGCAAGCCCTCCCTCCTCCAAGTGCTTGCGTTTATTATATATGATATTTGCATTTTCCCCTTCTGCTCTAAGCCTTCGTGGTTTAACAAGCTTAAACCAAAAAGAGCTTTTCAGAGTGGGTACGGCCAGGCCTATCTCCCTGACACCTGCCAGGACTTTAAACAGCCATTGGTCGGTTTGGGGTCTGGGTCTAAGAGTCTCTTATGCTCCAAGAAATAAAGGAAGGGGACCATCTCCAGGCTCTATGTCAAGGTTGATAAAGTGTCTGGGAGGAAAGTTGCCGGCAGATCTCTCCTCTACACCCCGCCGCCTAATGTAACGGGAAAAAAGCCCTGCGGATCTCAAGCGGCAGCTTGTGGCCGAGTGTCACGCCGCGGGTGCAGGCTCGGCCGGTATTGCTGCTATGCGCGGAAATATGAGCGAGTAATTTTATAAGTAACAAAGGATCAGGGATGGAATGAGGCTCCTGTTATCCAATGTCATTTAGAAGCCTTGGATCAGCAGCTTCTTGAGGCTAAAAGTGAATTCAAGAAGCCCTGCCTTTCCCTTTTCCCAGGGGTGTCAGCTAAATTTAGAAATAACCTCTATGTGTTTGCACAAATCATGTACCATTTGCTGTTTGTGTAAAAACCGATTAGCCAGACACAACTGTGAAACAACTTGTTACTTTTATAGCTGCAACACACAAACAAATTTAGATCCGTTTAGTTTTCCTTGTAAAAAGAGATTAGAAGGGACCCGCCCGAGACTGTGTGGTCCATAATCTCTTCTCCGTGAAGGTTACTGTGGCTTCTCTCAGTGGCGGCTGATTATCAGGTTCTTGTTTATCAAGTTAAACGATCTCACCCCCGGCAGCCTGTTTTATTTTAGGACTCTGATCCAGAAGGAATGTTTACTCAGGACACAATAATGTTTACTGTTTACCAGGAAAACAGGTTCGGTATTAGAGAGGAACTGTCTTTCAAAGCAATTCCCTAGTCCACGCCGAAAGCAGAGAAATAAGGCTGGGATCAGCAACCGGGAGGCATCTCCGAGACCAGGGAGGCGAGGTGGACGCTCGCGCCAGGGACTGGCTGTGTTTTGCAAACAGCACGCGAGAAGGGCCGAGCTGACAGTACTAGTGCCCGCTCCAGTTTTAAAAAGCGATTTCACATAAGTAATTTTAACAGCTAAATTAATTACGGAATAATTAGAATTGATGCCATTTGAGGATTTATTGGTGATGGGAATCGGCTTCCCGCGTCTAGATGTTTCATTTCTACCTTAATACTTCAGGTTGCAACAGCTGAAATGTACATTAAAAAGAATTTGCAAGGACATCTCCCCAATGCTGTTCTGTGATCTCGCATTTCACACTAAACTAACCTAAAGTATTAAAAAAAAGTTTTTAAAAGAGGAGTGATATGCATCTGTTTTTAAAAGGGTATTAAGGCCATTATTTTTTGGCCTTTGGAAAGCCTAGGGGTTGGAGGAAAAGGAGGCATCTACAGGAATCCTTCAGAATTCGAAATTATGTTGTGGATGGATTATTGACATAGGAAAGAGGTATCTTATTTTAAAATAATAGAAAATTTTATGAAAGAATAAAACAACTGTGTATCTATCAGGTTAATATAGGAAATACAATTCCACTGCAAAATTTAAAGTGCCGTAACATATATTTTAAAAGTCAGCTGGGTTTATTACCAATCCCACTTCAGGGATGAAAAGAAATAGTTTGAAAACTCAAAGCTTTAAATGCTAAAATGAGGGAGATGTTTGGAATTCACATTCTTTTGAAAGGATAATTGAAATGACCAAGAACTCTCATTTGGGAAGTTTACATTGTGAAAGATAAAGTCTGATATTTAAAAAAAAGTAAAATAAAATTGTGCTGATGTTTTGAATTAGGTTGAATTTTTTTTTAATGACAGCTTACTTTACATAACTATCTTGTCATTTAGATTTAATGGATTGATAGGAAGGAGATCATCACCCACATCTCGATTTTATGTGAAAACTAAAAGAAAATATTCATACGATTTAAATTAGGCATATTCTTTCCTTTCTCCAATTATTTTTCTTACACTCAAATTATGAATTAGTAAAGTCTGAAAAGGTCATTACTTGAAAGTCCTCGAATATCTGGGAAAGATAAAAAGCAAATACTAATTTAAAATCTTGTTATTTACCTCAGACACCTAAATAAAACACTAAGCTGAGCCTTTTAAAAATTTATTTACAAAGCTGTGTACAACACGATGGAATAACATTTAGAATACCATATATATTCATTCATATATAAACAGACTTTTATAATAGAATGACACTTTTTGCCTTTTGAAAATTTTTTTATATTTAAAATCTCCCAACGTCTCTATACATTTTTTTCTCACATAAAACTGCGGAGAGTGAACCTTCAAAAAAATGAAAGTTCAGAGCTCTAAATCTACTGAATTTGTTTTTTTCTTAAAAAAATAAAAACCCCAAAAGGAAAGTCAATAATTTTTCTACAAATATGTACAAAGAATTTCCCTCCCATCCCCAAGGTACTGAGAGCAGGCGCCGTCGGGTACGTTTTTGAAAAATTCGGTTTTCGGTTTTACCTGGACGGAGAGCTATTCCCCGCAGGCGCGCGTGAGTTTGCTCCGCCAGCCTAGGTGTGCAGGACCGGGTGGAGGCCGCCGAAGGTCGATGCTGAGGGCTCGCGGGAGGAAATGGAGGAGAGGCAGAGTCCAGGATTGGGCACCGGGGCCAGGACCGGGGCGGGGCGCGCAGCTTGCAAATGCAGCCGACGCTCGAGGCCGCCGCCGGGCCCTGATCCCGGCCACCCGCGCGTCCCTATTGAGCGGGCCACTTGGCTTGCGCCGCGGCAGCGGCAGCTGCGGCGGCCGAGGCTGCGGGCTGCAGGAACTGTCCAGAAAGCGGCACGCTCAGGATGGGCGCGATGGTGGCCGTCGTCCTGCTCAGAGAGAGCGGCTGGTGCGTGGCCATGAGCGCCGCCGACTGCACGGTCCCGGGCGGCCGCAGGAAGGACTGCGCCGCGCCGCCGCCCCCGCCACCCCCGGTGCCCCCAGTTACCCCGCTGCCCCCAGCGCCCGCTGCCGAGCCCCCGGGTGCCGCGGGACCCCCACCAATGATGTTCTCGATGCTGAACGACGGCCGCGCACTCGGCTCGGACTTAATGAGCGACGCCGTGGTGCCCGCAGCGCCCGCCGTGCCCGCGGCGGCCGCGGCGGCGCCCAAGCTGTTGAGCTGCAGCTGCAGGCCTGGGCCGAGCTGCGAGCCGAAGGCGGCCGCTTTGCGGCCGAGCTCGCCCGAGGGCAGGAGCGGCACGGCGGGCGGCAACACGGGTGTCACGGGGGGCAGCGCGTACGGGTACTGGAGCGCCGCGGCCGCCGCCGCGGCTGCCGCGGCAGCAGGGTGAGAATAGGCGCCGGCCGCGGCCGCAGGGTGCAGGCCGTAGGGGCGGCCGTAGGGCCCCGCGGCGCCGGCCGCCGCCGCAAGGCTGTAGGCGCCGAAGCTCTGCATCATGAGCGCCGTCTGCTCGCGCAGGTGCTCCTGCTGGTGGCGCTTGAAGCGTTTCCGGCGCCGCAGGAAGCTGCCGTTGTCGAACATGTCCTCGGATTGCGGGTCCAGGGTCCAGTAGTTGCCCTTGCCTGGGTTGCCCGGTTCGCGGGGGATCTTGACGAAGCAGTCGTTGAGTGAGAGATTGTGGCGGATGCTGTTCTGCCAGGCGGGGAACTTCTCCCGGTAGTAGGGGAAGCGGTTACTGATGAACTCGCAGATGCCGCTCAGGGTCAGCTTCTTCTGTGGGCTCTGCAGGATAGCCATAGTGATGAGCGCGATGTAAGAGTAGGGCGGCTTCACCAGACTGTTCTTGGGCTTGCTCGGGGCCAGGCCGCCTGCCGCACCGCTGCCCGAGCCAGGCCCGCCGCCGCTCCCGCCGCCCTCCTCGCCGCCAACGCCGCCCTTGCAGCCGTCGGCTTCGGACACGCCCGCCTCGCCCCCTGGCCCGGCCCCGGCTCCAGCTGCCTCCTTGGATAGTGCCAGGGGCTGCTGGTGCGGCGGCTGAGGCTGCCCATGGTGGGGTGCCGCCGGCGTCACCTCGTCCGCCTCGTCCAGTCGCAGCTCCGGCGGCCCCGCGGGGCTATCGCAGCCCGCGTCGCTGTCCTTCTCCTCCAGCCCGTCGTCGCCCTCGCCCACCACATCGATGTCCACATCCTCGGCCGTCAGCACCGTCTGGCCGGACATGTCGCTGGCGCTGCCGCCACCGGAGAGGGTCATCCCTCCTCGGGGTTGGTGGCGGCGGCGGGGAAGGAGTGGCACGCTAGGAGGGTCTTTAGGGGCTGCCGCCGAGCTCAGGAGAGGAGGTTTGGGATGGGAGATTGGGAGAGGGGAGAGGAGCGTAGGTGGTTCGGGGCCCTCCCGGCTTGGCTCACACTCGGCGGCCCGGCATCGCGAGCAGCGGGCGCTGCCGTCCGCCCCCCGCGGTCGCGCTCCGCAAACTCCAGCTGTCCCCGGCGCTCGGTACTAGGCGCTCGCTACCGCTCCTGGCCCTGCTGGCTTCTCTACGACGCGCCCCCTCACTTCGCCTGCCTTCCTCGGCCTCTGGATGGGTCGTGGGGACCAAGAGCGGTGCAGGCTGGCGCGGGACGCCGGGCGCCTAGCAGTTCGGGAGGGCACGGACAGGGCCAACGGGGGAGGGGGGTAAAAGGGACGCCGAAGCCCCCGTAGTCGAAAGTCCTGTTTTAAGGACTGGCCTGATAGATTACTTTCTACTTAAAGATCCAGCGGGAGGCGGGGCCACGTGACCGTGCGTGACGTCAGGGCCGCCGCGGAGCCGGCCAAACTCAAGTTGGTTCAGAGAATTGTCAACAAAGGGACGAGGGACGCGCAACTCTGCGCGGCACCGTGCGCCAGCATCCTGCGGGGCCCGAGGGTGCCCCGGCCCGCCCCAGGACCCCACCCTAGGCTGGAGCCCGCGCGGGGGTCAAGGGAGCCTCTGGGTGTGAGTGGGGGTGGGTGCGCGTGAGAAAGGGTGTGGGCCTGAGAGCGTCTGCGGGACCCCGCGGCTCTGCTGCCCTGCCCTCCCAGCTCCCTCTCCTTTCCTCCTCTTTGCCAAAGCTCCCTTGGCAGGGACTGGGCGTAGAATGTAGAACAAGATTCCCATCTTGTATTTCTTAAGAGAAAAACTTAGTAAGTAGTCTCTATTTTGTTTTTTGTTTTTGATTCTTTTTAGCTCTAAAGAGTAAGGGCTGCGTCCCGGCTCTGTCTTGCTAATTAGACTTCAACGCCCCTCCTGCCTCAGTACCCAGTCGGCGGAGACACCTACTGAGGGGTGGTGCTCCTCCTCCCTAAAGCCAAATCACTGGGTCCTGCCTTCGCTTTCCTTGCTCGATGTGGGCGTGTTTATATGTGTGTGTGTGTATATATATATATATATATATATTTTTTGCGGCCACAACAGCATCAGCTCGGGTTCCCCAAGGTCAGAAAATGGCTATCGATTAATCTATTAGAATAGTTGCCGAGAGAAATAAAAAAGACATAAAATAAGAGGGAACCTATAAATAAGGAAGCTGTAACTAGCTGATTGGAGTTGTTCAACGACTTAGCATGTGAAAAAGTCGGAAATGAGGTGCTGGGGAAGGAGCCGGGATTGGCAGCGGGCTGGGTAAGTCGAGTGGGGCCGGGAAGAGGCTTCGGGCCTCTAGGTTAGACGCCGCGCCCACGCCGGGATGGCAGAACAACGCGGGGAGCGGGCATTGTGACTTCTCAGGCACCGGGGCCCAGCATCCTGGGAGTGGGGGCGGCCTCGGTTACGCCAGCGGGCTAGGCTCTTAGTTGCTGCTAACTAATGTGAATTCTTTCCTCTTAGGGCGTAAACAAACCCTCCAAGATTTAACTTCCGCAGAAACCAGCAGCAGAAGGGGTGGAGGAAGAGGCGAGGATGCGGCCAGTGCACACCGAGTTTCTATGGCAAGGAAAGTCAGTGATGGTAGGAAAGACTGTGGGCATTTAACTGGGATGGGGTGGTGGGGAACGCAAACCGCCCGCGGGTGCGCGGCATTGCTGGAGCGCGTGGACCTCGCACCTCCTAACAGTGCTCCTGACCTGGTGAATTCGCGACGCACCGCCTCTTCCCGCATTTTTAGGCCGCCTCCTTGCGAGCCGCAAGCGCCTGCCGGGTGGGGCAGGCTCCTGCAACCCAAGCCCAGTCTGTCCGCTGAGGCCTAGGAGGGGAATGTCGGCCTCGCCAGAGGAAGGACCAAATGGGAGATGGTCCGAGAGGACATAGTGAAATATTTACAGAAGACACCAAGAAACTGATATATTTCCTGGCGAACAGTGGTAGTTCTGATTCGCCCAGTCCGCCTGGCGGACAGTGGTACTCTCTCTCACCTACGACTCCCTTTTTCCTAAGCGCAGACACATACACGTAAACTTGCTTCATTATAGGCAGTGCCACATACCGATTGACTTTAATTTTCATTAGATGATTTCCCGGATTAAACACTAGCACATTGGATCCCCACGTCGCAGGATGTTTCTGGGTGAATCTGGGGACAGGGTGGGGGCAGTTATTCCACCTTGAGACACCCATAAAAGTACAAGATTTTCCTGTATCTAAATGATACCCCGGTTACACCTGACTGTAAAAAGCATCTGAGTTTATTTCCGCAGCTGCACCGCTTTTTGGCCCGTAGGCTCCGAACCTTTTACAATACCATCTAGACAGCCTCCTGCGGAACCGACAGGAGCGGCGAGCTGCTTGCCCACTGCCCCTCCCCCCTGGCAGCGGAGGCTGCGGCTGCAATAATTACTGCCCTACCCAATAATTACAGAAGTAAGGTCGAAAAAACAAGAAAAAAACCTCTAAATTCACAAATTCAGAATTTCCTTTTGCTCAGCTTTTGGTTGTCCAGCCCCAGCAAGCACTGGCCGCAGCACGCGCCCCACCGTAGCCTAGGAGGCTGGGCCCGCGTGGACGCGTGCACGTGTGTTTGCGCGCGCGGGAGGGTGGCAGCTCCAGGGGCTGCCCTCTGCAGTCTTCTTGAAGTAGCCTCCAAATGAGCCTAATTTTGATTCCGATTAGGGCTGGCTCTCAGGATTCCCTTCGCGCCGCTGGGCGCTGCCTCTCAGCCTCCCTCGGCCAAGACCAGGCTTGATGCATCCATTCCTCCGTATCTCTTTGGAACCTCCCTGGGGGAAGGGGTGGGGAATGAACAACTCCCAGCCGTCAGTTCCATTTGTTGCGCTTTTTTCCTACCACACAATAAAAGTCAAATTAATTGATTCATACCATTAATTACGGTGCATACCGTGAAAAGCAACGCTTCCCCTCGGTTAGAGATCTATTGTGCTAATCTCTTGTTCAATCAGTGTTACCATCTGATGCCGGATCTGGCCCTTACAGAAACTTTTCGACTCTATTAGCTAAATGATGAGACGTGCAGGACCTACTGGCTGCGGCCCCGATGTCCTGCGCCCGTGCCGGCCCAACGGCTTGTTATCGATTTCCAGAGGAGTCGGCGGATTTTCCTGCGATCACTCTCGGCTGGAGAATCGGCCACCGTTTTTCTCTTTCCGAGAGAACAGTAGCGCAGCTCAACCTTCCGTGGCGGGAAGGAGGCTAAGCTGCAGCCCAGGTGGGAGGCGGGAAGGTTCCCGCTGCGATGGCAGCGGGACGCCGCCAGGGCGGAAGGGCTCAAGCCTGACGCGGTGCAGGGTCCTGCCTTAGGCCGACTAGATTCCGGGCTAAGTAAATCCTGTTTGCCGCGTAGTTTTATTTTGCAGCTAAAAGCCCAAGTTGTCAGTAACTGCCAAACTTTAGAACAGAGAGATGGGAGAAGCGAGATGGATGCAGAGAGAAAGTGACACATTTGTTGGGGGGGGGGGAGAAAAATGTGATAGAAGGAACGGAAATATTAGGGGGGAAGGAAAGGGAAATGTGATAAACATTTTCTGAGTCTCAGATGGTTAGTGGGGGAGGTACAAAGAAGGAGAATGAAAACACGCAAACACACAATTACTATGAGTGAGAGTGACTACTTGGGTCACAACGAGCAAACTTCCCAGGGAGGATTTAAAGAAGATGGCAGCCAGCTGTTTCACCTGTTCAAATGTTTGAAACGTTTCAGCCAAAAGAGAATGTAACGAGGCTCTCTCCGTTTCTCTTGGGACGGGCAGAGTCCGTGGTACCCAGCTGCGGAATCCACCAGGACTGGGGCTGTAGGGGGCGGGGGGGCTGGTGGTGGTGGAGAGGACTGAGGTTCTAGCAACAGGAAGAGAGAAAAGTGGAGTCCGGATCGATAGGAAGGAAATTGAGATGTCTCGGGGGAGGGGAGATTTAGAGTGTGTCCTAGGGGGTGAGATGGGGGTCGAGGGGAGGAGAAGTGGATGGAACAATTTATGACGGAGAAAGGGTAATTAATTACAACTCAATTTGGGTTCTTAACTGGTCAACACGGGAGGAGGGGCACGGTCAGAGTCTGCGGACGGCTGGAATGGCCCACATACCCCCTCGACAGGACGAAGCGAACCCAGGTGCCCTCTTCCTCCTCCTTTAGGTCAGAGACTATACCAATGGTTTGAATAAATCGTTGGCCCGAGGTGAGACAGAATCTTTCCCTGGGCGCGAGTGCACTTTTCTTACAATACGGGGAGAAAGGACCAGGTTCCGCGCAGTGAGAGGCGCGACCCGCACTGAGAGCAACCACCCTCCCTCTACTGACTGGGAAACAAACGTGGGTGGAGCCCATCTGGAATATACCCTTCCCCCAGGCCAAAAACAAAACAAAAAACAAAAAACACCAAAAAAAAAAACCCACACAAAAACAAAACAAAAAACAAGAACCCAAGTCGGCTCTTTCTTGACAATCTTCATAGATGTGTTAAACTGTTATCCGCCTCTGCCTGGATGGACACCACTGAGGGAGGTGGGAAGGGCTGAGATGATACCCGGGTCCCAAAGTTATTTCTGTTTCCAAGAAGGTGGAATTCGACTCACTTACCACCATCCTTGTATACCTATCCAGATATCTTGGCGGCGGGGGGGGGGGGGGGGAGGATTTAATGTTCATGTTTGGATTTGCATCTCAAAACTTCATTTATTTTCAAGGGGTCCGCCACTCAGGGCCCATGCCAAGAAGTGCCTTGTAATGGCGAGAGACCAAAGGGAAAGGAAGAGAGAGAGAAAGAGAGAGAGGATGGTTTTGAATTTATTTATATTGGAAATGTATAAACATCCATTCTGTAAAAGGCAACACGTTTAATTAACGATGAGAGAGCAGTTAGGGGCAGAAAGCTAGTAAAATTGTGTGATAAATTTATGGCATTGTTAGCGTGCTTTTAATTATGGCTATTATGTTAATTATTTCACATTAGCATGGAGTTATCAGCAGCATGTCAGATTTAATCAAAACGAGCCTTTCTCTCGAAAATTGTTCTTTTTATCCGCGAGGAGAAAGGTCCCGGGCAGGATCGGGGCTTAGAAATGACTTGGCGTTGAAAGCATTGAAAGTCTTTCCGACACCGTTTGGCCGGGTCCGGCTGTCCGCTGGATCCCTCCAGGCTACCGGCAGCTCGCGGAGGAGCCGAGGGCTGGGTTTTTAGGAATTCACCATTTTCACCCCCTTCGGAGCCGACACTTCATCATATGGGATCATTCTGTCAAACAATATGATGCTGCTCATTTTTATCTGTCCCGCTTTACAAAACCCCCATTCAGCCCGCGGAGGAGCAACAAAAGCCTGGAAGCGGCGCGGCGGCCGCTGCCGGCCACGGCCTCCCCCACGAGCTGGAGGGAAAGGCGAGAGGGGTCGAGGAGCGCCGGCGGCGGGCGCACGCCCTTCGCGGTCCGAGGGAACGCGGCCTGGCGGGGCCCACACACCCAGGTGGCGGTCCCCGGGTATGGCCCGGGCGGGACACGCCTCTCACAGGCCGGAGCCCGTCCTTGGTCTCCCCGCGGGCCCAGGGCGGAAGCGCCTTTCCCTCCCCGAGAGCGACTTGCCCACCCGGGCCACATCGATTTCTTAATCACTGGCGATCGATTTATTGGGAGCAAATAAATAGCCCGTTTTGGAAACGTTTCAATTGTTGGCCTGATGGTTGGGGCGCTGACGCGGGAGGGCGCGCAGGGCGGAGGGGCGCGCGCGGGAAAGGGCTTGTGGGAACGTGGGAGCGCAAAGGCCGAGCACCCCTCGCCACCGAAGCCTCGTGTGTGTGCGCGCGCGCGCCGCTGCCGCCACACGTCGCCCGCGCTCCGGCCTCCGGCGACGCCCGGGCCTTCTCGAGGGTACGGCTTCCTTCCCTCGCGCTCAGCCCCCTCTGGCGGCGGGGCGGGCGGGAGTTCAGCGCCCAGCCCTTCTACCTTGTCACATCCAGGCAAGTTCACCCGGGGTTCTGATTCCTTCGTAAAGTTTCCCCTCGGGCCCCCGAGCGACCCTGAGGCCAGTCCCTGGGACCCGCGCGGGTGGAGGCTCTCAGGCCCAGGGCCGCTCACGCTCACCCACCGGCCTTCCGGCCTGGGCCCGCGGACGCTGCTGCCTCCTCGTCCAAGGGCCAAGGGCCGGGAGCGGCCTTCCTACACAAGACCACTCAGGCCCCCGCCCTTCCTGGGACGGGGCTGTGGACCGGCCAGCTGTTGCCTTATTTTTAGCGCCATTCCATTCGCGCGGTTATATTTAACTTGATCCACTCCTCCGAGGAGGTCGCTCGGACATCGAATTCTCTACATCGCAGCTTGGGCCCGCCCGCCTAGCCTCAGGGGCAGATTGGAAAACCCCTGCTTAAGAATCTTTGACATCTCCGGAGCTTGGCTAGGAGAGGAGAGGTTGAGAGGTCTGGTTCTAGAAGCAGTCGCCACCGCACTTGCACACACACTGTGCGGGTTCAGTCTTGTGTGGGGGAGGGCAGTGGGAGGGAGGATTCCGTCCCAAGGGAAGGATTCTCTGTGGGGAGTATTGAGTCCATTTCCTACTTATGCATGATCCAGAGCACCCAGGTGACCTGGAAGACCTCTTACACTCTGCCCTTCAGAAAGGTTATGGCTTTTGTATTAATGCAGGATTCTCCCTCTTCTTCTCCCTACTCCCAAACACAGGCAACAGGACACTTAAATTTAAGTAGTTTGTTGGTTCCTCAGTTTCAGCCTAGTGTTCCCTCGGCAAAATCTCAGAAAGAGTATGATACAGGCTGGAAAGGACCCACTTGGATAACATATAGAAACACCATGGGAATACACACATTTTTCTCTCAGAAGATCAAACTGAATTTACCAAAAAAATGCAAAAGCCACATACGAAAGGTGCACATACAGATGTGACATAACCTGGGATATCGAAACACGTGTTTAAAATTTAAATTCTTTTCTTTCTAACACTCTTATTAAAGAAAGGACTTTCTTAGCCTTAGGTCCAAAGCAGATTATTTCTGACTGCCTCTTTCTGTAGGTCTCCCCACAACCTATGGGAGAAGGACGGAAGTCCCAGATGAATTTAAGGGGAGAGGAAGGATATCTATGCATACACACACACACACATATATATTCATTTACTTATTTATTAATACTTTGTTGACCAGTTCTAGACTCTGGAGAGTGCTCGGGAGGAAAAGAATTAAACTCAAGATTCCAGGATGATGAGTGCCATGATAGAGGAACATAGCACACTGAGTAGGGCCTTCCCACTCTTTGGGGAATGAGACAGTGTGAAGTTTTCCAATACAGAAAGTAATACTGATGAGCTTGTTCTGACTTTAGGGCTATACTAGGAAGATTAGGGAGAAATAAATTAGAACCTGGAATACTTTGGGAAAACAAAGTACTAAGATGTCTAACCATACTTCTAGACAGCCAGGGTGCCTTGGTCTGAAGGGAAATAGAGAATAGAATGTGACAAAGAAGCAGATGAGAGTTGGAAGAAGGGAAAAGTTACAGTATAAAAATAGAACTTTGCTTAGAAATTTTGTCTACGTCTGGTATGATTCCTTTTGGATTATATGGAAGTGCTTTGACTAACACTTAGAAGAAGTTATACAAGGGACACGGATAAAAGGAAAAGATCCTAGGGAGGGGACTCACAGGGAGAGACTACTGAAAAGTCTGGCTGGTAGACCCAGCTACTCTTCTAACCTTACATTAGTTCAAGGGCCAGGCTCAGAACTGCAGGGTTAGAATATTTAGAGGGTAGGCTTCACCTTTAGAATGTTACCTCCACAAGGGCAGGAAGTTTGATCTGTGTTTGTTCACTGTGGTTTCCGTAGCCTCTAGCCAAGCACTCTTGGTTTGGGTTGGAGTTGGGGGTGAGGGGATGGGGAAGGGACTGGCAGCACTCAAAAAATACTGGTTTGATGACTGAATTAGTGAGACACAGCCCCACTGTGATGGGTGACTTATTTGAGAAAGTTTGTAGTTTAAATGTTGTTTAATTAATTTTATAAATATTTATCACAAAATGTTACAGGGGTTCAGAGTAGTTACATCTAACTCTGCCTGGAAAAGAGGAGTGTGTAGGAAGGTTTCCCAAAATGTGTAGGAGGTATGCAAGATGTGAGAAGCAGCTTATAATTTAATTTGACTGAAACGGGAGGGTGGCTGGAGTCGATGCTGTAGAGGTAGACAAGAGTGAAATCATGAAGCCTCCTGAATATTGCGCTAAAGAGCCTGAAGTTAATACTGAAGGTATTAAGTAACTGAAGTTACACTGAAAGGTATAACTTGGTGATTGGCATGATCAGAGTAAAATTTGGCAACAGTTGTCTGGGGACATGTGAAGGATAAACTAGAGGGAGTAAGACTGGAGGTAGTAAACAGGCTATTTCTGTTATGTCAGTAAGAGGTGATGAAGATGTGACTTAAATTACTGGCAGTGAGACTGGAGAAGATGGGATGAATTGGAGAAAGATTTAGAAGGGAAAATTGATAGTATTAAGTGTCTGATTAATAAAGGAGAAGTTCATAGTAGCTCCCAGATATGAAATTTGGGTCTAGAGGAAAAGTTGGTATTGAGAGGGAGAATACAGATGGAGGAACACTCTCCTGCACCTCGGTCATGCACATGACTACCCAAGTTATCTCCTTAAATATCAGTTAGAGCATGCCAATTACTTCCTGGATCAAAAACCTTGTTGTATATAGAAAAAAAACCCCAAACTCTTCGGGAAAGCATTTCAGGTGTGCCATGATGTGATCTGGTTCCAACTTACCTTCTAGTTTCATTTACACTTCATGCTCCAGCCCCATGGGACTATATTCCATTTCCAGGACACTCCATGATCTCCATTATATACCAGTTATGTGACCTTGAGCACATACCTTAAGACTCTGTACTTTATTTCCTCATCTGTAAAATGGGGATAATAGTATCTTCTTTATGGAGTTGTTGTAATAAGTATACCCAAAACATTCAGAGTAGAGTTTGACACATAGTTTTAAGGATCACACCAAAAACACTTTTTTTTTTTTTAATGAATTGTGTCTTTGCAATGCCTTTTCCTGATTTCTGATTGATAGACAGAGTCCCAGCCTTCTCAGAATTTTCAGTTTAGTTGTGAAGAGTGAGAGAGGGGACATTGTAAGCCCTTGAAGGTAGAGATTGAGAGGCTTAGATTATTATTATTTTTTATCTTGGAAGTGACTTTTCTAGAATTTTGAGCAGGGCAGTGATGTGACTGGATATGTGTTTTAGCAATATCACTCTATCATTGGTGTGGAAAATGGACTGAATGCAGAAGATGATGAGTTCAATTTTGCACATACTGAATTTGAGGTGCTGGTGAAATTTCAGAGTCCATATAATTATAGAGATAGAAATCTAGACCAGTGCTGTCCAATGGAAATATAATGTGAGATACAAATGTGAGTTATGTATGTACTTTTACATATCTAATAGCTTCATTGAAAAAAGTTAACAGAAACAGAAGTAAGTTGATTTTAATGACACATTTTGACCCAATATACCTAAAAATAGTGTCATTTCGGCATACAGTTTTTACAAAAATTATTGAGATATTTTCCATTCTTTCTTTTCTGACTAAGTGATGTGTATTTCATTCTTGCAGCCAGCACAATTTGAACCAGCCACATTTCAAGTGCCTCATAGCCACGTTTGGCTAATGGCTGTTATATTGCATAGGTTAGGTCTAGACCTTAGGAGAGAAGTCAAAACTACAAATAAAGGCTTAGGAGCCATCAGTGTTCAAGTGCGATAGTTAAAGCAATGAGAGTATATAAGCTCAGCAAACAGGAGTGTGTGGGATGAGAAAAAGGCCAAGGGAATACCAAAGATGGGAGAAAGAAAAAGAACCCATTAAAGAAATTGAGAAAATAAATGGAATAAACTGGGAGCAAGTTCAATCATGGGAAGCAAGGAATAGGGACTTTTGAGAAGATAAATTAGTCAACAAGGTCAAGTGTTTCTGAGATGTATTTTTATTACGTGTAATTGTTATATAGATCTTATTATAAGGGTTTGGCCATCTCTGATAGAAATTATTTCAATATAAGTAGATTGTTTATTCAAATTCTGATAGGCAGTTATTGAGAGTAGATATCATTTCTTCATTCTGTGCATAGTTGCAAAATATTATTGTTTGATTTCATTAAAACATGCGTATTGCCTCGTTCCATGAACTTGTGCCAAAGTCACAATGACCAAAATGTTCATTGCTCCTTGCCAGGAACAGTTCCAGTTTAAGCCTACTTTTCAAGTATAATTATATCTAGGTCCTAGTTTATTCTCAGAAGTGTCCCAGTTTGGATAGTAAATTATTTGGTCACCGCATACATAGTAGACATAACTTTCATCACTTAGAGCATAATCAAGCTGGCTGTCAGGTTTTCTACTGATGGATAGAGAAATGCTTAAAGCAAATATAGGTGCCACTAACTATAGTTTTAATTGCCTCCCAGTTAAATCAGGGCTTCTCTTTGCATTCTCCTGAGGTTTTCCTGAAGGGAAATTAAAGCAGAATAACGTGCCAAGTAAGACTGTGACTGAATCTTTTTGTGACACAAAATACATCTATACATTCCTATCCCATCCACACCTCCAGGATGATGGAAGTGATTTTTATTAAGTACATGCTATGTGCTAGGTGCTCTCCAATGCAATTTACATGTATTTATTTAATCCTTACAACAATCTTGCAAGGGAGGGACTGTATTGACTCCCATTTTACAAATGAGGAAGGTCACTCAGCCAGGATTTGAAGGCAGTTGGCTCTTAACCTACCATATTGCACTGCCCTCTAATACCATCTTTCTTTTTATCGCTCCCTTCTTTGCCTTTCTCATCCCTGATAGCTTTCTCACTGGCACCCACAGCTGAATTAAACCTTTCAGTGGGAGCATATCGATTAAATGCCTCTATAATTTTAATATTAATTATTTGAATTATGGAAGATGATGCACAAGATGAAGATCTTTATGTTCTAGTCATTACTGTAGAGTTTTGATTTTTGTTTTTTCCTGGGATTAAGATATGTGTCAACCCTTTTATGCTATTTTCTTTTAAAAGGGACCCTAATACTTTTTTTTTTAATTGAAGTACAGTTAGTTTACAATGTGTGTCAATTCCTGGAGTACAGCATAATGTTTCAGTCATACATGAACATACATACATTCCTTTTCATATTCTTTTTCATTATAGGTTACTATAAGATATTGAATATAATTGCATGTCCTAATACTTTTTTGATAACTGAGTTTGAGAATGTCTCAGATCAGGCAGTCTTTAGGAAAACTTTATTATAGAATTTTTAATGACACCTTGAATTATTGTCTCTCACTACATCATCCCTAAATTTAAAAAATACAAATAGTAAATACTAATTTTCTCATAGTTTCTGTGGATCAGGAATTCAGAAAGGGTATAGCTTGGTGATTCTTGCTTAGTATATCCTGTAAGGCTGCAGATAAGCTGATGTCTGAGGCTGCATTCATCTGAAGACTTGACTGGGGCTTACTCACATGGCTGTTTGCAGGAGGCCTCAGTTCTTTGCCATGAAGCCCTCTTAATAAGACTGTTTAAGTGTCTTTCTGACATGGCAGCTGGGTCCCCAGAGCAAATGATGTAAGAGAAAAAGCAAGGCAGAAGCCACGATGTCTTTTATGACCTAGCCTCATCACATGCTATCACTTCTAAGGGTCACACAGAACAGCACTGATGCAGTGTAGTAGTGCACTGTACTGCAAATGTGCATACTGGAATGTTGGGGTCATTGGGGCCACCTTGGAGTCTGGCTACCACAATCCACTTTCTGCTCCCTCTGACTCACATTGCTACCACATGTAAAATGTACTCTTTTTCTCCCAAAGTTCCTAAAAGTCTTTTTCCAATACAGTATCACCTCAGAGTTCAGAATCTCATCATATAAATCAAATTCAGGTGCAAATGAAACTTCTTAGATGTAGTTCCATAAGTACAGCTCCTTGAGTACAGTTCCTCTTGCTCTGAAGACCTGTGAACTAAAGAGACAAATTATCTTCCTCCACACACACACCCAACATTTAATGGTAGGATAGGCATAGGATATCTGCTGTACAGGTGCTCCTATTCAAAAAGAGGGAATAGGGAGCCACACAAGAGTAACTGATCCAGAGCAATTCTGATGTTCAGTTAGGGACAGGCTGGCATTTCCTTGATTAGGGCTCAGTGCCTGAGAATAATTCTTGGTGGCTCTTGGCTCCAACTTTTGTGTTCTTATTTCTACTCTTCATGTCATCCTTCCTTTCTCATGAAGGATAGCACGTGTTTGCAGCTGAGTAGTTTTCTTAGCCTGCCTCCTGCTTGTAGAGTGTTGGGGGATCCAAAGACCTCTTTTGATTTTGTGCTGTTTATACCCATTTTAGTCCAATCTAGTGATGTTTCTGCCAATATAATTCTATTCTAATGTAATTCCCCAGGTGTCTTCTGTCATCCTCCTAGCCATGTATAATGATGAAAATGAACCCTACTCTGGGTGTGGGTGGTGGGAAGGGTTGAAACTTCATTGATTTAATCCAACTGTGATGGTTTCATCCACCTTGCCAAAGACTGATTAAGACATGGTCAAGTGATACCATTCTGTCCAATGAGAAAGAAGGAGAAGATTGTTGAGGGGTTTCTAGGAAAGGTTTTCTTTGTCAACAAAAAGGTCTCCAAGGAAGGAGGTGTTCCTCTTCTTCTGCTAGACATTATGTCTGCATCATACTTGCAGTTGTCATCTTTTGCCCTTGAGTCTGGCAGAATAAAACAATGGAAGCACTTAGGTTCTTTGTTACATAGTTGAGCAACTGCATTAATCAAGGTCAGAAAAACAAATTTTCTTTATTTTTAAACCAGTTGCTAGTTGTGGTCATGAATTTAAAGTGAAACCCAATCAGCATGGCTGTGTGGTTTTTTGTTTGGTTGGTTTGGGTTTTATGGGCCAATCGCTCAGGTGAAGGCTGGAGAAAGTAGTGGATAATGGGATACAAGCGGGTTTTGGTGATTACGTGTTTGCAAAGTACAGTGGCTGTACTTCACAAAGAAGTGATTACTATCATTATGGCTCTCTTTTTCCTTTCCTCTCCCCTCACCCTTCTAATGGCCTGCACCCACCTTTCCTGTCCCTTCTCCTTTTTCCTCTTCTTCCTCCTGCGTGGGTAGCTTCCTGATTCTCAGTCGTCTTTGAGCTACCATTTATATGTGTGAATTGTCTTACTCAGTCCTCATAACAACCCCATCTAGCAGTTACTGATTAATAGTCCCATTTTTTTAGTTGAGAGATTAGATTAAGCAATTTTTTTTCATGGCCATACAGCTCAGAAGTAACCAAACAGGCATCCAGCTCAAGCCTATGTGATTCCAAAGTCTGTATTTTAACCACTCTGCAGGAGTGAAAGGAACTCTTTTAAAAGAAAGACCATTCCCTAGCTCTCAGTGTTAACCTAGTTGAATTCATATATCTACCTGGTGGATGTAGATTAACAGAAAACTATGGTCAAGGCCTCTACTTGTGGGGGCCAACATTGTAACTTTAGAATAATCAGACTTTCAGTGTTTATTTTCCTTTAAAACAAAGGAGAATAAACCTTGAAACTTGAAACAAGATCAAGATTCTAATATCTCTGACCAGTTCCGGCCTATTAAATGAGCTAGTTTCCCAGAGATCTGGTTACTTTGCCACCCTTGGGCAGCTAGGCAGGAGGAAGATTTCAGTCCAGACCTTCTCAACTGGTAAAAAGGGTGGCAACCATTTCTGATACTTACCATTTTTTTTTCTGGAGTATTTTATTTAGTATAAACCATGGCCTAGAGATCATTCTAAGAGGCCTAAGGAAATTAATCTTTATGTATTGACTTAGATAACTTTACCTTTAGTGTCCTGCCCTGATTTTCCAGTTGTTTAAAGGAAGTCATATTTAGTTTTGACATGTATCTTTCTTTTTCAGGAATAGGAAATTGGCCTCAAAAAAGCCATGAAATCTTCTGTCTCTGGTAGTCTTATCAGTCTGTAATTCCTTGAGACTTCTTAGGAATTCACAAATTTTTGAACACAGAACCTTAAAGAGGAAACAGTTTTCTTTGTGCTCTGATTTGGGCGTTGTGTAGAGAAAGTGATACTTAGTTTGGAGATGGGCAGTCCTCCTGTCCTCCTGTAGATCAGTGGTGATAACTCACAAAGAGCCTGCATGTCCCCAGGGCATTTACAGTTTTTGAATATTCACTCCTACTTATTTAAAAGACTTAGAGGAAAACAGCTATACTTATTCTTTTATTGTGTTAATCTCATTTACATACTGACTGGAATTGTTTATATAGGGGATTTTGACTGTGGTATTGTTTGCCTAAGGAAGAAAACTTGGTAGCAATCTTGTCATGCAATATTTACAGTCTGCACACTGTATATATTTGGGGTATCTTGCTAAAATATTGCATGACAGGAAATTTCAATAAGCATGTTTAAATGAATTCTAAGAAACCAGACAGAGAGGAAATATGCCTCTCTGGTTCTGAAACATTTATCTCCCTGGGTGGAAAAGGGTATGGGTAAGCCTTTGAATGATAGATTGCCCAAGAGAAAAATGTACATTAATCTGTGGTTTGTGTTCCCTAAATGTCTTAATTGCTTTTAAAGCCATGTAAATAAATAACATTCAAAGGATATGAATTAATATCCTAAGAAATGACTTTCCTGATATAGAGGCTCCTATTTCAAATAATATTTACAAGACACTGCAAATAATTTTTCAGCCCAGAATTAAAAAGTCTGAGGTTGAGAAACCTGAATTTACCACTGTTAAGGTAGGAACATTTGTTTTGTTTTGTTTTACAATGAGATTAATCCTTGCCCTACATATTCACTTGTTATTTTATAAAGGAAGGAAGGATCAAATCTCCCTGGGAGGGACCAAGGACTTTGGATCGCTAAGACTTTTAAAAAAAAATTGAAGTATAGTCAGTTATACTGTGTCAATTTCCTATGTACAGCATAATGTCCCAGTCATGCATATAAACACATAGATTCATTTTCATATTGCTTTTCATTAAAGGTTATTTTCAGATACTGAATATGGTTCCCTGTGCATTACAGAAGAAATTTGTTTTTTATCTAGGATTGCTAAATCTTAATGGTGATTACAGTACTTTAAAGCTAGGAATTGAACCTAAAGGTAAACTCAGCATACCCTTCATTTTATTTCTGAACAGAACATTGTATGTTTTAGAGAGGGGTTAAAATAGGTTTGCTATAAATGCGCATCAATTTTCTGAATTAACAGTGAATGCATTTGGTCATAATGCTTCTCACTCTCCTCTCAAATGATTAAAACAAAAATCTGTAAGTTGATTACCATTTGAAGAAGTTTTAATATTGAACTTTCTTTGATTTATAAAAATCAGCTTATTCTCACTTTGTACTTACAAGTGATCCTCCTCTTACTCCTCCCAACATATGAAGATTCGTGGTATTTTTTATCTTTGACTCACGACAAGAAATATGTGACCAGGTATATAAATGCATGTAACTAGATTCATACATACATGAAACACACGTTTCATAGAATGAGATTCACACTATGTACATTGTACTATGATTTTTTTTTTTTTCCTATTCTGGGGGAAAAAATGCTTGTCACGACCCACAAAATCAATTTCATGGCCCCCTAATGAGTTGCAACTAAGAGTCTGATAAAACACTATCTAGACTGTAGAGAGATAACAGAATTGAATAAGCACATTCTTTTTGACTCTTAGGAATTCTGAAGCCCAGTGAAACCAACCTCCTCCCCTTACATTGTCTTCCATGTTTTTCCTCTTATATTATAGCATATATTTTCTCCTTACGCTGTAGTCAGACCTGGGATTTTACACATTGAAAAACGGAAAGAATTTTTATCACCCCTAGCTTCAAGAGTGGAGGAAGTTGTAGCTAGAAAGTTTCTCAGAGAATAACCTGTTAAGGAATGAAAGAACTGTATCTGATTACTATCGGATACTTGCTAGGTGCACTTTAAGCCTATTGTAGAGGTGGTCCTTTGTTATAGATGTACTCACTTCATGTGACAGATGGATCTACAGCCTTGCTTTTTAAAACCTTTTTAGTTATTTGATTGCTTGCCTATTTATTTATTTGTTTGTTTGTTTATTTATTTATTTATATTGAATTATAGTTGACTTACAGCATTGTGTTAGTTTCTGGTATACAGCATGCTTTTAAAGCACAATGTATGGCTATTTAAAAGAATCTATGAGGAAAATTTATGAAGTTTCTAAAATCCTTCTATATTACAGCAAATGATACTAGATTGTCAACTCCAGGAAGGCAAGGCTTTTTGTCCGTTTTATTCACTAATACATCTCTAACTTGTAGAATACTACCTGGCACAAGATGGTGCCCAGTAAATATTTGTTTAATGAATCTAAACTGTGTTTCCTGAAGATTCCTCCAACTAGGACATACTGTATTCATATAGCGTGGAAGGTTATACACAATGTTGTTGGCTAGCATTCCTTATCACACATTTTCTAGAAGACCCTTTGTGCCAAGATCAGATTTAAAAAATAACCTCAGTGCAGTTTATGGCATGTCAATTATACATTAATAAAGCTGTCTACAAAACACCAAAAAAATTTAAAAATTACCTCATTATTGTAAAATTGTTGCTTTATGTGAAACAAATAATGAACAAGCAAACAATGGGAGACAAAATATTCTAATATAAATAATAGCAACCATTTATTGAGTCCTTAATAGATAAGTAGGGAGGGAAGAATATTGTCATTCAGTTCTCACAGCTCTGAGAAGTAAATATTATTTTTAGTCCCTTTTTGAAGAAAAAGGTTTACAGGGTCTAAGGAAATTACTAACACTACACACCTAGTAAGCAGTTAAAACTGGAATTTGAACCCAGGTCCAGTGTTCTAACCATTACAGTTTTTGAGGTTGAAGCTTTTTTCGTTTGTTTGTTTTAGCTTTTTTTTTTTTTTTTTTGAGGTTGAAGCTTATTAAGACACCAAAGTCACCTTATCACTTCAGTTAGAAATTCATGTATTTGATATTTTATTCATTCATTCAAATGAAGGAACTGAGAACCTACTATACAACAGGTATTAGGTATAACAGTGGTAACCACACCAGATATGGTTGGTTCCTGCTCTCATGACCATAGGATCTGATAGAGCAGACAGATAATATAGATCAGTTTAGAAACAAAAATAGTACAAAATGTGATGAAGGAATCAGAGTGTTACAGTAGAAAATAATAGCTGGGAAGCCTATAGTGACATTCAAGATAGAGTTGGCTGGTGAGTCTTTTAAGCTAAGATCTGAAAGATGAGGAACCAGTCTATGTAAGAGTTTTGGGGTAGTTGGTGGGTGGTGAGGAGAGAAGGAGGGGTGGGTAGTGTGTTCCACGTGGCAGAATGGCCCCAGATGGCAAGAGCCCTGAGGCAAAAAGAGTTGGAGGAGTTTTTTGTGGCAGAGGGACAGGAAATGCAGCTGGAGAGGTTGACCCGGCTAGATTATAAAGGGTCTTACAGGCTAAGGAAAGGAGATTGGATCCTGTTACATATACAAAAAGGAATAGGCATTCTCAGATCAGGCATCAGTTACATAATGAGAGGTTCTTATTAAAATACTTGGATTGCATCAAATGAAATTTCAATATTGAATTAATTAGCATACATTACATTGACTACTGTGTATCCAGCCTTCTAACACCCTTTCCAAGAGTGCATATATTTTCTTTGGTAATTTTCTGTTTGAAAATGCCCAGCATTTTATTTTAATTCCTCTACTCTCTATCTCTATAATGCATTGATTCAGCTTTTAGAAAGCACGTGTTGAAATCTTACTAAGTTATTTAAATACGGATCCTAACCTAATGAACTTGAAGAATAGTAGCAGAGTTAAGATACATAAACTATTATACAGTATAATTTGTTAAGTGGGATAGAAGGTACCAATAAAGTACTCCTGGGAGTTCAGAAGAAAGATTTCTTTTAGCTCTGGGGGATTGAGAAGGAGGGGTGGGGGGGATTAAGAGAGACTTCCTGAAGGAGGTAGCATTTGCTCCTGGTTTTGAAAGGATAAGTGGGATTTAAACATTAGGAAGTTGAGTAAAGGGCAAAAAGTCCTGTTAAAAGTTCCAAGTGTAAATGAGTGCCTGTGTGTTTAGCGTGGTCCTTACTACACTGCCGATCCTCAATTTGATATGATTGTCACCAGACCCTTGGGAGACATCCAGGACTAAAATAGTTTGAAAGTGTTATGCGGCAGGATTGAAGTTCATAGCCCTCTGCGAAATTATCTGTAGATCCAGCCAGGGTTGTTTGTCTTGACTTTCTCAGCTGCTTAAATTTATTAACAAATTATATGGAGGCCTAAAGAATTAGAGAGGTAGTTTTAAAAGAGCACTGGAAGGGGAGACAAAGAATCCAGTCTTGTTCTTTTGCTATCTTGATGTGTGATCTGTTTCTCTGTCTGTAAAGTGGAAAGTGATGATTCTGTCCCTTCTCCCCCACTTCCTATGAAGGCGGAGATGACTAGGAATGGTGATGAAAAAAGCTCAGAAGAAAGATACTGCATAAGTCAAATAAATAAAAACAACGATTAAGAAAGCACTATGATGCAAAATGACGTTGTTTAAACTCTTTCCTTTTGGGCTTTGTAAAGAACCATGGGGTAATTTGAAATTCTTTTTACCTTTTTTTAAACAAGGTATCTCAGGTTGGAAGTTAAAGGAAGGCTGGAGGTATTTAAATTTGTGGCTAAGGGTGGTCAATTCAGAAGGCAGTTTATAAGGCTAACTGGGTGGGGAGGTTGGGGGTGGTGTCTTTTGTTAAAATCTGGAAGTGAAAAGCTAAAACCAACACCAATTTAAAAAGCAGTATTCACTGTAAAACTTCAGGATGCACTTGTTATCAATTATAGTCAAAACAAAAAATATTTGGAGTAAGGTTGAAAAGGCTGTACAGAGTTTTTCTTAGGAAAGGGGGTTTCTTAGAAAACTAAGGTGCAATATTGATATATTTTATTCTGAATCCCATCACTGTATGCTTTATTTTGAAAAAAATCTTAAAAGAATGGTAAAGTACATTGTGGTAAAGCACTTATAATTTCCACCAATCTCCCAGTTCTCTCTAGCTCAATATTGTTAAATAATTATTATTACTACTTGAAGGAGATGATTCTTTCTGATCTTAATTTGAAGCAATTCTGATACTAAGAAAACAGAAGAAAACAAGGACTTTTAGTTAATTAGTAAAGCTATTTCCTAGAGAACTTGAAAAACTCTCAATACATTTTAACCTTTCAAAATCAGAGCAGTATCATCAAATATATACTTGTTTTATATACTATTTAATGATTTACAGTATCTTTTTCAAAGAAAATATTGTGAATGAAACCTTGACATTTACATATTAATTTTTAATTAAACCCTAATCCCAAACCAGGGTTTCTAGAAGTTATGTTCTAATATGTGAAATATTTAGAGAGGTTTAAGAAATCTATATTGAAAATACTTCTGTTTTGTCTTTTATACTGAAGTTTTAACATTTACTAATATTAAACCAGATTGAGTGTGGACTGCTGATACGGGATTGAGAAAAAAAGCTTTCTTGGAGATGGCATATCAGAAAGAGGGTTAGTCTTATACATAACAAAATTATACTTAAGTACTTAAGGCCAGCTTCAGGATACAACATTAACAATGTCAATTACATAAATGTTTTCAAAACTTTAAATATATTTCTCTAAGGTATAACAAAAGTTTTATTATCTTATATATATATATATGTGTGTATATGTATGAGTCTCTGTATATACCTATTTTAAATCTTACTGTTTTGTACCAAACAAATTGATCCTTAAAAGAGGTAAAACAGCTGATAATTAAGAGCTATTGGTGATGGTTTTTGATCATTGATCATTGATAATGAATATTGTAATTTAAATGCTTTGGGACTTTTTTTCTCCCCTACATATTATTTGTGGTACCATGTATCATTTCCAAGTTCTCTTCTGTAAAGTACTCCAAAATGATTATGAAATATTGTTATAAAATTAATGAGATATATTATAAATAACCTAAAGAAGAAAATCAGTCCCATCACTACATGCACGTCTAACTTTTGATCCCTAATTAGTACTGTCTTTATTATCCACTTTTCTGCAACTTACTCTTGGAGGCTATTGTCTAAAACAACAGCCAGCTTCAAATAATGACAGTTTCTTATCCTTAAGGATGATCAAAACATCATGCTTTAGTCTGCAAAGGCCTTTTCAAACAGGAGTCTAAAATAGTTTTGAGCATTTGAAAATAAACATATAACCTCCAAGATGAACTCTCAGAGAGATAACACTCATCTGGAAAGAGAACAGCTTTAAGTAACACTGCTTTTCTTTGAAATATCTCTGAAATAGCTTCCATATAAATATACTGCACGATACTGGAATTTAAGTATAACTCCCTACCCCTATCCCCCCAAGTTCTGTGAGCTGTTACACACTCTTGGCCATTGAACTCTCAGGACATCTGAACTGTGGCCATCTGCCCTCATCCTCAGAGCTCTTTATCCTGCTGTCCTGGGTGGAGTGTGTTTGGCAATGGCTGTACTCTGCTGTGGTCTCTCTCTGCTGCTTCCCTGTGCTCTGGCAAATCTGTCATGGCTGACAAAAGATATACATGAATAGTGCTTTGTTACAAAGTCACAAAGGAAGGGTATCATACCAGGTATTAAAATGCACTTTTAAGGTAGGTTGAGGTGTCTTCAAGTGAAAGGTGGATTAAGAGAGTAAGGGACAGCCAGAGGCCTTTAAGGATTGGTGGAGACCTTGACATTATGAAGGGCATTATAAACATCACTGAAGTCTTGCAGGATTGATAGGTGGTTGTAGGAAAGGTAGCAGAAGATACCTGTTGCTTAAGGGATGTAGTGACTTCAGGGGATTTGAAGAGAACAGTTGCTGATTTACAAAGCATCTCCACAGGGGCTATGCTAAAACAACTACACATACACCGATTTAGTTTGCACACCTATCTCAAGAATGCGACCCCCACCCCCTTACCCCAGGACTAAACAGGATATTCATGCAATTAACCCTTACTCTGGCATAAAAACCTAATAATAGTCTGTGACAGAGTGGGGAAGTTACCCATATTGCTCTTTTTCTCAACATTAAGGACAACATATATAATTTATTCTTTCTTTTGCTTTGGTTATTTAAAACAGTAGTCTTCTAAGTGGTGAAAGTTGTAACTAAGGTAGATAAAGGATTCTGAGAGAAGAGAGTAAGAATTGTACAATACAGAGGGTTTCCAGGGACTTTTTTTTTTTGTTGTTGTTGTTTGTTTGCTTCCAGCTTATTGTGAGGTTATTGCGGTTAGCATTTGTTAGTTTAAGTGAATTTATAAATTATATTATGTAATAAATTAAAATAACCTGACAGATCGTACATGTAATTTAAGTGTGAAAAGATTCCTGCAAAGAACCTTTGTTTTGAGGATATTACTAATGATAAAATGGTAGTACCGACTTCTCTCCGCTCCTAATAGAAGTCTTTCTCAGCCACATTACAAGATAAAAATAATTATGATCTAATTAGAGCTCTTCTCCAGCACATTACAAAATAAAAGCAATGCATTGGTAATCTAATTAGAGCTGACAAAAAATTAACCAGAAAACTTTTTATCAGAAGTTTTTGAAATAGGGATTTATATTCACTTCTGTTAATGATAAACTTTATCCTAAATGTGTATTATGCTTTGAGAATAATAATTCAGGTTTTTAAAGAGCCCTTGTCATAGGTCAAGCACTGTTCTAAAGTGCTGGGGGTACATCAGTGAAGCAGATAAATATACTTGTAGTGGAGCTTACTTTCTATCAAGACAATAAAAGACAGCAACATTGATACATTAGCTTAGAAAGAAAGAAGTGCTAAGGGAAAAAGAGGAACAGGGTAAAGGAATTAGGAGCTCTAGGGGTGGGGCATTGGTGAAATTTTAAACAGGGTTGCCAGGGTAGGCCTTAAAATGACATTTGAATGAAGACTTGAAAGAGCTGTATACTTGGTGTACTATCCTCCTAAGATATCTGCATGCCATGAATTCTTTAAATTGGGACTTATTTATAGTTATTGAAGATAGTATTATGAAAATGCCAGGCACATGCTACGTATTAGTTTGAATGGCAATATGGAAAAAAAGAAAGACTAACAATTATTAAATGGCTATTTGGGCTAGGTACGGACTACATTATTTTATATAATCCTGTCATGTAAATGTCATCAGTCCCACTTTATAACCAAGGCTGAGGGGTACCAAGTACCTTGTTTATGATCACACAGCTAAGTAGGTAATAGAGCTGGGGCTGGACATTAATTCCTAATCTTGTTCTCTGTTACAGTGCCTGGCCCTGCAAAAAGTTTTATCAGTTGTTCGCAGCTGGTAAGAGAATTGTGTTTAGAGAGATTCTGAGGCCAAATCCAAGATCCCACAAAAAAATACTTTGACCAGTGTCATAACACCGGAGTAGAGAGTAGCAGCATGTGCATATCTATATTGCCATGCTAGTTCTTCAGATGGACATCTCAAAAACAAAGAAAGGTATTTTAGATACATTACTGTAGTTCATAAGCAGTATTTTGAAAGGATCCCAATTTGTTATATGAATCATATTATTCTTTCTAAAACATGTCACTTCCCTAATAATCTTCTATACTCTCCTTCTTATTCTCCTTCTGAATAAACTTACTGATGTGGCTCCAGTCTACTTTCTCATAATCCTACTTCTTTGACTTGTTTGTTGGTGTGATTTTCTCTGTCTAGCATGTTTACACAGTGCATTAAAATTACCTATATTTCAAGTTACAGCTTCCTAGTAAAATAGAATGCTTCTATTATTAGAAATGTCTACACAGAGATGTATGTACATATGAGTTACAAAGAATAATAAAATGAACACCTGTATAACCAACACACAAGTTTAAAAAAAAGAATGTTAACAACTCAGTTGAAGCCTTCAATGAACCATTTCCTACCATCTTTACCAGAGAAAATTACAATACTGAGTTTTTAAAACCATATTACCATTAGTCTTTTTAAAAAAAACTTTTATTATGTATATCACACACACACTTTTTACATGTTTTTGTTCAAATATATTTTCGATCCCCTTTCCTCTTTCTTCTCCTTCTGGGTATATGCTTTTTATCTTAAGCAGAATCATACTGTATGTATTCTTTTGCAACTTGCTTTTTTTCTCTCTACATTAGTTATTTGTGAAGTTTATCTGGGTTGATATACGCATTTCTAATTTATTCACTTTATACTCTTAATTTTTCCTGATTAATCTGGCTAGAAGTTTATCAATATTACTGATTTTCTCAAAGAACCATCTTTTGGTTTCATTGATTTTCTGTATTGTTTTCTATTTAGTTAATTTTTTGTTTAGATCCTT
This sequence comes from Camelus bactrianus, assembly GCF_048773025.1. Taxonomy (NCBI): domain Eukaryota; kingdom Metazoa; phylum Chordata; class Mammalia; order Artiodactyla; family Camelidae; genus Camelus; species Camelus bactrianus. The sequence goes on from NC_133551.1 coordinate 32,733,742, forward strand.
ATTACTTTCTTTTTTGCTTTATTTTTGGTTTCATTTATTCTTTTTTTTCTAGCTAAGTCATTGGTTTCAAATCTCTCTTTTCTAATATAGATGTTTTAGTACTATAAATTTCCCTTTGAGTATGGTTTTAGCAGCTTCCCACAAATATTAATAGGTTGTATTTTCAATTTTATGTAGTTGAAAATACTTTCTAACTTCTCTTTTGATGTGTTTTTTTTGACTTATGGGTTATTTAGAAGTTAGTTCCTCAATAGTTGGGGATTTTCTACATGTCTTTTTGTTACTAATTTGTAATTTAATTCTATTGCAGTTACTTTGTATGTCTTGAATATTTTTAACTATATGAAGGCCTATTTTATTGCTTAGAATATGGTCTCTATCATAGTAAGTGCTCTGTGTACACTAGAAAATAATGTGAATTCTGCTGTTGTTGGGTAGATTGTCCTATAAGTGTTAATTAGATCAGATTGGTTGATAGTGCTTTTCAAGTCTTCTGTACATTTGCTGTTTTTCTGTCATTATTCTATTGATTTTGATAGGATATTGAAATCTCTGATTAACCAATTGCAGACTTACTTCTTGCAGTTCAATTAGGTTGTTCTTCATATATTTTGATGCTTAATTATTAGGTTCATAAATAGGGTTGTTACCCTCTTAATGAATCCACCCCTTTATCTTTATGAAATGACTTTCTTTATCTCTGGTAATAGTCTTCGTTCAGAAATCTACTTTCATATTAATATAGCCCCTCCAGCTTTCTTTTCATTAGCATTAGCATAGAATAAATTACTTCATTCTTGTACTTTTAACCTATTTGAATCTTCATATTTAAAGTGGGTTTTTTAGTAGGCAGCATATAGTTGGGTTTGCTTTTTTTTTTTTTACCCAATTTGATAACCTCTGCCTTTTAATTGGGAGTTTTTACACCATTTACACTTAGTATGATTATTGATAATGATTATGCTGCCATCTTGCTGTTTGTTTGATCTTTGTTTTTCTTTTCTTCCTTTACTTCTTCCTTTGGATTGGTATTTTTAATGATTTTATTTTATCTTCTTTATTGCCTAATGAGTTTAAAATTTTTTTGTTATTTTAGTGTTTGATTTAGAATATATAATGTTCATCTTTAACTCATCAAGTGATATTATACTGCTTTATATTTAGTATAAGCACCTTTAATATATAGCTTCTCAACATAGGTATATTTGCATTGCTCCCCTCCCAGCTTTTGTGCTGTTGTCATACATTTTACTTTACATATTATATATCCATACCACACTGTTATGATTTTTAAATATGAGATTTAAATAAGAAAAAAAAATTTACTCACATTAGCTATCATTTCTGATGCTCTTTATTTATTTATTTATTTATTTTTCCATATTTCTTTCTATCTGGGTATCATTTTTCCTTTTCCCTAAAGGACATTCTTTAATATTTCTTGTAGTGATTTCTGTTGGTGATGAATTCTTTCTAATTTTCTATGTTTGAAATAGTTCTTACCTCACCTTCATTTAAAAAAAAAATAGCGTTTTTTGAGGTATAATTCACATACAATACAATTCACTCATTTAAACTGTAAAATTCAGGAGGGAGGGTAGGGTGCATACCTAGCATGCATGAAGTCCTGGGTTCAATCCCCAGTACCTCCATTAAAAATAAATAAATAAACTTAATTACCTGCCCCCCAACAAAAAAAATTCTAAAAAGTTTAAACAAAAGAATAATTAAAAAAAGATGAAGTATAAAATTCAACAGTTTTTAGTATCTTCACAATTATATGCAACTATTACCACAGTCAATTTTAGAATGTTTTTATCATCTGAAGAAGAAACCCCACCCACCCTTCCTCCCCGCCCCAACTCCCCAATCCCTAAGTAACCAGTACACTTTTTGTCTCTATAGATTTCCCTATTCTAGAATTTAATATGAATGGGATCATATAGTATGTGGTCTTTTTAACTGTTTTTTTCACTTAGCATAATGCTTTCAAGTTTCATCTATACTGAAGCATATGTCAGTACTTTATTTCTTTTTATGGTAGAGTAATAGTCCATTGTATAGATACACTACATTCTGTTTATGCATTCATCCATTGGTGGGCATTTGGCTTGTTTCCACCCTTTGGATGTTATGAATATTCATCTTCAGTTTTGAAAGATATTTTCCCTGTTTACAGAATAGTAGTTTGATAATTTTTTCCTTTAGTACCTTATGAATGTTGTTCTGTTGGCTTCTTAATTGCATTTATTCTGGTGAGGAATTTGTAATTATTCTTATCTTTATCCTCCAAGTAGTATGACTTCTTTCTCTAGGTACTTTTAAGATTTTCTCTTTATCACTGATTTTGAGTAATTTATTGTAGTGTGCCTTAGTGTAGTTCATTTTTATGTACTTAGGGTTTGTTGAACTTCTTGGATCTGTGGATTTACAGTTTTCATTAAATTTGGAAAATTTATAGCCAGTATTTCTTCAAATATTTTTCTATCTCTCCCTTTTTCTTTTTGAATTCCAGTTGCAAATATACTAAGTCACTTGAAGTTATTACACAACTTACTGATATTATTTCCTTCCTTCATTCCTTCCTTTCCTCTCTCTTACTCTCTCTCAAATATTTTTTGTGTGTTTATTTTTGGATAATTTCTATTGCTCTGTCTTCAGGCTCACTGGTATTTTCTTCATTAATGCCTCACCTGATGTTAATCTCATCCAGTACATTTTTCATTTCAGGTATTTCAGTTTTTTAATCTCTAGAAGTTTGATTTATTTTTAAAAATATCGTTTAATATCTCTACTTAACATTTTTAACATTTTCTCTAGCTTTTTGAATATATGAAATGCAGTTATAATAACTCTCTTAATGTTCTTATGTTCTTATAACTCTAACATCTGTTAGTTTTGGGTTGGTTTTGGTTGATTGATTTTTCTCCTCATTCTGGTACATGTATAGACTTTAAACATGCATATTTGGCTTAATAATGTCAATATTGATCAATACCTCTAACTCCCTTTCAAATAATAAAAGAATCATAAAACATTCTAACTTTAGTCATTCTTTTTAATTACTCATGTTATTGTCATGTATCTTGTTTCACTTTGATTGCAAATTAACAATATTATTTTTATTTTGTATCATCAATTCCTATTTACTGTTACCAACATATTTATCAATTTCTTTGTTCATCATATTTTTCTTTATATATTTTTTAAAGCTTTGGGCTTGATTTTCTTCTTTCTGTAGTATGTATTCAGTAATTCTCTAAATGGGGATTTATTTAAAATATATTGTCTCAGTTTTTGTCTAATGGTAACTTCACTGTGTTCTCATTTAAAAATTATGATTTAGCTGATTATAGAATTCTGTATTCATAGACATGTTTCCTTGATATTTTAAATATATCATTCAGTTTCTTCTGGCATCTGTTTATTGCTGTTGAGGAGTCTGTTTTCAGCTTAATTATTATTCCTTTGTGAATAATCTATGCTTCTCTCTGGTATTCTGAAGATATTTCTGTTTATCTTTGGTGTTCTGTGGTTTCTTACACTCTGCAAATTGTGTCTTTAATTTCACTTATCCTGTTTGAGATTTTTTGTGTCTTGAATGCATCAATTCTGAAAAATTTTTGATTACTGTATTTTTAAAAGTTGTTTTAAAAATTGAGATATAATCCACATACCATAAAATTCACCCTTTTAAAGTGTACATACAATTTAGTAGCTTTTAGTGTGTTCACAAAGTTGTGCAACCATCACCACTTTCTAACTCCAGAACATTTTTATTGCTTAGAAATGAAACCCCATATCCATTAGCAATCAGTCTCCATTCCTTTCTCTCTCCAACTCCTGGCATCTGCTAATTTACTTTCTGTCTCTGTGGATTTGCCTATGTGCCTATTCCAGACATTCCTTATAAATGGAATCATACAATATATGGTATTTGTGTCTGGTTTCTTTCACTTTGCATAATGTTTTAAGGGTTCATCCATGTTGTAACAAGTGTCAGAACTTCATTCCTTTTTGTGGACAAATAATATTCGAATGTATGGATATAGCACATATTGTTCTTTCATCAGGTGATGACATTTGGGTTTTTTCCATTTTTTGGCTCTAATGAATAATACTGCTGTGGATATCCATGTACAAGTTTTTGTGGAGACATTTGGTAACTATGTTGAACTTTCTGAAGGATTGCCAAACTGTTTTTCAAAGTGGCTGCACTATTTCTGCAACCACAATCTCTTAAATATTGCTTGTCTCCTGTTCTACCCTTTCCTTCTTATGGAGCTCTTATCAGAGATTTGTTGGAGTTTTTTATTTTATCCTCCATGTCTCTTTATTTCTCTTTGCATTTTCCCAGTTTTTAGCTCTTTGTGCTTCATTCTTCAGATCTATCTTCCAGTTCATTAATTCTTTTATTCAGCTGGTTTAATCTTTCATTTAACCCATTCCTTGAGTTTTAACTTTAAAGAGTTTAATTTTTCATTTCTTAAAGTGCTAATATTTTCCAAAAAGTTTTATAGTTTTGTTTTCCTCTGTAATCAATTTATTCTTTTTTTATAGTGCCTCCTTTTTTATGGCTTTATTCCTTTCTCAATATTCTCTTTCAGAATGTTGTTTTATTTTAAGTCATTGGATGTGGATTCTTGCTCACTGTGGATTGTTTCCTCACATATTTTTTTGTAAGATTGTCTTTATTGAGGCTTTTTTTTTGCTTTTGCTTCTACCAATTGCTTGAGTGAGATCAGCAATCATAGCTCAATCATTGTGTTAACTTCTCAATTTGCAGCTTCCTAAACCATATATATTATATTCATTTTATCCCCAAGTTTATGGGAGGCACAAGCCTGAGATTTTGAATTTAAGGGGAAGGATTTTCCCTCCAACTTATAGCTCATAAGAGATAGACAAGCTTCCTTGTCACTTTGTCCTGGTAAACATATTTCTTTTCTAGTTCACCTTTTCCCGGAAAGAGCAGCCATTTGAGGGTCTTGGCTTTATCCAGGGATTCTTGGTTCCTCATATACTTTCAAATCCTCATTTCTTTTTCCTGTATGAATATTAAAACCTAAATCTTTAGGTTACTGGGACCAATTTTCCTCCAAGGAAATTGACGGTCCACTCTACCTTATGGTTTAGCAGCCTCTTCATTTTTGGCAACTAGGATGGATGGAATTTTCCCTTCCTGCTCCTTTCCTCGCTCCCTTCCTTTCTTCCTCCTCCCTTCCTCCCTTCCTCCTTCTTAGTCATACTTTAAAAATTATGTTTATTTTACTTCTTCCAGCATTTCTATGTCTTTGTACTGGACAGTTCATTTTTGTTATCTTAGGTCATTTTATTATCGGAAGTCTCAGTTTCCTTACCATTAATGTGGGAAAATATTTACTTAATAGCATTTATAGAATTAAATGAGATAATGTATATAAAGTGCTTAGCATAGTGTCCAAAATGTAAGTGCTCAATAAATGTAAGTTATTATAATTATTAATTAATGCTGATTGAGAAGCTCTAGATAAGAACACAAATCTGCATAAGGAAAATTACTAAAATGAATCCAAAGATTAATATTTTGGCCCTCCCTTAAACGTAATGTTGGCTCATTTAAGTTAGCTCCCTTTTTGATAAAATGTGAACATGTTAGACTTACTGCTTGAATATATACTAGCTTGTATTTTATACCCTTGAGTGGGTCCCCTCACTTTTCTCCTACTCTACATAGCATGTGGCAGGGCATGGAACAGTGTTTATAGATATTTGATGCCTGATTTAGTTGATAATGTGTATTTTTTCGTTTTGCAGATGCATTTCAATTCCTCATAATGTGACTTATTTTATAAACATATTTATAGTTTCTCTAGTGAAAAAAAAATCTACATTAGGCTGACATGAAATTAGATAATTTGAAATTCATTTTATTAAGAAAAATTAATCTCTCAGTCTTTTTCTAAAATATTTATTTCTCACAAGATATGCATTTTTGAAAAATATTGCGTGGACTATTAACAGGCTACCTGATTTGATTATTTCCACCTAGGAATATAATTCACTTAAAAGAAAGGGATATCTGATTAAAATGCTGTGTGGAAGTGACCTTTTTGATGTTTTAGAAGAGAGGAATGATGGAAGAAAAGGATAATATTTTTAGTCTGAGTCTTTAAGAGATCTTGAAATGGATGCTGTTCTTTCTCCTTCCTCTCTGTAACAGATATTGTGCTTGTGAGTCTGTGTGTGTGTGTGTGTGTGTGTGTGTGTGTGTGTGTGTAGTCCCACTTTTGTTAATGTGTCCACATTTCTCAGTGAAATGAAAGCTGACCTAGAACCATGGCCATTCCTGTGTCAAAGTTGCAACAACTATGGTCACTGAGCAATTACTATGGCAGTCTGACTGGTCCTGAAGGAATAGTTGTGTTAGACCAAGATCTGAAATAATCTGTGGAAGGGAATGAAGTGAGGATTCTAACTGCAGTATAATTTGATCTTTTGTCTGTATTTAACCAAAAAGAATCAAATTTGTAAACAAGACTTACTCTGCAGAAGAATAAAAATCCTAGAAACGTTTAAATGCTTTTTGTTTTACTCAGTTGCTTTTTCTTGGCAATTTTATTTCAATACTGAAATATTGATAGAATGCTAGCAAAGACATAGAGGATTGTGTACCGTCTATGTCCAAGTAAAGCGCTTTTCTTTTAGAACTGTTAAACTTTCTTGAACTGGTCTGCAAATGAAAGTGTTACTATTTTTTTTTTTTCGTTTTTTTAACATGAGATCCTAAAATATCTGTGAGGTGCTTAACTGATAAGATTATTAATATACAGAAGAAAATTTGAAAAAGTGACCAAGTATGTAGCAGTAGGACATGTTTTTTCATTCTCTTTTTTTGCAGAGGGGTGATAGATTTGTACTGATCAATTTACCTTCTCTCACTGCTCACATCTATTGTTCAGTTGTGAGAATTTTGGCTGGAGTAAGAACGCAGCTGGAAACAAATGAATATCCTGCCTTTTTCAAAACTATTCTTTGTTTGTTTCTTTATCCTGATTCTTTCACTGATTCCACATAGACAGAGCACCTGTTCTTTACCAGGCACTTATTGAACAAGACAATCAGGATTCCCTTTATGAATTTCTAATCCTGGACGTTCCCCCCGCCCCCCTTTTTCTCTCTTTTCTTTTCGTTATTGCATTTTTCTGTCATTTTCTTTCTCTACCCTTTCTTTTTCTTACCATTATCCTTTCCCTCAATTTTCTTACTTCTCTTCCATTTTTTCTTTGTCAGGAAATTGCTAAAGAGTTTCCCTTTCTATTTCAAGCTTGTCTAGGCTCAGTAGATGAGACTCCTTTCTTTCTTTGCACTACGCTCTTTTCCTATGGGAATTCAGGGACATTCATAACTTTTGGCCTGACTTAGCAGTGTCTGTACCTCCTCTGAGGAAAATTGGTTGCCAGGTAATGAGAGTATCATTTCCTCTACTGCCATGGAATCATACTCCTTTGCCTTTCATCATGCTGCCAAACTTTGTGAAGAGTGAATAGTTTGGGGAAAGACATCTTCATACCTCTATCTACAAGCAATCATTTTTTTGTTAAAAGCATTTCTAAAAAATTGGTTTTTATACCCATGTACCTAAATTTATCTCCAGTTTGATTCCAATGGTCACAGATTAGTTTTACCTTACTGACTGAGTATTTTCATTTTTGCTGAGCTTCCCACAGTGAATATCACAGAGTATTTTCCAGCAGTATTTTTTGTGAATGGGTGGGGTGGATAAAGGCCTCGTATAAATTCTGATATTCTATTGTCTATTGCTTTCTGACACAATGTAGTAAGAAATCAATGCAATTATAGTAACAAATGACTGTAGATAAGGATAAGCCAGCTGAGTTCATCTGAAAGCACAGATGAATCAGAATTTTAGGGTTAATTTTAGCCCTTTAGATTAAGAGTTCTTTTGATCCATTCCTGGCTCTTTAAAGTTGAAGAGAAGAGATATCAAGTGATTTCTAGAGATCACACAGCAAGTTAATGACAGAGCTGGAGCTAGAACCTAGGTCTCAATTCCCAGTTTTCTTTTTACCTGGCAGGATATAGGAAGTATGGTACAGGGGGAGAATTACTGTTTGATGGAGAAGGATTTGTCAAATCCACAGGTTCCAGAATTTTATACTCTTCAGTTGAGAAGCAAAGAATGTAACCAGCTAAGATATTGAAAAGAATTGGTACAAAAAATTAAGTGCTGCCCACTGAATATCCAGTCTGTGTCTATTAGCTCCTATATCCATAGGTGGGGTTTATTTTTATGTCTTGGTTATTGATGTTGGTTATTGCTTAGGAAAGATATGACTTTCCCCCAACCTCAAGTGCTGTGATTATATGTAAAGTTGGGGAAGAGTATATGTTTCTGATGAGTTCAGGGGATCAGTGATACAGTGAAGAAGAGTTCTGGATATAAAAACCACACGACAAACAAGTTTGAACTTGAATAAGAAGTCAGAACTCCAAGTTCATCCACTTACTTTATTATTTGAGGTGGTTTAGTAGAGCTTAATCTCAGTTTGAGGAAGTCATTTGGACTCTAGCTTTCCACCCTCGGAACAACTAAGAATCATTTCTTCCCGGCTCCATTGGTGTGGATATTCATTTTTATGCTATAGTAGCCAGGCTCTAAGATGGTGCCCAGTGATCCCTTACCTCCCAGCAATCATGGCTTTGTATAGTCCTCCCCACACTGCATCAGAGTTGGTCTGTGTGACCATTAGAATACGGTAGGCATAATGTCACTTCTGAGGCCATCTCATAGAAGACATTGTGGCTTTTGCCTTGTACTCCTTGTAGCCTTCACTCTGGAGAAGAGAGCTGCTAGGTTATGAGGACACTCAGATAGCCCTGTGAGAGGTCCGTGTGGCAAGGCACTGAGGCCTTCTACCAACAACCAGTGAGGAACTGGTTGAGGCCTTCTGCCAATCCCCATGTGGGTGAGTCATCTCAGAAAGATGTTCCAGCTCTGGTCAAGTCTTCAGGTGACTGTAGCACCAGCTGATTGCTTGATTGCAACCTCACCCTGAGCCATAGCCACCCAGCTGAGTCTCACTCAGATTCCTGACCCCAGAAACCATGTGGGCTAATAAATGCTTGTTGTGTTAAGCTGCTAAATTTTGGGGATAATTTGTTACACAGCAATAGATAACTAATACAATTGACAAAACAGAAGTTGAACACTCTCAATTTAAAAGCAATTATAATAACAATAGATGTAGATGTTTTTATTATGAGATTTAACACTTAGAAACAAAAACTATATCCATACTTGGTGTATATTCAGTATTTTCATTGTATTAAACAGGAAACTGAGGAACAGAAAAATTAAATGATTTATTTATTGGAGGAAGTGATGGTGGCCAAGAATTGAAACATACTTCTTTCTTTTTCCATTTCTCTTTGAAATATGGCTCTATTAAATTACAAGGAAAAGGGAGGAAGGTATAAATTAAAAAACAAACAAACAAACCAAGTAAAGAGTAATTCCAAAATGACACCAACAAATTCAAAAGAGAGAGGTATGGTTTGAAGAAACTTTTATTTAAGAGAAATTTACTGAGGGCTATTGTTTTAGTATTAAATCATTAAATACTAAAACAATCATTTATATTTATAATCATTTTATAATTACACACAGGTTAATTATGCCACCTTCAATTAATAAACTTGGAGGGAGTTTCAATGGATCATTTAACTCAAGCCTAGATATGAATATTTTTGATCAATTCAGCAAACGTTTGTCAAGAACACCACGGGTGACCTGGGAATGCAAAGATAAATATCTCTGCCCATGAATAGTTGATAGGTTCGTGGTGAGACAGATCATTTCAGTAATGTGGGAAGAGTTCTGATACAGGCATTCATAGCAAACATGTAGCATACAGATGAAGAGTATAGAGGAAGGGTACCTAACTCAGCCTGGGATGATGAGTGACTTTCCCAAAGTTGCACAGCTACTTTGTAGCTTTTTTTTTTTTTTTTTTGGGTGGGGGGAAGTAATTAGGTTTATTTATTCTTGGAGGAGGTACTGTCCCAGGACCTCATGCATGCTAAGCATGTGCTTTACCACTTGAGCTATACCTTCCCCCTACTTTGTAGCATTCTGAATTTGTATTGGCTGTTTTCTAGACACCTGGAAGGAGTAATAATAAGATTATGTGCTGCTGGCCTGTTCACTTTCATGTTTTGGTAAAATGCTCCTTGCTTTTCTGCAGAGACCTTTTTCACACCTTTATTCACTGAAATAGTACTCAAACTTTTTTAAAAGAATAATTTCTTTTGTCTTTCAATTAGGATCAATGGAATGAGACAGAGACAGTAAGAAAAAGACACATTAAAATGCAAAACCAAACCCAGAAAGTATAGAAGTGTGGGAAACATGAATCAGGAGACAGATACATAATGTCAAACTGTAGGAATAAAACATTTGGTGTGTGAGACTCCAAAAAAATTCATTAAACAAATCTTCTTCTTAGTGATTTGTCACAAATATTTTAGCTACCAGTCAGTAAGAAATTTGTGGCAAAGTGCTGATTTGACTGGAAGGAGAGATTGCACCTGTGGATCAATCAATCTGGTAGAATCTGGAACTTAATTCTGTCAGTTTGAACAAGCAAGTTTCAGACACTCTAGAGTCAAGGGAAATTCCAATAGTCTTCCATGAATGAGGCAGGATGAATGAACAGACCTTTCATAACTTAATTTTGAACTCTGCCTGCAAACCAGGGGTCAGCAGGCCCTTGAATCTCAAGTGGCTGCACAATGCCTGGAGGTGCTGGTGGTGCTATGGGACAGGCAGATAAAAGAGAAAAGGAAGAGGGGGCAAAAGACAAAAAGAAAGGGACTGGGAGAAGTGAAGAGAGAGAGAAAGAAAAGAGAAGGAAAAGGAAGAATTAATAATGAACTTGTTGAGCACTGCTAGCCCGTGCTAAGTGCTTTGCACGTGTTCTCTCAGTCCTCACAACAGCCCGATGAAGTTAGCGCTGGTAGGACCTCTGTTTACTGATTAGGATACTGAGGCTCAAATGAGGTCATCTGCCCAAAGTCACACAGCTAGTAAGTAGCGGAGCTGTAATTTGAACTCAGGTTTGTTTGACTCAAATCCAGAGCTCCTAACCATGATGCCACGAAGGAACTGTATTCACCTACTGCAGTGGGAGAGAGGGCCACCACAGATAACCAACTGGGCTGCTCTGTGGCTGGCCCTTGGGGTTTTTTTTTTAAGTTTGTAGGCAAGTCTTTAACAGAATGAAGATCCCTTAATTGGATTTGCCTGTTATCCAATATTGCACACCACATCACATGCCGTGCTTCAGTTCCCTACATGAATCAGTTAGAACCTTCCCATTTAGTCTAATGAACCCTAATTTCAGACAAAGGTAACTGTCACCTTTTGTTTCATCCTGTGCTTTTATTTTTCAAATACCAGAGCTGACCTCTGAACTCAATCTGCACTTGCCTATTGATGCATAAATATCTGTAATATCACAGTAAATTAAATTCTATTTTAAAGGGTTTCTATTTAACAATCTGTCAGAACTTTCACAGCATTTGATTTCTGGTCTCCTCTGTCCAGTGACAGGTTTATCTCAATATGGCTTGATTAATGAAACCTTTTATTTGGTGTAAGCATACCTATTATTACCATAATCTCTTAATGCTTGCTTAGGCAACATTGGGGTCTGGTGGCAGGGACTCTCAAAACTTCTGGCTTCTTTAGCTCCCCCAGAACACTGGGTGAGATTGACGGGTGGGAGACCATTGCCCTCCTAGTGGGGAGCATGGTAATGTTGGTGTCAGCTGAATGATATAGCACTCTGTCTCAGAGGCTTGGCCAAACTCCCTTTTAACCTCTAGGGTTTAAGAAATGCTTTTGACTTCGTGCCAACAAATCTGCCTTACTCTCCATTGCTACCTTGTCCTTGCAAGCCACTCGTTGGGGGGGCGTGGCTGACATCTCCCTTAGGAGCTGAGAAATTGCAGTGCGCACTGTGTAGCCAAGAAGTGGGATGAAGTCTAAAATAAAAGAATGTATTGAAAAAGGGTGTCTTAATGAAGCCAAGGGGCCAGGCACTAATAGCTCTTAAGAAATAGAAATGACTTTATGATGGATATTCCACAAGCAACCTTTTCAGAAAAGAAGAGTGCAATTGAATTATGTTTTGTTCCTAACAAGTATTTACCTCGGAGAGGAGCTGCCGCTACTGCTGGATTATGTTCTTCGTGTCCTACATGCTTCCAAAACACTGGGAAAAGAATACCTTGGATTTCACATAGACTCAGCGTTGTCACCCTGTTTTACTCTGCTATTAAATATTTACTAACATTTAAAGTCAGACACTGAAAATAAAATCAGAATCTTGTTTGTGCTGCAGAAATTGTCTTCTCTGTGGTTTTCCTATCTAGTATTTTCTGCACTGGTAAAATGATAGGCTTATGTTCCTTTATTTGTACCCGTGTCCACCTCTAATGCTTAAAACATCTCATACTTTTTTCTTTCTTTTTTCAGTTTGTGGTCATTGTGGTTTTAAGTGCAATAAAATCCACCTGGAGGGTCTTGCTGTTGTTTTTTAAACTCCTTGAGGTAGGAAGGGGAACAAGATAATATTAACAAATATGATTCAAGATCCTAATAAATAATCAAATAAAATCAGATAAAAGAAACAAGTGAGTGTTATTTCAAAAGAGCATTATGATAGTTATTCTTTGTTAAAACTTGAATGTTCAAAGGGAAAATAACCTCTGAAAACAGTAGAAAAAGGATTTTGTTTATCTAGTAACTGTACTAGCCTGATAATTAATTTGACTACTTGAATGTGCAAATTGTTATTAAATTTATATGCTTATAGAGACTTTAAAATAGAAGAGTTTTCTTTCTGGAGTTTTAGTAGTGAAAAGAAAAATACTACAGGAAGTATTTCTTTTAAAGAGGCAATGTCAGATTTTTATTATCGGTTTAGCTTTAATTGGATTAATTGTAATCACATTGAAAAAATAAAATATGGCTTAACTGTACTTTCAAAATTAGATATATGGTTTAAGAATATCCATTCAAAAAAATCAGGAAATAGAGAACCTAGTTTAGTTTAAAGTGATGCCACAAGTCGAATAATTTTCAAAGATGTAATTAATAATAAGGACCTTGTGTTCTGTTTGAAAAATATAGAACATTTTTGTTCATTAAAAGTCTCTTTTGCAAGAAAACACAGAAATCTCTTAATGAGATACTGAGTGGAGGATTATTATAATTCTCCAACATGTTTCTAGTTTTTAGTTTATTTCACATCATGCTTTTTAACCTTCGACAACAAATATTGTTGTACCATGAAGACAGCAAATCCAAACAATTACATATGTAGTCCAAAGGCATACACAAGAAAATCAATATTTGACATCTTTGCAACTCCCTCTTTGCAGTAGCGTTCAATAGCTCTTATTCATTATACACTTATATCTCTTTCAGATTCGCCTTTGTCACTAGAAACCCATTTTTTTTTCTCCTTTGACTTCCACATAACTTCTTTGCCCTGTACTTTTACAGATGCCTTCTGGCTATAAATACTAATGAAATCTCTTTGCTTAATTCAATTTTGCTGGTACACTTACAGTTATGACCTAACTTTCCCACGAGAGAGACTGATTGAACATTCCACTACCTTATGGATGGGAGCAAACATTCTTAGAGAACTGGACTGACAATTTCCATAATTATAGAATTCACAGCCTAATGACCTTAAAAAACAATAAAAAGATCTCTTGTTAATTCCATTTCTATTACTGACATTCAAGATATTTCATTTTTCACGGGACAACAAATTTACTTTTTTATTTTCCAAAGAGCAGTCTATCCTTTCCCCCCAGATTAAATTTTCTGAATATTGATGTATTCCGTTGAATATTTAGCATTTCTTTGTCTTTTAAAAGTTAGAATATTTATGATCCTTAGAATACATTTGACTGATTTATAGCAATCAATTATAAGAGTACGTTTTCAAATAGCCCTTTTAAAAATGAAGAATAGAATAATTAAAAAGATCACAAGTCCTCCCTTGCATACAATTATTTCATTATTTCATTACAGTGCAGAAATTATTTTTGCTGACTGTGAGCAATTTTAATTTAGCGAGATCTGTGTTAATATACGATAGCAAGCAGTTCATCCTAAGAAATAAGATCACTAATTGCCTAAATTTTTATTCAGTACAGTAAGTCTTATGAGTCACACTGCAGTATAAACCTAATCACTGGGTAGAGTGGCTGCAATACCTTTTCTGTAGTGTAGGTATCCTAAAAACATAACCTGCCTGCCAATTTATTTTCAACAGGTCTCCTGCTTTATTAAGCATTTGTTTTGTAGAAAATTCTTATTCCATCCAGTTATCACAAAAACACTAATGGTAATGAAACATTAAAATTCAGACTTGAAGTCCACTAAAGCCAACCTAAATAAGCAAAGCTAAAACATAGCCTCTTTGATTCTTCCTAAAAACCAGAATGCTCAGCACCCTCACATATATTCTGAAAGCTTTTGGCTTACAAATAAAGATTGCTCCTCAGGAACAGAAATCTCGAGTGTAGCAAGATAGCATGCAATTTAGTGGAGTTAAATTAAATGTTAATAACAGCCATTTTCTTCCAAAAATGTAACATTCATCATAACTGTTATAGTATTCTTGACATACCTAAATATTTTATGCATATCTAAGATATTTTCTTCCCAATAAATATTTTACATATATTTATTGATTGCTATGGGAGAATGTAAAAAGTATAATTAGAACCACTGTCTTAACAACATAGACTGTTTTGATAAAACCTGAATAAACATTCATTTTAGAAAGCATATTTGTTTTTATGTGTAACAGTTGGGTATTGAATATACTGTTGCTGATTTAACTTAGACCTTAAGTGAAAAGTACTGTATTTGAGTGTATTCTTAGTTTGAATATAATTTTTGAAAGTGGAAACAAAATACTTAAAAAACCCAATGATATTTATTAGCAATTCATTTATTCATTCAGTACATATTTATTAATACTTAAAATTAATTTAACAATAATTCTAATTTACCAATACTAATTTCCCACCGCCTTCTAAAACAAGTGCTAACATTTTTGCCCTCTTTTCTTGGATTCAGGTGCATTCATTTGCTGCTAAAAGGAGAAGTTGACCAGATTGGTATTTAACTACCAATGTAGATGTTACAGAGTTGTTTACAGTTCTGATTTCCAGATTTCAATATTTAAATGTGTCAGTGATGACTAAAACCTTTTGGAAATCTCTGAGAAATTATTTCTTATTGTGAATAGAACAGTTTTTATATTTAGATCTTTTTCACTGGAGGTCAAAAGTTGTATGTGTTATGGAGGGTAAAATAAACTGTTGGCTACAGGAGGAGGCTTTCTTATGGTGAAGGAACTTCATCATAGTGCAGTGGGCAGGCAATATGATCTAGAAAAATAAGAAGTAGAACACATGAAACTAATATAATGTTGTATGTTAAATATGCTTCAATTAAAAAAAAAACAAAACAACAAAGCTAGACTGTCCAGAGTCTTGGGTTCTGCCATTGCTGTTAACTAGCTAAGACTTTGGGCAAGTCTAGAAATGTCTGGGACCTTAGTTTCCAGATCTGGAAAATGTGGATAATAATCCTTACTCTGTCTCCTTATAGTAATGCTGCCATGATAAATAGTCGCTTCCTCATTTGTAAAATGTGAGTTGCAAATTAGACAGTTCTTAATCTGGGAGTTTCCAAGGTTAAGTTGTAACTGGAAACTATGCAGATTTGTGTGTATGTGCTTATATGTACATTTTTCTGGGTATGAAGTCTGTAGCTTTTGTCAGATTCTCAAATGGGCAAGTGACCTAAAGAAGGTTAGGAAACACTGGATTTGAAAACCTCTGACATCCTTTCTATCTTAAGTTCAAATTCCATTCTCCCTCTCTGAATAATATATATGAAAGCACTTTGAGAGACTGCTAAACAAATGCAAAGTATCATTCTCCATCTCTCTTTATGGATCTAGTCTATGTAAAAGTCATAGCCATACTTGAAAAGGTGATATTATATTATGTTGCATGGGTTATTGAATAAACATATTGCCTGAGGGAATCCTTCAAATACAAGGTTCAGTATTAGACCCCTAGGGGAATTAGAGTGTGACAGACTCAGAGAAAATAGAAGGCAATTTAGGTGAGAGTGCAAAAATATTTTAATATAGGTTCAGTGTAGTTTAGTGGGCAAGCTTTAAACTAGTAATTAAACTAGGATGAGGCTTTTGATCTCATTCTCATCTAGATTATGACACTCATAGCTGTATCTCAATTTCCTCCTCTCTAAAATGATTTTAGTAATTCATACCTTACAGGAATTGGAGAAGATTAAGTTAGCTAGTTAGATTAGACTAGTTAGTATAGGTGAAAGTGTTTTTAGTCAACTGTACACAATACACCAAAGCAAGGAATTCTCCATTCAAAGGGGGAAAATACCACACTGTTAAGGATTTCCTGATTATGGAGGGGAGGCAGATTGGGAAGGGCACACTAAGTTAGAGTGCCCTTAACCACAGTAAAAAAAAATTACTACATAGGAAGAAGGATTTTCATCTAAGAAATAGTTGATGCGGGTCTCAGTTTACCTCTTGCTTTCTAGATTTGCATCAGAATGGAGTGAAAAGAGCATTTGGTTCTAGAACTTGTTTGCTTTCTTACTAAGAGTGAGTCTGAGTTCCTAGATGGAAGGCAGAGATGGGATCTTACACATTTTTGTATTCATAGCTCTATGCAGGTACTCAATAAAGTCTATTCACTGAATGCCCTTGGAATGGTTACTTTCCCTAAGTGATGTTTCCTCTATTTGTAATAATAATAATAATAATAATAATAATAATAATAATAATAATAATAATAATAACAACAACAACAACAACAACAACAACAGTAAACTGGCTACCATTTATTGAGTGAGTACTCTGTACAGAGTACTTTGCATGTTGTTTTGTTCTGGCCTCACAGCACCCCTGTTAAATATTATTCCCATTTTAAAGGTGGGGATTCTGAAGCTCACAGAAGTGATTTAAGATTATAACCATCTTACAAATTCATTGGAAAGATAGAATTAAAATTTTTTAATGTGTTTGTGCTTTGAAAATTATTTCAGCTACATAGATGTAATGCTGCTGCTCTTTTACTTTTTGTTTCATTTGTCAGCTGCTCTAGCTTCAAAGATTTTGCCCTATTAACAGCCTCCTCATTGAACCACAAGGATGAGATTTAAGGTACACTGTGTCCCAGAAACGCAGATTTGGTGACGACAGGACGTGTTGCTAGGTCATTTTTGATTGGGTTAGATGTGCCTATGGTGTCCCCTCGTAGCAGCTGCTGGGAGCGGGGAGAGAGAGTGAAGAAAGGGGACCACACGAATATTTGATGAATAAAGCCCTTTGTAAATGTTCTTCCTGGAGCTTCTCCCATCATCTCGAAGTTAAAATAGACTAAGATAATGAAAACCAGGAAGTTCAGATGTAAAGCTAAGATTCAAGGTTGGAACATCATCAGTCTTAACTGGTGCATGCAAAACCATAACATCTTTTTTTGAGGGGGGTGGGTAATTAAGTTTATAAAACCAGTAAGCGCTGTGGGACCAGGACCATGAGTTTGCTCTGAATCTTGGCTTCTGTGGAGCTGCGATTCATATTCTCTATAATATACAGAGTTGAAATACTTTAAAACTTCATAACATAACAAAGACAGATTTATAATTATAGAACAGCAGCATCTTTCACTGGAGGAGTGGTAAAGTTAGAAGAAAACTGCTGATTATCATGGAGAGTTACCTTTTACTTCTGACAACTGTATTTCTCCTTGGTTTTAAAAATACCCTTTTATGGAGCAATTTGACTTGATGCAATTTTTTTTTTCTGCTTAAAAATTTAATAGGTGACTTGGAAGAAGAATTTGATCATTTATTGCACATCTACACATTCACTAATAATGATGAAAGATTTATTGGTTGTCTAGTTTATCTGAGAGCGAGATGAGCCACAGCATAAGAGAGGGTGGAGAAACTGGGCTCAGTGCCCAGGATTTTTCTTTGCTATTTGGATCACTGTGTTTGCTAGAATATTTAATTAATCCCACTCTTGGAGTAATGCTTATTGCTGATGGCCATTACTGAACTGAAATATTAAACCATATGTAATATATCTTCAATAAAATTTAAATTTAAAAGTCCTTAAATGATGTATGTATTTGACAGTCCTTAATGAAAACTGACTAAAGGAATTTCAGAGAATGGATAGGCTTCATAGAAACAATTCTTCGCATTCATGTGGAAGGAAGTTCAGAATTATAAAGTTAAACATAAGGAATTAGCACAACATTTGGGGTAGGAGTGTACCAATTCTTGGATATATGGTTTATTTTATTGTTGTTAAATATTTGGCTCTTCTACTATATCTCTAGTGAAGCCTTTCCTGAAGTTCTTTAAGACCAGTTCTTTCTGGAGTACAGTTTGGCCATAGTTAGACCATCAGGGGACTCTCTGATAATTCTCTTTTGAGTAATTCAATACATAGCATGATTTTCTCTTATTATTGAACCGATGCCTCAGCAAAGGGTTGGAGGAATTCTGCTGTTTGTAGCGAAAAATCTTGTGCCAAGAGCATTAACCTTGAAGTTCTATACACTTTGCAGGTCAGGCAATTACCACAGTTATCCTATTTACTTATTTAAGGATGTGGCAAGATGAGCTCCCAAAAAATGGACTGATAAATGTGAGTGGGGGGGAAAATCAATTTCTTCTTTTTTTGAAAGGATAGATCCAGAATTGCAATGATGGAAAGAATTCTAAGATTCAATTAAAATATCTCTTGAACAGACAAATAGTCTGATGTATTGGAGTGTGCCTGTGCAGTCAAGAGGGATAGAATATTTGAAATGAGGCAATACTTAAGAATTTGATCGAATCCGGTGGTCTTCAAACTTTGTAAAGCCTTGAGTTCCTTTATTCAAACAAAATCTCCTATATTTAATATGTAAAACAGGTTCAAGGGGGAGCTATTCTCCTTGAAGCCAAAGAGGTCGCACCTGTTCATATGCTTCCTCGTCTCCCTTCCGAGCACAGTTTGAAAATCATCTTATCCAACTTTTTCATTTGAAAAACATTCATCCTTGAAAACGAATATTCATTTCCAAGAAGAGTGAACTGACTTATCCAAGGTTATATAACTACAAAGAGTCAGGGCTGATTCTTTGCTCTATTGCATACTTTCTATCTCAGACACTATTTCTACTTCTTGCTTGGAACTCTGGGGAGAGAGCCACCAACCCTCTCTACTAGAATACTAGGGAAAAATCATGTGGTCAGGGGTTTTGAAGACAGGTGGGGAATACAGATCACAAATATAGGACAGGCATTCATTGATTATCTGTTATGCGCAAGGCATAGCTTGAAGCTATAAAGGATATGCAGAATTCTAGAATAGAGGAAGAAATCATATCTTTACTATTCTTTGCCTTTTATTTTCTTCTTAAAAATATGGACAATGTGATAATTTAAAGAAAACATATTGTACATTCACATAGTGTTTTTCAGCATGGGCTCTGGAGTCAAGAGTGCCTAGTTTGTTTGTTTGTTTTTAACTGAAGTATTGTTGATTTAAAATGTTGTGAGAGTGCCTAGTTTTGAAGTCTGACCCTGACATTTACCTTTGGCAAATTACTTAATTCCTCAGCATCTCAGTCCTCTCATCTGTAAAGTAGGAATAGTAAATTACTTACATCATGTAATTCTTGTGAGGATGAAATACATATTTATATATAACTTAGAATAGTACCTAGCACATAGTAAATACTAGGTAAGTCTTAGCCGTAATTACGATTATGATTATTATCGTATGTCACTCATAGTGAAAATTCAAAATCATTGTTTTGGTTTTGTACTTCTTATGTATATTTTTAAATAAATTATATGGAAATTATATTATGAATAGCTAAGTTACCAAAGCATTATCAACTCAATTTGGTAATATTCATTTTTTATTCTATAAAATGGTATGGTATGCTATATACTTGTCTTATATAAGTTTGGGCTGCTATAACAAAGTACCTCAGACTGAGTGGCTTATAACCAACTGAAATTTATTTCTCACAGTTCTGGAGGCTAGAAGTCTGAGATCAGGGTGCCAGTACGACCAGAATCTGGTGAAGGCCCTCTTCTGGGTTGCAGACTGCCACTTCCCACTGTGTCCTTACATGGAGGAAAGAGCAGAGAGCAGGAGCAAACTCTCATCTCTTTTCTTGTAAGGGCACTAATCCTGTTCATGAGGGCTCCACCCTCATGACATGTTACCTCCCAAAGGCCCCATCTTTCCAATACTATCACATTGACGGTTAAGATTTCAACATATGAATTTTGGGGGGACACAAACATTCAGTCCATGATAATACTCTAAGATTAATGATAGTTCTTATAGTATATATAATATATACAGTATGATGCATTTCATTTACAAAAAATAAGACTGTGGGCATAGACAATGTCATATGTATCTCTTCATGTTTCTAGAGTTTAGCCTTGTATCTTGCACATAGAAGGCAATCAGAAGATGCTTGCTATGTCATTTCTACTGTTAATGGCAAGATCTCTTCTCAATTTCAGTTTTCCTTTCCTAATTTCAAACTGTCAGCCTAATTATAATATCTTCTATACTAATTTCACTTTGTTCCACTGGATCTAAATTTCATAAATTTGTTGAGCCATGAATAAAAGCAAGAAGCAAGCACATGTAGGTAAGAGCCATATGCATTGCTTTAATGAATAGTCATTGCGACATATGGAGGAGGACTGCCCGATTAATTATTGGGTTTGATGGAGTTGCTTCCTGCCTGAACGAGTCAGTCCAGGGGCCAATTTATAGTGGCAAAATCCTGTGATGGGCTGGTCTGACCGATAAACAAAGTAAATAAATGAACCAAGTTGATTCAGTAGCTCAGATAATTTGCTAGATTGGCATGACAATATTACATTGCTTCTTAACAAGAAGATTTGTATACTTTTTGGAAGTATATAGAGTCTCATGGTGAAATCCCATTTACATATGTTTTTAGTAATTTAATAAATTTCTTCAGCACATGTAAAGCAAGTATTTTTGTTCCTTTAGAGCCAGTGGTGAAAACTGTGAGTCATGGTAATAGACTGTCAAATGAACAGGTATTTTTTAGACTTTTTATAGTCATAAAAAT
This sequence comes from Camelus bactrianus, assembly GCF_048773025.1. Classification (NCBI taxonomy): domain Eukaryota; kingdom Metazoa; phylum Chordata; class Mammalia; order Artiodactyla; family Camelidae; genus Camelus; species Camelus bactrianus. Next base: position 32,755,021 of record NC_133551.1, read on the forward strand.
CATGTGTATTTAGATAAACAAATTAAAATCCCACAGGGTATAAAGTGAAAAGTAAATGTCTTCCTGCCACTCCTAACTCCCTAGTACTTCTTCCCCAGCAATAAGCAGTATATCATCTTTTGGATATTCTTCCAGATATTTTTAATCATCTACACAAGCAGGACCAAATTTACCTATTTTCTTGCAATTTGCTTTGTTCTCTTTACAACATACTATACACATTTCCATATCAGAACATATAGATCTACCTGATGAAAACATAATTGTGCAATATTTTTCCCTATGAATATAATAATTTAACAACTTTCATATCAATAGACAGTATTTTGCTGTTACAACTGGTGCTTCAATGATCATCTTTTAAATAACATCTTTGGACATTGGTGTGATTTATCTACAGGATACATTTCTTGAAGAGGAATTGGGCAAAAAGAACATGCATGTGCCAAACTGCCTACTCAGAATAATACATTAAAATGTCAGCTTTCTTATTTGGTGTTTTACTATTAGTTTGTTACAGAATTTTATTTTATCTTCTCACAGATATTTGTTTTTTTCTGCTTCTCATTATGTCTGAGCTCTACCCAAACATCCTTTGGAGAACCATCTTTTTCCCATGTAGTTGGTGGGGCTCCATTAGGAATAGATCGTGTGACTCAGTCCCAGCCAGAGTATTAAATCCTCCTAATAACATTGTTTATTTTAATGCCTTTATTTTTTCCCCAGTTTTATGAGAAATAGTGTATATTTAAAATGTATAGCATAATGATTTGATATACATAAACATTCTGAAATGATTACTACCATCAAGTTAATTAACACATCTATTACCTCACATAGTTGCCATTCCTAATAACATTGTTGATTCAGGGGTGGACCTAAGACCTAAGTTGTTCCAAAGCTCCAAACTCAAAAGAAAGTCACCAGGAAGAGCTGTTGTTTATTTTTGGCTGGAACAAAACCAGGTTGGATGTAGGCATGAAGTTGCTGAATGTTACATTGCCTCCTTGTGGCATATCAATATGGAGGAAAGTTAAGCTGAGAGCTGGAGGCAAATGGTGGGTGCCTCTGGACCAAGTTTAGATGAAAGCCAGAACAATCTACCTCTGGATTTTTCAGCTGTGTGAAATAATAAATCTCACTTTTTGCTCAATCTGGTTTGAGTTGAGTTTTTGGTCACTTATGACTGGAAGAGTTCTATTGGATGTTTCTACCTGTTTCTCCTAGCCCTAATACACTAGAAAGTTTAAGTAATTTTAACAATTTCCTTTTACTGAGTACCAGTTATGTGTCAGGAACTGAACTAGATGCATTACATGCATTATCTCAATCCTCACAACTATTCTTGAAATGCATAATTATCCTTTTACTTTACAGGGAAGGAAAAAGAATTCCAGAGAACTTAATTGTCAAGGCTAGACAGCTGGTAAGTAGTGAAGATTCATATTTCAATCACTATGATTCTCAAACCCATCTTTTATCCTCCCGGCCACTATTTTGCTAAGATTTAGAAATTGGAAGCTTGAAAATGTGCAGCATCTGTGCTATGGGTTATTGTTTCAGTGTTTTATTTAATATTTTGCTTGTATGATGCTTTGCATATTTCTAAAAGAATTTTATACATTAAAAAATATCCAGATGCTAAGATCTGTTTATTTTCTCTAAACACTGTGCTGCTGTGCTTGAAATTTAGTAGCTGTCTAGTGAATCGTGAAGTTTGTTAGACTTGATAGGACCAAATGTCATACTGTTTCCAGACCAAGTTAATGCTAAGAAAGTAATTCATGTGCTCTGGCTGAGAACAATTTTTCTCAAGAAAAATTCACTTCATAGTAGAATTATAACTGTACGGGACACTGATAATATGGTTAATATCATTTAGAGAAAATATTATTTCATGGATGATTTAAAAAAATACACAAGAGAAGATGGTCCATCTCTGGAGAGAAGAAGAAATTAGTGGGAAGAAAACCCCACAAAAATCTAGGTATATTTGAAAGAAGGTACACAGGCTCTTTTACTTCAACTTTTGCCCCTAAATAAACTCTATTTAACTAACACTTACTTATCAGAGTGGTAGTAAGTATCTTTAGTTCACTCTGAATTTACTACTTTGGTGGGAAGTATATAGGACATATCTTTGGCTTATATAGCTGCTTAATGTGTTTTCAAAGCTGTTCATATTAGCTTCTATGTTTTACCTTCCAGGGCGTCAGTTGGTGTTGAAGATCCCTCTGCCTCACAGTCATGGAACTCCAGATCAGGAAGGCATGCTGGTAATCACCTAGGCTAGCGTTCCCTAAAGTGTTTTCAATTATACTCCTTCAGGATATTAATAACAGGATTTTATTATTTTTTAAAATTTCAAAGCCAAAAATGATACAGTTAGAACTTGTCATAGCTCTACTCTTTGGCTCTACCTTCCATTGTTTGGTTTTATTCTTGAATAAGCTTGTCTGTTGGGCAGAAAGCCTGTCAGTAACTTCCAGGGCTACATTCTTCCAAGTGTGAATCCAGTGGAAATGAATGAGCAGTTTTATCCCGATATTCTCAACAAAAGTTTTTATTTATTTATTTTTTTGACATTTTAATTATAATGTGTCTTGGTGTGCTCCTCTTTGGGCTAATCCTGGATGGGACTGTCTGCACTTCCTGGACATGGGTGACTGTTCCCAGGTTAGGGAAGTTTTCAGCTATTATCTCATCAAATATTTTCTTGGTCCCTTTCTCTTTTTCTCCTCCCTCTGGGACCCCTATAATGCTAATGCTAGTGCACTTTATATTATTCCAGAGGTCTCTTAAACTGTCTTCATTTCATTTCATTGTTTTCTCTTTTTTTCTGTTCTGTGGTGGTGATTTCTGCTTCTCTTGTCTTCCAGCTCACTGATTTGTTTTTCTGCCTCTTTTAGTCTACTATTGGTTCCTTCTAGTACATTTTTCATTTCAGTTATTTTATTCTTCATCTCTGTTAGGTTGTTCTTTATTTTTTCTATATCTTTGCTAACAACTTCTATCTTCTTGCTTTAAATTTATTTTTATTTTTTAATTGAAGTATAGTTGATTCACAGTGTTAGTTTCAGGTGTACAGCATAGTGATTCAGTTATATCTACATATATATATTTCTTTTCCATTATAGATTATTACAAACTATTGAATATAGTTCCCTGTGCTATACAGTAGGACTTTGTTGTTCATCTATTTTATATATAGTAGTATCTGCAAATTCTGAACTCCCATTTTATCCCCCTACCCTCCTCCCCTGGTAATCATAAATTTTTTTTTCTGTGTCTGTGAGTCTGTTTCTGTTTTCTTTTCTCTCTCTTTTTGAAGTATAGTGAGTTTACAAAGTTGTGTCAATTTCTGGTGTACAGCATAATGTTTCAGTCATACACATACATACATATATTCTTTTTCATTATAGGTTACTACAAGATATTGAATATAATTCCTTGTGCTACACAGTATAAAATTATTGTTTATTTTATGTATAGTAGTTCATATCTGCAAATTTCAAACTCCCAATTTATCCCTTCCTACCCTCTTTAACCCCTGGTAACCATAAATTTATTCTCTATGTCTGAGTCTGTTTCTATTTTCTAAATAAGTTCATTTGTGTCTTTTTTTTTTTAGATTCAACATACGTGATATATGATATTTGTCTTTCTCTTTCTGGCTTACTTCACTTAGTATGATAATCTCTAGGTCCATCTATGTTGCTGCAAATGGCATTATTTTATTCTTTTTATGACTGAGTAGTATTCCACTGTATAAATATACCACAACTTTATCCAGTCATCTGTTGATGGACATTTAGGTTTCTTCCACAACTTGGCTATAGTAAATGGTGCTCTTATGAACATTGGGGTACATGTATCTTTTCGAATTAGAGTTTTCTCTGAGTGTATGCCCAGAGTGGGATTGCTGGATCATATAGTAACTCCATTGTTAGTTTTATAAGGAATCTCCATTCTGTTTTCCATAGTGGTGCACCAAATTACATTCCCACCAAAAGTGTAGGAGAATTCCCTTTTCCCCACACCCTCTCCATCATTTATTGTTTGTGGACTTTTTAATGATGGCCATTCTGACTGGTGTGAAGTGATACCTCATTTTAGTTTTGATTTGCATTTCTCTCAGTAAAAGCCTTGAGAATTCACTCTGACTTTGCTTTTTTTAGGTGATATACTCTTCTCACCACCACTGCCCCCACCCTTGCTCAATCAGCATCATCTGGAGGTGGGAGGTGTGCCATACTTTGGCCTCACTTGGATTATGGGTCATCTGTCACGCTTAGTGTCAGGGCATGGACGTCAACCCCAAAGGATCTAGATGGACTGAGAGTAGAGAAGGGTTGATTTCCAAATGAATAGCAGAGGTAGTTGCTGGAAATAGGATGAATAGACACTGGGCAGTCACAAAGAGCAAATGCCCATTTCATGTGCACCTTGAATCTCCAGGATGATGGGTAGAGAATGCAAACACAGGCACCAATGGAACTCCCCAATCCCCGTCACTCAGAAATTTGCCAGTTCAACTTGGGAAATCCTGATTCTACAACAACAACCTTATTTGGAGAGATACTCCAAATGATGAAGAAACTGAGGTTGAAAGAGATTAAATGACTCACCTGAAGTTTCATGGATGTTTATTAGAGAAAAGGCAGTCACTGTGCATTGTGGGCTCTGATTGCTTGTCCACAAAATCTTGATTTTTCTACTCAGGCATCTTTTCCCTTTCCCCTAAAGGTTCCCTTGTTCTACAAAGCAGGAAGATCCCTGAGAAGACCACAGGGCTTCTGTACATTCACAAGTGCATGGGAATGTTGGCTCTAAATTTAGACTTTTTTTTTAAATGACTGTTGTCAGGAAATGTATTCTTTTTGGCATTTATTCCTCCATCCCAGCCTGTTTCTTATTTTAACCTGTAGAGTCTGAACTGCCTTATAACCTAGGGCCAAGTTTATGTCTATGCTGTGCAACAAATGAATGATGTGACATTGGACTCATTACTCTTCTCTCCCTGGGCCTCAGTTTCCCTCACTTAAAAAATGAAGTGAGGGTCAGGAGGAGGGTATAGCTCAAGTGATAGAGCACATGCCTAGCATGCCTGAGGTCCTGGGTTCAATCCCCAGTACTTCTGTTAAAAAATAATTAAATAAATAAACCTAGTTACCTTCCTCCCTCAAAAAAAAAAAAAAAATGAAATGAGGGTGGAGTCTAGACGTAGTCTAAGGCCCCTTCCAGCTCTGCCATTCTGGTCTGTGTCTCCTCAGATTCCAATTCAATAGGTGACCTGGGTTTGGATCCCCTACTGTGTGTGCCAAGCTTATTATTTGGATTTTTGACCTCTCTACCTTGTTCTTCCACCTAGATCTATTGAAATTTTTTTTGTGATATATATTAATATTCTTATTTTTATTAGTTTTAAAATTACAAAAGTGACACTGTTCCTTGATCAGAAGTTTTCTTTCATGAAGCACACTCCCAATCACAATTCCTTCCCTATTAACAACTTGGTACAGAGATCTCCATATATTTATTGCATTAGTATCTTTCTTCCTCTGTCTTTCCCCTATTTTTCCTTTGGGTTCTTCTATTTGTTATCAGCCCGTTCCTTTGAGCTCTCATCTTGCCTTAGTGATATTTGTAACCTCCACGTTGCTGCCTTCATACTTGGTTTTAGCCCAGTGCTTTATTTGACCCTCATTACTCTAGGCTAGTCATTTTTCTCCAGAGAGTGCCAGCTTCCAGGAGTTCCGTGTTTCGGTCCTGCTCCCGCTGTTGTTCCCTGGCTTTCCAGAGCTGCCCAGTACAGGGAGTAAAAGTGGGGTCTTTAGAGCCAGGCTCCTGACTTCAAGTCACAGCTCCAACACATACTGACTCTGTGACCTTGGGCAAAGTACTTCGCTTCTCCAGACCTGATTTTCCGTCTCTGTAAAAAGGGGTACCGTTAAAAGTGACCTCATGGATCTTGTTAGTGTTCAGGGGGTTTTGCATGTAATCTTTTCTCAGCCTCATCGCAACTTCCAACTCCAGTTCAGGTCCTGGCACACTGTAGGTTCTTAAAACTGTTGATCCTTTTTGCAAAGCACTTCACATTAGCAAATTGAATAAGCTACATTGGCAGATACAAAAACAACAATGAGGTCCAAAGGGGTTGAAATAACTTGCTTAAAATTACACAGATAGTAAGCAACAAAGCCAGGATTCAAAATCAGATATTTTTTGGCACCAGCTTCCTGTGCCTCTCCTACTCTCGGCAAGGTTAACCCATATTTTATTTATTGGGAACCTTTGATACACTCCTGATGCTCATGGAGGCTTCTGCCCTCCCACTTGGAACCTGGTTGGTTTACTCTTTCTTAGGCATGTCTTAATCGGCTTCTGCTTCTAAACCCATCCCCTTCTACTAGATAATTAAGTGAGAAGGTCCTTCCCCTCCTTAAAAAGGACTAGATCTTATATTAAATACAGAGTTTACTCTGATTTCAGAGTCTTTGTTACTCAAGGCAGAATGGTTAGTAGAAAGGGTATTGAACTAAATCGGTCCAAATGTTGATTTTTTTCTTTTAGTAGTTACATGGTTTTGGCCAACCCAGTTAATTTCCCTGAGACTTAGTTTCTTTATTTTTTAAACACGTATGATAATATTAATAATATTTGCCTTACAGGATAACTATGACACTGGGGGTCAAGTATGATAAGTGCTTGGGCATAGTAGATTTTCAGTAAGTCATTGTTACTGTTGGTAATAGTTATTTCAACTTGTGAGAGACCAAGCTGTCACAGACCCCGAAGATATTTGATATTATTTTGGGGGCTAATCTTTGAGTATGCTGTCTTTCAGTTGTGTTTGTGAAGGGTGGGGGAAGAGAGTGGCCTGGTGAGAAGGGCACACATTTTGGATATAGATAGGCCTGGATTTGGATCTGGGCTGTGGCAATTACCAGTTGTGCAAACAGGTAGGCTGTTTAATCACTTAGAGAGCTTCAACCTCTTCACTTGAAAAAAAACAGGAATAACAATACCGATCTCATAAGAGGCTTTTGAGGCTTACCTGAAACAGTATAGGTAAGGCATGGCAGTGATTTAAAAAATATTTGTCCTTCATAAGATGTCGTTACAGAACATCTCAATGTTTGTTGTATTTGTCATTGTATTCCTCTTTGTGCTCTTAGCACTCAGCACTACTGTCACAAAGTAGGAAATAAAAAAATGTTTGTTGGACTGAATGGGCCCTTGAATTGAACAGTATAAACACTTTATACCCAAATTGTTTTTTATTTTTGTTTTTAAAGAAACTGAGGTTTATTTTCTATCCACCTTATTTCTGTTTTCTGTTTAAGAGCCTGGGGAGGGACAGCTTAAGACTGCTCAGTGGTTGTTCCTACACGTTCAGTGGCCTGAGCGGTGGGAGCTGCAGACCAGTCCTCAGTGAAGGCCGAGGGCGCCCGTCTTCTGCAGGGAACTGCTGGGCGGGCACAGAGGCACCTGTGCCTTCAGACCCATCTGCGACCTTGGGAGGAGTAGCAGTGAACTCGGGAGCTGGAGGGACTCCCACACCCTGACGTTCCTCCTTGGTCATGGCCTTCTCGGCGGTGGCCTGCTCTTCCTTTTCAGTCCCTTCACGACCTCTGTAGAAGCAGAGATCAGGTGTGACCTCCCACGGATGTTGACAAGGGATGGTACATGTGCAGAACTTCCTGGGCCAGCATCCAGCACATCAGACCCACTGAGGGAGCTCCCTTGTTGTTTTAAGGGTGACACTGTCCACAGGGCATGGAGTGTGTTTTACGGGGAGCAGTGGTAGGTGGGTTAACATCCAGCGCCTCTGGGAGAGGCTGGTGGTCAGCCCTGGGATCAATACCCACCAGAATACGCGGCTCCTGGAAGGTTGCCTGGATCTGGTTTGGGAAGGCTCTGGGAGAGAAGCAGCCAGCAATAGGAGTGGCCCCAGTGGCAGCAGCAGCCTTCAGCTTAGCCCTCCGGCCGGTGTTTTTAGAAGATATGACACTGATCGGCCAGTTTTAAATGGTAAAATGGCACAAGCCATCAGCAGAAGCTTCTGCTGGGTCCCCTTCAGATCTATAATGTAGAGGCCATCACTTTTCCTTTTGTAGATGTACTGTTCCACTGGGAAGTCAAGGTTGGTGCCACCTGAGTGGGTTCCTGCTGCAAGAAATTTAAGGACATCCTCCTTCCTTATCTGTAAGACACCAGAGACTCTCGACATTGTGAAAATTTCCCTTTAAGTTATTATGGAAACTCAAGGCAACACCATCTGGACCCCCCTCTGGGTGGTGACAAATGGTACACCCAAAGTTTGATTGCTAGTACGTTTGCTCTTCTGTGGCTGGAAGCCCTGAAAAATAAAATGTTAAGGGAGTTTTATGCTGAGTAAAACACCCAGGCTTAGAAACTGGTGTGCCTAAGACCTCGAATTTCTTTCTGGCTCTCAGTACGAGAGTCATGATTATTTCCCTTGCGTCATCCTCTGCATGTGGCTTTTCATCTTACATTCTGGCTTTGCTCCAGGAGACGACACACTGCCTTATGCCAGGGCCTGGTGAAAGGTAACACCCGTGATGGCCAGGCTGGGAGGAGCTCACTTAACAGCGTGGGTCGCTGACTGCACTTTTCAGTGCTCCACCTCAGTGGGGTAAAAGCAAGAGTGAAAAATTCCAAAGGGGCCTAAAATTTAGATTTTGGACTGATAGTATAAAGAGAAGGCTTTTTTTGCTCTGAATTGCTGCAACCAAGAGTGAGTTTCTGTCATTTCCCCAAGAAATGAAAAATGGAATTTATGATGAATGGTGGTTAAATAAAGTGATCTGGACTTATTCTTTCCAGCCTAGTGAGACCCATCCCAACCTTTTACAGACAGATTCTTTAAAGACAGCATGAGAAACCTCAGTGTCCTCTGGAGGCTTTTGTAAATGGATGCCAGCCCAGCCTTTATTTAACTGGCTTTATAAGTCATGTAATTGCCCATCTTGGTATAACCTCTTCCCAGACTCTGCTTAAGTGAGGACAAAATGAGTTGAAGTTTCTTCTCTTCTGCTGGAAATACTGAGCTAGAGTGTTTTTTTGTTTTTGTTTTTGGTGGTGGTTGTTGTTGCTTTAACTTCATCTTTTTTCTTGTTGCCCTTGAATTTGTTAAAGTTTCTCCATTTCTCAGTATTTTCCCCATCTGTATAGATTATGTTTGGTGTGGTTGATGTTCACCTCAATCCAGTTCAGCAAACTGCAGCAAACATCTACTGTGCTCCTGGTCAGTACAAAGCATGCTGGTGCAGTTTTCTAAAGCTTCAACGTAGTCTTTAGAGTGGCAGCATCCAACACATATGTGGCTATTTAAATTAAAATGAATTAAAATGAAATGAAATAGAAATTTCAGTCCTCAGCTGTCCTTGCCACATTTCCAGTGCTCCACAGCCGTATGTGGTGAGGGGCTACCGTGCTAGACAGCACAGGTATAGAGTGCTTCCTTCACAGTGGAAAGTTCTATCGGACAGTGCTGTTATAGAGATTATGAGTGTGGCCTCTGGAGACAAACTGCCTGGGCTTAAAAACCTGGCTTTGCCTCTTGTTAACAAGTAAATTCACCTTCTAAGTCTCAGTCTCTTCATCTGTAAAATGGAACTAATAATAGTAGTTACCTAACAGGGAATTTGTGAGGATGAAGTAAAATGAGGTACTTAGAGACTTAGCGCAGTCCCTGGCTCATAGCAGGCCACTAGGGGAAGGCCTGGGGGAAAGGGAAGTTGCAAACAGCAGTGTCCAAATAGTGGCTTTATTTAGTGGCTGAAATAAGATACAAAATAATTTCTCTTTTAGTTAAAAATCTGGAGGTAGGCAATCCAGGATTGGTATGGCATGTCCAGTTAACAGGATGAGATATGCATCTGCTGTCTCCTTAGGTTCTGGGAACTTAGGTTCCCAGAAGTTTCCTCTTGACATTTCCACTTGTATCCTATTGGCCTGAATTTAGTCACATGGCCACACCTAGCTGCACAGGAAACCGGGGAACAATCTTTTCTCTGTGTGGCTGTATTTCCAGCTAAAATTTTTATTACTGATAGAAGAAGAGGGAAATGGATATTAAGGAAATCTGCTACTAAGAGACAAGACTGAAGCCGGGTTACAGAGGTGTTTAATGCAGCCTAAGGAGTTTGTACAAGTTTGCTTGGGCTCTGTGGAGCTTTGGATATTCTCCATGTAGGGAGTTAATACAGTTAAAGGCTGTTCATGGTAATGGACTCTGACATGGTTTCTCAAACCAGCGATACTTACCCCGGCAATACTCAGACACTTTCAAGAACAGTTACTTTCAATTAAAAACAATTTCTCCCTTAATCTTCCAATATGCTTTCCTGCTCTCCCTCCTTTTTAAGAAAGGGGAAAGGTAACCTGAGGGGAGGAAGTGTGAGAAGGCAGCCCTTCCACCTGGCAACTCCCCCTTGACTTCCTCCAGTGTACCACCTGCCCTATCAAAAAGGGAGGAGAATGGAAATCAGTTCTTTGTTGAGGGTGGGTAGCGCTGAATAGAGTGAATTGGTATCTTTTTGTTATCAAGATAGTGTGCGCTCTCTCTGAGCACTTGTGCTTACCTCAGGCACTGATTTGTTGGTGGTGCACCCTGCTAAATGCTAAGCAGCTTTAAGACAGAGTTCAGATCTTAACTTGAGTCCACGTCCGCTGCAATTAACACAGTGCCTAGTGCGTAAGGTTATGGAATACCTGGATAAACGCTGAGCACATGAATGCTGCCTAGATTTTGCTGGCCTTAAAGTAGCTGTACTAGAGCTGAAATCCTCATACTGTTGATTATTGTTGAGTCTGTGGTGAAAGCATTCCAGGCAAAGGCTAAGAGAAAGACTTGTGTAAGGTGGTGACATAGTTGTCCACCTGGAATGTGCTTCTGCCCAGAGTCCACTGGACAGTGTAGCAGTCAGATAGGTCAAATAGTTTGTGTTCAATCCTGGAGGCTGTCCTCTCTTTTCTTACTTCCTTTTGCTATTCTAGGCACTGGTTTACTAAGACAATAAAAAAACCTACTGAATTTGTGTGCTTACAAGATATATCCTGAGGGAAGCTGCTCCAGTAAGATTTTTAAATCCAGAAATATTTACAGAATCTGTGTGAAGCTTTATGGTAGGGGTCAGAAGAAAAAAAAAACCCTTGCTTTCAAGGAATTTATAATCAACAAACATTGTGCTAGGTAGTAGGGATCTAAATATGATTGGCTAGGCCCCTACCCACAAGGGGCTTACAACATAGTATGAAAAACAGACAGATAAACAGACAATTACATGTATTATGATTTAGTGTTTGAACCCTTCTCAGGGCCAAATGTACATATTTTTGGCTAAAAATTTGTAGAAATTATACATTTGAGATTTTGTAAAATCTGCAGACACATACTAGTTAAGTAATGTGTAAAATGTTTTCAGAGAATTGGATATATTTCAGGAGTGGCAGTGATATGATATGCAACCAGGAGAGAGAGAAGGGGGGGAGGAAAAAAAGAGGGTTGATCATTTTGAGGTGACATTAAATTATCTTTTGACACCTGCTGTATCTTTTTTATAACAGAAAATGGAAACAACTCTGTCCTTGACCTTCAAAAAGAAATTGACTTACCTAGCTTAACTATTCAAACAAACAACTGTGTACTCTCTTCAATTCCTATGATGATTTTGATTTACTGTAAATGACTGAATTTAATGAACTAAATTATGCTATTTAAATGCATTTTGTGAATGGTATTGTAGTTTGTTACAAAGCATTATGTCTATGCTAAATTGTGCTGTAAATGATATGGCATGGAACATATGTGCTGTATTCATAATTTAACTGTTGCTGTGGAGTGTCTTCTTGGATAGGACATACTGAAAAAGGAGCCTTTATTTACCTGGTGAAATGAAGGTGATATCTCAGCAAATCACTAGGTCTTACTGACCTTGGCAGAATTACAGTGCTAATATTTTCACATGGATGAACTATTCTTGAACAATTTCTCTAATGTATATGGCAGGAATAGGCTTTCCATTAAAGCTGGATATATATGGTATATCTTCTCTTTCCATATTTTTCCCCTTCAACAAACATTTACTGCAGTCATAGCAAGGATAATTCCATCTCCATTAAGGTTCATGTTTTCTCCTGGCCTCTCAAATGGTAGAGATAATAGAAATCAAGGGTTTGTCCTGCAGTTATGCTGGTGATCTCTGAAAGGACTTGCATTAGATAACACCTCGCTCTTCTTCTTTCTGAATAATTTGAGAGATTTTTAAAAAAAGAATAAATGCTGAGGCCAAAATACCATCTTTATTACAGATACAGGCTATGTTGACTTAGTGTGGGTGCCAAATGGGCTTTCTAACAAAATCCTGACATTAGCTATACTTACTTACCTACTAGGCCCTGGGCTTTCTTACATGGAAGAACTGCTGAGGTTAGATTTTTAACATGGAAAAGCAAAGGATTTCTGCTTTCTGTAGGTAGGCTCACCTCAAGAGAAATAAAGAGTTGAGCCAATTGTGCATTCTTTTTTTATTGAACTATAGTTGATTTACAATGTTTCAGATGCACACCCAAGTGGTTCAGTTATATATAAATATATATTCTTTTTCAGATTCTTTTCCATTATAGGTTATTACAAGATATTTGAATATAGTTCCCTTCCATCCAGATCTGCAAATAATACTAACAATTTAGTTTTGTGTGCTCCAGTAAGATTTTTAAATCCAGAAATATTTACAGAATCTGTGTGAAGCTTTATGGTATGAAGTAAATTTGTTATATAAAAATCAGATTTAGGTTAAAAAAATTCAGAAAATGATTAATTCACTCAAAGAAATCTTTTGCATAACAAGTTCCCCAAATGCCCTTTAAACATAATTAGAATGAAAAAAAATGTTGCGTTTAGATCTAAGGTCTCTGGAACACTTCAAGTATATAAAACGAGATACAGACATTTAGAAACTGCGTGAAGGAGAATACAATTACAGAAATAGACTTGTAGATGAACAAATAGAAACAGGTGAAAGGCAATGTAAAAAGGCTCTCTGAATATTCTCACGTTTAGTGGGTTACAGGCATGCTCCAAGCTTTCTTTTTTGAGAGTTAGTGGAGCTTGTGGCTCAGCCTAAGAAGTTTAAGTATTATTTCAACCAATCAGGTGTTCACAGATTCATAAAAAAGACACGTCAGGTGTATGCCAGATTTTACTAGGGTTATCCAGAGCAGAACTTGAATGAAAAACTTTAAGAAAATTCTATTTTTGTTTTTAATCCATTCCAATGTCAGGGATTCCCCCCCCCCCCCCCCCTTTACTATCTAAACTAAGCCTCTAGCTAGATTCTCACGGAAGAAAAGGCTATCACCTCTTTGTCAGGACACTCCATGTACACAGGGTCCCTTTCTCTCAGGATTATTAAGACCCGAACCTGCAACTATTTTATGGTGATACTGTTAAGACCTGGGAAGTGGGAAGTTTCTCTCACTAATGTTATGCCCTCTTTTATCCAAGTGAGTCAAAGCCGGTTGAGGGATAGAGGTAGTCTTGCCAGCACTTACTTGTTGGTTCAGGCTCTTGCCTCTGCACTTGTGGGGGCCTAGTTGCTATTTTATAGTAATGTTTTGGCGCATAAGACTAGGTGACCTTATAATGATAATAAGAGTAGGAAACATCTCTTTATATAAAGTCAAAAAGTAAAGAATAGAATTAATTATAAAACTTCTGAAATATCTTTCATACTTGTGGCAAAATTGACTGTTTGTATTAGGTTAAAAATTACTCTTAGAAGAAAATGTTATGGGCCAGTGTCATAGGAACCAAGCACAGCACTGACTTTGGATCAGGTCTGGACAAATATATTTTGGTTTTTGCTAAAGACATTTAAAATGTATTTAAAATGCATTTAAAAGTTTTTTTTGGGGGGAGGGTCTATACTTCAGTGATAAGAGAGTGTGCTTAGCATTCATGGGGTCCTGAGTTCAATCCCTAATACCTCCATTAAAAAATAAGTAAATAGATAAACCTAATTTCCATGAAATAAAATAAAATGAAATAAAATAAATTTTAAAAATACTTTAAAAAATACGTTTTAGCCTACTTGATTTATGGTATCCCTTGATGTATCTTCATGTTTCTTGGGTATATAATTTGCATCAAAATTGGAAATTTTTCAGTCATTATTTTTTCAAGTGGTTTTTCTCTTCCCTTCCTTTTTCTCTCCTTCTCGGACTCCAGTTACCCACATATTAAACTGCTTGAACTTGTCCCACAGTTCATTTTCTTTTTCCAGTTTGTAGTGTCAAACTACTGTTAATCCTATCAAATGTGTTTTTCATCTTAGACACTGTATTTTTCACTGTTAGAAGTTTGATTTAGGTCATTTTATTATCTTCAGTGTCTCTCTTTACCATGTTCATGTGTTCCTCTGTTTTCTGGAATATATGGAGTATATTTATAATAGCTGTTTTAATTTTTTTTCTCTTAATTTCTAATCTGTTTAATTTCTGGGTTTGTTTCTATTGATTGATTTTTATCCTCAGTGTGGTTCATGGTTTCCTCCTATCATGAGACCTAGCGAATTTGGGTGCTAGACTTTGTGAATTTTATGTTGTTTAGTGCTGGATTCTTTTGTATTCCTATAAATATTTTTTGAGCTTTATCCCAGGGCATTCAGGTAACGTGGAAATAAATTGATCCTTTTGAGATTTGCCTTTAAATTTTGTTAGGGCGGACTAGAGCAACTTTTAGTCTAATTTGTCTGCTACTGAAACACTGTCTTTCTCAGGTCTCTACCTGTTGCCTTATATATTACGAGCTTTTATTTTTGTTTTTCACCCTGGCTGTTGGGAGTGTGAACTATTCCCAGCCCTGTGTGAGCTCTGAAAATTGTTCCACCTGCTCTTTTCCAGTGGTTCATTTTCCAGCCTCGGATAGTTTCCGCGTACATGTGTGCTGATCAACTCTGTATGAGACTTAAGGGGTACTCTCTGCAGGGCTTCAGAGCTCTCTTCTTTGCTGCTCTGGCACTCTCTCCTTCATGGCACTCTGTCCTGTGATTCTGGCCACCTTGGCTTCCCCACATTTTCAACGCTGTCTCTCAATTCAGGGAGACCACCTCATTTATTTTGCCTTCTCTCAGAGATCACTATCTGCACTGCCTGTTGTCTCATGTCTGAAAACTATTATTCCATGTATTTGTCTGCTTTTTTAGTTACTCCATTGTAGCCAGAAGTGGCATCCTAAAAGTCAGTATATTTGAAGACTCAAGTGAGAAGAATGCTTTCCAACTTTCTATTCGTATACCCTAAAAATGTTTAACACACTGTATTTAAAGGCATTTATATAAACAATTGAAATCTTTCTTTGGGGAAATTAAAACAACAAAACTTGATTGCGTATCATGATTTCATATTTTGCAGATGTTAATATTTAATCATATGCAGAGCCATTTAGCTTAAGTGCATTAATGTAACTCATTTAAAAGAGGCCAGTAATTGTCCTATTAACTCTCAGCCTGGATGTTATCTGCTCTGCCCTGCTAGTAAGGCCAGAGGGGGACTCTTCTATTGGCACCCACAGAGATTGCTCTGATCTGTTGAAAATCCTGTTAAAATCTAATTACTTAGGAGAATCAGCCAGGGAATATCTAATGAGCTCAAGGAAACTCACTAGAAGAAATTCTGTGTTACTAACGAATGAAATGTCTTCTGTCTTTCAATTATACTGGTACCATATGAACATAATTGCTGCCTTATAAAATATGACTCTTGTTTGTTGTTTTTTAATTGTGTGTCATGAATTTTTTTGATCGTATGAAAATAACTTAATTTCCTATGGAGGACAAATGACAGTTTAAAGCTCAAATAGGCATGCTTTATTTCCTCAAGAAGATTTGATAACTTGTTCAAATAACTTGTTATCAAATGCTTAAAAAATATACATTATTTAGTGAAACCACTACACAGGTATGAAAAACTTGATTATTAAAAAGTAAAAGAACTTGAATTTTTAGACTAGAATGAAAAACTTATTCATTGGGAAACTCTGGAAAGGATTATTCTCTGCAATCATCTTAAAAATATTGCCAAAAAATATGAAAAGTAAAAATTCACTTGTTTCACTTATTTTGTGAGTATATCTTTGAGACTCCAAGTGTAGTTTACATTTCCTTCTCTCTTTAACAGTTAGCAATATCTTTTTTTCATATCTAACCTAATTTTGTATTTCAACTTTGTTGACTTTCCACTTTTCTATATTTAAAAAAGTGAGTGGTTGGTTAACTATGGGGTTTGGAGTCAGAAAGACCTGAAGTATTCAAATTCTAATTCTTCTCTTTACGATGAATTTCTTAACCTTCTGAGTCTCAGTTTCATTTCTATATAATGGGGACACTAATTAATATGTTAAAATTGTTGTGCTGATTTTGTGAAGTAAAGCATGTAAAGTGCTTAGCACGATATCATTCATGCTGTAACTGCTCAAGAGATGGTAGTTATTATTTTTGAAGACTAATTAAAATTTGGTATAAGAAAGAATTGTGATATCTAAGATTCATTAAAAACTAATGTAGGGTGAATTTCTATTATCCTAATGTATTTCTATCACCATGCTCATATTAAATTTGTTGAAAAAATTAAAAAGGGTCTATTTTTAGTAGCATGTCGGTGAACTTCATTCCAAAGTTTATCAAGTTTTTAGCCAGTGTGTCATTTTATGACATAGATTGATTTCAGCAGATGACACCAGAAACAAAATGTGGCTTGGTGATACATTACTTAGAAAAATACCTGTCTTTCTGATAAATTATTATTGGAATATTATATGATTTTAATGATTGAGGAGAAAAGGACTATTACATATTATTTCAACAATTAACAATGTAACTATTATTTAAAATGATTATCTGGCCTATAGAACTCTGGCAGTAGAAATACTTAAATTGGCAGTGCTTTTATTTTCAGTCATTTGATAACATGCTAAAATTAGATTTTCCCTTTTGCCTAAAATATAGATTAAAACACTTTTTAAATCAGACTATTGGAAATTGATATATAAGTAGCCTTATAAAATGACTGTTGTGTATTATAACTGGGCAAGGAGGGAGAATTATTATGGTAGTGTTTTCACTTAGAACACTCTCTTTTATACTTAAAACTCTTCTTGTATAATCCATTAGTTCTTATAGCAATTTTATGAAGTAGCCGTACAGTACTGCATTCAAAACAATAAAAAGAGACAGAATTTTGGTACAGGTGTAGCTCTGATTATATTTCTAGTGTAAAAATATACATATAAAGTATAATATACAAACTAGGATATCTCCATAAAAGAATATTTAAATATTTAAGATAATTTGCTAACATTTTGTTAATTTAATACTTCACATGGATTTGATCTTAAAAACAATCTGATTAAGAGATAATGAATGATATTACTTGGTGGGAGAAGAAGTTAGAATTGAATTTACAGTAACTATTTGTTTAAAAGTTTATATATAATAAATAAGCATGGTGAATTTATTTTATCTGACAGAAATTATTATTGCTATAATCAAAGATCAAACATCAGCTAATTTGTTCATTTAACAAATATTTATTGAGGGCTTATTATTTGCCCTAATGGGAATGTAATGTTGAACAAGACAGGCAGGGAAGAGGAATTAGTAGATTCATTATTAAAGCTAATATTTTGCCACAGTGTCAGTTCATGAAACTGTTCACTCAGCTGAAGTGTCTGGCAGAAAGTGCTTTGGTTGTTGCTATTGGCATATGAAACTACTTGCTAAACCTGGCTTTGCTGAGAAATTCATATACGTAACTTGATTATGTTAGCACATCGTCATTAACCAGTTTCTGTTGATAACAGATACAAATGCTTTACTTTGACAAATAGAAGTGAAAACAAAAAAGAGGTAGTCTTACATCTTTCTTTGTGTCTTTCCAGGGTTGTGCTCTCTGTTTGGAAAACTTCAAATGTCTCAATCTCTAAAGCCTGTGACATTACTCCCCCTACAAGCCCCGCCTCCCACCCTGCTCTCTGCCTGCCCCACATACACATACTTCCACAACTTTGCCTGGCCTGTGGTAGGTGCTCAGTGAGTGTTATTGAATTAGTATAATTAATAATTCTGTTATTCCATTAGGTTATATTCCTAGTTCTGTTGTTAATTCCCCTGTGATAATCTGGCATAAAGCCAAGTCACAGGGCCCCTTAATTTTCCTGAATGAAAATGAACACTATGAACCAAAAACGTGATAAAAATATACTGAGAATTGTGAGATACTAGTTTGAACTGTATGAAATTGTGATATTTGATCATTTTTTTTTGACCTACAAAAATAAAAATTTCATCTGATTCAACCTAATATTTTTCCTAAGGTGTCTTAACTTGACCAAAAATGTAAGATAATCATCCAAATGATCATGATTCCAAATATGTTAATCACATCACTGCTTAGTTTTCTTTCTACTTTTCTATCTGTTTCACCTTGATTGCTGATTTTGGCCTTGCGTTCTTCACTGAACGGTATTTTATTACCAAAAAATTAATTGCATAATATACCTGTCACTCCAAATAGTAAATTATATATTTTTTAATGTTAATGAGCCCAGAGTCCAATAGGCTAGGCCTGGAAAGCAGTATTATTTGACTTCTCTAAGGACTTTTAGGTAGGGGATTGTGGGTAGTGTTTAATTTCTAAATTTCATAATAGTTTTTAAAAAAATATCAGTTTTTTTCAATATTAGAAAGTACCTATAAAACTAATTTTTATTTTTTGACAAATTGGAAGATTTCACTAGTCTACAATTTAAAATTATTATTGTGTTCACTCTGAAACAAAATTTTTAGCTCTAGTCCACTAATTTCTGAGTTATTCTGATAATACTGTGAATAAACTTATAATTTTCACAGAATATAGTTATGACAAAATAATATTTCCTCAAGAAACTATTATTCTGTCTACGAAGAAATCGGAATATTCCAAAAGTTATTTTTTTCTGGAAAGGCCACAGATGATCATTCTTTTCTTTTTAAAATAGAAAGCAGCCCTGCTGAATGAGTTAAAGCTCTTCGAAGTAAGGGTAAGCCTGCTCTTCTGTGTGTTTCACATCTTTTAAGGAAAGGCAACATAATTTAATTTGCCCAACACAGGGCATCTGGAAAGATGGCTGGAGAAGACAGATGTAACCTGGCTCTTGTGCAAACACCAGGAATCCCTTATAGCTACTTCTCAGTTAATCCAAGAGCCCTGAGTGAATACCTCAAATGAATAGTCTCTAGGTTCAGAGCCTGGGATAAAGTTTTCATTGGTTGACATCAAAATGAGGGGAAAAAAGATAATATAAATTTTACATAAGCTAAGTTTATTGAATTGTGAAAGAACTATTTATGTTCATATACTTATATACATATATATTTAATATAGCCCACATTTTCTTTGTAAAGAAAAAACATTTAGAATTGTTTTAGATTCATGGCAAAATTCAGGAGGTACAGAGATTTCTGAGATGCTCCCTGCCCCTGTAACATGCAGAACCTCACCTATTATCAACATCCCCCACCAGGGTGATACATTTATTATAACTGATAAACCCACATTGACCCATCATTATCACTCAAAGTCCATAGTTTGCATTAAGTTTCACTCTTGGTCTTATACACTCTATGGATTTGAACAAATGTATACTGACATGTGTCCACCATTATAGTGTCATACAAAATAGCTTTAACTGCCCTAAAAATCCTCTGTGCCCTTCTCTCCTCCTCTCCCTGGCAAACACTAATCTTTTTACTGTCCCCATAGTTTTGTGTTTTCCAGAGTGTGCATATAGTTGGAAGTATATGGTAGGTAGCCTTTTCAGACTGGCTTCGTTTACTTAGTAATATGCATTTAAGTTTCTTCCATGTAATATAGCCCATCTTCTATGGTATTATAGTAAATGATTTGTTCAGTGTTCCTATTTGCTGAAATAGTTAGTCATCCTTTGTAACTCTCCCAAATGCTTTTTTTTTTTTTTTTTTTAGTTTTTTCCTCTTTTTTTTTTGGTGGGGGGAGGTAATTAGGTTTATTTATTTATTTATACTTTTTGAGGGAGGTATTGGGGATTGAACCCAGGACCTCATGCATGTGAGGCACACGCTTCACCACTGAGCTATACCCTACCCCCCAAATGCTTTTTAAAATGTCCTTGAAATCTAAAAATCTTGGAGATATCTATTGTATATGCCCATTTTCTTTTTTTTTTATTGATTTATAATCATTTTACAATGTTGTATCAAATTCCAGTGTAGAGCACAATTTTTCAGTTATACATAAACATACATATTTTCATTGTCATTTTTTTCTCTGTGAGCTACCGTGAGATCTTGTATATATTTCCCTGTGCTATACAGTATAATCTTGTTTATCTATTCTACAATTTTGAAATCCCAGTCTATCTCTTCCCACCCCCCACCCCCTTGGCAACCACAAGTTTATACTCTATGTCTGTGAGTCTATTTCTGTTTTGTATTTATGCTTTGTTTGTTTGTTTGTTTGTTTGTTTTAGATTCCACATATGAGTGATCTCATATGGTATTTTTCTTTCTTTTTCTGGCTTACTTCACTTAGGATGACATTCTCCAGGAGCATCCATGTTGCTGCAAATGGCATTACGTTGTCAATTTTTTTGGCTGAATAGTATTCCATTATATAAATATACCACTTCTTCTTTATCCAGTCATCTGTTGATGGACATTTAGGCTGTTTCCATGTCTTGGCTATTGTAAATAGTGCTGCTATGAACATTGGGGTGGAGGTGTCATCCTTAAGTAGGGTTCCTTCTGGATATATGCCCAGGAGTGGGATTCCTGGGTCATATGGTAAGTCTATTCCTAGTCTTTTGAGGAATCTCCATACTGTTTTCCACAGCAGCTGCAACCAACTGCATTCCCACCAGCAGTGAAGGAGGGTTCCCCTTTCTCCACAGCCTCTCCAGCATTTGTCATTTGTGGACTTTTGAATGATGGCCATTCTGACTGGTGTGAGGTGATACCTCATTGTAGTTTTGATTTGCATTTCTCTGATAATTAGTGATATTGAGCATTTTTTCATGTGCCTATTGATCATTTGTGTGTCTTCCTTGGAGAATTGCTTGTTTAGGTCTTCTGCCCATTTTTGGATTGGGTTGTTTATTTTTTTCTTATTGAGTCATATGAGCTGCTTATATATTCTGGAGATCAAGCCTTTGTTGGATTCATTTGCAAAAATTTTCTCCCGTTCCGTAGGTTGTCTTTTTGTTTTGCTTATAGTTTCCTTTGCTGTGCAGAAGCTTGTAAGTTTCATTAGGTCCCATTTGTTTATTCTTGCTTTTATCTAGTCTAGGAGAAAATTTTTGAGATGTATGTCAGATAATGTTTTGCCTATATTTTCCTCTAGGAGGTTTATTGTATCTTGGTCAAACTGGGATGTTACTTGGCACATAATAGGTGCCAGGTAAATATGTTTTGAGTCTAAAGGGTAATAAAATAGAAGAAACTTATAGGTAGGTGGATATGTGTCATGAGTTCTAGAAAGAGTTCTAGATGGGAAATCTTTTGTACATAGGTGGTAACTGAAGTCCGTAAAGTATGAAGACAAGAGGAGCTGGGCCATACTGTAATGATTTTAAACCCCATGATGCTGTGTTTCCTCCTCAACATATATGCAAAGGAAGCACAAAGATCAGGACATCTTACAATGTCTTCATAGCAGTTATTTGTTCTATGTGCCTCCTAATTTTTTGGACCTTCCATTCTAGATAAAAATGTGAAATTCTTTGGATTCTACTTGTTGAATCTTTAATTCCAGAGCTAGAACCTCTTTTCCTCTAAGGCCTTAGTCACTCTGTGTGCTGTTGGAACTAAGGATAGTCCTTTAGGGTGAAAAAAATATGTCAGAACTAAAGGATTATTTAGGGGCCTTTGAGTCAAATTGGCTTATTTCCTGATAATAAGTATATTCTCTGAAGAATGGGCCACCCTACTAGAGAAGCATGCCTTCTTTGATAGGGCATGCAGCTTGAGAAGAGATGTGTGTGGAAAGGTAAGGAAGAAAGGAGACCCTAGCCTAGCCAGCCAGAACTAATAAAGCCAGCCTGGCAATCAATGGAATGACAGATGTTTCAGCCAGATCACTCTCACACCCAACAGAGATGTATGGTTTTCTTACTCCTATGTAAAAGAGCAGCCAGAAAGACTTTTGTGCAGCCTGGCCTTTGCTACCAGCTGTCTGGCTGTTGGTAGGACTTGTCTCTGTTTATGGTTCCCTCCCCATTTCATCCCAAGGGATACATTTACTCCATAAACCCCATTCTTACATGCTGGTTCAGTCCATCCACCTGAGTAGTTCTAAAGTTTTCTTGGCTTGATTTTAATTCCTGGACTTTTTTTTTTTATTGGGGGTAGGCCCCAGCTAAGCTGTGAAGTTGGCAAAGTTCATTGTCTACAACTCTGGGATTCTTTCTGTGGCGCTCTCTCCCTGGCTCCCTGAGGCCTCCTCCCTTGCAAGAGACTGTGCACCATATTTATACAGTTCCTGCCTTAATGGAGATCAGGGTGACAGTGTGACAAATCAGTAAACTGTAATATTTGTGATACATGCAACTTCTTTAGACCCTTAACAAACTAATCTATGTGCATACCCACCCTCTTCTTCTGGTTTAAATGTAAGAGATAGCCATCCTTAAATGTAAGGCTAATCCTCTATTTGTGCTCTGGAGTTTTTCTCCTCCTAGCTCAGGCTCCTTACTTTATCAGTGATGCCCTCTCTCTCCCCCATGTTCTCTTCCTCTCTTACAGTTCTAACTTTGGGTTCACCTGTTTGCTGTGTGAACTTGGACAAGTGCTTTCACCTCTCTGGGCCATAATTTTCTCATCTGTAGAATGAAAGAGTTGGACTTGATGATCTCCAAACTCCTTTTTGTCTCTTACTTTCTGATCTGAAGGTATCAATTCATAAGGCTGGGGTTTATCTTTGTATTTTCATATACTGACCTACCTGACTTGGTGATAAATTATGATTGGAATAGTATATATTAATGATTAAGGAGATGAAGACTATGGCATATTATTTCATTTCCATAATTAACAGCGCAACTATTATATAAAGTCATTATTTGAATTGAAGGAAAAATTTTCTGGCCTATGGAATTCAAGAAATACTTGAATTGACAGTAGCTCTGAGTGCTCAACAGTTTAATATTGTTGTAGTTCTTCTTAGAAAGCAAAAATGATTTTGTAACTCTGCACTGTTATATATGTATACATATATAAGTATATATTATACACATATATTATATAATTGTATATCATACATTTCTAGATTTCAAGTGTATAATAATATTGAATTTTTTTTTTTACATATTTCCTCTTGTATTCTTGTGTCAATTAGAACTCTTCTTGTTGCAAGAAACTGAAACCCAAACCTAATTCAAACCAACTTAAGCAAAAGATTTCCCAGGGGAGTAGTTAGCTTCAATCCTAGATGACTCTGTGGACTCAATCAAGGTCATTAAGGTGCTGCAATTCTCTATTAATCAGGATAGGATAAATGCTGATATAAACATCCCCCATGTCTCAATAGCTCAAAGCAATAGAAATTTATTCCCATACAAACAACAGTTTAGTGAGAATGTTCAGTGGATAGCCTTCCATGCAGTGATTAAGAGCTTCAGGCCCATTTCATCTTCTAGGTTGCTACTCTTAGAGCCTTAGAGTCCTCTGCCGGACACTCTGCATCTAGCCAGCAGATAGGGGTGGGAGTTGGGGAGAGCCTGGAGGATCACTGTCACTGAGAGTTCAGCCATGTAGCTACGATTATCTCTAAAGGAGACAGAAAAATACAATTTCACAGTGTAACCAGAGGGAAGAATAAGCACATAGCAATCTTCTTGGTATTCTCTTTCCGTCTTTTGGCTCTATTGTCTCTCCTGTGTCATTCTTCACCAAGTTCTCTCCATGTGTAACAAAAATGGTGACAGGCAATTGCAGACTCAAATCCTCTAACTTATCAACATCAGTGGAAGAGACCATCTTCCCTGTTAGCTCCAACAGAAAAGCTCCATCTGTGGACCAACTGAGATTACTGGAATGGGTCACACTAGTTGGCTAGGTATGGATCATTTATTCCTCTAGCCGCATCTCTACCCAAACTGCATAAGTGGGTTACCTCAGAAAAGGGGGGTTCTGTAAACCAAAATATATAGAAAGAGAGGCTGCTACATAGGGAAGAACCAAGAGATGTATACTACCTCCTTTTTAGGAACAATGCTCATTTTAATTTTGTTAAAATGTTTTTTCAGTACTCATGTCTTGATAATTTGTAAAATGCCTCCTCTTTCTTCTTCCTGCTCATTTCATCCCTTGCCATTTACACGGATACATGAATTTATTGATCTCACCAAACAAATGAGTACAAACAGGGACAATATATTTGAGTGGATGTGTGTCCATGTCATTCTGAAAAATGTTCCCAGAGGTACTGGCTCTAAGACAAGTCTGTTTAGAGTATTGTCTATGGAAAGAGAATAATGTAAGGGCAATGCTTATCCCATAACAATTTATCTTTAGTGGTAGTAAGACTGGAAGGAGGCAGGGCACAGCCAGTCAAGAAATAACAACGGTTAACACCAAGGTGGCAGAAAATTCAACTCCCAGTAGGCATTAAGGCTCAAGATGGCAGGAGATTTGCCTTCTAGTAGACCTTGCGCTTCATTACACACTCGTTGTAATAGCATGTGAAATGGCACTCCTGCAGGCGCCATGATAGTGCCGAGGCTAACCGTAAAGGTCAAAAAGCGGGTGGTGGCCCAATACCTGGGAATCCCAGCCATTTTCCCCAAAGTAGTTGGAATAATCCTCCCACTTGTTAGCCTTTGAAGCTACCAAGTCCGTAAAAATTAACAATTCCCACACTTCATGGCCGTCCTCCCTTCTGAGTAAGATGACCTGCACTCTGTCTGTGGAGTGTGCAACTACTTTTACTTTAAACTGAGCACCCAACCCCCACACCTCGTGGCCTTTCTCTTGCCATCTGAAACAGCCTGCACACTATGGAGTATGTATCTCTCTAAATAAATCTACCTTTACTCAACTGTGGCTGGCTCTTGAATTCTTTCCTGTGTAAAGCCAAGGACCCACACTTGGTGGGGCACATCCCAGGGACTCAGCCAAGGCCTGAGACATGGCCATCCTCTCGCCCCACATTCATTTTCCTGTACCAGAAATTTAGGCCCCTGATTAGAGAAGATGCTTTGGGCTGAGTTGCGGCTCTGAAGCCTTCAAATCAGGCCACACAGGTGACTGTGTGGATGAAAGGGTGATAAAGGAGGTTTCAGTGTGTGTGCACTGACTGCACTGATGGACCCCGTTGCTTGCACGAAAGAAGTTGGTTTGGGAGGCTTACAAGACTTATGAACAGGGGGCTGGGTTCCTAATGCCCACACAGAGATAAGAAATTTGGCTAACAAGGCTATGAAAGATAGCAAATCTAGAATTGATGCTTCTGGATAGAGCTAAGGAATTAGTTCTTATACTCAAATGCTAGAAAAACTCTGTGTCCCAGATATGTGGTGAAGAAGCTTGGCATCTGTCTGGGCAATTAAAATCCCAAGCTTGTGCTATATGTATGTGTGATGCCTAAATTTATTCTACCTGCATAGTGTAGGATTCATTATCCAAGAAATAGTCCAGGGCCACTGATACCATTGAGAGAAACATGTTTGCATAAATGAGCCTAAAAATACTGTGTATGTTCCATATTTTAACAACTAGGGCACCTATGTTGCCTATAGAATAAATAAATTCCTCTGAAAATGGAATTAAAAAAACCCTACAAACTATATAAAGAAAAAATCCTCCATAAGGGAGAGTCAGCAGGTGCAACAACAGAATTAGCACACTAAAAACCAGAAACAATGGAATATTTTGAAAGAGGTTATAAAAATATGTTTATAATGATTTAAAAAATTAAAGAAAGAATAGAAGCCATTCTGAAGTAAGAGCATTATATTAAAAATGAGCAAGTAACAAAATATGTACAAGATCTACATGAGGAAAATTAAAAAACTCTGATAAAAGTAAAACTAATTAATGAATCAGCAAAGTTGTAGGATACAAAATCAGAACACAAAAATCAATTGCCTTTCTATACACTAATAATGAACAACTGAAAAGGAAATTAAGAAAACAATTCCATTTATAATAGCATCAAAGAATATAATACTTACGAATGAACTTAACTATAGAAGTGAAAGACCTGTATGCTGAAAACTAAAAAAAGATAGCTGAAAGAAATTAAAGAAGACTCAAATAAATAAAAAGATATCCCGTGATCATGGATTGGGTATAGTAAAGATGCCCATACGACTTAACATGATCTACAGATTCAATGCAACCCTATCAAAATCGCAGTGGCATTTTTTGCAGGCATAGAAAAACTCATCCTAAAATTCATATGGTATCTAAAGGAACCCTGAGTATCCAAAACAATTTTGAAAAAGAGAAACAAAGTTAGAGGTGTCACTGTTCCTGATTTCAAAGTACATTATAAAGCCACAGTAATCAAAACAGTGTGATACTGGCATAAAAACAGACAAATATGTCAGTGGAATAGAACAGAGAGCCTAGAGATAAACCCTGGTGTATATGGTCAAATGATCTTCAACAAGGGTTCCTACATCACTTAATGGGAAAAAAGCAGTCTCCTCAACAAATGATATCTGAAAACTGGATACCCACATACAAAAGAATGAAGTTGGACTTTTGTCTTACACCATATACAATAATTTATTTAAAATGGATTAAAGACCTAAACATAAGAGCCCAAACTATAAAAATTCTAGAAGAAAGCATAGAGGAAATTCTTCATGACACTGGACATTGTCTGCAGTGGGGACATCTCTATCTTGTGACCAAGCATGAGGACCAAGGAGAGTGAGGAGCAGAAAAATAGAGCCTGTGTCCTTGGTATCACCATTGAGCTACTGCTCTTTCAACTCTGGAGCATCCAATTTCCAGATTTCTAGTTCTGCAAGGTAATTAAAGGTCTTTTTTGCTTCAGTCACTATTAATGGGGTATTCTGATACATTTCACATTATTTTCAAGCACCCATGTAATATTTCTAAAAACCGACCCATACTGGGCTGAAAGGAAGTTCAACACATTCTGAAGAGTCAAAACCATATAGAATACACTTTCTAGTTATGGTATAATATAGTGACATAATATAAATATATAATAAAAATGAATATCAAAAATAAAAAGTTTTACATTTTGGAACCTAAAAAAATATTCTCCTAAATTCATGTATCTAAAAAACATTCTTCTAAAGTCATAGATCCTCACTATCATTTTATTTTCTTCTTTATGGTTATAGCCATTTTAGTGGTTGTGAAGTGGTATCTCATTGTGGTTTTGATTTACGTTTTTTTCCTGATGATTAATGATGCTGAACATCTTCTTAAAAATTATGGTAAAAAACACATAACATGACATACCCTCTCTTAACAAATTTTTAAGTCTACAGTATTGTTAACTATAAGCATAATGTTGTACAGCAGATCTCTAGAACTTTTTCATCCTGACTGACTGTACCCATCGAACAGCAGCTTGTTTCCTCTTCTCTGCAACCCCTGGAAACCACCGTTCTACTTTCTGTTTCTATGAGTTTGATTACTTTATTTATTTAATTTTTAAAATTGAGGTATAATTGACATATAAGATTATAGTAGTCTCGGGTGTGCACTGTAACAGTTCAGTGTTTGTCTATATTGCAAAATGATCACCACAAAAAGTCTGGTTAAAATCCATCACCATACGTAGTTACAGAAATATTTTTCTTGTTATAAAAACTTTGAGTTTGACTATTTTAGATACCTCACATAAGTAGAATCATGTATTTGTCCTTGATGTTGAACATCTTTTCATGTACTTATTGGCCCCTTGTTTATCCTCTTTGAAGAAATGTCTATTTAAGTCCTCTATCAACTTTTTAAAAATTGGGTTGTTTGGGTTTTTTTTTTGTTGTTGCAGTGTAAGAGTTCTTTATATATTCTCAATATTAAACCCTTTTCTGATATATAATTTGAAAATATTTTCTCCCATTCTGTGAGTTGTGTTTTCATTTCTTTGGCAATGTCCTTAGATGAACAAAAGTTTTACATTTTGTTGAAGTTTAATTTATCTATTTTTAAATTTGTTTCTTGTGCTTTTGGTGTCGTATCTAAGCATCCATTGCCAATTCAAGGTCAAGAAGATTTTCCTCTATGTTTTCTTCTAAGAGTTTTATGATTTTAGATCTTAGATACATTTTGAGTTAACTTTTGTATATGATGTGAGGTAAAAGTCTAACTTTATTCTTTTGCATGTGGAAATCTAGTTGTTCCAGCACCATTTGTTGAAGAAACTGTTCTTTCCCAGTAAGTGGACTTGGCAATCTTGTCAATTGGACATAGAGGTATGGATTTATTTCTGGACTCTTAATTTTTATTCCAGTGATGTATTTGCCTATCTTTATGCCAGTACCATGGTTTTTTGATTACTATAGCTTTGTAATAAGTTTTGAAATCAAGATACTTGAGTCCTTTGATTTTGTTCTTTTTCAAGATTGTTTTGGCTCTTCATGATCCCCTGTAATTTCATGTGAATTTGAAGATTAGCTTGTCCACTTCTGTAAAAAGGGCTGTTAGAATTTGAATAAGGAGTGTGCTGAGTCTGTAGATCCTTTGGGTATTTGTGATATCTTAACAATATTAAGTTCTTCCTATCCATGATCTTGGGAAGTCTTTCTGTTTGTGTATGTTTTCTTTAATTTCTTTAAGCAGTATTTTTTAGTTTTCAGTATACAAGTCTTCACCTCCTTGATTAAATTTATTTCCAGGTATTTTGTTCTTTTAGATGCTATAAAAATTGCTTTCATAATTTCTTTTTTGGGTTGTTTATTGCTGGTGTATAGAAACACAGATGATTTTTGCATGTTCATCTTGTATCCTGCAAATTTGCTGAATCTGTTTATTGGCTCTAGTAGTTTTCTTGTGAATTCTTTGGAATTTTCTCTAAATAGGATCATGTCATCTTTGAATAGAGATAGTTTTACTTCTTCCTTTCCAATTTGGATGTCTCTTATTTCTGTACTTGTCTATTGCTCTAGTTAGAACTTCTAGTTCAGTGTTGAATAACTGTGGTGAAAGCAGGCATCCTTGTTTTGTTCCTAATTTTAACTTTCAGTCTTTCAAAATTACGTATGATGTTAGCTTTGGGGTTTTCATAAATGCCTCTTATGATGTTGAGGTATTTCTTTTTTATTCCTATTTTTCTTCATTTTTTTTAATGAAATTGAATTTTGTCAAATGCCTTTTCTGTGTCAATTGTTATGATCATTTGTTTCTTCCCTTCATTCTATGAATGTGATGTATTACATTGCTTGAGTTCCCTATGTTGAAACACTCTTGCAATCCTAGAATAAATCCTACTTGGCCACAGTGTATAGATATATATAATCCTTTAATATGCTTTTTGGATTCATTTTGCTAGTATTTTGTTGAAAATTTTGCATCTATATTCATAGGGAATATTGGTCTATAATTTTTTTTCTTTTGTGTATTTATCTGGCTTTGATATCAGAGTAATGTTGGTCTCATAGAATGAATCAGACGTGTTTCTTCCTCCTCTATTTTTTTTTTTGGGGAAAACTTCAAGATGATTGGTGTTAATCCTTCTTTAAATGGTAGAATTCGCCAGTGAAATCATCTGATCTTGGACTATTTTCTTATTGAAAGATTTTTTTTATCACTAATTCAGTGTCTTTATTTATTATAGATCCTTCAAGATTTTCTATTTTTTCTTGATTTAGCTTGGGTAATTTGTGTGTTCCTAGGAATTTGTCCATTTCATCTAGGTCATCTAATTTATTGTATTATAGTATTCTCTTATAATCCTTTTTATTTCCGTAAGGTCAGTAGGAATGTCTCCACTTTCATTTCTGATTTTAGGTGTTTTTTTTTTTTTTTTATGTCTTTTCTCCTTACCCTTGGATGATCTAGCACTCCCTCCCCTCCTTCTGGCCAGCTTTATTGAGGTGTAATTGAAAAATAAAATTATAAGATATTTAAAGTGTACAACATGATGATTTGATAAATGTATACAGTGTGAAAGGATTCCCATAATCAAATTAATTAACATCTCCATCACCTCACATATTTAGCCTTTTTTTTTTTGTAAGAACACTTAACGTTCTATTCTTTTAGCAAATACAATATGATATTATCAACTATAGTCACCATGCTATACTTAGATCCTCAGACTTTCTTCATCTTACAACTGAAAGTTTGTACTCTTTACCAACCTCTCTCTATCCCCTGGCCTCACCCCTCTGCCAGCTCCTGGTAACCACCATTCTACTGTTTCTATGAGTTAAACTCTTTGAAAAAATTTCCACTTATACATGATACCATGCACTATTTGTCTTTCTCTGGCCTATTTCACTTAGCATAATATGCTCCAGTTTCACCCATGTTGTTGCGAATGGCAGGATTTCCTTCCTTTTTAAGGCTTAATAATAGTCTATTTTATATATATATATATCTTTATATATATATAAATCTTTCAATAAGAAAATAGTCCAAGATCAGATGATTTCACTGGCGAATTCTACCATTTAAAGAATATATATATATATCTCATATTTTTTGATCTGTTTGTTCATCAACAGACACTTAGGTTGTTGCCATATCTTGGCTATTGCAAATAATGCTGCACTGAACATGGAAGTATAACTATCTCTTCAGGATAATGATTTTGTTTTCTTATACCCAGAAATGGAATTGCTGGATCATACGGTAGTTCTATTTTTAATTTCTTGAAGGAAAATCCATACTGTTTTCCTAGAGGATCCAACTATTAATGCATGAAATCACTTGTCTTATAGTTACCATTCTTTGAATTCTTAGCATTTGTGCTTAGAGATGAACAGCATCTCACTTAATTCTTACAAGCACCTAAAGGGAGTATCGCTATCCTCACTGACTAGATGAGGAAACCGAGATTTAGGGAGACCCAATAAACTTCTTAAAAGTTTATCTAGGAAATGACAGAACTAGAATTTGAGAATTTGTATGTACCACTACAACTACTCCTTATATTTAAGGTTTCTTGAAGGGCAAAGAGATAGTTTTGGTGTGATGAATTTTCCCAGTTGAATTTTGTATAGAGTCTGGCAGGTATAATGAATAGGCATTTCTCTTACAGTGAGAGTTTTCACAGTACAGGTAGGATATATGGAGGTAGAGTAATTAGAGACATGATTTGTATTACATGCAGCTGTTGGCTATACATCAGTTGCAGGGGAAAGGTTGTTATTCATGCAGCATTGGGAACACATGCATGTTTGTTTTTAGTGGCTGGCTGTTCATTGACAACTTATTCTTGTTGTTCTTTTTTGGCAGCAATGAACTGTGCTACTGTTTACTTTGAATATGGGTTTTTAAAAATACCAATTTCTTAAAATTTTCTGCCTTATTTCTTGTTTGATAATAACAGTTCTAAAGTTTCATTTATTTTAATCTAGTCTTATATGCTGTTTAGGATTTGCCTAATGATGATTTGATTAACTAATATAACTTTCACTTCCCAAACTAAAATATACTTATGCGTTACAAATTCCTTTTGTTTCTCCTTTTGCTAGGAACCTGAAACTCTGCAAACCCTCCTCTTTTTTTTCCCCTATTGACACCATTGTTTTTAATCACTTCATAAATAGCATTCATTGGAATGCAAATATTGCATAATAACAGAAGAGAATTTGTACTTCAGAAAAAATTACACATCAAACACTGGAGGAGAAAGTCGTCATTCTTGTGAAGATCATGGGAAATCTTTCTGAAAGTCACTAGGTTCAGAAATCTGGTGAAAACCTTATTCTAGTACTAGTTTTTTGGGGAAAAAAGGTTTGCCATGGTTTTGGAGGCTCCTTAGAGTGTTAAATCTTGAGCTCTTCTTATCAGAGTCAAGGGGCTATACCAGTAAAATGTTTTAGAAAGAAAGAAATTTTCATGCTTCCTTTTAAGAGGTAAATCAATAAATCTGGGTGAATGAGACCCTCTCAATACAAGTGTGTAATTAAATGTATATACTTCTCTTCAAGTAGTGAATAAAGCTGTGAAAATGAATTATGAAAATGAGAGCATCCTTAGTCATGCAGTCCCCTTCGCTCATACATCAGACAAATTCATCCCAACAAACAGAATACATAAGTGAATAAAAGAGACAAAAATCCCTGCCCTCTCAGGGTTTACAACATTGTTTACTGAGATATAAATGCCTGCTGACTTGCTTTATTCATTATTAGAATAAGTTGATTAGTGAATGTACTAATTTAGTCAATAAATATTAATTGAACAGCTACTATGTGCCAGGCACTGTGATGGGTGCTTAGGAAAAATAGTGGGGAACAAAAGCAGGCACAAATCTGACTCGTATGGAACTTATGGTTCATTGGAGGATATAGCCAGTAATCACATCATGAGTCCTAAGTGCTAAGGAAATGCTCGCGGTGCTATGAGAATGTAGAAGGAGGGCTTCACCAAGTACAGGAGGACAGGGAAGGTTTTCCCTAGGAAGTGATGATTGAGCTAAGATGAATAGGCATCAAGTAGATGAAAAAGGCAGAGAGAACAGCCTGTTAAAAGGTTCTGTGGGGTGTGGGGTAGGGGGCGGGGAGTTGGCAGTATAGCTCAGTGGTAGAGTGCATGCTTATCATGTGTGAGGTCTTGGGTTCAATCCCCAGTACCTCCATTTAAGAAAAAAAGGCTCTGTGTAGTTGGAGGGAACATGGCACTTAGAAACACACCAACAGAAGGTGATATGGCTTGAAGCACAGAGAGGAAAGAGATTGATGAGGCTTGAGAAGTAGGTAGGGCCAGATTATGTAGGCTTTTTGTAAGCCATGTTAAAGAATTTGTTCTTTATCTTTAGAACAGCTGGAAGTCATTGAAGTATTTTTAGCGTGAGGAATGACAGGACCAGATTTGGATTTTGAAAAGATCACAGTTACTGTAAGGGCCCAGAGTGGAATGTGGGTGGTCTAGTTAGCAGGTTATGGTAATAGTCTATGCAGTGATGATGAAATGATAGCACCTTGGGCCAGGGTGGTGGCAGTGGAGATGGAGACAAGTGGATAGATTCAAAATGGTAGGCTTTAGTGTTGGTTCAAATATGAGCAGTGATGGAGGGGATGTGGCAAGGATGACTTCCTTGAAACTGAAGCTGAATCTTGTTCAGTGAAGCATCTCTAGCTCCTAGCACAGTGTTTAGTACATAATAGGTACTGCTAGTGGAACTGGGACTAGAATGAAGTCACATGACTCCCAATGTGATTTATTGCTCTTTCTCTCCTGTTGGAGTTTCACACTTTTGTGGTTTTAGTACACTTAGGTGAAACATGGTACTCATTACTGGGGTTGGTGGATGGCCAAAGGTGAGGTCAGAGATGTGGATAGCAGGGGGAGGAGAGAGGAAAAGGAATTATGAAAGATACTTTATCTTAGGAATTAGGTTGTTTTTCAGTAAAAGAGGCTATTTCTGAAATTTTCAGGGGATAATACACATTTTTAATGCTAAAAAATTATATTATTGAGCACAGAAACTGATGTCTATATTTTCAAATGCTTTCATTTTAATTTCTAATTTGAGCTTCATAATAGCCCTAAGAGATAGATAGGGCAAGGATTATTGCTTCTCATTTTCCAATAGAAGAAATTGTGATTCAGAGAAATCTCATGTTCCAACACTATTGAGTGGGACTTGAATCTATATCTTTGAATTCCAACTTCAATGTACTTTCCATTAAGTTCTACCCAGTACAGACTCTTACTGCTTTTGGTGGGACTAAACTTGGAAGTAAACTTATTGCAGGAATATTAAGAATAACTTCATGAAATCCTAACGAGTCTCTGAAGACCTCATGATCTTGATCACATATGTTAAATTATTTATTTGTTTTCACCTTAGAGTCAGTTTGGATTTTCAGAAATACTAGTTGATTCTCCCAAGCACAGCACTTGTGTCATGTGTTGTGAGCAAACTAGCTTTACAAATAGCCTCTTGCAGAACAGATTATTTGCCTCTCATTCAAAGATTTTAGATTCAGAAATCTTCCTCTAAGCAAATATAACTGTTAAGTGAAAGGACCAAGGTGATAGTAGCAGGAAACAAAAGGATCTTTGACAAGTTTTCAGTTTCCCCAGACAATCCTCTACCTCGCCATTCTCTTTCCCCTTTCTTCCAATGAGGTTTCTACAGCAGGCTGACCTTTCCCCTAGACAGGACAGTCTGCTCTTCACCAGCTTCTGCTGCCTTCTAGTACTGGTAGAAGTTGGAAGGATATAGATATGTTGTGATGAATTGGGCCGACAACTCGATCTGTTGCTACCGAGAGATCCACATATTTTAATTATGGGCTTAGTTTCTTAGGCTTTGGAATTATAGTATCTGCATGTATTACTGGTTTGCACATTTAAGAATGTGTTTTCATCTCAGTTTCTAAGCATTTATGTGCACAATTCCCATTAGCATTAATGGGAGTTGCATATATAAACTGCTGAATGTCAGAATGAAAATACACCCTTTAGTCTCGAGGATGAACTAACTATATCCCTCTTTCCAGCTCTTCTTACTAGGTGATCTTCAGAATTTGGGGGGAAAATTTGACCATCTGATAGTTAGATTGTGAGGTAAATCTTAAATCTAGCACAAAAGCATTTTATTTTAGCGATTTTATAAAAATGATTTTTGATATATGTATAGAATACTTATGTGCTTATTTTAGGGGATTCTCCATATAACTTATTAAAGCTAATTGTTTTATTATTTAAAATGTTACAACATTATGAAATATATTAAAACAACTTAATGTGCCTTCATTCATTTAACATTTTCTGAGTTGCTACTATGTGTCAGGTACTGTGCTAAACTCTGGGAAAGCTAAGAGATACAATCTCTTCTTTGATGGGGAAGACAGGTAAAAAAAACAGTGACTATAATTAATGATACTGTATTATATATTTGAAAGTTGCTAAGAGTAGATCTTAAAAGTTCTTATAAGAAAAAAATTTTTGTAATTATAGATGGTGACAAATGTTGACTAGACTTATTGTGGTGATCATTTCATAATATATATAAATATTGAATCATGCTGCACATCTGAAACTAATGTGTTGTTATATGTCAATTATAGCTCAATAAAAATTAAAAACAAATAAAAGTAAGCTTTACAATACAAAGCTATTAAAGAGAGTAAGCAAAGACTTCTGAGAACAATGAGGAGGGATGGACTGGAGGAAATGGGAAAGGCTTACCTGGGAGGAACAATTTGAACTGGGTCTTGAAAGCTGAATAGAAATTCTCTAAGCTGAGAGGTTAGGCAAGTCATGGGAAGGTAAGGATATTCTAGGCAGAAGGAACTGAATATTCAAAGACTAAATGAGAAATATATTATACTAGGTATAGAAAAATCTGAAGGGGACCAGAAAGAGATGAGTCTAGAAGACAGGTTGAGATTAGATTAAGAAAAGTGTCCTTTTCAGTGGGGAGCAGTGGATGTTTTTAAGAAGAGTTATGGGAATATCATATATTTGTAAAAGACTATTCTGATATATATTCATTATCTTATAATAACCTATAATGGAAAACAATCTGAAAAAGAATATATATGTGTACAAATATAACTGAATCATTTTGCTGTACACCTGAAACTAATACAATATTGTAAATCAACTATACTTCGATAAAAAATATTAAATTTTTAAATAAATAGATAAATAAGTAAATAAATAAAAGGCCTTCAGGTTGAAAACTTATGTCCATAGAAAAGTGTGCATGTGGGGGATGGTGTAGCTCAGTGGTAGAGTGCCTGCCTAGCATGCATGAGGTCCTGAATTCCATCCCCAGTACCTCATTAAATAAATAAATAAACCTAATTACCTACCACCACAAAACAAAAAACAAAAATAAAATAAAAATTGAGTTGTCTTAAAAAGAAAAAAAAAGAAAAGCATGCATATGTATGTTTACAGATGTTTCAATCATAATTGCCAAAACTTGGTTTTGATTTACATTTTTTTAATGACTAATGATGTTGTGCATATTTTTGTGTGCTTTTCGGCCATTTGTATATTTTTTTGGAGAAATGTCTATTCAAATCATTTGCCCATTTTCAAAAATTTTTTAAATGATTGAATCATGTCTTTTACATATTTTGACTACAAGTGATTTTTATCAGATATGTGATTTGAAAATATTTTCTCCCATTCTGTGAATTGTCTTTTCACTTTCTTAAGGGTATCCTTTGAAGAACAAAAGTTTTAATTTTGATGAAGTTTAAATTATCCATTCTTTTTACTTTTGTCACTTGGCTCTTTTGGCATTATATCTGAGAAACCACTGCCTAATCCAAGGTCATGAAAATTCATACCTATGTTTTCTTCTGTGAGTTTTACTTCTTACAATTAGGTCCATGATCTATTTTGAGTTCATTTGTATAAATGGTGTGAGGTAGGGGTCCAACTTACTTCTTATGCAGGTGGATATCCTCTTGTGCCAGCACCATTTGTTGAAAAGACTGTTCTTTCTCCAGTGAATTATCTTGTCATCCTCACCAATAATCAATAGACCCAGACTTATTTCTAGGCCCTGAATTCTATTCCATTGGTCTAGATGCTTATCCTTATGCCAGTACCACTCTAGCTTGATTCCTGTAGCTTTATAGTAAGTTTTAAAATCAGGAAGTGTGATTCCTCCAGTTATGTCCTATTTTTTTCAAGATTGTTTTGACTATTCTGAGTTCCTTGAAACTACATTTCCTTGTGAATTTTAGGAATAGCTTGTTAATTACTGTAAAAGCCCCCCCTAGAATTTTAATACGAATTGAGTTGAATCTATAAATCAATTTGGGGAGTATTGACATCCTAATAATATCAAGTCCTTTGATCTATAAACATGGGGTGTCTTTCCATTTATTGAGATTTTCTTTAATTTATCTAGACAAGAACTACGGATTTTTTCCGAGTAAGATTGGAAGCCATTTGAGGGCTTTGAGTAGAGGAATGATATGATCTGACTTATTTATGTTTTAAAAGATTGACTTTGGCCACTTTTTGTAGGATAAAATGTGGGAGACATAAGCAAAAGAGAGACTATTTAGAAGGCTACAACAATAGGCCAGACAGGAGAAGTGGTGACTTGGACTATGTGGTAGTGGAAATAGTGATAAGTGTAAGATCCAGTGTCTATTTTGAGGGTAGAACCGAAAATATTGGTTGAAGATTTGGAAATGGGAGTCAAAGAGAGGAGTTAAAGGGTGACTCCAAGGTTTTGACTTGAACAACTGGAAGAAGGGAGTTGCCACTGAGATGAGCATGCTCATAGTAGTTGGAACAGGGATCTATCAGGAGTTCAATGTGTGAATGTTAAGAGTTAGGCCTGAAACGCCAATCAGACATTTCAGCTGAGATATCAACTAGGCATTTGGTATAAGAACATAGGAATTCAGGGTAGAAGTCCAAATAATGTATATAGATTTTTTTTTTAAAGATCAGAGACTATATGAATGATGTCATCTAGAGAAAGAGTCTAGATAGAGATCTCAGCACTGAATCTTGGGGGCTCCAGTGTTAGAGATTAGGGAGATGAGATGGAGTCACCAAAGGAGACCAGAAGGAGCAGTCAGTGCAGTAGAAGGAAAATCAAGACAGCATAATATCTTAGTCAAATAAAGGAAAGTATTTGAAGAGGAGAGACTGATCAAGTGTGTCAAATGCTGCTGATAGGTTGATTAAGTTGAGAACTAAAAATTGATCTTTGGATTTGTCTGTATGCAGGTCATTGGTGACCTTGCTAAGATCTGTTTTGGTGAAGAGGTGGGGAATTATCTCATTTGTGGTAAACTTGAGGAAAAATGGAAAGAAAGGAAATGGAAACTTTGAGTACAGACACCTCTTCCCAAGGAAATTTCCAAGAAGAGTAGAGAAATGGAGCATTAGTTACCTTGAAAGGGATATGCTACCAAGAAAGGCTTTTAAAAAGAACTTTTTATTCTAGAAAATTTTAAACCTATAGAAAAGTTGAAAGAATCATACAATGAACAACCATATATCTTTCACCTCGATTCACCAACTTTTAATATCTTTCCACATTTGCTTTCTCTTTTTCCTTAAGTGGTTTGCTGAACCATATGAAAGTTGCTGACATCATGACACTTTACCCATAAATACATCAGCTTGCATATCCCAAGAAAGTTAATAGTAATTCCATATTGTCTAATATCCAGTCTTATTCACATTCTTCCAATTGTCTCAAAAGATCTTTTATATTTTTTAAATTCAGAAGCCAATCAAGGTTCACATGTTTTATATTGCTATATCTCTTTATCTATTAATAGAAAAGTCCTCCTGCCTTTTTAAAAAATGATTTTTATTTTTTGAAAGTGTAGGCCAGTTGTCCTATGGAATATCCCACATTCTGGATTTTTCTAATTGTTCATATACAAGTTTAGCTTGTTTCTTTTTTACCTTCTTATATATCCCACTAAGTGGAAATTAAGTCTAGAAGCTTAATTAGATTCAGGTTAAACACTTTTGGCAAAAAATGCCTTGTTTTTATTATTTTTTATTGACGTATAGTGAGTTTACAATGTTGCATCAATTTCTGGTGTATATTATAATCTTTCAGTCATATATATACATACATATATTCCTTTTCATATTATTTTTCATTATAGGTTACTATAAGATATTGAATATAGTTCCCTATCCTATAGAGAAGAGACTTGTTTATCTATTTTATATATAGTAATTAGTATCTGCAAATCTCGAATTCTCAATTTATCTCTTCCCACCCCCTTTCTCCCCTGGTAACCAAAAGTTTGTTTTCTATGTCTGTGAGTCTCTCTATTTTGCAAATAAGAAGTTCATTTGTGTCATTTTTTAGGATTCCACATATAAGTGATTTTATATGGTATTTTTCTTTCTCTTTCTGGCATATTTCACTTAGAATGATGATCTCCAAGTCCATCCATGTTTCTGCAAATGGCATTATTTTATTCTTTTTTATGGCTGAGTAGTATTACATTATATAAATATACCACAACTTCTTTATCCAGTCATCTGTTAATGGACATTTAGGTTGTTTCCATGTCCTGGCAATTGTAAATAGTGCTGCTATAAACACTGGGGTGCATGTACCTTTCCAAATTAGAATTCCCTCCAGCTATATGCCCAGGAGTGGGATTGCTGGACCATATGGTAAGTCTATTTTTAGGAATCTCCATACTGTTCTCCATAGTGGCTGCACCAAACTGCATTCTCATCAACAGTGTAGGAAGGTTCCTTTTTCTCCACACCCTTTCCAGCATTTATCATTTGTGTATTTTTTAATGATGGCTATTCTGACTGGTGTGAAGTGATAACTCACTGTAGTTTTGATTTGCAAAAAATGCCTTAAATTACATTGTGTACTTTATATGATATTCCATTAGGAGGCACACCATGTTAGGTTGTCTACTGTAATGGTGCTAAATTTGATCTCTTAGTTAAAATGGTGATTGCCAGATTTCTTCATTATAAAGTACCTTCTTCATTTTGTGATTAGTAAAAAAAAAAGTCTGTGGGGTAATATTCTAGCACTATGCAAATATCTCACTCATAAAGGGAAGGCTTTTTAAAAAAATAAAAGTATAGCAAGTTTATCTGCTGATTGAAATGACATAAAAAGGAATGAAAAATTGATGATACAGGAGAAAGAAGAGATGATTGTTGGAGCATTGTTCTTGAATAGTCAGGAGAGGACAGGATCCAGTGCACAACTGGAGAACTAGACTTTGGAGAGAAGCACAAACATTCTTCATCGTTAATTGGAAGGAAGTGGATTATGAGTGTGGATGTAGGTAGGATGGTGTACGTGATGGTGGGAGTGTTCAGAATTTCTTTCCTAATTGTATTTGCCATTAATAATATAGGGATTGTTTTCAAATGTAAGCTCAGTCAGATTTGGGGGT
This sequence comes from Camelus bactrianus, assembly GCF_048773025.1. Lineage (NCBI taxonomy): Eukaryota > Metazoa > Chordata > Mammalia > Artiodactyla > Camelidae > Camelus > Camelus bactrianus. Next base: position 32,795,108 of record NC_133551.1, read on the forward strand.
TCTAGCCTTCCCCCTCCTTCTCCCTAGGATGACACCTAAGTCCTTTGGAGTTTAAATTTTCCGTGGTCTAATGATAAGGAAGAGTATGGTGTATGATAATCTCTGCTAGTCATTAGCTACTCCTACATATGCTTCAGTATCTGTGGTCCTACCATAACTTTTAGCTTGTACAATCCATGGCTATGGTACCTCTTTGTCCTTTAGGCCAACTGGCCTTCTTGCAGCCACTTCTGAGGTCAAGGAAGACTTGGAGAACTGTCATAGATTTTTTCTTCCTGCAGTTAATTGAGTTTCTACTGAACTGTTGCCACATATTTCTGGTACAGGGGTTTTCTTTATGAAACTTGTGGTCTTTTTGGACATTGCTCAGAAAGCAAAGTATAGATCTCTGTTCTTAGAATCTCCCAAACATATATGAGATGTCTATTGTCATTCCACACAGGGCAGGCTTCCTTCTCAGAGACTCACATCAGTGGCTAACTTCATTGCTCTCCTTTCCAACTTCAAATCTTTCTTCAGCCTAACTTTCAAATGTAGATTTTCTATCATTATGCCTTCTCTGCAATCTTGTTGTTTTGGTATGGACTTCATGCTCTGAGAACTTTGTGATCCTACTTTTTAAAAGAAAGGTTTGTCTATCTTTCAGAAAATAACCAACCATACAAACAAAACATTTGTAGGCTTTCAAGATCCCTGTGTCTGTCAAGGATTTTAGAGCTTTTTTTTTTTTTTTCTTCCCCAGACAAGGAGAACTTGACTGTTTGCTGGATTTTACGTCCTTTGAGTACATAAGTTTTAGCATCAAGGTTTTATTTAATGGTAGAAGAACAAAGGAATTCTCGAGAACAAAATAATCACTGAATAATATTTAAAATGTTATTCTACACATATATTGTTCAGGCACATATTTTCCCACAATTATTCTCTGCTGTTGGTGTATTAATAAGAACATTAAATATCTAATTTTAAAAGACCAAAAGAATCATTTCAGAGTGTCCTAGGGGATGAATGACAGAACAGGAAAGGATAGGCTCTGAAAAGAATTTGAATTAGGGTCTAAAATGGAAAGGAAGGTGCTCTGTCTTCATGGAGGTTACTGATATTCAGTCATTATTGGTCTGTGGAGTGGCAAATAGAAAGGGAATGATTTGAAATGTCGTGAACTCATCAAGAAATGGACTTGGTTCCTTTGGAACCACATCTTATTTTGGCCCTTCTAAAGCAGAGAGAGCAAAGTTCTATCACCCTTCTGATATTCCAAGGGAGACTACCTAGCTTGCCATTTGGTTCTGCTGATACTTTTAATACGTCACCAAGTGGTGTGACTCGATACCATATTAACTTCAAAATATCTACCGTCCTATTTATACAGTCTTTGCAGGCAAGAAGAAATAACTTCTGGGCTTAAGGTCAGTTTAGCAACATTTTATTAAAAAGGAATAACGGCAGAGATTTGGGAGCTTGTTTTAAGAGTGCACTGAAAAGTAACAATTCACCTTTAAATTTAGGGTGAAGTTTCGGTATCATGTCTCTTCATACATAAATATTAGCTCTATCAGCATATTTATACATGCATATGATGTTACTGGTTATATTATACTTATGCAGTAGTATGTATTTGTCAGAGACATATTTATGTAGATGCCCTAAAGTTATGGAATCTTGGAGGACACTGGAAGCGTAAATCAGTTCAGTGCTTCAAGATATGTTGCTGAGTAGTGGAGGAGGTAGTCTCTGTAAGAGAGTTCACTTGAATATTCTGTCCTAGAGGCAGCTTTTGTTTCTTAGGTACCTGATTGATTTTAGGGCTGATTCTTTTACTGCGGAAGCTCTTGGAATACTACCTGGTTGAAAATGGTCAAAGCAACTTTTCTCAGGGTGTGTAAAACTGCTTATGTGAGGTCTTTTATAATATATGTACACTGAAGGACACATTTGAGAGTGTCTACTATTTGTTGTTATACATGTTTGCATTTAAAATGATTGTCTCCACAAATAATTTGCACATTCTGACCGTAGATGCAGCTTTTTACTGGATGATCCCCAATGGGGGTCACAGCCTATACCTAAAATATCACCGCTCTTCTATATCCATATAAATTCTTCACATCCCTTGAGGCACAGGTTCATCTTCTTCATGAAGGCTTCCCAGATTCCATTAGCTCATAGTGCTTTCTCTTTGATCTCCGAGAGCTTTTGCTGTCTGTTTTACTCCTTTGGTTTTTCTCACGTAAGCTTTGTAACCAGTCCTGTTTGTATGGCTATTTAACTCTTTCTTTTTTTTATGTTATATCTCTTTAACTGGATTGCAGATTCTTCGAGATCATGGACCATGTACAATTATTCACAGCTTCTTACATTGCTAGGCACATAGTGAATGCACAAACCATATTTGTTAAAAGAATGAATGAAATGTGTCAGTTTCATGCACCACTACGAGGACATGTACAAATGTGGTCTGTGAACTAGGATTAGCATAAGATACCTGTTTTTAGAGGACCATGGACTCTCAGGATGAGAAGACACTTGAAGAGTCACATAGTTTATCCAGAACCCTGATGTGCAAATCTCCTCTGCAAATCTTCCCCTTCAGATGAAACATCTTCCTTGATTCAGAATGAATGCCTTAACCAACATAACATTTTTAGGTACTACAGTAAAATGGTTAAGCATGATAAACTTTCAACCAAATTGTTTGGGTTCAAGTCCACTGTTCCTTATTATCTCTGTGGCCTTGGACAAGTTCTTTAGTTTTAGTTTCTTCACTGAAAAAACCATGATGATCATACAAACTCACATTTTTAATTTGTAATTCTAAAAGACAAAATCTCTGAAAACCAAAAGGTTTTGCGACTCACTTGCCAGGAAAATCTGCCCTGATCTGAAATTGAAAAGAGTCTAATTTAAATGGATATGAGGTTACTTACAGCTGCTCATTAATTGGTGAATATTCCTGTTTCTCTGCAAAAATATTAATGTATTTGACTATGAGGTGCTGCCCCAGATCTTGCTAGGAGTGCTGCATAGAGTGCATGTACTCTATTATAATTTTCTAAAAAGTTCTGAATGCCAAAATGTATTTGGCCCCCAAGTAGTTCAGGTAAGGAATTGTGGACCTCTATTACCTACTCATAAGATTGTTATGAGGATTAAATGAGATAATAGGTGGGAACCATTTAGCACAGTGTTTGGCATACAGTAAGCCCTTAATAATAAGTAGTAATAATAAATGTCAGCTTATTTTATTGGTACTTACATTTTACATTAATCACATCAGACTTTTTGGGAAAGTTAAGTTTTTTTCTGTCAACATTTTATGTTTACTATCTGTGGAAATACTGGTGCTTTTCTTACTCCCTAATGAGCAAATGGTTTCCCCAGGAAGCTAGACTTTGAAACATCTTTAAAAATAAAATTATATTCATGATTGAATTTTTATTATTAACTCTTACTTCAGAAGAACCCTTAGGAATGTATTCATTTCTATTCATTTATTTGTCAGTGGATTCATTTTACAGTTTGTTAGTTCCTAGTGATGTGACAGTAAATAAGTAGACCTTGTCCCTGCATTCATACACCTTACAGTCTAGTGGAAGCTGATTAATGTTATTTTTTATTGATTTGTTCTTTCATCTAATCAACAGTTATTGGGTACTTATTATATACCAGGCACTGTTCTAGGCACAGGGAATACAGGCAGTTACCAAGGCAGACAAAGTCCTTGCCTCCATAAAGTTTATTTTACTGGGGAAAGATAGATAGTAAATAAATAAACAGAATTTTTTTGAGTGATGAAAATTTAGTGAAGGAAATAGGATAGGCTGATGTGAGAGTGACTTGGTTTATACAAGGGTGGAGCTACGTTAGATGGGGTGGTAAAAAGTAGAGAAGTCTTGGTGAGGAAATGATGTTTGAACAAAGCCCATGTACTGGATATGGGCTTGACTGAATATCCACCCCCCCCCAAAAAAAAACCAGAAAAACCCAGAGGCTTAAAACATGATAGTTAATTTTTTTTTCTCACCAAGTTTTTGGATATTTCTGCTTCGCCACGTTGTCTGGAGCTGACACTTCTTCTATCCTGTTGCTCTACCATTCCTTGAGTGTCTTCCACATGATCCAAGATGACTAACCACAAGGTCCATACAATAGACAATGGGAAGGGAAAAAAGGGAGAAAGGAGGACATCCCTTTATCAAAATGTCTCCCCTTTAAGGAAATCACCCCAAAATTGAAAGCATTATTTTTCTTGCATACCAATGGTCAGCACACAGTCACAGGGCCACAAGTAGTTGCCAACCATGAAATGGAATTTTTACTTGGGTAATCAAGTACTCAGCTAAAAATCCTATTACTATAGCAGAAGAGGAGAATGGATGTTGGAGGAATAGCAATCTGTGCCACAGAAACCTGAATAATTAAATGGAGCCTGAGGAAGAACATCTTGGGCAGTAACATTCCAAGCAGAAAGAATAGACTTTCAAAGACCCTGGGAGGAGGTGGATTTTCCATGAAGATAAATGACACTTAAGTATCAGGTCATCTCACTTGCCTCAGTCCCTTCCAGTAGCCTGCACTTAATTTTATATAATTGTACTGAAATTGAATAAGCTTCAGGCTCTACAAAGCCTTGATCAGCCCCTGGCCCTGAGGAAGGAAAGTGACTGGCATATTAGGAACTGAGAAGAGACCAGGATGTGTGGAGCAGAGTAAGCAAGAGGAAGAGGAGAACTCGATGAGACTGAGGAGGTAAATGGGGACCAGCTCATATAGGATGTTATGTGAAAAGAAGGTTAGATTTTATTTTAATGTAAGGGGAAACCATTGCAGAATTACAAGAAGGAAGAAATGAAATTTGATTTATGTTTACCTTGAAGGAGACACATGAGAGAATGTTCACTGGAAACCTTAAGACAATCTAATGTACATCAGCAGAGAATGGGTTAATAAATTGTGGTATATTCACAGGGGGAATATTTTAGAGTAATGAAAATATATAAGTTATATCAACATAGGTTAACCTCAAAAATATGATGTTGAGCAAAAAATGTAGGTTGTAGAAGGTAACATATAATTTCATTTATGTATGATTTTATTTAATAAAGTGTTAAAGCATTCAAATCAATATATTATTAAGGATACATATTATAGAAAGGAATGATAGCTGCCTATCCAATATATCTAGTTTCCCCTTCTTTCATGATAACAGAACTTTACTTTTATGGTGGTGAGAATGTGTCCAAGCAAAAAACTGCATTTTTAAGCTTCTCTTGCAGCTATCTAGCTTGTGAAAGGTTCTGAAAAATAGGATAGAAAGGCAAGTTGTTGGGTAGGGCTTCTGGGGAAGATCCTTAAAAGGAGGAAAGATTCAGCTGAAAAGTACTCTTTTGTCACTGACCCTTTTTTTTTTCTCTTGCCTTGGAAACAGGTCACAATGATTGAAGCTGTATCAACCACATTGCAACTATTAGAGGAAAACCAGGAGAATCCCAAAGAATTTAGCCCTGACACCAAATCAACTTCATTGCTTCAACTGCCCACCCCAAGTCTCTCAGTTACGTGAGTTAAAACACCCTCCCATTTCTCTTTAAACCACTGTTATTTGGGTTTTCTGTTCCATGTGGCTGAACTTAACCCTAACTGATATGCATTAATCTAAACATTAATAAAAATAAAAACCCATCCATGGAATTGAAAAATCATTAAATTCACTAAATTCAGGACAGTTATTATCTCTGGAGTAGGAGTAATGAGAACGCAAGTGGGTATGGGTACATAGGTCCTTCAATTATATTTCATTTTTTAAAGAAAAAGAGCTTAAGCAAATATGATGAAATGTTAATATTTTAAAAAATTGGTTGATACATGGGCATTCAGTACTTTTTTGCTTTTTATATGTATGAATTATGTCATTAAAAAAAGCTATTTGAAGAAAGGATGGAAACATAGAAATTGAGATTCTTGTAGCCATACGGGTGAGAGATGATGGTGACTTGGATTAGATTAGAGAATGAAAGAATATAGTTGGAATATAGTTGGGGTTAGAACCTACAGGATTTCATGTTGAATTGGATGGGAGTTTTGAAAGAAGGAGGAAAATCAAAGATGATTCCATTTTTTTTCTGAGTAATTTGTGCCATTTATTGAGGCGAGGATGACTGGAGAAGGAGCACGTCCAGGAAGGGTGATGATGAAGAGTTTGATTTGGGACAGTTAAGACTGAGATGTGTAAGTCGGAATGTCAGGTAGGCAACTGATAACAGGAAGCTGTGAATCTAGTGCTTGTCCAAGGACGTCTGGAAAACGGAATCAGATTGGTTTTATCTGTGCATCCATGTGGAATCTTGCTTATTTACTCCCCTTCAATCCCTCCGATAGGGTCTTGGAACTTGCAAAAAGAAATGGGTTCTGGTAAGGTGGAGTCATTTGTGACAGAGTTGGGGTGATTCTCTGTAAGGCCTGCCATCCTCTTTTTCAAGTGGCTCCTTGGAAGTGAGTACAAGACGGTAATTCAGAGTTGAATAATCAGTGATTATTAATATGAATCTCACTGCATTTTTTGGTCATTTAGACAAGATCTGGACTTTTAACCTTGGAAGTGTGAAGGAAGGGGCACTAGCCTAATATTCATTCTGCTACACCTAACATTGTGCTTAGTAGGTATCTTAAGTGCAAGGGGGTGAAGAGTCTAATATTTAATAAATTTTATAGTCAAAATTGTGTACACATATCCAAAGGTGCTAAAGTAAAGATTTACTAAATTAATCCCAAATCTTTTAGGAGATGCTCTTTGTGATACATAAAAACAATTGTAATCATGTATTGAAAGCCTAGTATATGCCAGACACTTTACATACATTAAGTAACATTAATCCTTATAAAACCTTTATGAAGTAGTCACTTTTATTGTTCTGTTACTTAACCTGCTGGGGATTCCATTTTCTTATTTCAAAAAAAGGGTTTGTAGTAGTATATGTGTCAAAGATTTTTGCTACAAGTAAATTTTGATCAAGCCAGTACCTGTAGAATATTTTAATGCCATAAATAGAAGCTAACAAAGAAATGAATTGTATGTGCTCTGAGAAAAGTGATAAATGTAAAAAAATTCAGGCTTGAGTGAAAGGCTCTAATTCTTACCTAGAAAGAGCACTTTTATTGAAATACAGACATATACAGTGGCACATTCTTAAATAAATGGCTTTAATGTGTAAAAATCCAGTGTAGGGAAACCAAACTGTGATTAAAATTTAAAAGGTTTGATAAATAGCTTTTAAATTAACTCTGTGTGTGTGTGTGTGTGTGTGTGTGTGTGTTATTTCTGGGTAGAAGTTTTCTGGCTTATGGTAGAATCTTTTGTCCAAATAGTCATCGATTTTTACGGTCTTCTGAGTAT